>NC_134138.1:34254347-35622472 GCF_033958435.1 Carettochelys insculpta | reverse complement strand
ATAATTACAGATGTGGCAAAACTATAGTACACATCTGAACTGAAATAGAATGATAATATATTTTGTTAATGGTTTAACTCTGCTTCCTAAATTGTTTTAGATACTAAGTATCCAATATAATATGTTTATGGGACAAGAGTGTTCTGATAATGGTTTAAAATAAACAGCTTCCTTAAAAGTATTCTTGTAAAATAAATTTTCTTATATTGATGTGTTGAAGTTTTGTTTTAGGGTGGAATTCCAGATATGAACTTTGCCTGTGTTGCAGGAATTGCCTTCTTGGTAGAATGCTCCTTATCACCATGATGTTACTTAGCTACCAGGAATAAATTCTAAACTTTGCTTTGCCTGCAAAAGGAAGCACTGCCTCCAGGGTAGTGTTCTTATCTCTGCATCCACATGACTCTGCCCCTCAGGAGGCTTAATGCCTTTAGGACAGAGCTTCCAACAACTTTACAGATTCTTCTGCAGGGTGAAGAAGATCTGACTTCTTATACAGAATTCATAGTATCAACACGTAGTGACTTTTTTTTTTTAAGTATACAGAGCCAAAGTTGTATTCTGCCTAAAAGACAGTTAACATCCAAAACAACTCTTAATATAGGAATTATATACCTTAATGTCTCATCTGGGGAATTTGTAACCTTATAAAATGAAAGTTCACTTTGGAAAAGTACATTATACATTAGTGATCTTAACCTCGTGGATCTGTGACTTATTTTTAATGTAGAAGACTCTGAAAGATATTAACCATTCTTAAATTTTCAGGATGGGATCACTCAAGGCATGCAGGACTTCAGAAAAAGGACTCACATCATGAGAGGGCATATGAGTAAACAACCTGCACAACTTAATGATGATAGTACTGCAGTCTGCTCTAGGGTACTCAGAATTGCCAGTTGGTGAGCCAGTGCAAAACAATTCAGATTGCTTTCTCCACAGAAATTTCTACTGACCTGTAAAAGTGAAGTAAGTATATTAGAAAGCTCAGAAGACTTTTTCTTTCCCTTATTTTCTAAACCTTTGCTTCTGGACCTAGCCAGGTGGAAATATGTGATATTGAAATACCATACGGTAGTAATGACTAGTTTTGCAGTTTTTGCACTCTGATTAGAAGCAATAAGGTTTTTATTATTCATGGGGATTGAAGTCTGTAGGTATTATTCAGTCTGAATTAAGGACCTCTTTTCTTTAGGCCTTGTGTACACATACACACACACACATATATACAAACTTAAAATAATACTCCTTCCCGCAAACATCTTGCAAGTTTTAGTACAATATACAGATTTAACATATGTTTGCCAATATGCTTAATGGTGTGTGTGGTAATGATGATCCATTCTTGGAACTTGCTATGTGCTCATTTCTTTTGTTTCCTTTTTAATTACAATAACATTAAAACAACTTTTTTTTCCTATCTAAAGGAAAGTCTCAATAATTTAAATTGTTTTGGCCATATTCTTCCCCCCCTTATAATTTTTTCTTCTTCTCCTTCATTCCTTCTTTTCCAGAATTGCTCTATATTTGCCAAAATTTTTCAGGATTCTCACCAATTATTTATTACTTGCTGTTTGGGTGACACTTCTAAACCCACAATATTCATTCTGTATTGCAGGGGTGGCCATCCAAGTTACAGACTAAAAACCACAAATAGAGTGAAAAGAGTCATATGGGTAGAGTACAAAGAGTCACATATTATCTATCTATTTCATAGAATAGAATATGAGATAGATAGATAGGTAGATAGATAGTACATGGCTCAATGCCCTTCCCTTCCCCCAGAGCCAGGCACTCCCATCTCCCTGCACTAACTCACCTGCGACTTACTCACCAGAGCTTCCTTCACAGCTGCCACGTGCTTCTCCTACCAACTGCTGGAGCATGTGAACAGAGCTGTGGACAGCACTTCCGGTGCATAGCTCCAAGCAGGAGCTGCATTTAATTGCTCAAAGAGCTGTAAGAGCCACAGGTTGGCCACCCCTGCTGTATTCTGTTTTCTCATGCAGCTGAGTTTCATATAAAATGACTAAAACCACTACAGTGGAAAGCCTTTTTTCCACATAAAGGGGCCCTTCAATTTTATCTATTCTGACTCACCACAGAATCCCACATATGAGCCATAAGTCTGTATAAAATTGTATTTAGGTCTCTAGTGTCTTGGAGAGATAAATGTCCTCTTGCTTTACTCTGTCAAAGGGAATCAAGATGAAAAGCTTGGTGGGACTTAGAAGTGAGAATAGGTAGGATTTGGGATTTTGAAGCCTCTGTCCTGTGGCTTTGATCATATCACTTGTTGTCCTTGTTCTGCTGTGTACTGAATATGGGTGATGAATACTTCAAGAAATTTACTTGAAATGCCATTCTCTTATCTGTTGATCATATATTGTTACAGAAATAGTATATAGAATACATAATTTCTATCAGCATTTTGGGCTTGACCTCCATTGAGCAGTATTGATGTGAGTACTCCCACTGTGTTCAGCCTGACAGCCTTATGTGATCATGAATGTAAGAAGCTTCAAAACTTTGTTTGGATCATTGACTTTTGTGTGACCATCATAACCCCTCTTTTATTATCATACTCTGGTATTTCTGCAGGGCAAAATACCACTCTGACCACAAACCCACTGAAATAGTAGAAATGCACAATATGAACAAATTTGAAAGGTCAGACTGAAGACTCTAGAAAAGTATATTTTTGCAATTAGTTAAGGATTAAAAAGAGTTAAAAGAAATCCCTAAGAGAATACATGGAGTAGAAAGACTCCAAGCAGAGAAACAGGTACAAGAGAGAAAATGTGATGCTTTTCTGGGAAACAAAGGCTTGCAGAAAAAAATATATGATCAACATAAATGAAATTTTATTTATATATTATTTACCATTTGCCACTGAGTGACCACACAGCATACTTAAAAAATGAACAAAAATGTTCCTTGATGTTGACTTCTGGATCCCACTGTCTGCTAATTATGTGAGCTGAAAAGACCTCATAATATTTGTTATTTAATGAGAATGTTTAAAGAGTGTATGAAAGATATTTCACTCACTACCTTTTCTTCAGAAATAAAAAAAACCCTGATTTTAGCAGCTGCAGGTCATATTAAGCAGATTTTACAATTAGAGTACAGTATCTATCTTCTAAATCAGTAGAATCTTTTCATGGTCTGTGGGAACGGAACAATCTTGGTTGTGGATGGAGTGAACAGATTAACTGGAGGGGAGAGAATTCCTTGATTAAACATTATTGAGGATTAACTAACTGTATGCTGTTCTAAGAGAATAATCAGATTGTGTATGTATTGCAGAAACAAACTGCCCTTCATGGTGGAAAAAAAATCTTTTGGTAAGTTAGCCAGTAACAAAAATTCAGGACTCCAGAAATATTTTTTGAAATACTATCAGATAGGAAAATTAGAAAGAAACAAAATGCCCTCAGTTCTTCATTATGTTCCTGTTAGTATCTTCTGTAGGAAAGAAATAATGGTTTTAACTCTTTGGCGGTAAATATGGCAAATATAAGGTGTAACTATTTTTTAACAACTCTGTAAATCTCTTAATGACCATCATTAACGTAAAAGGTGAAGTGATGTGAATGTAAATAATCAAGTTTTAAATATTTCAGCCTATAATGCTATTTTATTAAAGGAGTTCAGAAATTATAGTTTTATGAAGCAATCATGAATAATAAACATAAAAATATAACACTTGATCTATAAGTACCCAATAACCTCTAGTTTGTGTGTGTGAGAGAGAACCAGTGAGAGAGAACACTGACAGGTTAAGAGATAATATAGTTCTTAAGAAAGGCCTGATCTAAAGCCCATTGAAGTCAATACAATTATTTTCCTATGCAATTTTGAGTCACAGCTTCACAGCCTCTCCCCATAAGACAAAGAGAAGAAGTAGAAGAGAAGCAGAATAGCACTTTCAGTGCTGTATATAGCTATTCTAGATGTTTAGTGGTAAACTTGACAGAACTTTGCAAAGGATAATGAAAGATTATTTAATCAATGAAATGAGCAGTGAAGTTGGAGAATGTTGACCATCTTTCCTAAATGGTTAATGATTTGGGACATCTCAATTTAATTCTAGTTCAGTGAAACTTCAAGGCTTGGGCTTGAGAAAAGGTCAGACAAGATCATCTCAATGGCTGGCCATATGACTTATGCATTTTTAGGTGCCCAACTTGGGAAAGAGAGTTAAAAAAAAATTGTTACTGCTCAGAGGATGGGTGTTTCCTGACCATGACTCTTGTTCTCAATTTTGGAGTTGAATACCCCAGACAAAAAAGAGTACCAAGTTGCCAGCTATTTTTGAAAATTTAGAACTAGAAGAATCATATTTGTATTTAGCAGCTTTGCCCAAACAACTAAGGGGTGGGGATTAGGGTCATGAACTTGAAGAGCTTTAATGTCAACTAATAGTCTGGGAACATGTATTATTCTGTGGCCATGTTAGTGATAGAAAGGCAAGGGAGGCGTCATTTCAGTAATAAAAATCTACAACATCAGAATTTCAATCTTAGAGTCACAGAATCATAAGACTGGAAGGAGGCTTGAGAGCTCAGCAGTCTCCTGCACTCAGGGTGGGCCTAAGTGTTACCTAGACCATCTCCAACAGGTATTAGTTTAACCAGCTCTTAAAAGACTTCAATTAAAGTGATTCCATATTCTCCCTAGGCAATTTATTCCAGTGATTAACTGCCCTGACAGTTAGGATTTTTTTACCCGTGTTCAACTTAAACCTCCTTTGTTGCAATTAAAACCAATTGCCCCTTTTTCCTAGCCTGAGAATTCAAGCAGAACATTTTTTCTCCCCCCACGTCTGACTTGTAATAAACTGTAATGTAGTTGAAAACAGGTATCATGTCCACTCTCAGTCTTCTCATTTCCAGAATAAACAAATCCATTTATTTAAATCTTCCCTCATAAGTCATAATTCCTAGACCCTTAATCATTTTTGTTACTCTTCTTTGGATGTTTTTCTTCAATTTTTTCACAGAGTTCCTGAAATGTGGTGCCCAGAAATGGACATAGTCTCCAAGTTGAGGCCTAACCTGTGCAGAGTAAAGCAGAAGAAATTCTTCTTGTTTCTTATTTACTGTACTCCTGCTAATACATCCCAGAATGATGTTTGCTTTTTTGCAGCAGCGTTACACTTTTTGAATCATAAATACTTGTGGTGCATTATGACCCTCCGAGTCATTTCCACAGTCCTCCTTCCTAGGCAGTCATTTCCGATTTTGTATGTGTAGAACTGATTGTTCCTTCTTTTGTGAAGTACTTTGCATTTGCTCTTAATCAATTTCATTTTGCTTACTTCAGACCATTTCACTAGTTTGTCCAGATCATTTTGAATTTTAATTGTACCCTCCAAAGCACTGGCAACCTGTTGTAGCTTAAAACTGTCTGAAAACTTTGTGGCTAGTGCTACAGTCTGCCCTTATGCCGGAAGCTTGATGCAAATGAGCAGTGTCAAAAATGCAAAATTACTGCTTATTTGCATATTTAAGTATCTCATTTGCATATTTACAGAAGAAAACAAGCAGTGAAGACATGGCTCTACTGGCAAAACTCCCCTCTATCACCAGCCCATTATGCCTGGATAAAGGGCTGGTGACAGAAGGGTTTTTTGCCAGCAGAATCACATCTTCACTGCTTGTTTTCTGCCATGAACATGCAAATGAGCTGCTCAAATGTGCAAATAAGTGGCCATTTTGCTTTTTCAAGACTGATCATTTGCATCAAGCTGCCAGCAGCAGGGGTGAGTGTGGCACTAGCCTATATGTGTACTCTCTATGCCATTATCTATATAATTAATGAAGGTATTTAACAGAACCAGATCTATAGAGATACATAGGATTTCTGATAGGGAATGACTCATTATAAACTCCTCGCTATGACTGACAGTCAACAGTCTCAGAGGGATATCTGGCAATGGGCAAGACTTGCTGGAAGCTGATTGTCGCTCACCTAAGCACAGCCAATCTATGAAACTGACAGCCAGTAGGCTGAACTCTGTAGTGGGACAGGGATCTCAAAGAAGAGAAGTATCAGAGAGTTAGCTGTGTTAGTCTGTATGTTCAAAAACAAGAAGTCCCAGGGCACCTTGTAGACTAACATATTTTGGAGCATAAGCTTTCGAGGGCAAAGACCCACTTTGTCAGACTCATGCATCTGATGAAGTAGATCTTTGCCCACAAAAGCTTATGCTCCAAAATACCTAAAGAACAGAAGCTGTAAGTTTCCCGCACAGAAGAAGTTGCTGACAAGCAGCAATGGCAGCAGCAATGGCATCCTGTAAGAACAGAAGCTGCCTGCAAGGAAGCAGCAGCAGAAGCCACTGTAGCAACCCAAAAAATCGAAAGGTGTCACAGCAATGGCTTACTTAGCAGCTGAGCCAACAGTGCTTCTGCTTCAGTAGACGAAGACAGCAAAGTGACAGCACAGCAAAAACTAAGAAGACATCAGCCCCAACAACTGCAGCAATCACCGTCTCAGCATTATGATAGACAAAGCACAAGGTCCAACAGATGAGTGAGAGGAAACTGTGTGTTTCTGTAAATGTAACTTTCTTCCCATTTATCCAGGGTGTCTGGGTTTTGCTTGTCAAACTGAATGACTATGGTATGAATGAGATCTTCCCCACCTATCCAATGACATCCTGGTCAGTACTTATTGGAAGTTAAAGGTAAATATTAATGTACATAGTTAACCAAACGTTAAATTGTTATATACTATAGAATATTGAGTGATTGTTATAGAATATTTAGATTATATTTTTAAGTCTGCCTTTATTTGCTGTTACTGCATTCTTTTAAAAGTAATTATTTCATTTTACTGTGTTCTTCCCAGTAGTCATATTGTAACAACTCATTTCCAAATAAATATTGATTCTGTTTTTGAAGAATTACTGCTCATGTGTCTATTCTTGATCAAGTATCAGAGGGGTAGCCGTGTTAGTCTGGATCTGTAACAGCAACGAAGGGTCCTGTGGCACCTTATAGACTAACAGAAAAGTTTTGAGCATGAGCTTTCGTGAGCAAAGACTCACTTCATCAGATGCTGGTCATGGAAATCCATGACCAGCATCTGATGAAGTGAGTCTTTGCTCACGAAAGCTCATGCTCAAAACTCTTCTGTTAGTCTATAAGGTGCCACAGGACCCTTCGTTGCTATTCTTGATCAGAGGGCCGTATCCACTTCCTTTAATAAAAAACATATAAGCAGACATATTGGGTCAGACCAAAGGTCCACCTAGTCCAGTTTCCTGTCTTCCAACAGTTGCACATACCAGATGCTCCAGAGGGAATGAACAGAACATGTAATCAATAAGTGATTCATTCCCTGTCACCCATTCCAGGCTTCTGAAAAACACAGGCTAGGGATGCCATACCTATCCATCTTGGCTAATAGCCATTGATGGACCTATCCTCCATTAATATATCGAGCCCATTTTTTAACACAGTTATAGTCTTGGACTTCATATCATTATCTGGCAAGGAGTTCCACAGGTCAACAGTGTTGTGTAAAGAAGTACTTCCTTTTATGTGCTTTAAACATGCCATTTATTAATTTCTTTTGGTGATACCTTAACCTTGCTTCTTCCTCTCTTTCCAAAGCTGAAAAATCCCCATTTTATTAATCTCTCCTCATATGGCAGCCATTACATACCCCTAATGATTTTTTGCCCTTTTCTGAACTTTTTCAAATACCTAGATATGTTTTTAGAGATGAGGGAACCACATCTGCACGCAGTATTCCAAATATGGTCAGCAAGATTAGCTTAGTTTCTCTGGCAATTCCTTTAGGTCAGAACACAACCTTGGTTAGTGGTTTAAATAAATACTAAATGAAGGTTTGGAATAAAAAGCCTAATTTTCAAATCATATCCCTGATAGTGTACCATTGACTCAACATCTTCTGATAACAGCTGAATAGCTCTTTTTTTAAATTTTGGCTTTGGTAAAATACTGTTTCCAGAAAGGCTGTTGATAGTAAAAATTCTTTGTAGTTGTCCTCAGATTTCCACTTTTAAAATGGCTTGACAATGTAAAGTTTTCTAATGTGTGACATATCTTAGTTCTAGGACATGCTCAGGAAAAGGTGGGTATTCACAGGCATACACTGTTATGTAGCAAAATAAAAATAAAATGCTACCCTTTCAAGTGACAGATTATCATATTGAAGTAATAGCGTAGCTGGTATAATGATGGCACTAACCTACCGAAATGACAGTGCAATTATACCTAAGCCTCTCAACACCTATATATAGGCAGGAAATAATTAGTCCCAAATATCACCCCAAAATGGTATTTGCAGTGTATCTTAGCTCTGTTGTTCAGTTTTCTAATCCATTAGCTGGATTTCAAGATAGAACTAAATATTAACAGAAATGTCCAAAAATAAAAAAAGATAGGCACAATCTCAATACAACATATAGGCTGTGTCTACACTAGCCCAAAAATACATATTCAGCACCTCATTAGAATGTCGGCAGCCGCAGCACTTCGAAATTGACACGGCTCGCCGCCTCGTGGCTCGTCCAGATGGGGCCCTTTTTTGAAAGGACCGCACCAACTTCAAAATCCCCTTATTCCTATCAGCAGTTTTGGGCTAGTGTAGACATAGCCATTAGGTTTTATCATTGGCCTAATTTGTTGCACTGGTATATATTATATTAATAAGATACACATCTATATATAGTTTGGCTTAAGAATTCTTTTTCACAGATCTGTTATATCAGAGGTATGGCAGAGCTTTAATATTCTCTTTCTTTATGTATTTTGTGTAATCTTAGCCTCAATATTTGCATATATATTTTGTAGCTGTAGTTAATAACTTCCATTTTGCTAGACCTGATAAAATGAATTTTAGATGGATTCACATATGTTAGGATATGGCACAATGTGGGACATTATACTAGGACAATGAATACAAAATATGAAATTAAAATTAAGTTTTGTTTCTTCATATTTTTTGTCAATTGTATTTTAATTTTGAAAATAAACATTTCAATTTCCCTATGACTATGTTAGTATATGTACGTAACTGAGCCAGACTAGCTTTATGAAAATCACAAATATCCTTTTCAAATGACCCTTTATAAAGTCTTCATTTAAAACTAAAAGATAATCTTGGTTTTCTAAATGGTAATGAACAAATATTAAAATAAAAAGACAGTGCACATTATCTCCGACATTAACTTTATCAGTGGTTATTGTCTCTTAGCTTATCAGATTTCTAGTCCTGCTGTCCGGAAAAACGTCTAGAACACCTAGAATCAGTTGATGGGAAAATCTTGTCTAAGGGGAAAATTACCAATTTTAAGAATGCCTTCAATGAGAGAGATTTAGATACATAGCTTTTTATTAATACTTAGTGTGTAACCCTGTGACTGGCTCTTTAAAGGAAGATTGATCCAGCCCCACCTGTTACATGGACAACTAGCCTCCTCAGATGGAGAAAACATGTAAAGGGATGTGACAGATTATGCAGCTAAATCAGGCTGGGGGAGGGAAAGAGAAAACAGAAGTCTGGGGAGAAAAAGAGAGGTATCAAGCCTGTGCCTACACTGAGCTGTAGTGCTGCCAGCTTGATATAAATGAGCAGTCTAGAAAATGCAAATGGTTGCTCATTTGAATATTAGACTAGCTAATTTGCATATTCATACAAGATTGCCACGCTGGCAGAGTCTTCTGCAAGCAAAAAACAAGCAGTGTAGACGTGGTTTTGCTGTCAAAATCCCCCTTTGTCAGCAGCTCCTTACACCTAGAAAAAAATCAGGGATAAGGGGTTGCAACAAAGGGGGCTTTTGCTAGCAGAAGAAAGGTTGTTTTCCTCTTTTTTTCCGCTGGCAGCAGCCTCTGCTGGCAGGGCAATCTCATGTGAATAGGCAAATCAGCCACCTTAATATGCAAATGAGCACACATTTGCATTTTAGAGACCACTCATTTACATCATGCTGCCAGCACCATGGCTCAGTGTAGACGCAGCCAGCGAAAGAGAGAGACTTGAGGCATGAATGCCTGGGAGTTGCTAGTTGGTGGAGATCAGAGAAAGTCATAAAGAAACAGAAGAGCTGCATGATCTGCTTTTCATAAAGGTTATGTCTACACTGAGCTGTAGCATATGATGAAAATGAGCAGTCAAGAAAATGAAAAAGGCTGTTCATTTGCATATTTGCATGGGTATTTGAATATTCACATGAGATAGTCCTGCCAGCCGAAGTTGCTGCCAGTAGAAAACAAGGAGTGTAGATGTGGTTCTGGGAGGTAAAACCCCTTTTTTAGCAGCCCCTTATGCTTACATATTTTTTATCGAGTCATAAGAGGCTACGGACAAAGGGGGTTTTACCGACAGAACCATGTCTACACTACTTGTTTTCTGCTAGCAGCAGCCTCCGTTGGCAGGATGATCTTGCACAAATATGCAAATTAGTCACACTGATATGCAAATGACTAGCCACTTGCATTTTCAAGACTGCTCATTTACATCAAACTGTTGGCCCTATGGCTCAGTGTGGACAAAGCCAAAGAGCCTCTTGGTAGGTGCCACGCAGGTGACTTGGCAATGCAAACAAGGAAGGCTGAAGTGCACAGAGCAAGAGTGCTAAAGAAAAGCCTCGGTGAGGACAGGATTAAGAATTCTGTCCCAAGGCCGGTCAGCCAGCTAGGAATGCTGGATGTGTATTTCCTTTTCTTATGACACATGTCAGTGAACTTGGATCACAAGAATGTGGTGGATTAGCTTTCCACCATCTTTTTATGACTCTGAGTTGCAGGAATTAGTCAAATTCACATATGAAGGGTAGTATTTTATCAAGTGCATATCCACTGCATTTTGTGAAGTATCAAGAGGCTGTTTTGGATGAGAATGATTTGTCTTGTAAAAACAGACTGCAAGTTCTGGCACTCACAGAGGTGCTCTGACTGTGGTGAGGCCAAATTAACAAAGAAAGGGACCACTCTGGACATATATGGACAAAGTTGAGTAGAAGTTAATGTTTATTTCTGGGAAACTGGGATTGCCTAGGGAAAACCTAGAGTACGTGGTTACGAATCTCCGTGGTTTTGAGCACAAATGTCATCCTCGTCCTTACTGATGAATTTTGTATCAAAAACAATACACGGCCATGAGAAGTTGTGGTTTCGATATATCTGCATCTTCTGACAAAATAGTGTGATTGAAAAATTCCTGACCAACTCTAATTAAAAAATTGACCTGTGGGGCCCATTTTCTGTTCAACCATGAATGCTTTCTTCTCAATGTCTGGATGAAATTGCTACCTATGCTTCCTCATTTGACATCTTTAGTGCCTGACTATATTTCATATCTGAGGAGGTGGCATGTGCTGACATTTTCTATATTCTGGTCAGCAGGGTAAGTTCACCAGCAGCCAAAACTGCACAAATGATATGTTGGTTAGGCTTCAAAATATTAAACAACTTTGTGATATTAAACAGTTCTCCAGTTATTAAATGTATTATTTGAAGGGCTCAGTATTCATTCTGACAGGAAAGAATAAATATAAGAGCAGCATGGCAAAGTAAAAAAAACTAACCCTATGTTCTTTTTTTCCCAATATCACTCACTCGGAGGCTCTGAGACTGCAGCAAACATCAGTCATTAATGCTGTAAAAGTATACTACTGAAAGGCCTTTGGAGACCCTGTGGTTTCTGGTGGGAGGACTACATGCTGACATCTCCGACTCTTGCTCAAAGTGAGCAAGCCATGCAGAAGTCAGGAGTACTTACTATTTCAGCTGTTTCAAGGAGTGAATTAAAAAGTTACCATAGCAACAGGAACAGTGTGTGCCATCAACATTCCTGACAGACTTAACGCCCTGTGCAGACATCTTTAACTCTGCCTGATCCATTTTCATACAGTCCACTGAGAAACTGGAGTATTGTTCAGAGTGTTTGCAAGAGGGCCTTTGGGCCCGGGAAAGAAAATCTCTGCTTGCTTTAAAAAAAAAAAAGTAGAGTTACAGTTCTATTTATTTAAAATGTACTGAAGAAAAAAAAAGGAATTGGTTTCTAAAGGAAGGCTGCACAATGCTATCTTGTACCCTTCCAGAATGTTGAGTTCAGCAAAATTCAAGACTTTGGAAACTCTGCAGGAGCAGAGAGAGAGGCTTATGAGAGGAAGGAAGCAAGGAGCAAAGCTTCCAAGGGGATCTGACAGTAGTTTTCTGGTACAAGTGAGTGAGCAGCTTGTCTGATCCATTTTTCATAGGCTGGGAGGGTGAAGGAGGGAGCAGAAAAAGCCTTTTAGTCCTTTTGTGGGGAAGAGAAGGAGAGAGGAAGTAAGAAGCCTGGAAGTGCAGCAGAAGCAGCAGTGGTGCAATAGCAGGACCAATTCCAGTGTAAGGAGAATCAGCCAGCACTGCGGGAAAGCTGCTGTCTTGTGTCATCATACAAAATGCCAGGACACACAAGTTTAACTGGAGTTTATGATACAGCCCAGATTTGTCATGAGCAGAAATGAGTCACAGGTAACTCGCTTCCACTGGTAGGGATAGCACAAGAAGAAAGCTGAAGGGTACAGTGACATTAGCAATAAAACATGGATAACTGAAGCTTGCAAGAAAAGATCTTAAATAACTTTAATCTGAGAAAATTCAAAGGCAAATATGAAAGGAAATACACGTCAAGAATAATAGCCTCAGTCTTATCCTACAGTTAAAAACTCTTAGAAGTTCCAAAAAAAAATATGATCAGCATCTGTAATAAAGCACAGTTATTCCCTTTATTGTCAGAACTGCCAACAAATGTAGATGGGCTTTGGCTATAATTGGTTTGTAGAACAGTAATTCACCACATTCAAGATAGTGTCAGTGGAGTTTCTCTTTTATATGAGACTGGTGCCCAGAATGGACCACAATAAAAACACAGCCCAGGCTGTAGGCCATGTCTACAGTACAGTGATCTTTCGAAAGATTTTCTGGAAGATCTTCTTTCGAAAAAGCATGTCCATACACAAATAAGCAGATCAAAAGATCAATCCACTCTTTCAGTAGAGATCATCCACATAACTCCCACTCTTTGAAAGAATGAGCTCGGGGTTGAAAAATCCAGCCCCATGAGAATTGCTCTTTCAAAAAAAGAGCCCGTGGAGCATCTACACATGCTTTTGTAGAGAGAAGATTTCAAAAGGAGGCACTTTTCTTGATTGGGGAGCGGAAGAGACATAACTAGCAAAGCAGAAGGAGATTTATTCTAGCATGTAGGGGATTTTGGAATGCAGTAACCTATTCTGGGAATTTTGCATGCTGTACTGGCCCAAGAAATAAGCTATCCTAGTATAAACCCCTTTTATATAGCATCCATTCAAAGTGTAAGATACACTTTCACTATACTGATGTACACACTTGCATGCAAACAGCACTTACTAATACAAATAACATGAAACAGGGTTTTTGAGAGGAGAGAATAGGTGACCAAAGACTTCACTCAAAGGACATCACAGCTCAAACCCAGGAGATATTTCTTTTCCTCTGCCTCTTCCATGGCCACATACATCGAAAATTCTGGGCCTGGTTCTCCTCTGCCCCATACTCTGTTGAGTCATTCACACCGTGAACGGGTGGTTGTAATGCTTCCAGGTCTGAATGGCTGTGCTTTTCACTCATGAGGTCATCATTTACACTTGTGCACAATGAGCAAATCCATCCTGATTTGGGAGGATTTACCCCAAGTGTAGGATGGAGGCTCATCACTCTCCTGTATATCCTGTTTTGCTTCCGACAGAGGTGATGCACTGAATCAATGGGATTGTTTAGCTTCTACAACATACTGCAAATCCTTTGCTCATCCATGCTGTGCCACACTTAAAAATGATATGATGCCAATGGACAGTGCTCTCTGGTCGGGGTGATGAAGCTGACTGAGCATTTGAGCTGCATTCAACAATCTTCAGAAGTATGAGAGCCAGGATATGACTGCCATGGCTTGGGGCTTCAGCTCTGTATGAGGGGCCTCTGAAGTCTTGGGGCTTTAGCCCATGTCCTGCTGAAACTCTATGCCCATGCAGGACCATCTTGTAGGACTGAAACCCCATGCCCTGCTACTGCACTGCAACACAGAGGTCCCAAGATGCTTTCTATTCTAGTAGGTGGAGAGTGGGAGGGCATGGGGGCTCCATAAGCCACACTGTATCTGTAAAAGAGCCACATGCATCTTGAATGCTACTCTTTGGTCACCTGGATCTATGGGATTCAAAATGGACTTAAAAAACATGAATTGGCCTAATTATAGATTAGTGACTGATTCAGTCCTTAAAGTAAAGGGGACACAAATACTGCAGGGTGTTTTTTCCTTTTGTTTTCAGTTTGTTTATGAAATGTACATTGTGATGACTTTGTGCCTGACTAGCTTTGGAAATATTGTATCTATTAAGCAACATATAATGTGGTCTGCCATGTGATACTATAATTACTGAATTTTGGGAATACTGGTGTAAAACCACAATAGATTGGAACCTACCCAAGTAGCTGAAGTAATTCATTTTTTATGAAAACTCTTCACACACTCAACTTAGATTCTCAATATAGGATCCTATACTGGGTAGGATTAATTTCTATAAATGTGATTTAAATGGTTTTGGTTCACCTCTGAAACAAATCATTATGATGGAAATATAGAAGAGCCATTGACCACTGATATCTGAAATTTCGGCATAGGTGCAGTTCTGCTTATGGTTAACTCCAGTTAGCACCACAAGAGGAGTTATGATCTGTCTATAGTCAACACACTAAGGCAAAATTGTCTGGCAAATAAACAGTTTCTTCAAGAAAATGTATTTCATGCCAAAGACAACTTTCCTGAATATTTATATGATGTCACTTTAGGATGAAAGATCTGCTCTGAAGATTTTGGAAGACCAATATATCCTTTCAGACTAATGCCAATCTCCTTCTGATCTTAAAGGTAAGTGTGTCTGTATGTGTACATCATCAATGAATCACTGTCCCCAGAAAGCCATTGCTCTAATGGAATAGTCCATAGTTTAGTAATGACTAGAGACTGAAATGACTCCAAAAACAACATTGAAACTGCCTGGTTTAGCAGAGTGTCAAAAAGGACTTGAACTTTTTTCCAGAACCTGAAAATATCATACTTTTTAAAAAAAAAATGAAAGGGTGGATTTCCACTGCACTTTCTTGCAGAACTGTGACACTTTTTATATTTACACTTAGGTTATATTTTGCTACAGGACAGTTTTCCTCATTTTAAGAACCATGAGTAAGATTGAGATTTGTGTTATAGTGGATCACTGTTAGATGTTCTGATACCATTGTATCTTCAGATGTTTTTGAAGTGTAGTGATTTAAATCATGAAAAAAACAAGCTACATAATACATACAACAAGAATGTATGTTGCTTGTCACTTACCCTGAGAATGTATAAATTCAGCAGCACAGCATAACCTTTTAAATGTTATTCTTTCACTCCATATACATGGAAACTGATTACTTATTGGCCATAGAAAAACTTCTGTTTATTCAACTATCCAATTCAGTTAAGCATGTCTATTATACTGTAATTACAATTAAGCATGTGCTTGTTGGAGTGCTTTAACATTTCATTTAGTTCAACAAATTTGTTTTCGATAAGAGTCCAAGCACATACCATAGAGTATAAACAGACCATTTCCATTACTCTAGAGATTGTTAAAAAGTAATATCACAGATGAAGAATGGTGATTCTGGGGTCCTTCAAGTTATTTAAATTGTAGTTGAATTTTCCTTCTGTTTTCTTTAATGATACATGCTATGGTGGATTATAGTAATGCACTGATGGAAGGCAGAATGCTAAAACAGTTTAAGATTCAGATTCTTTTATTAATATCCTGGCTTATTGCAATCACTTTTCAAATGGCTCCCAGAACAATAGATATGAGTTCATTTAAAAACCGCTCCCTCTCTCAGCAGTCACTTGATAACAAGTAGAATGGCTTCATATTAACCTCCTATTTGTTAGCTGATCAGCCCAATTCTGGAGTCGTAGATTTTATCGCAGAAGGGGCAGGTGTTGGTAGCTATTGGAGGGAGGCAGGGCAGCTTTTGATGCTTTTTTCTTCCTCTCCACCTCTCCTCACCTGCACTGTGGCAGGACCTCTCAAATTGCACCATAACCTCACAGATTGCTGTTCTCCACTGGGGATGGTCTTGGTCAAGGTTCTCCCAAGTGTCGACACCAATCCTGCACTTTTTTATGTGTGCCTTCAGCATGTCCTTATACCACTTCCACTGGCCCCCAAAGTTACTCTGGCTTTCCTCCAACTTGGAAAATAGAATCTGTTTTTGGAGGCGCTGATCAGACATTTGAACCATGTGACCAATCCAATGAAATTGTTGATGAATGATGATGGCTTTAATGATGGTCAGGATGCTAGTGTTTGTGCGCCTATCCTCCCAGGAGATATTTAGGATTCTTCTGAGGCAGGGTTGATTATATTGTTTATATGCCTTCAAATGATTCTTGTCATTTGTTCCAGTATGTGGATGACAACATAATTGCTTCTCTTTTTCCCACAGCCCTTCAGACCAGTGCTTTTGCTGAAACATACGAGAATCTCAGACTCACACTGAAGGTCAAAGAGACCAAAGCTCTTCACCAACCCTTGCTGATAAGAAAATCTCATGTACCTTCTATTGAAGTCAATGGAGAACTGCTGAAAAATGTGGATAACTTCCCATACCTTGAAAGTCATCTTTCTGCTAAAGTTGACATTGATGCGGAAATCCAGCATCTTCTGAGACATGAAAGCTCAGCTTTTGCACACCTGAGACAAAGGGTCTTTGAGAACTAGGACATCTGTCTCAAGACAAAGCTCCTTGCGTAGTGTGCAGTGATTTTTCCAATGCAACTGTATTAATGTGAAACCTGGACAAAATTTAAAAATACTTTAAAAACAACAAGAAGTCCTGTGGCACCCTATAGACTAACCAATATTTTGGAACATAAGTTTTCGTGGGCAAAGACCCACTTCATCAGAAGTATACTTCAAATATTTTAAAAATACTTTATAGTTTATAATCATTTTTATTTTTCAAAAGGAAAATTGTAAAATACTTAAAAATGTAACTTCATTTCACAAAACCCACAAAGCATTATTCCCTGTTTTGTTTATTGAAGATGATGCCAAGAAAGAGAAAAAGAGATTAGAGTGGCACAGTCAAACCACTGCAGAGTACATAAATGTTGGCAAACCTTTCCTTGTTAAATTGGCCATAATCTGATCATAAAACATTATCCACATTGAAGCTTGGTATACAAATTCCTAGGCCAAATTTTTCCCTTGCACAAATAACAAAGTTACAGGAAAGAAAAGCTATGTGGGACTGGGACAACAAATATTAGCATTTACTGACATCATTAATATTTCCTGTAAATTATCAGGGTGAGTCAATTACTCTTTTCCAAATTGTGCACATGGCTAGATTACCTATTCTCATTTTGCCACCTCAACTTCGCTCTTATTCTCCTTCCACCCACTTTCTTTTTGATTCTTTTTTTGTTACCTTTGCTTGGTGAAGCTCAATTTAAATTTATAGGGTGCAATTTTCAAAAGTGTTCAGTGTCAGTGTAACTCTTCTGCCATTTATGTCATTGACCAAGCTACACTAATACCGGGAGGAGCAGCAATGCTAACGCTCAGCACCTTTGAATAAACTGATTTGTTATTTGCTATTTGTTATTTGTTATTTTTCTCTCTGTAGGAAATCCTGATCAGATTTGCACGGATGAAGGAGATAGGGGCCTATTTGCATTATGTTGCTGCTAGATATATATTAGTTGCACTCAGGTAAATATTAACGATATTGTGATATAGTTGTCTTATATGAATGGAAATCAACTGAGGAGGTTTCTACCCCTAGGAAATGCTCCAATGTGGCTTAGGCTATTATTTACCAAAGCTTTACTACTGAGATGCTGTTTGAAATGAATTTCTGATAGGGCTTGTACTGAGTTGATACAGGTGGTACATTACATATGCCATTACATACCTACATTACAGGTGCTAATGCCTTTCTCTAATTTGGTAGGTTGAGCAGGGATATGTCATGGGATTATGAATAACCCACGCTATGAATAATTACTGCAAGTTTGCATTTATGTGGATAATGCATTAAAGTCATCTTTGGTGGAACTCCTGTTTAACCAGGCTTGAATTTAACTATTAGTTTTACTTTTTTTTTCTTCACTAACTATTGCTATCCTCCTTCCAGCTCCAGGCTGAGTTCTTTCAATAGTGAGAAAGCTGAATGAGGATATAAGATCCCTCAGGTTATTCTGGATATTAACACTTCTGAAATTTATAAACAGAGCTCTGTTTTCTATGAACAGATGTCCACTTCACAAAACCAACGTGGGAAAGCATAGAAGCTGTGTCTACAGAAGCCCTTTCCTTTCAGAAGGGGCATATTAATGAACGAGTTTGAAAGATGCTAATGAGGTGCTTCTATGAATATGCAGTGCCTCATTAGCATAATGGCAGCTGTGGTGATTCAAAAGTGTGGCTTTCAAATCGCGTGCTGCCCATGGAGCTGGGGACCTTTCGAAAGGACCCTCCAGTCTTTGAAAGCCCCTTATTCCTAGCTGGTGTTATCTCTGCCACCCAGACAAGAAAAAGAACATTCTCTCTTGTATTCCTCTCTCCTCCCCACACACCTTTTTTTATTCATCTTCCTCCTATAGTATAGGTAATTGGAAGTAAATGAAAATAAATTGAAGTACCTTGATTGTTTTTGTAGTCAAAACTTTTTTTTCCACAGACCTCTTGAAATTTGCTGAGGATCTTGGCAGACTGCTTAATGATCTTTCCAAATATTGTGTGTACCATTAGATAACTATGGTAAAGTGAGTTGGATAAGAGCACTTTATTAAAAAACAACTTAATGGTTTTTCCTTGGGCCTGCTGAATGGGTTTCTTGGACTACAGTTTGAAAACTTCTGGTCTAGATGAAAGCTGATATTTGCATTTCACTAACATGAAAAATGTATATAAACAACAAAAATGTATAGATGATGTGCATTTCTTGTTAGGGCCAAATTTTGTTCCCATTGAATTCAGAAAGAATTTTGCTCTTGAGTTCCATGGGAACAGGCTTTGCCATTTGGAGAGGAAAGAAAAAAAAAACAGTGGAGCAAAGGCTATATTGCTTATACCACAAGCATTAAAAGCTCCTGACTCACATTAAAAAGTCAGCAGGTGTGAGCTTTGTCCATTGGAAAGGAGAAATCTGTAATCAATGAGGCTGGAAGAGTCTCTGTACCATATCGTGATCATTCCCCCTGATAGCCCACTGACCACCTAACCTACCTTCTCTGCTCTTTTGGGCTTATTCTTCTCCACAGTCCACTGCCCACCCACTCTACCCTCTTTCCTGTTTGGGGCTTGTTCCATCCATAGCTCTGTCTGCCACTCTGGGTCTCACTCTGACCCAGAACTGTGTAGTAGTGAAGCTTGAAGGTGAGCATGGACAGAGCAGTGCTGGAGAATGGGCACGTGTGCTCTTTGGTTCAACAGAAATAAATTTTCTACTCTTTCAAGTTCCAGAAGCAAGCGGAAGATGAGAGGGGGCTTCCCTGAGACCGCATTAACTTGCTGAACGAGATGAACTAGGACTCTCACACCACTGGGGCTGGGAGAGATCAGGGATAAGCCCTATAAAGGGGTAGTCCCTGCCCACGCTAAAATGACCCAAGCCCCACCCCTCCAAAGAGCTCCTCCCTATCTGGCTCTTTTTTCTGTGGAGCTCAAGCATCTCCATCCTGCCCCCTCCCTTTTTGTGTACAGAAAGTCCATTAAGTGAAGTGTAGACGGCAGGAGTTTTCTAGGGCCTGTTATGAGCTTAATGTTCCTTATTGGGCTGTTCAGCTTCACTATTGACTTGTCTCATGTCTTCATATCTGGCTAAATACTTTGTGGCCATTACCACAAGAGCAAACATAAACATAGAGCATGAGTGCATCTCCAGCGTTGGCACCCCCGTGTCAGTGGGGGCCCTGTGAAACAGCACTCTTTATTTCATGGTAAATCCATCCCCAGATTTTTTAAAAACTTAAAGTAGGTTTAGATTCATCCACTACTCATGTTTGTGTCTGTAACACTTCTGCCGGAAGGAGTTAGCAGCAACCAGGACCGGGTTCAACATCTAGGTGTTCCTTTTCATCCATCTCACACAGAACCAGCTCAAGCCCCCACCCAGTAGCCTGGGAACTTCATACACCCCTGGGCGCCTCGGAGAGGCAATGCTTTCCCACTTGCAAGCACAGAGGCTGAGTGTAGAAAAGAACTTTTAATAAAAGAGGCAGAAAGGTCAATTAGCATAAGCTTGGGAAAATACCACACCGAGGCTATGTCTACACTAGCCCAAAACTTCGAAATGGCCATGCAAATAGCCATTTCAAAGTTTACTAATGAAGCGCTGAAATACATATTCAGCTCCTCATTAGAATGCCGGCAGCCATGGCACTTCGAAACTGACACGGCTTGCTGCCTTGCAGCTTGTCCAGATGGGGCTCCTTTTCGAAAGGACCCTGGTGACTTCGAAATCCCCTTATCCCTATCTGCTGTTAGGAATAAGGGGATTTCAAGTTGCTGGGGTCCTTTCAAAAAGGACCTCCATCTGGACGAGCCGCATGGTGGCAAACTGCATCAATTTCAAAGTGCCATGGCTGCTGGCATTCTAATGAGGGGCTGAATATGTATTTTAGCACTTAATTAGTAAACTTTGAAATGGCCATTTGCATGGTCATTTCAAAGTTTTGGGCTAGTGTAGACACAGCCCCAGAGTTCATATCCAATCCTCAAGTAAATGTCTCAGCTCAAATGCATTGAGCAATATCCTCAGCTTCTCAGGCTCACCAGTCCTATACTGTAAACAGCCAATCCACACATCCAACTTTCTCCACACCCCCCAATTCAAATGCCCCACTTACCACTTGGTCCAGTCTATGCAGGCACTGACACCTCACACTGATGCATTCCTTCATGGACCTGAGACAATGCCACCTTTGCATTCATCCGCCGCTCCTCCTCTCAGCCATCCACACTGTCCATCCATCTGCTGTAGGTTTGGACTGAGGCAAAAGCCTGTGATTTCAGCTCACAGCATCTACCAAAGTAGAGTCTCATACAAGATACAAACACTAGCATCCAGCTCTATCTTTGAACAGTTGGGGAAGACTAGTCAAGCTAGACTTGTAGCAATCTGGCCAAGGCTTAGGTAGGACCAAGGCACTCACCTAACTGACTCAGCCCATATCCCTCCCCTTCTGTTTTATAATGCTTTAAACCAGGGAAGCCCTGTGTAATCCATGTCTTATGCAGTTATGATGACCTGCCCTGTCCCCCACTACGACTTGGAACATTGGTGAGATTTCACAATTCTTATACTGAGTAGTAACAGAGAGTATGCCATGCTAGTCTATACACTATCAAAACAAAAAGCAGTCAAGTAGCACTTTAAAGACTAGCAAAATAGTTTATTAGGTGAGCTTTCGTGGGACAGACCCACTTCTTCAGACCATAGCCAGACCAGAACAGACTCAATATTTAAGACACAGAAAACCAAAAACAGTACTGTTTTTGGTTTTCTGTGTCTTAAATATTGAGTCTGTTCTGGTCTGGCTATGGTCTGAAGAAGTGGGTCTGTCCCACGAAAGCTCACCTAATAAACTATTTTGCTAGTCTTTAAAGTGCTACTTGACTGCTTTTTGTTCTTATACTGAGTGTTAGTGTAAATTGTGATTGTACAACAATGTGTTTACAATAGACAAAACCTCATTGCTTCCTTGCTACCCATCAGTCTTTGTTTGCAAGTTATCACATATGAATACCTTTCCATTCTCATGCAAATGATCTCTGGGAGATACTTTCCTCCCAGCCTGCAGCAGCATTGAGTTCCTGCTGGCACATTCCTTACATGCACATTTCAATGATCTAGAGCACTGAAGAATAGTATAATAGTGAGAAAATGTAAATACTTAATACTCCTAATTTCTTATAATTAGGGAGATGCATGCTAAATAATTTGGTGGTAAATGAATTTTCATTGTGTTTAATGATCCTTGGTGTTTCTTATTTCCTGCAATTATTTAACATTTATCATTGTGCTGAACTATAAAGAATGAAGAGAGATTAGTTCGAGACTATTTGAGTAGACCTTTTAATTTTTAAAACAAAAAGCAGTGGGTCTGTCCCTCAAAAGCTCACCTAATAAAGTATTTTGCTAGTCTTTAAAGTGCTACTTGACTGCTTTTTGTTTTGATAGTGCATAGACTAGCACGGCTTCCTCTCTGTTACTTTTAATTCTTGTATCACTTGGAGGAAGGCTGAACCTGATGATGTTTGGGATTTAATTTTATTCACTTAAGGTAGTAAATTCAAATATGTTCTCTGTTTCAGATAGCATTGTGGAGAGTTTGTCAGGCTTTGGCTTCTGGGGTTCATGGAAAACAATGCCTTAGGTTTGTTTCATGTAGGATTGTTTTGAGACTAGTGTTCCAATGAATCCCCAAACTCATCTGGCACTTCTGCATTTCACTTGGCTTCATGGCATTAAGGTATTGAAGCTGGGCCCTTATCAGGCCAAGTTTACTCAGAAGGCTCATGATCATGAGCTCTGGTGTTATAAAGAAACTTGAGTCCAGGCGGATTTTATGACACCTCATAAGTTTCATACACTTCTTGTCTCACAACTCTCCTGAAACTCTAGAGCCGTGTCTACATGTGCACGCTGCTTTGAAGTAGTGGCACTAACTTCGAAATAGCGCCCGTCACGGCTACACGTGTTGGGCGCTATTTCGATGTTAACATCGACGTTAAGCGGCGAGACGTCGAAGCCGCTAACCCCATGAGGGGATAGGAATAACGCCCTACTTCGACGAACGTCGAAGTAGGGACCGTGTAGTTGTTGCGCGTCCCGCAACATCGAAATTGCGGGGTCCTCCATGGCAGCCATCAGCTGAGGGGTTGAGAAACGCTCTCTCTCCAGCCCCTGCGGGGCTCTATGGTCACCGTGTGCAGCAGCCCTTGGCCCAGGGCTTCTGGCTGCTGCTGCTGCAGCTGGGGATCCATGCTGCATGCACAGGATCTGCAACCAGTTGTCTGCTCTGTGGATCTTGTGTTGTTTAGTGCAACTGTGTCTGGGAGGGGCCCTTTAAGGGAGCGGCTTGCTGTTGAGTCCGCCCTGTGACCCTGTCTGCAGCTGTGCCTGGCACCCTTATTTCAATGTGTGCTACTGTGGTGTGTAGACGTTCCCTCACAGCGCCTATTTCGATGTGGTGCTGCGCAATGTCGATGTTGAACATCGACGTTGCCAGCCCTGGAGGACGTGTAGACGTCACTACATCGAAATAAGCTATTTCGATGTAGCGTTCACGTGTAGACGTAGCCTAGTACTGCACAATTGCAGTTGCAGATGTCAATGTGATGTCTCAGTCAGAAATGCAGATGGGGGGTAGGGGGGATTGAAGGGGCAGTTGCCCTGGACCCCAGAATTTCAAAGGTGCCCACAGCTCTGTCTGCATCTGCTACTAATTTGGCAGCAGCAGTGACCAGAGCTTCAGGCCCCTTTGAAGTGCCCAGACAGCACTGCTCCACCATTCTGTGTTGTTGTGAACAATGGAGGTGCCCAGAGTCATGGTTTGGGCAGCACTAAGGGCTGACTACCCTGGGCTCCACCCATTCCATCTTTTCCCCACCCTTTCTAGAGTCACAGAGCTGGGCTTCCCTCCCACCTTGCCCTGGGGCTCATGCTGGCTGTTGGCTTCACTGGTCACAGTGCCATGTTAAGCAAATCTGCATCACTCTTTCTGATCAGTTTGTGCTGCTTTGTGTTCCCCTCCCCTGCAAAACCATTCCTCAAGCCCTACTTTGTACTCTTGTTGGCAGGGGTGACTTTGCTTCTTTTCCTTTACTTGTTTACTGCCTTTAACTCTTAAATCCCTGTGTAGCATGTTCAAGAGCCTAACAGATACAAAGTTTATTTCACATGGAGGTACTATACAGATTATGAATACTAATTAGAAATAGGTTAATTTGAGTCTTAGATTTTGGAAACACCTCAGTGTATGTTAGAGATTTGACATAAGTTGTTCTTGGGATTCCCCATATTCATGGCCATCCATACTCTCCCGTACAATGGCTTATTTATTAGAATTTTTCTCTCCTTTATGTCTTCCTCTCACTCTCCCTTTGTCTTGCCATGCTATCCCTTCTTTAACCCTATATTTAGCTTCTGCCTTTTCTGTCCACTTTTCAGTTTTTCCACATCCCTGGTGGAATTACCCAATGTGGGGACAGGACTCATACCCATTTCCTCAGAGAACAAGCTCCAATGGGATGATATCATGGGATCTCCAGAGCTGCTTCTTGTGGTTCTGACTGAGTGTCTATGTCTACACTTGTCCCCTTCTTCAAAGGGAGCATGGTAATCAGGGCGATGGGAGATTACTAACTGAGTGCTGCGATGCATATGCAGCACTTCTTTAGGCAAATTATCCCCTGTGGCAACTTTGAAGTGTCCAACTTCAAAGTGCCAGCGTGCCATATACCCGCAGGCACTTTGAAGTGCCTGCACTACTTCAAAGTGCCTTTGCTCCACAAAATTTTGCCACTCTGATTACCATGCCCCCCTCAAAAAAGATTGATCTCTGGCTGTCCATGCACCCATTCTACATTTGTCACCAACATGCAGGGTATTAGAACACTCTTGATTGGTCACATTTACTTCAGTGCAATGAAATCTTTCATTTTCAAGGACTTCATTTCTATAGGTGGTCAGCTTTATTATAGACATGCTCACAAGCACAACCTAAGCTACAAAAACACAAACATTTCTTCCAAGATTAAAAACTGTCCCCCACTAACAAGATCATGTATAACAGTATAATCTGGTGAGTCCTTCTGTAACATTATGTGAAACTGAAACATGATAGGTGTGTCTCCCAAACTGCTTTTAACTACTCTAGGGCTATGTCTACACTATCACCCACCTTCCAAAAGGGTGGTGCTAATAAGACACTTTGGGATATGCTAATAAAGCACTGAAATGAATACACAGTGCCTCAATAGCATAATAACGGCCATGGCACTTTGAAAGTACTGCTTTCAATTGTGTGAGGGCTGTCTACACAGGACCCTTTTCGAAAGGGCCCCGCACACTTCAAAATCCCCTTATTCCTATAATCAAATAGGAATAAGGGGATTTTGAAGTGTGCGGGGCCCTTTTGAAGTGCTGTGGCTGCCATTATGCTAATGAGATGCTGCATATTCATTGCAGTGCTTCATTAGCATATCCCAAAGTGTCTCATTAGCACCCCCTTTCGAAAGGGGATGTGCTCGTGTAGACAGAGCCTAGATTTCTCAAAAAATGTCATGGGTTGTAAAGGATAACTATTCCATGATTGGACTGTGAGGACAGACTAGGAAAAGAAGAGCAGAGAGATGGGGAAAAAAATCCCCCAGTGATGTTTTAATAGAATGAGTATATTTTCATGCAATAAAAATTAGATTGCTTTGTGTGAAATGAAAGCATTGGTTTATATTACGTGGAAGCTAAGTGATTGTTTTTTTACTGCTTTGAGGCAGATGGATAATTAAATTGCATAGTACGAGCAGCACAAAGCACACACAGTGTACACAGAATGTGGATCCAGGTTTGCAAACTTGAATTACTTTGGTGAACCTTCTTTACCTGGCAAAATTGTTCAAGGATTTGCTAGTCCCTGATGATTTTACCAGTCACAGTGCTCTCACTGTCTTCCTCTAAGTATCTTCCAAAAAAGTAATTGTCCTCTGGTGCTAGAAAAATAATAATATATAAAAAAACCCAAAAACCTTCAGGGGAATTTCCAGTTCTCTTATTGTGATGGAAATTTGCTCTGGTAATGTTTACACAGCTTTGCCCACAGGGATGCTGGAGCAATTTGCACAGTGAGGGTGCTGAGAGGCCTTGAAACACACAGTAAACCCTGATGGAATGTTTATCATGGATACCCCTTCATGTGAGGGGGTGTAGCAACACCATCAGTACCCCTATTTCTAATCCGTATGTCTGCCATATCTCCTGTTTATATAACTATATTTTGGATTGCCACTTCAGTGCACTACAAACAGAGTATATCTCCCAAAAAAGCATCTACAGAAATCTTTGTATGTATGGCATATTTCCTGCTGCAACATGATTCAAAAACTTACTCCTATCCTTAAAGATTTCACTGTAGGTAAGTGCTGGAGCACAAAATACAAAGGCTAAAAAGGAACGGGTGCAAAGGAAATCAAGATCACAGATAAAGATTTTCTAAGATCTTTGGAGCTGACAAAACCCTTATTGTGGAGTGGACAGATGCTATTGCCATGGCTATCCTCAGTCTGAAAATGGAACTTTTAACATCCAAGAAAATGGCATTGATTTTGCGCATCTCCAAGACCTCCAGCAATATGCTAAGATGAGTTTAATATCTGGAGACACAGAAAGGAAAATCCTACATATCACGCAAAGCTCCAAAAATAAAAGTGATGACAGAAATGTATCCGTGTTTTTGACTGAGGAAATGTACCCATTTCTAGCCAGGTATTCAGTGTGGGAATCTTATTAAATCTTTATTCTAGCATTGTACAAAAGGCAGGGAACCTATATTGGCATGTTGCACAGGAATGAATGTCACTCATAGCACGGTCAATGGAAGCAGGAGCAAAAGGGAAGTTGCCCAGGGGCCTAGCATTTCAAAGGCTGCCGGAGACCTGGACCCTTTTGAAACTCCGTGGAAGTGTGTCCCAGGAGTAAAAGGGGTTTGCTGGATGAGTTGTGGATGGAGACAAGATAAGCAGTGAGTGTAAAAAAGATTTATTAATGGCTTAATCAATGTTATGAGGGGAATTACGCGGGAATACCTAGCACGCTGTAACCGTCTACCCCGAGGCAATGTCAGGTGATGGACAGGGGAAAGCCTGTACTTACGGGGGGTTATTAAACCACAGATGGGGAGCAGACCACACACCAACACCTAGCTGAAAGGGTCCAGATTTTCAGTGGGAGGGACAAGTGACTCGGGCGAGCTGATGGGCTTGTCAAGGTACAGACGTCTCCGATTTGGGAGGGGGAGATAACTTTTTATCAGGGTTTGGACATGGAAGCAACCCCTGGGCCAATGTCAGTGCGTTTTGCCCTTTTTAGAGTTAGGAGTTTTTCCTTTTTAGGAGCTTTTAATTCTTGGTGAGGTGAGGGTCTCGCTTCCACACATGTGACTAAGCCCTTAGTTGGCCCCGCTTCCTCACATGTGGCTGAGCCCTTAGCTCCCCATGGGTGGGGGGCGGGTTGTCAATATACACTGGCATGCCGGGTTCTGATTGGATAGTGCAGCATTGATCATGCACGGGGTGTGTGCAGGCCGCAGCTTGCAACACTGTTGTGGTCACACCACAAACAGCTGCGCCCACACAGTGCTGACTGCCATAAGCCCTGCCCCTTCTGCCCTTGGCTCCACCCTTTCTGGGTTCAGAGCCAGTCCCCCTTCCCTCCTTGCTTCTGGCCCGCAGTGGCTGTCGACCCCACTGCATGGTACACTGGTGCTCAGTAATCGACAGTAGGGGTCCTGTGTGTTAGCTCGTGGCTCATATTGTTTGGAATTAGCTAAGTGACTGCTCTTCTCCGCAAGCAATACTACTCCACTTCTGATAGGCCCAGATGTTCAGCCCAACAGCCCCCTCACTGAAAAGGAAGAAGGTGGAGAAAGAGCATTATTTGAGAACCCAGGCTCCACCATGGCTCATATTTGTGCTCTTTCAGCATTTGCTGCAATTCATGCTGGCACTGGTTGAGAAGAAGGTAGAGTGAGGAGTAAATAGACGAGGCTGGAGAGAGAATATTATTGTTGTTTCACGTGGTGAACAAGGATGTGTTCGTACTGTCTGCAGTTTGAAACATTGAACAATTTAATTGTTTTAAACTGCCTAAAGTCAAGATAGACCCTTCAAATTAAATCTAAAGAATTACAATAAATAAAGGAAACAGAATAAGGATATTTATAGCTATGCACAACCATCATTAAAATATTCCTGATAGCGTATTTCAAACAAATTCCTCAGGTGATTTAGGAAACAGAGAGAACATTCTTGTTTATCATTTTCCACTATAACTCTGCATAGTTTATGTATAACGCAAAATGCTAAGCTTCATATCGAAAGCCATCCACCTTCCTGCAGCATCCTGTGGCTACAGCTACATGCCAAAACTTGGAACTGTAAGACCTAGTGTAATTGCTAGTATGAGTTTAATCTCTTCTGCTGCCCTTGGCTGAAACTAAAGACAGTTTTCCCTTAGTGCATTACATTTAAGTACAGGAGGTGGAGAAAAAAGAGTTTGTCCTTGCTTCCCCTCCCACCTCCTCCACACACATTGTAAGCTACTTCAACTGCTGGTGCTTATTTTGGAAAATAGACAAAATGTCAAGTGTTCTGTGATAATGAATTGGGCAGAAATAATACCTGGAATAATTCCACTAAAATCAATTGAAATAAATCAGAGTTTAATTTGGCCCAGTATCCAAGAGATTAGGAACCCATTCCATGGTTTATAGCAAAGAACACGACAGAGTCTTACATAAAACAATCTGGTTTTATTCCTTCTGTCTCTCCACACAAGGTATCTAGCATGCTCCTTTAGGCTTGTAAGTACTTTGAAAAATTTGGTCTTTACCATACTGCATAAGGTTGTGCTAAGTTTCATCCACAGAGATAATATGCTATTGAATAGAATGAAATGAAATTTCTTCATTGAGAGAATGGGTATATGTATTACATGCAATAATATATGTTCTTCAGCCACTAGATTTCTTTGTGTTGCAGGGTCCCTGGTAAAAAGGAGAGACAGTGCTGGAACTCACGGTGTCTAAGGCTATTCACATCCCTGTCATCTGCATTGAGGGCCACTGTAGATAAGCTATAGATATTTGAATGTGTCTGTAGTTTCTAGGTTTTTCAACAAGCACTTCCTATTTCAGAAGACCTCTGATTCTACACATCGTGATGGGACTCAGGGTATAGTTTAGAAATATTTCCGTATTTTTTGATGTTCTTTGTGAAAAAAATACCAGCGAACTTGGGAGTGTTTCTAGGGAGTTATTGTGCTGGTGTGAGTTTTAATGTAGAGGATAAATTAAACTGTCCATTTTTAGAAGGAATACAGGCCTCAGAGATATTCCCTGTTGCTAACACGGAAATATCATTAGCAATGACAATATCTTTAGAACCGTAATACACTAATTTTGTCCAATTAATTACCGGATGTTTACAAATTCTGATTAGTAGATAGGGAAACAATAACAACAACACCACAAAAAATTGTTTTTCTTTATGTCTTTCTGCCCAAATTAGATAGCTAGAAGGCTTTTCCCTTTATAACTCAATAGGGTGAAATTGCGTGTGATTTTTAAGAAAGGAGAGCCAGCAAGAACCTACAATAAATCCTGGGTTTTGATTCAGGTCTCACTTGAAGAGTGCAAGTACATTTGACGTCAGTGGAGAGGAATAACAAGTTAATCCCGTCCTTACATCTGTTGTAGTCAATAGACCTACCTCCTTTCTCTCCTAAGTCCTCCAATAACTGAGCAGTTCCTGGTAACTATAGTACCAGCAATCTTCTAAATACAAGTATTAAAATACCTGAAAGGAATACAATAGCACATGTGTGGGTACATGCAGGCTGATGTGTGCTGGAAACAGATATAAATAATTCTCTATAAAATCTCATTTTTCAGTAATTTATGTGGTACATATCTCTGCTTTTCAGCCTTACTTACTACTGAAATGTGGAAGTCCCATGTTCAGATTTTACAAGGTATATTTTTAACTTACTGTACGGACATTTTTCTTCTAGACTTTGCAAGGCATTTCAGCTCTTTATTTTTCATTACGACATCAGCCAGTTACTATGATCCCATTAAATGTATTACGATACAAATCATAGAAAGACATAGGAAAAGGATTTCTCCTTCTCTCACCTCTTGTTTGAATTGTGTGAGTCTCCCAAGAAGTTCAAAGGACTTGTATTACTCTTTGCTGCAGTGTATTAATAGAATGGTAGGGTTTTTTCCACCTCTTACTTCTAACTATACTTGTCCTATCAATAATCTCATTAGCTCTCTCAGTATGAGGCAGCTGACACATAACCTGTGTTTAAGGGCTGCGGGGCAAGAAGTCTCATAAAGATCTATCACCCACAGGCATCTTTGAGTGTCTGGAAAGAGCTGCATCCTTGAAGGTAGAACCTGTAGGTACTGAGACTGCTATCGAGTGCAGTGCAACTTGCCAGATCAACACTAATTATATTTTTATGAAGTGGTCTGTAGGCAGTCAGCTACCAATACAAAATATGATGCTATCTCTACTATGCACGTTGATTTTAACGTTTGGATAGTTCCAGAAGATTTTTCAGTAAAGCTGTATGGATGGTGATGATGATGATGATGATGATGGCTTAGTTAGCAGTATGGTATCACTTTTAATTTAAGGCTAAAATTATGCCTAAGCCTAATGCAAAGGCTAGAATTCTTCCAAACACAGCCTGCCTGAGGTCAAGGGGCAACTTCAGCTCTTGGACCCAGGGAAGCATCTTGGTTCAGTGTCATCATAGAGTATGCCATGGCATGACCTTCCTATGCACTAGCTAAGATAATAGACTTTGTGCCAGATATATGGGGTGAGAATGCCACACCCTTTAAATGGCAGGGACAATTTATCCTCCCTTTCCTCTCAGTCTAATGGATGGCCACAGGAGGCTCTGTGCCAGGTGTCGTGCATTTATACACTATTCCTTACTATTGTGCACATGCTAAAAGATATAATGTGGCCCCTAATTGGTGTAATTACATTCTTATTTTCCTTCAGAAATGCAAATATTGTTATAATGCCCTCAGAAGGGAAAGGATAATGAATCTTCCTATGTAGAAAAAAAAGGATTAAATTTAAATTGATTTGCATGCTTGCGTGATAACTGCTAGAGAGGGAAGGGGTGCTGCACCAGGGCAGGACACTCTGATGGGAATTAGAAGCAGAGAAGGGGACACACACACACACAAATGAACATAAGAACGGCCATATTGGGTCAGACCAAAGGTACATCTAGCCCAGTATCCTGTCTACTGACAGTGGCCAACACCAGGAGCCTCAGAAGTAGTGAACTGAGCAGGTAACAATCTCCTGCCATCCATCTCCAGATTCTGACAAACAGAGGGTAGGAACACCATTCCTTACCCATCCTAGCTGATAGCGATTAATGGATCTATCCTCCATGAATTTATCCATTTCTTTGTAAATCCTGTTATAGTCCTAGGCTTCACACCCTTCTCTGGCAAGTAGTTCCACATTTGACTGTGTACTATGTGAAGAATTTCCTTTTATTTGTTTTATACCTGCTGCTTATTAAAGTCATTTGATGTCCCTTCATTCTTCTATTATGGGAACAAGTAAATAATTTTTCCTTGTTCACTTTCTCCACACCACTCACAATTTTTTATATCTCTGTCATATCCCTCTGTTAGTCTCCTCTTTTCTAAGCTGAAAAGTACTAGTCTCTTTAATCTCTCTTCATAGGGGACCTGTTCCAATGCCCAATCATTTTAGTTGCCCTTTTCAGAACCTTTTCTAATGCCAATATATCTTTTCTGAGATGAGGTGACCACATCTGTACACTGTATTCAAGATGTGGGAGTACCATGGTTTTATATAAGGCAATAAAATATGAATGCAAGACAGTACAGACCATCTGCCAATCAGCTGGGAGAAAATATCAATCATAGGGAAAAAACAGTCTCTTTGTAAAGCACTGACCATGGGTAGGAGTGTTTTAATGAGAAGCTGTTTTAGCTCAGAGATTCAAGTTACTAGTTGTCTGAAAGATCATGAGAATAAAAACAACAATGAAACCACATCAAACCTTTTTAAGAAAAAATGCACTGGGATATAGGAAACAGCCAAGGACTAAGTATTTACACACTGAAATACCCTGTTACACACTTTGTGCACAGGGTAGGGGAAGTTAAGAAAGCAATAATACATAAGTGAAGGCATAATCTGCAAGGGATCCTATTTAAGTCACTCATTAACAGTACTCTTTCTAACTGTTAAGGAACATAAGGTTATTAAATGGGAGTCAGCACAGAGGAATCCCGATTATTTCTAGGTAGAGATTTCCTGAGGACACTGGTTTAACCTATTTTAGGTTGGTTGTCTTTAGCAAAATAACCCTGAGTGGAGAAGCTCATTCTTCAGAGATTCTGTACTTGTTCTCAGATTCCATGTTTTTTTTTATAAACAAATAGATACTCACAGGGATACTTCATAGACTTTCGTGGAGTTGTTGTTGTTGTAAATACTCCTATGAATAGGGTTGCAGAACTGGGTCAATATATTTCTACTTAAAATTCCATATTATTTTTAATAACACCAACTTGTAGAAATGTCATAGAATGAGCCAAGAGCCGTGATTTAGCTGCACAAAGTTGTTGCAATGTGATAGACCTGACTTTGGGACTGGCTTAAGCATGACTGTGGCAAGAATGGATGAAAACCATTGGCATGGAAAAAATTGTTTGGGTTCCATGGTAACACTGTCAATCTGGATGGTCCTACATATATTGTGCTAGGAAAGCTGAATATTAAAATACTCTCTTAAGCATCCTGGCACCTCACAAAAGCATTTAGCACTTACAAATGCTACATGCCATGAAGAAAGTTTTCCAGGCTTACTGCTAGTAGGCTCTGGATTCCACTACAGGTCATGGTATATAAATCCAGCAAGAAGAGGGCTGTCAGACACTAAGCTTTTAGTTCCAGGTGGTGCAAGAGTTGTGTTGCATCACTCATTCCTGCAGGCTGAACCTCTGTAGCTCAGCACTCTCATCCAGCAACACCCTAATCCAGTATGATTTTAGTTAGTCAGATGACCACTTATCATATGTGTGGCCAAATTTCCTGTGGTCAGATTAAGTTTGTGTACAGCCACCAGTCTTGGCTCTTGGGGTTCTGTTCTGTTATTTAGCTGCAATTTATCCCTAACTGTCTTCTAAGAGCCCAATAAGCAGTAGAAGTGTTGGTAAATGTTGCCAGGCTGCTTCTATGCTACATTCCCCTTTCAAAAGGTTAATGGAAAAGAGAGAAATCAAACATGCAAATGAAGTGCTGATTTATAAATCTCTGCTTCATTTGCATAATCTCGCACAACTGTGTTTTTGGAAGACACTTTTTCGAAAGCTAAAAAACAGCTGTGTAGACCGGGTTCCTTTGAAAATAAACCCTGTTTTCAAAAGAACCCTTCTTCCTATTTTGTTTCAGGAAGAGGGTGTTTTTTGAAAACAGGATTTATTTTTGAAGGAGCACTGTCTACATGTCTATTTTTGCTTTCAAAACATCTCTTCCAAAAACATGATCCCATGACATTATGCAAATGAAGTGCAAGATTTGTAAATCAGTGCTTCATTTGCATTTTCAGTCTCCTGATTTGCTTTCACCTTTTGAAAGGGGAAAGTAGTACAGATGCAGCCCTAGACAATAATGATCTCCCACGGTCAGGCCAATTCTCTTTTTCAGCACAGGTCAGGTCCTGAGGGTACAGAACTACAGAGGTTCAACCGATACCATTAGTCATGAGTTGCTGTGTTGTTACACTCTGAAGCCCTAGAAAATGTAGTCCTTCGTTTATTTGCCCTGACTTTCAAAAACCTGTGATCTAGACTTTTCCCTGTGTTGCCATGGTGAAGATACACAAAGTAATTTCATTGATCTCCCTAGTTTATGGCTCATCTCTGGAAGAAGGAAGATGTCATCTTACCTTGAGGACCAAAGCTAAGGTGGGATAGAATCTTTTCTTCAGTTCAAGCATCTGCACGGTTGCAATGTATTTGTTCCTAAGGTAGGTGAAAATATTATTAATTATTACTTTCTGGATTAGACCTAGATTGTGATTCCAGTGAGGGGTGGAGTATTTGTAGCTGACTTTAAGTTTGTTGACTTTGCACTGGACTAACTCTTAATTGTAAACTGTTGTAAAGCATGTGTTGTTACTTCTACCGTACTGTTACTTGTGTTACATATCTGGTTGTCTGTTGTAATATTGCTGAAGATTCCCGTGGGCAGGAGAAGAGAGGAAAGTGTTGTGGGAGAGTACAGAATTTAATCTAGTGGATGCAGAACAGTGTGACACAGAACTTTTTCATTTTAACCCTACTACTGCTTAGCTTGATGCTACCCTTGTGATTAACCAGTAATCATTAATTCTGCTTGATGGAACATCAGTACTGAGCTTCCTATTCCACTCCATCAGTCTGCTGCTCAAGTTTTAATTCTAGTTATGATGAAAGCAAGTGAAATTGCACTGGACAAGATGGAGTAGTTAATTAGATCCATATATCTGCTGATGTAGATCAATGTAACTCCACTGAAAACATTGATTATTACTCTGTTGTTTAAACTGAGAAGTGTACTTGCTACTTCTCAATAATAAAAATGCCTCAGAAACATTGATACATTTATTCTCACAACATCACTGGGAAGTAAGGAAGCATTTTTCCCACTATACAGATAGGTAACTGAAGTACAAAATTTAATACTTTGATTCACCTCCATTAACTCAATGTTTAAAGGACCACATTTTCAAGAGGTGCTTTCTGGGATTTTCAAATAAATCAATCTGATTTTTCTCTGAATATTCAAGTGACTAAATTATTTGAAATTCTTTGAAAATCATAAGTGATTTGACTAAAATAACAAAGGACATTTGCAGTAGGGAAGGGAACTGAACCTAGGGCTTATAACCATAATATCACACTTCCTTTTCCCTGTCAGAGCAGTCCCAGGTAAAAGGGGTTGCAAACCAGGATCTTAATTATTTTAAGAGTGTCTATACAGAGGGGATGAAAGTGATTTTAGAAAACACTTTAACAGGAAACTGGTCACTTTTAACATAAAAAATAGGGAACCCCAGAAGGTTTCCCACTGAAAGCTGTTCAAATGTAGCTATAATAATCTTCCTCATGAGAAAGACAATGGAGAAGATGATGGAACTCATTTAAAGACTATGGTGCAAGAACTGGCATCAGGGAATGTGAGAAAAGAACAAGACTAATCGGGGAAAAATAAGATAGATACATAGCATAATTTAAAAAAAATAATAATTTGGTTACTGTGTTAATGTCACTTCCCAAATGCTGATCCTCTTACCATAAGTGTATTTAAGTTACTGCATATAAAAATGCACTAAGTACACGAACAAAGTCATACTGATTCTATACAATTCACTTACAATATGAATTCAAGAGAAGTCAAAAGCCAGATTGAAACAGATGGTTTAGAAAATGTAAGCTTTCTTATACAATAATTCAGATATTACTGGCTTCCTTTGGGATGCTCAGTTGATTGTAGCTAGTTTTTACAGAAATGTTTTGATAGAAAAAACAAAATTTTACCCCCAGAGAGGGTTCCTTGTTGTTTTTCTTTTAAACAATACAAACAACTTGGACTATAAACATCTTAATTAATCCCCAGATACATTTTCTTTTTTTTCATGCCACCCAAAGGAAAGTGCATGGGGGGAGCAGGAAGGGAATTTGTACGTGACAGGATGACTGATTCGTAGGAGCAAATATAGGCACTTTATAGCTATTTTTTCTTAAACACATAGACCTGTCATTGTGGTGTATACAGGCCTATATGTGGGGTGGAGGGTGAGTAGGGTGCAACCACATCCCCCCATGTCCAGTTTCTCTCCCTTTCTCACTGCTGCACTGTGCAAGGGGACCCTGGAGAACATGATGGGGCAACACAAGACACCCTGGGAGCTGTAGTTCCCTGGCCAGCTCCTTGCCTGGATACCTGACCCTGGAGCAAGACAGAAACTATATTTTCCACCATGATCTTGGCCACTAGCAAGAAGAAAGGAAGCAGAACAAGGAAATATTGTTTTTCACTTACAATATTACAACGAGATCCCAGAAGTAATGCCTATAAAACCTTTATTACTGTATACACTTTTAGTATAACAAAATAATTTTACCAGTCACTGTTTCCACTTAAATTTTTCATCAACTTCTCTTATGCACCCTCATTGCATGACTATTTTGAACTGTTTTGTATTTTAAAAAAATGTGGTCCACATTTACGATAAAGCTTCCCTCCACACATAGAAACTCATGTGTATCGACCTGATATCATTTCTACTGTCAGGATTCTCATCAAGGATTCTAGGGCATCTTATGCCCCCATCTCCTTCGAAACCGCCTCCTGACTTCACTTTTTTTTCTATTCTCCACATAGAAAACAAATGTTCCTCATGGGTTATTTTTTCCCCTTCTCTGCTTCTCCCGGAATAGACTTCCTTGTCCCTCAGTATGATTTACTGTCTGCCACCCTCAGCATAACTCCACCATGAAACCTCTATGAGCTTCATGCCAGTCCCACGCCTGGATGAAGGAGGAGGGTTGGTCAGATGTGTGTTGATGCACTAACCATCAAACAACAAGACAAATGAAATCTGATGCCAGTACAACTAAATGATAAAAGATGCTGGCTCAGACATTGCCCAAATAAAAAAGGTCCACGATACCAATCGAGCGAGCAGGGTTAGGTCGATAAGTTGGCTACCAAAAGAAAATTACAACTAACACATATGCTATCCATTGGAACAGTGAATGTCTGAACACCGTGGGCAACTGGAAAATTAGAGCTGCTTCTGAAGGAGATGGAGAGATATTGATGCAATATACTTGGACTGGCAGAGGTGCATTGGACAGGATCAGGGGAGATATGTGGTTGTGAACCCATTTGGTCAGGAAAGGAAACGAAGCATGATGCAAGAGTTGGATTCCTTCTTAGCAAAAGAGCTAGAAGAGCATTATTAGGACAGAAACCGGTGAGTGCAAGAGTGAGAATAGTGAAATTCGAAGCAAAACCCTTCAGCATCTCAGTCATTCAGGTGTATGCACCCATGTTGGACAGTATGGGGGAAGAGATTGGGCTATTCTATAAAGACTTGACAAAAATGGTGGAGGAGATACTGAAGAAAGATGTGCTGATCACTGGAGGAGATTGGAATGTGAAGGTTGGAACAGATAACAAAGGTTGTGAGAGAGTCATGGAAAGGCTTGGATATGGAGAAAGAAATGAACAAGGTGAGAAACTACTAGAGTTTGCCACAGAGCATGATATGGTGATGTACAACACAAGATTCCAATGGAAGGGCTGTAGGAAGTGGACGTGGCGATCGAATGACGGGAAGTCCAAGAACACGATAGATATGATTTTGATAAGAAGAAGATGGATAACATCAGTACAGCAGATGGATATAGACTCAGACTACAGTCTAGCAATCACAAACGTCAAGATAAAACTCAAAAGAAAATATAAGATACAGTTTAAGAAAAGAAGAGACATGGTGAGGCTATGTGAGGAAGAGACAGGGAATACGTACAGAGCAGTGCTTGAAGAGAAAATTAAGCATATCACTGCAGAGAAAGACCTAGATAAGAGATTTGCAGGGATAGCCATCGCTATAGAAGAGGCAATTGAGCAGACTGTTTCAGTGGATTACCCAGGAGACACTGAAGCTGGCTCAAGAGAAGAGAGCGTTGAAGATCAGAAGAGATGTCTCTGAGATGGCAGAACAGCAATCTTGGGTGAAATGCAATTAGATAAGGAAAGCAGCCAGAAAGGATAAGAACAAATGGTTAGAGGAGCAATGTGAGGATATCGAGAGGTATTACGGCGAATGTAAGACCAGGGAGGTGTATAAGACAATTAGGAATTTTAATAGAAAATGGCAACCAAAGCAGATGGCGATCAAAGGTGAGAATGAAAAAGTGCTCATGAACAGGGAGAAGATTGTAAAGCAATGGATGAGATATTACACTGACCCATACAAAGCACAATTAGACCTGAGTGTCTCAGACAAATTGATTGAAGAACTGAAAGAGATATCTCCTCCGAACATTGAGATCGAGACCGAGATTTCGAAGGAGGAAGTAGAAAAAGCAGTGGAATGACTTAAGAACAACAAGAGCCCTGGAAATGATAAGATCACGCGAGAGATGGTCCAATATGGTGGGGAAAGCATGATTCAGGAAATACGCTGATTATGTAACATAGCATGGAAAGAAGGAAACACACTTAAGGCATGGACAAGATCTATGCTAGTGACAATACCTAAGAAAGTAAGTATATTGGAGTGCAAGAACTACAGAACGATTGCCCTAACAAGTCATCTCGGCAAAGTACTCATGATGATACTGTCTGAGAGACTCAGATAGCAGAGAGAAGAACATATAGCAGATGAGCAAGCGGGGTTCAGAAAAGATAGAAGTACCATACAGAAGATATTGGCACTAAGACTGATAGCAGAAAAAGCTTGACAAAAGAACAAGAACGTATACACTTGCTTAATCAATTTTCAAAAGGCATTTGACAGTATAGGTCAGAAAGTGACTTGGGCAGTGTTGGAGTCATATGGAGTGGATAGCCGACTGATATGGTTGTTGGAGGATATCAGTGACAATGAGAATGCAGTGGTGAGAACATGTGTAGAGTTGGGAAGTTGGTTTAAAACAAGCAGAGGTATGAGACAAGGAGATCCAATATTGCCAAGTATCTTCATCGCACATCTGGAGAAAGTGATGGACAAGATCAAGGAAGAGGTAGAAGGAGCATCTGTGCACAGGAAAAGAATTAACAATGTGAGGTTTGTGGTTGATACAGTCATCATTGAGGAAGATGAGGAGAAGCTAGCAAAAATGGTGCAGGTGTTAAACGAAAAAGGGGTGCAGTACGGACTGGTTATGAACATCGATAAAACAAAAAACAATGGTATTTGGAAATAAGGAAATAGGAAGGAAGATCAGTGTTGATAATATTGAACTAGAAAATGTAGAGAAGTTCACATATCTGGGGAACAACATAAGGTATGACCTAGACAGTAAGAAGATAATAGCAACTACAGTAGCGAAAGCAAGAGCCAGTTTGAAGGAGATGGATAAGACCTGGAAAATCAAGGCAATTAGCTTAAGAACGAAGCACAGCATCTTGAAAATGTGTGTCTTCAGCAGCATGTTGTACCGATGTGAGACATGGGTGATAACAAAAGGCTTGGAAAGAAGAATATTGGTGTTCGAAAGGACTTGTTAAAGAAAGATTCTGAGAATAGGATGGATACAGAAGGTCACCAATGAGGAATTATATTGAAAGATGAAGCTGAAAGAGCAGAAGGTTATAAAACGTAAGCTACAACTATTTGGACTTATTTGCAGAATGAACAACGAATGAAAAATCAAGACCTTGCTATTTGGCATAATGGACAGTTCGAGTAGGAGATCCAGACCCCACAGAGAATGGATAGCTGATGCAGTAGATTGGTTTGGAGCTAGTGTCCTGAAACTAAGCCACTCCGCACTGGACAGGAAAGATGGAAGGAAGTAGTGAGAGAAGCATATGACACCAACAGGTGCTGAGCCCACGGTTATTAGTGATGACGATGACCCTCAGCATCAAGACCAGCTGCATCTGCATAATGGACAATTTTGTGCTGGTCTATGAACAGTAAAGTCCACTGGCCTAAAGGCCAATCAGAGTTCCAATCTCTTCTTCCAGGAGGAGGCAGAGGCTACTCTGTCTTGGGAACACAGCCCTGAGCAGGGAGGGAGTAGAGGCAGAGTCATGGCATGACTACACTCCCTCTCCAATGCACAGCACAGCATTTAAGGGCATATGCTTTTGTGGTCCAAGAGACAAAGGAGATAGTCTGCCTCTAAAATGAAAAGTGCTTAATTGGAGATGGCTCCACACCAATTTTTATTATGAGCTTTGTCTTCTAGGAAGCTCTTGAGTACAGATTTTATTCTCTTTTTGCTCAGGCAAACTTGCATGGAGATAATTTTTTTTCTTCTCCCTTTTCACCCTATTAACCTTGAATGCTCACCCCCAATCTTTGTTGCCTTATTAACCTTGACTGGACCTCCAAATGCCTTCCACGTGCAATTTGGGAAGAAATAAAGTAACCCCCACATAACCTGCATGCAGGATTAAGGCTGTATTTTACATGCCATTCTCTGTATACTCTGTCTTTTCTGATTTAATGGCTTCTTTAAACTGCAAATCTATTTGGTCAGAAGTTTGGTATGGATATCCCACCACACAGTAGACTACACTTGCAATAGTTTATTAATAATTATTAATTAGAATTAATAAAAACTCTAAGTATCGTATTTCCCCAGTTGCAATCCAGTGGGGAAATAAAACACACCTGTTAGGATGAACACATATCAGTATTCTCATTTTGTTTTAAATATGATGTATATATATCCACCTTCAATTTTTATATATTAAAAATTACATATATATATATATATATATGGCTTAGGTGTATAAATTACTAAAAATTCAATACCCTAGGTGAAAGTGCTGTATTCCAGTGGAAAACATGCAAGTATTTTAGTTGCTACAGACCTCCATGGGGAGCTCTTACCATACCATATAAGATGCAATAACCAGATTTAATAGATAATCAGTAAAACTTATTTCCCAGTTTCTTTGTTTTCACCAACCTACATTGCTATTTATATCGTTGATGTTTTTAGTATATAGGCATGTTTGGTAGCCTGAGATAGAATTTTGAGTTTGATTTTTTTTTTAATTTCTTGTATCCTTCCTTATATCCATGTCTATGGCCAAAGAGACTGTGTGTTGCATTTTACACATCCAGCTAGAAAGATCAGGAACAGTGCTAAAGTGTTGCTGGGTAGTATGGAAGTTTAAATATATGAGCATACACATAAAGACTGCCTCAGCTCCTATCTCAAGGCAAGATCAAGCAGCCAGTTGAGGGCATGGGAGGGTTGCAGTCGGGGGAAGGTATAAGTAACAGTAAAAGCCACAGAAATGCCTGTCCCTAACCAAAGCGTAACCTGACTCCTTACCCCTTCCAATAGGATACTTAAGTCCCCAGGCCAACCCTCCAAAATGAAGCATGATAATTATTATCGGAGAGGTAGCCATGTTAGTCTGTAGCTTCGAGAACAACAAGAAGTCTTGTGGAACCTTATAGACTAAAAGATATTTTGGAACATAAGCTTTCGTGGGCAAAGACCCGCATCTGATGAAGCAGGTCTTTGCCCACGAAAGCTCACGCTCCAAAATATATAAGGTGCCACAAGACTTCTTGTTGTTCATGATAATTATGTGTAAGAGGTGATGTCAAGGCTGTGCACTACAGACATCATTATGCTGAAAAGAAAGAGGAGGGGGAACAGCTATGGTGTGCCAACTGGCACCACAGACCCTGGGTGAAGGTGCAGAGGGGAAGCCCAGCTCAGTGCCTGGAAGGGGCAAGCCAAGAGTGGAAGGGGCACGGCCAAGGGTAGCCAGCCCTCAGCACTGCCCATGTGAATTGGGACCTTTCCTCCTCCCTGACAGATGCAGGCAGCCTGAGCAACACTGCTGTGGTACTTCTAAGGGGCCTGGAACTCCGGCGGCTGCTGCTACCAAAATGGCAATGTTGGCAGCTTGAGGTCCAGGCCGCTTTGAAATTCCCAGCTTGGGAGACTGACCCCTCTGCTCCCCACCAGCCCCAGTTGGTGGGTCTGGGTGGGAATGAGGAAATGGATTCAGTGATGTAAGGCTTATGAGTATGCTTGCTTGACATTAACCCCAATGAACAAAGCCTTGTCTACACTTTGGACTTGGTTCTTCTGCTTCCTGCCTGCATTACATAAAACAGGCTGGGTTGAAGGGGATGTCCATAACACACATACCTCCTGTTTACCTCTGTGTGTGTGTGTGTGTGTAGCAGGATGGAATTATTTAAATTATCAAGTGGAAAACCGTGATTTAAACTATCAATTTTAATCAGTTTTTTTCCCATATGTACTTCTGTTGTTTTCTGAAGGAAGGTGAATTTTCATCAGTTGATGCAACAATCTCATACAGCATGCGCACTAGATTTGTTACATATCTTTGCGACCGAGCAGAGTGTCCCGTAGCTATACACGTTTCAGAAATTATATACCTTACTATTTTCTGTTTCTTATTCATTATACATTTCAACAGGTTAGAAAACGGAGAATGGTAAATTGGTTATTTGCTAGATAATTAACCTTTTGCTTATGATTTGTGTCAGTGCATTAGAAGGGTAAGTGGAAGCTCTACTGCTGCCACAGTACTGTGTACAGAAGTGCCACGTCAGGCAGAATGCAAATGAGGCACCAGATATTCATTTTAGTGCCTCTTTACTATTCTCTGATTTGGTCATTAGCATGGCCCTTTCGAAATTTTGCCCAAGTGTAGACGCAGCCAGAGAGAAGCATTCTACTCTCCCCCACATATGGACTCTGAACTTTGACAGTCCCTTTTATTTTCTTGTTTTGGACTACCCACAGCAGGGGAAATCCTGGACTGAACTGACCCTGGGGAGTCAGGGAGGAGATAGGAAATGGCCCAAGGAGAGCAAATTTAAGCATCCTCATTTGCCAGATGACTGGTGTTCTCAAAGGGTCTTGGGTCAGAACCTAATGGAGTATGTGGCCAATGCTCCTCTAGCACTAGTCTCCTGCCAGTCATGGGTTGTAGCTCTAACCACTAGACCATGCTTCCGATCACCCCCCCAATGAGGACTAATAAAGATGCTTAGCTGTCTCAAGAAAACATGTTTCACACTTACGATTTAACAGCTTATTAAAGGAACGGAGGGATTAAATATAGTCAGTGAATTCCACTGATTAATTCAGGTCAGCCTAGGGAAATTTTCAAATATGCCTAAGTGAACGTGACTGGAGCTTAAAGTTCCTGCTTGCCTAAGTCTCTTGAGGATGATACAATGCTCTTCTAAGTTACTTAGAACATCCTTCAGATGTTTAAAACTAGCAACACTTATCTCCTCATTAATCATTTTTATTCATATGCTGGAAAAGAAAGACATGTTTTCCTTCTTCTTCAACTCCCAATTGATTTCTGAACCTTGACTGAAGTAATCCAAAGAAGGAAATATTCTTTCTGTGCTGGTAGAAGAGACTACTGCTGGCAAAAGCTAGTTTAGCACTTCAACAAACTCAGGTTCGATGTGCATAAGTAATGACTTCCACCCATTCCCTGTGGTGTGATTGTCTTTTAAAGTCTCCCCAGCCAACATGTGTAGCTAGAATAGTTCACTTCCATCTCTCTAATATAGTATGGGTGGTATGCTGGATGGGTCTCATTTTCAGCAGTTAGGCATTTCTCCTGGTTCTTTGGGTTGGAAATCTTGGTAAAAAATAAAGCAGTAAGTGCTTGATCCACCCACTCCCTATTTGCTTACAATTTTACTTTGATGTTGGGCATGTCTTCACTATCTCTTGAAGCTCTGCACAAATTTCAGCCTCATCAGTAGTATACCAGATCTGATCTATTTCCAGATCTGAAGCTCATCACCCAGTAAATTATTTTGTCAGTCTTGAGGTGCTACATGGCTGTTTTTTTGTTCAGCAATAAAGAAGGGATTGCTTTCTACAATTATTAAGACCTATCACCTTGGACAACCCACAGAACAAACAACCATTGTACATTACAGGGGGAGAAATTAATTTGGACCCAACTGTGAAGCTAAGCCAAAGGGTAGTTATGGAAGTATTTTGAGATTTCAGCAATTTTTCCCTTTATTTCTGTAAAACTGGACTTAAGCTTTTAGGAAAAAGATGCATCTAATCAGCAGTGCATCCATATATGTTGAAATTCAGGTTCCTTTCATTATATTCTTCTGGATTTCTTATAATATTTACTATATGTGCAGCATCATTGGTGACAAAGCTAAAGTCTTGAAAGTTGATTTTTTGTTCAATTTTGTAAGTTTTACTGATACTTCTTTTAACATCCTGGGGATTTCCTGTTGTATCATTTGTTTCTAGGAGAGAGACAACACTACCTTCTGTTGTCATTGTATCATTGTGTGAATTGTTCCATTCATGAACACACAAGCTGTGTCTCCACATAAGAACCCTTTGAAAGGCCGAAAATCAAGTGAGAGCATTTGAAAGTTTGGCTTTTGAAAGATAGTGACCACACATAAAAACTGGATCGAACCTTCAATCTACCCTTTCAAAAGACTTCTGTGTTCTTTTGAAAGGGAGTGTTCACATGGCTCTGGGCACTGTTTCAAAAGCAGGGAGCTGAAAATGCTACAGATGGGTTCACTTGGCCAATAAGCCCTTCCAGGGCAGCAGAAAGTAACTCCCCAACCCCTCCAGCCTGCATGAGCTCACTGCTGCCCAGCCGCCCTTAGCCAAGCAGATCTCATTTTGCACCAGCATGAAGTCCCAGCTGCTGCTCCTGACTGAGGACACATTTTATCTTGGAGACTGTGCTGGCACTGCTGTGAACAGTCCTCACAGCTGTCGCTATATACTTGGGTGTCTGAGCAGACCCCTTGGGGATGTGGAGTCCCCATCTCAGGCCCCCAGCAGCCCCCCTGGGTGTCCCGGCACCTCTGGAGCCACCCCAGAAGCACCAACTGGTGGGAGCGTCTGGTGCTGGGGGAGTGGGATGATGCCTGATGGATCTGGAACTTCTACATGAGCAGGCAGATCTTTCATGAACTCTGACACTGGCTCGGCCCTGCATTCAGGCACCACGACACCTGTGCATGGCTTTCTCTCTCCCTCAAGAAGTGGGTTGCCATAGCCAAACAGAAGCTGGCCACCCTGGATTTCTACTGCTCCATGGGACACCAATTGGGGTGGGCAAGGCCACTGTCAGGGCTGTACTCATAGAGATAAACTGTGTCCGGGTCACACATCCTCCACAGTGGGGGTACTCTAGGGCAAGGGAGAACCTCAGCGGCAGGGGGCAGGGAAGAGGTTTGGGGGGCAGGGGGCCAGGAACACCCTGCCACACCCTTACAAGATCACATGTCCTCCCTCCCGTGCAGGTTGTCTGGGCCATCAACACCATGCTGCTCCAAAGAGTCATCTGCCTGGGGGATCCAGATGTTACCATGATGAGATTCACTGAAGGCAGCTTCCCAAACTGTTTCAGCACCCTGGATGGGATTCACAACCCTCTCTGTGTCCCAGCACAGAGCACCGGCCAGTATGTGAACCGCAAGAGCCACCATTTGGTGGTGCACCTGGCCCTGGTGGAGTCCAGAGGCCACTTCATGGACATCTATGTGGACTGGGCCAGCTGGACACACAGTGCCCCTGTGTTCTGGAACTCTGGGCTCTGCTGGGCACATGGTGGCCAGGAACTTCATTCCCCAGTGAGAGATTCCAGTTGGGGATGTCACCATGCTACTCTACATGGTGGCACATGCTGCCTACCCCTTGCAGCTGTGGCTAATGCAGCCCTATATGGGCCACCACGACCCCACCCAGGAGTCATTCAACATCTGCCTCAACGAGGCCCACAATATGGTGGAGCAGGCCTTTGGGCACTGTAAGAGGTGGTGGTGATGCCTCCTCTCACAGCTGGAGGTGGGGGTGCTGAATGTGCCCCAGGTTGTAGGTGCGTGCTGTGCCCTCCACAACATCATGGAGGCCAGGGGGTGGGTGGCCAAGTCTGGCCCCGAGTACAAGCAGCTGGGTACTGTCTCCATTCACCAGGTCCACCTGGATGAGCTCTGCATCAGGGAGGCCTTTGGATGGAGGTTTGCTGACAGGCCCAATAACCCACACCCACAACCATCCCCCCACACGAGGCTCTCCCAGCTCTCAGAAGGTGCAGCTGTATGGAGAGAAGGATGTCATGCTGGTCCCGTATTATGTCAATTGTGTCCATGACCAAGGGAGCAAACCACTCCCTGGGGGAAACCTGCCCTCCTGGGGGCCACATCCCTCTCACTCGGGGCACCATCCCTCGTCCCATGGATATCATGTCACATCCAAAGGCACAGCAGCCATAAGGCATCTTGGGTGGGTAGGAGTTCCCAGCCCATGTGGAACATTCCCCAGGCGCTGTCCAGCCCTGACTACTTCTCACCATGCATACAGGTCATGGTGCTGTCCCCGGGGGCAGGGGGTGCTGGCTGTTGCCAGCGGCCATCATGGGGTTCCAGGTGCCATGCAAAGCTGGAAAGTGTCCAGCCTGGGACCACTGATCATGTGTGTGGATGGCTCGCAGCTGCGTCACCCCCACCCCACAGGCCAGGGTGCATGCCACGCTGTGCACTTACCAGAGGGTCCCTCACCAAGGTCCAGTGATGCCTAGCTCCCAGTCAGCCATCTGGATCAACTGCAAAGTCTCCATCCTTGCTTGATCACTCCACAGTGGTGGCTCTCCAGTGCTGGCTGCTCCTCCGTCTCTGGCTGTGGCTTGTCCATGGATGTTTCGAGGAGGGCAGGTGGTGGGGAAATGTCCTGAGGCCCCAGGATGGCCCATAGCTCCCTGTAGTAGTGGCAGGTGGCTGACCTCATCCCGGGCCCAGTCACAGTCCTGCTGGAGCTCCTTGACCTTACTGTGGACTTGGTCTGTAGAGCACTTCAGGTGCCACAGGTTAAGTGGCCCTCAGCCAGGCAAGTAAATTCTATGGCATTGCATCACTTGACTCCCAGTTCTCTGAAGACCTCCTCTTCCTTCCAGAAGCTGAGGAGGTCGCTCAGATCCCACTCTGTCCAAGAGAGAGCCCTTTTTTCTTAGTTCTGGGCCCCTGCAAGCCCTGTGAGGGGAGCGAGTTGGGAGTCCTGTGCCGGGCAGCTGTGGGTCATTCTTGTTGGCTTTGGTTTTGGAGGGTGGGTGAAAAGGTGTGCTGCAGTCAGCTCATGGCTGTGCTATTAGCATGCTCTCCGCTTCGTGCCATGGGATTTCTGGGTCCATAACGCTTTAAGGGCATCCTGATGCAGGGATCATAGAGCCCCATTGCTGCAGGCTAGGGTGTTCCTGCACTCCAGCTAGCCAGAGTCATGGCAGACTCCTCTTTCAAAAGAACGGATCATGGAGCACCTACTTGTGTCTTCTTTCAAAAGAGTATTTTGAAAGGGGGTGCTTTTCCTGATATGGGATTGGGGTTGGGATTTCAGTTTGCACCGAGTTTTTTAATTCATTATTTGGGATTACAGCCAAATGTAGAATCCATCTTTAACAAGGGAAAGAAGGAGAATCCAGGGAACTATAGACTGGTCAGCCTTCCCTCAGTCCCTGGAAAATCATAGAAGGGATCCTCAAGGAATCCATTTTGGAGCACTTGGAAGAGGAGAAAGTGATCAAGAGTAGTCAACATGGATTCACCAAACACAAGTTGTACCTGACGAATCTGATGAGCTTCAACAATAATGTAATTGGCTCTGTGAACATGGGGAAGGCAGTGCCACATGACAAAATGGCTTATTTCAAAATTGACTTGAAATAAGGCATGCAATTTGTATAGAGCAATTTATGTTGTTTATTTTCAGTCTAGGCTGTCATGTAAAGAGATATTGCCCTATTAGGTATGTGGGTTTCATGTATTGTACCAACTACATAACATTCAAAATGAATCAGATCATCCAGTTGACGAATTGGTGTTGCATTGGCATTCTACTGTCACAATGTCCTCCAGGTGAAATTAAATAATTATTGCCTAAAACTTGTACTTTAAAGGGAATCTGTGGATTATATTGTTCTACTGCATGGATGAGGAGAAGGGACACTCAAAGCATTCCCACCTTTCAGAAAATTACTGGCATATTTAAAAAGGAAAAATGTTCTTCACATAAGAGGAAAAATCTTTTATTATAATCTTTCCATGGTATGTGATAATGTGGTGGCTTATATTTAGATAACCCAGTTTTGTTAATTGATACAATGAAGCTTTCATAAATAAGATTAGACTTCAAGGTATTATCTTGGTAACAATGTCATATTTGCTCATTCCAGCTCACTTGCAATAATGCCTGTGAGCAAAAGGGTATGATTCATATTTTCATATTTGTGAATAATGCCTCTGCATATTCAGCATGACTAAATGTACACTTGCATTACATTTACTGAAACTGCATAGGAGGCTGACTTTGGCACTGAATATCAAGAGTAAACTGTGGAATTTATTTTGCAAAATCTCTGCCTCATTCTTAATACTTTAAGCAAGCAACACCGAACAAATATTATAGAGGTTTCAAAATTAACAGTATACCATGACTGCAGATAGAGAGAACTATCATTTTCTTTGCCCTGTTCTCTATTGCCTTGAATCTCGTGAGTTCCCAGGGATATTAAGAGAGTTGAGGGCACTCAGAATGTCACAGGAGTGGGACTTCTTCTTGTATTATGTTACAGATTATCTGCAAGAGTCTGAGAATCTCTGAGGAGTCTGAAAGTGTACGGCAGATAATGAACACCTCCACTTTCCAAAGGGCAGAGCACAGAAACAATTTTATAAATGATTTTCCAAACATCTCTGCAGTACGCACATCCAAATTCTAATTCCCAATTTTTGGCTCAGACTTCAGTATCTTGCATATGGTAGTGGAAACTACACTTAAGTAGAAAAATTGTGAAATATTATCATTGTCATTTGTTACAACAAGTGGGTAGAGTCCAGATGCAAAGCAAGTTTTGCTGCACAGTTATAGAAGAGGACTTAATACAATGATGTATTATAATGTTTGTCATGATGGCTCTACACCAGGAGGTGGCATAAAGGTTAATGTCAGTCTGAGTCCAGTCAACTAGTGTGGATGATCCTACAGGCTTGGCCCAGCTTAATTAAAGATGAAGCACAGCTGAGGAAGACTTGGGTGTTGTTTAAAAAATAGAAGCTCGAGATCAGAAGGGAAATATAGAGAGAGGGAGAGAAGGAAGAACTCCTCAGTCCATTCACTGGAACTAATGAGACCTGTCGTGAGTAGGAAGGTTCCACTAGGCCACTAGGGAAGCCTGTGACAGGGAAGATATCAGGAAGAGGCAGACTGAAGCAAGCTCCTATGGCTTGACCCAGATGCAAGGGCAGGAACTGGACTTCAGGGGCAAAGCCCTGGGAGGTCATGACTGTTAACAAGATCTAAAGAAGGAACTGAGCCAAAGACCTGAAGTAGTAAGTAGTAGTAGCCGGTACTAGGAAAACATGTAGGAAGGAGGTTGCAAGTTGTCTGATAGAGCAGATCTTGGCTGCTCATCTTAGGATGATGGGACCAGAAACCACTCTAGACAGTGAGGCTTCTTTCTGGCAGAAGCAACTGAATAGGTGGCATGAAACCCCCTAATACAAGGGGATAAAGACAATGTAAAGCACTAAAGAAAGGATGTTAGAATCCCACGGAGACCAGTGCTGGGGCTAAAGAATGTACAGACATCTGATTTTATGTTGCATTTCTTTTACCCTGGCAGAGGAGGAACTGAAACATTTCCTAGTTGGAGAACTGAATTGTGAACAGACTGTCCTTGCAGGAATTGATAAAGCAAAAAAAGCTGTCATGGCATGCTTAGCTATGAGGGGGTGGGCTAGTGGTGGATACATTTTCCTATAGTATGATGAGGACAGAGACTTGTCTTCTTTTATTGAGAACACGCTGGCTTTCAGCCACAAGCACATTCAGAGGAGCTATTTCTCAATGCACGGCAGTTAACTTAATGCTTACATGTTATATTATCTTGGATTTTCTTCATATTTTTGCAGAGTTCAAATTTGATGCTTGACTTCATCAACTAATGGTGGATGATCTGCTTGGCTTGCACCTCTTGGCATTTTTGATGCATGTCATTCCTGTATTCACTACTGGCTGTTTCCTGATTTTCATCTCTTACTTCAACTTCTGTTTATCTTAAGTTCTTGTATGGGTGGTCTTATTACAGGACTTATTGTCCTAGCCTTGTTTTCCTTTTTTATTTCTTTTTACAAACATTTTTGCACACTCAATTAATCAAACAGATTTTGAAATGTGAAAAAAAAGTGTCATCAAAGTGTCTAAAACTAGAATGTAGATTTAGACTTCCTAGAGCCCTGCTTCTCTAAGAAAGATGTGGTAGAAAGGAAATACAAATACAAGTGCATTTTTTGGACTTGGTTTAGGGACAGATTGGCCAGATATGCTAATTAGGAGATTAGTCATACTGCTAATTAGCTATGCTTGCAGGAGAAAAAAATTGCCCTCCACAGCTGAAAAGGAATAGCCAATTGCACCTGTTATATAACAACTCTTGCCAAATAACACATATTTTGCCCGAGGCCACCACTAACTACATCTATTTGCAGGTGCAAGCCTTGCTGTGCTGGTACTGGATATGCTTAGGAGATTATTGAATGGCATGATGCTATAGTAGTATCAGTCCCAGAATATTAGCTAGACAGGTTGATGAGGAAATACTGTTTTGTTTTGTTTTTTGGACCAACATCTGTTGGTAGGAGAGAAGCTTTTGAGCTTACAAACAATTTATTTGCTCCCTGGTAATTGGACAGTTGTTAACAGCCACTTCACATTAATGGTTCCTTTAAACATGTGGTACTATTTATCCTGAACAGTCTGTTCCAACTTCTATTTAGGTGTGATGCTCTTAGGTTATGGCTATGCTAGACTTTAAGATGACATAAGTTATGCCACTCAAATATTAGCCATTCCCACGAGCAACTTAACTTACACTGTAACAGAGAGATAGCCATGCTAGTCTATATACTATCAAAACAAAAAACCAGTTCATTAGCACTTTAAAGACTAACAATTTATTAGGTGATGAGCTTTTGTGGGACAGACCCACTTCTTCAGACCATAGCTGTACCAGAACAGACTCAATATTTAAGGCACAGAGAACCAAAAATAGTAATCAAGGTTGACAAATCAGAAAAAATATTCTCAAGGTGAGCAAATCAGACAGTAGAGGGGCAAAAGTTGGGGCGGGGAGGAATCAAGAATTAGGTAAAGCCAAGTATGCAAAAGAGCCCCTGTAATGAGCTAGAAAATTTCCATCCCAGTTCAAACCACGTGTTAATGTGTCACATTTGAATATAAAAGAGAGTTCAGCAGCCTCTCTTTCCAAAATGTTGTGAAAATTCCTCTTCAGTAAAATGCAGACTTTCAGGTCATTAACAGAATGGGCCACTCCATTAAAGTGTTTTTGTCTGTTTTGTGCCCCTGAATTCTTTGTCAAAGAGAGTTTGAAGTCTGTCCAATATACAAAACATGTGGGCATTGTTGGCACAGGATGGCATATATGATGTTAGCTGAGGAACATGAGAATGTGCCCGTGATTCTGTGAATAACCTGGTTAGGTCCAGTGATGAAATAACCTAACCTGGCACCTTTGGAGCCACCCCAGCAGCGCCCACTGGTGGGAGTGCCTAGTGCTAGGGGAGTGGAATGATGAGAGGTCACTGTGGAACTTCCATATGGTGAGGCAGACTTTAGAAGAGATCTGCCACTGGCTCGTCCCATCACTCTGGCACCAGGACACCTGCCTGCAGCCCACCATCACCCTGGAGAACCAGCTCGCTATCGTGATCTGGAAACTGGCCACCCTGGACTCCTACCACTCCATTGGACAACAGTTTGGTGTGGGCAAGGCCACCATTGGGGCTATACTTATGGAGATAAGGCAGACCCAGGTCATGTTCCTACCAAGGGTGTGGGGGGGGCTGGGGTGAGGGGAACCACTGGCTGCAGGGGCCAGGCGGGCAGGGGTCAGGCTGGGAGGGAGCAGGCTGGCAGGGGGTTGCGGGGGGCAAGACAGGAGGGGGCAGGTGGCAAGATGGGAGGGGGAAGGCTGGGAGTGGGCAGGCTGAGACTATGGGTGTCGGGGGAGACAGCCCACAACACCCTCGTGTGATTACTTATCCCCCTCCCCACCCCATGAAGGTCATCAGAGCCATCAACGCAATGACACCGCACAAGGTCATCTGCCTGGGGGCTCTAGATGCTGCTGTCATGGGCTTCGAGGACCTGGGCTTCCTGAACTGCTTCAGTGCATTGTATGATACGAACATCTCCATCTGTGCCCTGGCACCCAGCGCCAGCTAGTATGTGAACAGAAAGGGCTACCGTTTGGTGGTCCTCCAGGCCTTGGTGGATGCTAGGCGCTGGTTCATGGACATCTGTGTTGGCTGGGCTGGCCATGCCTACGACACATGGGTCTTCTGGAACTCCAGGCTCTGGTGGCACATGGGGACCAGCATATTCATCCCACAGAGGGAGATCCCAGTGGGGGGGGGAACATCACCATGCCACTCTGCAACGTGGCAGATGTGGCCTACCCCTTCTAGCTGTGGCTCCAGCAGCTGTACAAGGGACACCTCAACCCCACCCAGGAGGCCTTCAACCAGCGCCTCAACCACACCCACAACATTATAGAGTGGGCTTTTGGCCACCTTAAGGGGTGGTGAAGGTGCCTACACATGCAGTTGGAGGTCAGGGTCCTCAATGTGCCCCAGTGTTGCATCTTCCACAACACTGTGGAGGGAAAGGGGGATGCCTGTGGTGGGGGGCCACATGGCTGGCTCTGGCTACAAGCATCTGGGTACAACCCCCATCTGCCAGGTCCACCAGCATGGTCTCCACATTAGGGAGGCCCTTGGGCAGGCCTTTGCAGATGGATGCCTGTGACTCCAACCACCCCTGCATTTCTGCCACCTGCTGTCCACACCCCACCACCTCTACCACGGCCCCCATCAGCACCGGACCTGCATATCCGTCACTCACCATCCCTCCCAGAGGAGCACAGCATGAGGTAGTGTATGGTAAATACACATTTATCAACAACTGTATGGCATGTGGAGGTCTGAGGGGGGTTCTGAACCTGGAGGGGGGGCACCTAATCAGGAGGGGTCAGAGCTCTGAACCTGAAGAGGGGCAGGGGGTAATTTCAGGGTTGTGGGCCACAAGCCCCATTGGCCCTGGGATCCCCTGCCTCTCCAGGTACAGGTTCCCCAGTGGGGCAGGGAGGGGGCAGGGAGCATCAGCAGGTAAGGCCGGAGGGGGACTTGGCAGGAGGGCAGGAGCAGGCTTGGTGGTTTGGCAGGAGCAGGCAGCATGCTCCTGGAGTGTCATGCCTATGCCTTCAGGGTGTTCAGCAGCCTTTCTCACACTGCTCTCCGCCACTCCAGCTTGGCCTCCATGAGCTGCAGGTACCCCTCAGGCACCTCGGCCGAGCAGCGGCTGGCTGGAGTCCTCCTTGGCCCAGCGGGGGACCCTCCAGCTCTGGCCCTGCTGGCACGTGGTGTGGTGTGGGGCCTGGCCACCCTCAGCATCTCTTGTGGGGCTCTCAGGGACCAGAGGTAGTGCTGGGATCTCCCAGCCCATAGATGGTGCAGTTGTATGGAGAGGGGCCCAGTGTGTCAATAACAAACTATGGCCTGGGGATGTCTGGCTGTGGGCTGCTCCTCCTCCCTGGGCATCCACCTCCCCACAGGTCTTCTCATACAGGTGGACCTTCTCAGCCTGTGGTACATGGGCCCCGGGTGCTGTCCAGCACCGATCAGCCACTCCAAGTTCTGTTTATGATGCTGTCCTCTGAGGGTGGGTGCTGGCCATCACCAGCGGGCTGCCATGGGATGCCATGTACCACAGCAGGTGGGCATGTGTGCAGCCAGGGACCACTGGTCCTGTGTGAGCCTGGCTGACCAGTGTGGTGCCCCCATCCCATGGACGAGGTGCTCGCCCTGCTGCTTGCATACTGGAGGGTCCCTCATTGACTTCCAGGAATGCTCAATTCCTGGTCATCCAGCTGGGTGAGTAGGAGGGGATGTAGATCGTGAGGTTTCCCCTCCTTGCTTAACCGCATGCTGGTCGCATTGGCCTCCTAGGTTCCCAATACGGGCTGTTCCTTTGCCTCTGGCTGCTGCTCATCCACTGATATATCAAGGACTGCTGGCTTGGGGAGCTGTCCCATGGCCCCAGGATGCACTGGAGCTCCTGGTAATAGAGAAAGGTAGCTGGGGCTGCCCTGGAGCGGCTGGCCTGGTCCCAGGCCCAGGCATACCCTTGATGCAGTTCTTTAACTTTACTGCATATTTGCTCCATGGTATGCTCCAGGTGACCCCTTGTGAGGGGGCCCTGGGCCAGATGGGTGAATGCTGCAGCATTTTGCTGCTTGCTGCCCGTTTCTTGGAGGACCTCCTCAACTTTCCAGTGGTCCAGGAGGCCCCACAACTCCCACAGCATCCAGGAGGGGATCCTTTTTTTTCTCGCCCCCAGAACCCTGGAGACCCTGTGAGGGCTCAGAGGGGGGCTATAGGGCTCATGCAGGGGCTGTGTTCTGGCCATCATCGCATTGCTCAGAGTTTGCAGCTGGAGCTTGTGCTGGGGTGTTCCTACCATGCCCTCAGCTTCTTGCCACAGAGTTCCTGCTTCCATGCTGCTTTAAGGTAGCCAAACGCAGGGATCATAGAACCCCGCTGCTGCCAGCTGGAGAGGCCCTGCACTCCTTCTGACTGGCACCATGGTGGACCCCTCTTTCAAAAAAGCTAGATGTGGATCATGTACACATGTACTCTTTCAATTTAGTTTTTCCAAAGGAGACGATCTTCCTTATATGGAATCAGAGTTCAGATTTTGATGTCTATGCCCCATTCTTTCGATTTCCTTTTGAAAGAAGGTTTTGGATGTGTAGATGCTCCTCCCATTCTTTTGAAAGAGGGCCACAAATTTCAATGTTTCATGCACATGTAGGAAACTGGTACTGATTTAGGTCAGCAGGTGACCTCTGTATGTGTATGATTCTTCTCTTAACTTCTGTGGGTAAGATCCACAGCTGGTGTAGACTAAGTTAAGTTTATTGCTTTATGTGAGTTACATTAGCAGAGGATCTGGCTCTGGATGTTGGTAGGTGAGTGGCTTAAAATGTGAGATACAGGATTTTACTATTCATTTGGGTATTACAGAAAGGATTTGAGTCAAAAGATTTCTCTGGCCATATTACCAACTTTGCCCTAATAAATGTCATATGCCTGTTTTGTGGTATTATGCTATGGATGGTATTCTACAGTGACCAATCAAATTCATCATGAACAGTGGTAGTCCTGATCTCTGGTGGTGGTGTGCCAGACTCATGAAGAAGACAAGATAAGAGGGATGTGACTTAATTAGGAAGTGACTTTATTAACTCAGCTGAAGATTATTTAATGAAAGATGATACTCTGTGCTGGTATCAGCCCCTGTCCTTTCCCAGATGCTAACCAGCCCATTCTGGAAACCCATCCTATGGATTCAAGCTAAGGGTCTGCTCACTGTATCAAACGTCAGGAGTTTTCACCCATTCCACAGCTTTGGCAGATGATGTTTTTTTCCTCAACTCCACCTCTAACTCCAGTTTATCTGGGAGCCAGATGCTCTATGGGACTAGTACCTGCACCGGACACCAGCCGTTCGCTAAGCTTTGGCAACTTGTACCCTTACATTTGGCCATATCCAAACATGGACTGGAATTGCTAAGGAGAAGGAAAAAAAATCCCATCCAGCCTCTCTGGGTGGAAAAATTGCTTCCCACTCCCTAAAACGATCACTAGTGCAGTAGCCATAGCCAACCACATATAGGTGGTCCTATGCTAATCCCAGTGGTGTGAGGGTGAGAGCTGCTAATAAGGTGTGAGATGGGACTCAAGCTGAAGGAACAGAGTTTTCATGATCTCCCATGTTTCAGAAGAGTATCCAGGTTAGTCTGTTTCAGCAAAAACAACAAGCAGTCTGGTGGCATTTTAAAGACTGACAAACTTATGGGGTATTAGGGCAGAAGCTTTTGTGAGACATGACTTGCTTCCTCAGATACTGAAAAGAAAAGAAAAGAAAAGAAAAGAAAAAAGAAGAGCATAGAAAAAAAGAGAGGAAGAGGTGCAAAAAATAAACCTTCAAAAACAGACTGCAAAGAGAAACTTCTGAGCTGGAATTCATATGCAAATTTGACACCCTGAAACATGGTTTGATAGATATTCTCACATTACAATAGGTAACTTCCCATTCAGGTACCTTCTCATCATTGTTGGAGAAGAGCCACATCCACTCTGATATAATTAGCACTTATGTCATACTCCCATCTCTCCAGCACCTGAGGAAATGAATTGTATCACACAAAAGCTTATGTCCTAACAATCTAACATATTTGTTTGTCTTTAAAGTGCCAGTGTACTCCTTGTTGTTTCACTCTCCCATATATACAAAGGAGCCAAAGGCACCTACCCACTAAGGTGATGCTTTTCCCTCCCCTTGGATCAAACTTCTCTGTTCCTTATGGGAGTCACTATCCTTTTTGTCCTCCCTGTACCAGTCTAGACAAAGAATCAAGAAAATGAGAGAGCCTTCTGTGCTTTTTAAACGGTGCTACTTGAATTGTTACCTCCAACTTGCTTGTCAGGCATCACCTGTCAAATGAAAATTCATTTAAAACACAAGGGCTGGGAAAATGCTTTTGCTGAATCCAGTGGGGATCCACTAATCCGACTGTATTCAAAGCAATCTCTCAGCATCATAGTCAGTGCTGGCCAAGTCTCATGAATTTTTATATTTTATGATGTACCTCACACAGTGAGTATTGAGAACTGCAGATACAAAAGATGTGATTACGGTAGCATGAGTAACAGAAGACTGCTATTATTAAGCGTCCAAGTGATTGTGTTGCAATTTCATCCAGATATTCAGAACTACATTATAATATGTATTCTACTGGATGGTGTATGAAACAATGTGTCCTTGTTTTAAAGGTTTCCACTATGGGCCCCTATCCAAAGTACATGAAGTCAGTGGAAAGTTTCCATTAGCTTTAATATGCTTCCAACCAGACTATTAATCATGAGCTGGTGTAGTTTTGCTTAAAGATAATTTTGTAAACTGAAGTAATTAAATAATGGGAATTCATTTGCTTTAAATTATTGTAGATATTTGTATCTTTCTCCAATCCTGATACAGGCGTCTGGAGGAGGAAAGGCACAACATTGTTGGATGTTTGAAAACGCTGGCCATTTTGCCAGGTATCAGACCCATGTGTTCAGGATCTGAGACATATCAGGCAATCCAAAGTACTTTGTTCTTGCTCTGCATATCTTATGATCCAAGGCCTGGTTCCTCCAACAGGTACAGCAGTCCTTCTGCATGGAGCCCCAGTGCCTTGTATACCATCCGTTGCAGGACTGAAATCTCATATTACTGTAGATATAACAGTGTGAATGAGAATAGCACACAGTTCTGCTGTATGGGGTTTAGAAGATCTAGTAATGACATGCAACTTGGCATAAACAAGGCAAGCCCAAAACTGACATTAATTTGTGATTTGTTTGTTCTTCCCTTCCCCTACCCCACTTCTCACAAGGATAAGTCACTTCTTGTTCAAACAAAAAAGCAGTAAAATAGCACTTTAAAGACTAACAAAATAATTTATTAGGTGAGCTTTCGTGGGACAGACCCACTTCTTCAGACCATAGCCATACCAGAACAGACTCAATACTTAAGGCACAGAGAACCAAAAATAGTAACAAAGGTTGACAAATAGAAAAAAAAATTATCAAGGTGAGCAAATCAGAGAGTGGGGGGGGGGAGTCAAGAATTAGATTGAGCCAAGTATGCAAAAGAGCCCCTATAATGACCCAGACAATTCACATCCCGGTTCAAACCACGTTAATGTGTCAAATCTGAATATAAAAGAAAGTTCAACAGCCTCTCTTTCCAAAGTAGTGTGAAAATTCTTCTTCAGTAAAACATAAACTCTTAAGTCATTAACATAATGGCCCACTCCATTAAAATGTCGGCTGACTAGTTTGTGGATCAGGAGTGTTTTTATGTCTGTTTTGTGCCCATTAACTGTTTGTCTAAAAGAGTTTAAAGTCTGTCCAATATACAAAGCATCTGGGCATTGTTGGCACATGATGGCATATATGATGCTAGTTGAGGAACATGAGAATGTGCCCGTGATTTTGTGACTAACCTGGTTAGGTCCAGTGATGGTATTCCCAGAATGGATGTGTGGACAGAGCTAGCAGCAGGCTTTGTCGAAAGGAAAAGTCCCAGGACTGGTGCTCCTGTGGTATAGACTGTGGATGTTGGTGGGAATCCTCATAAGGTTAGGAGGTTGTCTGTAGGAGAGAAGAGGCCTGTCACCTAGGGCCTTCTGGAGTGTGGCATCCTGATTAAGGATAGGTTGTAGGTCTTTAATAATTCATTGCAGTGGTTTGAGTTGGGGGCTGTAGGTAATGACCAGTGGTATTCTGTTCTTGGCTTTTTTGGGCCTATCTTGGAGTAGCTGGTCTCTAGGTATTCGTCTGGCCCTGTTGATTTGTTTTTTTTATTTCTCCTGGTGGGTAATTCAGGTTTATGAATATTTGGTAAAGATCTTGTAGTTTTTGGTCTCTCAGTAGGATCAGAGCAAATGCAATTGTACCTAGGGGCTTGACTGTAAGCAATGGATCTATTTATGTGTGCAGGATGGAAGCTAGAAGTGTGTAAGAAAGTATAGCAATCAATGGGTTTCCAGTACAGTGTGGTACCAATCAGGCCATCCTTGATTTGTACTGTAGTGTCCAGGAAATCACTCTCGTGTGGAGTAATCAAGGCATAAATTGACGTTGGGGTGCAGATTGTTAAAGTCTCTGTGGAATTCTTCTATAGTCTGTATGCTATGGGTCCAAATCATAAAGATGTCATCAATGTATCTTAAGTAGAGGAGGAGTAATAGGGGACGAGAGCTGAGGAATTGTTGTTCCAGGTCAGCCATAAACATATTAGCATATTGTGAGACTGTGTGGGTGCCCATTGCAGTTCCACTAATCTGGAGGTAAAATTGTCCCCAAATCGGAAATAATTGTGGGTGAGAACAAACTTACAGAGGTCAGACACCAGATTGGCTTTGGTGACATCAGGGATGGTATTCCTGATCGCTTGTAATCCATCTTCATGTGGAATATTAGTGTGCAGAGCCTCTACATCCATTGTGGCAAGGAAGGTGTTGTCAGGAACCCTTCCAATGCTTTGAAATTTCCTCAGGACGTCAGTGGTATCTTGGAGATAGCTTGGAGTGTTGGTGGCATAGGGTTTGAGGAGAGAGTACACATAGCTGGATAGTCTGGTGGTAAGGGTGCCAATACCCAAAATGATAGGTCATCCGGGGTTCCCAGGTTTGTGGATTTTGGGAGGTAAATAGAATAATCCAGGCTGGGGCTTAGATGGTGTGTCTTACTGAATAAGGTCCCACGTAGCAGAAGGGAGTTCCTTAAGTAGTTGTTGTAATTTCTTTTGGAATTCCAAAGTGGGATTTCAGCTTCTTGTTGTTACATTATGTATGGTGGCTAAGGATGAGTGGTAATGAGAAGATATATTAGTTAGTAGTCATTATTCATAAAGGGACCTACACTGCATATATTTTGAAGGTTTACAAATTCTTAGCTTGCCTAAAGTATCACTCTGGTTAAACATTGTACATCAGTAAAGGAGCATAAACAAATTCTTTCCAATTGTCCTATTTGATAACACTAGCTGGATAATTACCAAAATTACACTATAGCTCTGAAATATGTTGTCTAACTTACATGCTTTGAATCTCCTTATGTTGAGAGAAAAACACCACAAATTTACATTTTTATGGAACAGGCCTATGCTTATTTTCTTACTGCTTTATAATAAATTCTGATCTTCAAATTATACTTAGTCCCCATTTTATTTCCACGCTATTCACAGCATTTCTCACCACAGGTCAAATTGTGATTTATGTTGCATGTGGTGTCCTTTTTCAACAAACCTCAAAAATGACATGATTACTTTTAATGAAAACCAGCGTATCAATTTAAATAATGTATTGCCTCCAACACTTTTTGGACATTAGTTTGAAAGTAAGAGGATTAAATTTATCCTGGTATATGATAAGAAATCATGCCCATTTGTATAATTAGAATACTAAGCATAATTCTATAGGGAGCAATTTAATATGATAAGATAAATGCAAAGCCTAAAAACCAATCTGTATCTGAATAAGCCTTAGACTTTGCAGCTTCATCCAAATAATTTGAAAGGACCAGGATGGATGCAGGGAATATGTACTACTTCAATGTATTAGCTCCATGCCTTCCTTGTTATGCCATAAGTGTTCTCTTTGATAATTATTTTTTTGCTTTTTTGTTCTAATTGCTTTTTGATCCTAAATAAATGACATGCATATGTGGTACTTTTCTCCACTCACTGTTTCAGCATTGAGCACATCAGAAGTAAAATGAAGTATGCTGTATTGCAAATACTTACAAAGATTTTTATATAAATCTTTAGCAAATTCTAAATACATTTGCCAGCAGACTTCTCTGTATATATTTTAGGGAGTACGTCTGTCTATCTCTGCTGTATTTGTTCAAGAACTCCTCCTAAACTGTAAAAGCAATAGCTATGAAACTCGGTATTGTTACAAAGTCCATCCAATTCCTGGACCTCTGTCCTCTGGTCAGTCCATTAGGACCCCTTAGTCTAGAAAAGAGGAGATTGAGGGGTGATATGATAGAGGTATATAAAATCATGAATGGTGTGGAGAAAGTGAATATTGGAAAGTTATTTACTTGTTCCCATAATATAAGAACTAGGGGACACCAAATGAAATTAATGGGTAGTAGGCTCAAAACTAATAGAAGAAAATTTTTCTTCACACAGCGCACAGTCAACCTGTGGAACTCCTTGATGGAGGAGACTGTGAAGGCCAGCACTCTAACAGAGTTTAAAATAGAGCTTGATAAATTTTTGGAGGTTAGGTCCATAAATGGCTATTAGCCAAGGGTAAAGTATGGTGCCCCTAGCCTTTAGTCAAAGGCTGGAGACAGATGGGAGGAGACAAATCGCTTGATCATTGTCTTCGGTTCACCTCCTCTGGGGCACCTGGCACTGGCCACTGGCGGCAGACAGGATACTGGGCTGGATGGACCTTTGGTCTGACCCAGTATGGCTGTTCTTATGTTCTTATATGATTTTATGCTTAAAACCAGGCCTCTTACAGCCCAGGCTGTGATTTCCTTCTCACTAAGGCAAATCAGACCAGCCATAAAAGTACTTCTGCCAGTCCCACTGTGCAGCCAGAACCCACACAAGTAAACCCACAGATTCTGTAGCTGCTACAAAAGCCCAGTACAACAGCCCCCTCTTCTCAGGGGAGAAGTTATTAAAACCTATTTCCCCAAATCCACACAGATTCTTCCAGGTTACAAATGGTCCAGCCACAGTCCCAGGTCAATATATACTTGGACGTTACCCAAAACAACAAGCTGATGCCAATCTTTTAGCATCTACAATCCAAAGGTTTATCAACTAGGAGAGAAAGAACAGGGTGAGAGAGAAATAGTTAAAGTGATACATTACGTACATCAATTACAGTTATTGATGCGGGCCAGTGATGTTATATGCTAATTTCTTGAAGGTCTCTGAAAACACACCAAATGGGGCGGGGGTAGTGACGTGTGATCTCAGGTTACATTGGCTTCCATCATGGGGACTGAAGAGCTGGAACACTGGATTCTTGAATTCTGGAACCTTGGATTCAAAGGCTGGTCACTGCCAGGGTCCTCTTATAGGTTTCCATTTGAAGGGAAAAAGTCTTTTTTCATCCCATAGGCCCTTGAGCATCAGGGTTATCTGACCCAGGTGAGTCACTGTGGCAGACTGCCATTGGTTGCTGGTTTTGCTAGCATGTCCCAGACCGTTTACATAGTATTTGGAATGAATGTCTGTGCATCTGATTTCAGTCCCATTGCTCAGCCCAGGTCACCTGACCAGTTGGGCTGCATTTCAGAGGAGAAGTCCCAAATTCCTGAGATGTGTACTCAATGTCTGAGCCTTTGTTTTAGTGCATCATCCTGGCTGGGGGAGGCGATCACACTTCCTATTGTGAATCTTAGCACTAAAACAGTTTTAATGCAGCTATGGAGCCAATATCTCTAATTTCACATACAAAGAAGGCACAAACATGCAACTAGCATAAACAAATTCAGGGCATTACCAGCTTTCATTAGACACCTCACTTGGCCCACTTAACACAAGAATTGGTACTACTATATCTAAAGGGAACATAAATGGCTTCCATACTCAGTTTAAAAATCCAATAATGTCACACTGCCACACACCCTTGGAGGCAGGTGTGTGTGGGGGGGCGGGGCGGTGGCAGGAGCTGCAGCCTGACTTGCCCCACAAGAGAGGTACAGGTGGACAGGACAGGAACTATGGCCTAACCTGGCCTCTCTGCCCCCACTAAGAGAGGAAGAGGGGCTAGGAGCTGAGGCCTGACTTTGCCATCCAATCTGAGGACAGGCGAGGGGGACCAGGAGCCATAGCCCACCATCCCTTCCACCCTTCAAGGACAGGTGTGGGGGGCAGGAGCTACTGCCCAAACCAGCCCCCTCATCCAAGGAAAGGCAGGAGGGCTTGTGGCCATGCCTGCCTCTGTCTCTCCTGCATCTGGGGACAAGTGATTGGGGCCAGGAGCTGCAGTGGAAACCAGCCCCCCAGGACCTATCCCCCTTGGGACAGGAGGGAATCCATGAGCTGTGGCCTGAACTAGTTCTCCCCTCCAAGGACAGGCATCTGGAGATGGGAGCTGTGGGTCTACCCAGCTCCACCCCTCAAGGACAGGAAGTAGGGTGTGAGGAGTCTGGGAGCAGTGGCCTGGGTCAGCCTCCTAATGAGGAGAGAGGCAGGTGGGATGAAAGCCTTGGCCCATACTGCGCCCCTGAACCTCCACTAAGAACTGGGAAGGTGGGTCTGAGAACAGAAAAAGAAACACCAGTTACATTGGTTAGTAGTAGATATAACAAGCCTATCTTAACTAGTCCTTTGGACAGTGTCTGTTTCATAGAATTTGGGTCTGGTTCTGTTTCATTGAAGTCCCTGGCAAAGCTGGCATTGTCTACAAAGAGATTTGACCCTTCGTGTGGTGTAGGTATGCTAGAGGACACATAATAGTAGAGAACTGCAAAGTAGTCATGATAAATTTCATATCTGGTTAGTCACTTTTCCACTTTTGTCCTGAACACTAAAGAGCATAGTTAAAAATAATATGACTAACTCTAAATGGAAACAATATGATAGGAATGATAAATATTAAGAACCTCTTCCATAACAGTTGGAATTACTGTCATTGTTCAAAAGTATGAGATCCATCTTCTGCTATATTCTCTAAAACCAGTGTTAGATGGTCACATCAAAGCTGGTGATCCACTTGGTGGATTCAGGTGTTGTGGAGTGGATGGCAGAGATACCACAAGGATATGGATGTTTGGAACACTGGTTAATAAGATGCTCCACAGTTGGAAGTCTGTTTCTTCAGTTGCAAATATTGTTGTGTCTCAGTCCCATTTTTATAGAGGATATAGGCACATATGCCGTGTAACGTGCAGGTGCATTTCAGTGTGGATTATTGTCCTTGGAAGAGAAAATATATTTCATTTTGCAGGTGGGTCCATGATGAATAGTTTGTTTGGGATGTTAGCATCCATCCACCTTTTTTGCTACTGACCTGTACAGGAGAAGCCTGGGGTCTTTGAAACCTTGTACTGAAAGCAACAAAGATATTTTAGCTATGAGTCAGGAGCTCAGTAAGATAAGTGATAAAACAGGTGCTAAAATATGGGTAAGGTCATTTGAAAAACAGTCAAATGTAAAAGAGTGCCTGTAAGAGGGTGAGAAAATGGCTAGTCAGGGCAGGGCTTAAACAGGGCATGTTGGCCCAATCAGCCTCATCTCAGTTCACCTGCAGCCAGTGTCAGGCCTGGAGGGGTATAAAGGGAGGGAAGCCAGCCCAATTGCAGGCTGCCCATCCAAGGGGCAGGAGCTGGCTCTGAGGAAGCAGGGCCCAAGCCAGAGCTGCTACCTGGTCAGCTGCCAGAGGACAGACACTCAGGGCCCTACCCCGGGCACAAAGTGGGGGAAGCCCCTCCCAGGGAACCCTTCTCCCACCAGAGGGGAAACTAGGTTGTCCGGGCCATGCCCCAAACTTTTCCAACACACTCTTGGGTGGGGCTGAAGTCCCACCCCCCAGGCACTGAGAAGTGGGCCTAGGCACTAGGCCACCCTGCCCCAGGTGGGACCTGCTCACAATGCCATTCAAACACATCAGGAAATATCAGACAGCTTAATGGTAACAACTTTTTAAAGTGCTTATACACAGATGCTTGAAGTCTTAATAACAAGATGGGTTAACTAGAGTGCCACATATTAAAGGAAGATATGGATAAGAGGTATCACTGAAACTTGGTAGAATGAAAACAGTGAAGTGTACACAATCATACCAGGATACAAAATATATCAGAAGGACAGAAGAGATTGTGCTGGTGGGGAACATTGCACTATAAATGAAAGAAAACATAGACTCAAATGAAGTAAAAAATCTTAAAAGATCAAAAGTGTTCCATAGAATGTCTACAGAGAGAATTTCTATGCTCTAATGATAAACATATAGTAGTGAAGATATATTACTGACCACATGACCAGGGTAGTGATAATGACCATGAAATACTAAAGGTGATTAGAGAATATATAAAAATAATAAACTCTGTAATAGTGGGGGAGTCAACAATATACATATTAACAGGGTACATTTCACATTTTAGTTCTTGTAGCAGCTAGCTCTGGAACCCACAAGAAGAGAGGCAATTCTTGATTTAGTCCTAAGTGGAGCACAGGATCTGATCTAAGAGGTAAATATATCAGGACTGCTTGGAAGTAGTGACCATAATGTAATAAGATTTAACATCCCTGTGATAGGGAAAACCCTCAGCAGCCCAACACTGTGGCTGTTAAACAGAAATTGAAAGTTACAATGCCAAAAGTAAAATCCCCCAAAACTGTGTGGAAACATTTCAAAGACAGCAGAATAGAGGCCCAACATAAATGTATACCCCTATTAAAAAATACAGTAAGGCTGTGTCTACACTGGCACAAATCTTTGAAATAGCCATTAGCATGGCTATTTCAAAGATTCGTGCTAGTGTAGACACAGCCTAAGAGAACGAAAAAACTGCCACCATGACGTAGCAATCAGGTAGAAGAAGTAGTCAGAGATAAAAAAGACGTTTTAAAAAAGTGTAAGTTAAATCCTAGTGAGAAAAATAGAAAGGACCATAAACTCTGTCAAATGAAGGGTAAAAATACAATAAGGAAAGCCAAAAAGAAGTTTGAAGAACAACAACCCAAAATTCATAAAGTCATAGCAATACATTTTTAAATACATCAGAAGCTGGAAGCTTTCTAAATAACCAGAGAGCCTAGTAGACAATATGTATGCTAAAGGAGCACTCAAAGATTATACGGTCATTACAGCAAAACTAAATAAATCCTTTCTTTTGGTCTTCATGACTGAGAATGTTAGAGAGATTCCCAAACATGAACCATTCTTTTTAGGTAACAAATCTGAGGAACTGTCCCAGATTGGGATGTAATTAGAGGAGATATTTGAACAAAAAGGAAAACCTAACAGTATCAAGTCACTGGCATTCATCCAAGAGTTCTGAACTCAAATGTGAAATTGTGCAACTGTTAACTATGGTTTATAACCTATCCTTCAAATCATTTTCAGTACCCAATGAGTGGAAGATAGGTAATGCAACACCAATATTTAAAAGGAGTTTTGGAGGGAATCCTGGCAAATACAGACCAATGTCTCATATTAGTACCTGGCAAATGTGTTGAAACTATAGGAAAGAATAAAATTGTCAGACACATCGATAAACATGATTTCTTGGAAAAAAGTCAGCATGGTTTCTGTGAAGGAAAATAATGCTTTATTAATCTGCTAGAGCTCTATGAGGGGCTCAAAAAGCACATGGATAAGGGGGATCTAGTGGATATAGTATAGTTAGATTTCCAGAAAGGTTTTAACAAGGTCCCTCACCAAAGGCTCTTAAATAAAATAAGTTGTCCTGGGATAAGAGGCATGGGCCTGTCATAGTTTGTTAACTAGATTGCCAGGATTCCTCTAGAGCTCCTTTTAAATATTGGTGTCACATTAAAAGACAGAAAACAAAGTGTAGGGATAAATAGTTTTCAGAATGGAGAGTGGTAACCAGTGGTGTATCCCAAAGGCTCCATTCTGGGACCTATCCTTTTCAACATATCTATAAAAGATCTGTAGAAAGGAGTAAAGAGTGAAGCAGCAAAAATTGCTGATGAAACTAAGATGCTGAGGATAGTTAAGAACAAAACAGACTGTGAAGAGATTTAAGAGGATCTCACAAGGCTAGGTGATTAAGCAACAAATTGGCCAATGAATTTTAATGTTGATAAATGCAAATACATACAAAATGATAGGGACCAATTTAACCATAACCACTCAAGACAGAAATCTTGGAGTCACTGTGCATAGTTCCCTGAACACATCCACTCAATGTGCTGCAGCAGTCAAAAAAAATAATTACTTACTTCTACTGTCTTCAAACATCTAAAGTTGCCGAGTGCTCGAAAAAGGTAAGGGTCAGATGCTGCACTGTGGCTCCAAAGCTTTAACCAGCCATCGGCAAATTACCCCAGCAGAGAAACATTTTCCAACGATATAGCAGTCACAGCAGCTCTTACTCTATTCCCTCTCAATGCAACTCTGTAGGCAATAGCCACAGCAAAAGTGAAATGGCTGGAAATTCCCTTTTGCCCTATGCATTTCCAGTTACTGTGTTAACCTCTTCAGACTGTTGACAGCAGTTGGTGGAGTAATATATAACCTGTTTATGTTCTCCTTAGCTCCCCTACTTCTTTATCTGTACTACAATAGAAAGGTCTAGTAAACGGCATTGTAATTCCCTCCATTAATTTCTTAGTTGTTTATATTTTTATGGGAAATTTTCAATGCCTTCCTAATGCTATCACAAATTGCATAGCTTACTGTGGGCACAATTGTGCTTGTGCTGAAGCCATCAGGTGCTTTGCAGGTGACAAACTGAATCAAGATCAGGCCCAAGACTGATTACTAGAACAACAGAGTGAGGAACTATGGAAGTATAAGTGGACTAGTGAAACAATAGCACAATAGCACAACAGCACAATTCTAAATTAATTGAGTGGACAAGACAGCACACTTTCTATATTGATGTTTACATTAGTTGATTGCTCATTAGCAGAGTTGTAACGTTTAATATCCATACAACAGAGATTTATTTGCCCAGTATTTAATAGTTTTAATTCCAATAGGAGTCTTTCAGCAGTCCTTATTCAGTCAGGCTCTTTGATACCATTAGTTTTTAACTGGAGTTTTACCACAATTAATTGCTGAATAATTTGACCCAATACGTCTTCATTTTATAAGTGCCATGTTAATTAGTATAAAGTAAAGTTCTGGGAGCATTCAAAGAACATCATTCTAGTAAACAGAGAATCTCCCATGAAGTATGCAGCTTCATTGGGGAAGGTGCTACATATCAAGACCTGATAGACAGCTGACCAAGCACAGAATGAGGAATATAGCTACAGGTATAGAAATACTTTGTGGGTTTTTATTAAGCTGCAAGGAAAATTTTGTACCCTCTTTTTGTCTTCCAAAAGCAGGTCTACCCTCATATTTTCCATTAATTACTGTAACACCAATGTGATGTCATGAGATCTCTGGTTCTGGAGAGGACAAACAGAGACTCTAATTTACTAGACCTTCAGCAAATTTCTGTACCACTCAGTGAGATTCTACAAAGTTTGGAAGGGCTCGAGGTTGTACTACATAAAAGTTGGACCAAGGCCATCCTGTTTTATGAAACATAAATGTAAGTGACTCATGCATGTGACGAAGAAGGTCTTTGCCCAAGAAAGCTTATGCTCCAAAATATCTGTTCATCTATAAGGTGCCACGGGACTTCTCATTGTTTTTGAAAATACAGACTAACTTGGCTGCCTCTCTGATAAAGGTAAGTGAGAAGATTTGAACTCTGATTAGCCCCTGTGTTTATCTGAATATTGTGCAGTCCCATACATGTTGGAAATAATTAAATACATGGATAGATACTGAGTATTTTCAGTTCATGCCTTCAAGAGGATGGAGTCTAGAACTGTTCTGGAAATATTTGTTTTCCCCCGTCTGGGAGGGATAATGAAAACAATCTCATTTCAGATTTTCACTGAAAAGTACTTTTTTCTGATTTTTACTTAGTCAACCTCCTCACCCCCAAGATAATCAACCACATTCTGCAAAAAACTTCCATGTAGCTGAACAAATCAATTTAAAATTATGCTGTGGCAGAAAATGTTCAACCAGATTAAGCACTTTGATGATACTAAAATCATCTGTGCCAAGAACACAGTAATGTAACCACATCATAATAGCTCTTTTTTGCCTTGTCTATCCTCTTTCTACCTAGAGTATATTGAAGAGAAAGTGGGGTCATGAGAACCTAGCAATAGCCCAGATTTCCTTGAGCCCAGTCAGCTAAATGTTGATGGTCTAGTCACAGAGTTTCAGGCAAAGTGGATATACCAGATCATAAATATGGTATTTGGCATTCATTGAAGATATTGGCTGATGATAAGCTACCTGTAGTAGAGGCATCATGTCACTTACAGTCTTCATTTCAATCCCTTGCTATTTTACATTCATTTTGCATAGGTTTTAAAAAAATATGTATGATGCCAGTAAAAACTGGACCCCAAAAGTCTTTTGATTCCTTTAGCTTGTGGAAGTATAAGAGTTACATTGTAAAAATCACACGATGATACAATGTTGCTTTTGAGCTCAAGAAGGGGAAGTTATGTTGATGCTGTGCGTAGGAATGTAGGGTGGGTTTGGATGGAGCCAGGTGTGCCTGGGAAAGCAGGAACCAGAGCAGTAGGTGTTAAACAGTAATTAATTAAGGTAACCAGAGAGTCATAAATAGGAAATTACTGAAGGTGATATGGAAATGAAGGTGCGTGACTAGTCTCAGGGGCTATGTGGGGTGTGTGTGTGTGTGTCTGGTTTTTCTTTGTTTATTAACTTGCCTTCTTTTGTCTGTATAAATTGAGAAACCTGAGCCCTAGGTGGGGGCTCATATTTTTCTGAAGGTATTAGCAGAGCAGCTTTGCTAATAAGCAGAGTTGTCTGACAAATTGTGAGTCTTGAGTCTAACTTTGACAAGCTATATTAGCTGCTTTTTGGTACCATTGACCCTGAAGTGTCATTAGCATGATTCTTCTCTCAGATGAGACCCAGTGGTAGAGTTAAATGGTTATGCATCCTCCTCTGTGGTCTATCCGTGTTCTCTTCTGTCATCTCTATTGGTCAACATGTTTGTGAGGAACTGAAGGGCAAGTTCATCAAAGGAGATTGGAATGCTAAGGCTGGAACAAATAATGAAGGTTGGGAGAGAGTCATGGGAAGGTTTGGATAGGGAGAAAGAAACAAATGAGGTGAGAAACTACTAGAGTTTGATACAGAGCATGAGATGGTGATCTGCAACACAATAGGGAAGGTAGAAGTGGGTGCCAACCTGGGAAACAGTGATCATGAGATGGTAGACTTCAGGATCTGACCAAAGGAAGGAAAGAGCAGCAAATTGCACACCTTGGACTTCAGAAAAGCAGACTTTGACTCCTTCAGGAACCTGATGGGCAGAATCTCCTGGGATGCTACCATGAAGGGAAAAGGAGTCCAGGAAAACTGGCACTATTTTAAGGAAGCCCTACTGAAGGCACAGAAAGAAACTGTCCCGATGCACAGCAAGGGAAGTAAATATGGTAGGAGACCAGACTGGTTTAATGGGGAAATCTTTGGAAAACTTATGCACAAAAAGGGAGCTTACAAAAAGTGGAAACTGAGACAGATGTCTAGGGAGGGGTATAAATGTATAGCTCGAGAATGTAGGGCAGTTATCAGGAAGGCAAAAAAGCAACTGGAATTGCAACTCATGAGGAATGTGAAGGATAACAAGAAAAGTTTCTACAGGCATGTTACCAAGAAGAAGGTGACCAGAGAGGGCATGGGGCCCTTACTGGATGAAGGAGATAACTCAGTGACAGATGATGTAGGGAAAGATGAGGTACTTAATGCTTTCTTTGCCTCATTCTTCATGGACAAAGACAGCTCCTGGACTAATGCGATAAGTGATGCATTGTGGGATGAAGGTGGACAGCCTTTAGTGGGGAAAGAACAGGTTAGGAGAGATCTAAAAAAGCTAAATGTCCATAAATCGATGAGCCCGGACCTAATTCATCCTAGGGTTTTGAGGGAGCTGACATATGTTGTTGATGAGCCCTTGGCCATTATCTTTGAAAAGTTGTGGAGATCAGGAGAAATCCTGGATGACTGGAAAAAGGCAAATGTAGTGCCCATCTTTAAAAAAGGGAAAAAGGATGATCCAGGGAACTATAAGCTGGTCAGTCTTACATCAGTCCCTGGAAAAATCATGGAGGGGCTCCTGAAGGAAGTTATTTTGAGGCACTTGGAGGAGGGGAGAGTGATCAGGAATAGTCAGCATGGATTCATGAAGGGCAAGTCATGCCTGACCAATCTGATTCATTTCTACGATGAGATAACTGGCTCTGTGGATAGGGGAAAATCAATGGATGTGACTTATCTTGACTTTAGCAGAGCTTTTGATATGGTCTCCCACAATATCCTTGTCAGCAAGTTAAAGGAATGTGAATTGGATAAATGGATGTAAGATGGATAGAAAACTGGCTTGAACGTCAGGCCCAGAGGGTAGTGATCAATGGCTCGATGTCGGGATGGCGGTCCGCTTCTAGTGGAGTGCCCTAGGTTCAGTTCTGGGTCCTGTTCTGTTCAACATGGCTATATCTACACTAGCCAAAAACTTGGAAATGGCCATGCAAATGGTCATTTCGAAGTTTACTAATGAAGTGCTGAAATACATATTCAGTGCCTCATTAACATGCGGGTGGCTGCGGCACTTTGAAATTGACGTGGCTTGCTGCCACGTGGCTCGTCCAGACAGGGTTCCTTTTTGAAAGGACCCTGGCTACTTCAAAGTCCCCTTATTCCTATGAGAAAATAGGAATAAGGGGACTTTGAAGTAGCTGGAGTCCTTTCAAAAAGAAGCCTCATCTGGACGAGCTGCACGGTGGCAAGCCACGTCAATTTTGAAGTGCCGCGGCCGCCCTCATGCTAATGAGGCCCTGAATATGTATTTCAGGGCTTCATTAGTAAACTTCAAAATGGCCATTAGCATGGCCATTTCAAAGTTTTTGGCTAGTGTAGACATGGCCCATATTTATCAATGACGTGGATGAGGGGTTGGATTGCACCCTCAGCAAGTTTGCGGATGGCACTAAGCTTGGGGAAGAGGTAGATACACTGGAGGGTAAGTACAGGGTCCAGACTGACTTAGACAAATTGGAAGACTGGGGTGCAAGAAATCTGATGAGGTTCAATAAGGACAAGTGCAGAGTTCTGCACTTGGGCCGGAAGAATCTCAAGCTTTGTTACAAGCTGGGGTCTGACTGGCTTGGTAGTAGTTTTGCAGAAAAGGACCTGGGAGTTGTAGTGGACGAGAAGCTGGACATGAGTCAACAGTGTGCCGTTGTAGCCAAGAAAGCTAATGGCATATTAGGTTGCTTCAAGAGGAGCGTTGCCAGTAGATCCAGAGAAGTGACTATTTCTCTTTATTCGGCTTTGGTGAGGCTGCATCTGGAGTACTGTGTCCAGTTCTGGGTCCCCAGTTATAGGAAGGATGTGGATACACTGCAGAAGGTCCAGAGGAAGGCAACCAAAATGATTAGGGGGCTGGAGCATATGACTTTTGAAGAAAGGTTGAGGGAATTGGGACTGTTTAGTTTGAAGAAGAGAAGAATGAGGAGGAACTTGATAACAGCCTTCAACTTACTGAAGGAAGGTTGCAAAGAGACTGGAGAGAGGCTGTTCACGGTGGTCACGGATGGCAGAACGTGGAACAATGGTCTCAAGTTGTGGTTGGAAAGGTCCAGGTTGAACATTAGGACAAACTTTTTCACTAGGAAGGTGGTGAAGAATTGGAATGGTCTACCCAGGGAAGTAGTGGAGTCTCCATCCCTGAAGGTTCTTTAAGTCTCGGCTTGACAAAGCCCTGGTGGGGCTAATCTGATAAGTTTGGTCCCGCTTAGAGTAGGGGGCTGAACACGTCCATATCTATTGTTTTCTTCCATCTCTATTGTTCTATGATTCTATGATTCTAACATTCCAACAAAAGGACTGTAGGGAGTGGACGCAGAGACTGAATGACGGGAAGTCCAAGAACATGATAGATTTGGTTTGTTAAGAAGATGAATAACATCAGTACAGCAGCACCGAACTTTCCAAGGAGCAGATATAGACTCAGATCACAGCCTAGTGATCACAAACATCAAGATAAAACTCAAAAGAAAATGTAAGACACAGTTTAAGAAAAGAAGAGAGGTGGCGTGGCTATGTGAGGAAGAAACAGAGAATGCATACAGACCAGCACTTGAAGAGAAGATTAAGAATATTGCCACAGAGAAAGACCTAGATAAGAGAGTCAAATGGATAACCATTGCTGTAGAAGAGGCAATTAAGCAGGCTGTTCCAGAAGAAGAAAAGATCAATAAGAAGTGGATTACCCAGGAGAAACTGAGGTTGGTTCAAGAGAAGAGAGCATTGGAGATCAGAAGAGATTATTTCTGAGATGGCAGAACAGCAATATAGCATGAAATGCAATGAGGTAAGGAAAGCAGCCAGAAAGGATAAGGACAAATGGTTAGAGAAGCAATGTGAAGATACTAGATAATAGGAAATGGCAACCAAAGCAGATGGTGATCAAAGATGAGAAGGAGGAAGTGATCATGAACAGGGAGAAGATTGTGCAGCGATGGATGAGATATTGCACCAATCTGTACAAAACACAGTTGAACCCAAGTGTGTTAGAGAGAGTGACTGAAGAATTGAAAGAGATATGTCTCCCAAGCATTGAGAATGAGACCGATATTTCGAAGAAGGAAGTAGAAAAAGCAGTGAAATGACTTAAGAACAACAAGAGCAATGGCAATGATAAGATCACAAGAGAGATGATCAAATAAGGTGGAGAAAGCATGAGTCAGGAAATACACCAACTATGTAATATAGCATGGAAAGAAGGGAAGGTGCCTAAGGAATGGACAAGATCTGTGCCAGTGACAATACACAAGAAAGGAAGTACATTGGAGTGCGACGACTACAGAATGATTGCTCTAACGAGTCATCTAGGTAAGGTGCTCATGATGATACTAACTGAGAGACTAAGATCACAGATAGAAGAACATATAATGGATGAACAAGCGGGGTTCAGAAAAGGTAGAAGTACTGTACAGTAGATATTGACTGATAGCAGAGAAAGCTTGACAAAAGAACAAGAATGTATACCCTTGCTTTGTCGATTTTCAAAAGGCATTTGACAGTATAGATCAGAAAGTGACTTGGTCAGTGTTGGAGTCATACAGAGTGGATACCAGACTGATACGGTTGTTGAAGAATATCAATGACAATGAGGAGGCAGCAGTGAGAATGCACAGGGAGTTGGGAAGTTGGTTTAAAACAAATAGAGGCATGAGACAAGGAGATCCAATATTGCCAAGTATCTTCATAGCATATCTGGAGACAGCAACGGACAAGATCAAGGAAAAAGTAGAAGGGTTGTCTTTGCAAAGGAAAAGAATTAACAACTTGAGGTTCACGGATGATATAGTCATCATTGAGGAAGATGAGGAGAAGCTAGCAAAAACGGTGCACATGTTAAAAGAAGGGAAGCAGTACGGCCTGATTATGAACATCGATAAAACAAAAACAATGGTATTTGGATATAAGGAAATAGGAAGGAAGATCAGTGTCGATGGTGTTGAACTAGAAAATGTAGAGAAGTTCACATAACTGGACAGCAATATAACATATGATCTAGACTGTAAGAAGGAAATATTGACAAGAATAGCAAAAGCAAGAGCGAATTTGAAGGCAAGGGATAAGATCTGGAAAAGCAAAGCAATTAGCTTAAGAACAAAGCTGGGCATCTTGAAAACGTGTATTCAGCAGCATGTTTTATGGATGTGAGACATGGGTGATAACAAAAGATTAGAAAAGAAGAATATTGGCATTCGAAAGGAGTTGTTATAGAGAGATTCTGAGAATAGGATGGATGCAGAAGGTCACCAATGAGGAATTCTATCGGAAGATACAGCTGAAAGAGAACCTGCTGCAGAAGGTTACAAAACAGAAGCTACAACTATTTGGACATATTTGCAGAATGAACAACGAATGAAAAATCAAGACCCTGATATTCAGCATAATGGACAGTTCAAACAGGAGAGGCGGACCCCACAGAGAATGGGTAGATAATATAGTAGATTGGTGCGGAGCTGGTCTACAGAAACTAAGCCACTCTGCACTGCACAGGGAAAGAAGGATAGAAATAGTGAGAGAGGCATCAGACACCAACAGGTGCTGAGCCCACGGTTACTGATGATGATGATGATAATTTTTAGTAAGTTATCCTTGTTTCCCCTCCCATCTCTCCATCCCAATCCTTTCATTGGATATCTTATCAGTTCAGCAGGCTTCCACCACCATCTTGTATTAATGGCTCACAAGTCTATCTTTTTATCCTGTGATGGTCTCCTTCAATCCAGTCCTGAATCTCATCATGTTTCTCTGACACCTCTTCCTGAACACTGCTCCTTCAGCTTAAATCTAACTGAAATCTAATAAAAAATAAATAAAAAAATCCAATAACAACAACAACAAACAAAAACAAAACAAATGTCTTTCAATCCTTGCTATAGCTTGTATAACTAATATATCTGTCTATTTCTTGTACTGACTAAAGCTGAACGAATAACTGTTTTTTCCAGGAAAGCTCCTGAGGACTCTGTCAAATTAATATTGAAATTTTCTATTTTTTCTTGTGGGAAAAAACAAACAAACAAACCACAGACACATAGTTTCAGATTAAACAAAATATCTTGTTCAGCCCAAAACGACTTTTGTTTGTTTGTTTGTTTGGTTGCTTTTCCTTTTCATACAACTTGGTGTGTATTTTGCCTTTTTAAAATAAAATTTAAACATATCTATCTAATTTTGGGAAAAATAATCGAAATAATAAGTCAAAACTCTTATTTCAAAAATGTCAAAATGACCCATTTAATGCCTGATTTTGACTATTTTCTCATTTTGTATTTGGCCAAAACGCTTTACCAATTTCAAGATGAATTTAAGTTTGTTATAATCTCCCTGAAATTGCACCTTTTGGTGAATTTAAAAAAATAATGATTTTCTAATACTGAAGAAATATAACAGTTTCTGAAAATTTAGTTTTTGCATGTCCAGCTGCAGGAGATGAAACTGTTGACAGATGTATGATAGGACCAAAGTAAGCATAGTTAGGATTAAAAAAAATAAAACAAAACCTTGTTGCTGTTTTAGGAAGTATGACACACAATGCTTTGACATGCTTTCTTTCATATTTATTTCTTGGCATTTCCAAGGTACTCATCCCTATAATACATCCTTGTGATAAAACTTTCTGAAAGACAAAATCACAGTGACCCAAAGCCTGAAAGAATTAAATAGTTCAGGCACTAAATGTCAACCTATACTTATAGGAAATCAGGTTTCGCTGCTGGGGCAAACAAGTGACCTTCAAAATTTAGATTTTCCTCTGTAGTAAGGATCTATTAAAGTTAAACTTTCAGCTGAGACACTGAGGAGATAAAAACAACATAGAGAAGTAATCTTCCTACATTCTGTCAATTGTTTTATTGGAATCTTTTATAAACTGTCACCGAATTTAATATGAATACTTTTGACAAAAGGAAAAGAATTCAATACTTTCTCTTGACATGGAATTATATGTAACTCTTCAGTGGCATGGGGAAACAAAGGAAAAAAGTACGTACACACTATTCTCTTTGGGAGATATTATATGAGCTCAAATCTTTATTACTATCATTGAGCTCAATGTATGCTGCAAGAAAGCTTTGCATTTCATTCAGAATGTGTAACACAAATTAATGTCTAAATATCCCTTTCACTCAAAAGCTTTGGTCGCTAGGTCTCATTCATACAAACTATTTGGAAATTTAGCAATGGATGTTGCTGAAAGAATTTTCCAGTATGCTTTCAAATTTAAGATTAGAGCGAGGAAGTCTTTACCATCACTCTGGCATTTTCTGGGGCCCTACACTTTCTTCATCTTAAACCTGAGAGATGTCTTAATCATACCAGGCTACAGAAAAGAACCCATATGACACTGTTATCTATATTTCCTCCAACTAAATCCCATCCACCAATTTCATTGTGAATCGAGCCCCCAGTCCCTGCTTTTCTCCTCTTTCCCATCTCTCTCCTTTTCATTTCAATTTAGTAAGTCTGGTTTAGCTAGCCAAATTGTTATATATTTTGTAACAGTGCTGTGACTCTGTGATCAGAAATGGATTGCGTTTAGCTGCCTTAGCATCTTGTTGCTGGTACAAGTGTGCCAGGCTTCGGAATAGCTGATAAGTCTGTGTGCTATGCCTGTGCGTTGCTAGCAGTGAGGTTGCCGGTGAGAGGGGACACCAAAAACAGAAGCTGCATAGTCTGCCTTTGCTGTTCTTTTCTCTCCTCTTTTGTGCCTTTCTTTTTTGTCTTCTAGAAAATGGGACTAGACTTGGATGACAGCCACAATGACAGCACCCGCCTATTTCATCTAACACTTCTCCATTTCCTCCCTGAAAAGGGCCGTTATCATACAAGACACTGTCAGAGAAGGTTGGGTTTTTTTCTCTTTTAAAAGTTCTCTGCAGCTACAGTGAACAAGGAATGTTGTTCATGTGACAGCCTTACTTAGTACTTTACATCTTAAATGCTTTAGCTGTCATCTTTCTCTTCTTTTCTGTATCTTTAATTGAAGGTTTTAAAGTGTCTTAATACTGTTTGACATGGTATTAAGCAGGCTGAGGTTCCTGTATACTAAACCGTGTTTTAAACTGTTTTAAGTTTGAATAAGAACAGGATCATATTAACTCCTTTGACTGTTTGTGTCCCCTTTTTCCATCCATATTAATATGATATAGCCAAGCGCCAGATTCAGTCTGTCCTTGGGTGTACATAAATAATAAATCTAGCAAGGATGAAAGGAAATGTTAAATGGTGTAAGGGTGTGTATGTTTTTTTTCTCTGTATGGAACTGTAAAATGTTGGAACTGGCTGATTTCTAAGTGAACATCTTGAATATCCTCGGCTAAAAGTATAAACATCCCACCAAATTCATAAGCCAGCAATGTTACGAGCAGATATATAAAGCCACAGTTTAGTAAGGCATGTGCTTAATTTTAGGTACATGAGTGGCCCACTGAAGTAAATGAGATATTCTTTGCTTAAATCTAGGAATGTGCTTCACTGCCTTACTGAATCAAGTCCCATGCCACCCATGCAAGATCTACAATTGTCGAAAGCTGCTTTGAAGTCTCTCTCTCTCTCTCTCTCTCTCTCTACCCACTGTCATGATTTAGGTCTGTTTTCTATAAGAATTCATTTTTCTTTTGAGTGGGCTTTCCCTGTCCTGACTCCTGACTATAAGGATGGATGTCTTAATCTTCCAGTTCATCTTTCTCTTCTCCATTTCAGTCCTAGCTATCACTGAACAAAAAAGTCCATTGCCACTATTTATTATACTATAGATGTAAATGATTCCGTTGCTCTTATATGCTGCAGCCAAAGAATTGGTTCCTGGGTCTTTATCTGTGTTTCTGAGGTACAAACAGAATCTGGAACAACTTGAGGTGCTTGCAAATCATGTATCGTCAAAGGAATATCAGAAAAGTGAAATATTCTTGAAGAACGTCTTGTTAAAAGACAAAGCATTGGACCTATGAAAACATTGTAATAATGTTGCTGGTCAAAGGCTCAACAATTCAATGTTAACAGGTCTGTCTCCTATTTCCTTGTCACCTTTAGTCCAAAAGTATAAATTTTTAATGTATAAGGCAACATCTCCCCCATTTTTCCCCCTGCCTGTCCTGAGCATGTTCTAAACTTTTATACCAATATTCTAGTCATGTGAATGTCACTGAGTGAGAAGCATAATATAGCTCCTCTTCTGATCTTAGTAACTGGTCAATTTTTTCAGCATCCTGGGGGTGTTGCACTTGGAAGCAGAAATTGACAGAATCTGGCATTTTTATTTGATGCAGTCTGCTTTTCAGCTTGTATCTTAACACAAAAGTTCTTCTGAGGTTCTTTCCAAAGTCAGCCACGGTGCTTTCAGCTTGCTCCTTTGGGCTCACTGTCTGTCTGTCTCTCTCTCTCTCTCCCTCTCTCTCTCTCTTTCTCTCTCTCTTTTTTCTAGTTTTGTATTCTGTCCTTTTACATAAAGATACTGAAACCCACATTTAGCCAAAAGCTCCTAAGCAGATTCTGCTGTATTAATTTACTTGAACTACAGGGGACAATAATGTCACCATAAAACGGTCACTACCTGACATTAAACAGTACTAAGCCAGGTCCAGGGTTTGGAATGTAGAGATCTCAGTCTTTTGAGACCCATGACAAACAACATTAAAATCCTTTTAACTTTGTACTGAAATTAAAAAAAAAAGATGGAAAAGCAGTTTATGCATTTGAAATGTAAACTATTAAGTAAGGCTCTAACAACTTCACTTGTTCCATATCTTTTTAGCTAGAGCTAATTTTTATGAGGAAAATAAAAAAATCAGGGCTAGAGTGTCTCTTACGTACTCCTTCTTTTCCTCCTCCTCCTCGTCAAATCAATAAGCGACATTGATATGCTGGAGAGGATTCAGAAAAGAGCCATGAGAATAAAGTATTAAAACACATCTTATAGTGGTAGAACTGAAGAGCTCAATCTATTTAGGTTAACAGACAGAAGGTTCATTGGTGACTTCATTTTTAAGTATCTTTATGGGGACCAAGCATTTGATAATGGGTATTACAGAAAAAAGGTGTAGCAATCTGGCAGTTGGAAGCAGAAGACTGACAAATTCAGATATGGGGTGAATTCTGCATCACTAACAAATTCTAAGTCAAGAGTGAATATTTTCTAGAGGGTCTACATTGGGAATTATTTTGTGGATGTTCAATGGCCCTTGATATGTAGGAGGTTAGACAAAAAGATCAAAATGGTCTTTCTTGGCCTTGGGTGAATCTATAACACAAACTTGCAATTTGTGATGAGTTTGATAAGGGGATGTTTCTGTGCAAACAGTGATTTAATTACATGGTAAGAAGCAGTTTCTAGTGCTTATTCTGGACTCACACCAGTGTTAATCTAGAGTAACTCCACTAAAGTCAATGTTATTAACCTGGTGTAGGAATGAAGAGAATCAGGTAGGAAGTGAGTTTAAAACAGGGGTGGCTAACCCACAGCTCTTGAGCCACATGTGGTCTTTGAGTCATTAAATGAGGCTCCTCCTCAGAGCCATGTGCTGGGAGTGCTGTCCACCACTCTGTGCACGTGTCCCAGCACCTGGTGGGAGAAGTGTGTGGTGGCAGAAGCAGCAGTCACAGCAGCAGCTCCAGTAAGTCACCAGCATCAAGATGGGGTGGAGGGGCCTGGAGGGAGCCTGGCCCTGAGGAAGTGGGAGGGTATCAATTTAGGGTGAGGGAGGAGGGAACTTGCAGAGCCTGACTCAGGGAGGGAATTGAGTTAGAATGGGGAGGCCAGAGAATGCTTGGCTCTGGGGGAAGAGGAGGGCATTAAGCCACATATTATATATTTATTTTATCTATCTATATAGATATATGTTATATCGAGACAGACAGACAGACAGACAGACAGACAGACAGACAAAAATAAATATATAAGAAGTGGATCTTTGCACTCTATCCATGGCTCTTAGGCCCTCACTGATTGGCCACCTTAAAAAACACCCCATCTAGTTAAATTTAATATATTCTCAAACATCAAATTTCCTTAAATAAATTGCTGTGATGATTTGGATAATTTGTCAGTGCAGAGACAAAGAATTCTGGTTAAAGCTACAGAAAGTGGCTGAAGAAATTTTGCATCTGGTATAGGGCCTATGACAAAGAGTTAGTAAACTTCAATGATCTTCCATTAAAATAAGTATCTCTTGATACATAGATAGCTGCCTGCAAAGGGCAAATCAGTGTTGGAGGTCATGTGCCTTGCCCTCCCTCCTGCCCTTGGTGTGCCTCCCTCCTGCCCATACTGGTAAGAATTGTATTTCCTTGTGCCACTGATTCAAAATAAAGAGTATATGTGTTCAAAAATCTTTCTAAGACTAGAGTTATACCTATCAAGTGTCCCTGAAGTTGTAAGCCAGAGCGACCACAACACTGGTGCTCTGATATGGGTGTATTTAAAGCAACTAGGATGTCAGGGTCTAGGTTTATGAACTGCAGGTTCTTAGCTCTCAGGAAGCGATGCTAGACTGTGGAGCTGTCTACAAGCCCACAGACAGAGGATGGGTCTGGACTCTGCACAGACTCAGAAAACTTAACTCTTGGTGCCAACACTGTGAGAGCCAGCCCCAGAAGCCTGTTGAATACCAGGGCTGCGTTACCTGTTACCAGGGCCATGTGGCTATTAGTAATACCATTTGTAAGACTGTTAGAATGGACAGATTCCTGTGAATTGCTTGTAAGCACTATCTTTTCTGGCATTACTTACTGAGCATTCAGACAGTGCTGATTATTTTTGACTGGTCGGTAACATCTCATACTAGTGTTTTTGCTCCTCGATAGAAAGTGTGTGTGTGTGTGTGTGTGTGTGAGATTCTAAAATTAGTTTCCTTCAAATCCTACATATCCTTTGAAATTTGCTTGCTGAACTAGAAAAAAATGAACATGAAAGGGGTTTGAGCCACATTTATTGATATGGCCAAAAATACTTACGGAAGCATCTGAGTTATTCGCACAAAGATACTGAAAACAGTAAATATTTTAGTTGAACATGGTGTGGGAAGAAGCATTACAGAATGCATACGTGGTGAAGCTGAGGTCATTGTAAGCTAGCCAGTTGGAAAACGAGTTGGACTCAAGGATAGGAAACTGCAAACTACTTTTAACCTACCAACAGCTTTAAGTTATAATTTTAAAGACTGGAAGAAAAGGAAAATATTGCATGACAAAGTCATTGCATATGTACACACTTACATTGAACAAATGTCTATATATGGGCTATTGTTTTCACTAAGAATAAGTGATTTTTTTCCTTTCAGAATCAATTGAAACAGGCACAAAATGTTTTGAAAAGGCTGTAGGAAATAATTATTTCCCTTTTCTGTTCTGTATTAAGAAAAATAATGAGTTAACCATTATTATTACCCTTCGGAAAGGTCAGCAAGATTAATGGAATTCCATGCTTGTTTGAAGACTCTTTTTATAGAAGATTAATTGAGAACATGGAAAAGCAAGTTGCTGCCATCAGAAACATCAGTTTATGATATTTATTGGGATATGTCAAAGAACACAACCAGCATGGAGGATGGAGTGAAAACCTCTTTGACAGCAAGACCAAACAAGGACTTAACTTTTCTTGGATCTTAGGCTTCTTAGGTCCCTTCTACACCCAGCACGTCCCAGAGAGAAGTATAATACTCCAGAAGTGGCATTCCACCTGTGCATATACATTGTAAGATTGGCTCAGTTTGCTAGTCTCTGCCTGCCATAATGAAGAAGTTGAATACATAGGGGCCTATGACTTCATTTGAAAACCTGTCTAACAGAAGCCAGCTTGGTTGCAGTACTTTCAGTTACAGGACTTGAAAGGGTCCTGAGAGGTGATTTAGTTCAGTCTGTTGTACTCATGGCAGGACTAAGTATTACCTAAACCTTCCGTTGGTGGAGCTCTCTGTATTGATCCTCCTGCTTTGTTAGAGAATGATTTTGGGCTAGATTCTGTCCAGCCCCTGTACAGCTGTGCAGTAGGAAGGGAGTCAGAAAGAAGCTCCTTTGCCCTTCATGGCTTGCATAAAGGCAGATGTGAACTTTGTGTGCTCAGATGGCTTAAACCCTTGAGTTGTTCCCTAAAGGGACCGAGCAAGGATATGAAAAAAACAGAGAGTGCTATCAAGCTTTGGTTAAAGGTGTATGGAATATTCTACTCAACCCATTGCATCAGGGAGCTCAGAAGGACTGTCTCCAGTGCATCCCTTATGATACTCTGCACACCCTTAACAGAGGCCCAGGTCTGCCAACAGGAGGGCAAAGGAGGCTACCGCCCAAGATACCAACAACTGAAAAGGGCCCAGGGCTTCTGTCACCCTGCACTCTTCAAATGACTGCCAGAATGCCACTCAGTATGCTCCAGGTAGCTCTGAGGGCTGCATGGAGTAGCAGTGGGGAGTATGGCATGGCATGGCACTCTCCACATTTGCACTGAGGGCTGGATTCCTCTAGCCCAGCCCCTTCCACCTCAGTCCCACTCCTTGCAGGAGTGTGGAGCCAGGGTCCTCCCACTTTTGCCCGGTTTGTCTGTTGGTCCCATTGCAGAGGCCTGTGCTGAACAGGCATAGCCTACACCAGTATGCCTGACTCTGAAAGCTTTGTATTAATTGTCCATTTCAGTAAGAGCCTCAAGTTTCTTTACACATTTTTGGGAGCATAGGGGAAGAGTTCGTCCTTTTCAAAACATAATTCAGTATTATTTGAAAAGGTTTAACTGTTAGATTTATTCATTAAATTGTTCTTTCAGGCAGAGAGTACAAGAGTGCATTTCAAACAGGCATCAAACAAAAAGATATTACCTGCAAAAAAAAAAAAAAAAAAGCTCCAAGAGAACTTTAGTCCTGGAGCTGGTTTTCGAAAAGTTAAATACCCTGGAGGGAGGAAAGGAGGAAAGATGGATGAAACAGTAAGGTCATAAGGCATGAAGAAAATTAAAAATAGAATAGATAGATACCTTCATCGCTTATTTTTCCTGTGCTCTTATCTTGACTGAATTAAGCCAGTCAACTCTCTGCCTTATATTCAGGTTTTGGCTTCTTCTGACTAGTTATTTCCTCAATCCTTAACATTAGCAAATACATCCACCAAACATCTTTAATCCTTTCTTGATTGATCTGTTATTAGGAACCATTCACAACCACTGAACTTATATGCCAATCAAAGCCTGTACCGTGCTTCAGAAATTCTTCCCTTCAGAAATACGTTTTCCCTCTATGTCCAGAATGAATTGTTTGCATTTATTCCTAGATTATACATGATATTCACTATAATTCTAAGTATTTTAACTGAGGTCTCATTTGAATGATTTTTAAAGTGAGATTTTGCAAGTGGTACAGCGAGTGAAATGCTGGCTGTACTGAAATCAGTGTTGACTCCCATGGACTGCAGTAAGACCAGAAATTCCTCTCTCATTCACATTTTCACTGGAGACATTTGAAATGGGAAAATATAGCTGAAAAGTAAAATGTCACATTTGCTACAAGTGTCAGTGACCAGTGAATAGCAGAAACTTGAAAACTTTGAGGCAAGATCGTAAAACATTTGACTTTTTAGTGAAAATACAGGAAAATATGTCAAGCTCTTCAAGATTCATTTCCCTCCAAGGAAATAACAAGGACTTTAGCTTTCTTTATTTTTATTATATTTTGTTGACATCTTGTTCTCTTTTATCAGGGCATCCGAAATGTGTCATGTTCTGTGCTGTCTTCCTTTTTTCCCCTAAAGATCAGAAATTCTTCTCCTGTTTTTTTTTTCCCCTGTGGGTTAGAGGAAGAAGCTTTAATTCTCATCATTTGTGAGCAACATTGCCTGGAAATTAGGAAACCTTTCTTTGCTGAGGTCACCACTTGTGCTGACTCAAGATTTAAATGCCTTTAAACTAATGCCCTACCTTCAAAATTTCTGAAATCTGTTACCATTGTTTTAAAATGAAACCTTTTTCCCAAGCCAGCCTGTTTTCAAGTAGGATCAATGCTACAGGGGAAAGCAAACAATTACATATGAGCCAGATCAAACTGGCCATTTTTCCACTGGCAGCCTTGTCCAGCTTATGCCGATTCTATTCACATTGACTATTTCTACGCATGCCACTTTCTTTGAAAGTGGTATGCTAATAAATGACCCAAAATATGCTAATGAGGTGAAGATGCAAATTCCCTGCACTTCATTAGCATAAGGTCATGTGATTTGGAGTCTGGAAGATGTTCTTCTGGACTCCAAAACGCCGTTTAGAAGTGTGGCCCCTGGGAGGTCTTCTGGAAGGAAGTCCTTCTTCCAGAGGCCCCTTCTTCCCAAAAATTTTCAGGAAGAACGGGCCTCCAGAAGAAGGACTTCCTTCTGGAAGACCACCCCCGGGGGCTGTGCTTCTAAACGGCTTTTTGGAGTCTGGAAGAACATCTTCCGGACTCCAAATCACGTGGCATTATGCTAATGAGGCATGGGGAATTTGCATCCATGCCTCATTAGCATATTTCAGGCTGTTTATTAGCATGCCACTTTCAAAGAAAGTGACATGTAGAAACAGCCACTGAGTGCAGCACAGAGTAGAAGACGGCACTGTGCTATGGCTCTTGATATCAGAATGGGGAAGCAGAAGCCTGAATGCCTATAAGAGGTGTGGCATAACAGACTCCCACCCTAAAAACACTCCTCATACCAGAAAGTTAAGTTCATGTTAAACTGTAAAGAAGACATTTTCCTTTCACTTACATCAGTATTAATCAGGAGTAATTCCAGTGTTGCAAGTAGAATTACAGCAGTATAAAATTGATGTGAGAGAAATAAGCAGGCCCTATATATGTACACAGTGCAGTTAAAAACTCAGGGCTGGCCTCTGGCATCTGAGAATGGTTTGGGATGAGGGGCTGCTTAATTTCAGGGCTTGCCTATACTCAGCAGATGATCGAGACATCTGCTGTTGATCTTCTGGAGTTTGATTTAACATATCTGATAAATCTAATGATGAGGACACCCCATTTGGTTCTGGTACTCCTGCTCCCAGCAAGTAGTAAGGGGCAGTCTATAGAAGCATTCTCTGCCATCGACCTCATGCAGTGGGGACCATGCAGAAGCACAAAGGAAGCTTCGTTGACTCTAACTACCTAATTAATGTAGCAGCAGTTGCATGTCTTAATTCAATCTTCTCCATTAGTGTAGGCCTGGCCTCTGTGTAGAGGCTCAGACTGGAGCTTATGTTATACATCCCTGTGAAGTAGAATGATCCCAGCTCACAGGCTGCAGTCCAAGCTAAAATGTTTACATCACAATTACACTGTCCCTTATCTCAAGCCTAAATCAGCTGGCATGGGCCAGTCATGGGGATTTTCATTGCAGTGTAGAAATACCCTGGCTCTCTAGTTTTGATACAGAATGAGGAATATAAATTTGGAGATTTATAACATCATAATACTGTCTGAGTAATTAGAAGGGTTATAATACATAACAGCTTTGGTAACATGTAAACAAATAAAATACATCTGGGTGATTACTTGCTAACGACATATCAGCTGCACATACTTTAAAAGAGGGGACTTATAAAACCTCATAAGAAATTAAGGCTTCTGATTGAAAAGGTGTTCCTGACCTATTAAGGCATATGGAGAACAAAATTACTCTTAATGTATGTATTTTATGGAGAATCTAGAATTATGTCTTTATATTTCACATGTGAATGGACTGTAACTAGCCAGTTTACTACTGGCTTCTACAGAACATGACATTTATTTTCTTTCTTGGTGTTACTATGAACGATCAAACAAAAACAAAAACAAAAGCACACCAACATCTAATTATCTCTTTCCTGGTATCGTTTTATTAAATAACTGTAGTATGTAAAATACTTTTCTTGAAAGGATTTAATATTAAGTCACAATAACCTTTATATCATCAATGCTATAGAACAGCATAATACACATTGGGTTAGGGTTAGCGACAGCATAATTGCGTCCATGAGCTATTCTAAAGCGTTGCTTTTGAAACGCATGCAGCCCATGCAGATGAGGGTCTTTCAAAAGGATTTTGAAAGCCCCTTCTTCCCATTTGGTTTTGGAAAGAAGAGACTTTCCAAAGGTCCCTGTCTGTATAGATGGTGTGCATTTCAAAAGCAGCTCTTTCAAAATGTGGGCGGCCACCATTATGCTAATGAGGCGCTGCATATTTATGGTACCGCCTCATGAACATCTACCAAAATCCCTCATTACCACGCCCCTTCCAAAAGGAGGTGGGTACTGTAGACTCAGACATTAGGACCAGTTATGGTAACTCATGGTTTACCATCCATTTGAAAAGCAATGCTTGAGATGTCAACATTGTTGGGATTTCCTTCAAATCTTTTTCCATTTGGGTTATGCAAAACACCTTGTCTAGATCTGGGAGAAAATTTCATCTAGTTCTCTGGGATCCAAAAACTCAGTTTGACTCCACATTTCATCACTCAGGCTACATCAACACTAAAAGCACCTGTTGACCGAAGTTACTGTCAACAGAGAACTCGACAGAACCTCTGTCTATAGAGTGCTGCTACACATAACTTGGTCTGTATCAGAGGGGTAGCCGTGTTAATCTGGATCTGTAGCAGCAACGAAGGGTCCTGTGGCACCTTATAGACTAACAGAAAAGTTTAGAGCATGAGCTTTCGTGAGTTAACTCACTTCTGACCAGCATCTGAAGAAGTGAGTTAACTCATGAAAGCTCATGCTCTAAACTTTTCTGTTAGTCTATAAGGTGCCACAGGACCCTTCGTTGCTATAACTTGGTCTGTGGACTGAGGACTGCACTGCCCTTTGGTGACAAAAAGCAGAATGGCAGCTCTGCAAGCCCGACAGCCCGGTAACCAGAAGGCCTCTCTGTCGACAGTACTGAATTCTCAGGCATAAGTGTCTGGCAACAGAGGGGCTTTTTGCCATCAGGGGAACATCCACACAACCTCTTTACTGCTGGCACCTCCCTCTGCCGAGAGAGAGCTCTCATGTGGCTATGCTAATGAGCCCCAGGACCATGCTAAAGAGAAGCCATTTGCAAATTTGAGGCTGCTTATTAGCATGGAGCTGCCAGGATTGCTGCTCAGCGTAGACCCAGACTTTAGTCTAGACAGAGTCTCAGATTCCTTCATCTGGCACACAGATATGTCACACTGAGTTGGTCAGACTCAAGTATATTGGGCTGACATAACACATATCCACAATTACACAGGAATAGTCTCCCTTTACACATATTTACAGATACCACTGCATTTATTATGCATTGCATCATGTATTTTTGGATTGGTGTTGTTACTTTGAAGGTCCCAATCTCATGCAGCATTCCCTGTCCATGCGTTGTCCCTTGTTAACCTACCCTTTAACATTCCAAATTTATCATGTCCATTGTCAACAAATGCTTACCTGGATGCTGTCCATCTTATCATAGCTAGCTTAGACTCTGTCATTTTTTAGCTTCCATAATTTTATCCTTTAAGAAATGAGGCCCTCTTTTCTGTGTTAATTACTCATGTCATGCTGGCCAGGCTTCAGACACAATTTATATTTGAATAATTCACAAGTAAATGATTAAGGCCAAATTTATTTCTTAACTTTATTTTGATTTATGGAAGTTTCACTTTTTGGCCACATACCTTAAAAAGGTGGTGGTTGTTTTTGGTTTGGGTGGGTTTCTTTGGAGTGAAAATTAACCAGAAATACAATCACTTTACTCTTTGATAGAAAGTATGTGTTACTTTGCTCAGTGACTAATTTTTGCTGTATATTCTTGTCCATCAAAGATGGATTTTCATACATTTACTATTATTTCTGTGTGTAAACTAAACAGTATTTTCAAACCTCATGTGTTTACCAATAAAGGACTGTTTATCTCCTTGTGGTTTAAGTCAGTTTGCATTTATAAGGCTGAAAATTTTGTGCATGCAATCTCATATCATCTCTTTATGGAAACTACGTAGTGTAGCAGCTCTCCTTATATTAGATGTGAAAGTTATGATATGTTTCTTTAAATTTATGACTAGATTATCCTTCTCAATTTGTGAGTGATCTATTCTTGATACTCTGTTCTCCATTCTCATTCAGTTTTTGACAACGCAATCAGTGAAAAAACACATCAGGGTGGATATTGGTCCTGGAAAATTCATAACAAATATACGTCAGGTGTATAATATGGGAAGAGTTTATTTTCATTCAAAACAAATTATTAGCATATGAGAAAATTTGAACACATTCAGTATTTTTCATTTTCACCTTTGTTAGACAAGAGTGTGTCATGCTCTTTATATATATATATATATATATATATATATATATATAGTAGTTCACAAAAGAAAAAAGATTCTTCTGACTTGAACAGCATTTTTTTAAGAAAAAGTACATGTGCTGTCTGTCAGATGTTGCTTTATAGAACTCCTCTGTCAAATGGTAGGAGACCTTTTATTGTGAATGTTATTCATGTTAAAATAAAGCATTATAGTTTCAGTGTATTAATTTAGTAAAAATATTTCAAAATGATCTAAAGGCAATATCAAAAATATTTTATTTTTGATCTTCTTCTTCTTAGATAAAGGTTTTTATATTTTAAAGAGACTTTTCAAAAGCCTCATGCTGGCACACTATTTTTATAAACTGCTATCTATTTACTGTACTGTACCTTTTAGAGACTTCTGCGTATATGACTTTTGAAAAGAACTAAAGAGGAGAGGGAAGAATACAGTGTAATGGAGAAAGACAACTTGATGTATTACAGATAAGGGTGGAATTCTGCTACGCCTTCAAAAAATCTGTAGTGGTTGAAGTGATTTTTATAAAGAAACAGATTCTGGGCATATTCTGGGACATATGAATTGCTCCTTCTCATTATTCTTCAGGACATTCTGCACCAAAAAATAAAAATTCTGCACACAATATTTTTAAAATCTTCAAAATTCTACACAATTCTGCAAATTCTATTTGTCAAGTAAATGCGGTGGGAGAGTGAGGAAAGGGTACCAGCTGAGCATACAAGGATGCTGCTTGTACTTCTTCCGATTCCCCTATAAGAAATTGAGAGGAAAGTACACAGTTTGTGTGCATGCCACTGACTCCTGCCTGCTGAGGAGACGGGCCAGGAAAGTAATTCATGAAAGCTGTGTTCTGTCCCTTCGCACCCAGATGGTCAGGAGAAAATGAAGAATAACAAGCAGTGTCCTGGTATGCATGGCTACTGCACCCCTTCTGTCCTAGAATTATAGAATCCTAGGCCTGGAAGGGACCTGAGGAGGTCATCAAAATGTTGCCTTTGGTCCAGAATGGCAATGGGGATCACAGGTCACTGGCTGCACAGAAGTGGGAAATCACTGTGCAGGTTCTCCCGGGATAAAGGCTCAATTGTGAAGCTGCATACAACCTTTACAAGGACCAGGTCTGCCACAGAAATACTTGAGGGCCCTGCCTCTCCATGCTAGTTGCACCAGGTGTGGGTGGGCAGGCACAGCAAGACAGGATACAAGTGTGGAGAGGCTAAGTGCAGGGGATCCAGGTGTGGGTTGAGAGGATTCTGTGTGTGGCAGTTTGGATGGGGTGGCTCAATGGGGGATTAAGGTGTGTGGGACGGTCTGAACACCCAGTGGCTTACTGTGGGGTTGTGGGTGCAAAAGTAATGGGACTCTACAGAGTGAGCAGGTGATGGTAGTTGGGGCTTGTGATGAGGTTCAGAGGTCCCCCTGCACTGCATCCCGTCTGCTGGCAGGAGTGACTCTTACTTAGCAGGTACAACAGGAGGTTTATTAGGCAACAGATGCCCAGATTTTTACAGAAGCGACAGTACAGCAGTCAGAGACAGTCCTTCCAACCCATCCTGGGGAGAAGACCCCGAGAGGTGCCCCTCTGGGGTGTAGCTTTCCTCCTCCTCAGGCTGGCTGCCTTCCAGCCCTCTCTTCCCCTAGCCTTTAACTGCCGTTCCCCGATTTAAAACCCAGCTCGGCTCCTCCCTCCTCTTTGTTCAGGGCAGAGGTGTTACCTGCCAGTTGTAGCCCCAGGGTCATCCTTAGCCACTGGGAGCTGCTCTGCTTGCCTCTCACATTCAGCCTGACTCACACATGCACTCCCCCCACTTCATCACATCTCTCCCCACTTCCAGACCGAACTGAGCGGGGTCACTTAGCCAGTGACCTGGGGAAGTTTGGGGCCCTTCCTGCGTGACAGGGCATTGGCTATGGTGTTGTTGTTTCCCTTTACATGGACCACCTCCATGTCGTAGTCCTGCAGGAGCAGACTCCACCGCAGGAGCTTGGCGTTGGCCCCTTTTATGTGATCCAGCCAGGTTAGGGGTGAGTTATCGGTGTACACGGTGAAACGCAATCCAAACAGGTACAGCTGCAGCTTCCCCAGCGCCCACACCATGCCCAGACATTCCTTCTCTATGGCTGTGTAGTTCTGCTTCTGGGGCAGCAGCTTTTTACTTAGGTACATGATGGGGTGTTTTTCCCCTTTTCATTCACCTGCATTAGCACAGCCCCCAGCCCCACGTCTGAGGCATCGGTGAACACCAGGAAGGGTTTGTTGAAGTTTGGATTTGCCAGCAGTGGGGCCTTGACCAGAGCCTTCTTCAGTGCGCCGAGGGCCTCTTGGCACTGCTTGATCCAGACCACCTTGTTAGGCTTTCCCTTTTTACACAGCTCCGTGAGGGGGGCTGCGATAGAGCTAAAGTGGGGCACAAACATCCGGTAGTACTCCGCCATCCCAATGAAGGCCTGGACCTGCTTCTTAGTGTGGGGTGTTGGCCAATTTCTGACAGCCTCCACTTTAGCTGGCTCTGGCTTTAAGCAGCCGCTGCCCACCTTGTGGCCCAGGTAGGTCACCTTAGCCATTCCCACCATGCATTTCCCTGCCTTGATAGTTAGACCAGCCTTTTGGAGTCGGTCCAGCACCTGCTTCACCTGGGACACATGGTTCTCCCACGTCTGGCTGAAGATGAAAATGTCGTCCATGTAAGCCAGGGCAAAGCTCTCCATCCCTTTTAGTAGCTGGTCCACCAGACGCTGGAAGGTAGCAGGTGCCCCCTTGAGGCCAAAGGGCAGGACCAGGAACTCGTAGAGCCCCACAGGGGTGATGAAAGCCAACTTGAGCTGGGTATCTTGGTCTAATGGCACTTGCCAGTACCCCTTGGTGAGGTCTATGGTGGTGAGGTAATGGGCTTCCCCCAGCTTGTCTAAAAGGTCATTAAGCCTGGGCATGGGGTCGGCATCCGATACAGTGATGGCGTTAAGCTTGCGATAGTCCACACAAAACCGAACAGACCCATCTTTTTTAGGGACTAACACCGTGGGAGAGGCCCAGGGGCTGGAGGAGGGTTGGGTTACCCCCAGAGCCAGCATGTCTTTAACCTCCCGCTCTATGTCCTGAGCCGTCTTCCCTGTGGCTTTGAATGGCACACACTTGATAGGGGCGTGGGTGCCTGTCTTTATTCGGTGGACAGCTAGGTTAGTGCGTCCGGGTTTGTCCGAGAACAGCTGTTGGTGTGAATGCAGCACCTCCTTTATCTCCGTCTTCTGGGCAGGGGTCAGCTGGTCTGAGAGGGGAATAGACTCCAGCAAGAAGCCGGCTCCAGTCCTTGTGAGCAAATCCACCAAGGGATCATCCCCCTGCCCTTCCCAGTGTCTGCACGTGGCCAGCACCAAGTTCTCTCTGTCCCAGTAAGGTTTCATCATGTTTACATGATAGACCCGGTGGCTGTGGGCCCAGTTTGACAGTTCCACCACATAATTCACATAATTTAGCTGTTTGGCGACCTTGAAGGGCCCATCCCAGGCCGCTTGCAGCTTGTTTCGCCGCACAGGTACAAGGACCATTACTTGGTCCACTGACTCCCCTTTAGGAGAGGCCGTCCGCTCCCACTCTTCTTGGAGCAAGTCCAGGGGTCCCCGTACCCTCCTTCCGTACAGCAGCTCAAACGGGGAGAACCCTGTGGATTCCTGGGGCACCTCCCTGTATGCAAACAGCAGGTGGGGTAAGTACTTGTCCCAGTCATGGGGGTATTGATTCATGAAGGTTTTTAGCATCTGCTTTAGAGTCCCATTGAACCTCTTCACCAGCCCATTGGTCTGCGGGTGGTAGGCTGTGGCCCAGGTGTGCCGGACCCCACACTTGTCCCACAAGCTTTGCAGCAGGGCCGACATGAAGTTGGACCCCTGATCTGTGAGGACCTCCTTGGGGAACCCCACTCTGCTGAAAATGGACAGCAGTGCATCCGCCACGGTGTCAGCGTTGACAGAGGTCAAGGCCACTGCTTTTGGGTATCGCATGGCAAAATCTACCACCACCAAAATATATTTCTTTCCTGAATGCGTTGCCTTGCTGAAGGGTCCCACTGTGTCCATAGCCACTTTTTGAAAAGGCTTCTCTATGATGGGCAGTGGCCTCAGGGCAGCTTTCCCTTTGTTTTGGGTCTTCCCCACCCTCTGGCAGGGATTGCAGGACAGGCAATATAGATGGACAGCTGCAAAGATCCCTGGCCAAAAAAAGTTCTGTAACAACCTTCTCCTGGTGCGGTGGATCCCCTGGTGTCCTGCAAGCGGGATATCATGGGCTAGGTACAGCAACCTGCGCCGGTACTTTTGGGGAACCACCAGTTGCCTCTGTACCTTCCATGGCTCCACTTTGCGTCTGGAAGCCCATTTCCGGTACAGGAATTCCTTTTCCCACAGGAATCTTTCCCTGCAGCCCTCCCCCAGCTGTGGAACTGGGCTGAGACTGGCCAATTCCCTCAGCTTCTGCAAGGAGGGGTCTCTCTGCTGCTCTGCCTGGAACTCTTCGGCTGGGGCAGGGGCGGATGCTACTTCCCCATCCCTGCCTGGCTTCAGCACCTCTGGCCTGTGAAATCTGTTTTTTGGGGGCCCCCTTTTTCTTAGGGTTGGCCCCTGTGGCTCCTGTGATTTTGGCTGGGCCTGTACCCCTGAATCTTGGGAACGCACCCCTCATTTTCTTTGACTATGGGTCAGGACCAGGGCACGAGGGCATTTACCTGGCCAGTTCTCCAGGTTACCCCCCATTAGTACATCCGCTGGCAAATGGCTGTGCATGCTCACCTCCTTGGGGCCTTCCTTGTTCCCCCATTTCAGGTGCACCCTTGCCATGGGCACCTTGAAAGGGGTCCCATCAATTCCTGTTATCGTCAGATGGGAATTGGGTATTATGCGGCCCGGCACCACCATCCCGGGTTGGGCCAGCGTCACGTCAGCGCCTGTGTTCCAGAACCCTGTGACTTTTTTCCCATCTACCTCGAGGTGTTTGAGACACTTGCTCCGCAGAGGCAGTGCCGCCCCCACTTTGTAAACTGACCTCTGAGCATTTGGTCCCCCAAGGAGCTGGTCTGTGGGGTGGACTCGGCCCAATCCGAGTGCCCACTGTTAGCACCACCCGCCTTGGCCGCCAGCCCCTCTGGCTTCTGGGACTCCACCCAGTTGACTCCATGACCCCCTGGCCTGCTCAAGCTGTCCAGGAGCTCGGGGCACTGGTCTCCTTTATGCCCCTTTCGCCCACAGCGATAACAGCCTGGGATTTGTTGTGTCCCTTGGGCCGGCTGCTCTGTTTAGGCTCTTCTTGGCTCTCTGGGGGGGTGGGTGGCTGGCCTCTCTTTCCTGGGCTTGCCCAAGAGGTGGTCCCCTCTGTCGTACGGTCAGGAACCGGTCTCTCTGAGATTCTCAGTCTTTCTGGGACTCCCTCTCCCTCCGGGACTCCCTCTCTCTCCGGGACTTCCTCTCTTTGTGGGGCTCACTTTTAAACCTGGCCCGGCTGTTTGTGAAGTCATTTGCCAGTTTCCCTGCATTGTGTGAATTCCCTGGCCTCCGGTCCACGAGCCACACCCTCAGGTCAGGTGAGCACATCTTGTAGAATCGCTCCAGGACCGCCAGGTCGATTAGGTCCTCTACAGACTGGACTCCCATCCCGAACACCCACTTCTGGTAGTATTGCCTCAGGCGGGATGTTGTATTTACATAGGTTTCCTCTGGCCTCTTCTGCGCCTCCTGGAACTTCTTTTTGTACATCTTTGGAGTCAGCCCGAACTTATGCAGCAGGGCCTGTTTGAACTGTTCATAGTCCCCAGGCTGTAGCCCCTCCAGCAGGTTGAGCACCGCTCCGGCCTTCTGGCCCAGCAAGGGGGTGAGGTGCTGGAGCCACTCAGCTGGGGGAACCTCGTGCAACTCACAGGCTTGCTTAAAGGCAGTATGGAACTCATCCATGTCCCCTGGGTCCTGACACTGGGCCAGCACGCGCGTCTCCAAGTGACTGGCCACCCCGAGCCATCTGGCCCTCTCCCCACTTACCGCAGCTGGGGCCTCTTGGCGTCTTGCCTCTGCCATGGCCCGCTCATGCTCCCGCTCTTGCTCTCTTTCCTCCCGCACTCGCTCTCTCTCCTCCCGCTGTCTCTCTTGTAGCTGGCGCTTGTGCTCACACTCTTTTTCCCATTCCTGGCGCTTGTGCTCATGCTTTTTTTCCTGTTCCTGGTGCTCATGTTCCCTCTGCTATTCCTGCGCTTCCAGTTCCTTTAATCTTACCTCGAGCTCCAGCCGTTGCAGCTTTGCGGCGGGGGACTCTGCCCGGGATGGACTACCGCTAGCTGAGCGCGACCTGGCGGGCACCGTGTGTGTCTGACGGCATCGAGCCCCTGCTCCTGTTGGAGAATCCGAAATGCTTCCCGAGGCTGACCGGCCACTTTCTGCCGGGACAGGCTTTGCCCCCCCAGATTGGTCATTCTCTTCCAGCTGGGCAAACAGCTGGGCCTTGGTTGCCTTCCCCACGGTCAGACCCCTCTCTCTGCACAGCCCCGCTAGCTCTGCCTTCAGGAGTCGGGTATAATCCATCTCCCCGCTGTATCCCGGGGTAGCCACTCACCAGTAGCAGCTGCAGGAATTTCTTTGTTCCCCCTCCAGCTCTTGTGAGGCTCCTTCCTTCTCTTGCGCTCAGTTAGCCACTGCTGGGAGCTCATCCATGGGTGCAGTGCATCCCACTTCTGACACCAGTGTGATGGGGTTCAGGGGTCCCCCTGCACTGCATCCCATCCGATGGCAGGAGTGACTCTTACTTAGCAGGTACAATAGGAGGTTTATTAGTCAACAGATGCCCAGTTTCTCACAGAAGCGACAGTACAGCAGTCAGAGACAGTCCTTCCAACCCGTCCTGGGGAGAAGACCCCGAGGGGTGCCCCTCTGGGGTGTAGCTTTCCCCCTCCTCAGGCTGGCTGCCTTCCAGCCCTCTCTTCCCCTAGCCTTTAACTGCCATTCCCCGATTTAAAACCCAGCTCAGCTCCTCCCTCCTCTTTGTTCAGGGCAGAGGTGTTACCTGCCAGTTGTAGCCCCAGGGTCATCCTTAGCCACTGGGAGCTGCTCTGCTTGCCTCTCACATTCAGCCTGACTCACACATGCACTCCCCCCACTCCATCACAGGGCTAGTTACAGGAGATAAGGCTTGGCAGGGGAATCTGGGTGTGGGGGAATCCTTGGGGAGATATAGATGTTGGAGGAGTGGGGAACAATGGGATGGAGATCCACATGCATCTGACTGTGGTTTGTAGAGTGATTCAGGTGCAGGGGGAGTGGGACTCATGGGGAATGGTTCTTAGTGTGTGTGTGTAGGGTGAGGCTCAGCAGGAAGATCTGGCTATGAGGGGGTCTGGATGTATGATTGTTGAGTTAATGGGAAAGCAGCTGCCTTTAAAGGTTCATTTTCCTGAAACTGGAAAATGAAGGGCGCAGGAAATATTGGCAAGGAGAGGAGAGTTTACTGAGTTTCCTGAAGGTAGGGGAGAAAGTTGGAGGTGATACTGATGCAGCCTTTGAGGCTTTCCAGGGGACAAGGAATTTGTGTCTTCCACAGCCCAGCTATTACTAGCAACTGAGCCTAGAGAACGGCAGAAGCCACCAGCTGAGTCTTCCCCTGTACCATCCTATACCCCACAGTGATTTACCTCTTTGCTAGATGCACTAGGTATGGCACAGAAAACATATTGCTAGGAAAGGTTGTCTGATCTAACTCGTGGCTTCCCTTTGCTTCCCCTTCAGTCATTTTTCTTTGGGGAAGCAAATAATTTTGTGGAAGGACATACATTCTGCATATGCACAGTGGCACAAAATTCCTCTAGGAGTAGTTACATTAAGACATCAAGAATGGTACCACAAAGAACTTGCATTTTCCCAAAGTCTCACATAGATCAACATCATGATGAGTTGTGGACATGACCAAGAGAGAGGCAAACATTCATCATCCATAGCTAGATCTGTAACAGTCCCTTTCACTTTGATTTTCTTTGCATTCAAGCATAGCTTTAGACTGTTTATTTGATTGAAGCCCAAAGAATGATTGAGCCATGGATAACATTTTGGATTTTGAGAGCTTCCTACAAGTCATGACCCAAAATATGTATTCCACTGACAACTTCAGTCATCACTGAAGAGTGATCTCGTTGTGATATTAATGAGCTCCAGTTCATCCTATGCGAATGGGTTGCAAATACAGGATATATTCGTGATATAGCTCTCAGAAAGACAGGTCTTCATTCATATGATCTTCTCTTGTTATGTTTTGTTCTTTGTAAAATAAGACATCTAAAACTAACTCTTTTAAATCAACTTTTGAGCATTATGAAAAGCAGTCAAATAGCACTTTAAAGACTAGCAAAATAATTTATTAGGTGAGCTTTTGTGGGACAGATCCACTTCTTCAGACCATAGCCATACCAGAACAGACTCAGTATTTAAGGTACAGAGAACCAAAAACAGGAATCAAGGAGGACAAATCAGAAAAAAATGATGAAAAAAATGATAAAAATGATGATCAAGAACAGGAGGAGCGTCTACATGTACAACACCTTCTTTTGAAAGAAAATCAGATATTAAAGTCCGATCCCCCATCCCGTAACAGGAAGATCGCCCCCTTTTGAAACACTAAATCGAAAGAAGGTATGTGTAGAAGCTCCACATCCTGCTTTTTCGAAAGAGGGGTCTTCCATGATGCTGGTCAGCTGGAGCATGGGACTGAACCAGCCGGCAGCAGTGGGGCTTTATGAACCCTGCATTCAGCCACCTTAAAGCTCCATGCATGCAGGAACCCCATGGCAGGAAGCTGAGAACATGCTAGGAGCAGCCACCTCATGAGCTCCAGTTACACACTCTGAGTGAATCCCAGAAACACCAACAGGCCACGATGGCCAGCATACAGCCCCAGTGTGAGCCCTAGGGCCCCCCTCCAAGCCCTCACAGGGGGCCCAGGGTTCTGGGGGAAGAAAAAAGGTAGGTCCCCTCCTGGACAAATTGGAAGCTGAGGGACCTCCTGGGACCTCCATGAAATAGGTATTAAGTGACAAAACAGCACAGCATTCTCCTGCCTGGCCCATAGCCTCCTCTTGAGGGGCCACTCAGAGCGTACTGTTGAGCAAGTACATGCAAAAGTGAAAGAACTTTGGCAGGGCTATGCCCAAGCCTGGGACCAGTCTGGCTGCTCTGGGACAACCCCAGCTACCTGCCCCTACTTTCAGGAGCTCCGGAGCATCCTGGGGCCCCAGGACAGCTCCTCACCCCTGGCGGCCCTGGCTACATCTGTGGACAAGCCACAGCTGGAGATGGAGGAGCAGCTCGAACCAGGGATCCAGGAGGCCAACATGACCACCAAGTGCTCAAGCAAGGAGGGGGACCTCACAACCTGCATCCCCTCCTGCTCATTCAGCTGGGTGACCAGGAGCCGGGCATCCCTGGATGTTGCTGAGGGACCCTCCGGTAAGTACGCCTTCTGTCAACAGAGCTAGGCAGCATCCACCCTACAAATGCGTTCTGCCTAGAATAGCTGACAGAACACAGCAGTTTTCTCAGCATAGTTCTGTCTAGTATGTTTGAAGCATAGCACCTCTGTAGACAGATTCTGTCGACAGAATAGTAGTGTGGACGCTTTTCTGTTGACAGAAGGGTCCTCCATGGTGTCGGCCACCTGGGCCCGGGAGACGCTCTGTCCACCACAAGAAAGCTCTGTGTTCTGCTCCTCCAGCCAGACAAAAAGGTATAGAAGCCCTGGAAACCCTATACCAGGAAGTGGGAAGCGTGTGAGGAGCCCAGCCAGAGCATGTGCCTGCAGCCTGCCCACAGCCATGCCCTGCAGCCACTCCATGGTAATGACAGCAGCCTGGCCAACCAGAGAGCAGGGAAAGGAACTCCTGCACTCACCCCTAGCCAGGAGGAGGCATGCACTGTCCTGGATGGACCCTGAGGTCCAAGATCTCATAAGCCCATGTACAGAGGAGACAATGCTGCTGGACCCGGCAGCCAAGTGGCAGCATGCCCTGGGCTACACCCAGTTTGCAACAGCCTTGGGGAGACCAGGGACACCCCACCTGGACCATAGAGCAGGTCCAGGAAAAATCAAAGAACTTCAGCAGGGCTATACTCAGGCTTGGGATGATGCCCAATGCTCAGGGGCACAACAGCCCAGGTGCCCCTATTTCAAGGAGCTCCATGAGCTCATTTGGGTGGAGTACATGTCCCCCATCATGAGCTTTCTCGACATATCTGGGGAGCCCCCACCCCCAATGAAGCCAGAGTCCCACCTGGGGGAGAAGCAATCCAAAGACATGGGCAACATCACCTTCTTGGCCAGCAATATGACCCTGGCCATCAACTTGGACCCTGGCCCCTTTTCCAGCCAGGACACCTCCAGGGCCTTGCTGGACCTTTAACATCTTCCTGCTGGTGAGTACTTCACAGGGCACACACCACAGGGCCTAGAGGGGTGGACAAGGGTGGGGCATGCCACACTCCCCTACAGGCTGGCTCAGGTGGGAGCCCACCCTGCAAACCCAGCATGAGAGCATGTGCTCAAGGCACAATGGTCCAGTCAGTCTGATCACACATCTGCAGGGCATAGGCACCAGCCTGCTGCCAGCCCCAGGGAAGGCTGACAGGGCCTCGGCGGGGGGGCTGCCCTGACGTGGCTCGGGGTGGGACAGCCACATGGGCAAGGGCCCAACCAGAGACATACCACTAGGGACCATGACCCTCCACTCGTAGGCATGCCAGCAGGACACAGGCAGCACCCACACCCATGGACAGTGCCCTGAGCTGCATGCATGTGGGAGCAAGTGTGAGGAGGTGGGAGAGCCTGGGGGCCATGTGGATGGAAGGACTTACCATCTCACCTCCTTGTACCCCATCCAGCTGGACCGTCAGCAGGCCAGGCTGGCCCCACCTCTTTGTCAGGGCCATACAGCCCTCAGGAAGTGCCTCAGCCAGAGCTGGACCTGGAACTCAGGGCACACCACAGGGCCATGGTGGTGTGGGTGGCCCCATGGACAGAGAATCCTCGGGTGGGTGCTGACATTATGGAGAAGCTGCTGCAGGCTGATGAGGCATGGTGGGCTGGGGACTGCAAGTGGCAGGTGCAGGCATGGGACCAGCTGATGTCCCACCTGGACAGGACCACTGACATGTGGCAGAACCAGCTGGCCCAGCCACCCATGACCACCCCATCCCCACTGCTCTCCCTTCCCCAACTGCCCCCAGTCCCTGTCTCCCTGCAGCCCTGAGTCCCGCTCTCCCCGCACCCTTCCTCCACCAGACTTCCCCCCAGCCATTCTGGACCTCGCCTGATGGATACTGTTCTCAGCCACCCTCCTGTCCCCAGACCTCCTCACTCCCTCAGTTGCACCCAGCCCTCTGCCCCCCAGATCCGTGGAACCTGACCCCTCCATGGTCCATCCCCACCCACACCTCCCCATGCCACCAGCCCCTATCCAGCCCCAATGGGGACCCTGAACCTGTGGTGGGAGGGGATCATGCTGTCAGGGTCACTAGGGGTCCTACTTTCCCATGGGGTCACAGCCCACCACCCCTGGCCTAGAGTGAGGCCTGGCCCCACCCATTCCAAGCACCAGCCTCACTGTACCTAGTTTGTCCCCAGTGCACTTTTTGTAAATAGCTCATTTATTTGTGGGGGGAGGGTTGCACACATGTTCATCTGTTAAATGTCCAGGTTTATTTGTTCATAACCACGGTGGCTCTAGTTATTGTGGAGGAGCCGTGGAGGACTGGGTGGGCAAAGGAAAGGACCAGGGTGGTGATGGGGTGGGCAGTGGGCCTGCAACCCCCACAGGATGTGCTCTGGAGGCCAGGGGACGATTATTGGGGTCCCAGGGAGAATAGCTTCTGCAGGGCCTTCTGGATGCGCAGCCCATCTCTGCAAATGGGGGCTACACCAAGCTTTTTATAGGTGTGGCTGATGGGTGGGCATCCCAGTGGGAGAAAGGCCTCCAGAAGCTAGTGGAGGGCACAGCAGGCCCCCCAGCTTAGGGTACCTTTCCCTCCCCCACACCCAGGTATGTGAGTAAACACCAGAACAGGGCCTTCAGATGACCAAAGGCATGCTCCACAAGCAAACAGGCCCCGTTCAAGTGTGCATTAAAGAGTTCTCACGTGGGGTCCACTTGTCCAGTATAGGGTCACATGAGCCATGGCATTAAGGATAGGCAGCCTCCCATAAAATGCACAGAGGTATGTCCACATCCTGAAAGGTCAGCTCCCAAAGGGGAATGCAGGTGCCCTCCTCCAGCTTCCAGAAGAGGCCAGAGTTCCTAAACACCTTTGCATCGTGTGCCCAGCCGACCCACCCAACATATACATTGGTGAAGTGCCCACAGTGGTCCACCAGGGCCTGCAGCACTATTGAGTGGTACACCTTCCTGTTGATGAACCATGCTGCACTGTGGTTTGGGGCACAGATGAGAATGTGGATCCTGCTGATGGCCCCAAAGGAGTTGGGGAACCCCAGGGCCTCGAATCTGGCCACCACAGCATTAACGTTACCCAGGGAGATAAGCATCCACAGCAAAAGGGAATTGATGGGCCTCATAACTTGTGGGGGGAGGAGGTGGGGTGCATGGGTAGGGACTAGGGTGGTCAGGCCTTGGCATCAGGGTGTTCCCCATCCCCTTCAGCCTACTCCACCCTTTCAGGTCCCCTCCCGGTAGGTCATCCCCCCATGTACCAGGCCTGTGAGTGAGTAGGACAGCATGGTGCCCTTTGGACAGTGCTTCCCCACCTTCCCATTTCCCCGCTTTCCCCTGCTCCCCGAGGGTCCTCTGGGCAGGGCCTGCAGCCCAGGAGTGCCTTACCTGCATGAAGACAATGCTGATGCTGGACTTCCTCATGCCAAACTGGTTTCTGACAGAACAGTAGCTTTTGGGGGTAGCAAGCTTCCAGAGGGCAAAAGCTTCCCACTTTTCCAGTGGGATGGTGAGCCAGAGGTGGGTTTCATTCCTGTGGAGGATGGGGGCAGGCCAAGCACATAGCTCCAGAAAGGTTTCTTTCTGCATGCAGGAATTCTGGAGCCAGCGCTCATCATCCTACTCACCCATCACCAGCTGGTCCCACCTGTCTGAGCTGGTGGTGTAGTGCCAGGCATACCTGATGACATGGAGGTATGGGCACTGTCGCAGCAAGGCAGCAGTGATGATGGCTTCCTCCTCATGGGAGGAGTCAGGCTCACCCCTCCTTTGGAGGAGGAGGAGGACAGCAGGGATGACATGCTGCAGAAGTTGCAGCAGCCATTGGTGTGGCTAGCACAAGCCCAGAGGCTGCTCTGGTGGCATATCTCAGTAAACCTGGGAGCCCTGCACTAGCTTTGCTATCCCTCCAAGAGGTATGCACGCCTTGGCATGGGCAGGGAATGTAGCCTGGGGAAGGCCCTTTAAAGGCGGGCTGGGATGTTGCTCCAGAAAGGGCTCGGCATCCATGAAACCCTGACATTAGAATCCACTCTGTTGACAGATCAGTCAGAGTATGTGTATTCTGTTGATAGAACGAGTACCCATGTTGATAGAAGGAGTTGACGGGGAGCCTGTATTAGGTATGGACGTGTTCCATAGACTGATGTTCCATAGGGAAATATCTGTTGACAGTGACTTCTGTCTACAGAACTCTGTAGTGTAGACACAGACATTTTAGCTGCGTCTACACGTGCACGCTACTTCGAAGTAGCGGCACCAACTTCGAAATAGCGCCCGTCACGTCTACACGCGTCGGGCGCTATTTCGAAGTTGAAATCGACGTTAGGCGGCGAGACGTCGAAGTCGCTAACCCCATGAGCGGATGGGAATAGCGCCCTACTTCGACGTTCAACGTCGAAGTAGGGACAGTGTAGACGATCCGCGTCCCGCAACGTCGAAATTGACGGGTCCTCCATGGCGCCCATCAGCTGGGGGGTTGAGAGACGCTCTCTCCAGCCCCGCAGCTCACTGGTGGCCGCGTGGAGCGGCCCCTTAAAGGCACCCTCCCCCGCCCTGACTGCAGGAGGCTGAGGGAACGTGCAGGCTCCTGCCTGCACACGCGGTGCAGAGCCTGCCCAGCCCTCAGCCCCTGCAGCAGCCATGGCTGCCCAGCAGCCCCCCCAGCGCCCCCAGGGCCCCCCCCCCAAGGGCAGCCAGGGCAGCCAGCAGAGCCAGAGGACCAAGCAGTCTGGGAAGCGGCAGCGGGGCCCCTCCTGGACGGAGGCCGAGCTGCGGGACCTGCTGGGGCTCTGGAGCGAGGAGGAGGTGCTCCAGGTAGTGGGGAGCAAGAGACGGAACGCGGATGCGTTCGCTCGGCTGGCCGACGGCCTGGCTGCCCGGGGTCACCCTGCCCGCACTCCTGACCATGTCCGCAGCAAGGTGAAGGAGCTGCGGCAGGGTTACTCCCGGGCCCGGGATGCGGCCAGCCAATCTGGGGCCGCCCCAGTCACTTGCCCCTTTTACAGGGAGCTCAGGGACATTCTGGGCTCCCGGCACACCTCCCCCCCTCTGGCCACCCTTGACACTTTGGCTGACGAGCCCCAGCAGGCCCTGCAGCCGGGCTCCAGCCCGGAGGTAAGCCCCGCACCCCGGGGGTCCCCCCCGGAGGCCATCCCCGGGACATCACGGCAGGGGGAGGAGGAGGAGGAGGAGGGGGGCTCCTCCTCCACTGATTCCAGCCTGCAGATCCTCCTCCTGCCATCCCGGAGCAGCAGCAGGGCCTCCGACCCCCGGGGATCTCCGGACCATGGGAGCGGACCCACAGGTAGGTACCCCTCTCTGGTGGATACCCCGGGGCTGGAGGGGCGGGGGGAACAGAGATGTGTCCGGGGCCCCCCACACGCTCACATGGCCATGGCCCCAAGGACACCAGGGACAGGGCCCTCACAGCACTGCAGCCAGCAGCCCCTGCCCCCCGCCACCCTGCATGACAGTGCCTTGCCCCATCCCCAGGCCAGGGGGGAGCGGAACCTCGAGGGGCCCCCGGGCGGAGGGGGTGGGACACCCCGCAGCACCAGCAGGCGATGGAGTGGGGGGAGTGCCAAAGGGAGACCCAGGCTACAGATGAGCCACCTGAGCTGAGGAGCTCCCAGGGCCAAAGGAGGATCCTGGCGCTACAGCTGGCAGGTGACACCTCTGCCCTGAACAAACAGGAGGGAGGAGCCGAGCTGGCTTGGAATTGGGGGGCGAGGGCGGGGGCCACAGGTAGAGGCTAGGGGAAGGGAGAGCTGGTAGGCAGCCAGCCAGAGGAGGGGGAAAGCTGCATCGCAGAGGGGCCCCCCCTTGGGGTCTTCTCCCCACGACGAGTTGGAAGGACTGTCTCTTCCGACAGCTGGTGCTGTCACTCCTGCCAGAAACTGGCCAGCTGTGGCCTAAGAAACCTCTCCTGCTCTCAGACCCTGCGGGCTGAAGTGAGAGTCGCTCCCACCAGGGGACGGGCTGCAGGGCAGGGGGACCCCTGAACCCCATCCATCACAGCAGCATCTCCCGGGGACGGGGATGGGGAACCTGCAGCACAGGGCAGGGGGGACAAAGGCCACGGCTCGGGGACGACACTAACGCCTGTCTCCATTCTTCTTTCCCCCCTCCTCTCCTGTGTCCTGCACCTGCACCGGCACCATCCGAAGGACCGGAAGAGAGCGCCGGCGAGGCGTCGGTCGTCCCGGAGAGTCCTCCGGGACCCTCGCTCCAGGGAAGCCCCTCGGCCGAGGAACCACAGGCCCCGCGGAGGGCAAGACGGCGGACCCCGCGCCTACTGCCGGCGGTGGCCACAGACCCCCAGCTGCTGGCCATCCATCGCCAGCAGCTGGAGGTGTCGGAGCGGCAGCTGGAGGTGTCGGAGCGGCAGCTGGAGGTTTCGCAGCACTACATCCAGCTGCAGGAGCAGGCGCTGGCCTGGCGCCGCGAGTCATGGGGGGCCCTGGTGGACACTGTCAACCGCCTGGTTGATTTCCTGGCCCCCCATGCAGCGCCAGCCGCGCCACCGCCCGCCATGGCCGCTCCTGCAGCCCCACCACCAGCTGCTGCAGCCGCCGCCGGCCCGTCCGCCGTCGCCCCACCACCTGCCCGCGAGGGCCACCGCGCCGAGGGACCCCTGGAGCCACCCGAGACTCGCCGGCGCCGATATCTTCTGGTGGAGCCCACTCCCACCCAGCCGCGGACCAGACTGCAGGCCCGCCGGAGCTCCCGGCCGGGAACGCCCACTGGGGGCCTGTAGGGGGTGAGGGGCCCGGGACGTGGCCCCCCCCCCGATGGACAGACTTTGGGGACTGGGTGGGTGGGTGCTGCCCCTGCTTGCCCCGTCCCCCCTGTAAATAGTTCTCCCCGTTCTCCTCCCTGCTTTTTGGTTTCCTTTTGTGGATGGCGCACCCTGCTTGGAGTTTATTGTTGTACATAGTTTTATTTGTGCCCATCTTGCTTTTGTTACATGTTTGTCCCTCCTTTTTGCTTTCCCTTTCACATGTGTATATTTTTCTATTTCAAAAAAAAAAAGGTTCAGCCAAAGAAAACATTTACGTTCACCCACAAGTTCGATCTGTCGTTTCTCCTGGACAAGGGGGGGGGGGCGGTGGGGTGCCCCATGGTGGTGTGGGCGTTGAGGCAGGAGTGTGGGGGAGGAAGGGGCGGGCAGTCGGGGGCCTGGGCAGAGTTCACCCCGCGGCCTGGTTGTCGAAGTGGGCCCGCAGGGCCTCCCGGACCCGGGTCCCCTCTGGGTCCACCTGCCGACTGGGGGCAGCAGGTGGCTGGAGGTGTGCCCTGCCGGCCTCGGCGGCCCAGCCCTGAAGGAAGGTCTCCCCCTTGCTCTCGACAAGGTTGTGCAGGGCGCAGCAGGCACCCACAATCTGGGGGATGTTGTTGGGGCTGGCATCCAGGCGGGTGAGGAGACATCTCCATCGTCCCTTGAGGCGGCCGAAGGAGCGCTCCACCACCTGGCGCGCACGGTTCAGGCGCGCGTTGAAGCGCTCCTGGCTGGCGGAGAGGTGGCCCATGTAGGGGCGCATAAGCCACGGCCGGAGGGGGTAGGCCGCATCCGCAATCATGCAGAAGGGCATGGTGGTGTCCCCCAGAGGGATCTCCCGCTGGGGGATGTAGGTCCCCGCCTCCAGCCGGCGGCACAGGCCCGAGTTGCGGAAAACCCGGGCGTCGTGGGTGCTGCCAGGCCAGCCCACGTAAATGTCCTGGAACCGTCCCCGGCTGTCCACCAAGGCCTGCAGGACGACTGAATGGTAGCCCTTCCGGTTCACGTATCGGCCTCCGCTGTGGTCCGGGGCGCGGATGGGGATGTGGGTCCCATCCAGAGCCCCGAAGCAGTTGGGGAAGCCCAGGGTGGCAAAGGCGGCAATGGTGGAATCTGGGTCCCCCAGCCTCACGAGTCTGTGCAGGAGCATGGAGTTGATGGCACGCACGACCTGCAGGGAAAGCACATGGGACAGCCTCAATGAGGGGTGAGCAGGGTGTGCATGGCCCTGCCCTGGCCCCCCTGGCCTGCCCTGCTCTGCCCTGGCCCCCCTGGCCCCCCCGGCCCCCCCTGGCCTGCCCTGCTCTGCCCTGGCCCCCCTGGCCTGCCCTGCTCTGCCCTGGCCCCCCTGCTCTGCCTTGGCCCCCCTGCTCTGCCCTGCTCTGCCCTGCTCTGCCCTGGCCTGCCCTGGCCTGCCCTGGCCCCCCTGGCCTGCCCTGCTCTGCCCTGGCCCCCCTGCTCTGCCCTGGCCCCCCTGCTCTGCCCTGCTCTGCCCTGGCCCCCCTGGCCTGCCCTGCTCTGCCCTGGCCCCCCTGCTCTGCCCTGCCCTGCCTTGGCCCCCCTGGCCTGCCCTGCTCTGCCCTGGCCCCCCTGGCCTGCCCTGGCCCCCCTGGCCTGCCCTGCTCTGCCCTGGCCCCCCTGCTCTGCCCTGGCCCCCCTGCTCTGCCCTGCTCTGCCCTGGCCCCCCTGCTCTGCCCTGGCCTCCCCCTGTGGGTTCTCTTACCTCCATGAAGACAGCCCCGACAGTGGCCTTTCCGACGCCAAACTGCTGCCCCACGGATCGGTAGCTGTCCGGAGTGGCCAGCTGCCAGACAGCGATGCCGACCCGTTTCTCCACGCTGAGGGCACGCCGCATGGCAGTGTCCCGGTGCCGGAGTGCGGGGCTGAGCCACTGGCACAGCTCCAGGAATGTCTGTCGGGTCATCCTGAAGTTGCGGACCCAGTGCTCGTCGTCCCACTCCCCAAGCACCAGGCGCTCCCACCAGTCGGTGCTGGTGGGGTGGCTCCACAGCCGCCGGCGTGTGAGGCGGGGGATGGAGCGGGGTGCTGCAGGGGTAGGGGCTAAGCCCTGCTGCCCCAGGGGCATCTCCTCCCCTGGGGCAGGAAGGTGCTCAGCTGCCCCCAACATGACAAGAGCCAGGGCAAGCCCTGCTCCTGCCAGGAGGGCTGGCTGGACCTCTAGCTGCTGCTGCTGCGGCTGCGGCTGCTGCTGCTGCTGCTGCTGCTGGGGGTCCATAACTGCGGCGCTCGGGGTCTGTGTGCCTATCTGGCTCGTCAGACCGCGTGCTGTGCAGGCTGAGTGTATGTGGGAGGGGCCCTTTAAGGGAGCGGCTAGCTGTTGCCCCGGAAGCGCTAGCCTGCCCTGTGACCCTGTGTGCCGCTGTGCCTGGCATCCCTATTTCGATGTGTGGTACTTTGACGTGTAGACGTTCCCTCGCTGCGCCTATTTCGATGTCGGGCTGCGCAACGTCGAAGTTGAACATCGACGTTGCCGGCCCTGGAGGACGTGTAGACGTTATTCGTCGAAATAGCCTATTTCGATGTCGCAACATCGAAATAAGCTATTTCGAAGTAGCGTGCACGTGTAGACGTAGCCTTTGTGTGTAGATGCTCCATGAGTTTTGCTAACAAAAGCCCAGCTTTGTCAACAAAACTCTCTAGTATAAACGTAACCCTAGAGAACCCCCAATAGAATTTTTGGCCCAGCAATTTTCTTTCACATATCAATTCAGTATTATTCATAGGATTGTTGTGAATAATTCTTGGTTTATAGCTTGCTTGTGAGCAGTACCTACCACGTGATACCTGAAACTGAATGTATGGATTTTCTTACCATGTGGATCTTTCTCTTTGCTGTTCTGGTAAAAGAAAATTTTAAAGAGACACTGTAAATTTTAATTTCTGTTAAATTTACGCAGTTTGAAAACAAACTTTTTGACAGAAAATTCTATGTTCTGGTTGTGTGTGTATATATACATATATATATATATATATATATATATATATATATATATATATAAAATGTGTGTATATACATATACACACACACATAGGCTACGTCTACACGTGAACGCTACATCGAAATAGCTTATTTCGATGTAGTGACATCAAAATAGGCTATTTAGATGAATAACGTCTACACGTCCTCCAGGGCTGGCAACGTCGACGTTCAACATCGACGTTGCGCAGCACCACATCGAAATAGGCGCTGTGAGGGAACGTCTACACGCCACAGTAGCACACATCGAAATAAGGGTGCCAGGCACAGCTGCAGACAGGGTCACAGGGCGGACTCAACAGCAAGCCGCTCCCTTAAAGGGCCTCTCCCAGACACAGTTGCACTAAACAACACAAGATCCACGGAGCCGACAACTGGTTGCAGACCCTGTGCATGCAGCATGGATCCCCAACTGCGGCAGCAGCAGCCAGAAGCCCTGGGCTAAGGGCTGCTGCAGACGGTGACCATAGACCCCCGCAGGGGCTGGAGAGAGAGCGTCTCTCAACCCCTCAGCTGATGGCCGCCATGGAGGACCCCGCAATTTCGATGTTGCGGGACACGCAACGACTACATGGTCCTTACTTCGACGTTGAACGTCGAAGTAGGGCGCTATTCCTATCCCCTCATGGGGTTAGCGGCTTCGACGTCTCGCCGCTTAACGTCGATGTTAACATCGAAATAGCGCCCAACACGTGTAGCCGTGACGGGAGCTATTTCGAAGTTGGTGCCGCTATTTCGAAGTAGCGTGCACGTGTAGACACGGCTATAGAGAGAGAGTTTATTGAGTTTTCCGCTCCCCCCTAGTGTATAGAAAGGTCTTCTGGCTAACATGATAGCAACAATACATTACACCAATCAACACTCATTTTTTTCTGCACTGGTGTGAGTCTGTTATCTATTGCTCCTTCAACTTAAGCCTGGCTTTTGCTGTTTCTGGTAAATACAATCTCACAGAGCCTAGGGAATGGTATATGGATGCTTTTGCCAGAGCAATAAACAAGAAGAATGTAGTTCATCATCAAAACAACAGTGAAACTAAATACAGAAAAATATATTAATAGAAATATTGAAATAAACAGAAAAAGGAAAAAGAATATATTTACTAATTTCAAATATTCTGCTCTCATTATCTTAGGAGTTCCTAAAAGAGTGTCTATATTTCCTAGTGGATGCTGTCACTTTAAAATTAGAATTTCTTTATATAGTCATCACATGCTTAAAATACACATTCCATAAATACTTTGTACTATGCACATAAAATTGGCTGTGCTGGTGAACGTTCCTCCCAGACGGATAGTTGCTTGAATATTTGTGGAAAGTGAACAAAAGTTCCATGAACAGAAATGAAGCAATGTTTTTGATGAGAGCACAAATTCAGTAAGTGTTGTTCTGAGCAGGCCAGTCACACTCCAGTTTTTGAGAGCTCTGTACCCGTAACACATTATTAGATGCTCCAACAGTCATTCTTCAAATAAAGCAGAAGACAATATTTGTGTTAAAATGACCTGGTTTACATAGAAAAGGGAAAATAGTTCCTGCAAAACTATCCTGATATAGTTTTTATGAGATAATAAGTTTGGCCAAAAAAGTAATAGTACTGATATAACATATTTAAACTTCTGTTTAGACTTCTATATGTCATTTTCATTGATACAACCCAACATTTTGATAAACCAGAATAGCCTATAATGGATTAAAAGCTAGCTACTTTATTGGTCTCAATATAATTATATGTTGGGAATCATCATTACTTAAGTATGTTTTTCTTCCAGTGGCTTGGCCCTATGATGTGGAAATAAAAACATTACTGATAATGGTTTCAGAATGTTGCCTTATCTATGGACTGTGTATCAATTATATTATTCACTGAGGAATTCCCAGTTATCTTTCCAGGATTTGTTGGTTCCTGTCCCAAGATCAGGCCCAGTAGTAAAAGTAGAGTATCAGTAGTAGGAGTAAAGAGTAGGTTGCACTTCTCCTATAGGTTAGTATTTTAATGATCTCAACTTATTATAATATACTTCAATTAGCTACCAATGCACCCGTGTGGTCTGACAACTGAAGACGTATATATCCCCAAATATCTGACAGCTGGTAACATTTTTCTCTGGCATCATTATGTACAAATTTAACTTTAAACTCTATTTCCAGCTCCCCAACTTTAGGGATGAACATTGCACCACCTATCTGTACCGAAGTTCATAGGTCTTGAGCCTTATGGTAACTGCTGAAGCCCAGTGTCTTACAGAGATAAAGGAATATAGATTCCCTATGCCACTAAAGAAAATAAATGTGAAGGGTAATTCCATTGAATACAAGACGATCCCAAAAATGGGGAAGTGGTTAATAATGAGAAGGACAGTCCAAAGACGGGTGATCTGGATAGGATGGCAAGCTTCATGCGAGCAAACAGCATGTTACATTTGTCCATAATGAGAGTAAATACATTTTGGAAAAAAGAATGCAGGCCTTACACACAGGATGGGAGACTCTATTGTGAGAAGTAAAAGACTGGGGAGAGTGTCATAACTGGGTCAACATGAACTCCCAGGGTGACATAGGGGATAAAATAGCTAATCCAATATTTGGATGAATAAACTGGAAAATTTTGTGTAGGAGATTTTGCCTCTGTACGTGGCTCTGGTGCAACAGCGACTGGCCTAGTATGTCTACTTCTGGTGTCAACAGTTCCCGAAGGATGTTGACAAATCTGAAAAGATATAGAGAAGAGTCCTGAGAATGATTAAAACATTAAGGACACACCTAGTGGTGGTGGACTCACAGTGGTCCATGTATTTAACTGGACAAAGAGGTTAAATGGTGATTTGTTTACAGAATCGAAGCACCTGTATGAGGAACAAATATTTAATAATGAACTCTTTAGTGTAACAGAGAATAGTAGAAATAAAGCCAATGGCTGGAAGCTGAAGCTGTACAAATTCACAATGGAAATAAGACGCAATTTTTTAACTGTGAGGATTATTGATCACTGGGACAGCTTATCATGTCTTTTGTGATAGTCTGCATACTTGACCATTTTTAAATCAATTGGATTTTTTCCTAAAATATATGCTGTGGGAATTACTCTGGGGCAGTTTTATGATACACATAAGGTCAGACATAACGATCACAGTGGTCCCTTTGACTTTGGAATCTTTTTGGTAAGAAAAATCACATACTTATAATCACATACAGTGAAAGTGCAATAAAGCATAATTTTCTTCTGGAAAAAAACATAACTGACTAACATTGTGGCAATAAAATGGTTTGAACTATGAAATAATAACTGCACAATTTCACAATTTCCCTTCTCACATATTGAAATGAGTGTCAGAACTTATTTATTCAGCATTTTACTCCGTAGTCTGACAGTATGTTGTGCCTAGAATAGCAGTGCTATAAGAAGCAATGCAAGAAAGACATACTGGAGCATTGAAGCTGTCCATGCTCTTTTAAAAATAAATGGACCATACATTTGTTTTTCATGGTAATCTTTAAGAGCTTTGTAATCGACTGTCACTTTTTTTTCAGCTTCCATCTGCATGCTGTTGAACTCATTCTGGATGTTATGAAGTTCTGAATAGGGAGTCTCACAAGGTCATTTTATGCCTTGCAGCTTACACTTAAAAGCATACAAATATCTGCGTTTTGAAAATGTGAAGCATTTTGTCCAGAATAAATTTCCTGTGGAATGACAATTCATATCTATGCAAAGTGCAGCTTTAATTCATGTCACAGGAATGACTTGAGGAGAGTAGTTGAAGCTTAGAGAAGCATTTTAAATTTTTTGCACAGAACAGGAATAGCTGCAGTGAGGATAGGAACCTGCTTCACAAATTATCCAAAACTGATCTAAGCTGCTGAATGTTTTGAAATTAGTTTACTGGATTTCATTATCTAAGGCTCTGAGACTGAGTGAGTCCTTATTAAAATAGTTTGGTTTCAACAGAATTCCATTTGGGAAGTAAAAACAAACATTGTATTTATATTTTATAACTTTGTTTCTTTCAGAATTGCTCTTTTTAGTAAAACAAAAAGCAGTCAAGTAGCACTTTAAAGACTAGCAAAATAGTTTATTAGGTGAGATTTCGTGGGACAGGTGGGTCTGTCCCACGAAAGCTCACCTAATAAAATATTTTGCTAGTCTTTAAAGTGCTACTTGACTGCTTTTTGTTTTGATAGTGTATAGACTAGCATGGCTTCCTGTCTGTTACTGCTCTTTTTAGTGATTTGACGACTGAGCTTCTTTTTGTTTTTTGTTAATTGCTATTTGCAGTGTATTGTTGGCTAGAGCATGATACCCAGCTCAGGGTGTCATTGTTCTAGTACTATACAAATATATAGGCTATCTCTACATTAGGACCCACTTTCAAAAGGGGGATGCTAATGAGACACTGCAATGAGTGTGCAGCTCCTCATTAGCATAATGGTGGCTGTGGCACTTTGAATGTGCCACTTTTGATTGCGCATGGCTCATGTACACAGGGTCTTTTTGGAAAGGACCTCACACACTTCGAAATCCCCTGATTCCTATTTGGTTACAGAAATAAGCAGATTTTGAAGTGTCTGGGGTGCTTTCAAAAAGGACCCTGTGTAGATGAGCTGTGCATGATCGAAAGCAGCAGTTTCGAAGTGCCGTGGATGCTATTATGCTAATGAGATGCTGCATATTCATTGCAGTGCCTCATTAGCATATCCTGAAGTGTCTCATTAGCATCCCCCTTTCAAAAGGGGGGGACGGGTCAAGTGTAGACATAGCCATAGTAAGAAACACTCCTATAGAAGAAAGAGCCAAAAGTATGGGCCTGGTATAAGGCCTGAATCGTAAACCAAAGTAAGCAAATGGTATACTATGAATAACGGGCAGGTCCTGTCAAAGCAGATATTTGCCAACAAGTCAGTTTGTAGGACATGAATTTGGCACTAGTACTGCTAGCACTACTGAAACACATGAAACATGTAAATACATTCCACCAAGACAGTACAACACCCAACCTAGCACACAATAAAAGAGTTTAACAAAATTAATGAACAGTAATATTTTGTCTGAAACATTAGAGTCACGTCTGCTCTAGCAAGTTCTTTCAAAATATCCGGCACAGTGTCTACACACAAAACACATTCTTTCAAAATTACTTTTGAAAGAACATGGCATCCCTTTCAAAAGTGCTCTTCCACTCCTGTTTCAGGAAAGACACTTTTAAAAGAAAACGTGTGTAGAGACTATATGGCAACTGTAGCTGATCTGTGGGACTGATGGGTTGTCTCTCTCTCCCATTCTGTCTCCACAGCTCCATGATCCAAGGACTGTGTGAGCCCTGTCCAGGGCCAGGGAGCCATGCAGCAGCCACCAAGGTGGCTGGGGCACCACCACCTCCAACACCCATGAAAAAAGGGAAGGGTTTTTTTGAAGATGGGGTTTACTTTCAAAAGAGCAGTGCTACACTGGTTTTTTTCTCTCAAAAGAAGCTCTTTAGAAATAAGAATATGCAAATAAGGTGCCTGATATGTAAATCTGCACCTCATTTGCATTTTTGATTTCCCATATTCGCATGCCTCTTTCGAAAGAGGAATGCAAGTGTAGATGCAGCCATGTGAGTCTGTGGTAGGGAGCAACATGGCCACCACCATGACGAGGAACCTGCCATCACCCACATGGTTGCCTGGTGGGAGCAAGAACCCATTCTGTGGGTGCGGCTGGTTATGGAGCAGAAGGCCAGGGGTAAAGTGATGAGCTCCCTTCATGCCCTCACTTGGGCCATGTCTCCTTGCCTGCTTTAGTCTCCCACTCCTTTGCCAACCACTCCCACAGCTCCCCCACACCCCTCCTGCAGCCTCTGCCCTTGCTGCCCTGCTTCTGCCTCTCCTCCCCACAGCTGCCCAGCTGGAACTCAGCCAAAGGGCTGTGTCCAGTGTACAGCCAATGCAGAAATAACCTCCTATACCCCTTCACACCACACCCGCTGCTGAGGCCATGGCTGCCACACCCTTCCCATGCTTCTACCTCCCCATAGCCCCAGCCCTGGCTCAGCCATGATGGAGATCCTGGACCTGGGGTGGTAGGGGCTCCTGCAACCAGCATGCCTTATGGCCCTACCCCCCCGCAGGTGAGTAAGCCCCCCCCCAGGACCCCTTCCAAGTTCAGGTCCCCTCCGCCCCCAACCCAGGACACCAAAATGTACAGTCCTCCCCACCTCCCCGGTCCCCTTGAATATAATTCCACATATATTTTTCCATTCTAAAACACTTACATTTTTCCATTGTCAAATACTTCCACCCTTATGTCCCTTGTGATTGATGGGGGAATGGTGAGGGGTGTGTGTAGGAGGGTCATGCTGGGGGAGCAGTGAGGGATGGGTGTATGGGAAGGGTCATGGCGGTGGATCAGTGAGGGTTGTGTGTGGTGAAAGGTGGGTGTGCAGGAGAGATGAGATGGGGGAAATCTGGAGGAGGGTGTTTGGGGCCTCCAAACATAAGAACATAAGAACATAAGAATGGCCATACTGGGTCAGACCAAAGGTCCATCCAGCCCAGTATCCCGTCTGCTGACAGTGGCCAATGCCAGGTGCCCCAGAGAAGGAGAACAGAAGACAATGATCAAGTGATTTATCTCCTGCCATCCATCTCCTGCCCTTGTTCTGAAGGCTAGGGCACCATAATTTACCCCAGCTAGTAGCCATTTATGGACCTAACCTGCAAAAATTTATCAAGCTCTTTTTTTAAACCCTAATAGAGTCCTGGCCTCCTAATTTACATAAAAGCCTTTGGTGTGGGACCGTGTCAAAGGCTTTCTGGAAATCTAGGTATATTATGTCCACTGGGTGCCCCTTGTCTGCATGTTTATTAAACAAAGGCCTTCCTGAGGCCCTCCCTGATCCACCCCATCCTGGTGCACCTGGTGACAGAGGGCATCATCTGGCTGCTCAGGGCTGGGGCCAGCCTCAGCAGCCCACCTCCATATGAAGACTTGATGCTTTCTCTTCACAAAACTGTGGAGAGTGCAGCGTGTTGCCACAATGGTCGGCACACCGTACAGACTGACTTCCAGCTGCGTCAGGGGCACCTAAAGTGAATCTTCAGGTGCCGAAAGCTCACTCAACCAGGTTCTGGGTGAGGTTCAGACAGGCATTAAAAAGGTCCTGGGCTGGGTCCATGTGGCTACTTCAGGGCCACATGAGCCATGGGTGCAGGGGATAGACAGCATCAGCCACCATGCAGGGGCCATGGTCACATCCCCAACCCAGAGCTCACAGGGTGTGTGTGTGTGTCCCAGCCTTCATCCTGTATCTGAGCCAAGAGTTCCAGAAGCCCAGGACATCATGGGCTTGGCCCAACCAGCCCACACAGATGTCCATGAAGCATCCTTTGCTGTCAATGGGGGCCTAGGAGCAGCAGAGAGTGGTACCCCTTCTGGTTGATAAAACACTCCCACTGTGGTCCAGGGCCTAGATCATGATGTGGGTCCCATCTATTGCACCAAAATAGTTGGGGAACCCCAGCTCACAGAATCCTATGATGGTGGTGTCAAGGTCCTCAAAGCAGATGACTCTCTGCAGGATGGTTGTTTTAATTACCCTGACAACCTGCATGGGATGGAGGGCATACACCCTCATGAGTGTCTAGAGGGGTGCTCCAGGCCCCCCATCCCTGTACCCTGCCCCCCAACCCACTCCCTGGTCTCCAGGCCCTCTCCCCAGGATCCTCCCCCCTTGTTGAGTTTGTGATGTGAACATGACTTACCTCCATGAGGATGACCCTGCTGGTCACCTTGCCCATGCCAAACTGGTTCCCGACTGACTGGTGTCTGTCATGTGTGGCCAGCTTCCAAGTCATGATGGTGACCTGCGTCTCCAGGGAAGCACAGGCTGCATTCAGGTGTCCTGGTGTTGGCGGGTGGGGGCCAGCAAGTAGCACAGCTCCAGAAATGTCCACTTGGTCATGTGAAAATTCTGGAACCAGCCATCATTGTCCTACTACCTCATGCTGGGGTGGCTCGAAAGGCACCAGATCACCAGGGGAAGGGGGCACAGACATTGTCCCACAGAGGTGGTCTGCAGGAAGGCAGCCACATGAGAGCCTCCCGGGAGGCTCCTGAGGACAGCTAGGAACACCTTGGCCACCAAGTGGACAACAGCCTAGAGGATTTCACCATTGGGGAGCTGCTGGGGATCCATCGGGGTCTCCACAGTGGCTTCACTCAGTGCACAGGATCTGCTGTGCTGTGGAGAGCCTGGCAGGCCTCAGTGTGTGCACGAAGAGGGTGCTCAGAAGGGGACCTTTAAGTCCCTCAAAGGCTCGATCCGCTTTTTGTGTGTAGACATGCTGTTTTCAAAGGTGATCTTCCTGAAGATAACTTCCAGAAGATTGCCTTTGGAAAGAATGCTGTAGTGTAGACACAGTCTAGGAGTAAAAGTACAATAACAGGTGGTGAAGAGAAATCCTTTGCTTAAAATGTCAGGAGATTACTACAAAGAGAAGTAGAAAACATGTCATTAATGCATAAAATGATACTTAAGTTGTGTATCACAAATTGTGTGTCTCAGTCTATCCAACACCATTACATATGTTATTGTCTGTCAACAATGCCCTGACACTATGTACATTGGACAGACTGGGCAAAATCTTCACCAAAGAATAAATGGACACAGAGCAGACATCAAGAAAGTCAATACAGATAAGCCTGTCAGTGTGCACTTCAATGGAGAGGGCCATTCCACTAAAGACCTGAGAATCTGTGTCCTGCAACGCAGAGAATTTCACAACAGATTAGAGTGTGAGATTTGTGAGTTAGAGTTCATATTCAAATTCGACACATTAACATGTGGTATGAAGCGAGACATCAACTACCTCACTCATTACAAGGACTGCTTCCCTTCCTTTGATGCTTGTAATTATCTCAGACAGGCCAATTAACATCCCTCCACCTCTTGCCCCCTTCCTTCTATCCTATTTGATTTGTCAGTTTTCATTGCATTTTTTTTCCTTTTGATCCTCTGTACTTATATATGTCAGTCTGTACTGGAAATTAAATTGATCTGACGAAGTGGGTCTGTCCCACAAAAGCTCATCACTTAATAAATCATTTTGTTAGTCTTTAAAGCGCTACATTTCTTCTGCTTTGTTTTGTTAGAGAACAGACTAACATGGCTTCCTCTCTGTTACTGCTCAGTCTATAAATGTTGGGGAAAATTGACTTAAGTTTTTATCTAGGGGACCGTGGCAAATTCTAAGCTACTGACTGAGCCACATCTGCTGCCATGGGCAGTCTTTCTTAATATCCTGGTAAAGTCTACCAGGAGATATTACTGTGCTTCCTTTATAATAATTGATAATAAACCTGACTCAGATGCCTTCACACCTTATTTAATTCTGTGGTCTTTGAGGGCTCTTTCAAAGCCTGCTGTGCTGGCTACGTGCACAAAGCCAGTGTGACATAGAGAGGGAGCACAAAACATGAATGCAACTAAACGATTATGATCATGAAACAGATCAGAATGCCTATATGAACACCACACCAATGACTTCTGAGTACTACAGCTCCTTGGGTCAAAGAGGTTTATGGATACGATGCAAAGAATGGGAAGGGAAACTTAGGTACATAAATTGAATTGCTTTTCTCATGGTCACACATGGCATCAGGAGACAAACCAGGAATGTAATCCATGTCTCCTAGCCCCTTAGCCTGACACTGTAGCATGGAAACAAGATTTTAGTCTGGGACTTAAAATACTTGTGTAACTCTCCTGGGTGTGCTCATATTACTTGTAAGGGAAGAGAGAAGTGACTTGGACAGAAAAAAGCATAGAAGGAAGTAAGGAAGTGAGAAGCTGAAATTGACTGAAGCCCAACAAGTGTGTGACGCTACATTAAAAACAAAAGAGAAAGAGTGGATAAGTTGGAATATACTGTCTGCAGGCCCATGCTGCTTCTGTTTGTGTGATCTTGCAGTTAGACTTACACACTAGTAAATACAGTTTTGGAGCCTGAAAGCTCTGTTTGGATCACTAATGTCACTCCGGTGTCATCCACACAGGCTTGAATGAGCAAGATTGGGGGATCAAGAAGTGAAGAACATGTACTTTTTTCTCTTGCCTTTTAAACAGGAAGTTTTATATTTTAATCTATATCGGTTTCTTAGTGCTTTGCTAACTGCCCCAGTGAAGTCAGTGTCAGAGGCAGAGTGCCCCGCTGAACAATTTTTCTTTCAATCTGCTTCAAATTAACAGTGAGTTGAGTGGCAAACTCTCTGAGTGTGAAGTGTGCTGATAGGAAATGAAGAGATTCCCATAAGGACCTCACAAAAATGTGCTGATAGACTCTTGGGAGTGGTTGTCTGCTCACAGAGCAATCTTCATTGGACCACTGTGGAACACAGGAAAATATCATTGTTTAAAGAAATTTCACAGATGCTTTATGATTTTTTAGTTTGCGTAATTTGTCACTGCAGGCAATGATGAGGAAATATCTACCTGCGGGTTATTCTTCTCAGACAGTGAAGGTGATCTGCTGTCAGAGTTAGAGATATCACAAATTGCATTGATACACCAGCTCAAGAAATTAAATTACTGAAGCCATCAGAAAAAGGAAATATTCATCTGAGCTTTCAGAAGACAAACAGTAAAGTAGCTGAGCCGTTGATAAAAACAAACAAGCTAAAAAAAACCACCAAACAAAGCCAAAATCCAGATAAATTATTATAAAAAAAAAAGGCTGCTACTCTAAGGTTGTGTCTACACTAGCTCTCAACTTCAAAGGGAGCATGGTAAGCAGGGTGTCAGGAGGTTATTAATGAAGTGCTGCAGTGTGTATGCAGCACATCATTAAGCTGAGTCTTCCCTGCAGCAGCTTCAAAGCGGCAAACTTCGAAGTGCCTGCATGGGTGTAGCCGCAGCTAACTCGCCGGGACTTCGAAGTGCCCGGGCTACTTTAAAGTCCCTTTAGACCTCAAAATTTTGAAGCTTCGAAGTTGCCGCATGGGTGAATTATCTTAATGAAGCGCTGCATGTGCACCACAGCACTTTATTAATAATCTCCTGACACCCTACTTACCATCCTCCCTTCAAAGTTGGGAGCTAGTGTAGATACAGCTTAAATGACTTTTCACCTGCCTTTTAAAAGGTAGTTAGAGGAATTAATGACTGAAAACTGCTTCCCCATACACCATTGCCAAGCAATATATTGGAGTATGTCAATCTCTAAAGCACTTAATTAAATATAACATACCATAATATTTTTCAGGAACATCTGAGACTTGTAGTGATATGCATGCGGAGAGGAAAAATTCTAGAGAGATCCAAAAGAACGCATAATTAGTGCTCAGAGAATAAGTCTTGTTGTTTTTTGCTTTTGTTTGGCCAACTGAAAATTAGGGAAAATATTAATTTTGCTTTCAGAAAATGTTTGGGATACGTCAACAAATTGGAAAAATCTATTTGAGGAGAGTGAACTGTCCACTCTCACTCCCTTTATAAACTTTATCCCCATGTCTGGGGCAACTGCCTGGCCAGTGGGAAATACAGGTATAGATTTGAATCCCCACTTCAAAGTAGATATTTGATACTTCCCATTCCTATATGAGAGATTTAACCGCCAGACTGTACACTGCTCTTTGGTTGGGTGGCAGGATGGCCCTGCTGTACAGTTGATGGGTGCCGAGGCAGCAGCCTGGGCAGACCGGTGGGTAATGGGCACTCATTATTTCTCTCGTGGTGCTTGAGCCTCTGAGCATCCATGGAGTTGGCATCTATGATCACTTCAGAATACATATTCGTGTGATTTGCCTCACTAAGATTACCATCAGCTCAAACAAGCAGATTTTTGCCTCACAAAGTAAGTGAAGGATGGACAGAGCATGAGAGGAATATAAAAAAAAATATTTTTAAAAAGCAAATGAATCTCGGATGTTATTTTAATTTCCTTCCCTTCTATGTCACTAGAACTTAATACTGACTTTCCATTAGGTCAAATAATAGGGCTCTTTGCTGTTGAATGTTAGTAGGTAGAAACCAATAGATTATATATGAACTAGACTATGTATGACACTAGACTAGAACTGGTACGAGCTGGGCTACCTTTTTTTCCTGGCAAGTATTAAATATGCCAATAACATTTTTCAGGGGCACCAAACCTGTTTGATAAATTCAGGTTCAATTTAGTGAATTCGGGGAATTAATCCAAAAGAAAAACAATAATGACAACAAAAACCCCTCAGGCTGTGTCTACACTGCCTCCCTACTTCGAAGGGAGGATGGCAAGTAGGGTGTTGGGAGTTTAGTAATGAAGGGCTGTGGTGCATTTGCAGCACTTCATTAAGCAAATTCCCTCCCACAGCAACTTTGAAGTGTTCCACTTTGAAGTTCCGGCTTGCGTCTAGCTGCGGCTTACCCGCCGGTACTTCAAAGTGCCTGGGGTGCTTCGAGGTCCCTTTATTCCTGAGGAGTAAAGGGACTTTGAAGTACCCCAGGCACTTCAAAGTACCAGTGGGTTAGCCATGGCTAGATGTGAGCTGGCACTTTGAAGTTAAACACTTCAAAGTTGCCATAGGGGGGAATTTGCTTAATGAAGTGCTGCATGTGCACTGGAGCACTTTATTAATAAACTCCCAACACCCTACTCACCATCCTCCCTTCGAAGTAGGGAGGTACAGTAGATAAACCATAAAACAATTTTCAGAGATTTCTAATTGCTTAGTTAGGGAAGTGTCCAAACAAAAACATTTCAACGTTTAGGTTTGAATTGACGTTTTCTAAATTAAATGTTGTTTGAAATTGATATTTCAGCAAGAAAAAACGAGAGGAAACTAGTTTTTGTTTAAAACTAAACACTTTTGGCTGACGAGTTTTTTTTCTGGCACTCAAACAAACTAACAAACAAAAACAATTATTCAAAGAACTCTAATTGGTATCTTGTACTTCTGCAGAAATATACCATTTATCAAATGAAACTTCACTTTATGAAGCAGCTACAGTTTTGAGGCTGATTGACAGAGTGAAATCAAGGTTTCAATGAAGTAAATGGAAGTTTTGCCCCTGTGTAGAACTCATTGCAGTATTCATACTTATAGTTGACTAAATTGTGGTTCTTCATTGAGTCGTGACCCTATGTGTGCTCCACTGTAGATGTGCTTGTATCCCTGTGCTTTTGGGAACCTCAGTATCAGTGTCACATGCATTGCCTCTCCTAAATCCACTTTCCTTCTGACCCACACCTGGCTAGACATGTAGTTATGGATGGTCCATTAGCAACTATTCCGTTGTGCATTTCTTGTTGAAAGCCTGGTTTTTAGTATTTAGCCTTGTATTTTTTATTTCATCCTTAAATTCAGAAAACATAAAACACACAGGCTTGTCTACACTACCGTCTTCCTTCGAAGGAAGATAATTAGGGTGTTGGGGGGTTTACTAATTAAGTGCTGCCTCAAAATTTTGAGGAGTAAGGGAACTTTGAAGTTTCCCCGGAACTTTGAAGTACCAGCGGGTGCGCCGTGGCTAGACACGTGCCAGTACTTCGAAGTTTAAAACTTCCAAGCTGCTGCTGCAGGGAATTTGCTTATTGAAGTGCTGCCTATACACAGCAGCACTTCATTAGTAAAGGCCCAACACCCTAATCACCATCTTGCCTTCTAAGAAAGGTGGTAGTGTAGACAAGCCCATAATATTTTTAGATAAGTTACTATGAGTCTTCCCCTATCCTTCATTATCCAAGGACCAAACACCTGTAACTTGAAAAAGACAGTGGGATGTCCCCACAGTGAATGTAAGGTAGTTGTAAGGGATCTTTGGTGTATTTTGTGTGCTTGGTTCCATTGGCACCAATAAATACAAGACAAGTATTCACAGAAGACTACAGTGGCAGGTACTGCTGATGTGCCCACAGACAATCTGGACATGAGTACTGCATCAACAACACCTAAGGAGAAGAACAGGAGCAAACACGGAAATGCAAAATCTGTACCAACTCCTCATTTGGTACCAGAAACATTTATGTGGGTAAGATCTTCATTTTGACCCCTGAGCATCCTCAGTGGCACTAATCCAGTCAGCACTTCCAGAATTCCTACACTCCAGGGGCCTCCATGTAACTGAACAAAACAAAAATATAGACTAGCACAGCTTTCTCTCTGTTACTATTCAACATGTAATTGAAGTCTGAAATCTACTGCATGTCATCTCTACAGACCTCACCTGCAGTACCATCTTCAGCACCATAGTGCTGTCATCTGTAACTGACCCAGCTCAGAAGTCCCAGCCATCCAAAGGGCATACTGCTTCAGAATCACCTACATAGAACATGCATAGGGACACTACTTGGAGAATAAGTTACTCTCCTGGTGGAGCAATGAAGTTTCTTGGAGATGTAACTCCTTATTGAGTTCCACAACTCATCCATCTTTTCTCTGCTTGAGAGACCTGGCATGCACATGTTCACTACCTTCATGGCAGAGCACAAAGAGAACCTAATAAACACTGCTATGAAAGTTCTCTAATCAGCAGCAAAGGGATGGAAGCATACCTACAGTGGAACATTCATAGCCACACACATCTCAAACCATCATTATTGCACAATGAGAGAAACTTCATCCAAGAGCAGCCCTATGCATATTGCAGAAAGTATCATTTGTCATATAAGGCAACTGGCAAGTTTTAAGACTGACCACTGTGCCTAATTTCTTATAGTCCTACTGGAAGAAAAGTAGAGGAAGGGCATAATTTTGCAGAAACTGAGACATTTATATCTTATTTCCTAATAATTCATGTCCTTCTGGTTATCACCTAGGTATAAAATAACTCCAGATTAGAAGATCATTTAGGTTGAGAGAATAAATCTAGCCTGAGGAGAGTAACAGATGGGCAGTAGCCTCGTTGGAGGTGTTGCCACAAGAAAGGTATCTGAACGCATGTCAGCAAACTTTAGCCTCCAAGCCACTTCTGTGGATTTGGAACTCTAAAGGTTTAGATCTATATAATGTATTTTAGGCAGTTTGGGATGGGTAGATCTTAGTCCTGGAATTTAAAGTAAATCTGTGTATCTTTATCTTATCTTTTAAAAATTCCAGTAAGGACTATACTTCTCCAAATCACTGTAATGTATTATAATTTATCAGCGATATCTTCAAGCATTTAACTTTGAAATAAACAGAATTAGTCTTTTAAAAGTTTGCCTGTAATTAGGAGTTGGCAACCCCGGGCTGTGTGCCACTCTCGGCATGCGAGCTGATTTAGAGCAGCACGTGACGAGTGTCCTGGCCTCATCTCTTGTCCCCCATTCAGCATGGTAGGGAGTGGAACCACGGGGCTGGGGCCAAAGCCTCAGCTGTGAAGCCCCTGCCACAGCATGGGGTTGGGGCCATGGCCCCACTGCAGAGCCACAGTGCAGGGCTGGGGTCCCACCACGCAGTCATGGAGTAGGGCTGGCGCCAGAGCCCCTGTCATGGAGCTAGAGTGCCAGCCACAGGTCCTCCACCATGGGGCCTCTGACAGAGCACAGGCAGGGGCTGGAGTGTGGAGCTGGGACCAGATCGTGGGGCTGGGGCAGCCACAGGAGCTGGCCCACCCCTTGCACATCCTGCAGGCAGCAGACAGGAGGACTCAGAGGTGCCCAGCCAGGTATCAGTGGCTTGGCCAGACTGGGCCAGGACAGGGTGAACGTGCTGCTGGTACAGGGGTATGATACAGTGGGGTGCCGGGGGGGCACAGCTGGTGCCTGGCCTCATGGTGCTGGCAGGACCTGGCATGTAGTTGCTGCTGCTGGACATCCAGCACAGCATGTTCCTGCTGCAGACAAGGTGAGCACACAGCAGGGTGGTGCTGGCCCGGCCAAGCTCCTGCTGAGAGGTGGAGATCCACCTCCAGGCTCAATTCAGTAGGGTGCTGGGGGGATATGGGCCCAACTTAGTGGCTGTGGGTGGTTACGAGGAGGGGGAAGGGCTGGCTAACTCTTTTCTCCCACTGCCAGTTGCCTCAGCCCTATGGCTCACTGCTCTTATGGGAGGAGTCATGGCCAGTCCCTCTGGGAGGGAGGCCTGCCTGCCCTTGTCTGGAGGGGGCAGACCACCTCCACAGTGTGGCAGGGAGAGGGGAGAGGACAGCATGGGGCTTTATCCCTCAAGTGGGGGGCAGCAGAGCATGGCAGCTCATCAAGGCAAAACTCACTAAGGTAAAGCAAAGCGACAGATCATTCTAAATGGTAAAGTATGTCTTTGTTATTTATTAATGATGTTGTTGTAAGTAAAACTGCTAGTGACTTTGAAAAGTATCAGTGGCACCACATGGAGGTCGCAAAGTCAAATTTCAGTGCTCTGCCTTGGAAAGTTTGCTGAGTCCTAGCTTATGTGAACATCTCCTGCTCTCCTGTTGCTGAGCTTCCCCCCCCGTCAGCAGCCCACTACATGCCCAGCCCGCTCCCAACACCCCTCCACCCCTGCCTGCAGGCCTCTCCCGCACCCTCTGGCCCAGTCTGGGCTGGTCTGGCCTGCTCCCAACACTCTCATGGTTGCAGTCCTTCCTACGCTCCCCATCCAAGCCCAGCCCTCTCCCAACACCCCCGGCACCCCACCGGCACCCCATGACCCATTCCTTTCCCAATGTCCCCTGGCCTGGTCCCCAATCCCCGCCCCTGCAAGTAAGTTAAGGACTTACCACTGGTGCAGCCCAGAGGAGTTGCCACCTTCTCCACCAGAGCAGACAGTACCTCCAGCTGCGCATGGCAAAGAGGCTCTGTGTGGTCAGGCTCCTCCAGCTATGCTCCGCAACTCCCTCTGCACCCTGTGGCCTGTCCCAGCCCGCTGCCAACACCCCCTGGGCCACAGCTCCCACCACACCTTCTGGTCTAGCACAGTTCACTCCCCATGCCCACCCTGGCTCGGTCCTCAAAAGCCCCCAGCCAGCCACTTCCCGCACCCTCCCCCAGGTAAGTTAAGGACTTACCACAAGTGTAGCCTGGAGGAGCCACCAATATCTCCAGCCGCACACAGAAAAGCAGCTCCATCCGCTTGATGGGGCAGCCACGGCTGCGTGCTGCAAAGTGGCTCCAGCCGTTCGATGGAGTGCTCACAGCCAAGCAGCCAGGTGCCACCAGCCACACTCTGCAGCTCCCCTCACATCCTGCATCCCTGGCCTGGCCCGGCTTGTTCCCTCCCTCGCGCCTCCGGCTCAGCCCACTCCAAACACCAACAAGGCCCACAGCTCCCCCTGCACCCTCCAGCCCTACCCACTCCCAATACCCACCCCGGCCCATCCCCCAAAACTCACATCCCACTGCACCGCCCCCCCAGGTACCGCTGGTGCAGCCCAGAGGAACGAGCCGCCACCTCCTCACCGGAGTTGCCATCTTGCCAGAATATGTACAACCTAACAAACGAATTATAAGATGTTTGCCACTTCTTGACAACGTTATTTGGAAGAACTTATAGCTGTGTAAAGAAAGACAAGAAGCAATACAGACACGGGAGGGACAAAAGGAAGATAAATAGAAGTGTAATTGGGATTTCTGACAAGATGCTAAGAAAAGAGTGGACAAAGCAAGTGAGCATGGAAATGGGAGAGGGAACGTGGGATTTTCCATTATTTTCAACTACTCCCCGTATTTGTTGATGTGATTCTGGAAGATGAGAATGAGAAACTAAAAATCCCTTGCGTAAGGTAGCATTTAGGATTATAGCCTTCCAATTTAATATGGCCAAACCTTCCAATGAATTCCAGAGGACTTTGAATAAAGGGTACAAGATAGATTGTTTGTTTGTGAAGTCAGTCTCATCACAAATTAGACAATAAGTTGTGGCAGAAATTCATGTATACCCTTTGTTCTGCACAGCATCAAGATAATCCATGACGTCCTTTAAATAAATAAATAACAAAAATCAATTGCATGTACTATAGGCAATTTTTCTTGTGTACAACATATAGATTGGATAGAAAGATGTGGATTCACTATACAACATAAGCTGGTAGAAGACTGTTAATTGAGAAAACAGAGACATAGACAAATGGTGATGTTTTGGTGTTTTTCACTCAGCTATTAATTTTTTGTGGTATGTTAAGCAGGCAAATTAACCTAGAAAGTTGCCTCCCAAACTTGTTTCCTGGACTCCCACTCTTATAGGGAAGCATGTCTAGCAGTAATAAAGCTGAGTGCTTGGGAGATGTACAGATAAAGTGGGAGAGGAATTATTCCATGCAAGCTGTGTATTTATGGCAGAGTCACTTTGCAAGGTCTATTTCAGTTTGTACGTGCATATGTACCTACCTATGTCGTTTGTGTAGTTCTCTAGGAGACAGCAGATATAAGAATCTGTGTAACAATAGATGCCCCATCCCTTCCCATTTCCCATCGTGCTCTTACTCTGCATCTTGTTTGCTGCTATTCAGGGAGACTGCATCTTCTGCTTGGGCACATCTCATCAAGATCACCTCTGCAAATACAGTCACCCCAGTTCCACTCCAAATGACATATTCAGAATCACATAGGGGCTGTAGTTGCACTTCAAGACACAAGGCTGATGTTTTTCCAAAAATGTACTTTGGTCTATATTCATCTGGAATTATAAACAAATAACTGAAAAATTTTGAATTTTAGTTAATTTTACAGGAAATAACTACTACCACTGAGTGGCAGCTTGATCATTACAGGAGTTGTGATTTATATCTGGACATTGTTTCAAATTCTGATGTGTTGTTAAGATGTAGGGATTCAGTATCTATGAAATTTTTTTACCTGTTATAATGGCTGAACAAAAAGTTTATGCAAAAATTCCCACCCCTCAAGCTGCTTACTTTGTTCATTTCTTGCTACGGGTGTGTGTCTGATCTTTTATGAAATTGTTCTGGTAGTGCGATAGAAACATGTTCGTCAGTTCAGATATCTTTAAACATTTTCCTTTTTTGCAAGTGCAAATGCTCTGTTCAAATGAAAATTCATGTATTCATATGACGCGCAACATTCAGCATTAATGCAAATGGGAATGTTAACATTCCCAGACGCTGCATAAAGCTAGAAAACTAACCTAGGTGAAGCAAAAAAGTCATAAGAATCGGAATATTGTTTTGTTCTAAAACTATTTTGAATAGAAAGTGTGTAAAACATATTAAATAAAACAAAAGCGAATTGTTACTTTGGAGCATTGTTGTGATAGGATGCTCACCCAACACATGCCTTAAACCAATTAATACTGAGATGCCAATTAATCAGCCAGTGTGGATCTAGAGGGTTGACCAAGCCTAATTACAGATAAAACTGATAGGCCGTGTCTACACGAGCCCAAAACTTTGAAATGGCCATGCAAATGGCCATTTCGAAGTTTACTAAAGAAGTGCTGAAATATATATTCAGCACCTCATTGGCATACCTGCAGCCACGGCACTTCGAAATTCCTGCGTCTCGCCGCCGCGCAGCTCATCCAGATGGGGCCCCTTTTCGAAAGGACCCCAGCAACTTCGAAATCCCCTTATTACTATCTGCTGTTAGGAATAATGGGATTTTGAAGTTGCCGGGGTCCTTTCGAAGAGGAACCCCGTCTGGGCGAGCCGCAGCAATTTCAAAGTGCTGCATCTGCCGGTGTGCTAATGAGGCGCTGAATATGTATTTCAGCACTTCATTAGTAAACTTCGAAATGGCCATTTGCATGGCCATTTCGAAGTTTTGGGCTAGTGTAGACACGACCTATATGTTATTTATCCATTGATTCTGAGGCTAACTACATAATTGCTTATCCAAATATCTATTTAAGTGAGTAGCTTTAATTATGATTTCTGTCCTTGTGACAAAATGGTCCTGAATATCCAAGGATGGCAGAATGTTTACATTGACATTAGGAGACTGAGTAAGGTAATAAACTCCCATAACTTCAAACTTATTTTTTATTTAAATCGATAGGGATTACATTACAGTGAATTTAAACCCACTTCTCTTGAATGGGGGCATATATCTGGGGGAGGGGAAGTTACTGAGCTTTCATTTATGAACATTAATTTCTCACCTGAAGTTGATTCATCTTAACTTTCCTGAGTGTCTCTATGTACATGTGCCTCTGCCCCTGGGTTCAGAAGAAGAGAAATATGGCAAAGGTGACATCATAGCAAGCATTTCTGGGGGTAGTAAAAGATTCTCTTAGATGTGACATTGTCTTTTAACCATGTAATGCATTTCTTTAATATTCCTTGAAATAACTCCTCTGACATTTAACAGGTAAGCAGTTACTACAGCTGGTTGGTAATTTTCTGTCCACTTAAGTATTGCAAAATCAAAATTTTCCATGGATATACCCCAATTTTGCCAAAACCAAAACCAAAACCAAAAAAACATAAAAAAAATCCCTTTACTTTCTATCAAGAACAGCAAAATGACATCTTCCTCTGCAGCAAGGCTGGAGCAGTTAAGTGTCCTAGTTCCTTTGAAGCTGGGGAGGCAGAGAGTGGGGTGGTCAGCCTTAGGCAGCCAATATGGAAGGCCCTGCTCAATTTTTTTTCTGCCTGTATGGAGAAAGTGGAATTGTTACGAACCTGCCATATGGGCTGTTAAGCCAAACCATTGTGTTCAGGGACTCAGAGGGGTAACCATGTTAGTCAGTAGCTTCACAAATAACAAGCAGTCCTTTAGCACCTTTCAGATGAACAAATTTATGTTTGAGATAACAAGCTATCCACGGAATCTCACTACCGAATAAACAAATTGTTTTGTCTTTAAAGTGCTAAAGGAAAGGTTGTTATTTGCATTTTGTTTGGGTCCTGCTGCTATGGAACTTCTCTGGGAAGCCCTTCCTGTGAAAAATAAGGCCTTAAGGATATCCAGAATTCTGCTGAAAGTGCTCAGGCCCAGAACAAGGGAAGCTATTCAGTGACAAGGAAATAATGTTCATTGGTTTGCTAAGGAATTGTAAATGTTGTGAGCAGTGGCTCCATCTCAGTGGCTGAAGAGGCTACTGCTGAATGAAATGTTATAATCTCATCCGCTTTTATGTTTTCTATGCAGATCTCTATTGTACAAATCTGGGTGTTCTGCCAAGGCCCACTTGTACCACATTTATTCAAATTAATGAATGCTTACTCACAAAAGTGTTCCCTTTGTGTTCAATTGAGCTATTTACATGCAAGAGTGCCCACCTTCCTGATGAAGGCAGGCACAATTAGATCCTTACTTGTTAGCATTAGTTTGTAGTGGTTTTGGATGAGCCTGTATTTATTTTAAGATGTTCCCTGGAATCAGTGGGCATGGATTCCTGCCGTGCAGTAGATACAGAACCTTTTAAAAGTCGAGTGATTTGTGCCAAGTCCAATTGTTTAGCAGTACTGTAGCGTGTCATGCCCTTATAAAACTAAAGACCTGACTCTGTTCATATATACTCTGACGTAAATGGGGAAATAGAACCACACTGGCATAAATCTAGTGTAATGAGATCAGAATCTGGCCTTCAAATGTCCAGTGAGCTTAAACTCTAAGACTGTGGCTACACTAGCCCTGCCCCTCCTCGAAAGGGGGATGCTAATGAGCCACTTTGGCAGATGCTAATGAGGCGCAACTATGAATAGACAGTGCCTTATTAGCATAATGTGGGCTGTGTGCATTTCAAAAGTGCCACTTTCAAAACGCACACTGCCAGTGTAGACAGGAGTTTTTCAAAAGGACCCTCTGGAATTCAAAAACCCCTTCTTCCCATTTGGTTTTGGGAAGAAGGGGCTTTCACAATCCAGGGGGTCCTTGCAAAAGGCACCTGTCTACGCCAGCTGTGTGCATTTCAAAAGCGGCACTTTCAAAACGCGCACAGCTGCTATTATGCTAATGAGGTGTTGCATATTCATGGCAGTGCCTCATTAGCATATGCCTAAGTGGCTCGTTAGGATTACCCTTTCGAAAGTTGGGGCTAGTGTAGCCATGGCCTAAGTGTTGGGAGTGGGCAGAGGATATGCCACTAGAGGTGGTTAAGTGTAGAAAAGGGCAGTGGTCAAGGTGTTAAGAATTTTAACTTGCAAACATGAACTGTTGACTTTGTCACTTGTGGACACCTTGTGTAACGTTGAAGAAGGTGTTACCTTTACTGTGGCTCACTTTATCAATTTGTGAAAAAAAAAAGATAAACAATAAACTGGTATATATTGCCAGTAGCTCTCAGGATTATTGTGAGCCTTCTTTGCATAGCACCCAAAAAGTCATTGCAGAAAAACTGAGATATATGAACTAAATAGTGTTGTGATTAGCAAAATGTGCAATATTGATTAATATGGAGGGGGAAGAAAAAACTATGCTTTTTTCCTGTTGGTTTAATTTCAGATGGCTACTGTAAGAATTCTATTTACAGACATGTTTGGAATTAGAAAAAGAAACTTGGGCCAGAAACTTGATCATTATTGTAAATGAAAAACAAAACTTCCAGTAGCTGCCTTTTTCTGTTGTAGCTCACTGCCTAAACTTGCCTGCGAAAGGAAATGATGCAAACAGGTTATAAGAACATGTCCAAGTTCCTGATTCCGATGCTGTCCTCGGTAAATCACAGCAGGCTTTGAAATAGTCTAAACCTCAGAAGCCGACTCTGAGCATTACAAACTTTAATAAACTGCATAATGTTTGTTTTGTTATTAATTCAAACACAGTTGGATACAACCATGACTAACGGAAAACCTCTTAGGCCATTACTGGTAAGTGAATCAGAAGAGCAGTGGGTTGGGATGTGTGGTGGGGAAATTAAGAGTTAGGTTAAACATTGATGTTTGACCTAACTCTTAACTTCCCCACCCCACACCCTTCGCCTGCTCTTCTGATTTGCCAACCTTGGTAACAATTTTTGGACCTCTGTGCCTTACACATTGAGTCTGTTCTGGTAAGGCTATGATCTGAAGAAGTGGGTCTGTCCCATGAAAGCTCATCGCCTAATCAATTATTTTGTTAGTCTTTAAAGTGCTACATGACTGCTTTTTTGTTTTGGTACAATACAGATTAACGTGACTATCTCTCTGTCAATATTCCCATTGGTTCAGCTGATACTTTAAGAGTGCAGCAGTCCTTAGATCATTATTATTTCCCATAATCAAACCAATATGCTAGCAAATTCTCCTTTAATCTTAATGTGGTCTGATGAGTTAGTTAATGAACTGAAAATTGTCATTATATATATTACTACAAATTTATGACTTACTCTCTTTGGTTAATCATTACATAAAGACCAATGGCTTTCATATTATGAAATATAAAGAGCAGACAGGTTTTCACTTTCCACCGATACTGCATTTTGAAATGCCTTGGGTCATTAGGCTCGTAAGATTGTTATTGATATTCCCTACTTCTTGTAGTCTTTATTATCACTCCCTTGTAAAAGTGACATATCATTCATGCGTTCAACAAATTAGTTTAAATACTCAACATCATAAAAATAGTGATTATTCAGCAGCTTCTGGAGCTGAAGAGGCATAGCGAGAACACTTTAACACTGTTAGCTCTGTACGACAACAAACAGTAAACTAATGGTAAATGTAGAATTGTAATATTGTAATAAATATGAATAACGACATAAAAAGTGAAAGTTTCTGGACTTAATCTCTCTGATTACTGAGGGGTTTCATTACTTTCTGTGTTTGTTTTTTATGATTTTTTTTTCAGGAACCAGCTTCTCACATAAGCTTTTCTGTTAAAATATCAAATTTAGGATAAACTGATCCTAAGATATCACAAAGCAATACATTTCAAACAAAGCCTTTGATAAATATTGAATTTCAAGCACATAAAATAATTGAAAATCAGAGATAAGAAATAGTTTTGTTGTTTTAAAAATGGCAATTAAAGAACCTGAGCTAGCTCAATTTAAACCAATGAAAGAGAGTCCTGCTGACTTCCAAGATAATCAGATCAGATTTTAATAGCGCTGAGTGAATACTAAATAATGTTTCATTCATGAATATATGCTCACATTTCCAGATTGAAATTGTTTCAGGCATACTTCAATATAGGGCTGATTTTTTTTTCCTTTTCTAGGGACCAGATTCTGCCACCTTACTCACATTTCAGTGGAACTACACTGAGTAAGGTACTACTGAGAATACAGCCTGGCTCTAGCACGTTAGGATTTGTATGTTCTTTTCTTACAGTGCATTATTTTTTCTATTTTTTAAGTTTGGATCATCCACAAAAATATCACCCCTTTATTTTAGCACAAGAAACAATATAACAGTCTTGGTCATTATTTCTTTTGAAATAATATCAGTTGCTCTCAACAGAAAGAAATTGAATAGTATGCTTAATACCCAGAGATTATGTTGAATCTGTCAGTTTTTGTTTTCTCTGCCAGGGACCTGGGGTGTATTCTGACAGCTATGAATTGTAACTATAATGAATTTTTCCTAGAGACATTTCAATGCTTTTTTTTTAAATAAATTAATTCTTTTCACAGAAGTTGCCACTTGGTATCTCCAAGTGAAAAGAAGGTTCATAATAACAGGCCACTCTTTAGGCAAAAGAGTTCAGCCAGGGCATGTGCCTGTATCTCACAGGGAAATAACTGAGGCACAGTTACAATTTCCAGTGAATCAGTTTACATTCTAATAGTACCAGGGAGCTTCACCACAAGCAATAAATCCATGCATATTTGCACTGAGCCTCTCTGTCTAAAAGGAGATTTGACTCTACTTATAGGTTTAACTCAAGAATAATTCAATTACTTAATTCCTGAGGCCATATTCACTGATGGAAGAACACTGACATAAGCCAAAGATGACATTTTGGTTGGATGATAAAGATTAAAAAAAAAAATGGCCACTGAGAAAGAGGTTGTAGTGGTGCAAAATAAGTACAAAAGTTGCTGTGGGGGAAAATTAGCCTAATGAAGTGTTGCATGTGCATCGCAGCATTTCATTAGTAATCTCCCGTCAGCCTGATTACCATGCCCCCTTCGAAGATGGGGACAAGTGTAGACATAACCAATAAGGCATCTAAATTGGAAGTCTTATTTCAGTGGGAAATTTGAGGTGACCAGCACTCCAAAATTCAAATACTCTTTGGCTTTAACATGGATTTAAGAGCTTAACTTTAGGTATCTATTTTTGAAATTCTTGCAGAAAATAAGAGGCCAGAGATTGGAATCCTTTTTCACTGTTGAAGGTGTAACTTCACCTTAAGCACACTGTGATGTTAATCTTCTATTTTATTGACCTAGCTGTGGGAAAATTAAGTGTTACAAACCAAGCTTGGTCATCCTGAATGATTGCAACATTACATGAGCGAAAACAAAACAGTCTCAGCTTTCTTACTAAACTGCAGATTTTGTTAAATCAATTTCTCAACCAAACACAAATAAAAGAGAAAACAGAAGACAAAAATAAATGAAAAAGATCTCCATTAAACTTAGCTGGGGATGGTTGGTTGTTTCATCATGTCTTTGAAGTGGTTCAGTTCTTCTGCTACAGAGAAATTGATCCATCTATAGGTAAGTTATAATGGCAGACTGGATCACAGGTTATGGCTAGTTGTTAATGTCCCCTCCTCTTCTTGGTGGCAGGAGCCTGTGGAGACAGCATCAGCTATACAGCCAAAAGCTAAATTCAGAATTGACTACCTTGTTTTGTTATTCTGTAAAAACATCATAGCCTAAGGTTTAAAAGGCTTAACATCCATTAAATCTATAGCTTAGGGTGGAAAAATAACCAATGTTAAGATAGAAAAATAAACCAAAAATACTGCCAACAAAATGAAGTGGAGAGACACGCTTGAGCTAGCTGGAATATCCCATTCTGTAAAAAATCTCAAGGGATTCATTTGTTTACATTCAGTATTTCTAAGAAAAACAAAACTTTTCAAAAGCTTTCTGTGAAATATAATTGTGTCAAAACATATTTTTTAATCAAAGAGGGATTTTTTTAACATTATGGCTGTCTCTTGTTCATTGACCAGAGTTCAACCTGCTTTTCAGAAATCCTTAGAAAATATAGTTAAAATCAATACATTTCTGTAAAAACTTTCCATTGCACTTAAATAACATTTTCTGATTAAGAAAGTTTAATGAACTTTCCCAAACATCTCTGCTACTCAAGCTTTTCTATTCATTAGAGATGATTGGAAAAATTACATTACTGTTGTTTCATGAGAATTTCCCAGGTAATTTAAATCAAAATGTTTGGCAGAGGCTGTTCAATTTCAGTGATTTTTCTGTAGGCACTGCCTAACATGTAGGATTTGAAACCTGCCTAGTTTCCAGCTAGTAAACCCACATCTCCTCCGCAGCCCATGCTCCAAGGCTTTTGTCACCTATTGCTCCATTTTCATTAACATATATATTTGGTTTTATTTCAGATAGAAATAGAATCAAACTTTGAAATAACAAAATCGCCCATCAAACAGAACTGCCTTTCTCTGTCCAGTTCTAATAGTTATGCTTTCAACTCAGTTATGCTTTCAACTGTCTTTCAACAGTTTTAATTTTGAAACTATACATCCTTTAACAGAATTTCAGAATGTACAATAAGAATCTACATCCCAAAGAAAATTTTCCAGCATTTATCATGGTCTTCTTAGTATGACTTTGGTAAAGTGATTTTTCAGGCCGTCCTTCTATGTTAAAGTCTGCAGGCCTTCAATTATTTACAATGTTTCTCCGAAGCCAGTGCTCTCGTTGTCATTACAATTTGTAGTAGAAGTCATTCATGCATACGTGAATAGGCAAGTCCTGCAGTCCTTACTCATGAAGAACTCTGACTTCAGAGTTAATTTTGTCTGAGTAACATCTACAGGGTCGTCCCACTTAGAATTGCAGTATTTCAAGCTGGTTCACGTCTTAAAATAGTTTTGGCATTATTGAAGATTACACTAAAAGTATCTTTGAATAATACACCTGTGCAAAGGAAGAAAGTAGTGTGGAAAAATGTTTCCCTCTATTTTCTTGTAGAGAGTGCGCTATTCACCAGTATCAGAGAGGTAGCCGTGTTAATTTGTATCTTCGAGAACAACAAGAAGTCCTGCAGCACCTTATAGACTAACAGATGTTTCGGAACATAAGCTTTCATGGGCAAAGACCCGCTTCATCAGACGCATGAGCTGGCGGACGCAGGGTGGGGGCAGAGGAGTATTTAAAGAGCGGGGTACCAGTAAAAGGGAGGGCTAGATCTGACAAGGTCTATTCAGTCAGGGTGGAAATGGCCCATTATCAGTAGTATACATCAAGAGAGGAGAAAAAACAAGTCAGATTAGTGAGGGGGGATGTGGCCCATTGTCAAATTCTAATGTGGAGGTATCAAAACAAAACAAAAAAAAATAAGTAACACTTTAAAGACTAGCAAAATAATTTATTAAGTGAGCTTTTGTGAGACAGACCCACTTCTTCAGACCATAGCCGTACCAGAGCAGACTCAATATTGAAGGCACAGAGAACCAAAACAGTAGTTAAGGGGACTGCCTCCTAAGAGGGACGGAGGCATCCATCTGCCACCCGGTCCTTGAATGCTGGCAAGTTTGCTGCTTGCCTAGAGCTAGAATTCAGGATATTACAGAATCACTGCCAAAAATTCTTAAACCTGTAGACTATTACCCCTTTCTACTTCTTCATGTAGGAACCAATGATACAGCCAAGAACAACTTTGATGAGATCACGGCAGATTACGTGACCCTCGGGAGAAAGATCAGGGAATACGGAGCACAGGTGGTCTTCTCGTCTATCCTCCCTGTGGAAGGAAGGGGTCCGCGTAGGGATTGTTAAATCACAGAGGTGAATGTGTGGTTGCATAGGTGGTGTAGCAGGGAAGGATTTGGTTTCTTTGACTATGGGATTCTATTTCGTGAACAGGGATTGCTGAGAAGAGACGGGATCCACCTCACAAAAAGAGGAAAGAGCATCTTTGCGGGCAGGCTTGCAAACCTAGTGAGGAGGGCTTTAAACTAGGTTTGTCTGGGGAAGGTGACACAAGCCTGGAGGTAAGTGGGGAAGGAGGAGGGAACAATCAAGTGGGCTTCCTGGGTGAAGAGGAGAAAGTGGGCCAATCGGCCCCTTCTCTAAGATGCTTGTACGCTAATGCCAGAAGCCTGGGGAACAAACAGGAAGAATTAGAGACCCTGGCACAGTCACACAAGTATGAGGTGGTTGGAACAACAGAGACTTGGTGGGACGATTCGCATAACTGGAGCACAGTCATGGAAGGTTATAAATTGTTTAGGAAGGACAGACGGGGTGAAAAGGAGGAGGAGTTGCGCTCTGTGTGAGGGAGCCGTATGATTGCTCAGAGCTCCAGTATGAGGAAGGAGAAAATCCAGTTGATTGTCTTTGGGTTAAGCTTAGAGGTGGAAGTAACAGAGGTGATGTTGTAGTTGGTGTCTGTTATAGAGCGCCAGATCAGGGAGAGGAGATAGATGAGGCTTTCTTCAGGCAGCTTAATGAAGCTTCCAAATCACAGGCCCTGGTTCTCATGGCAGACTTTAATCATCCAGACATTTGTTGGGAGACCAATACATCAGCACACAGACAATCCAGGAAGTTTTTGGAGAATGTTGGGGATAACTTCTTGGTACAAATGCTGAAGGAACCAACCAGGAGCCGTGCGCAACTTGACCTGCTGCTCACAAACAGGGAAGAACTAGTAGGAGAAATAGAAGTGGGAGGGAACCTGGGCTGCAGAGACCATGAGATCATAGATTTCAGGATCCAGATGAAAGGAAGAAGGGTGAGCAGTAACATCCAGACCCTTGATTTCAGAAGAGCAGACTCTGACTCCCTAAGAGACCAGATGAGCAGGATCCCATCTGGGAAATGAAGATGAAGGGAAAAAGAGTTGAAGAGAACTGGCAGTATTTTAAAGAAGTCTTACTGAAGGCACAGGACCAAACAATCCTGCTGCTTAGTAAGAAATGCAAACATGGTAGGCAACTAGCTTGGCTTAACAGGGAAATCCTTAGTCAGCTTAAATTCAAAAAGGATGCATACAAGAAATGGAAACATGGACAATTGACTAAGGAGGAGTATAGACATACGGCTGGAGAATGCCGGGCAGTAATCAGGAAAGCGAAAGCACAATTGGAACTGCAGCTGGCAAGGGATGTGAAGAGTAACAAGAAGGGTTTCTACAGGCATGTGAACAATAAACAGGTTATCAGAGAAGGTGTGGGGCCATTACTGGATGAGGGAGGTAACCTCATGACAGATGATGCAGGAAAAGCTGAAATACTCAATGCTTTTTTTGCCTCAGTCTTCACAGACAAAGTCAACTTCCCCATGATGGTCCTAGATGATGCAGTATGGGAAGATGGAGGGCAGCCATGTGTGGGGAAGGAACAAGTTCTGAGCTATCTAGAAAAACTAGATGTGCACAAGTCCATGGGTCTGGATTTAATGCACCCCAGGGTACTGAGGGAATTGGCAGAGGTCATTGCCGAACCTTTGGCCATTATCCTTGAAGACTCTTGGAGATCGGGGGAGATACCAGATGACTGGAAGAAGGCAAACGTAGTGCCCATCTTTAAGAAAGGAAAGAAGGACAATCCAGGAAACTAGAGACCCATCAGTCTTACCTCAATCCCTGGGAAAATATGGAGGGAATCGTCAAGGAATCCATTTTGGAGCACTTGGAAGAGGGGAAAGTGATCAGAAGTAGCCAACATGGATTCACCAGGTGCAAGTCCTGCCTGACCAATCTGATTAGCTTCTGTGATGAGGTAACAAGCTCTGTGGACATGGGGAACTCAGTGGATGTGATATACCTTGACTTCAGCAAGGCTTTTGATATGGTATCCCACAACATTCTTGTCCCTAAATTAAGGAGATATGGATTGGATCCTTGGATTATAAAATGGATAGAAAGCTGGCTTGATGGTCAGGCCCAACGGGTAGTGGTCAATGGCTCAATATCTGGATGGCGGTCTGTTTCAAGCGGAGTGCCGCAAGGTTCGGTTTTGGGGCTGGTGTTATTCAACATCTGTATTAATGACCTGGATGAGGGACTGGATTGCACCCTAAGGAAGTTTGCATATGACACAAAACTAGGGGGAGAGGTAGATTCATTGGAGGGTACAGAGAGAATCCAGAGTGACCTGGATAAATTGGAGGACTGGGCCATAAGAAATCTGATGCAGTTCAATAAGGAGAAGTGTAGAGTCCTGCACCTGGGGCGGAAAAATCCCAAACATTGTTACAGGCTGGGGACCGACTGGCTCAGCAGCAGTACAATGGAAAGGGACCTAGGGGTTACGGTGGATGAAAGGCTGGACATGAGTAAACAGTGTGCCCTTGTAGCCAAGAAGGCTAACGGCATACTAGGGTGCATTAGGAGGAGCATTTCGAGCAGATCTAGAAGTAGTTATTCCTCTTTATTTGGCGCTGGTGAGGCCACATCTGGAATATTGTGTCCAGTTTTGGGACCCCCAGTATAAAAAGGATGTGGATTTGCTGGAGCAGCTTCAGCGAAGGGCAAAAAAATGATTAAGGGTCTGGAGCACAAGACCTATGAGGATAGGCTGAGGGATTTGGGCTTGTTTAGTTTACAGAAGAGAAAACTTAGAGGTGATTTAATAGCAGCCTTCAACTTCCTGAAGGGGAGCTCTAAAAAGGAGAGTGAGAAACTGTTCTCAGTGGTATCAGATGGCAGAACAAGGAGTAATGGTCTGAAGTTGAAGAGGGAAAGGTGTAGGTTAGATATTAGAAAAAACTACTTCAGCAGGCAGGTGGTGAAGCATTGGAATGCGTTGCCTAGAGATGTGGTGGATTCTCCATCCCTTGAGGTTTTTCAGTCCCAGCTGGACAAGGTCCTGGCTCGGATGACTTAGTCGGGGTTGATCCTGCTTGAAGCAGGGGGCTGGACTAGATGACCTCCTGAGGTCCCTTCCAGCCCTGTGATTCTGTGGTTCTGTGATATGGCTATGGGCTGAAGAAGTGGGTCTGTCCCACAAAAGCTCATCAAATAAATTTTTTGTTAGTCTTTAAAGTGTTACTTGACTGTTTTTTTGTTTTGATAGTGTATAAACTAGCACGGCTTTCTCTCTGTTACTAATATGGAGGTGTGAACTTCCAGCACGGAGAAACTGCTTTTGTAACGGGCCAGCCACTCCCAGTCTCTGTTTAATCCTTGGTTGATAGAATCAAATTTGCAAATGAATTGCAGCTCAGAAATTTCTCTCACCATTTTATTTTTGAATTTTTTTCATGGTAGGACTGCTTGCTACTTTCAACCCAGTGAAAGCTTTAGGTAAGAACTTGGTGACAATATCTTATCATACCACACGTTAGTGGTATTCTTTTTTTTACAAAAATAGGTGGTTCTACCTATGTATTTTTTGGTAGAAGGAAATACTGCAGACCCAGAGGCACTTTTACAAGGTAAAAATTAGAAAGGTGTTAATGTTCCACGTGCAATACTATTGTGTTTGAAAACATGGAAAATAAAGAATTGAAAAAGATCTTCCTAGCAATTATCAATGACCTTTAGGGACAAGGTTTTTACAATCTGTCAGATGTTGATTTTCATAACATATTTTGACCTCTGATTTATCCTACATTTTTCTATGAAAAGAAATAAAATCCTAAAATATTTTTTATGTACAAGATAAGCACATTTTGCTGCCCAGTGTTACCAGTAACTAAACATTGTCAGGTGCTAATCCTGGCCTTTATCCAGGACAAATCTAAATGAAGAATCTCTCCTGTAGGATGCAGCCAGGAAATCAATTTGACTTGTTGTAAATGCATTTCATCTTCAATCTCCTTATAACCAAAACTGAAAAGCTGAATAGATAGCAACCAATTTATAATCTGAGAACTTCACAGAACCAGAATATTGCTGGAATGCACACACCCACATACTTACTTTGGTCTGCTGCATGATTGCGTTGCCATTACTGTGTGGAAAACCATTAAACTATGTTTAAACACATTGTCCCCACAGCTCTTAATACCTACAGAAAGATTTTATGAAGACACAGGGAGATACTGTGAATCTTTCCAATCTCAAAAGGGAAACAGAAGTTATTTTGGCGAAGGAATATATTGCCCTCAACATTCATTTTAAGAGTTTGTTGCACATCTGTGTTTCATATAATAAGTCATCTGGCAATTGACTTGGTAGCAGGCTACATATTGATTTAAAGAATGGAAAGATATAAAATGTACATGGTACATAATATATGTTCTAAAACCTAGGTAACTTCTAGGTCTCAATGGCCACATCAACATGGGCAGCTTCTGTCGAGAAAACTGAACTTTTCATAGAATCATAGAATACTAGGACTGGAAGAGACCTTGAGAGGCCATGAAGTCCAGCCCCCTGCCCTAATGGCAGGACCAAGTACTGTCTAAGCCATCCCTGACAGACATCGGTCTAACCTGTTCTTAAATATCTCCAGCAATGGAGATTCCACAACCTCCCATGACACTTTAGTCCACTGTTTGACCTCCCTGACAGTTAGGAACTTTTTCCTAATATCCAACCTAAACCTCCCTTGCTGCAGTTTAAGTCCATTCCTCTTGTTCTATCCTCAGTGGCCAAAAAGAACAAGTTTTCTCCCTCTTCCTTATGACACCCTTTTAGATGCCTGAAAACCGCTATCATGTGCCCCCTTAAGCTTCTCTTTTCCAAACTAAACAAGCCCAATTCTTTCAGCGTTTCTTCACAGGTCACATTCTCTAGACCTTTAATCATTCTTGTTGCTCTTTTCTGGACCCTTTCTAATTTCTCCACATCTTTCTTGAACTTCAGTGCCCAGAACTGGACACAATACTCCAGATGAGGTCTAACCAGTGCAGGGTAGAGCAGAAGAATGACTTCTCGTGTCTTGTTCACAACACACCTGTTAATGCATCCCAGAATCATGTCTGCTTTTTTTGCAACAGCATCACACAGTTGACTCATATGTAGCTTTTGATCCACTATAACCTCTAGATGCCTTTCTGCTGTAGTCATTCCTAGATGGTCTCTCCCCATTCTGTGTGTATGAAACTGATTGTTACTTCCCAAGTGGAGCACTTTGCATTTGTCCTTATTAAACTTCATCCTGTTTACCTCAGACCATTTCTCCAATTTCTCCAGATCATTTTGAATTATGACCCTATCCTCCAAAGCAGTTGCAACCCCTCCCAGCTTGGTATCATCTGCAAACATAATAAGCGTACTTTCTATGCCAAGCTTTTGACGACAAAACTTGTCAAGTGTCTACACAATTAAAGCACTCTGTCAAGAGTTAAGAACATAAGAATGGCCATACTGGATCAGACCAAAGGTTCATCCAGCCCAATATCCTGTCTGCCGATGGTGGCCAGTGCCAGGTGCCCCAGAGGAGGTGAACCGAAGACAATGCTCAAGCGATTTGTCTCCTGCCATCTGTCTCCAGACTTTGACTAAAGACTAGGGGCACCATACTTTACCCTTGGCTAATAGCCATTTATGGACCTAACCTCCAAAAATTTATCAAGTTCTATTTTAAACTCTGTTAGAGTGCTGGCCTTCACAGCCTCCTCACATCCCTTTCCATCTAGCATTTCTTTTCATTTTTCAGGATTCCTCCACTGCCGGGCTGTGCTGTGCTTTTCCCATCCCATGTCCCTCTCCCCCAGCATTTCTTGTCTACCATTTCTCTGCAATTTACTGGGCCACCATGGCACCCTGGGGCTGCTGGGCATTTACCCTCCCATGCCCTCATCCCCCAGCATTTCTTTTGATTTTTCAGGACTCCCTAGAGCTATGCAGCTGCCAGGCACCACTGAGCATTTCCTCTACAATGTCCCTTTCCAAGCACCATTTATTTTCAGTTTTCAGGAATCCCCCCTCCCTCCCTTGGGGGTGTTCCTCTGCTGTGCTTTTCCCCTCCCATGTCCCTTTACATCCATCTTTTCTTTGGAATTTTTTTCTTTCCATTATTTTTACTGTACATCAAACCCCCACATGAAGCCATCCATTTTTCACTGCCACAAGACACAAGGCTGGGACACCTGGCAGCTTTGCAGACCTTCCCACTCCCCATAAACAGGACAATTTGTTATAGCTTGCCATGTCCACAAAACAATGTGCTGGAGAAGTGACAGCAAGTGAGGTATTGTGAAATGCATGCTTACTGTCCCATCCTTAATAACCCATGTGCCCTTCAAAAGTATACTTTCAGTGATAGTACACAGAAAGACCCATTTATTGCACTTCAAAGCACATTATGTGAATTGTATCTTAATTTTGACCATTTTCTAGACCCAGTGACCAGCATTTGAGAGAAAACCAGAAGATGGAAGAAATGCAAACAAGAGCTGATCCTGCAGCATATGGAAAAGACTGAGGCAGAGCACAAGAACCTGACAACGGATGCTGCTCAGTGGCGTCACAGTACAGCTGAGTGGCATCAGAGTCAAGCTCACTTTAATGAGAGAATGCCTGACCTTCAGCAGCAGCATTTGTCAAACATGAGTCAGGTTGCGGCAAAGCAGATGAAGGTCATGGCAAATCTCTTAATGGCCATTACTGTGCAGACAGACGTCCTGCGCTCCCTGCTTCAGCTGCAGAGGAACTCCCAAACCAGCAAGACAGCAGCTGATACCTGCTGGCTGGAGTCCCCTGATGAGAGGTTGCCCACCCCCCATCACCACTCCAGCCCCAAAGGCTTCCATTCCCAGCCATTTAAACCTCTCCTCCCCACAAAATAAATTCCCTCCTTTCAGGTTGGTGTGATTCCTTGTCCTGGAGGAGTGTGAGGGGGAAACACAAATCAAAACAGCTGGGTTAGGGGAGGGGGCATGACACTGACAGCACAGATTTCCAGTGATATTCCCTGGTCTGCAGCAGATGCATAGCTGAGGGAACTGGGTGGGTCACAGAAATGGGGGATGTTGCTGAAAGCACAGCTGCCCAGTAATACTCCCTGATTTGCAACAGACGCACAGCTGAGGGAACCGGGCAGGTGGGGGAATGGGGGATGTTGCTGAAGGCACAGCTGCCCAGTGATACTCCCTGGTCCACAGCAGACTTGTGGCTGAGGGAACCAGGTGGGTTGAGGGAGTGGGGAGCCACTGAAGGCACATTCATTCTATTTACTGCAACTTAACCCTCTCCCACCAAGTAAAAGCATTCATTCATTACAGCACGGTATGATCTATTGGCACTTTGGCACAGAAATACACAGGTAGCATGTGCGTTACAGATCAGTCATAAAGCTGTTTTTTTAAAGTGTCCCTTATTGCTGCAGCCTGAGCATGGCTACTGGTGGATAGTAGTGTAGGCAACTGTGAGTAAGCCCTGCCTAGAGCCTCAGCTTCAGAATTCCAGGTAGATGGGAAAGTCTTCTGCCTGGTTTCACACGTTATGCACAATACTGCACACTATAATAACAGTGGGGACATTAGCTTCAGAAATGTCCAAACATGTCAATAAACACTTGAACCTCACTTTTAAACATCCAAAGGAACATTCCACCACCATTCTGCACCTGCTCAGTCTTTGATTAAAGCTTTCCTTGCTGGGGTCCAGGGATCCTGAGTAGGGTTTCATCAGGCAGGAAAGCAGAGGGCAAGCAGAGTTGCTCAATATAACAATGGGCATCTCCATGTCGCCAGTCTTGATTTTCCAATCATGAAAAAAGTCCCATCAAGGAGCTTTCGGTACAGTCCTGAATTTCAGAATATGTGCACTTTGGGAACCCTCCCAGACCAGCCAACACTGATGTCAGTAAAACTACCTTTGTGATCTATCAACTCCTGCATCACCATGGAGAAGTACCCCTTTTGATTTGTACATTCTGAGGCCGGGGGGCTGTGGCCCTGATGGGGATGTGCATGTCATCTCTTGCCCCACCACAGTTAGGAGAGCCCTGTGCAGCAAAGCCACCCACTATGGCCTGTACATCTTCCAGTGTCACAGTCTTCAGGAGAAGATGCCGACAGATTGAATGGGTCACCTCCATCACCACAGACCCCACTGTAGATCTGCCCACCCCAAAATGATTTGCCACTGACCAGTAACTGTTGGGAGGTTGCAAACTTCCATAGTGAAACTGCTACTTGCCACTGAACCACTCACTTGCCAATGAGCCTGCCTCATTTTTGTGTTGCTGCACTTCAGAACGGGCACCAGCACATCACAAAGTTCCATAAAAGTGCACTTGCATATGCAAAAGTTCTGCGCTTACTCCTGGTTGTTGTAGGATTCCAAAACCATGTGGTCCCACTAGTGTGTGCTGGTCTCACAAGTCCAAAACTGCTGTTCCACTGTCAGCAATACAGTCAAAGCAGCCACCAGCTCTGAGTTCTTGGACTGCAGTTGGGAGATTTACTCTTCCAAACCATCCTCCTCCTCCTCATCATCATTACCAACAGCAGCAGCAGCACCAGTAGGATAGCCAAGCATTACCGAGCTTTGGAATTAAAGGACAAATTGCATGATAGCTGCTGTGGTTGCTGAAATGATCTGTGCTATGAGTTGGAGCGTTTGTGGATCCATGCTTGCACTGGAATGCTGCAGCAGGAAATGGTGTGATCATCACTTCTTTTTTCACATGGTTAGTGATGCAGTGAATTCTGGGACTGTGCTTGGAATTCTGGGATTGCAACATGAAACACCCACAAGCAACCAGGGCTAAGGCATTGTGGGGTAGGTACCCACAATGCAGTGCTCACACTGTCAGACTTGTGCAGGGCAATGGGGGTGTAAAGATTCAACACGGAAAAAAGGTCAGATGAATTTCAAGAAGCCTCGTGGGCACTTTATTTGAATTCATAACATTGAGGTTAAATACTCAAATTTATTAAATATTGAATTTATCTCATAGTGTAGATGCAGCCTCAGTCTGGTACTAAGACATAAATTTTAATAGTAAGGTCATTAATCATTGGAAAAATGTACCAAAGTTTGTGGAGGATTCTCCAACACTGACAATCTTTAAATCACATTTAAATATTTTTCTTAGCAGATCTGCTCCTGGAGTCACTTTGGGAAAATCCTATGGCCTTTGTTATTCAGGAGGCCAGACTGAAAAGAACGTAAGAACTGCCATATACTGTGTGAGACCAAACATCCATCTAGCCCTGTATCCTGCATTCCAACAGTATCTAATGCCAGATGCCTCAGAAGGAGTGAACAGAACAGGTACTAACTGAAATGATGGCTCTCCTGGCATCCATTTCCAGCCTCTGACAAATAGAGGGTAGGAACACCATTCCTATCCATCCTATCTCATAAGTATTGATGGACCTAATCTCCACGAATTTATCGAGAGGTTTTTCTGTGTTGTTTTATTGTTTTTTTTTGAACCCTGACAAAGTCCTGGTCTTCACACATCCTCTTGCAAAGAGTTCCACAGGTTAACTGTGTGCAAAAAATGAGCTTCTTTTTGTTTGTTTTAAACTTACTGTCCGTTAATTTCATTTGGTTCACATGTTATTGGAACAAGTAAATAACTTTTTCTTACTCACTTTCTCCATACCTGTCATGATTTTATAGACTTCTATCATATCTCCCCACTTAGTATCCACTTTTCTAAGAGGAAAATTCCCTGTCTTTTTAATCTCTCTTCATAAGTCACTTGTACCAAACCCCAATCACTTTTGTTGCCCTTCTCTGAACCTTTCCCAATGCCAATATATCTTTTGGAGATGAGGAAACCACATCTGTATGCAGTAATCTAAATATGGGCATACTATGGATTTGTATAAAAACAATAAGGTATTTTTGTCTTATTCTCTATCCCATTTTTGATAACATTCTTTCTTTTCCTTTTTGACTGCTGCAGCACATTTAGTGGGTGTTTTCAGAGAACTGTCCACAATGACTCCAACATCTCTGTCTTTTGAGTGGTTATAGTTAAAGTAATCCCCGTCATTTTAATAGACAGTTTTTTTTCTAATATGAATTACTTTGCATTTATCAACATTAAAACTCATTTGACAGTTTGCTGCCCAATCACCTAGTTTTGTGAGATCATTTGGAAGCTTTTCATCCCCTGCTTTGTTCTTAACTATCTTGTGCAGTTTAGCATTATCAGCAAATTTTGTCACTTCACCGTTTATACCTTTCTCCAGATCATTTAGAAATATGTTGAATCAGATTGGTCCCAGTGCGAAACTTTGAGGAACGCCACTAGTTACCTTTCTCCAGTGTGAATGCTGAACATTTAAGCCTACCTATTGTTTCCTGCTTTTAATGCGTAATAAGTCCATGAGAAAAACTTCCCTCTAATCCCAAGACAACTCCTTTTTGGTTCTTTTTATTCTATATTTACACTTAATTTGACAGAGTTTGTGCTCCTTTCTATTTTCCTCACTAGGATTTAACTTCCACTTTTTAAATAATACCTTTTTATCTCTCACCACTTCTTTTAGTTGGTTGTTAAGCCATGCCGGCACTTTCTTGATTCTTTTACTATACTTTTATTTTTTTAAATTTTGGATATACAGTTAAGTTGAGCATCTATTATGGTGTCTTTGAAATATCTCCAGGCGGCTTGTAGGGATTTTACATTTGGTACCATACCTTTTAATTTCTGTTTCACTAACTTCCTCGTTTTTGTGTAGTTTCACTTCTGAAATTAAATTCCATGGTGTTGGGCTACGGTGGTGTCTTTTTTCCCACCACATGACTGTTAAATTTTATTACATTATGATCATTATTTCCAAGTGGTCTATTTATATTTACCTCTTGGACTAGATCCTGTACTTCACACAGGAATAAATCAAGAATTACCTCTCCTCTTGTGAGTTCCAGAACCAGTAGCTCCAAGAAGCAGTCATTTAAGGTATAAAGAAACTTTATCTCTGCATCCTGTCCTGAGTGACATGTACTCATCATAGGTGAATTCCTCATTACTATTGAGATTTTTATTTTTATACCCTCTACAATATCCCTTAGCGATTCTATAATAACAATAAAAAATCCTGATCTTCATAACGATCCCTCTCTGGCATGGAAATCTGTGAATCTGCTTATAGTTACTAACCAATTTGGCAGGAAGTGGTGGATTTTAGAGACGGAATTCCATTTCCTCACAGATGACAGAAGTGTCCAGAGACGAAACTTCATTGATTTACCTTTAAGCCAGCATCAGCTCCATGCCAAATTCTCAGTTAATTTAATGTATGGAGATTTTTCTAAATAAGTTTCTCAAAATAACCAATCTCTCATCAATGCTTTTTGTGGGCTGGTTATAAAAACTGAGAGAGAACATGAGAATTGCAAATGGTAGTCCCACAGTACTTACCCCAGGAGCTCCATTGTATCTGTTTCAGTGGGTGCACAGGCCAGGCCTCCTGCACTCTTCTCTTCCTGTTGGCTACATCTAACCTGGACCTGGAGAAGTGATTGCCAGCTCCAAAAGGTATGTGCTAGTTCTGATCATGCTAGTGTTCTAAAAACAGTAGCATAGCTGCAGCTGCATGTGCAGTGGCTTGGATTTTGTGGACCTGAAGACGTATCCTCGGGGCAGGTTTATACTCAGGGTGACAAGTCAGTGCCCCAGCTGGATGGTGCACATGCTAGATGGATTGCTTCACTGTTATTTTTTGCATGAACAATCACTCCCCACAACCTCCAAGCATAAAAATATGCATAGACTTCTTTCCTAGGGTACAGCTAACCTCTATAGAATATAGGTCTTTGCATTTATCACCACCATGAAATGAATTATGGTGTTAACGCCTCTCTGAGCTATGATTTCAGTTTGTCTGCAGACTTAGGAGGGACAGCATTCCATCAGGTCCACTCACTTCTTTTCAAGCTCTTCTCCAAACCCATCAGGACTAGAAAATAACATTTTAAAATTAAATTTTGAATTCTTATACTAATCACTTTAACCTCAGCACTAAGTTTCTAGATGTGGGTCTCTAGGGCTTATGCAGCCATCCAGCCCTTTCTTCTGAAGTGGAGCCAGTATTTTACTCAGTGCAACTCCATTGGTGTGCAGATGGATTAGGATATGGACACACACAGTCTTATGTGACGCTGTTGCTACCACTAACATCATAAGCAGGGGCACTAAGAATGCTGGGCAGAGCTGAAGCATCCCCAGGCTCCAGGCCTAGTGGTTGGGGTCACAGCTACCAGCTCTGCACACCAGGGGTTTGCTGTGCCACTGACTAGCATCAACGTTATCATCACCCATCATACTTCCCAGGCCAGTCACTTAATTATGGTGATCATGTGCACTGTTCGATGGATAAATCAGAGAAAACTATCTGAGCACTTCATGCCACAGACTATGCTTACTAAGAAGACACAGTATAGCCCTGATTGTTTTCAAATAGTGCCTGCTGGACATCAGCTGTTCATTGCATTTAGACTGCATCAGATTTACAGCACACTGGCTTGGCTTTCCTCTTGCTCTGTTAAACCGCAGTAGCATCTGTCTGGTTGGGTAACAAAAGCTGGTGAACTTTGAAACCAAGCCATCAGGCTAAGATGGAAACAGATGGGTCTCTTGAGAAACTTTCAGAAATGAACTTCAATTTTGGATACATGTTTGCTGAAAAAGCGAGTCGGTCATGCTTCAGATCTGTATCTAATTGTATGTCCTGTCACCTTATTGATTTGGAACCAATCCTTTAGCCTTTTATTTTTTTCAATAATTAAATTAATTAAATCTTGAAAGTTAGTAAAAAGTGATCTTTAAAGAAGACTTAAATGGCTGCAGTGTTTAGAGTTGGTCCCAGCCAGCTGTCATTACACTGCATCATCAAACATGCTTTAAGGCATTATTAGAGCTATGATACTTTGATACATTCCTCAAATGCATTATCAGAGAACCATCTCTCTGTTCGCCTAGCATAGATTTAGCCCATGGGAAAGACCAGTTATGAAAGAGCCAGTTAAAAAGAAATTTATGCCTAGATTGCATGATAGAATTATTTGAAAGGTAAGGATGGATATCAGTTTGGTCAGGTGCAATACACCTACTAAATTCTTGTTCCAGTCTTGCTTTCAAGCCCAGCTGGATAGTAATATGGATGACTCAGTGGGGACTTGACCTTTTTCCAAATAATGTGATATCGTATGGGAAACGCTATTTGCTGAAATTCTCCATAGGATCCCAATGTTTTCTATAAAACTAGTTGGATAAGAGGGAAAGGTGAAATGGCAAATAAAACTAACAAGTGCGAATTAATATCCATAAATATTGTTTAAAAATTATTGGGTCACATCCCAACCGAGTATAGCTTCACTGACGTTCTTTTGGGGATCTGGCTGGAATATTGGCAGTTAAGGTGCATCTTAGATGAGAGAGGAAAAATGATTTTTGGCACTGAAAATATTTATCTAAATGTTTAGTGTACATCTATAATTTCAGTATCAATGTAAGAGGGAAAGGGAAAATGGCCTTTCTCAATTGTGGAATGGAATTTAAACATATGATTCAAACACGTACTTTTTTTAATTTTTGTAACATAGAGAAATAAACCCAAAGAATGTCCTATGCATTTGAAGGCCCAATTCACATACAACAGGCCTTCCCTCAGCCAAACTACAAATTAAAGGACTGATGTATGCTCAAGTCTTATTCCATTAAATCAAAGCCACTACATTTGCCTTATGATTACAAGTGTAGTGACTCCCAGGTATTGTTCATCAGCCATGTTCATCTGCAATGATGTACCCAAGAAGCTGGTTGGCAGTTTTGGGCCCCCCAGTACAGAAAAGATGTGGATGTGCTGGAGCAGGTTCAGCGGAGGGCAATGAAAATGATTAAGGGGCGGGAACATATGACCTATGAGGAGAAGCTGCGTGATTTCAGCTTACTTAGTTTGCAGAAGACTGAGGGGTGATTTAATAGCAGCCTTCAACTTCCTGAAGGGGAGCTCTAAAGAGGATGAAGATAAATTGTTCTCAGTGGTATCAGAGAGCAGAACAAGGAAGAATGGTCTGAAGTTACAGAAGGAGAGGAGTAGGTTGGATATTAGGAAAAACTATATCACCAGGAGGGTGGTGAAGCACTGGAATGCATTACCTAGGGAGGTGGAGGAATCTTCATACGTAGAGGTTTGTAAGTCCTGGCTTGACAGTTCTGGCTGGGATGAGTTAGATGGGGTTGATCCTGCTTGGAGTAGGGGACTGGAATCGATGACCTCTTGAGGTCCCTTCCAGCCCTATGATTCTATGAAATGCATGGGACTTTACCATTTGAGTTAAAAGAATGAATGTGTTAGATGGTAGCAGTAATAAGTCTTTATTCTCTTGTGTGGAACAACTACAGAAAGGAGACATATAACACATATTCCACATATATGTTACAGAAAGTCAGCTTTTGGCACAAAACTATTTCCTATGCACATTTAAAACAGATTCTTTGTCACTGCCGCTGGAGAAGGATTTAGTCTCAAAAGCTATGTCTACACTGCAGTATTTCGTCAATAAAACTCATGGAGCTTCCACACTAAAAATGTGTTCCGTTGACATACTGTTGACAGAATTTGGCACTTTTGTCAACAGCCTTCTTCCTCTCCCCCATGAGGCAGAAAGTCTTTCTCCACAGAATGTGTTGACAAAAAAGCTGTGTGGATACTCTAGGGGGTCCTCTGTTGACAAACAGTGCTGCCAGGTCACCAGGCAGCCCTGTCTTCTGTGCTTCTTGATGGCTGTTCTCTCAAGAGAGTGGAGGACCAATCTGGCTGCTTTCTGTCAATAGAGCAGATCGCAGAGCAATCCGCTTGCATGTGACCACAATATGTTGACAGAAATTTTATTGGAAGATCTCTTCTGACAGTAAAGTTTATTGACAGATCACTGTATTGTGTACATAGCCTAAGAGAGTAGCCAGTTATGCTTTCAGAAATAGTGTATGTTTGATGACTGGGTTACTTGGGGGCAGTAAACACTCACTTGTGTGCCTCATCATCTGATGGGTTTAGTATTAAAGGAGATGCTGAGTGTCCTAGTGGTGATGTTGGTTAGCTAGGAATCCCCTTTCCACCCATTTGCTGCAGTCCCTTATTTCTAACGGAACATAAAATGGTGGCGCCTCTGCCTGGCTTGATTCCTGTATACACTTAGTCTGTGTCTACACTAGCAAGCTCTTTTGGAAAATCCATCCCTTTTTTTAAAGAACACATGGCACATCTGTGAACAAAATGGGCTCTTTTAATCCAAAATTGAAAGAATGCATCTTTTCTTCCAGAAGCCCTTTTCTGCTCCCTGATCAGAAAGAGTGCCTTCTTTCTAAATGTTCATTCAAAAAAGCACACGTAGACACTCTGCAGGCCCGTTTTATGAAAGTGAAGTCCTCATGTTGCTGGATTTTCCAATCCCTGCCTCATTCTTTCAAAAGAGTGGGGGCTGTGCAGATGGTCTCTATCAAAAGAGCAGATTGATCTTTCAATCTGATTTTTTGTGTGTGGATGTGGTCTTTCAAAAGAAGTTTTTTTGGAAGACCTCTTCCAGAAGAACTTCTTTCGAAGGATCACTGTGGTGTAGATGTAGCCTTAAAGGTGTGCTTTGGGAATACTTATTCCAGTAATAATCTGGGTTTTACTCCCAGGCTACGTCTACACGTGCACCCAACTTCGAAATAGCTTATTTCGATGTTGCGACATCGAAATAGGCTATTTCGATGAATAACGTCTACACGTCCTCCAGGGCTGGCAACGTCAATGTTCAACTTCGACGTTGCTCAGCCCAACATCGAAATAGGCACAACGAGGGAACGTCTACACGGCAAAGTAGCACACATCGAAATAAGGGAGCCAGGCACAGCTGCAGACAGGGTCACGGGGCGGACTCAACAGCAAGCCGCTCCCTTAAAGGGCCCCTCCCAGACACACTTTCATTAAACAGTGCAAGATACACAGAGCCAACAACTAGTTGCAGACCCTGTATATGCAGCACGGACCCCCAGCTGCAGCAGCAGCAGCCAGAAGCCCTGGGCTAAGGGCTGCTGCCCACGGTGACCACAGAGCCCCGCAAGGGCTGGAGAGAGAGTATCTCTCAACCCCCCAGCTGATGGCCGCCATGGAGGACCCCGCTATTTCGATGTTGCGGGACGCGGATCGTCTACACGTCCCTACTTCGATGTTGAACGTCGAAGTAGGGCGCTATTCCCATCCGCTCATGGGGTTAGCGACTTCGACGTCTCGCCGCCTAACGTCGATTCAACTTCGAAATAGCGCCCAACACGTGTAGACGTGACGGGCGCTATTTCGAAGTTACTGCCACTACTTCGAAGTAGCGTGCACGTGTAGACGCAGCCCCAATGAGCAATTATAAATAGTGTATATCTAATAGATCAAATTAGTATTAACATACACCTTTACTTAAACAACAACTAGTCCTGTGGCACCTTATAGACTAACAGATATTTTGGATAGTAACACAGAGGAAGCCGTGCTAGTCTATACACTATCAAAATAAAAAGCAGTCAAGTAGCACTTTAAAGACTAGCAAAACAGTTTATTAGGTGAGCTTTCGTGGTCTGGCTATGGTCTGAAGAAGTGGGTCTGCCCACGAAAGCTCACCAAATAAACTATTTTGCTAGTCTTTAAAGTGCTACTTGACTGCTTTTTGTTTAGATATTTTGGAGCATAAGCTTGCATGGGCAAAGACCTGCTTCATCAGATGTAGCTTTATTTCACAACTTAAGGAAACAGGGTTACAGACTAAATTTAAACAGAACCAAGTGACATGGTACATAGAAATAAAGGAAACTTCTCTAACTGTAATGTATACTGCCATAAGTTATCTCACCCCAGAGTTTATACTCCTTGGGTATGAGAGTTGCAGATACTTGTTTGTGTTTGTGCCCTTACAGGTATTCCATTGGACTTCAAACAGCTAGGTAGAGGTTCTGTGTGTTGGTTCAGGCAAGGCAACAAGCTGAACAGCCCCTCTAATAATGGAGCTGGCCCCTGCAGCACATTAACAGGCACAGATAATTAGTCTTTTCTCTGTAGGGCCTCATCATTAGGATCTAGCTTTCCAAAGCAGTTCCTGGACTGGGAAAAGACTCCACACCTGCTCTGAAGTGGTTTGTTTAATCACAGGCTGCAGTGTGCCTGCCGCAGCGACCCTAAATCCCCAAAACAAGGAGACCACCATCTTCTCTCCCAGAGTGGCAAAAAACACTAGTTTCCTTCTTTTTTTCCATGGCATCATGGCAGTTGTAGTCTCTAGAGCCAGATTACAGCACAAAGATCCTCCCAGGAGAAGTCAGAAGGGCCTATAGAGGTATTCTGAAGAAGAAGAAGAAAAAGATGATAGAGCAACCTGAAATATGTCCCATCCAGGTAAAGGTTGATTTTATACAATGCTGAGGTTCTTGGATGGCCCTGAGTTCCTATTGATCCCTATGGATCTACTATATGTTGGGGAGGACCTTACAGCCTTTTCCACTGAGCAGTGATTCCCTAACCATGCCATGTAAAGGGATCCCCATCTGTGACCAAAGAACTAATGGAAAAGAGGCTTTTATTGTCTTGAAGAAAATTTCTTTGAATAGCAAAACATACAAAATAACTGTGATAATTTCTGCTAGAGTTGAAAATTATTGGAAGATACTGAGATGTATGAAGTGACATTTTGCCTTCAACACAGGGAGTCTTCTCTGTGTTACAACATAGGGCCTCCTCCCCCAAGAATATGTAAGGCAGTACTTCCACCATTGCTGTAGAGCCTATATGAAATCCTCCATATTGACAGAAATAAATGATCACAATAGTAGTTCATCCAAAGTCAGCTTAAGATATCAAAATTCTCACTGACCTCAATGAATTTTGAGTTAGAGCCTCTCATGATTTATCTACTTTGGGCTAAATACTGTTCACCTTACTCATGAGGTTGATCCTAGTTTCAGCAATGGGCCTAATTGCCTGAATTTGATGAGAGTTTTGTCTGAAAAATAAAGCTGCATTTGAGCCAAATAACTCCATGTAAGTCTTATTTCAAGAGTGGTCTCACAGCATTTTCATTCTGTTTCTTACACCTACTGTAATCTCTTCTATCATCTCTTGCATTTCCTGTGATCAATACATCTGCTGATTGAAATAGATCTGTTTTGGTTTTCTGAGTTTGTTTATATCCAATGAAATGTCTGCTACAGTATTAACAGCTTTGAAACAATGCTTCCTGCTCTTTCACACATTCTTTTTCATTTCCCTTTTTATGTTGCAGACAAAAGTTCAGTGAACACATCTCAGCATCTTCAAACAATTTTCAGTACAAGCATAATTTATTGCAGTTCTTTATCAGTTATTCCTATTCTGCGTAATCAAATTTTTTCTTGAAGTGTCTTCCCAATAGTTCATTCATCAAACGCAAATGATGTTTATAAGATCACATTTGGAGAATGTTGATATCACCGTATTTACTGGGCAATAAGTTGTAGGAAATGTGTCCCTTAATGGAACTGTAATGTCATTCCATTTATTGTGGTTTGAATACTATTGATTGCTCCTTTAGAAGTTTTGTGTCTTCATCATCTTCATTACTTCATCAATATTTGCAATACAATTTTTTTTTTTATTTCTTTAAGGGTAGTTTTCCTTCTGAGTAATTAATTCGACTGGCTGTAGGAGATGAATTAGTGTATGTATTTAAAACTTTTCAAAACATTTCACGCATATAAAAAGCTAGAGTCAGAAAAAAGAACTTTATATTAAGATGGTCATTTTTTAAAAAGAAGAAATTAGGGTGAATTAAGTCCCTTCTCTAAAGTTCTTTTACTTATATTTTGAATTAAGGAGCGGGGACAAATTGCTGTAGATTCACTTTTCCCCAGCTCCACAGCATCATTTAGGCACTTGTGTATTCCATTAACTTCTGGAAAGCCATTGCCAAGGGCTTCATATACCACCTGTCGCAATAAAATTAGCTTGCTGTAGACAGTATAGAACTGATGATGAACATAAAGAGATTTCTTAGATGCAGAAATTACTTAAACCAGACCAACTCTTTCATCACACTCTGTAAATTACGCATTATCCATTTTGTTTTCCTGTCATCTGAGATTCATTTAATTCTCAAAACACACCTGATTAAGAAGAACCTAGGAGAACTTATCCAGGAAGCAGTGCTTCCTTGCATACAATATGTCATGACATTTTGTTTTTTTTTTTCTTTGTGTGAATTGTATTGTCTAAATTTAGCTTACATCCTAACCCACATAACTTTAGTATTCATAATTCAAATTATGCAGCGAGGTGAAAGAATTTCCTACTGAAGTTGCAAATTTTTGTCCAAAGCCACAGCTGCCATTTTTTCTCCACATTTGTTTTTTATACAATTCCCAGCACAATTATGTTACCATAACATTTAAAATCAATTATAGTAAGCCAATGAGTGTGCCTAAAACAGTATTTTTAATTTAAAAAACTTGTAGTCTCAATTTATTTATTCTGATAATCAAAGCTGTTTATGTTCCCTTGAAGGATATGGCTATAGCCCTCTGATCAAGAACAGGCAACAAACAATACAAGCAGCACATTTTTCAAAAACAAAAAGTATTTATTTAGAAATGAAAGGTTGCAGAAAGGGAGTACAGAGAAAAGCAATAGAGTTACATTAAAAAGCGTCAACATAAATAAAGACAGACCACTCCAATAATTGCATGCAATGCCGTAAGGGTGTTTCTCAACCTTTTTTTAATAAAGTACCCATTTAAAAAAATATCTCCAAACTTCTCTCACATATCCCTAAGGGTATCATCCGTTGAGAAACATGGTCCAAAGTTATTCTGAGATCTTGAAACAAGTGCCATTCAACCTTGCCAGATTACTGTACCCTTTCCAGGAGTCAGATTTGTTTTGCATACCACTGTTACACCTCACTTAAAAACTACTTATAAAAACACAAAAATATCACAAGAAGACTCATACTGAAAACCTGCTGACTTTCTACCATCTTATTACCACATAAATTAATTAGAACAGAAATGTTGTATTTACATTTCAGCATGAGGCATATGAATTGGTAGAAACAAGTCATTGTCTGAATGAACTTTAGACTGTGCTGACTTTAATAGTGTTTTTTATGTAGCCTGTTGTAAAATTAGGCACATATACTATCTAGATGAGTTGATGAACCTCTGGAAAACCTCTGTGTACACCCAAGGGCGCAAGTACCCCTGGCTGAGAAACACTGTGCTATAAAACATAACAACATACTCTACATCATATAATAGGGTAACTGTTAAGCATATTATAATATAGCAATTAGGGATATAAAACATATCAGATAAACATTCAATATTACACCTTTAAATACTCAATACAACATGCAAACATGTAAGGAGAGCCAATGGCAATTATTACACGGAGAGGGGAAGATTTATGCAGAACTCATGCGTATATCCTTTCTTCCACTGACAGACACGTTCCCACATATTCTAGGAATGAAAGGGCAAAAAGAAAGATTATAGTTACAGAAATTCTGTAAAGCCCTCAGAACCATCTTAAAAATCTTTTCTGCGCCAGAATAATTACGGATCATTGGTGCATTTGGGGCATAATGGCTGCCAGTGGGGATTTTGGTATGCCTGTTGCTGCTGGGATAGAAATGCTGTTAGCTAGGCTGTTAAGGAACCCTGTGACCTTAGAATTATGGGTTTGCAGCTGCTGTTGCTTCTTTGCAACCAGCTTCCAATCTGCAGGGTTCTGTTGCTGTTGCTCTTGATGCTTCTTCCCAGGTGGGTTCTGCTGTGCTGACACCTTTTTCCTTGCAGATGTTTCAGAGCATCTTCTCTCGTTCCAGGTTCTTGTCGCACAGCAGGGTTTATCCTGCTGGACTTGATTTACTTACTTGACTTAAAACTCTTGTACTCTGACTGGAACATAGGTCATCTACAAGTCTCTTCTACTTCACTCTGTCTTGGGACAAAACTTCTAGCTGACTACAGGAGTACCCCAGCTGTTGTCCTTCAATCTCAGTAGATCTTCTCCACGTTGACTGAGGTCTTCCTCTTTTATGCTTTTGTTATGAGTTCCATTTGAGAGCATGAGAGACTATGCTGGATGATGTTTTTTTGAGAGTATGGCCGAGCCATCCCCACTTTCTTCTCTTGATTTGTATATCAAGTGGTTCTTGTCCTCCTCTGTTCCAAAGCTCCTCATTTGTGATGAAGTCTTGCTATTTGATGTGAAGGATTTACCTCAAACATATGTTTAAGAAAGTCTATACCTTGTGATTTGGAGACTTTTTAGTATGCCAGGTCTCATATCCCTATGTTTTGGGAGTAAGGAAATTTCAAAGTTGGGAGCATATTTCGAAGCACACGTCACTAGACTGCTGGTCAGCAATTCGAAGTTAGCAGCTTCAAAATGCAAGTAGCTGCAATTATACTAATGAGGCTCTGCATATGCATGACAGTGCCTCAATTGAATTTTTGAATGGCAAGAATTTACATGCCACTTTGAAAAGGGAGAGGTAGTGTGGCCACAATCATAGAGACTGATAAAATCATGACACCTATAGACAAAGTAAATAAGGAAAAGTATTTACTTGTTCCAATAACATAAGAACTGTGGGTAAGCAAATGAAATTAATGGGCAGAAGGTTTAAAACTAACAAGAACTAACTAACAATCTTCAGAACTCCTACAAGAAGATATTGTTAAGACTGAGACTTTATCAGGCTTCAAAATAGAACTGGATAAATTCATGGAGGTTAGGTTCAGCAGTACTTATTAGCTAGGACTGGTAGGAATGGTGTCCCTCTCCTCTGTTTGTCAGAGGCTGGAAATGGATGACAGGAAAGGGATCATTGAGGCTAATGTAGCCCTACTTCAAAATAAACTATTCCAGAATATCTATCCTGAAAAAGCTTATTTTGATATAAACAAGCTACTCACAAGAACACATATCAAAATAGCACCCAGCTACTTTGAAATAGCATGTTGGACATATGGGCTACTTCTACACTACAGCGATCTTTCAAAAGAAGTCCTTCCAGAGGATCTCTTACAAAAGAACTTCTTTTGAAAGAGTGCATCCACACACAAAAATGCAGATCAAAAGAGTGATCTGCTCTTTCAAAAGAGGGCATTCACACAGATCCACTCTTTCAAAATAACAGGCCAGGGATCGAAAAATCAGGTGCCGTGAGAACTGCTCTTTCAAAAAAAAGGACCATTGGAGAATCTACACATTTTCTTTCAAAAGAAGCTTGCAAATAAAAGTGCTCATCCTGAGAACTCTGAATTGTAGACATAATCTGAATGATCACCTGTTCTGTTCACACACTGGCCATGTCTACACGTGCCCCAAACTTCGAAATGGCCATGCAAATGGCCATTTTGAAGCTTACTAATGAAGCGCTGAAATGCATATTCAGTGCTTCATTAGCATGCGGGCGGCAGCGACGCTTCGAAATTGACGCGCCTTGCCGCCGTGCGGCGCGTCCAGACGGGGCTCCTTTTCGAAAGGACGCCACCTTCTTCGAAGTCCCCTTATTCCCATGAGCTCATGGGAATAAGGGGACTTCGAAGTAGGCAGGGTCCTTTCGAAAAGGAGCCCTGTCTGGACGCGCCGTGCGGCGGCAAGGCGCATCAATTTCGAAGCGCCGCTGCCGCCCGCATGCTAATGAAGCGCTGAATATGCATTTCAGCGCTTCATTAGTAAACTTCGAAATGGCCATTTGCATGGCCATTTCGAAGTTTGGGGCACGTGTAGACGTAGCCACTCTGGAGCATTAGGCATTAGCCACTGTTGGAAGACAGGACACTTGGCTAGCTGGACCTTTAGTCTGACCCAGTATGAATGTTCTTATGTTACATCACCCCTATTGACTCCTACGGGCTTCGGTATGTTCCTATGAGGTTTTCTCAGATGCCCATTAGATGAACACTAGCTCTTTCCTGTCCAGAAGTCCCATTGGTTTCTATAAGCTGCAAGTTATTCTTATGAGGTTTTGCTGAGCCATTCCTCACAGGAAGTGATGTCATCTCTATTCTTTTCTATGGGCTTCCATGCATTTCTATATGATTTCCCAATACATGACACAACCCTACAGTTGCCATTATTATATTTTCAAGTTTAAATTATTCTTAACTTAAATTTAAGTAGAGGTTTATGTCTAAAATTAATTAATATTCTCATCCTGTCCTTATACTACCATCACCTTTTCTTATGTCTAATTAAGAGAGTTTAAATTTCAGAGATTTTAAATCCCTTCCTGAGATTTTGCTGCCAGCCTTTAATTTAGTTGCTACAAGGTAATTAAAACAGCTGAAGTGAAAATCTCTTGCTACAATTGGACCATGCCACTGACTAGGGATTCTGGAAATTATTGTAATAGAAAAATACAGATGATAATCAGCAGCTTTTTTTGGGATTCAAAACAGATCTAACATCTAACCTAGAATATCACTAAATATTGTATTGCAGTTATGCTATTATATTCTGTTGTTTAAAACTACATACTTTCTATTAGTGCTCTCGGTTTTGGAAAAGTCTCTGTAGTGTGGTAATAGTGGATTTTGTCCAGTGATTACTTACAACACAGATTTGTACTCAGACTTAACTTCTCAAGTCAGTTACATTTATTGAGAATATTTGATTTTATTTTAATGTGAAAATGTGTGTAGATCTGAAAATAGCATACAACAGTCTTGCAATTTAGCTATTTCATTGGATACTCCAGTGATCTTTACATATTGAAAGGTTATATAACAATTTTGATCTACTGCCATCTTTAGAACACACTGTACTCTATGTTTCTTTTATAAAAACAGATGGTTCCTAAGAAATCTTGGATGAGATTCTCATTCTCCTTTAGCTTACTTGATCTGATACAGAGGTGTGGGGCAGTCTAAAGGAACCCCCCAAACCCTGCATCTGGTTTTGGGAAAGTTCCTGCAGGGTAAAAATTAAGATAAACATCCACAGTCTGTCTTCCAATAGCCCCCTTTAAACCATAGTGTAGGGACCATGTTATGTGTGGGGAAGGAGATGAGAAGGGAATGCTGAGGCAGGGCTGTGAGGTAGATACAGTTTTCCACATCTCAGCCTTCCTTGTCTCAAGTTACAAGGGGCTGACCTGTTTTGCCACTAGAGTAGCCCTGGCAGGTGATGATGCAAAAGAAGCTAAAGAACAGATTCATACCCATTACATGAAGGTGAAACCTTGTAATTTCCATTTTAACCTGATGGACTTTTTTTCAAGAGAGTTACTTGAAATACATCAACAACAGGCAATAGAAACTTCAGTTTGTACCTTTTTATTATCTCTCTTTCTGAGTGTCCTACTCTGCAAACCTTGTGCATTCTAGTTAATGCTAACTCATCAGTAGGACTATGCAAAGTTTACTCCCTCCATTGAGAGTCTGTGATTTTTGGATTATTTTCCCTCAAAAGTATTAGTGTTCATTTTACCAGCTGACTCTTTCTCTCTTTTAATTCAAACCATAATTCTATTCTCTCTTATTAAATTGGTCCCATTGCTTCTGTCAGAAATAGACAGCTTCTTTTTATCCATATGTCCTTTTGGAATAAAGCATTTGAATAAAGGTAGTGGAGCAATGAATGATGACCAGATGATATTACATGGGAGGATTTTCTCTATCATAATATTTGTGAAAAATATTTTGATGATGTGGATAACCTAAACAATGAGGCTGTATGAGATGTAAATGAACATAATACTTTGGAGTCCTTAGACTTGTTCCTTTATAAAAGCTATTTTCAGATCCAGTAGCTAGGCTTCATTTTCAAATAAGGGTGTCTAAAGTTAACCAGCTTCATATTCATGTCAGGCATCTTATTCAACACATTTGAATATCTGAATATTGAATATTGTTGTTTTGACGGACCACAGAGAATGTAGGAAAGGCAATCAGCAAAAAGTATATAAATTATTAACCCAGCTGATTCCCACTTTGAATTTCACCAGCAGTCTGGTGTTTCACTGAAGTAAAAGAAGGATTGAGAATGTGTTCATGAGGTACAGAAGACTAAACTGTTAAGCCTAGAGCACTGGAAGGTTACAGCTATGCTGTACGCCTGTTTCAAAATATTTCAAAATAGCTATTCCAAAATATTTTATTTTGAGACAGCACAACTGCACACAAAATGCATTTTGAAAGAGCACCCACCTATTTTGAAAAAGCATTTCCTGATCCATAGCATTATTTCAAAATAGTGCCATTGGAGCCCATTATAGCTTATTTTGAAATAGTACTATTCTGCATCTTAATAGTGTTTATTTCAAAGTAGCAATTTTGAAATAAACATTATTCCTCTCCCACTGGCTGCATCCCCTTTCAAACAGGGAATGCAAATGAGAGAAATTGAAAATGCAAATGAAACACTGATTCACAAATCTCGCACTTCAATTGCATAATCCCATGCAATCTCACTTCCGAAAGGGACTGATTTTGAAACAAAAAAAAACAGTGTGGATGGGGTTCTCTTGAAAAAAAAAACATGCTTTTGAAAGCACCATTAGTCCTAATTTTTTCAGGAAGAAGGTTTCTTTTGAAAATGGGAGGTTCGTTTTGTAAATCAGTGCTTCATTTGCATTTTTGATTTTCCTCATTTGTATTCCCCTTTTGAAAGGGAGCTGTAGTATAGACACAGCCTTTGAGGGTTACAAATTTTAAAATAATGCACCTGCTATTTCAAAATTATTTTGAAATTGTGTGTGTGTGTAGTGTAGATGACAGCTCAGTTATTTCAAAATAGACTAACTGCAAAGCCTGGTGGGATGATGCTGATTGGCTGTGGCCACACCAGCCCTCCTTTCAGAGGGGCTTTGGTAATGTGGCATTTTGAGATATGCTAATGAGGGGTATCCATGATTATGCAGCACCTCATTAGCATAATGGCAGCCTCATGCCTTTGAAACTGCTGGTTTTGAAATGCACACCACTTGTATAGCCAGTAGCTTTTTGAATCTACCCCCCTGATTTTGAAAGCTCCTTCTTCCCAAAACCAGATGGGAATAAGGGGCTTTCAAAATCAGGGGGTCTTTTCGAAAGGTATCTTGGCTACACGGGTGGCTGCATTTCGAAACCAGCAGCTTTTTAAAATTAAAAAGAAAAGAAAAACTGAAAATGAAGACAATTCTTCTTATTGAGAGAGCACCATCTCATCCTAATGAAGATGAATTGAAGAGTCAAGAAATAAGGATGATTTTTCTACTGCCAAATGTCACATGATGGTGTCAACCTATGGACCAAGGTTGAAGCATTAAAGAAAAGATATCAGAATAGGCTTCTTAAATTGCTTATAGAAGTTATTGTTGATGAAGATAGCATAGGAGAGAAATTGAAAAAAATAAACCTAGAAGATATTGTCTATTGGATTGCATAATCTTGGGAAGAAATTAATAAAGAGCAAATGCTGGTAAAATCATGGGGAAAGCTACTTCCAGAAGATGAAAACAGTATAAATGAAGAGCAACCTACTGAAGAACCAGTAAAAGAACATTGTGAGGAAAATTGTGAAAATCTTTTTCCTTATTGAATATGATATTAGGCTGTGAAAATGTGAGAAACGGTGACATACAGGCATGGATGAATAAAGATGAACAACTATAACTGACTGATAGTGGCATAATAGAACTTGTGAATCATAATTATGATGATGATATGGAAGATGATAACACTGGTCTAGAGAAAGGAGATAGAATGAGTCATCATGAGGGATTGAAGGCTCTGGAAGCCGCCCTTATTTACATTCAGAAACAAAAGGAAGTGACCACTGTAGACATACTGCCCTTCAGAGGCTGGTGTGACCTTGCTGCAGAGAAAAGAAGGGACGTTCAAAACCAAATGCCAGTCACTCACTATTTTAAATAATGAACTGTTTTATTCACAAAATTACTGTGAAAGGACGTAACTTTTTCTCATGTAATGTGCACTCTGTTTTGTTTTGCTTGTTTGCTGGTTTGGATGCAACATTCTCACTTCATTTCTGACATCCTACTTAATGAACTTTAATATTATAGTAATGTTAAATAATAGATGTTACAACTATAAATACTGTGTTTGGTTGTAAAGTTTGTGGTGTTGTTTTCTATTTGATGGCCATGTCGTGTTTTCTCTGGAATTTGTAAAAGAGTACTGACGATGTGCCGACCTACTCCGGGTCCCGTGGGTGCACGTGGGGTGTGATACAGCGGGGGGAGTCGGGTGGCCCAGGACCAACCACCCCACCTTTATAGCAGCCTGATATAGTGTAGCAGCAATATGTGATTCAGTGTATTCACTTTAAAACCTAGGTTTTCACAGTATTATGAGTACCAGGAACAATAACACTCCGATTGTGAACACCACAATGCCCTGTGGCTGTTCTAAGTTCCAATAATTCTCTATACAGACCCAGCTAGACCAGCTAGTGGTATTTACCAATAGTGATTTATTCATTTATTCGTAACTACAATTACTTAACACTTGTTATATATATATATATATATAGATAGATAGATAGTTATTTATTTGGCATAAGCTAAATACTAGGTTACATATAACTATATATAATTACATGTGACTTACCAATAACATCCAATGCTCCCACATCTCACCAATAACTACGTTACAGCGGCCCTTCAAGTCAGAGATACGGCTTGGTTGGGACCTTTCGTGGTGGTGACGTCCGGGTGATCAGGCCGGGGTCTGCTGTCTGGACTGGAAGTTGCTAGCCTCCGCCTTGTGTCCAGGAGCCCACCCCCTTATTCCTGTTAAATCACCTTTTATACTGTTTCTTACTTGGGGGTTCGATACCTGGCCAATTAAAGCGTTTGTTACCTAATTTGGGCTTTCTATCCTCCCGGCCTGTTAGAACATGTTACAAGATTTCCTCTGTCCTTGGTCTTTTTCTGAACCTTCCCTGGGACCCTCTGATGTTGTACAACCAAGACGTTCTCTTTGGGGGGCTTCCAGCTACTAGCCCCAGCTGTTCTCTTTGGGGGCTTACTATCTGCTTGTCAGGATGTTCTCTTTGGGGACTCTCCAACTACTTGTCAACTTTCTGATTTCTTTCTCCTGGCCTGACTTCAGACCTTCCCGCCGTTGTATGATAGCATTCCACGATGGAGTGTATGGTCATTCTGCCTTGCGAGTGAGGCCCGGCCACCAGGTGCTCGTGCTCCCACATGCCCCTTTGGCCGTGGCCGAGCGAGCAGGACCTATACCTCCACATCACTACTGCTATTAGCAGCTAACAACGGCTTAGTATCTGCGTGGAGGGCGAGAGAGTTGACCTGAGTCCCTATTGAGGTCATCCTGCGTATAAGTTGACACCCCAAAGAAATGACAAGTAATAATGCTATGAGTATTATGCAAATAGACCAAAATAATTGTTTTAACCCTTCCAATCCAAATATGGATGGGATACCACCAAACCATTTGTCCCACCAAGATGCCGCCTCTCTGGCCTGTTGACCGATTTGTTCTATATCCTGGATTATATCACTTACATTTTGCTTGATTGACTTAATTTCAAAACAACATTGTCCATTAAATTGTGGATACTTGTTACCTAGCCATTCACAAAACCCATTTTCTTTAGCAAGTAAATAATCTAATGCCAAGTGATTTTGCATAACATAGGTACGAATTTCTTCCATTTTATTAATCTGATCCTTAAGCTCCCAATTTCCCCAAAAATATTGGGCCTGTGTTGTTAGTTGTGCCCAGGTGCGCAGGGTCCCGGAAAAATCCGGGGCAGGGCAGTCCGGTGTAATCCATTTTAATGCAGTTATTAAAGGAGCTTCTATAATTCCTACGTGCCCCTTTGACCAGAATTGCAAGTGTGCAAGTCCCAACAACAGCTTCCCTAATGGCCCATAGTTTCGTTCTGATCCATTTATGCTCCATTGCTCCAAATGTATTATCTTGCCCCTTTGAGTTATCCTGGTTAAAAAATGGTCTGCGGTCCATGCCAGCCATATAGTTATGGGAATCTCCTGTTTCACCCTGGATAGGGTTAACGGCTGGTTACTAACTTCAATAAGTTTTGTCAACGCCTCTGAATCCTCTGTGGTCCAATAAAATGGGTGTTTCTTAGTGACTTTTTTCTGCAATAGCCTAATTGCCCAATTAATTTCTAGGGGGAGAAACTGTCGAATATAGTTTAATTCTTCTAAGATTTGTTGTACTTGTTGTTTATTCTCAGGATGCTTATTTTCCCACTCCTTTAATCGTCTGTCTTTTCCTTCCCTTGGCCTAATGCCATCAGAGTCTATTTGCAGGCCCAGGAAAGAGAACTCTGTTTGCACGACCTTGGACGACTTATCTTCACTGACCTGCCATCCATTCAGTTTTAACTGTTGATATACCTTATTTAGAAGCCTTTGTGTGGTTTCCCTCTCCTCTCCGGCAACTAAAATGTCATCTACATAATTTAACACAACCGTTCCCGGTTCCTCCTTTATCTTACTTAAAGTCTCCGTCAACTTTAAACTGCACACTGCTGGGGAGTTAACATAGCTTTGAGGGCAAACTTTCCATTTATATAATTTCCCTAACACTGAAAAGTTTAAGATGCCCTGATCATCCCTTAGGGGGACTTGAAAAAACATGTCCTTAAGATCAATACTCACCCCATATCTCAGTTTCTTAGACTGTAACATCTTCCAGAGTTCCGGTAAGGTATATGGTGTTGTAAATTGTACCCTTTCTACTCGTGTATTAGCCTGTCTGTAATCCACCACCAGCCGGTACCCATCTCCACTCGGCTTCCTTATTCCCCACCCAGGAGACAGAAACCTTGACTCTGGTACTGACTCTATTTTTTGTTCTGACAGCAATTTGTTTAATAAAGTTCTTATATGCCCTTTCCCTTCCTCTGGGGTAGGAATTAGTTTGAACTTCCATGGACTCCCATTAACTACTTTTGGACTATGCACTGAAGCACTTTCTAATTTTACTGGTAAGGCCTGCCATATTAATGTCTTCACGCCCAGTCGTCGAATCTCATTTACCCCTAGTAAATTTTCATGCCCTATAATAGCTCTAATCTTATAAAATTTATTACCCCTTTTAACCTTAACCATAGCCATTTCTGCGGCTTTTACTTCGTGCAGTCCCTGGACCCATAATTTTTTCCCTAATTTAGTGTGTGGGACAGATGGCTTAATTACTGAAACCTGTGCACCCGTGTCTAACAAAAATCTGATTACTTCCCCTTCTATATGTATTTTAGTGTAGGGCCTTGTGTCTCGATTAAGCTCGGTTACTTCAGATACGGCCCTGTCTGAAGCAACCCCTAATCGTTTTTTGCCTTGTCGTCTGCCCCATTCTTCCCCTTCTCACTGTCTCCGTAAGGGACAAAACCCTTCGATTTTGCCAAGGTGAATTGCTCCTCCGGACTCAATTTTCTCAGTTCACTTCTTGTAAGATTGCTGTTATTCAGCAAGAACCCAAATACTGCCCTTTCAAGGGGGGAAAACTTTTGCTCTCCCTCTCCTTGCTTTCGGTTCTGCCTGCTCTCGCTTGCTGCTAGGACTTTTGTTTCCCCTACGCTTGTTGGAAACTTGAGTTTGCCTGTGACCGTAAACAAAGTACCCAAAGGACGTCCGACTACTGTCTGCAGCCACATGAGATCTCCTGCTGTAACCCCTGCTGCCTCACCAGCCCCTTCAACAGCTACTGCACTAACGGGTACTTGAGACGGGTCTGCCAAAAACAAATAAGGACGGGGATTGTTAGCCTGAGCTGCTGTTAGTCCTAAGGGGTGTTGGCGAGCTTGCCACATGATAAATGACATGCCAGCAATGGTATTTATCAGCTCCTCCTCAGTCCTAATTGATCCCAACGGTATGTTAAACATTTGTAACGTGCCTTCTGTCATCAAGGAGACGACAGCTGGGACAGTAACGGGCCATTGGGTGTTATCCTCTATCTCCCGGCTATTCGCAACACCCCCTGACCATCGAGAGTTTCGCACTAAATATCTAGCCTCTTCTTTATCTACTAGATCTGATCCAAACTGTAATACTAACCGACCTAACCACTGAGGCAACGGTTCACCGGGTTTTCTGCTAGTGCTGTCTAACAACTCTTTCCGTTCCCCCAGGGTACGGGTCCGTAACACAATCTTAGTAGTTGTTCCCCCGGTTTGATTATGCTCTGTTCGTGTGACTGCTATAGGAAATGCTTGTACTACTCCTATCCCTTCAGCCATAGTCTGCTCACGTTCCCCTTTTCCTATGCTACTCGGTCCTTCCCCCTTTTCCTTCAGCTGCCTGAGATCTGGATACAACGTCGGGGCTGAGGGGACCGCTGACTCAATCACCTCTGGGGGATATGGGGGGGTGGCTCTCTCAGAGGAGCTGACTCCCCGAGCTGGGTGCCCCCCTTCTCTACTTCCCCTAGTCCTCCTGGTTTTTTCTCCAGAGCAGATGTCTTTTCCTGTCCCCTAACCAACGACCTAGCCAATCCTTCTAACGTGTCTAGGGTGCATAACAACTTAACAAATTTCTCTGCCACGATTTTTAACAATCGCCTTGGGTCATGATCATCTGCTTTTACTTTATGAGCTATTCGCGCTTCCCAGCACTCCTCAGCTGTCTCTACCAGCAACCTATGTGCTTGTCCCCCGTCTTCCAAGGCATATTTCGGAAACCACGGGTTCTTTTCTTTTGTAGCTCTCTCTACACATCCTAAAAACACTTTATAAGCATGCATCTGATTCTGCTTGGGATCCAGCAGTTTCTGTATCCCTTCTAACTGCAACTGCTTCTTTTCCTCCCTGGGATAAAAACTCGACCCTGGGTGTTTTCTTAAGACACAAGCCAGTCCCTCAACTGACACACTCATAGTATACTTTCTGTCATCCCCCTTATCAAACAGACATACATCAAGTCCCTCTTCTCCGCCCTGCTCGGTTTCCAATTTATGGAACTGAGCATGATAAAATAATTCCTCAGGCTTTGACTCCCTCCCTGTTGACTCCCACGGGCATCCACGTCCCAAGGGATAAGACCCTTGACCTCCTGTCCGTGACGCCATGACGATGTGCCGACCAACTCCGGGTCCCGTGGGTGCACGTGGGGTGTGATACAGCGGGGGGAGTCGGGTGGCCCAGGACCAACCACCCCACCTTTATAGCAGCCTGATATAGTGTAGCAGCAATATGTGATTCAGTGTATTCACTTTAAAACCTAGGTTTTCACAGTATTATGAGTACCAGGAACAATAACACTCCGATTGTGAACACCACAATGCCCTGTGGCTGTTCTAAGTCCCAATAATTCTCTATACAGACCCAGCTAGACCAGCTAGTGGTATTTACCAATAGTGATTTATTCATTTATTCGTAACTACAATTACTTAACACTTGTTATATATATATATATATAGATAGATAGTTATTTATTTGGCATAAGCTAAATACTAGGTTACATATAACTATATATAATTACATGTGACTTACCAATAACATCCAATGCTCCCACATCTCACCAATAACTACGTTACAGCGGCCCTTCAAGTCAGAGATAAGGCTTGGCTGGGACCTTTCGTGGTGGTGACGTCCGGGTGATCAGGCCGGGGTCTGCTGTCTGGACTGGAAGTTGCTAGCCTCCGCCTTGTGTCCAGGAGCCCACCCCCTTATTCCTGTTAAATCACCTTTTATACTGTTTCTTACTTGGGGGTTCGATACCTGGCCAATTAAAGCGTTTGTTACCTAATTTGGGCTTTCTATCCTCCCAGCCTGTTAGAACATGTTACAAGATTTCCTCTGTCCTTGGTCTTTTTCTGAACCTCCCCTGGGACCCTCTGATGTTGTACAACCAAGACGTTCTCTTTGGGGGGCTTCCAGCTACTAGCCCCAGCTGTTCTCTTTGGGGGCTTACTATCTGCTTGTCAGGATGTTCTCTTTGGGGACTCTCCAACTACTTGTCAACTTTCTGATTTCTTTCTCTTGGCCTGACTTCAGACCTTCCCGCCGTTGTATGATAGCATTCCACGATGGAGTGTATGGTTATTCTGCCTTGCGAGTGAGGCCCGGCCACCAGGTGCTCGTGCTCCCACAAGTACATTCCATTTACAGGTACAGTATGTGTGTCTGTTCTTTCATTAGTACTCCATATTAACTGAGAATCCCCATATGAGACAAACCTGCAGTCCCATTTAGGTTGGATAACCGGGGTTCTCCTGTATTACAGCTATAGTCTTACTAGAGAGGTTTGCAACATAGTAGTGCATACAACAAGCTAAATGAGGATCAAATGAATTAGTGTTTCAACTCCACCACAGAATACACACTGTGGACTGCCCTTGACTCTTTCCCTGTCCTTTGCAAAGTGAAGAGCTCATGAGAAATGAGGGCACAGTGATATTAGAGACCCCAGCTGACCCTTACAATGTGGGGGCATCTTGACAATATCTTTCTGGGAATGCAAGAAGCAGCAGGACCAAGTATAATTTGTTATAACTATGAGCTCAGCCTCTTCTTTTGAATTTTTTCAGAGTATGTGATAGGTGACACCAGCATTGAAATAAACACATGTAGTGAAGTGAGGAAGATAAGTATTGATAGCACTAACCTCCATGAATTTATCTAGTTCTCTTTTGAACCCTGATAAAGTCCTAGTCTTCACAATATCCTCTGGCAAGGAGTTCCATGGGCTGACTGTCGATTAATTAATAATTTATTGTCCAGTTAATTAGCTATTACGTGTTCATTCAATCAATCATAATTAATAAGTCTGTGATTGGTTTATTGATTGATTGATTGGTTGATTACATAATGAATGAATCAACCAATTAATCAATTACAGTATTATGAGTCAGGGTCATTGTGCCTGATTGAGTTCAAATACCCGGAGAGAAAGGAGGAGCTATCAAAGAACCTTGTGGTCAGGATGTTTATTTTCTAAATTATTTTTATTCTCTTGTGCTTATGTTTGAACCTGCAGAAAGTGGCTCTAGCTATGTATATGCATCACAATCATCACAAACTTCCTGAGAGCGATGTGGTAAACCAGAAGGCTCACAACTTGAGGTCGACCAGCCTTGAGCCCATCAGCTAGCCAGCTGCACAGCTCACAGAATGGAGTATTGGACATAGCAGCTGCATCCCACGTGTGCCTAGAGATCCTCAAGACTGGGGCAATTTCTGAGCTCTGTCCAAGCACTGAAGGTTTAAAGTGTGAAGGGCCTGGAGACTCGGATTCCCCTTGTAGCCAACAGCGAGCCAACCTAGATGGAGGTAAATGATGATGAAAGGTGGGGACTGAATTGGGGAGTAACTTAGCTGAAAAGTGTGGTAAAGTTGTGTAGAGTGTAGGAGGGAAAAAAGTAACTCTACAGAAATGAATGAGAGAAAATGGGCAGCAACTGAAAAGAAAAGAAAACTAGGAATAAAGAACAAAATTAAAAGTGTAAAGAAAAGCATAGGCAATTAGAACAGAAAATTCAAATGAAACAGGAAGTTGAAGAGAAAGTAGAGCAGTGAAGAATGTTGAAAAAAAAAGAAAAGAAGGTGGTAAATAAAACAACTAATTACAGATAATCCTCAGGTTTCATCAATTTTACCAGAGTTGCACTTGCTTAAATCACATCTGAATTTGGCCCTCACATCTGCACACTGTGAAAGATGCTCCACAAACTGTAGCATGTAGGTAATGAGTACTCAAGGAACAGAGCCTGGCAGTGAAAAATTCCCATTTATGAGAGTTTTCTTGGTTTCAAAATTTGTTTTTATTCTGTACTGGACTGAAGACAAAACCTTTCAAATGTTTTCACAAATAGGGAATTATGTCAAAACATATGTTTTCAAATTGAAAAAAACAGTAGTTTTGTTCTCCCTCTCACTGGAAGTGCCCAGAGACTCCAGGTTTAACTTCAGAAACCTTCCCATCAAAAAGTTTGTTTAAATCAATAAATCTTTATGAAGCATTTTGGATTCAAAGAAACAACGAATGTCAACAAAAAAGTATTTTGCCAAAATGTTTTCAGCAGCTCTACTGAGGAATAATGTAACTGTTCACTGATGAAATTCCAGATCCAGCTGACCTTGATAATTTGTACAGGAACACTGGGGCAATTTCCAAAATCATGGTGTGTGGGTATAGGGATGTACTTGTGTGTCTGTGTGTTCTCTCTCCCTGGGGTGTCTGGCATTGGCCTCTGTTGGAAGACAGGATACTGGGCTAGACAGACCGTTGGTCTGACCCAGTATGGCCATTAGTATGTTCTTAATTAATTAATTGTTAGCATACCAACCATACAAGTTACCCTTTCTGTGGAAATGGAGCTTGCAGCCGATGACAAATATGGCAGATTAATGTCAGTCCTGTCTAGTTCATTCATAGCTTCTTACAGTGACATCACTAGTTTCTTAGGGTGTCTGAAGTTTAAGTTCCAAGAGGTTCCCCTATTACTTATTGAGATATATTTCAGTTTTTCATTGTATTTCCTGACTTTCTCACATAGTACATACATTTCCTAAGTGCTTAATTAACATCTGCTGCTTACACATTATTAGTTGTATATCTTGTCTAGTGCTGATAAGATATTCCTTTCTCAGTCAAAAGAGTGGGATACTGTGTTGAAGATCAATATATCTTCCTTTACAACTTTAGCAGTCTTGCTTTTCTTTTTTTTTCCCTTCTAAGCATTACCATAGAACAGTGGTTCAAGAATGACCTATTGGGACTTATAAAAGTCTGGTTTGTAGGTCAACAAGCTTAAGCTATGGAAAATGACCAAAGGCACCAATTCCATCAGGAATTCCTTGCCAACTTCTCCAGGTAACCGGAAGCCAAGGGCGCCATTTGGGAAGGTCAGGAACAACACTTTTTGTCTTCCTCCTGTTCCCCTCGCAATCAGGAAGCAAGAGAAAAGTACACAGCTTGTATCACTTGCTCTTCTGTCCCTCCCCTCACCAGCCAGGAGGGAGAGAAATGCAGTCAAGCTGTATATTTTCCTCTCCTGCCTACCAGTCAGTTGAAGAGGAGGAAGTGCAAACATCATCCCAGTATGAGGGGTGTTAGCCCCCACCTCCTCAAACAGTGTACTTCCCAGAGGCCCCTGCCAGGTGAATTTTGTTGTCAAGATGACTTCTCTTTTGAAAGACCAGTGCTCCTGGGTGAGAGCTATAATATTTAGAGCAATTACATTTCAAAGTTTGAACAATTTGAGTCAATAGTGTTCTTTTGCCACCAGTCTTTAGAACTGCATCCAAACCAAAGGCAAACAGTCAATGGAGAATGCAAAAGACTGCACATTCAAAATGGATTTCCAGTTTGCTGACGATGAAAACAAAGACTTCACAATCTTGCACAGAATCCATAAATTGTGTAGACTGATTTCCCCAATTATTCACAGACTCTACATTCACTTTATTCTCTGCACATCCTACAATACTACAGCCTCATTTTCTCCTTTCTTGTACAAACATCTCTCTGTTCCTGATTAATCTATGCAACAAGAATTCTCTTAGCATTTCACCTGCACTGGAAGTCCCCAACCCTCAGAGCTTAGTAAATATTCCTTTGAATCCCTCCTCTCTTTGAAGTATCTCCTTACCCCAGCTCTTTCTTGCTCCTCTGAATACAGTTTCAAAATTAGAGTAATAGAGGAGGTGATAGAGCACTACCATTTTAATCAATATTCTTTTGCAAACAACCTTTTCCTCTTACCTCAAATAGGCTACATTTACACTTAGGTAATACTGCAGTGTGTAATATCACCTGATTGCTATATTTTCTCCATTCATAAAGCAAGAGTTCTTTGGATCCTTCAACCAAAGCCCAAGCACAATTCCGCACTCTTGAATTGAGTGTGTGGTACTACTGTAATGCACTACAGGTTAAGCCTCCTACATGCAGAATCAAAGGGAAGTTTCTAGAACCTTTTATGTCAAAATATGTGTTGGGCAGGGAAGGCCAGGGAGGACAATCTTAATGAGGAATTTCTCTCTTAAAAAGACAAACTTTTATTTCACAATGTAAACTTTTTAAAGCTTATGTAGCAAACCAAGGACAGTGGGCTGTAGGAGCTTGATAGAAGGCAGATACAATGGGACTTGGATGAGTGGGTTTCTGTTCCCTGAATTAAAAAAAAAAAGCACTAGAGACTGAGTAAGATCTGGCCTTCAGTAGCAGACTAATTAGACACCTGCAGCCAGTTAAGGCCAGCAGGTTCACTTATAAAAGAAAGGAGGGGAAAAGAAAACGGAGGGGAAAAGAGAGGAGGAACAGACCAGGAGGAAGTGTCACTGGAGAACTGAGGTTTGATGGAAAAGGGAGGCTCAGCCCCGTATCAGAGAGAAAGTGCTAGAGACAAATGGCCATAACAGGGGAAGAGGAAAAGCCCCATCACCTGCTACTATTTAGCATACTTGGGCCAGAACCCAGAGCAGTGGGAGGGCCTCAGTTCCCACAACCCTTCCCCACGACTTCAAGAGCTGCCCCATAATGACAGCCAGCCAGTACCATTTGAGGTGTCTTGCCCCATACTACTGGCTTACCTATGATGAGAGTGTCTCAATAAATGGAGACTCTTGCCTCTGGAAACAGCAGGGGCAGTGGATGAAGAGACACCGTGAGCCTCTGAAGCATGCAAGAGAGCTGCCAGTAAATGTGGGACCCAGAGGGCATGAGGTGAGCTCTGCCACGCTCATTGGAGAGAAAAGGTTTATGAGATATTGGACCAACTTCTATGTGTGAGAGAGACAATCTTTCAAGCATATTGGGAGTACTTCCTGGTTCCTGCCAAGAAGTAACCTCTTCCTTTACAATAGGTAGGTTCAGGACAGATTGAAGTTGAGAGAACAAGGCAAACAAGCAAGCAGAGAGGTTGTGGAATTGAAATCCTGCTCTGTTTTCTTACAGATAGCACCAAAAAGAGTTTGAAGAGAACCCTGAAGAGAGCTTACGTGATGCAAAGGGAGAACATCGTTTTGGGCCTTATTTATTTTGGGAAATAGAACATATTCATACAAGGCTCTGGGCAAGCCTATACTTACCTGGAGATTGATGCTCCAGAGGTTGATACTCCAGGGTTTTGACATAGCAAATGTAGTAAGGACATGCTAAATCAAATGATGAGGGCATTTCTGTTGACTGTGGTACTCCTGTAGTAGTAACAAAGTGTAAGGCAAGTCAACAGGAGCATTTTTCCCATTGATCTCCCACGGGGGGGATGGCATGAAAGTTTGAATCAAGGTATGTTGACTAAAGCTACACAGTTAATGTAGCTGGAGTTGAGTATGCTAATTTTTATTTATCCCCCAGTGTAGATCTGGCCACAGTTATCCAAAATGTCTCTGCTCCACACAAGTTCTATGTTTGCAAAAATAAAAGAGTTCAGTGTAATTTCTCATTATGTTAACAATAACTACATAAACAAAAAGAGAATTTGTCTTCCGATTACAGTACTGCTTTGAAAGTTATCCTGAAGAGAATTCTTTCATATGCAGTAGCATTGATAAAACCATGAAACACAGCTTTAATGTCAAAGGGATCTCTCACAGTGCCTGAGGATATTTCCTTAGTTAAATTAAGCATGGTTTTTAATCATTTAATCTCTCTGTTTGAAAATGCAGTGACACTGGGGTAAATAGGTCCCCAAATGAACAAATAAGGCCAGTTGGATAATTTCTTTTTTTCTTAGGGTGGTATTTCACAAATGTTAAGGAATAAATTTAAACATAACGTTAAATAATATAAAGGCCACCTAAGAATAGTTACTTGTAATTAAAAAATGAAATTAAAATTTATGTGATGAAAATATAGCAAAATTTGCAAGTAGTAAATAAATCTGTAGGTTTGTAAGTTATATTACTAATAGTAAATTATTTTGAAGATTTGAAGCATGGAACTTTGAATTCCTGGTTGGTTTTATGAAATTGCTAAGTCACTGAATACCCCAATGTATGCAAGATCAGATATATGCTATTGAAGATGATGATTTCTCTCTCCCAGAGTGGGAACACTGGAAAGTTACGAACCTGCAAAACTCATATTCAGAGGACAACAGCTTAAGATAAAATGTCTGGATGATAGGTGAACCAGTTTGACCCAGTTGGTATGCAAGAAGATAAGAAACTGGAAAATCTCCAGACTGTTTAACAGTAAGAGTGATATGTAGGTGCAGCACGAGTACTTTTAAAACTTCTAAAGACAAGAATGATTAGTTTAGAAATCGTTTTGCAAAGTCTGAGTCTATTTGCTTCAGCTGTTACATGTAAACCGGAGGACCAATACTGTGGAGCTCTGAAAGAGTAGAAGTTGAAGAGAGGGAGTCTGCACTGAATGTGGGGATTACAACTTGTTCTCAGGAAAACTATCAGAGTTTTGACTCCAAAAGTTTTCCAGAAATTCTAGTGTTAGTGTCAGAGTACTTAAAAGCACATAGACCCAGACTGAGGGTCCAAGCACAGCAGCTTGGTGAGTATGCAACAGTGGACAATTGACCAGGACTGTGATGATTTAATATATACCTATATAATTACATGTTCATTTTGTATTATCATTCTCTTGGGTGGTTTCTGAGCTGCTAATATTCTAATAATTTTATGTAAACATTTATTTTAATAGCGACTCACTTTATTTTGATTTTCTGCTCTCATTCCCTTATCCCCAAATGTATATGTGCACTATAGACTTTACAAAGAGCTATAAGAAAAAATATCCCTGTTAAGCACTAAAAACTACACATAATGCTTCTGATACAGTGCTTGGAGCCTAGAACTGACCAACACTGGTCATTAACATACCAGTTAACCTTTCTTCACTTGCTTCGCCAGTGGACTTTATTGGGTGAAGGTTGCTCAAGAGCCCAGCTTCTATAAGTCTTCATGGGATTTGGATCCCAAACATTTACTTATGACTGATGATATTACTATGTTTTGTAAAGAGACTAATAATAATTAGACCAGTATTTTCAACAGTTACCAATTGTATTGCTGAGTTAGTACGTAAGTGAGTTCTAAACAATATATATAATTGTTTGTGGGATTTAATCTTTCTAAGCAAGCAGCTTTAAATGTCCTGGTTTTGATGCTCATGTGAAGTATTTGGTTATTTGTACAATTTATATTGTTGTAACTGAGAACTCTCTTCCATACACACCCACACACCCACACACACTTCTGGAAGAGAGTTATCTCAATTATAAACAATATAAATTATACAAATAAACAAATACTTCACATGAACATCAAAAACAGGACTTTCAAAAGGGGTGTACTGCTTGCTTGTGTGAGCAGAATATTTGAATAGTTATATAACTATTCATATATTCTTCTCACACACTTGATGTGTAGCATACCTTATTTTAGCTGACATATTCATTTCCTTAAAAAAATAGAAACAGATGCCCTTATAATTAAAGGATAATGATAGAAAGTGATTAAAGTGAAATCCTGTTCAGAGTCAACATGCTAAACCTACATGAAACTGGCTGGTTCTATGTACAAGAATCTGGCTAGTTCTTGATACGTAAACTCAGGAAAATTAATCCACTGAACTAATATTGTACACTTTTAAAAAAAACATAAACCAGATGCATCAAGTAAATCACAAACCATAAATTGCATTTTACACAGCTCTCCCTGGAAAAAAAATTAGAGACTTGAAACTTCAGCACTGGTAGATCCATTTAAAGGCTTTTTGAAGGTTATAATTGTTTAGGCTAATGTGCATTAATTATACCTCTCACTTTAATTTGCAGCTAAAGGCAGTTCAGTGGAGCTGGGATGGCTTAAAACAAATGAGTAACTCAAGCAGGATGGCATGTTAAGTCTCTGTTGTATCATCAGGAAGTTTAATTTCCTGACTTGATTACTTTAACCATTTCGGAAGCCTCCAGGAGATGTCATGGTAGGGGTCTACTGTAGACCACCAAATCAGGAAGAAGAGATAGATAAAGTATTTCTAGACCAAACAGAAGTATTCAAAACATAAGACCTATTAGTAACAGTGGATATTAGCTACCCAGATAGCTACTGTACAGGTGATATGGCAAAATACAACATATTAAGTCAATTCTTGGAACGCACTGGGGACAACTTCTGGTTTCAAAAGGGGAAAGAAGTAACCAAGTGATTCCCATTTTGAACTTGATTGTCACAAACAGGAAGGAGTTGATTTTGCAACTGAATGTGGAAGATTACCTGGAAGAACATGATTGTGAAAAGACGGATGTCATGACTGAAAAGAGAGAAAGGAGCAAGTGCAGCATAATGAGGACAATGGAATTGAAAAAAGTTATAGACTTCAAGAGACCCAGAGAATGTGTAGGTAAAGTCTGGGGAGAAGCAAATTTAAACAAAAAAGGTGTTTAGGATGTTGTCAGATGCTGTCAGCGGAGTGGTGCTTGAGCATCTGTTCTGCTCCCTTCTGTGTCGATAACCTTTGGCTGACTGCATGTGCTGTCTCTGGAAAGCAGTATAGGCTCTGCAGTGAGCCTACACCACAGAATTCTGAGAGCCCCCAATAACCACAAATCAAGTGAGGTATGAACGCACTGGAACCACATTTACTGCATAGAATAGGCATCTACAGTTCACACTATTACATGCATACTCTGTGACAATGGACAATAGACTCAGCACAATTCACTGAGCAGAAACACCCAAACTGTCCACAGGCAGGACAGTGCAGCCCCTCAGCGTGACACTTTGTATCCAGGTATAAACTAGTTATGTTTCCTAGCTGCAATCACTTACACATATGGACAGTGTCTACACCAGCCAAAAACTTCAAAATAGCCATGCAAATGGCCATTTCGAAGTTTACTAATGAAGCGTTGAAATACATATTCAGCGCCTCATTAGCATGCGGGCGGCCATGACACTTCAAAATAGACAGCAACGAAGGGTCCTGTGGCACCTTATAGACTAACAGAAAAGTTTGAGCATGAGTTTTCGTGAGCACAGACCCACTTCATCAGATGCTGATCTTGGAAAACTGCAGGGCCAGGTATAAATAAGCCAGAGCAAGGGTGCGGATGACAAGGTTAGCTCAGTCAGCAAGGGTGAGGCTTACTACCAGCAGTTGATCTGGAGGTGTGAACACCAAGGGAGGGGAAGCTGCTTTTGTATTTAGCCAGCCATTCACAGTCTTTGTTTAAGCCTGAGCTGAGGGCGTCGAATTTGCAGATGAATTGTAGTTCTGAAAATCTCTTTGGAGTCTGGTCCTGAAATTTCTTTGCTGTAGGATAGCTACTTTTAAGTCTACTACTGTGTGGCCTGGGAGATTGAAGTGCTCTCCTACGGGTTTTTGTATATTGCCATTTCTGATATCTGATTTGTGTGCGTTTATTCTTTTACGTAGAGGCCGTACAGTTTGTCCGATGTATATAGCAGAGGGGCATTGCTGGCACATGATGGCATAAATTATATTGATAGATGTGCAGCTGAATGACCCCACGATGGTGTGGCTGATCTGGTTAGATCCTGTAATGGTGCTGCTGGTGTAGATATGTGGGCAGAGCTGGCAATGAGGTTTGTTGCATGGATGGGTCCCTGAGTTAGAGCCAGACATGTGCCACAAAGCATCTTACTACAGGACAAGCCCAAAAGAGGAACCAACAGAACACCACTAGCCATTACCTACAGTCCTCAGCTAAAACCTCTACAGCACATCATCAGGGATCTACAACCCATCCTGGGCAATGATCCACCACTTTCACAGGCCTTGGGAGGCAGACCAGTCCTTGCCCACAGACAACCTGCCAACCTGAAGCAAATCCTAACCAGCAACTATATACCGCACCACAGTCACTCTAACTCAGGGACCCATCCATGCAACAAACCTCGTTGCCAGCTATGCCCACATATCTACACCAGCAGCAACATTACAGGACCTAAACAGATCAGTTACACCATTGTGGGTTCATTCAGCTGCACATCTACCAATATAATTTATGCCATCATGTGCCAGCAATGCCCCTCTGCTATATACATCGGACAAACTGGATAGTCTCTACGTAAAAGAATAAACGCACACAAATCAGATATCAGAAATGGCAATATGCAAAAACCCGTAGGAGAGCACTTCAATCTCCCAGGCCACACAGTAGCAGACTTAAAAGCAGCTATCCTACAGCAAAGAAATTTCAGGACCAGACTCCAAAGAGAAATTTCTGAGCCACAATTCATCTGCAAATTCGACGCCCCCAGCTCAGGCTTAAACAAAGACTGTGAATGGCTGGCTAAATACAAAAGCAGCTTCCCCTCCCTTGGTTTTCACACCTCCAGATCAACTGCTGGTAGTAAGCCTCACCCTCGCTGACTGAGCTAACCTTGTCATCTGCACCCTTGCTCTGGCTTATTTATACCTGGCCCTGCAGATTTCCAAGACCAGCATCTGATGAAGTGAGTCTGTGCTCATGAAAGCTCATGCTCAAAACTTTTCTGTTAGTCTATAAGGTGCCACAGAACCCTTCATTGCTGTTACAGATCCAGACTAACATGGCTACCCCTCTGATATTCAAAATTGACGCGGCTCAGCTCCACGTGGCTCATCCAGACAGGGCTCCTTTTCGAAAGGACCCCGGCTACTTTGAAGTCCTCTTATTCATATGAGCAGATAGGAATAAGGGGACTTCTATGTAGCCGGGGTCCTTTCGAAAAGTAGCCCCGTCTGGACGAGCTGAGCTGCGGCGAGCTGCATCAATTTTGAAGTGCCACGGCCACCCACGTGCTAATGAGGCACTGAATATGTATTTCAATGCTTCATTAGTAAACTTCGAAATGGCCATTTGCATGGCCATTTCAAAGTTTTTGGCTAGTGTAGATGTAGCCATGATGTTAACACCCCTTGACATAGTCATATACCACCCATCCACCTAGTAGATGGTTGTATGATCAAAACAACACTATCCATCATGCTGTCATCCTGACCCTATACTGAACAGGGCTCACAATGTACCCATTAATCGGAGGGGAGTGTACTGGTACCATAAAAAATGTCCTCTTGCTTTTCTGGAATGTTTACGTGTATCCCATACTGCCTGGTGACGAGGACAGCACTCATACGAGCTCTGTCTTTGTCACATTCCTGTGAGCAGAGCTTGAGTTTAGCTCACAGCCTTACCTTTGCTTACGTTAACAAAGTTAACCCTATATTGTTCAGGCTTTAGGCTTTAGACCTTTACACCAACCCTGATTTTCAGGCCTTCTCGTTACTACATAGGAGAGTTTGTAATTTCTCAATGACATAATATTAAAGGCATAACTCCACACGTGGCTGGAGGTCGGGGTCCTCAATGTGCCCCAGGTGGTGGGCACCTGTTGCGCCCTCCACAATGTTGTGGAGAAAAAGGGGGACGCCTATGTCCCCGGGGGCCCTCTGGCTGGTGCCGACTATGAGCACCCAGGCACCGCCCCCATCTGGTAGGCCCACCAGGATGGCCACCGCATTCAGGAGGCCCTCAGGCAGGCCTTTGCCAAAGGCCACCTCTGACCTGCATGCACACCCACATCCCACGCACATCTGCCACCCACCATCCTTGCCACCTCCACCCCCACCAGCACCGCACCCGCACATCCACCACCCACCATCCCCCTGAGGAGCACAGCATGGAGTGGTGAACAATAAAATAAACATTTATCTACACTATTCTCGTTAACTATGTACAGGGGGTTGGAACCTAACTTGGAGGGGGCGAGGCACTCATTCCAGGGCAGGGGTGGTGGGACGCAAGTCCTGTCAGCCCATGGAGCCCCTGCTTCCCTGGGTGCGGGGTCACCAGCAGGGAAGAGAGGGTACAGGTAGCACCAGCAGATAATGCCAATGAGTGGCCCTGGTGGGGGCAAAGGGTGCAGGCTCACTGGGGCAAAGGGGGCAGGCTCAGTGGGGGTGTGGCCAATGTCCTCTAGGGTGCTCAGCAGCCTCTCCCAGGATGCCCTCCTCCACTCCATGTCAGACTGGGCGAGCCTCAGGTGTCTGCTCAGCCACCTCAGCCTGGTGCTGGCTGGCTGGGTCCTCCTCGGCCCAGCAGGGGGCCTTCCAGCCATGGCCCCAATGGCGCGCTGCCTGGGATGGCATCTGGGCACCTCTGAGGGCTGCAGGGGGGGCTGTCAGGGACGAGGGACGCCACAGGGCTCTCCCGGCCCACAGATGGTGCAGCTGTGTGGAGAGGAGAACAGCATGTCAGTAATGTGCCCAGAACAGAGGGGACCTGGCTGTGTCCCACCCACCCGAGCCCACCCCATGGGACCCCCGCCCCCGTCAAAGGACACTGACTCCCCAAGGAGCACTGATCCCCCCCCACGACTGGGTATCCTGGCCCAGTGCGTCCAGGAGTCTCTCATGTGAGTGGCCCTTCCCAGCCTGCGGTGTGCAGGCCCCAGGTGCTGTCCAGCACTAACTGGCTGCCACCCCTGTGAGGCTTGCGGTACTATCCACTGAAGGTGGATGCTGGGCATCATTGGTGGGCCGCCGCAGGGTGCCGCATCCCATGTGGGAGTGGCCTGTGGGTGGCCTGGGACCACCGGTCCTGTGTGCACATGACTAGCTGTTGCGTCACCCCCACCCTGTGGAGCAGGTGTGCGCCCCTCCCTGTACATACCAGAGGGTCCCTTGGCAACGTGCAGGAATGTCCGTCTCCCAGTCACCCAGCTGGAGGAGCAGGAGAGATAACGATGGTGAGGTCCCCATCCTCACTTGACCACTCGGTGGTCCCCTCGCCCTCCTGGGTTCCCGGTCCAGGCTGCTCTTCCTCCTCCTTCGGCTGCAGCTCCTGGGAGGATGTGTCCAGGAATGTGGGGGGTGGGGAAATGTCCTGGGGCTCCAGGATGCCCCAGAGCTCCCGGAAAAAGGGACATATGGCTGGAGCTGCCCTGGAGCAGCCGGCCTGGTCCCTGGTTCGGGCATAGCCCTGCCGCAGCTCCTTTACCCTGGAGTGTACCTACTCGGCGGTACGCTCTGGGTGGCTCCTGGTGTCGAGGCCGTGTGCCAAGTGGGTGAAGGCAGCAGCACTGTGCCGCTTCACCCGCATCTTGTGCAGGACCTCCTCGTCCTTCCAGATGCTGAGGAGGTCCTGCAGCTCTAGCTCCATTCAGGAGGCGACCCTTTTTTTTTCTCGTCCTGGGAGACTTGTGGGGGCTCGGAGGGGGTGCTGTGGGTCTTGTGGGGGGTGGGCTGACTTATGGCCATGCAGTGGCACTGGAGTGTGTGGCTGGAGCACGTGCAGAGGCTGCTCCTACCACGCTCTCAGCTTCCTGCCATGGGTTTCCTGCGTGCATGTGGCTTTAATGCAGCCGAACGCTGGGACGATAGACTGGCGCCATGGTGAACCCGTATTTCAAAAAAGCGGACTGTGGTGCATCTACATGTGTACTCTTTCAATTTAGTATTTCAAAAGGGGCTTATCTTCCTGATCTGGGATCGGGGTTCAGATTTCGAAGTCTGCACCCTGTTCTTTCGATTTTCTTTAGAAAGACAGGTTTACACGTGTGGGCACTCCTCCTGCTCTTTTGAAAAAGGGCCATTTATGTCAATATTTTCTGCATGTGTAGACATAGCTTTACTGTATTTGCATTGTATGTGCCAATTTTTTCAGTCAAAATAAAAATAATTTCTTGAAAAGTTTTCATACTTTTCTGTTGTTTTTATTTGAATGGTTTGTTTCAAAATTTAGTTTAACTTTATGAAAAGAGGAAAAATTAAAACGTCCAAAATAACTTATTTTTTATTAGTGAAAAAATTATTATTTTTAATTTTTTGTTTGGCCACTGATCTGAAGAAAATTGAATGTAGATGAGACACACAATGGAGAAAGATAAAATCCTCTAAGCTGGTCCTAGAATGACTTCATCTTTTGTAACTAGATTCAGTATAAGAATTAAGGATTATGAAATACACATGGGAAAGAGAATTGTCTGCAACTGAGGTGTGAGCCATTACATTGCCACAGTTGAGCAAAAATGTTGACAGGCTTGTTCAAAACTGACAGGGAGGAAAAGCTACCCAAAACTGTGGATTTGTAAATAGAAAATATGTTGTGTTTTATAAATAATTAAACTGTGTGCAGCCCTTTGGTGCCTGATCATTCGGCAGAAAATCTGTGATAGTGACCTTGTTTCCTGGAATATAAATTCTTCTCATAATTCAAAGCATTTCCCTTTATTTTCTGATAATATATACTGAAGCAAGTCACTAATCTGCTTTGGTTATTTCATGAGAACATATTTCAACTGGGCAGAGTAATTAGAGGGGTGAAAAATTATGCCATATAACCCATGCTGCCAAATCAGAAAATAGCGACCTACAGAGATGTGATGGCAAAAAAAATGCCAGGAGTTTGTTGTAGGTTAATACTCAGACAAACAGCCTAAAACAACGTTTATTTCTGACTGCAAAAAATGTGCACCCACCACTTCTACCTAACTTACTCTGTCCATTTTATTGCCACCCCTCAAGGATTAAGTGCCTGATGACAGTTAATCTCATTAGCAATCCACTGTTCTTTGTTAGCCATTAAGTTAGGCTTTTAATCAGACTCTGTTTGTTCTCTTTATATCATTATATCATCTCAGTAAAGTCTTACATTTTTGTCTGACAGTCTCTTTCCTTCAGATTTTCATAGTTTTAAGACCAGAAGGGACCTTGTGATCATCTAATCGAATGGTTCTTAAATTGTGGACTGGGACCCCAAAACAGGCTGGGACCACTTTTTAATTTGGTCTCTTAAGCCGCATCTACACATGCCAGCTACTTCGAAGCAGCTGTGCCAACTTTGAAATAGCGCCCACCACGTCTACATGTGGCGAGCGCTATTTCAAAGTTGAAATTGACGTAAGGCGGCAAAACGTCGAAGTCACTATCCCCATAAGGAGGTGGGAATAGCACCCTACTTCGACGTTGAACGTCCCGCAACATCGAAATAGTGGGGTCCGCCATGGTGGCCATCAGCTGAGGGGTTGAGAGACGCTCTCTCCAGCCCCTGCGGGGCTCTATGGTCACCGTGGGCAGCAGCCCTTAGCCCAGGGCTTCTGGCTGCCGCTGTTGCAGCTGGGGATCCATGCTGCATGCACAGGGTCTGCAACCAGTTGTTGGCTCTGTGGATCTTGTGCTGTTTAGTGCAAGTGTGTCTGGGAGGGGCCCTTTAAGGGAGTGGCTAGCTGTTGCCCGGGAAGTGCTAGTCCACCCTGTGACCCTGTCTGCAGCTGTTCCTGGCACCCTTATTTCGATGCGGGCCGCTTTGGCATGTAGACGCTCCCCTGCAGTACCTCCTTCAATGTGGTGCTGCCCAACATCGATGTTGAACGTCGACGGCACCAGCCCTGGAGGACGTGTAGACGCTATTCATTGAAATAGCTTATTTTGATTTCGCTACATTGAAATAAGCTATTTCGATGTAGCATACACGTGTAAGCATAGCTTTAGTCTAGCATTAGAACTGCTGGGGACACACGATGGAGATGCACAGCAGCATCCACACCAGTGTCACAAACAGTTTAAAATCCTCTGGATTTCTTCTGGTGTCCCTTTGCTTCTCTGGAAAATATTCTACAATACCTGGCTTCTAACTGATATCCAATTGCTATCAAATTCTCCTTTCTTCCCTTTGTTTTATTCATATATTTTTAATCCAATTAATTTGTTTATATGGATAAGACCATTAACTATAAAATTATTTACAAGATTGTTATCTGTATCTATATCTGCCTTCATTTCCTTTTTAAGTCCTGCTCTTTTTCAAAACAATATCACCACCTTGCTTGAGTATGGGATTGTATTGTTTTTCCGCCTAATATGGGGTTCTTAAATTATTCCCAGTATTCAAGTTCACATTTTTTTCTGTTTATATTCTTCCTACCACTTGATTTTTGTCATAATTATTTTCAGCTATGTGAAACTGGTTCTTTAAACGTGCCAAACATATAGATAGGTAGATATTGATATTTTCTGGTGTGCACCTTATTCTATGTTCATATTATAAATGTTAGCAAGCCATAATTATGGATATCTAAACTATATTTTTTAAAAAAAAATTCTGATCAGTTCCTCTTTAGCTTTCAAACCAAGGTCTCATGTAGGATTTCCATGGGCTGGATACAATGCTTTTTGAGTTAGGAAATTGCTATCACTAATATTTGGAAATTCTATGGATGTTTTAGTACTGGCAATGCAAGACCTTCATGATATATAACTCAAACTGAAGTTCCCATGAACAAACAGTTTTATTTATTTATATTCTTGAACATAATACTTTTAAGGAATCTGTCTTCCTGTTCCCTCATGTAATGTGGTAGCCTATAGCACACATCAACTAAAATACCATGTTGTTCATTATCTATAAAGACATAAACATTAAAGATAACTTTCTTCTGAATTATTAGTGACCTGGGGATATGTAAGGCTATTTTTGGCAGAATACCACTACTATTACCCTTTTTGCCCACTCGGTCCTTCCTAAATAGGTCTTAATCCTTTCAGTTAACACTCCACAGTTCACCTGCATCACTGGGTGTGTGAGGCTTAAGGTTCCTGAACCTGACAAGTGACTGAAATTTGGGCACCAGGCAAATCAGTAAGAAAATCAACAAGAAATGAGAAACATCAACAATTTAAGCTTGCTTGCTGGAATGTGCAGGCCATGCTGACCGGCTTGACTGAAGATCTTCAGGCCATCAGTGACGCCCGAAAGACTGCTGTCATCAACGAGGAACTGAAGAGGCTCCGAGTTGATATCGCTGAACTGCAAGAGACGTGACTCGCAGATTCAGGATCCCTAAAGGAAAAGGACTACACCTTTTTCTGACAGGGTAAAGCCCAAGAAGAACCCAGAGAGCAGGGTGTTGGCTTTGCTGTCAGAAACACCCTTCTACAAATAGTGGATTTAGTCATGGGCGGATCAGAAAGACTTCTTCGGATCACGCTTCAAACTTGCGCCAGTCCTGTCCACCTGATCAGCACTTATGCTCCAACCCTGTACGCCACACCAGAAGTAAAAGACAAGTTCTATGATGTGCTTAGTGCTGCAGTAGCGCAAATACCTGCTCGTGAACAACTGTACATCTTGGGTGACTTCAATGCAAGAGTTGGAGCTGATTGGGCCTCATGGCCTTCCTGCTTAGGACACTTTGGTGTTGGAAAAATGAATGACAATGGACAGCGTCTCCTTGAACTGTGCATGTACCACAATCTGTGCATCACAAACACATTCTTCCAAAGGAAGCCACAGCACACAGTGTTGTGGAGACACCCACGCTCGAAGCACTGGCATCAACTAGACGTGGTCATCACTAGGCGTAATAACCTCAAAAATGTCCTTCTGACATGCAGCTATCATAGTGCTGACGGTGATACAGATCACTCACTAGTTTGCTCCAAGCTCAAGCTGAGACCCAAGAAGCTGTACCACTCTAAACCTGCTGGAAGGCCCCACACTGATGCCAGAAAGATGGCAAACTTGGAGAAAGCTGAAAAGTTCAGAGAGACCCTCCAGGAAAATCTGCGCAGCGGCCCTCGGGGCGCCGATGTGACATCCAAATGGCAACATCTGAGGGATACAGTTTACAACACGGCCTTGTCGGTGTTTGGAAGAAGAGCTAGATACACGAACGACTGGTTCGAAGCTAACTCCGATGAGATGATTCCAGTCATTGAAAAGAAGTGCGCTGCATTCCTGGAGTACAAACGCTCACCGAGCCAGAGTACCCTACAAGCACTTAGAGAGGCCAGAAGAACAGTACAGCAGACAGCCAGGTGCTGTGCCAACAACCACTGGCTCCAGCTATGCAGCAGCATCCAGACCTGTGCCGACTTTAGTAATCTCAGAGGAATGTACGAGGGTATGAGGAAGGCATTAGGACCCACCCAGAACAAGATGGCACCTCTGAAATCCAAATCTGGTGAAGTAATCGCTGACAAAGCCAAACAGCTGCAGCGCTGGGTTGAGCACTACTCCGAGCTGTACTCACGCGAGAATGATGTGGTTGACGCAGCCCTCGATGCTGTCGAGCTCCTACCAGTAATGGATGAACTGGATCAAGAACCGACTGTGGATGAACTGAAGAGAGCCATCGACAGCATTGCAGCAGGAAAGGCCCCTGGTCAGGATGGTATACCACCAGAGGTAATCAAATGTGCCGCGGACACACTCCTGGAACCCCTACATGAGCTACTGTGCCTGTGCTGGAAAGAGGGTGAGGTTCCACAGGAAATGCGCAACGCTAACATTGTAGCCTTGTATAAGAACAAAGGAGACAGAAGCGACTGCAACAATGACCATGGAATCTCCCTCCTAAGTGTCACTGGTAAACTGTTCGCTCGTGTCATCCTTGGCAGACTCCAGAAGATTGCTGAGAGGGTGTACCCTGAATCGCAGTGCGGATTCCGCACAGAGAGGTCTACCATTGACATGGTCTTCTCTCTAAGGCAGCTGCAGGAGAAGTGCAGGGAGCAGAGGAAGCCACTCTACATAGCCTTCATCGACCTGACCAAGGCCTTCGACTTGGTCAGCAGGGATGGTCTGTTCAAACTGCTCCACAAGATAGGCTGTCCTCCACGGTTACTCAAGATGATCCAGTCGTTCCACGAAGACATGAAAGGAACCATCCAATATGACGGCGCATTATCGGATGCTTTCAGAATCAGGAGCGGCGTCAAACAAGGATGCGTGCTTGCTCCGACATTGTTCAGGATCTTCTTCGCACTCCTCCTGAAGCATGCCTTTGGATCTTCAACAGAGGGCATCTTCCTGCACACAAGATCTGATGGGAAACTGGTTAACCTTGCAAGGCTGAAAGCTAAGTCTAAGGTGCGAGAAGTCCTCATCAGAGACATGCTGTTCGCAGATGATGCTGCTGTAGTGTCTCACACAGAAGACCAGCTTCAAAAACTGTTGGATCAGTTCTCCAAAGCGTGCAAGGACTTTGGGCTTACCATCAGCCTAAAGAAGACGAACGTACTCAGTCAGGATGTTGCTGAATCCCCATCAATCAGCATTGACAACTATACGTTAGAGGTCGTCCACAAGTTCGTTTACCTTGGGTCCACCATCACTGACACCCTGTCGTTGGACACTGAGCTAAATAGGAGGATCGGAAAAGCAGCCACAACTCTGTCCGGACTCAGCAAGAGAGTGTGGAATAACAACAAGCTGTACACTCACACCAAAATGCAAGTCTACAGAGCCTGCATCCTCAGCACCCTCCTTTATGGCAGAGAGACTTGGACCCTGTATGCCCACCAGGAAAAGAGGCTGAACGTCTTCCACTTGCGCTGCCTCAGGCGCATCCTTGGAATATCTTGGAAGGACACAGAGAACAACACCGCCATCCTCAAGCAAGCTGGAATCCCAACCATGCACACCCTTCTCAGGCAGCGTTGACTCCGCTGGCTTGGCCACGTCCACAGGATGAACGATGGAAGGATTCCAAAAGACATCCTGTATGGTGAGCTAGCCTCCGGCAAAAGACCTCCCAGACGCCCCCAGCTGCTCTACAAAGATGTCTGCAAGAGAGACCTCAGAGAGGTAGACATCAAGCTGGACAACTGGGAAGAACTAGCGGACGACCGTGGCAGATGGAGGCAGGGGTTACACAAGGGCCTTCAGAAGGACGAGATGAAGATCAGACAGCTAGCAGAGGAGAAGCAAGCGCACAGAAAGCACAATAAGGACTTGCCAGACACCCACTACATCTGCAAGAGATGCAGTAAGGACTGTCACTCTCGTGTGGGTCTTCATAGTCACAATAGACGCTGTAAATGAAGTCGTCAATTGAAACTTTAAAGGGTGCGATCCATAGTCTATGCAGACTGAAGGATGCCTACTACTAACACTCCATTCAAGCAATCAACACATCAAGTTTCAGTAATACCAATCAGATTGAATTTACATTCATATATGAACAATTCCAGTTCTGCTTGTTTGTCAAGTGTACTGCCCTGAAGATATACCTGCTCAGCACTCATGACACTAAGAAACTTACTGCGTATGACCCAAGCATTTACACAAGGGTAGACATACTATGGTTTGCTGACAGTTGCTGTCACATTGCTGAGAATTCTCCTTAAACCTGACATTGGGGTCCATGGACTGGAAACTGTAAATATTTCAGCTTACTTTCCCTGAAATTCTGAGTGTGAGCTGGTTAACACCCAGGCAGTCTTGTAAACTGCTGTACTCTGGTCCATTGCCTCTGAATTCCTGCTTAAATATAACAATGATGCTGCTATGCTCAATTGAAAGAACCAGACATTCTGCCACACCTTCAGGGCAGAGACACGCTATGTTTCTAAAGGTGAAAATCTTTTGATTCTTCTGAGTATAGAATTTCCACCAAAGATTTCTATCTGACTTGTGCGTTCACTGAACTCTTTGAGGATAAGCTTGATATTCTTTCAGATTTGGCTAAATTGTCATCTTCGGGTGAGTCCTGTTTATTATTCTGTTCTCTGGGACTGGCTGGCTCTTGAAACTTATTTTGTACAGTTTTCACAATGAGTAGCTGGTAAATGCAGCAAATCTATAGAACAGAATATAGGTCCATCTTCCTTATACTTCAGCCACCCTGCTGATTTGGTAACAGTGATTCATTTTAGTAGAGTTTTTCACTTACATTCTGTTTGTTTTTTAGTGATGCTGGTGATGCTAATTTGGTCCCAACTGAAATCCAAAACATCTAAGATTTTCAAATGATGACAAAATGTAAGTCTGGCTTCATGCTAAATGGTTCTGAAGGTGTAGCAGAAGTGTTAATGACTGCAAAAGAAATAGGGTCTTAAAAAAGTAAGAAAAATTTATTCATCTTCACTCTGAAACCCTTGAGGGAAGGAGTGACAGATACGTATTACTTTTAAAATATAACAAACAGTTTGCCCAGAGGCCTTCTATTGTGTTTGTTGTGACATCAAGGGAATAAGTACCATCAGATAATTAAAGGCATCCCTTTCAAAACATATTTATTTTTTAAGGTAAGGAAACCCGAACAGTTGGAAAACAACTGTTTTCTGTGCTCATGAAAGCTCATGCTCAAAACTTTTCTGTTAGTCTATAAGGTGCCACAGGAACTGTCGTTGCTAGTTGGAAAACAAGTTACTAAGAATATGACACACAAATCTGGATAAACATTTGACATGTACCAGTGGCTTATTCTTGGGGCATTCTTCAAAACAATGAAAATATTTGCAAAACTAATATGACAAGCAGCTGCTGTCCATATGTTTGAAAGTAATCATATCTTAGTTACTTTAAACTAGGACACACATGACTAACCATATTTCCCCCAAACTATTTGTTCACATTGATAGTTGATGCTGATTAAAGGAAGCAGACACTTCATGGTGCCACTTAAGAATAAACAAATGTTTAATATTTTAGGAATAATACATTAGAGATCTTGCTCCTTTATGAGTCACTGACATATGTTGAGTTGATCTCTGGAAGCTTTCATTAGATTCATGTTATGTGATGTTGTGTGGGACCAGAGTTCTATTTGCTCCAATGAAATATTAAATTCACAGGGAAGGAAGGAGCTATTAAATCTTCTAACCAGATTTGATTGTTTTCCCTTCATCTTCCTTCCAAGGGAAGAACTTGAAGAAGTCACCAAACAGGGGCAAAGGAAATTTAGGAATTTATCTAAACTAACTTTATTTGGAAAGTGTATGAAATAAATCATTCTTGGATGGCTAAAGGGAGTACCACCACCACCACTACCACCTCCTCTCCAACAAATAATAACAAGCAAAGAAATAATAGCAATACAACCTGCCATCTAACTTTGACTCTGAAAACAAATTGCTGTTAAGAATGGCGTACTGAACTCTGAGCTTTGCCCTTTTATAATGTGGAAAACGATACTGATTCAAAGGTGTTATGCTAGTTTACATTAAATACCACCTCAGGATTACACTCATATGAATTTTATTAAATTCCACTGTTGGATTAAATGAAAAGGGATAATTAGCTTTCAAGCACACACCCACACACCTGCTACCTTTCTGCACTCACAGAGATGAGTGCATAGGACAGCATAGGGACAGAAGAGGAAGCCAAGGTCCTGAGGGTCTGGTGGCAGTCATGAATCCAATGTAGCGAGTTGATTGTATGACCTGCTTGTCAGCTTGTTCTTTTGTCAGTGTAGTATTCAGGAGCAGTCATCATCATCCATCCTGGGGAGAGGAGGACAGGTCCTGGGCCATCTCCTGCATCCTCAGTCAGCTGAGTCTAAATCTTGCTGAGTGGTGATGGCAACAACTCCCTTATATCTTTGCACCCATCTTTTTATTTGTTTCCTTCCAATAGCTCTTGTCTTGTCCCACTGCCCCAGGATGCTGTATGACCTTGAGTCATCAGCTAACAGCAGAGGGGACTTTGATCTTTTCTTGATGGGACCTCTTTCTGTTTCTTGAGTGGATTCTTTTGTAGGGTTCAGCTCCTATTATTCTCTGGCCACTAAGGTGCAGCTGGCAACTGCTTGTCCAGATAGGCTGGTTTCAGGGACAGATTCCATTGCACACATACCCACAGTCACACTTTCCTCACTCACACAAAGGAAATCTCGCTTCAGAGAAAGCAATTTCTTTTACAAAGAAACATCTAGGATTTTTTACAGACTTGTGGTATTTATAAACTGTTTCTTGTTAACTTACAATACATAATAGAGACCTAGCAGCTGATGCAAAACAAAGCTTACAGAAAGTTACAGGACTTGAATCTGGGTTGTACTGGACCGAGTGGAGGATTTATACAATAAAAGGCAATGCAGCAGCGAGGCAAAACTATCCTGTGTCTGTTTTTCTACATATAGGTATTGATCTGAAATTCATTTCTGGTTGATTTTCAAGTTTTAAAGCTAACAGAATTGTGACAAACTTAAAACAGTGGTGGAAGAAGAGAGAATGCCCAGAGTTATCATAAAGAATGAAAAGATTTGTAAAAATACGCATAAGCATTTGCATTATTCTACTCAATATATCAGTACAGTTCACTGTTTACAATACCACATTATAATTAAATGCCTAGATTCTTACATTGTACTCAGTGGGATACCAAGACAATTCTGAATGAAACTCTCAAATATGGAAAATGTCCTTTGAACATTTCTAGAATAAGAGCTTCAGTCAATGAAGTCAATATTCAAACTCCTGGAGCTTTTGAAACCTGTAGTTTAATTTTCTTGTTACACAGAAGTCCCTTCCTAGCAGTGGGATGCAACCCAGCTTCCAGTGTTAAGAAGTTAATGATGCCATGTTCCTCAAATGCATAAACTCAAAGAAGGAAAGATGTGTCAGAAATATTGCCACCACACAGGAAGTGGGTAGAAACACAGATAGTCTAAAATAGCTAGTGCAGTAAACAAAGAATCTATGTATGTAATAGATAGGAACCAACTGTGTTCTCAAAACTGGGGTGATGCCATTTACAGTATGTTTTGCCTTTAGTATCCATAGTAATACGAAATGCTAGAGTCCCACTATGAGATTGAATTTACTGTCAGAATCTGTTTGCATAAGTCAGAGATACAAAAAAAAATCACACATGCAAATCCCATTGCAAGTTCAATATCCATATTTCCCTCATTTTTTCCCTTCCAGAAAATTAAAAAAAACAATTCTAAAATGTTGGGCAAAAGTCACCTGCATTGGCAATTGATATTTTTGCTATGCTTCCAATCCAGCTGCTAAGAACAGATGTCACCCTTTGAGGGTGCACTCCCCTCTGCTCACGTCCCCAGCAGCATTGGATAGGGCTGGGGTTTGCTGCTTCATCAGAGCTCCCATCTGGCCAAACCTACACTTCAGAAAGCAAAGAAGAAAGGCTTTAGGTCAGGGGTGGGGAACCTATGGCCTGTGGGCCGAATCCAGCCACTGACTTACTTTGATCAGCACTCATTCTCCAGCCCTGTGGTAAGACTCTGAGCCTTGGCACATCCCCTCCTGCCCCATGAAGGCCTACTGGAAGAAGACCCAAGCTTTGATGCCCACTATTGTCCTGGTGCCCTGCATCTCTCTCTTTCTCTCTCTCTTGCTTCTTCTTTTGGGGCCAGGTCAGCAAGGTGGGTTTTTTTGACCCTTCTGATTTTGTGTGGCCCATAAGTGCTATTTCTGTGGTTCAGTGGCCATAACTAAAAAAGGTTCTCCAGCCCTGCTTTAGATATTCAGACATCTGTCAGAATGTAATGGCTACATGGGAGCTTCGTCTCTTCTGATGTTTAAAACCCACACTGAACAAAGTCAGGAGCTCTTACTGAGGGAAATAAAAAGTTTTAATTCAGAACAAGGAAGTAAGAAAGAGAAGTGGGAAACTAAAAACTGTAAATTCAAGTCTTTGAAAGGTCAAAACCGGTTTAACTCGGTGATGGAAAAAAGACCCTGTCTGGGGGAACTAACCGCAAGATTGTGCTAATGCTACTGACAGCTTCATAACCATAAAAGGCAGCCCATAAATAAGGGGAAGGGGAGATGTAATAAGGGGAAGGGGAGATGTAAACAGGGGCGGAGCGGCATGGGGTTAAAAAGGCGAAACGGATAGGCTGTAAACTCCAAGGACCCTAACCAATGGGGGCCTAGGAGGAGGGCTTCTGCGGTCGGGTCAGGGAATAAATATGTATGTGGCTTATGCTGGGGGTGTGCCCATGCGGACACCCTTCTCTTGCAATTGAAAAAAAAAAACTCTCTCTCTTCTTGCTGCCTCGGGTAATTAATCCCTTGGAAAAGGGAAATATTTAGTTTATCCAAATTGTTTCTAACATTACTTAAGTGCTTCTTTTGTTTGTCTCTGAAATTCCTGATTCTGGCCATGATGGAAGCTATGTGGCAGCACAGGATTTGATGGAACACAGGGACAAGGAACTCTTGACCTCTAATTCTGGCTCTGCCAATAACTGCACTGTTGTTGTCTTCAGACTGTCAGATGTCAATCTGTGTGCCCCATTTTCCACATATGTAAGGCAAGAATAATACCTAAAATGCATTTTATCTTGCAGGAGTTATGAGAACCAATTTGTCAGGATTTGTGTACTTTCTTGAAACTATTTGACGCTGTGTCAGTGTCAAAGCAAATTGTAGTCCAATATATTTTTCAGCATTTTGCTGGGTCTCTTATGAGTTGGCTTGTTCACCATTTTGTGATAGGTGAAGATTTTACTCTCTAGAACAGATGATGATCTTTATCATGTGATGGCTGCCAGAATGAGTGTGTGGTTTCAATCTACTTACTTATAGCCAAAATTAATATTTCACAACCTACCCTCACAAGTGACACTAGCCTTTTTCCAGTTTCAAATGAATAACATAGGTTTAAATTGACAGGAAGAGTAACTTCCTTGCATGCTGCTTCATGGTAGCAGAACAGTGAGGGAAAGGTTATTATTTTATGGTGTAGCAGTAGTGGTATCTGCAGCATAATTAAGTTTACTATATGGAGGTCCATTAAATGGGAGATTTAAACCTCTATTTTTTAAAAAAACCTTACTGAAATGGCAAGGAATGAAGCATAGAAAATAGAGTTTGAGCAGTCTTTGAATGTTTCATAATGGATTGATGAAAAATGAATTAATACAGAAAGAAAAGTATGAGTTTAAAAATCACCTCTTTTGGCAATTTTTGAATTGTTCCATTTGTCTTTGTGCTCCTCCAGCAAAAAATATAAAACATTCTGATACCTGTCCTTTGTCCACGTCACTGCTCCTTATGTGCTGATTCCTTATCAGTTATGCATAGATAGTGTTTATCTGCAGAGCGTTTTACAGTAGTTTAGCTATCATGGAAAATAGGTGAGGCAGGGTAAACTCTGTGACAAATCTGCTGCAGGGTAAACACCATCATTCATGCAGAGGCAGAAACTTATTAAATAGCCATGTGGCCTAGCAGAATAGTTTCTGGTTTAAAAAAAGAGATCACACATCCAAGTCTCACCTGTGAGCTTTACTTATCTGTAGTTCACTCAGGTCATGTACTCCAGCCCACAAAAGGAAGGAAGAACTCCCAGATACCTATGTTTCCAAAATAAGTTATCAGAGAACTTATGTAAAGTAATTGCAGCCCAAGAATCCAGGTTTCTTATATGATAAACCTCCAACTTATTCACAGAGTCTTAAAGAATAAGGACTATAATTTGGGTTCTACTGTATTTAATAAATATCAGCCAGGCATGTTCACTATCCAGGTAGCCCACAGACACAGTCAACAGCAAGCTCATAGTCTGCAGAGCTGGAGTTTCTACCTGCCTAAATTGAACGATTCTCTATGAAACAGATTTGGTACGCTAAAAAGTGAGAAATTAAGGTATGATTCACATAAATACACATGCTTCACATTTCAGTCATTTGCATTTTGTTTAAGTAACTGATTGGTCAGTATGTGCAATCTAAGCACTTCTGCACCTGCCCAACAGAGGATGTGAGCCTGTGGCAGCTCTCCCATTGTAGAAGAAGTTCTTTAGTACAAGCTGCAAGTACTTATGCTTTTAGTTTTGAAGGTCATCCATTCAGTCCTAGGCGTTGGCCAAGATGGTGGCTGTCACAGTTGCAGCTCTCCCCTGTTGAGATATTTGTAGGTTTGTTACACACACAAATTTCTATATTCCTCCAACACTTCAGGGACACCCACCTTTACGCAGTTCTTGGGGCTTAAAGTGAAACCCTGTTAATTCAAACACTTTCTCTTACACAGTTCCTTGGGCTCAAGACATAACTTCCTGTGGGCCTGCAGGACCTTTGCTACTGAAAAAGCCTTACAAAGTAATATTCTTCTTCTCTATTTATTGACAATTACCAAACAAGCAGAATATATGCTAAGCACACAGTGTCATGCTCACCAATCCTGATAACAGCAGACTGACTTTGCCTGATAGCCAAACAGTCAGTCTCTCTAGATGCTAGTTTTGCACCTCACAGTAAGGGAAAAGAGCACTAGCAGCTCTGGTCTTAGGCGGTGTTTTGGAAGTGACATTTTCTCCCAGGTCTTTTTGTTCTTTCCTTTTCTCCCTCTTCCCCCTCCTTCCTGCTGTTTTCCTTCTTGGACGGCACTTTATGCATTGAAACATGAGTCCTCATTAGCTATACCTTGACTAATTATTCTAATATAATTTTACTAGCAAATTATAACCTACTATAACAGAATTACCTAACCAATCATACTGCACCACCATAGTTAATTTACCCATAGCAAAATTAATTACATATCAAACAGAAACAATTACAAACCGGACAGATCATACGGAAAACCAATAGGAAAGTGAGGACAATCATCACAGAATGAGGATTCCACAACCTCAACTATTGATAAGTGTTTTCTTGCCGGACAAAATGTTAGCTACGTTTTCTCTACCCATCTTTAGATCTGTCCTGTTATCTGGTGACAGTGGGTGGCATTTGGATGGGGTCTTCTTCTAACAGCCTGGTGTGACAATTGTAAAGAACTTTAGATGGAATGTGAATATGTGACTCCTAGCTTTACAGTTAATAGATACGGCTCTTCATTTTGTCTGCAGTGGAAGGGTTTAGGCTTCTGAATGTGGTTATAGAAAAACCATATTTGTTATACTGTTACAGGCTGAGAAGCATGTTTTGTCCTGTCAAAGATAAGAGGCCCAGAAGCAGGAAGTAAAATAGGAAAAACCACCAGTGTAATGGAGGCATTCAGTCAATTCCCATATGTCTGAGAGAATCTGTTTTGGGTTGCAAGTGGTGACACAGACCTATTTATTGATGTTCCCGTCTACTGAATAGTTATCACATCAGTTCAAAACATGGAAAGTTGCTCAAGATGTACTTCATCTGAGTACCTGTTAAGTAAGAATAAGATATAATAGATGAGGAAATTACTAAGGCACATTTAACTCTTTAGGAAGGTCAGCTTAGGAGGTACTTCATCTATGCAGTTTCTCTATCTGAATCCCAAGCATGTGCGGGTCCCCTTCTTCCTGATACTGAGGTTTTGTTGAGATGGGAGAATTGACATCATAAGTAACCTAGAATAATTATTCTACTATAGCTATTATGGAATAACTCTATTGTCTAATTATGGGACTTCATTCTAGAATAAGTACTCTACTTTGCAAGCAGTATAATCATTCAAGAATTGAATGTATGTGCACGTGGCGGTGTTAGAGATACAAGTTGGGTAAGTTGATATCTTTTATTAGACCAACTTCTTTTGGGGAGAGAAGCAATAGAAGATCCAATAACTAAATTATATCAGAATAGCCATAGTGGAATACTTATTCTGTATTAGCTGTGCTGCTAAATTTCCCCATCTAAACAAGGCCTGAAGAGTGACTTGCTGAGGTACACCAAAGCTATATATACAAAAAAATGAGCATTTATCAAACAAAATACATGGTGTCAAGACACACTCTATTATCCAAAATCTTAAAAGCATGGAAATAAGAAACTGATATTCTGGTGAAAAGCTTGTGAATACCATTCTGTCTTCATATTGCCTACAATGTGGTAGCAACACTTTATAAGGCTTTCATTTCCATGTATAATGGGTATCAGAGAGCAACACATATCCCAGATTAATCAGACTTACTCTCTAAACCAGCACTTTGACAGCAACCTCAGTACTGTTAAAGCAAAATAACTTCCCAAATGTGTGCATGGAATGACTGGCAGTCAGCTGTGCTGATCTATTGTTGTATTTGATTACAATGGAGTGCCTGCCAAACACTGGCCCCCTGCAAGGTTTAAAAGCAGCCCAAGGATGCTGTGCCATAGGCAGCCAGTAGGAGGGCAAATCAGAAGATAGACAATAGGAAGGTTAATTGAAGAACCTCCAGTCAGAGCTGGGGAAGCCTTTTATAAAAGGAACTGAGGAATGCAGGAGTTCAGTTTCCTCAATGAAGCCTAAGAAAAAGGAACTGGTTCCCAGTATGGGGGAAGGAAAACATCAGCACTATGGAGAGGGCAGGGTTGGGCAATTGGGGTACTCATGAACTAGAGCATTGGGGCAAGGGCAGGGAAGGTGCTGGGGAAAGTGGACCAGTGAAGCAAGAAGGAAGGAAAATGGGGAGGAAGGCAGAGATCTGCTACTACAAGCTCACTGGGTCAGGTCCCAGAATAGCAAGTGGGTTACCTTCTACTTATCACCACCCCATTATCCTCACACGTGTCAAGAATCAGAGTGGCAAAAGAAGATGCAGTTTCTCCCTGGACAAAGGGGCTAGACAGGTGGCTGAGATGAGTGATAGAAGAATGGACTGTTACTCCCCTGAAAGTAGGGAGAGACACTAGAGTGCAGTACAGACAAAGGACAGTGCCCGGAATGGGGACGCTGTGGTTCAGGAAGTGATGAGAAGGGTAGCCCACATGAGGGAGGAGCTAATTCTCAGGACATTCAGAGGGAACTGCCACGGGGTAAGTCCAGCTTGTCACACTGGTATTAAAGCACCAGAGGTTGTGTTAACATGGTTTGTGTTTGGTTTATGTGTGACTGTAAATACCAATACAATTGATGAACAATTTACTACATTTATTTAAAAATAAAAAAAACAAATGCTGAGTAATAAAACACCTGGTTTTAAGTAGATTGATTATGTACATATTTCTTCAATTAAAGGGCTTATATGGCTGCACTAGAAATTGAAATAATTATTTTTATAGAAGACAGCTTTAGTACAGATAACTTTCTCAATATGTAACTTTCACAGAACCATTTATTTTAAAAAAAACATTTTGAGACTGCTGCCTATTATTCGGTCACAAAACATGAACAGCACAGTAATAGACTTTAAAGATGTTTGTGATGCAAAACTCAACTCTTTGACTTGGTTTTCCAGAGATTAAAACACACTCTCACCCAGTACAAATACTCACTGAAATTGTATTATTGTTCAGCATTTCAAGGGCTGTTGAAATTAGAAATCATTAAAATTGAAGAAAGACAACCACTGGGACTTTGACCTCTTACCTCGAAAGGCAATTTCCTGGAGCGGACACACAGACATTACTCAGTCCGGACAGGCCCAATATGAGCCTGCAGAGAATGGGACAGACAGTCCCCCAAAGCGGTGATTATCCTAATAATTAGATTAATCATGTCAGCAGCAAAACAGACTTTATAATACCTTTCTTGTTACCCAAAAGCCAAAAGCCACAGTTTTCTTACAACAATCCATCCTTGGCCTTTTGCCCATGCGCCGGGGCTGTATCTACACTACAAAAATAACTTCGAAGGCATTTTTTGAAGTATAATTCGAAGTTAACAACTTTGAAGTAGAGCATTTACACACACCATACTTCAAAGTCAAACTTTGAAGCAGGGCACTGCTCCATTCCTGGGAATGGAGTAAGGACGTCGAAGTTGGGCTCCCTACTTTGAAATTAACTTTGAAGTAAGGGAAAATATGTGTAGACTCTGTGGCTACATCTACACTAGGACACTATGGCCATGTCTACACCAGCCCCAAAATTCAAAATGGCCACGCAAGTGGCCATTTCGAAGTTTACTAATGAAGCGCTGAAATGCATATTCAGCGCTTCATTAGCATGCGGGCCGCCGTGGCACTCCGAAATTGACGCGCCTCGCTGCTACACAGCTCATGCCGACGGGCCTCCTTTTCGAAAGGACCCCACCCACTTCAAAGTCCCTTTATTCCCATGAGCTCATGGGAATAAGGGGACTTCGAAGTAGGCGGGGTCCTTTCGAAAAGGAGCCCCGTTGGGATGAGCCATGCGGAGGCGAGGCGTGTCAGTTTCGGAGTGCCGCTGCCGCCAACATGCTAATGAAGCGCTGAATATGCATTCCATTTGAATGGCAATTTCGAAGTTTGGAGCTAGTGTAGATGTAGCCTATATCAAAGTAACCTATTTTGAAGTAACAACATTGAAATAGGCTACTTTGATGTGTATCGTCCACACATCCTCTGGGGCTGCTGCTGTTGATGTTCAACATCAAAGAAGTGATGGGAAACATCAAAAGGAGCTGCCCTGGAAGGAAACGCAGAGCGTCCATGCACAGAAGCACTCCCCATCGAAATAAGGGGACAGAAAAGCCTGCAGACGGGGTAACAGGCTGGACTAGCCCTTCCGGGGCAACAGCAAGCCACTCCCTTGAAGGGCCCCTCCCAGATGCACCAGGTCTGCACAGTACGAGGTCTGCAGAATGCTAGCCACACTCTTGCAAACCAACGCACAGCAGCCATGTACCCCCAGCAGCAGCAGCAGCACCTGGAAGCCTTCCAGGTAGTCACCCAGGGAGCAAGTGCCCTGCTAGGTGCTGCATGGGAGGCTGCCAAGCAGCTTTTGATAGGTGGGCCCTCCCCGGGGCCAGATGGGGATGCTCCTGACCACTGGGCTCTCCTGTTCCTCCCCTGCCGGGTACTCCGCTGACTCTGGAGCTACCCCACCAGCTCCGAGTGGTGGGAGCAGCTGGTAATGGGGGACTGGGATGATGACATGTGGCTGCAGAACTTCTGCATGAGCCAGCAGAGCTTCTTGGAGCTCTGCCAGTGGCTCACCCACGCACTGAGGCACCAGGACACACGGATGCGGTGCACCCTCACTGTTGAGAAGAGGGTCACAATAGCTATCTGGAAGCTGGCTACTCCAGACAGCTACTGCTCCATGGGACACCAGTTTGGTGATATCGGGTCTCCTCTCGTAGCTCTACTCATTCTAAACCAACTTCACACCTCTCTGAAAATTCTCACTGCTTCATCTGCATTATCACTGGTATCTTTCAACAGCTGTATCAGTTTCATATCCCCTCCTTATGACTCCAACACTGCCCAAGTCACTTTCTGATCTATACTGTCAAAAGGCTCCTGAAAATTGACGAAGAAAGTGTATATGTTCTAGTTCTTTCATTGAGCATTCTCTTGTATCACTCTAAGTGCTAATATTTGCTGTTTGGTACATCTATCTTTCCTAAATCCTGCTTGCTTGTTCACTAGCCCTGTGTCTACACGTGCCCTTTCCTGTCAAAAGGGGCATGTTAATAAGCGGGTTTGAAAGATGCTAATGAGGCACTGCAATGAATATGCAGCGTCTCACTAGCACAATGGTGGCTGCGGCAATTTGAAAGTGCGGCTTTTCGAATCACAAGCCTCCCTTAGAGACGAAACCTTCCGAAAGGACCCCGCCCCCAGTTTTCAAAAGCCCTTCTTCCTATCTGTTGGGGTCCTTTTGGAAGGTCTTGTCTCCACAGGTGGCGCGGGATTCGAAAATCCGCACTTTTGAATCGCCGCAGCTGCCATTATGCTAATGAGGCACTGCATATTCATTGCAGTGCCTCATTAGCATCTTTTGAACGTGCTCATTAACATGCCCCTTTCGAAAGGAAAGGCCACATGTAGACACAGCCTTGCCATTCTTTTATCTGCGATCTTAGTTTCTCTGTTAGCATCATCATCAGCACCTTACCTACATGATTTCTTAGGACAATCATTCCATAGTTCATGCACTCCAATGTACTTCCATTCTTGTGTATTGTCATGAGCATGGATTTTGTCCATTCCTTAGGTGCCTTCCCTTCTTTCCATGCTATATTACGTATTTGGTGTATTTCCTGAATCATGTTTTCTCCACCGTATTTGATCATCTCTCCCATGATCTTATCATGTCCAGGGCTCTGGTTTTTCTTTAGTCATTTCACTGCTCTTTTTTACTTCCTCCTTCAAAATATAGGTCTCACACTTGATGCTCAGTGGAGATATCTCTTTCAGTTCTTCGACCAGTCTCTCCGAGACACTCTGGTCCAACTGTGCTTTGTGTAGATCAGTGCAACATCTCATTCATTGCTGCAGAACCTTCTCCTTGTTCATGAGCACCTCTTCATTCCATCTTTGCTCAACATCTGCTTTGGCTACGACTTCCTATTAATATTCCTAATCGTCTTATACACCTCCCTGGTCTTACGTTCACCATAATGCCTGTCCATATCTTCACGCTGCTCCTCTAATCATTTCTCCTTATCCTTTCTTGCTTTCCTTACCTCTTTACATTTCACCCTATATTGTTGTTCTGCTCTCTTGGAAATATCCCTTTTGATCTTCAACACTCTCTTCTCTTGGACCAAACTCAGTGTCTCCCGCATAATCCACTTCTTACTGATCTTCTCTTCTTCTGGAACAGTCTGCTCAATTGCCTTTTCTATCACTGTGACTATCCCTTCAACTCTCTTATCTAGTTCTTTCTCTGTGGCCTCATTCCTAATCTTCTCTTCAAGCGCTGCTCTGTACACATTCCCTATCTTTCTCACCCAGCCTTGCCATGTCTCTTCTCTTCTTAAACTGTGGCACACACTTTCTTTTGAATAGTAACAGAGAGGGAGCCGTGCTAGTCTATATACTATCAAAACAAAAAAGCAGTCAAGTAGCACTTTAAAGACTTTCTTTTGAGTTTCATCTTAATGTTTGCAATCACTATACTGTGGTCTGAGTCTATATTCACTCCTTGGAAAATTCGGCACTGCTGTACTGATGTTACGCATCTTCTTCTTATCAAAATCATATCTATCATGTTCTTGGACTTCCCATCATTCAATCATCATATCCACTTCCCACAATTCTTTTGTTGGAATATAATGTTGTAGATCACCCCCTCATGCTCCGTAGTGAACTCTAGTAGTTTTTTTCTTCGTTCATTTCTTTCTCCATATTCAAACTTTCCCATGACTCTCTCCCAACCCTAGTTATCTGTTCCAATCTTCACATTCCAATCTCTTCCAATGATCAACACATCTCTCTTTAGTACCTCCTTCAGCATCTTTGTCAAGTCTTTATAGACTAGCTCATTCTCTTCCTCTGTACTGTCCGACCTGGGTGCATATACCTGAATGACCAAAATGTTGCATGGTTTTGCTTCGAATCTCATTACCATGATTCTTGCACTCACTGGCTACGTCTACACGTGCAGCCAACATCGAAATAGTCTATTTCGATGAATAACGTCTACACGTCCTCCAGGGCCGGCAACGTCGATGTTCAACTTCGACGTTGCTCAGCCCAACATCGAAATAGGCGCAGCGAGGGAACGTCTACACCTCAAAGTAGCACACATCGAAATAGGGATGCCAGGCACAGCTGCAGACAGGGTCACAGGGCGGACTCAACAGCCAGCCGCTCCCTTAAAGGGCCCCTCCCAGACACAGTTGCACTAAACAACACAAGATACACAGAGCTGACAACTGGTTGCAGACCCTGTGCCTGCAGCATAGATCCCCAGCTGCCGCAGAAGCAGCCAGAAGCCCTGGGCTAAGGGCTGCTGCCCACGGTGACCATAGAGCCCCGCAGGGGCTGGAGAGAGAGCATCTCTCAACCCCCCAGCTGATGGCCGCCATGGAGGACCCAGCAATTTCGACGTTGCGGGACGCGGATCGTCTACACGGTCCCTACTTCGACATTCAACGTCGAAGTAGGGCGCTATTCCTATCTCCTCATGAGGTTAGCGACTTCGACGTCTCGCCGCCTAACGTCGAAGTTAACTTCGAAATAGCGCCTGACGCGTGTAGACGCGACGGGCGCTATTTCGAAGTTGGTGCCGCTACTTCGAAGTAGCATGCACGTGTAGACGCAGCTACTGGTTTGTATCCTAATAACGCTCCTCTAGCTCTTTTGATAAGAAGGAATCTAATTGCTGCCTCATACTTAATTTCATTCCCTGACCAAATGACTTTGCAACCACACATCTCTCCCGATGCTGCCCAGCACATCTCCATCAGTCCAAGTATACCTCATCGCCATGTCTCCATCTCCTTCCCAAGCATCTCTAATTTTCCAGTTGCCCCTGGTGTTCAGACATTCCATGTTCCAACTGATAGCATATGTGTTAGCTGTAATTGTGTTTTGGTAGCCAACTTATCAACCCAACCCCGATCACTCGATTGGTGTCGCAGACCTTGTTTATCCAGGCAACATTGGAGCCAGCATCTTTTATAATTTAGTTGTACTGGCATCAGATTTCACTCGTTGTGTCACGGTCAACAAATCATCACTGATCTGACCAACCCTACTCTTTTATCCAGGCTTGAAACTGCTGTGGAACCCTTATAGGCTTCAAGGCAGAGTTTTGTGACTTTCAGTCATTCTTCAATATGCTTTTGTTTGATAGGGTCTGTCTTTTAGAAGGCTTAGGGTATGTTTCCTAAATGACAAAGGGGATAGATAGGTAGATAGATAGATAGATGGCCAAGTCTGTAAATGAAGAATGAATCATTGGCTGGCAAGTTTGATTACTTGGACATTTTAACAAAAGTGACCTGATATCTTTCAGTTTTCTTAATAAGTCAGCATTCCTATTTTAGTTGGCTTTAACACTTATATTAGGACAACGCTCAGGTACCTTCATGTTGGTACCTAGATGCCTACCAGTCAGGACTCCATTGTGTTAGATAACTCACAAATATATGGCTTATAAATCACAGATACAAAAGGATACAGTCTAAATACAAGTTGTAACAAGTGAATGAGATGAAGAGGCAAGTGAGAAGTATTGAAGAGATGGTGCACTAAGAAACTCTTTCACAGATTGGCAATGGGTGAAGTTCTTAACCAATCAGTTGTGACAATCACAGCTGACCACTCTTAGTTTTACCAGACTGCTGTATGTTATATGTATTACTGCAAAGGTGAATTTTCAGTAGAATTGAAGAGTAAGGAGGTTATGATTTTGCAGAATTTATGTGGGAGTTTTCAAAGTAATATTTAATAAGCCACGACTACTGTGAGGTGTACTTTGGATTTCACCAGCATAGACTCTGAAGGAGGGCCCAGGCAGTACACAGTCTGCTAGTGATGAGTAGCAGTGGAAGGGAAATCTTATGCTTCCATCAGTGAGTCTGCAGGTGGTAGGCTGATGCACTTGTTCAGCACTCTGTGTTGGAGTACAGGCTCAGCTTTCATCTTTAAAAAGGCAAGTTTCTAGCCTCATGGATTCAGATAACACCCTGAAAACTTGGAAAAAGTACACTCCCTCTCCAGCTCACAGGTGCAGAACCCATAAGACAAATAAGAAGACTCCCCACATTAAGTTTATTTTTAACAAAATTCATGGACAGTCTGAGAAATGGCTAATCAATTATGACACAAGTGTGGAGGGTCTCATCACCTCTTAAAGTAGTCTGTGACATACCCAGCACAGGATAATTTAATCATGTTGGTAGATGAGATTATTTTCCTTTTGCAGGGAGACCTAGCTCAGTGATTTGAGCACTGGCCTTCTAAACCCAGTGTTATGAGCTCAATTCTTGAGGGGGCAAATAGAATGAAAAAAAAAACTGTTATTGATAGGGCTTGGTCCTGTTACGAAGGCAGGGGACTGGACTCCGTGACCTCTAGGAGTCCTTTCCAGCTCTATGAGATAATATGTACATCTCCATATCATTATGTATGAGCAATTTCATTACTTCAACTATTCAGAAATCCTGTTTCAGAAGCTGAACTTCAGTGGCTTGTCTCATCTTTTGAGAATGAGTCCTGCAACTATACTTGAAGACTAAAATCTTTACTTTTATTGATTTTAGTTTTAAAATGCCTTTAGAGTTTTGAAGCAAAAGTCAAAGCAGTATTTCACTCTTAATTAATTAATTAAACTCGGAATGATTGAAATGATAGCTGCATGAAGATGGCCACAGTTTATGGCCTAAAAAATCTCAAGTTCTGCAGCAAAAGTGTTTTTGTTTTACGTCGCCATTTATATGCCCCCATGAGTTCATTATGGGAAAGGTTCGGCTTCTCCAAACTCTCTCAGTTCGAAAGTGACAGGAATGAAGAAAGCCTCAATTATTGTATGAACACACTCAAGGTTACAAGTCTAGCTGCATCTTTCTCCACCTTCTGGTCTCACTCAATATACCGACTTTAGGTTTTGGGCTTTCTCACCCTCGCCTGTCTCGGGGCGGAATTTCAAGATTCTTCCATTCTTGGACAGAGGTACATTGCCTATCTATTCCAACCACCTATAAGCCTCAAGGTCAGCCTTTTTCCCCCTGCAGGAATTTGTGACTACTAGGAATGTCCATCAGCCTTCTTGAAACATACATTAGGAATCATGCATTAGAGAGAAAAAAAAATGAAAACACAATACAGAATCTCATATGTTCTTATGCTTTACTGGAAGCTAAGTTAGACAGACTTTGTTTTTAGTTTGCTAGAACTTACCAGAACTAGTTTATATTCTCTTAACAAATCCACATCCTCCTGTGACCCATCCTAGTGACAACTGACAACACTCTCTGTGGTTCTTCCTCTTTGGTGCCTCAGGCTTTGTCTTTACTGCAAATAAATGTGTGGTTTTATTTTCCTCTTGAGAGACCTGTCGATGTAATGTATTTGTGCAGACAATGCACTGCAAGTTTTACCTTACAGTAGCTAGTTGAGATCTGGATCTTTTACTTCCAGGAAGCCTATTATTTGAATAGGGTTGATCTTTACTATCCATGCTGAGGTAAAACTGAGAGTGTCTTTTTTTCCATAAAATTTTACAAAGAGATAGTTATTTAAAAATAGATAATTTAATACCATGAAGATACTGTATATATGCTGTTTCCTCCCCCGCAACTTTAGTCAATTGGATCCTCCAGCATGGCCTTTCCAGGAGAATATCCCATGACTACTTAGCTGCTTGGTGATTTAGACCCGTTCAGTCTTGATGGGTTGTAATCTCTGGCCTCATGATTATGTCTCCATATGGGGGAGAGCACTACAAGTTGTCTGCATATATGGGGTCCTCTCAGACCTTTTTGTTAGGCTATATCTACTCTGGAGCATTAAGTCGATTTTAAGGGACTGTCTTCACTGAGAATACCATTATGTTGATTTTAAGGAGCACTAAGCTCGACATTCTTTCATTCATCATTCAATGTGGTGTAACACCAGGTTCAAATTTAAAAAGGTCAAATTAATGCTTGTGTGGAAACATTGGTTCTTTAAATCAATTTCATTGCCCTACAGAGGTATCTCTCAATGCCTAGAATGTGTACATTCTGGCTGCTTTCACCTCCCCCACTCTCCAGATGTGCAGGAAGTAGCCTGGCATTTTGAATTCATTTCTTTATGATCAATGTGACAATTGCACCTAGCCATGAAAGAGAGCCAAGCATAGAGCCATCATGAGAGCCAGGATCTCATTTAGGCTGGTGGGCTAGGCCCCTCCCCACCACACCACATTGCAACTTGGCTATTGGGACCAGGTAGTGGTACATCAGACTGTGGGTTGTAATATCCTGCCCTGAGTGGGGTGCAGGCTTGTTCTCCACACAGGATGTGGTAGGAGAGCGGAGAAAATTATTTTCTGTACTTTGTATGAGCACGGGCCCCTCACCTCCCTCCAGGAGCCATAAATGAATCTGTAGAGATATGCATCTTATAGAACTTGAAGGGACCTCTCACGGTTATTCAGTCCAGTTGCCTGTCCTCTTGGCAAGAACAAGTACCACCCGCACTGCTTTTTTTTTAAACTTGTTTGCCCTGACCCTTAAATGTCCTTCTCAAGGATCGAGCTCACAGTCTTGGGTTTAGCAGGCCAATGCTCAAACCACTGACTTATCCCTCAACTGGCAGCCCCCCCAAGCCATGTGGTTAGCCAACCTCCTGCTAGGCTCCATGTGCCTAATGGGCCAGCCCCTACCACACCTTACCCCGTGGTGGCTTGACTGTGGGGTTGTGCTTGCAGACAGTTCCATGTCCTACCCAGCATGTAGTGAAGGCTTCCTCAACACACAGGATTTAGGAGAAGTGTCCGAGAAACTTCTTTTCTGTGCTTCACATTTGTATAGGACAGACAACATGCCATGCCTTACCACAATACGTGGCTATTCCCTGACCCACCACACCACATGTTGGCTGTGCAGTGCAGATCATGCTTCCAGACAGCAGCAAGTCCTGGCCTGCATGAGGTGAAGGCTTCTGAGATTCACATTTTTCGGGGGCTCACCAAGCACCGAGAGGCTGGTTCCCACCAGCAGCAAATATTTTGGGTGGAGGGCTGGTTGGCACCTGAGAAGAAACACACTCTGCATGGGGGTGGGGGCTGGCTCACCCCATACAAACCATTTTCAGGGGCTAGCTGGTCCCCCAGCCTGATAAGAAATCCAGTGACCACACCAAGTCAACTGGTCCCTCAGCTGTCCCCTGCCAGCTGAGTTTTGTTGGGGAACCAGCCCACAGGTTTGTTCCACTTCTCTCCTTTCCCCTAGCATGTGGCTCAGGGGAGTCATGGTCTCTGCAGTAGCCTGCTTGCTGTATTTTCTCCTGGGAAAAGTAGCTGAGCAACCTGTTGATATGGTACAGTCAGCTGGGTGCTCCCAGTATGCAAATATTGTTGTGTGTGGGATAGACAGTTCCCTGATGTGATACATTAAAATGAAAGGTGTTTTTTCACTGGGGAAAAACTAGTTGAGCAGCCTGTTGATATGGTTCTGTCACCTTCTGACCTCACCTGTTTGATTTTCTTTTGCCTGGGATTCCCTGCTTTTCCTTCTGAAAAATGGCTGTTTGCTTTTAAAGGGAAGGGAACAAAGGCAACGAAGTCTGGGAAGGTGACAATGGGTGCTCTTAGGACACATTTGGTTAAAAGGTCTGTAATGTGGATGATGCAAGCAATTTTCCTCACCAGGGATGGAGACTTCTGAAAAAAGGCTGTTTGTTTTCAACAGGAATGGAATGAGGACAATGCAGTGTGGTAAGATGATATCACACACCTGCAACTACCTAGATGTGGCCACACTAGCCCCTCCTTTTGGAGGGGCTATGGTAATGTGGCACTTTGGGATATGCTAATGAGGGACTGATATGAATATGCAGAACTTCATTAGCATAATGGCCGCCACGTGTGCTTTGAACCTGCTGGTTTAGAAATGCAGCTGCCCATGTAGCCGGGGGAGCTTTTTGAAAAGGACCCCTGATTTTGAAAGCCCCTTATTCCCAAAACCAGATGGGAATAAGGGGCTTTTGAAATCAGGGGGTCATTTTGAAAGGGCCCCCTAGCTACATGGGTGGCTGTGTTTCAAAACCGGCAGTTTCAAAGCACTCATGGCCACCATTATGCTAATGAGGTGCTGCATATTCATGGAAGTGACTCATCAGCATATCCCAAAGTGCCACATTACCATAGCCCCTTTGAAAGGAGGGGTTAGTGTGGCCACAGTTCCTGTAGGACATTTTTTCCCATAACACACCAGGAAAAAAACCCAGAATGCTACAGGCCTGAGGGAACGGTGCAATAGGTTCCTACTGTGCACTGCTGCAACAGCTGAACTTTGGCAACTTAGTGGAGACACACAAGTCAATTTTGTAGGCAGGTGCGGAAATTCAACTTTGACTTTAGAAAACCCAGAGGGTGCATCTATGCTAGGAACTAACTGCAAAGTTAACTTCGAAGTTAGGTACTTCAGAGTTTACACACATTTTCCCTTACTTTGAAGTTAACTTGGAAGTAGGGAGCCCACTTTGACATCCTTACTCCATTCTCTGGGAAAGGATTAGTGTCCTACTTGGAAGTTTAACTCCGAAGTAGGGTATGTGTAGACACCCAACTTCAAAGTTGCTGACTTCAAAGTTGTATTTTGAAGTTAGCAACTTAGAAGTTATTTTTGGAGTGTAGACCCAGCCAGTGTTACAAAGTTCGCTTTGATACATTCAACTTTATTACATAGACATATAGACAAAGCCTTTGCTACACTTTGAAATCAAACACACATCACATTATGACACAGACTGAAATATGCAACAAATACAGATGGCCACAATTTATTCACAGCAAATTGCTGAAACAGGGAAAAACGCCTATGCCTCTCTATGAGGGGTCACTAAACAAGTAAAAACTGAGCCCCATTTAAAATGTTATCAAAATCACTTAATATAGAAAGGAGTTATGGGAAAAAGTAGAATGTCTCCAAATGTAGACATTAATGTTTAACTATGACAATAGTATACACATATGGCTACACAAATACTCTCAACCGTCACTTATTGTTCATTGCTAACAGGCAAGAGGCCAGAGCCCAGAAAAAAACCTGATCATTGCCCTTGTAAAATTACTATTTGTACAAGTAAATCTGCTATCAGTCTCCTAAGGCAGTATTTTGTTGGCCAGCTGCTACTACTGACATTGTGATCATAATTTATTTCAATAAATACTCTCTCTCCCAGTGAAATCAGAAAATATTTGAGGTGGAAGGCAGTAATGATGTGAAGCAATGCTGCCAAGCTCATACTTGTATGAGACTTGACCTAAGAGTGACAATATGTATCATGCCTTCATTGTTAATAGACAAAAGACTACCATCTTTTGTTTACAGTCCAGCATGCGTTATCATATAGTGCCTTTGCTCCTGTTTTTCTTCATTTTCTTCATTTTTTTAATTTTCTTCAGTGTTACTGAGTTCTTTCATCATGTGTTTTCACATGATTGCGTTTGCAGGGGATGATCTTGTGGACCTGGGTCGAGTGGTTCTCGTGAAAGATAAATATGTGTTTGCTTTCCTCTGTCAGTCTTGGAAAACTTCACTGTATTTTTTATAGTATGACAAAAGAAAACTTCCAACAATTCATTGCTTCATAGTGAAAATTAAATCAAAACAAATATTTGCAAATATATTTTATCTATAGTCTGAATAAGCATTGTATTTTCCCAACAAAATTTATCCATTTTTTCACTTATCATATGAATGAAGGATATTTTTTCTTATTGTTGTTGTAAAATATTAGGCATCCTCTCTTGTTTTTCTGTGAGATCACAAAGTTTTCATGTTTATATATTCAAAGTCCTGTCTGTGAAAATAATAAATCCATTTTTATGGCATGGAAGCTCTTACAACAGATATAGCTTGCGAATATTAAAATCCAGCCCTGGATGCACATTTTCCTGTGTCTTTACGGACAATGAGAAACTCTTACATTATTCTGAACACCCTCTACCTGTTCAGAAGTCTTTGCCACTATTAACTCTGTACTCCTAGGAGCCACCTTGATCCAGCTGGTTTTCATCCTAGTGCTTATTTCAACAGGGTACTGACAAGGCCAAGATTGGTTCCAGTCCATATTTCATGTGATGGAGATGTGCTGGATATAGTCTGTGTACTTTGTCCCTGGTTGCTTTCATATGGCTCAATATAGGCACAATATTTTCAACACATTAATTTTGGAAAAGATTCTGATGTGAACATGTTAGTGGTTGTTTTTTGTTCTGATATGGAGAAAGTTCTTACTTCTATCTGAGGAAGGAAATGCCGTGGGTATCTCTTGTTTCTTTTTGCATGTCCACTCCAAAGTCCCCCCAAGAAATCTGTCTGGAGAAATGAATGGTGGTTTTGAGATCTGTAAAAGCTTCAGGACAAGGCTCAACACTTTGTTTTTCTAGAGAAGTAAGTAATAATTTCCCTTCTTCACAAAAGGAAACGAACAGAAACTTTTCCGAGTGAAGGTTTCTGGCTGAACGCTGATTTCATGTGGACACCTTTGTGCCAAATTAGTAAGTGCCATCCTTCTTGCAATGCACTTGTAAAGCACAGTCAAGAGTTTGGTCTCTACAAAGTATGATACTTTTTAACAATTCTGGATCACTAAACATTAGCTGTTATTTCTAAATGGAAGCATTGGACTATTAAAATTCAGTGAACAGCTACACAAACAACTAAAGTTGCATTAATCATCTATGCTTTTATATGGAATATATGTCTTCTACCTTTAACGATTTTTAAAGGAATAAAAACAAATTGTATAAATGTTAAACATGTGCAAAGATTGGAAGATGCAGCATTTCAAATCCTGTAAATGTTTATTTCATTGTCTAGAGAACACATTATGGATTTTCTAACCGAATCCCTTTGTCAAATTATGTGGTTTTGATAGATGCCAGAAAAAGAGGTCAAGATAGATTTTTACAGTCTGTTCAGAGTAAAAAAAATCTGCAACTGACATTCTGAAGAGGCTTCATTGACTCGTCAAATTTATTTATATTTGACAGTTTTGGTCCCACACAAGCAGCTTTAGTATGCTGGTAATATCAGGGTTACAACAGTATCTGACAGCTCCAAAAGCCTACTTGAAAATAACAAGTTATTTTTCATACTATGGTTCTAGGGATTCAGTTTAAGTCTTTAAGCTAACAAGTAAATTTAAGGTATTGTAATGAGATATTTTACATGAATTTGCTTACAGATGGCATATAGTACCATATTAAGATTCAGTCAGGAAATTTGTAATTACAGTAAAGTCAGTCTAAACTGGCATTCTATCATCTGGAACTCTCAGATAACTAGCATTTTAACCATAAGTAAATTTTAGTTATGTTTCCATGGTCTTGTCTACACTAGCCCCAAACTTCGAAATGGCCATGCAAATGGTCATTTTGAAGTTTACTAATGAAGCGCTGAAATACATATTCAGCGCCTCATTAGCATGCGGGCGGCCGCGGCACTTCGAAATTGATGCAGCTTGCCGCCGCGAGGCTCGTCCCGACGGGGCTCCTTTTCGAAAGGACCCCGCCTATTTTGAAGTCCCCTTATTCCTATGAGCAGATGGGAAGAAGGGGACTTCGAAGTAGGCGGGGTCCTTTCGAAAAGAAGCCCCGTCGGGACGAGCCGCGCAGCAGCGAGCCGCGTCAATTTTGAAGTGCCGCAGCCGCCCGCATGCTAATGAGGCGCTGAATATGTATTTCAGCGCTTCATTAGTAAACTTCGAAATGGCCATTTGCATGGCTATTTCGAAGTTTGGGGCTAGTGTAGACATAGCCCATATGTACAGTATAGTGAAAGTAAATGCAAATAAATTCAGCAAATACAGCATAAACTTACAATGTACAATAATACTTTTAATAAATAAAGTACTCTGCATACATTTGTGTTTGTTTCTTAATATCTAATCTTATTATTCTTTAGTGTTATGCATTGCTGGGTATACCTCTCTATTATCTAGAATATTTGAATATCCAGCAACCCCCTGGTCCTAGGGCTGCTGGATATGAAAGAATTTACTGTAAACACAATAGTTTAATAGTTTATGGTAGTGGTTATTTAAGAGCATATAGTGGAAATCAGAAGAGATCCTGGATGACTGGAAAAAGGCAAATGTAGTGCCCATTTTAAAAAATATATATATATTGAGCTGATTAATCTTGATAAGTCTGGTGTGAATCATCCATCAAAACTGCCTTTTCATCTATACTATAACTCAAGTAAGCAGATTGATTCATGAAATAATTTGATTTTTTATTAGCTTAAAGCAAAATTACATTTCTGCAATGGTTTCAGAATATTTTTGCAGTTCTTACATGTTCTTCTGTATCTCTTTCATCTTTTCCAGTTGTGAAGGATGCCATCCCAATAGATGCCCCGTTTCACAGTTATAGAATCATAGAACAATAGAGGTGGAAGAGACCTGAAAAAGCCATCGAGTCCAGACACCTGCTCTAAGCAGGACCAAACCAATCAGATCAGCCCCACCAGGGCTTTCTTGAGGCGAGACTTAAACACCTCCAGGGATGGAGACTCCACTACTTCCTTGGGTAGACCATTCCAATTTAACTCTCATGCATTCAATTCAACCTGAAATATTGTAGGTATGATGTCTATGCTGTATGCTAACCATTTGGACTGGAACATGACTTTCTGGCTGTGTCTACACTGGCACAAATCTTTGAAACAGCCATACTAATGGCCATTTCGAAGATTAGTAATGAGGTGCTGAACTGAATATTCAGTGCCTCATTAGCATTAGCATGCTTCTGGCTACAGCACTTCAAAAGAGCCGCTTTTAAATGCCCGCGGATTGCCGCGGCTACACGAGAGTCCTTTTCGAAAGAAGCCCTCACATTTTGAAATCCCCTTATTCCCCTCAGATGAAGGGAATAAGGGGATTTTGAAATGTGCAGGATCCTTCCAAAAAGGACCCCCGTGTAGCCACGCCAAGCCGCGGGCATTCAAAAGAGGCGCTTTCGAAGCACCGCGGCTGGAAGCGTGCTAAAGCTAATGAGGCACTGAATATTCAATTCAGCGCCTCATTAGTAATCTTCTAAATGGCCATTAGCATGACTGTTTAGAAGATTTATGCCAGTGTAGACACAGCCTCTCTGTGCTTTCAATAAAACATTATTTTAATCTGGTGCTCTTGATATGCTTAAGACAAACAAGTTTTGCAAACTTCACTGCATTACTGCTTTACAGCCACCCTGAAGGTTGCAGTTGGAAACCCTAAGCATTGCTTACAGGATTGTTACAGCTCCACACAAATGGTTCTAGCATTTTTGGCTAAGGTTCTGAAGATATCCTTATAGGAGGAGACATATAAAGACACTGTAGAAATTGACTTGGAAGGGAAATAATTAGACAGAGGGAAGTAATTTGAGATATTTATTATTTAAAAAGGTAAATTAAATGATCAATCATTCATTAAGATGTTGTACTGTGAGAAAAATAGTCATCTCAAGAAGCTAGTGGCAAATTATTTAAAGCAATTGACAGGAAATAATATTTTCACACAGCATGTAGCCAGCCTGTGTAATTCATTAACTCAGGAGAATAGAGGGACAAATATTGAAGATGGAATTTTAAAAAGGCCTCATAATTATGTCCAATATTATTATTTCTAGTTCCCCATGCTACAATGAGATAACTGGATCTGCTCCATCACAGTAGCAGTACTGGTACAGTAGATAGATCAGAGATTGCTGTGATTAGAGAAACATGGTGGGAGACCAATACAACCAATATGCTGAAAAGATTGGAGAAGTTTGGAGAACAGATAAATGGCAAGAGGTATATGGAAGAGGTATATTGGACTCTTCCATGACGCAAGGACAAAGGAGCATCCAACACAACTGAGAGGTACTACATTTAATGCTGAAACAATTTGAAACATTGTGCATAATAAATCTGAGTAATAGTACAGAAGCTTCTAGCTGAGGTTGGGCCTCCATTGTACTAAGCATTGTATGCACATGGTAGATGGGACAGGAAGATGAGAAGGGAAAGAGGGACACAGAAAAGAGACTGCCCATGGTCACACAGGAGGTCCATAGCCAAACCAGAATTAGTCAAGTTAGACCAAGAGGCCAGTAAGATTCAGAAGAAGATTGGCTGTGTATATGGCATGAGAACTCTTGACTGGTTGGCTACAGCATCTTGTTGGAGGTTTGTTTGTAGATGGCAAGTCCATTCTACTAGCACTGTAATACACAAGCGAGGTAAACTTGAATACTTATGACCTGGATTGTTGCTACAACTGCCTACTTGAGATTTTAGAAGAAAAGCCATCATAGTCATGAGAGAAGAGCTAAACTAGCAGAATTACTTCTTTAACCAATTAATAAGTTTTATTGAGCAAATGTTTACAACCAACTAAGTCCCAAATGGCACAGGGTAAGAAATAAAACACATAAATAATCTGTAGTGCAGAGGTAGGTTACAGCAAGCACAAGCACTGAACTTGGTTAACAATTATACATTGTAACGTGCCTTGCCCTGGATACATGAGGTGGGAAGTTTACATTCAAGACAATAAGTAGTCAATAGGCAAATATCCAGATTGCAGATTCTTTGCCTGTCAACATAGGTGAGTATCTTAACTGCAGGAATTTGCCTTACTTGGGGATAAGTCCTTAGATTTAAAAAAAAATGAAAAATGAAAAAGAAAAAAGAAAAACTCGGTCCAGTTTAACTCAGTTCATCAGGTCTGGAATACTGCAAAGAAAACTGATCTGGGTGTGGAAACTCTTATGTTGCTGGATTCTCTTATACAGCTAGCAGGCATATCTCCATAGGACATTATTTAAGCCTAATGACCCACATATTAATATAAGGCTTAGCCATTCCATATCTCCTTGATTTCAACTGGAGAAAAAATATTGATTGGGCAAGTATTGTACTGATTAAAATAACTTCTGTAGGGAAGCAAGTAGAAGGAAATGGAGAAACCTGAGAGAACAAAAACATTCTGGATCACTTGCAGCAGTTTCAACCACATCAGCTATCCAGACTCTTCAACTAAAACTGTTTCTTGAAAATATATGCAATTCAAATGAAAATGATGTCCTGGAGTATAATGGAATGCTAAACTGTATGATCCTGAAAAACAAACAAACAAACAAACAAACAAACAAAAATAAGAAGTGCCGTGGCATCTTAAAGACTAACAGATTTATTCGAGCGTAAGATTTCATGGGTAAAAAATACTTTCTCTGATGCATGGGGTGGAATTCACAAAGGGTAGGGAGACACATTACACGAGCATATCAAAAGAAGGTAGTTATTTTATCAAATATAAGATCAATGTTAACAAGGCCAATTTGGTCAGGATGATTGTGGTTCACTCCCACAAGTTAATGGGGAAGCGTGAATACCAGGCAAGGGAAAAGTGCCTTTGTAGTGAGAGACTCATTCTAAATCTGTATTCATTCCTTGATTGATTGTGTTAAATGAGCAAATGAATTGCAGCTCTGCTGTTTCTCTTTGTAGACTGGTTTTGATTATTTTAATAGCATGACTACTTTTAACTCTGTACGGAGTGTATAGGGATGTAAGATGTCCTACTGATTTTCATAAATTGCCTTTCTTGATGTCTGATTTATGTCCATTTATCCTTTCACAAAAAGAATATCCTGTTTGGGCAATAAGTATAACACAGGGACATTGTTGGCATATAATGGCATGTATCATGCTAGTAGTTGTGCAAATGTATAAGATCCTGATGGTGTGACTCATGTGCTAAGGTCCTGTGATGGTGTTGTTTGTGTAGACATGTGGACAGAGTTGGCAATGGGGTTTGTTGTAGGTATAGGTTCCTGGATTAGTGTTCGGTGGTGTGGCTGTGGGTAAGTGTTTGCTTCAGATTGGAGAGCAGTCAGTAGGTAAAGACTTGCCTTCCTCCCAAGGTCTGTGAGAGTGAGGGATCATTTTCCAAAATAGGTTGTAGATTGTAAATGATGTGTGGGAGGGGTTTTAGCTGGGGGCTGTAAGTGAGAGCCCCTTGGGTTCTGTTATTTTCTTTTTTGGCCTGTTCTGTATTAGGTGACTTCTGGGTACTGCCTGGCTTATTCAACCTCTTTCTTCACTTCTCCAGGTCAGTATTTTAGTTTTAAGAATGCTTGAAGAAGATTTTGTAAGTATTCGACGCTGTCTGAAGGATTGGAACAGATGTGGTTGTATGTTAGGGCTTGACTTCAGATAGTGGAGATAGTGGATCATGTGATGTGTCCTGTCTGGAAGCTAGAGAGATGTAGGTAAGAATAGGAGTCAGTAGGTTTCCAGAATATGGAGGTGTTTACATCACCATTGTTTAGTAGTATTGTAGTATCCAGGAAGTGAATCTCTTACCTGGAACAGTACAAGTTGAGATTGATGATGGGGTGGAAATTGTTGAAATCCCAGTGAAATTCTTCAAGGGTCTCTTTCCTGTGCAAGTAGAGTAGACGCACTAGGGGATGGATTATGAGGAAATGTTGTTCTTGGTCAGCCATGAAAATGTTGGCATATTGTGGGGCCACATGGCTACCCGTACCAGTGCCACTGATTTGAAGGTATAAATTGTCCCCAGATCTGAAATGGTGGCGAGTGAGAACACATTCATAAAGTTCAGCCACCAGGTATACCATGGCAACATAATGTGGGACATACTGTGACTGACAGCTTGTAGTCCACCCTCATGTGGAATATTGGTATAGAGCACTTCTAATCCATGATGGCCAATATGGTGTGTTAGGGAAGATCACCAATGCACTGCAATTTCCCCAGGAAGTCACTAGCATCTCAAAAGACAGCTAGGAGTGCAGGTAGTGAAGAGAGAATCTATATAGCTGGTCAACCCCGCTGCAGAATGCTAATGCCTAAGATGATGGTGTTTCCAGGATTTCCAGCTTTATGGATCTTCTCTACCAGATAGAATACCCCTCGTTGGGTGTGTCTACACTAGGAACTAACTTCGAGGTTAATTTCAAAGTTAGGCACTACTTCAAAGTAGCCACCAGAGAGTCTACACACATTTTACCTTATTTCAAAGTTAACTGTGAAGTAGGGAGCCCAGCTTCAAAGTCCTTACTCCATTCCTGGGAATGGAGTAGTGTCCTACTTCAAAGTGTAGCTTCAAAGTAGGGTGTATGTAGATTCTCAGCTTTCAAGTTGCTTACTTCGAAGTTGTACTTAGAAGTAAGCAACTTCAAAGTTGTTTTTGTAGTGTAGACATAGCCATTGAGGTGTTTTTGTTTCAATCTGATCCTGTGCTATTGCAAGGAATTTCTTAAGCTGATGGTGTAGTTTCCATTCCTTACTCTTTTGAGTTACAGATTTACACCAATAGTGGCTACTAGCTATAGTCAAACACATCTCCTGATGGGAAGACAACTCAGAACTACTATTCTGACTTTGGAAAAAGACCTATTTCCAAAACCACGAGACATGAAGGCCATAGTCAAATTGGATAAAAAGCCTAAAAGATCCTGCAAACCCTTTTATACCAGATGTTATTCAGAGATCTGCCAGGCCTAGAATGCAGTGATGGTGCTCTTATCAGATTGACAGGAGAAAACTATGGAAATTTCAGCTGTTGTAGAGGAATAATAATTCAGTCCCCAGATAATATGTGATTGAAACTGACAATGGAGTATTCAAGAGAAACCGTCAATACCTACAACTTCTTTCCTCAGAAAGAAAAATCAGAACAAACTCTAAAGATGACACATGCAGAACAGAAAGAAGACCCAAGGATTCCAAACTAACAGTCAATTGTTGCAAATAGTGGATATATAGATGACCAAGTTGTTACATGCTTAGATTGAGTAATTAGAAAACCAATACAATTCAGAGACAATTAACAATCTAATGCATATTGAACTTCAAAGATAGCACATTAGTGTACATATTATAAACAACAGAAATGTAAAACTTAAAGGGGGGATGTAGTGAAATGCTAAGCTGTATTATGCTATTCAGCCATTAGGATGCAGTGTGTGTCAAATACCTTATGTAAGCTAAAAGCAGCAATATTTGTCAGAGAAAGGATCTTGTGATAAACACATCTGGGTGTATATAAAACAGTTCTGTAGCCATTCCGTGTCTGATATAGGAATACAACATGGAAAATGAAGACAAAGCAGTAGCATCTGTATAATCAGGTGACTGACCCAGAAGTAGCTAGAAAGCTGCCAAAATAAAATGCCTGAAGTGAGTGCCAACAAGTCAGATGATGCTGCCAGAAAGAAGTCTTTCCCAGCTTAGCAGCTGTGTCCTATGATTTCCATCCAAAGGAACAGAGTAGAAATGTTCAATCCAGTAAGAAAATTGTTTCTTTCCCAATGTGCCTTTTTCAATTTAAGAAAAAACAGAAAGATAGCCTGAAAATATTAAAATTCCAGGAGAAACAAGTGTGCCAGGCTGAGAGGAACTGTCGTAGTCTCTTTACAGGGTTACAGAATAAACATAGGCTTTTCACGGGTGACATAGACATTTTAATGAAACACATAGAATCTGAGATCTAAATAGCATCCTATTACTTCTGGGAATGGATTCTATAAAAAGGCACTTCGAAATGTTTTTTTTCAAACTGTCACTTTTCACCTTCATTTAAGGTTAAAAGTGATGGTAAGTCCCCTTGCAAATCTTATAAGCCAAAGCTTATAAGTTTTTATACTGTGGCATATATCATTGTATCATTCCCAGCTCATGACATAATGTGACATGAGTGGTAACACTCAACCTGACAAGTTGTAGCTCAGTGGTCCACACTGAAGACAGAGGAGGGACAGAAAATATGATTTTCTCAAAACTCTATGTTAAAAGGAAATATTTGCCTGCGTGTGTGTTTTATTTACTAAGATATGGATGAATAGTCCATAGAGATGTGATTTAAAATTAAGAGGTATGGTAGATCTTGTGTACAATACGCGGTGTTTATGTTCTTTAGTAGCGCATGGTGTAAGGCAGTGGTTCTCAAACTTTGTGTTACCATGACCCCCTAAAATGCTAAATGAATTTGTGTGACCCCCCATCCTCACTGCTCTACTAGTAAAGCTAAAAGATGTTGTACAGAAGATCTCAGCGTATGCAAATACAGAGTACGTGACCCTCCGCTTACGTGGCTGACCCCTGATTCCTACAGTAAGCCGTTGAAATGTGCAATTTCGAGTTGTGCTTAACTTGAATTAACATAGGTCAAGTGCAACTCAAAATATCGCTCCCCTGGGCCCTGGCTCAACCCTACCCCCCTGCCGACCCCTCAAGGCCCCCGCTCAGCAACCCACACCCCTGCTTACCACCCACACATGGCTCCGTCTCACCCACCGCCCCCACCTCTGCCTCCACCTCACCGCCTCCCAGGTGCAGCTCCAGCTTAACCTCCCTGGCCCCAGTTCAACCTCCTGACAGCTCACCACCCCCACTCAGCGCTGGTTCCATCCTCCAGCCCTGATTTTAAACCCCGGTGGGTGGCCCTGGTTCCATTCTCCTGCCCGGTTCAACTCCCCGATGGCCTGGCTCGTCACCTGAGCAGGGCTCTCCCTCCCCCCACCCACACGTGGCTTTGGGTCAAGTCTGCCTCTCGCACTCCTGCAGCCCTAACCCACCCTAGGCTTAGCCCTCCCCGCCTCCTTCCCATGGGCCCAATTCATCACTGGGCTTTGTCCTGTGGGCCAGTGGGCACAGGAACCCACGGTAAGGAGAGGAGTATGCCTGTGTGTCAATAAAGGCCCACACACAGAGCCCACCTGTCCTTACCAGGCACACCAGTACTGCTCCCTGTCCCGTAGTTCTGCCCCTGGTAGCTCCGTCCCTGCCCTCTACTCCCTAATCAGCCTCAAGATACACCACCACACCAGAGGGGAGAGAATGAGCACATGGGAAGAAGTTATGCAACTGTAATTGTTTTATTTAAAAGACAGCCCATAAATCTAAAGGAGGATATAACAAACACAAATTTTAAAACTTAAGATCAATAACTAAACAGGGATTAAATTAACAAGCTTTGATTTTTTAAGAAGTACTCACACTTATAAAGGCTGATGAAGCCATCTTCAATAAGTAGAACTATAGTCTTAAGGAAACCCTTTTAGGAGAGGGGCAACAGTGATCGATTTCTGGAAGGGAGATTATCCTGGGTAAGGAAGAGTTTTGCTGGACCTCTCCACTTTACCAAGGATGGTTTGCTAGGTCGTCCCTTTTGTGGTCCAGACGCCTACTGAAAGGTTTTCAAGGCCCTTCAGCGGGACTGGATAGGTGAGTGAATTCAGGTAGGAGGGTAAATAGGGTACACAATTAAATATTTTGTAAATAGATTCTATCATAACAATAACAATCAATAACGCTAACACTAAAGTTACTATGCTGACTATTATACTAACTTAACATTAACTACTTAGAAACATAAAGTCATTTCTTGTCAATCGATAGGTAAGGAAACTAAATTGAATTTATAAAGTGAAAGGTTAAAGTCATTAAACAGTACAGGCAGTTTAAACAGGAAGGACATAACAGGGGACTGGGCCACAATTCTTTTGTTGCGGCCTCAGTCCCTGTGCTGTAGACAGCTGGGGGCTCCACTGCCACGCACACCAGTTAGGGCTCAGTACTCCCAGAGGGGCCAGTTCGACGACTAGCCAAGGGGCAGGAGCCACCCGCTGGAAGTCACTGCAGGTTCTATAGTCATCGTACACTTCAGGGACCATCATCAAAGTTGCTGCTGCTGCAGCGGGTGCGCAGCTGGGCGACAGTCTTGGACCTCTGGAAAGTCTTCTTGTAAATCAAGGTAAGGTGACAGTCTTGTGCCAGGTGTGACTTCGGGCACTGATCTCTGTTACCAAGGTCTTCAGGACTTGGGGCAAAGCCCCAGGACTGTGCTAGCTATTACCCTAATGGGGTTCACCAGCTGCTTCCCTCCAAGTCTACAGTGATTTCGGCTAGTGAGCTCTGAGCAGTGGAGTGGACAGTGAACAGTGGACAGTGAGCTGTGGAACGGCCCCAGAGCCCTGTGTGGGCTGTTCTTTTATAGAAGGTCCTCATGAATAATTCATGAGATCATTACCATCCAAGTAAAGTCCTCAACTAGGTCCACACTCTGATGGAAAGTTCTGGAAGGCATCCAAACTCGCCCAGTCAGATTGCCCCTATGCAAATCTGAATACCCCTGACTCATGAAAATGGATGAGCGCATGGAACAATTCAAATTCTCGGGGAAGTTAACAGTCAAAGTGAACCGTTTACAATGTATGCCAATAGGCAATGATAAAATACTTTCGGTTTCCTTAATGTTGTGATTTCCCCCCCCCATCAATTCAGTTCTAAGCAAACAGGATCATGCTAAATCCCAGCCAACGGGGATGATAATGTCCATGCAAATGTTATAACACGACAGCCTTAAGCATCCTCAACTGCCCTCCTCACCCACCTCAGGCCTTACCTTTTTGCTGTGTCCCTTGATGCAGAACATACGTTCTGCCAGGGAAAAAGCCGAGTCCTGATTTATGCATTTTTGCAAGAGAAAAACCAAATCCAGCTGTGACCCTCCTGTAAGTTGCTTGTGACCACCCTCCCGGGTCAGGACCCACACTTTGAGAAATGTGGTTGCAAGGTATTATTGAAAGTATACAGGGTTATCAAAGTCAGTCCATTAGCAGTTATTTTTAGAGGCATGTCTTTCTGCAGTGTTTCATGATCCAAATCTGAATCCTTCTTGCATCATCAAATGTCTTTGGAACATGGGGTGCGTGGGGTGGCCGGGTGCTGCACAACTCCTGCCTTGAAGTTGCTTCCATTGTATACAGGGCTTACAGTTTGCGTCAATGTTCTCAGCACTCCAACTAGAAAAATTGTTCTAGCCCACTGCTTTACTTTGTGTATCTGTAGAAAGGACACAGATACGACACCCATGCACTTTGGAAAGGACAAGATGCACATTCTGGCTGCCTTTTCGCAACCCCCCAAAGCAAGGTTTTGAATGTGCTGTTTATTTCCCAGAGGATGCAGAACCAGATTCACTACTGTGAAAAGAACAGTCATATACATTTATTCATTTATTTAACGAAGGGAAATAAGTAAAGATTTAGAAAAGCTCTGGTTATGTCTGGGATCACATCGAGATAAAAATGAAGTTAAGGCAATGGTGAATAACTTGCAGCTTGTGGGATGCACATGGCTTGTAGGATAATTTGCTGGTGGGCCACCATATGGGTTGTTTACTTTGAATCTGTAAGTACAGGCACCTGCAGCTCCCATTGGCCACAGTTCACCATTCCTGGCCAATGTCAGTTGCAGGAAGTGGTGGCGAGCAAGTCCCTGCAGCCTGTGCTGCTTCTGGGTGTTCCCATTGACCAGAAAGAGCAAACTATGGCCAATAAGAGCTATGGGCATCTGTATCTGCAGACGCAAAGTAAACAACCTGTCTGGCAAACGGCCAGCAGCTTACCCTGATGAGCCTCATGCAGAACACAGGCTGCAGTTGCCCACAACTGAGTTGGGGTCTCTTGCCTATGTCTTGTTCTAAAGATGTGCACACTAGATTTATGTGCTTAGGAATTATTTTGTCCCTATTCTAATGATTAAACTAAGAAACTGCATATTAGTACTTTTTCTGTAGTCATAAACAAAAAAGCCCTTATATTATCTTTAGATCTTTGAAGAAGCAGTCCACACTCTTTTGGAAACATCGGAAATGTCTGAGGCAATACTTGAAGAAAGATCAAAGGATAAGAAGATAATGGGGGCTGCAAGTGTCAAAAGTTTATCCTTGCCTTGATAAAATAATCTGATTTAATGGAGAAAAGACTTAACATGAAGCAAAAGTGAAAGTCTTTGATCCAGCATTTGGCTAAAGCACCAGGATATGAAAGAAAGGAGTGATAATGCAGGCTTCTTGGAAGAGGATTTAGCTAGAATTGGTAATCAAATTCAGCTGGAGCTTTAGATTATAAATAAATGAATAAAAAACTGGTAAAGATACATTACAAAAGCTAGAGGCCTTGCTTGTTTGGAGGTGCCCAAGAAGAGCAGGAGGCACTGGATACAGTCTTAATCAGGCTGCAACTTTATTGTCAGACATCTGGGACTACCCAGAAGATAAAAGGGTACAGTGCAGATAACCCCATACTCATTCAATAACTACAGGGAAGGGAGCTTCAGCCATCCCTACCCTTTTACCATTCAAGTCTCCAGCCCACCCATTCCTTGGACCTTATCATCCCCCACACACTCTGCCTCCAAACAAGGGTTAACGTGGGCTAGAAGAAGGAGGGTTTGGTTCCCTGACATATCAGTCACAGTAACAGAGAAGGAGCCGTGCTAGTCTATACACTATCAAAACGAAAAGCAGTCAAGTAGCACTTTAGAAGTGGGTCTGTCCCACGAAAGCTCACCTAATAAATTATTTTGCTAGTCTTTAAAGTGCTATTTGACTGCTTTTTGTTTTGGCATGAGTCATAGGTGCACCAAATCAAGCTCCCATATTTTTTTTTCCTTTAACTAACAGCATTAAAAGACTTTTTCTTTTACCAAGCAATTTATCCAGGCACTGTGTACCAGCAGGCTAGTGAGTGGACTGCATGAGTGGTCCTCCTCCATCTTGTTGTAACCAAGACTGTCTCCCAGGATAGGGAAGTTATGATCACTGCACTTGCATACCTAGCTTTTGTAGGGTATCTCGATTAGATGCAGAAAACCAGTTGTTGTGGCACAGGTGAGCTGTGGAGTTCTCAAGCATATTGCAGGGCCTCACAAAGAAATCCACAGAAAAAAACCATTCAACAGAAGCCAAGAACTGTAGTTCAGATTTGAAGTAATCCCCTTCATAGCTGGTAAATAGTGAGGAAAACTACAATTGTCCTGTTCACAGGTAAATGGAGGAAGCAAGAACACGTGTTTTACCAATGTGCAGGTATATATGTGAAACAATGTGCTGTAGTCTGACTGTTGATCAAGGAGAAATCAAATGGTCAAGTTCAAATAGTTTATTCATCTCAGGTTAGTCAGCACAAACTGAAAGTTAATGCATTACGATTTGGGTGCCAGGCCTATTCTCTTGAGGAGGTCAGGACTGTTACAATTTTTATGACTATTTATACATCATCTGTTTACCATATGTTATAATTTGTTGTTAGCTGCATAATTTAGCATTGCCCAACGATTATCAAATGTCAACTTGTTATGGAATGTGTCCCATTATATTCTAAAACTCTAGTTAAAAAGGATTATAACAATTCTGACCTGTTTCAAAAGAGCTCAGCATGGTTTCAAAACAAGAGTCTGAAACAATCATTTTATTTTTGCCCTTTGCATCTGGATATGTTATCCAGTCAAACAATAATGTGACCTTTGTGATCAACACTTTTTATGCATTGCTGAGATAAGCTATGTTTCCGTTGTAGACCCAAGAAGTCAGAACATCATGGCTATCACAAAGATAACTTTCTGGAGCTGTAAGAATAGGTTATGGCCTTTAGAAATATGTTTTCTTTATATAAACAAATAAAATCTGCCTACTAACAAGTGTGTATTGTCTCTTTGCAAAATTTTCTGGGAGTCTTGTCTGTACGCTAACTGTCTTGTGACATGACTGTATGGGATTCTGGGAACTCAGAGTCTGTGTGGCAAAATCATGGTATCCATTTTTAACTACCAGAATGATTCAAAGCTTGCTAAATTATAAATAAATCTTGCTAAATGGAGGTTAACATCACTGAATGACACACTAAACTTATTCACACATTTACATTCCCAAAGCTTCCTAACAGCACTATATCCAAATTAGAACTCACCATTGTAAGGTTTTGCATACATATCACCATCCTAACTACCGAGAAAAAATATTTATCTTCACCATATATTTTGTAACAGCTAATCATAACTATTAAATAAAATATGCAGAAATACTACTGGTGATTGAAAAGGCAGCATTACATACGGACCAAAACGCACTTGGCTAGAATCCATTTACTGTGCTCATTAGTTATTCAGTAAGAGTTCCTTTAGTTGTGTCAACCTGTCAGATAGAAGCTATCCTAATCTCCATTAAGTCATCAAGCTGTCTTTCCTGCTAAGGTTTTTGCAAAGGTTAGGTTAACAAAAAACGATTTTCAATCAATACCTTCTATGTTTTCCAATTGACAGCTATTCATTATTTTATAATCTTTTTAGACAAAAGTTTATTTCAGTAGAGATGTGGAGTTTAAGTGGATGGTGTGCGTACCTTATTCTGGGAAAATACATGCTGCTTTTTAGTTTTTCCTTAATTTAAGGCAGAATGAAAACAACTATTTTATCCTTCTCACGTCTGTCTACAACTTCAACGTCCTTTGAGAGCTCTGTCTGCACTGATACCCTCTTCTGTCTCTTGCTTGTACTGCAGCCGCTTTTACAACAGAGGAAGTTTTTCCAAACATCTAATCTAAACCTTCCTTGCTGCAATTTAATCTCATTGCTTCTTGTCCAAGCATCAGGGGTTAAGGAGAATAATTTTTTTCTATCTCCCTATAAAACCCATTAAGGTACTTGGTAGCCCTCTCACTCTTTCTTTTCCAGACTAAACAATCCCAGTTGTTCCAGTTTTCCGTCATAGGCCATGTTTTCTAGATCTTTAATAATTTGTGTTATTCTTCTCTGAACCTTCTCCAATTTCCCCACATCTTTCCTGAAATGTGGAACCCAGAGCTAGACACAATGATCCAGGTAACAGCCAATCCAAAATATTTGCAACCTCTCCCAGCTTGGTATCACCTGTAAATTTCATAAGCGTACTCTCTTTGTATTTCCTGGCACAGAAATTCAGCTGACAGGTCCATACTTTCCTGGGCTGTCCTTATGTTCCTTTTTATAGATGTACATTATATTTGCCCTTTCCCAGTCTTCTGGAATCTCTCCCATCTTCCTTGACTTTTCAGAGATGATAGCTAAAGGCTCAGATCCTTGAATATTCTGAAGTATATATCATCAGGCTCTGGTGACTTAAAGACATCTAACTTATCTGCATAATTTTAATTAGTTCTTTTCCTATTTTAACTTCTGAATCTACCTCCTTTTCTTCAGCATTGCTTTTGTAAGAATCCAGTCACCACCAACCTTGACAAAAAACAAAAAATAAAGTCATTAAGTACCTCTGCAATGTCCACCTTTTCAATTATTGTTCCTCCCTCTTCATAGACTCTTCATGTCCATGTTCATCTTTTTGCCTCTAATATATTTGCAGAGTGTATTCTTTGAGAACAAGAAGAAGTCCTGTGGCACCTTATAGACCAACAGATATTTTGGAGCATAAGCTTTGATGGGCAAAGACCCCTTCATCAGATGCATGAGTGTTTTCTTGTTATCCTTTGTCTGTAGCTAGATTGAGATTATTTTAAGCCTTTGCCTTTCTAATTTTTTTATATATTTTTTTCTAGTCATCCTTTTTACTTTGGATTAGGACTCCTTTTTGATTTTTACATCATTCTGGATCTCCTAGTTAAGACAGGGTGGTCTCTTGTCATACTTCCTATGTTTTCTATGCAGTGGAAGAGCATGCTCTTGTGTTCTTAATAATGACTCTTTGAAAAACTGCCAACTGTCTTCATTCCTTAGCCCTTTCTCCAGGTGCCTAGATAGTTTTCTCCTTCAGAAGTATTGTCTGTCCAGCTATCATTCCTGGTAGTCCTCCAATTCCAAACTAAGCTACTTCTCCAGTGGCTGGTAGGGGCACCAAGGCAGACCCACTACCCTGGAATCCAGACCAGGGAACCTACAACCAGTAGGAACAATCTGCTCTACCCCAAACCTTACAGCTCTTTCTTTGGGCTGCTTCCAACTTCATCCCTCTCAGACTTACCTCTCAGCCTCTTCTCTGAGTACACTCTTCTTTTAGGGCCTTTCCTCTCTTCACTCCCAAATCCGACAGTGTGATTTTACACCTCTACTTTGTGTCCCCTTTTTGCTGAAACTGTCCTGACTGTATACCAGCCCCCCCACTACTCATATCCATCAGGGCTCCATCATCAGTCAGTGTTTTCCAATGTTACCTTCAGCAAAGGAAGATTTATGTTCTCTCACCATCTTAAGGTAATAGTTGTGCAGCTGTATGTTCAGTACTTTCTTGTTTTATTTTGCATTACAATGCTATCTCATTGTATCAGTTTTCTTCATGGGTATGACATCCAGGGATCGAGATTTCACCCCTCCCCCCACAAACCTGGAAAGGGTTATTGTGTCTAAGAAGAGTCTGAGTGACTTAATAGATTGAGTGAGCTGAGAGAGAGGTAGTCTTGATAGGAAGGCTCTAGAGTGACCAGACAGCCTTCTTAGAAACAAAAATGGTTTAATTTCCATCTGTGAGAAAGATAGCTGTGTTAGTCTGTATCCATAAACACAAGTAGTCCTGTGGCATCTTATAAACTAGCAGATTTATTGAAGCATAAGCTTTCATGGGCAAAGGAACACTTGTCAGATGCATGTTAATTTTCATTGTAGTAACAAAGCATTTAAAGAGAGATTTCAAAACACCAAACTGTCTACACATGTCTATCTTACTTACACACTTACCATCCCCTGGTGATTGTCTAGGCAGGCCTATCTTCTTCAGACACTCCACAAGTAGCTGGAATTCTGAACAGCTTCTCAACAACCACATCCTTGCAGGAAAGAGGCTCTTTTATTCTGCCAGAATTTCTTTGATTTGCCAGTTTTCAGAATCTTGGCCCTATATATCCAGTCCAGTTTGATAGGTTCTGCAGAAGTTTAAGCCAAATTGTGAAGAGCCAATGGTTATCCCATAGTCCTGTAACAACCCTTATTTCTTTGTCCATGTGGTGGCCTACCTTGAGCTACCATTTCTATGCCTGTTTGTTTACCCCAACTGTCTAGCTGATTTAACTCAATATAGTCTTAGGCTACATCTATACGACAATGTGGTTTCGAAAGGGCATCTTTCGAATATACATTTTGAAAGATGGCCTGTTGAAATGAAGCATCCACACAGCTAAACACGGATCAAAGGACAGACTAACCCTTTTGAAAGGCTCAACCACCCTTTTGAAAGAGACTGTCCACACATTCCTTTTGAAAGTAAAGGGCCAAGAAACACCGCGGGCAGGGTCACATGGCAGACAAGCCCTTCCAAGCCCATTGCCAGCCTCTCTTTTAAAGAGCCCCTCCCCAAGACCCTCACCATACAATGCTGAGGGCTGGCCAATAGTCCAGAAGCATATGGAGGAAGAGTGTGCAGAGGAGGCACCACAGGGCACAACATGCGCCCCGAGCAGGTCCTCCACTCTGCCATCCATCCAGGCCATGGCCAGCACACTGGCCACAGTGCTGGCTGCATTTTTGCAGCAGCTCTGGGTGGCCATCCTGCTAGCCACCATCTTGCAGGAAGTCCTCTGGGTGAAGCACCCTATCCAGTTCACCGGGCCATCTGCCACTTGTGGGCCTCCCCAATGTGGCAGTGGTGGTTGGGGTGTGGGCCTCCAAGGCCAAGCACGGCTACGAGGAGCTGCCCACCACCCTGTGCCACCAGGCCCATCAGGATGAGGTGCAGGTGCAGGAGGCACTGCGCAAGGCCTTTGCCTGGGAGGCATGATGACCCCTGCCACTCACCACCCCCCACATCACTCCCATACACATACACAGGGCACACAGGGTTAACCACGAATAAATGTTTAACCTGGCATACAACAGAAAACTGTGCTTCTATATAACATTTGGAATTGTGTACGGGGGGTTGCAGGGAACTATGTACATGGGATGGTCTGGGGTAGGGGGGCGGACACGAATGCCCCAGGACGGTTGGGGATTCAGTTGGGGGGCCTTAAACCTTAATAGGTGTCATGGGACAGGATCCCTGTTGCCCACATGACCTCCTATCCCCCCTCCCATGCCCTGGGTCCCCATCGGGGCTGGGCTGGGGCTGGGAGCAAGGGGAAGTGGGGTCTTCGCTGGGGTCCACATATGTGCCAGTTGGAGGAGGGGTAGAATCATAGAATACTAGGACTGGAAGGGACCTTGAGAGGCCATAGTGTCCAGCCCCCTGCCCTTAAGCAGGACCAGCTACTGTCTAGACCATCCCTGACAGACATTTATCTAACCTGTCCTTAAATATCTCCAGAGATGGAGATTTCACAACCTCCCTAGGCAATTTATTCCAGTGCTTGACCACCCTGACAGGTAGGAACTTTTTCCTAATGTCCAACCTAAACCTCCCTTGCTGCAGTTTAAGCCCATTGCTTCTTTTTCTATACTTAGAGGCCAAAAAAGAACAAGTTTTCTCCCTGCTTCTTATGACACCCTTTTAGATATCTGAAAACTGCTGTCATGTGCCCCCTCAATCTTCTTTTTTCCAAACTAAACAAGCCCAATTCTTTAAGCTTTTCTTCATAGATCATGTTCTCTAGATCTTTGATCAGTCTTGTTGCTCTTTTCTGGACCATTTCCAATTTCTCCACATCTTTCTTGAAAAGAAAGGGTGGTTGGGATCAGAGCAGTGAGACTGGGGTCATGGGGAGTAGTGCTGTGGGGAGGTTGGGGGAGTGGCTGGTGAAGGGGTGTAGGTTGGGAGGGGGGAAGTTGAAGGGGAGGCCAGGTGAAGGGAGGCTGGGTGTGAGAGGCGCTTGTGAGGAGGCAACATGTGGGGCTAGGTGGGCCATCACAGCCTGGATCAGCACATCCAGGTTGGCTGGCACCCTATGCCAGATCTGCCGCTCCATCACAAGTGATGCCTGTGAGGTCCTGCAGAGCAACAGTGTTCACAGTATTCCCTGCATTCTCCTCCCCACACTGGTGGTGCTGGTGTACGGCCCAGCAGCAGCTCCATGACATACCTGGTCAGGGTGAGGGCTGCGCCCCCTTTTCCCTGCATGGTGGGGCCCTGGCCCATGAACAAGGCTCAGCTGATTCCCATGTGCTGGATCTCTGGAGAAAGAAGGGGACAGAAGAATGGGCCATTAGTCCTGTGCGACATCCCCTGTGTCCCTGCCCCTCTCCCCACTGTTCTGGGGGCCCTGTGACATCCAGATCCCAGAGTCTGACACTTGCCATCCCTCCATGGCTGTGCAGCCTGTGGTGCTGTCCAGAGTGGCTAGAGCTGAGTGCCATGTGCAGCCTCCTTTAGGGCCCTATTAGCATGGCCATCCAGGTTACACCTGGAGCAGGGCTAGCAGCTGTGTGGGTGGGCTGTAGCCACCCCAGGCAGGACCCAGGTTCCAGGGCAACTGGGATGCATGACACCTACCCGAGGGTCCCTCCAAGAACTTGGGTGAGGCGTGGGTAGAGGAGGCCTGGCTGGATGGCCCAGATGTTATTTTGATGATGAGGGCCCCCTTGCTTGAACTCTCATCATTGCTTGTGACCTCCAGGTACAGGACCATCTGTTGGAGCCTGGTAGTGACTGGGGGTCCCTGGCAATCCTTGGTGTCTGGCTCTGGCTCTGGCTTGGCCATGTCAAGGACCATGGCTGGAGGTTGTGCCTGCTTGGGTCTGAGGAGTTGGTTAAGATCTTTAAGATAGGGGCAGTTGGTGGGTGTTGACCCTGACTGTCTGACCATGTCTTAAGCCTTGTAGTATCCCTCCCTCAGCTCCTTTACCTTAGACCTTACCTGGTCCGTGGTGCAGGTGGAGTCATTCTGGCTAGTGAGCACATTTGAGAGCCACTCAAAAGTGGCCACGTTCCTGCGCTGAACCTCTGTTTGGTGAAGTACCTCCTCATCCTCCTAGGAGAGGCAGTCCTAAAGTCCATCATCCATCCGGGAGGGGGTCTGTTTCTTCAGGGTCTGGCTTGCCTCCTGGGGGGGCTCCCTGCTGTCCCTTGGGAGGGGCATGGGTCCAGGGAGCAAAGGCTCATGCCTGCGGAGTTGCCAGCTGAAGCGTGCTCATGAGCAGTGTGTGCTCCCTGCTACCAGTACACTGTCAGCTTCCTGCCTAGGGGTTGTAGGAGCCTGCATCTTTAAACGCAGGTGGATGCAGGAGCCATAGAGCTTTGCTTGCGCCATGAGTGGTGTCTCTGCCCGCTAGGTGATCGGCGGCATGGAGGACTCCCTCTTTGGAAATAGCCATCCCTGGAGCACCTACACAAGCTCTCTTTTGAAATATTTTTGAAAGGGGGCGCTCTTCCCACCATGGGAATGGAGGACTGACTTCGATGGAACAGCCCTGTTCTTTTAAAGTTAATTTTGAAAGGCCACAGTTTGTGTGTAGATGCTCCACAGGGAATTTCAAGAGTACTTTCTTTCAAAGATCTTTTTGAATGTACTTGCTAGTGTATACATGTCTTCGTAGTAAATTTCAGAGAGACCAGGTCAATATAAAATGTTCCTGAAAGTTAAAGAGCAGCTCCACTGCTGTCACAGCTGTAACTATACAAAACCCAAGACTGGAAATTCAAACTTAAAGTTATAAGGAAGAAAGAAAGAAAGAAAGAAAGAAAGAAATCCAAACCTGATAAGGTAAGACATGTACACCCAAACTATCTTAATCTTATCGTGAAGTGACATGGAATACAATTAAAGCATTTTATAGTATTTGCAGTTCCAAATTAGTTGAAACTTAACAGTAGTTTTTGAAAACACAATTAATTCTTGTTTGATTTTTTTCTCTCTTCATGGCATCAAGGAAGAGTTAAATTAATTGGGATTGAAATTACTCTTTTTAATCCTTAAATTTGATTTTCTGTGTTTATATTGCTTATTTGTGGGTTACTACGGTATTCCTAAAATGTTCTTAACTTGAGAGAGAAGAATGGAAATCCCTGCCGTGTTTTTAAATCATCCTGTTCTGGGGCAAAAACATCATAAATATAAATATTTTCATGGGAAGAATTTAAAGAACAATTCCATTTTGGAAGAACTGAAACAGAATTTTTCAGCTACCTACGTGAACATCTCTCATCAATTTCACAGGAGTTTTCCAGTCCTGCTGCTGGAGAAGGATGGAACTAAGCTGTTCACAGTTGACAGAACAAGGCACAGTGGTCTCATGTTGTAAAGGGGATGCATAGGTTCACATCAGAAATTATTATTCCACTAGGAGGGTGTTGAAACAAAAAATCTGGCAAAAAATCTGAAATGGGAAGAAGGGGTTTCCGGAAGGAATGATCAGGAATCTGGAAGAGCTTCTTCTGGACTCCAATCATGTGACCTTCTGCTAATGAGGGATGGGGAATTTACATCGGCGCCTCAATTGCTTATTTCATGCTGTTTACTAGCATGCCACTTTCAGAGAAAGTGGCATATGTAGAAACGGCCTTAGACAGGTGGTGGGATCTCCATTCATAGAGGTTTTTAAGGCCAGGGTTGAGATAGCCCTGGCCTGAATACTTTTGTTGTTGTTGGTCCTGCTTTGATCAGAGAGTTGGACTAGACGATCTCCTGAGCTCTCTTCCAAACCTAATCTTCTATTTGTCTATAATCTTCATGACAGTAAATATTTTTTGTCAGATTTTGTTAAAGGAACATTTTTCTACAGTTAATCATTCCAATTCAACATTTTTAAGCAGCTCTGAGTTTTTATCCCTGGAGTAACTTATGCATTATCTGAACCTTACCTCCATGTCAACATAGGTTTCTTTTCAGGAAATAGGAATAAAAATTATATGTGTTGTTCCCCTTTCTTTTTATTTCCTTCTTTTGCCCATCTGTGCCTCCTTTCTATTTTCTCCTCTTTTGTCATGCTATGCTACAAATATCAAACTGACAGTTTGTGCTTGTTGCCAGCCAATACGAAAATTAGGCCCTAATGTGTTTGAATGGCAAAAATAGTAAATTGATACTGTTTTTTAGGATCCTGGGATCTTATGCAGTTATTAGAAATGAATTTGAGTTTTAAAGATTAGACGTGGATTTACTTTTGAATCCAAACTCCCTTAAAGTTAAAAGATTTGGGATGGGCTCAAATTGACAGACTTTTTCTGAGTTCAGAAGCATCTGGACTGAGTGAGAAAAAAAATCTTTGACCACAATTACTCTCTTCTCTCACTCTCTGTCTTTCTCTTTCTCACTCTCCTTCTCTCATTTTAACTTATTGGAAATCTTATATTATTGTTACTCTTGTTATTTTGTACATCACACTACTATGGGAAGGTATTGCAGTGTCCCAGGACCAAACTTTTAAGTTGAAGACATTAGACTAGATAGATTGTAACTAACAAGATAACTGTTGGGTAAGAAAGACGGCAAAAGTAACATCAAACGAGTCCCTTAGGTAAAGAAAAACAAATGAGAGAGGCTTTAGAAAATGAAATAAATGAATAAAAATTTAACATTGAGCAAAAAAGAGACAGGAATATAATAGACTGTTTCCTTATCATTTTAAATCTTTCTTACGTTTATGGTTTGCAATATATATTCAACACTCCATTCTCATACTGTCATTTATGAACTCATCTCCAGATGTTAGGTTGGAGACATTGAGCTGCTGTGCAGTTCTGTAGCACTGCACCTAAATTGCTCATACAAAGCAACAAGTATTTCAAAAAGAGGTGTTTGGCTATGAGTAGTTCTGGTCTACCTGCCACTATAATACCTGGGCATTGATCACAAGGATTGGCAGCAACACCTTTGCTTTTCCAAAGGGGTCATCTTCTCTTAATATCTTAATAAGCCCTGTTTTAGAAGCTCAATAGCAAATGATCTCTCCGTATAGCTAAATATTAGATGTATATTTTCCCTTTAGTTTTCACTTATTGCATTGATGAAGGGGCCCTCTGTTGTAACATGTTGTGTTACTTTTAGTATGCTAGAAATGTTACCAAAAGACAATTAATCTAAACCTTAACTATTGCAGACCTAGTGGTCCACAGTTGTCGGTGAATTCTGATGTCAAAAGACTTTTGTGATATGTCATTTGTTTGTTTTTTGCTGCAGTACAATGCTTTCAAAATGCCTGACTAGAGGAGAATTTGTTTAAGGTTATTTACATTTTATAAAATTTGGCAAGGTTTAATAATTACTTTTTGAACACCTATGCGTAGAGTATGATGTTGACTAAACTAGATCTGAGAGTGTGGCTTTGCTATGTGGCAATCTTTTTGCGTTCATTTTATTACTGTATGTTTTTTTTCCAATTTTCCACATTTAGGTACACAAATGAAAAGAACATGGACTGAGAGACAACTCAGAGCCCACACATGCCTCACTAACTTTATTTAGACCTCTCTCATAGCTTTTTGGTAATCCTTATTTGTGATACATACTGATATCTCTTTATCCTTGAGAGCTAAACATTGAAGCAAGTACCTTATCCTCAGATTAGAAGGACAGCTAGCAAAAATATGTAACAATGATCATTTGCATTGGGAAAACTACAGCTCACAATATTAATTTATATTCCATTTTAGTAGTCTCTTTCCTTAAGGATATCATATTAATATAAAGCTAAGTAAACTGCTGAAGACCAAGTATGATCACTGACTTGAAATTCTATTTCATTTAAGCAATGAGTATTGAATTTCTTCACTTTGCCTATTTAAATCACTGTATTAGAGAGATGATAAAGTATTCAAAAATAATTTGAATGCTTGTCAAACTATGGTGAGAAAGCGCCAGCTGCTTAAGTATAAGACCGCTCCTTTTTTTCTTTGCAATAAATTTAAATTAGGCACTTGAAATCAATGGCAGTTAGAAGCCCAAATTGCTTTGTGATCCTACACTCTGCTGTCTGACTTGACAGGGGGTAAATGAGCTGAAAAATATGGGTGTCTTCACTTGAATTAATCCAGGTGGTCTCGTTATACCGCTGATGCTGTACTTTACTATTTAGTGTATATCCTGCTGTCATTGAAATGAGTGACATGACTTCCATTGATTTTAGTGGGAGCAGGACTATACCCAGGCCTGCCAATGGAATGGGAAAAGGGGGCAATTCCCCAGAGGCCCAGTTTTTCAAAAAATGTGGCCCTGGGCCCTTTAAATTGGCACTGGAGACCCATTTGGTGTTCTCTGGCAGGGCCGAGGGCTGCCTGGAGAAGGTTTGGCACACTCCAGGAGGCCCTGAGGACTGCCTGGGAGAGACTAATCCCAGCCCTGCCCTTTCTGACCACTTTTCTGAGGGCACAACGCCTCCTTCCCTCCCCTGCTTTACCCAGTGGCTGAGAGTCTGTTGGCCACAGTGACTACATCATTAGTACTCAGTGAGCCTGAGCCATTTTGGGGAGGGGTGCAGGTGTGCACCCCAGTTGCTCAGGCCCCTAAAACAGTATGGGTGTATAATCAGATACAAGAGTGGAGAACATAGTTGAACTTGGAACTTTTAATCATGCACATGCAGGATTGCTCTGTGTACTGGGCTGAGTGTACTTCATATTTGTGTGAGGGTGGCATGGTTATGTGCTCAACAGCGATTTTCCAGACACCGGCAGAGTTTGCAATATTGAGTAAATTTAGAGCATGCCATATTGCTATGTGCTGGGCCAGCCTACTCCTTGGGGTTAGGTCACTACATCTCCAAAAGTATTTCCTGTTTCTCAACAAACTAATGAAGTATTTATATTAAGTGGAAAGCATGATGTTTTATCAAATCACATAATTCATGATTCAAGTGAAGCACTTCAGTACAAACTTCACTTAAGCATATTTTCAAGTGCATTCTGATTAATCAGAGAACTTAAGCAAATGGCATAAAGCAAAGCACTAAAGCTTATTGGCAGGCACGCGTAAGTGTTTTGCTGAATATAACTGAGGATATCCACATCCTTAAATTTGAGCTTGTACTTAAGTACTTTGGGGCATTAGTAATACCTTCTGGCAAATGTGGAAGGGCTGCTCAGATTCAGGGTTTGAAGGAGAGCTAACAATAACTTCTTGTTATTATCTTGATGTAACGGTTTTGTCAAACGACAGTGCCCATCCATTTCTGATGGAAATAAAAGGTACTGTATTTGCTAAATTGCTGCTTATATTTGTAAGAGAAGTAATGTCTTTTTTTGGATCAACTTCTGGCAATGAAAGATTGAAGGCTTGTCTCTCTCACCACCAGAAGCTGATCCAATAAGAGGACATCTTATTACCTCACCCATCTTTTCTCTTTAATATATTGGGACCAACATAGCTACAGCCACACTGCATATCTTATATTTGTAGTTCATTAAACATGTATAGGTAGTGGAACAAATTTTTGTTCTATGAGATAAATAAGGCACAAAGTTCCCAGGACCATGAACGAAAGTTATGCCCGCATTTCCATGAGCATCATGCTGAAAAAAAAATCACCTCGTTCAGTATACAAGAGAATTATGATGGAAAGTGTTTGTTTACACTACTGCTTCATTGATTATAGGGACACAAGAGACTAAAGTGGTGATACACAAAACTGGCCCCGTGCTTTCAAACTTGGCTGTATTTGGGCATCACAATTACAGTTAGCAGCTCAATGGAACTGAAAGAAGAGTTGACAGTTTTCCTTCAGCAGAGCAGGAAATGATAGGTACAATCAATGAGAAAGAGTTATTGTATGAAGAAATGTGCTCTGCTCCCATTCCTACGTTCAGAGAAACTAGGCTCTAAGACAGGCGTGTCCAACCTGCGGCCCATGGGTCGCATGAGGCCCTGGACAGCTAGTAATGCGGCCCCACAAGATCGTAAACTTTTAACATTATTATGTGATTTATATACATTAACTATATTATATATTTTATACGCGGCCCAAGACAATTCCTCTTCACTCAATGCGGCCCAGGCAAGCCAAAAGGTTGGACACCCATGCCCTAAGGGAATGGTTCTACAGAGGCTATGCAGTGCAGACTTTGGCCTGAAGAATTCATTATGATGGTGTTACATAAAAAAACAAAGAACACAGCTTGACTCTCATAACTAAGACGGCTGTCTTTCCATTGACTTCAATGAACTTTGGATCTGGCCTTAACATTGTGGTGCTGGAAGAACAAATGCCTCTTTTTAATTTGGAAATCTTTGGTCTGTTTCACATTAGACAGGCATTAAGGTACAGCAATACCAGAAGCTGTTTCATTTTGTACAGTAAAATGTTATGATTTTACCACAGTTTTCCCTACTGTGTTTTAAAGTAGAGGTAGAATAGGTTCAGAGTCCTTCCAGCTGCATGCAGCATATTCAGCCTGAAGGTTACTATATAGATCTACAGTTAAAGACATGGAATATTCATATGATTTCATCTGATCCTGCAGTTAATACTCCTAATACCCTATCAGTCAGGCATTTTTTCTTGCCAGTCTCAAGTAACAGAATAAACTGGTAGAGGCTTTTACCCATTAGCTTTGCTCAGTGTTCTTATCAGCCTTAAGGCTGTTAAAAGTTTGCACACATGCAAGATGGTTTTTCCTCTTTTCTCCCCATAACCATAAGGATTACTTGCAGCTCCAGTGAATATCACAAGGCGGGTTGACCTTGAGTGCCATACAGTGAGTTTGAAATAGGCCCAACGTATACGTATGTCTCCTGCTCATCTAGCTGCAGGGAACACATACACCTTAGGTCATCTGAAATCCCATTTTAAGGAGTCATTTCTGGTCCATCTGCCTCAGCAGTTTTCATCAGAACTGTAATCTTCCAGCCCTTCGTTCCTCCTCTTTTGCTTCTCCTTTTACACTGTTTTTATTGTTCTTCCTTTCCACCTGTGACAAACAAGATTGAAAAAGAGAAATATGACAAGACTTTTACACTGTTGTGTCTGCATTCAGCAGCAGGAATGAGAATGGATTTTTTTCTGCAATCATACACCTATAAATCTTCAGTGTTCAGTTCACAGAATTTCACTACACCTTGTAAAAGTTTTTCTTTCCACCTGTCTTTAGGCAAATAGATTCTTTCAAAGTGTCTGTTTTTCCTTATTGTTCAACAGGTTGCATTTGAAAAGGATGTGCTGTCATTACTACGTGCTTGAACTTCAGTGAGACCATGATTTAGGCCTGACTTTTCTCTGAAATACAAGATAGCTGGCCAAATCCAACTCAGTGATGCACAAGCAGTGGTACAGCTTTTGCTTACACTGCCAGCAAAACTTGGCTCTGAAATTGGAAGGTATTATTCCTCTGACACACATTCAGATAAACTACAGCCAGAATAAAATATTTCTGTGTGTTTTCCTTGTGTATCAGAGCTGCACACACTCTCATCCTCACTCTGCACCACCTCATATTTTTTGGACTATGATAATGCTGATTATATTTTAGCTCCAGCAGTATACTCAGTGCTTTCTATAGCATAGAGTAGAACCAGTAAGTACCCTGAGGAGCTTACACTCTAGGCAGGTGACAGAAAGATTTGTGTTGGTATTCATTAGACATTTATTTTTTATGTATTGCGTGATCAACATTCCGTATACCAAACTCTCTTAATATGCAAAGCATGAAATTCATCTCATAATGTATTATGGAAAGGGCATTGTTTGGCATAAGCCTCAAGGTAAAGATTATTTTTGTTTTGCAGGCTGCAAAGCAGTTTAGAAATGAAGGATCAGATTGACAACTGAAGTAAACAGACACTGATCCATCTACTTCATGAGCTCAGTGTAAATAACTCATCCAGCTGAACCTTATTATTTCTGTAATTTTTGAAGCAAATTTTCCTGTTTTTTTATGACTAGTAACCAAGGAAATAAAAATAAAGACGAGAACTGCACTTGCCACACCCCCAAAAATGCATTATAGGAGTAAGACTGACTTTTAAAGGTGACTTGTGATTTTCAGGTGAAGTGCATTTTGAGGTCTCAGCTTCAAAAGCCTAGACTTCTCTGAAGGCTGCTGGGCAGAACATTCTAAAATTGGATTTCTTTTAGATGTCTCTGTCTGGGCACCCAGACTCAGCAGTTTTGCATATTTGACAAAAAAGCTTCACTTTTACTGGTACTGCAGTTATCAAAGTTCTGTATGGTAAGTTTTAAATAAGGTGAGAGCAAATGATATAGTCCAAAGCAGAGGATAACCTCCATGTCTGGTACCAGCTCAGCTGCAGGAGTTGCCGGAATAGTGCCAGAAGTTGACACCGAACCGTCTTCGGACTCCACTCCGGATTTTCTGTCAGGGTTTACTCCCTTAGCCTTTCTCCTTCCCAGGATAACCCACAAGGCAGTGGGGTGTGGAGAATGTGGTTAAGGATCCCACTACTTCATACCTCTGTCACCACGAGTCACCATAGCTCCCTGCAGAGTAATGACCTGATATCCCCAGGACCCTCCTCCCCACCTTTTACCGCCCCTCCCCCCAGCTACCATCACCATAGGACCCTCCCCAACCCACTACCCGCATCATCAGCCTAAAGAAGACAAATGTACTTGCTCAGGATGTTGCTGAATCCCCATCAATCATCATTGACAACTATACATTAGAGGTTGTCCACGAGTTCGTTTACCTTGGGTCCACCATCACTGACACCCTGTCGTTGGACACTGAGCTAAATAGGAGGATCGGAAAAGCAGCCACAACTCTGTCCAGACTCAGCAAGAGAGTGTGGAATAACAACAAGCTGTACACTCACACCAAAATGCAAGTCTACAGAGCCTACATCCTCAGCACCCTCCTTTATGGCAGCGAGACTTGGACCCTGTATGCCCACCAGGAAAAGAGGCTGAATGTCTTCCACTTGCGCTGCCTCAGGCACATCCTTGGAATATCATGGAAGGACAGAGTGACCAACACCGCCGTCCTGGAGCAAGCTGGAATCCCAACCATGCACACCCTCTTCAGGCAGCATCGACTCCTCTGGCTTGGCCATGTCCACAGGATGAATGATGGAAGGATTCCAAAAGACATCCTGCATGGTGAGCTAGCCTCTGGCAAAAGACCTCCCAGACGCCCCCTGTTGCGCTACATAGATGTCTGCAAGAGAGACCTCAGAGAGGTAGACATCGAGCTGGACAACTGGGAAGAACTAGCAGACGACCGTGGCAGATGAAGGCAGGGGTTACACAAGGGCCTTCAGAAGGGCAAGATGAAGATCAGACAGCTAGCAGAGGAGAAGTGAGAGTACAGAAAGCACCATAAGGACTTGCCAGACACCCACTACATCTGCAAGAGATGCAGCTAGGACTGTCACTCTCGTGTGGGTCTTCATAGTCACAATAGATGCTGTAAATGAAGTCCTCAATTGCAACTTTAAAGGGCGCGATCCATAGTCTATGCAGACTGAAGGATGCCTACTGAGAGAAAATGAGTAGACAGCATACATGAGATCATTATGTTAAAACCAAACTATTTGTATTTAGAAAAAAAAACAGATTCCTACCAAACGACTTTGAGCAGAAAGAATTTAAATAGCAAAATCAGAAGCATCTAAACCGGCTTAAAATACCTCATAGCTAGGATCTCTAAGGCTAGGTCTACACTAGAGTGTTTTGGAACATAAGCTTTCATGGGCAAAGACCCGCTTCATCAGATGTATGAGTGGGGGGTGGGTTCAGAGGGGTATTTAAAGAGTGGGGCCCAAGCAAAAGGGAAGGCCAGAGCTGACAAGGTCTATTCAGCAAGCTGGAAATGGCCCAGTATCAACAGTACTTATCAAAGAGGAAAAAACAAGTCAGATCAGATGGGGATGTGAGCCTTTGTCAGAGTCTAATGGGGAGCTATTAACACCCAGGGCAGAGAAGCTGTTTTTGTAAGCTGCGAGACACTCCCAGTCTCTGTTTAATCCTTGGTTAATGGAGTCAAATTTGCAAATAAATTGCAGCTCAGAGATTTCTCTCTCCATTTGATTTTTGAAAAATTTTTTTTTCAGGACTGTCACCCTTAAATCTGCCACTGAGTGTCCAGGGAGATTTCTCGACATAGAGTTTTGACAGGAGTGCAGCATAGACACTTCTGTTGACAGCGAGGGCTTCCAGTGCTGAGCAACCCTCTTTGCAGAGCTGCCATTCCACTTTCTAGCACCAGAGGACAGTGCAGTCTGGCAGTTCTCTGTTGACACTGCAAGTTGCGTGTAGATGCAATCTGTTGACAGAGGTTCTGTCGAGATTACCATGTTGACAGTAACATCTGTCAACAGATGCTTCTAGTGTAGACATAGCCTGAGGCTATATCTAGATTGCAGAGATTTGTCAACAGAATTTTTTGTTGGAAGATATCTTCCGACAAAACTTCTGTGGACAGATCGTGGCCAAACTACCAAGTGGATCATAAAAGCGATCGGCTGTGTTGACAGAGAGTGGCCAGACTGCCCTGCTTTTCTATTGGCAAATGAGCCAACTTAAATTACCCCCAGCAGGGTCCTGGGAACCACAGCCCTAACCCATCCTCACCAGGACCCATCCCATTTCATACTCACCCCTTCCCAGAATTGAAATTGGAAAAATGAGTGCAAAAAACTTTAAAATTTAAAACTATTTACAAAGTGCAAGTTTGAGCACGTATACTGGGAGGGGGGGCTTGGAAAAGGGGATTGGGGCATCTGACCTTGGATAGGGGGACATGGGACTGTGGGTGTCAGGCCTCAGTCCAAGGAAGTGGTGGGAGGATTTGTGCCCTGAGCAGCCTCAACCTTGCGATCCCCTCCTGTCATGGGTTTGGGGTCCCCATCTGGACCGTGTTGGGATCATGGGGAGGTATGGGCAGGGAAGGGCTGCAGTGGGGTTGGGCTTGTCACAGGGGATCAAGAAGACCTGGGGGGTGGGGGAAGCAGGCATGGCAGTGGGGCCTGAGGGAACAAAAGCCACCAGACAAAAGCCACCAGATGAGGTACAGAACAGCTGTGGGGGATCTCCGGTGGGGGCAGGGCAGCAGGTGTACAGGGAACAGGAGCAGGTCCAGGAGCAGGGGGAGCAGCAGCAGTGGGGGGACTAGGAGTAGTGGGAAGACTGAAGGCAATGGGCGGTGGGGAGAAAGAGGAGTGGGTGCAAGTGGCATGCCCAGCTGGTCCTGCCAGATGCTGGTAATGGTGTCTAGGTGGGACTTCAGCTGGTCCATGCCCATGCCTGCCACTCCCAGTCCTAGGTCCACCAAGCCTCATCAGCCTGCAGCCATGACTACAGGAGGTTGGTGAACTGACCAGGGGTCCCTGGTCCTTCTCACCTTTCTGGGCATCATCCCCCCTCCCCCACCACAGTGAGGCAGTGACACACCTCAGCACTGGTGGTCTCCGTGGCACACCTTGCTCTGGCTCTGGCTCCTCCCTGGGGCTGTCTGGCCCTGGTGGAGAGGTGGTGCTGGTCCAGACCTCTGACACTATAGCTGTAAGGGAGACAGTGAGGAGAAACGGTGAGTCCTTCTCACCACACAGACCTCTGAGGTGCGCTCCCATCCCCCCATGTTCAGCAGCCCTGACCCCCAAGCTTGGGGATGGGATGTCCCACCCCCACACCCAATGGGCTGCCACTCAAGGGAGGTTGTTCAGCCATGGTGAGGTTCCTGCATGGATGGTGGCTGGGCCTGGTCCTTCCTGGCTGGGGGATGGGGGGCAAGCATGCAGCTCAGGGCACTATCCATGGTGTGGGTGCTGCCTGTTGCCTGCAGGTGTGCTTGTGAGCCAAGAGCCACAGTCCCCGTTGGTGTGTCTGGGGTCAGGCCATCACCCATGCAGCTGTCTCATTCCCAGCTGTGTCAGGAGCAGGCAGCCCTACCCCCATGTACCTTGGGGCTCATGTGGCCTCCCATAGGACTAGCAGTGGGCTGGTGCCCTAAGGCCGTGTGGTTGGACAGGGTGAAACACACCACCTTGCACACATGTGCATGTGCTGAGCCCACAGGGTGGGATCCTGCCTGAGCCAGCCTGGCGGGGGTGGCAGCACATGCTGCCTGCACCTGACCTCCTCCTGACCTGAGTGTGTGCCCCATGGGGTACTCACCAGAGGTTCCTTCCAAAAGGTCCAGAGGGGCCCTGGAGATGTCCTGTTTGGAGGAGGGGCCCAACTCCAACGTGATCACAAGGGTCCCCTCGCTGCTGAAGAAGGCGGTGTGGCCCTCAGTCTCTGGCTCATCCTGAGATCCAGGCTGCTGCTCCCTGAGTGGGGCTGTGTCTCCAGGGGTGGTGGGAGCTCCTTGGCCATGTCCTGGGGGCTTGAAGAGGGGAAGTGTCTTCTGCCCTCAGGAGCTCATGAAGCTCTGCATAATATGGGCAGGTTGTCTGTCCTTCCCCCCACATGCAGGTGGCATCCTGGGCCTGGGTATACCCTGGCACAGCTCCTTTATTTTTTCATGGACCTGTTCGATGGTCTGAGCAGGGTGGCTGCATGTCAGCAGGGTGGTGCTGACCTGGCTGTAGCCCGAGTCACTCTGCCTTTTGGCAGCCAGGTTGAGTAAGATGGCCTCTTCAGAACAGAGATGCAGCATGTCCCAAATCTCAAGCTCCTTCCATCAGGGGGCCCTGCCTCCTCGTGCCCTGGGTTGGGTCCTAGGGGTCTGGAGGAATCAGGGGGGGTTGTGGGATGGCTGTGATGCCGCCATGGCACTTGTGTGGCTGTAGGGAGTGGCTGGAGAGCAGGCAGCAGAGAGAGTAAGGTCTCAGAGCAGGCAAGGGTTCCGTTCTGCGCACCCTCGTGTAAACCCGGCTTTTGTGGGTTTGTGGGGAAGCAGCAGAAAGGTAAGTCCTGGGGAGGGTGTGGCAGTTTGGGAGGGTTAAGCCTGGTGGTGGGTTGGGGCTGCCAGGGGGTGAGAGGTGGAGTTGAGCCGGTGCTGTACAAGGGGATGGTGAGCTGGAGCCCTGCTCAGGTGGTGACCCTGGCCACCAAGGGTGTGGGGGGTTGAACCAGAACCAGAGCTGCGTGCAGGTGGTGAGCTGGCAAGGGGTTTGATCTGGGGCTGTGGAGGTTGAGCCTGAGCAGTGCCTGAGGGGTGGTGAGCTAGAGCCAGAGGTGGGGGTAGGAGGTGAGCAGGAGTTATGCATGGTTAGTGAACGGAGCGGGGGGTGGGGTGTGTGCTGAGTTGGGGCCTTGTGGAGCTGAGGGCCTTGAGCCAGGGCCGGTGGAGTGAGTTGAGTGCAACTGGAAATTGCAGTCCAAGGTTTGCTGTAGGAATTGGGGTTAGCTGTGTAAGGGCACAGTTGCATACTCTGAGTTCACGTACTCTGAGACTTTACTGTACAGGATTTCCAGGGCTTCCTGTACCTTTAAGATTGGCCAGAGGCACAGGACATAGAGCTGTGATTGCAGTAGATAGGGCGGCTCCAGACTCCAGCTGGCAGGCACTATGGAGTACTGTTCTGTCACTATAAGTTCCCCACACCACGGAGCATCTACACTACAGTTTTGTCGACAGAATCTGTCAACAGAGGCATTATATCTTGTAGGGGAGAGGCATAATTTTGTCAGGAAAAGTACTGCATTCTGTAAACAGTATATTGACAGAACGCGTTTTAGGTGTAGAGGTTCTGGGGGGGTGGGGTTTGTCGACAAAAAGCCTGTTTTGTCAGGAAAATCTTATAGCATGGATATAGCTTTTGTGACTTACAATAGGGCTTCTTCAATTTTAATAAGCAAGCTTTCCATATATAATTATTAGATTAGTATGTATCATCAACTTCCAACATACGCTGGGGAGAGGGACACTGGCAGTATAGCTGAAAATCAATTTATAGTATGAATTTCTCCCATTGAGTTTTGCAATATTCAGTATTATTAGATTCTTTGCCACACTTATTGCTTGTTAAATTTGTCTTCAATAAAGTTTTTAATGATTAAATCAATTTCTGTCAGCGTTTTCACAGCTACTTACCAAGTACCTTTTAACAGGAGCTCAATTCATTTTTGAAATAGCCGTAACATTGTATACAAAAAAGGGTCTATTTCTGGCAATGAATTCACTTAACATGTCCTATTTTGTAATCCCTATTATTCAAAGGGACTATCCCATTCTTCTCCTTAATATGAAGAAATGGTATGTATTAGGTTTCTTTATGTTTTAACTGAATCTATGTAATTAGTCACAGAGGATTTTCATGACTGATATCGTGTTCTTTTTACAGAAATACTGACTTTTGTGAAATGAAAAAACTAATTTCAGGTATTCAGGAGAACTCAGAAATGATCTGCAGGTGGGCATCACTCCTAAGTTAGAGACTGTGTGTTCCTCATACAAGATAAATTGACCTACATAGGAGCAATGATTTTTTTTCATAACCCACCTCTGCTTCATGTTTCTAACTTTACCTTTGTCTTATTGGCCATGTCTACACTAGCCAAAAACTTTGAAATGGACATGCAATTGGCCATTTTGAAGTTTACTAATGAAGCGCTGAAATACATATTCAGCACCTCATTAACATGCGGGTGGCCGCGGCACTTCGAAATTGATGTGGCTCGCCACCACGTGGCTTGTCCAGGTGGGGCTCCTTTTCGAAAGGACCCCGGCTACTTCGAGGTCCCCTTATTTCTATGAGCAGATGGGAATAATAAACAGCCCAACATATGCTAATAAACAGCCCAACATATGCTAATGAGGTGCAGATGCAAATTCCTGACACCTCATTAGCATAAGGTCATGTGATTTGGAGTCTGGAAGACATTCTTCTGGACTCCAAAACAACGTGTAGAAGCACAGCCCCAAGGGGGTCTTCTGGAAGGAAGTCCTACTTCTAGGGGCTCCTTCTTTCCGAAAAAGTCTTCCGTACTCCAAATCATGTGACCTTATGCTAATGAGGTGCCGGGAACTTGCATCCATGCCTCATTAGCATGTTTTGGGCTGTTTATTGGCATGCTACTTTTGGAGGAAGGTAGCATGTGTAGAAACAGCCAAGGGTAGGAAATTTATTAATATGAACTCTCAGGGCTTTGTAAGATGTTCTGTTTACAAGGACTGAGATTAACCAGGGGGTGGAAAGGATTTATAAAATTTTAGGGGAAACAGCAGAACTTTGTGGGGGTAGTATTTATTGCTGAGTGGAAAGGAAATTTAGAGGAAACAGCTGGATAGAGATTTATGGAATCAAATCATGAGCTATCGTAAAGCTTCCAGTGCTTCTGTCCGGAGCAGTTGAAAATGCTTGTATTGGTGTATTTGACGTCTCTTTGGAAATCCTATATATTGACAAATTATTTGGTTACATGTTAAATGAGATGTGCGAATGGAGTTTGTCATACTTTGGAGTAGCATGCTTTTGCACAGTACATAACGATAAACAGCTTATCTTTTCCTGTACATTGTGGACATGGCTATTAAGTGACAGTGACAATAAAGCACACTCTGTGCCACTGTTCTTTATTTGCTAAAATGGATTAAAAGAACTTTATATTCTACTGGGTACAATGTTAACTTTTGCTTTTTAAGGGGGGAAATGATGTGTCTGATCACTAGAATCAATTCTACTACTTTGTGTGTAATAACACATGACCAGAGAAGAATGCTGACCTACTCTTGAGTGTTAGTTGAATTGTAGGTTCTTGTACTCATCCTTGTTTGTTATACTATCACTGCTCTATGAGTAATGGAATTTCAGAAGAAAAAAATTGCATTCCATGAGAGAAATGTCTAGAAAAAATGGAAGAGGTGTCTTCTGAGTGGAGAGAAGTGCACCAGGCAAAGTGCTTTGGCTAATCCTAAACTGATGAAATTCCAAAGGACTGAGCAAAACAAAGGGTAGATTACAATGGCTTTTCCTTTCATCCCCTCCTGAACTGTGACAAGCTGAACCCATCTCCAGAGAAGGTGTTGGCATTAGTCATGTACAACACCACATATATGACTTCTAGCTATCACAGGAATGGCTTAGTGTAGGAGTCTGCAACCTGTGGCTCCGGAGCCGCATGTGGCTATTTAAGGACTTCTTTGACATTTAGTAAAGGGTGAATGCTTAAAAGCCCAAAAATGAACAACTCGTATCTAAATAGCAAACAATATGTGATCTCCTAATGTTGGATAACTCCCCTTTCAATATATGCAGTGCATTGTGGGATATGATACTGTATCTGTGTTTTGATCATGCTGCTAATAAAGTCTTACTTATATGCATTGCAGCTCTAGAATTATTGATTTTTTGCTGAATTTGAAAAAAATGTCTCTTCTTTCTATTTTGGTTGCCAACCCCTGGCATTGCTAGATGTGCAGCTGAATGAGCCCACGATGGTGTGGCTGATCCGGTTAGGTCCTGTAATGATTTTGCTGGTGTGTATATGTGGGCAGAGCTGGCAATGAGATTTGTTGCATGGATGGGTCCCTGAGATAGAGTGACTGTGGTGCGGTGTATAGTTGCTTGTTAGGATTTGTTTTAGGTTGGCAGGTTGTGTGTGAGCAATGATAGGTCTGCCTCCCAAGGCCTGTGAAAGTGTGGGATCATTGTCCAGGATGGGTTTTAGCTCTAGCAATGTAATTTATGCCATCATGTGCCAGCAATGCCCCTCTGCCATATACATCGGACAAACTGGACAGTCTCTACGTAAAAGAATAAATGCACACAAATCAGACATCAGAAATGGCAATATACAAAAACCCATAGGAGAGCACTTCAATCTCCCAGGACACACAGTAGCAGATTTAAAAGTAGCTATCCTGCAGCAAAGAAATTTCAAGACCAGACTCCAAAGAGAAATTGCTGAGCTACAATTCATCTGCAAATTCAATACCCTCAGCTCAGGATTAAACAAAGACTGTGAATGGCTGGCTAAAAACAAAAGCAGCTTCCCCTCTCTTGGAGTTCACACCTCCAGATCTACTGATGACAATACAACTCAGCCTGCCTGACTGAGCTAACCTCGTTATCCCCAGCCTTGCTCTGGCCTATTTATACCTGGCCTTGCAGATTTTCAGGACCAGCATCTGAAGAAGTGAGTTAACTCACGAAAGCTCATGCTCTAAACTTTTCTGTTAGTCTATAAGGTGCCACAGGACCCTTCGTTGCTGCTACAGATCCAGACTAACACGGCTACCCCTCTGATACTTTTTTAGTGAAATGTCCCCCATAAGATATAAGGGAAAATATAGGATTTCTAGTGACATTGTTTCACTTCTTGAGATACATTACGATAGAATTGTTTTCTTAGTGATGTAAGGACGTGCTGAAGGCACACATGAAAAAGTGCAGCATCAGTATTGACACTTGGGAGAACCTTGCCTAAGATCATCCCTAGTGGAGTACGGTAATCCATGAAGGGGTGGCACAATTTGAGAAGTCCCACAATAGTGCAGACGAGGAGAGGTAGAGAAGAAGAAAAGTGTGAAAAACTGCCCCGTGCCCCTTCAACAGCTACCAACATCTGCCCCTTCTGTGATCAAACCTGCGTCTATAGAATTGGACAGATCAGCTATCAACAGACTCACAAATGGGAGGGTGACATGAAGATGTCCTGCTTGTTATCGAGTGACTGCCAAGAAGAAGTTTCTTCTTTTTGTGTATTACACCATTTTCTTTTACTGTTATCTGATTCTCCATTATACAGACACTGTTACGTTAACCAGCTTTTGAGCTTCTGTGCAGTAACAATAAGGATATGTTTACACTAGCACACTACGTCGAAGTAGTCCATTTTGATGTAAGAACATCAAAATAGGCTACTTCAACGCATATCGTCTACACGTCCTCCAGGGCTGGTGCCAGCGATGTTCAACGTCAATGTAGCAATCGAGAACGTCAAAAGGAGCCACCCCAGAAGGAAATGCGGAGCGTCCACACAAACAAGTGCTCCCCATCGAAATAAGGGGCCGGCAAAGCCCCAAGCCGCTACTTTAAAGAGCCCCTCCCAGACACATTTGGCCTGCACAGCACAAAATCCACAGAGCTGACAAATGGTTGCAGACCCTGTGCACACAGCATAGACCCTCAGCTGCAGCAGCAGCAGCAGCAGCCAGAAGCCCTAGGCTAAGGGCTGCTGCACGCAGTGACCATAGAGCCCCACAGGGGCTGGAAAGAGCGTCTCTCAACCCCTCAGCTGATGGCTGCCATGGAGGACCCCCCTATTTCGAAGTAGCGGAAAGCAGATCATCTACTCACGCCCTACTTTGACGTTGAATGTCAAAGTAGGGAGCTAATCCCATCTTTGGATGGTAATAGCAATTTCGACGTCTCGCTGCCTAACGTTGATTTCCACATCAAAATAGCAGATGGTGCGTGTAGACCCTATACATACTATTTCAATGTTGTGCCAGCTACTTCGAAGTAACCGGCTAGTGTAGATGCACCCTAAGGCTACGTCTACACGTGCACCCAACATCGAAATAGCTTATTTCGATGTTGCGACATCGAAATAGTCTATTTCGATGAATAACGTCTACACGTCCTCCAGGGCCGGCAACGTCGATGTTCAACTTCGACGTTGCTCAGCCCAACATCGAAATAGGCACAGCGAGGGAACGTCTACACAGCAAAGTAGCACACATCGAAATAAGGGATCCAGGCACAGCTGCAGACAGGGTCATGGGGCGGACTCCACAGCAAGCCGCTCCCTTAAAGGGCCCCTCCCAGACACACTTTCATTAAACAGTGCAAGATACACAGAGCCAACAACTAGTTGCAGACCCTGTATATGCAGCACGGACCCCCAGCTGCAGCAGCAGCAGCCAGAAGCCCTGGGCTAAGGGCTGCTGCCCACGGTGACCACAGAGCCCCGCAAGGGCTGGAGAGAGAGTATCTCTCAACCCCCCAGCTGATGGCCGCCATGGAGGACCCCGCTATTTCGATGTTGCGGGACGCGGATCGTCTACACGTCCCTACTTCGATGTTGAACGTCGAAGTAGGGCGCTATTCCCATCCGCTCATGGGGTTAGCGACTTCGACGTCTCGCCGCCTAACGTCGATTTCAACTTCGAAATAGCGCCCAACACGTGTAGACGTGACGGGCGCTATTTCGAAGTTACTGCCGCTACTTCGAAGTAGCGTGCACGTGTAGACGCAGCCTAAGTGAATAAATAATGGTCCCATAAAATAGAAACTGTCAGATCTGTTAGGTTTTTGAATGGGAATTGTCCTTTAAAAAAGTTTGTTTTTATTATCACAAATATTTCAAAGATATCAACTAATGAAACTCTAAATAAAAACACAATTGTTTGATCTTTATAACATTTGCTTTGTAATAACTTATTAAGACATTTGAAATGACAGTGGATTTACAGATAGAAGAGAAAATATAAATAATTAGATTTCAAACCTCCATATGAAATAACAACACTATGTTATCAAAGCCATTTCATATTCATTACAATTTGTGTTTTTCTTTCACATATGGTTCTAGTTTTCATATCTGAAAAACTAAGTTGTTGTGCCTATGTAATTTCACATTTAGGCAACTAAGTTCTGTTTTGTACAACCATCCCACAAAGGATAATAAATATCACTATTGAATAGCATGCAATTTAATCAGCAGTAACAATTACATGGGCAGAGTCTTAACAGCCCGGGAAACTAATTGGTGATGGGCAATTTGTGGTCTCAGGGTTGAAAGAAGCCCATCAGGTTAATCTCATTTCTGGTTGTGAGAAATTTTGTTGATATTGACCATCTGCAGGCACCCACACCCCATCCCACCTTGCAGCTCATGTTCCCAGTCAGTGGGTACTGCAGGAAGTAACATGGACACAGGGGTTTTGCTGGCTGCTGCTTTCTGTAGCTCCCATTGGTTGGGAATGGCAAATTGCAGCCACTAGGAGCTGAAGGGTGTCAGTGTCTACAGATGGTCAATGTCAGTAAAATGTCTCATAGCCTGTAATTACATTGCCCTGATGGGTCTCATGTGACTTAGGGGATGCAGGTTGCCCACCACTGAACTAAGCTATATAATAATTGTCTAGTCAAAAATTCATGATCCTCTCAAATTAAGACACTTAATGTTCTGTTTCACAGTTGACGTTTCAAAATTCATTAATTTCAGAAGAAATTAAAAATTGTTAACTAAATAGATACTACTCCATGTTATAAGATCATATTTAGATCAGGCATATATTATTTAACATATATGCACTAGTAACTGCTTGTTACTAATTGACCTTTATTGGCCTTATACTTTGAGAAGTGACAACATTGTTTTGTATTGTGTTGGACCAACTAGTCTATGAAATATTAATCTAGGCAGAACTACTGTAACAAAAACACAATACAGTTTAATGTCAAAATCTGTCTCTCCAATGAAAAAGAAACAGGTAACAAAAAAAAAAGGAATGATTGGCTAAATACTGGTAAATTGTACATTCAAAAGCATGTTGATAGATGCAGAATATATTATGCTACTTATGTAATGAGATGTTTGTATATATAGTGACATTTCTGCTAATTTTAACATCTATTTAGTATACACCTGCAAGGAAATAGGAACACATATACTAGACAATGGGTGCGTCTACACTAGGAACTAAATTTGAAGTTAACTTCTGAGTTAGGCACTACTTCGAAGTAGCCAGCAGAGAGTCTACTCACATTTTTCCTTACTTCGAAGTTTAAGGGAGCATGACTATGAAGTCCTTACTCCATTCCTAGGATGGAGTAGTGCCCAAGTTCAGAGCTTAACTTCCAAGTAGTATGTAGATGCTCAACTTCAAAGTTGCTTACTTCAAAACTGTACTTAGAAATAAGCAACTTAGAAGTAATTTTTCGTAGTGTAGACCCAATATATTTCTCATGTATAGTCTAAAGCAGTGTTCCTTAAACTTTTTGAGACCAGGGAATACCAAACTATACTATTCTTCATGCAGGAAAGTTTTCAATGAAAATTTTCTTCAAAAAAATTTGTTAGTAAAACATAAAAATAAAACTTAACAGCAACATATACAGCAAAAACAAAATGAAGTAATTTGATCAGGTATCCTAGCAATGAAGAAGTAACATTGTATCTGGCTTTAATAACATAAAATATATACCACCAGTGCATGATATCAAAACAGTGTCAGATGCTTGTGGCACATCTGCAAGTTTTTCACAGAACACCAGTGTTCTATGGAACATGGTTTAGGAAACACTGGTCTAGTGTATACTGACGTAGGTGGAAAGTGAAGAGTGGAGTTGCTTTCCCCATCTCTGTCACTGAGTGGTGTGATTCCTAGCATCCTTTATCTGTCTTGTCTGTTTTCACTGTAAGCTTACTGGGGCAGGAAGTATCTCTCCTGAGATGCATGTACAGCATGTAACACAATGAAAACTCTGTTTCTGAGTGCCATAGTAACCCAAAAAATGTTCCTGTCTATTTCAAGTCTTTTAGTTAGTCTGAGATGTGTGCCATCTCATTTTTGTGTTTCACTAGTATTTTGTTTGTAAGCGTACTGGTGTTTAAAGGTTAATGAAAATTGTTTCAGATTTCTATGGATTTAAACTGCACAATTTTCTACTAAAGTTGATGGGAGTAGGGAAAACAAATTCTTCAAAAATTCAGGAGAAATAAGTTAAATATTGATGAGATTACCCCAGTAAAAAAGTCTTTTGTTTATTTGTCTTGCACAACTGCTTGGTTAAAAATGCACATGAAACTAATGTCTTAATTTCAATGGGATTTGGTTCAGACCATTAAATATCAGAATATATCACTGGTATATGCAACCTTTTATTCAGTTAGTAGCTAATTTAATGTCCAGACCTTGAACTGATTCAATTAATAGTTTCCTCACTTACTTTATTCCAAGGTACAAGCTCAATAAACGTCTTCTATGTGGCCTGAATGAAACGGACTAATTAATGAGGAATTTAATTTCTACATTGCCAACAGTGTATGGTTGTAAAGAGAGCTGGGTGGTGGGAAGGGATAAGGGAGGAAGGGAGAAGAATAATATCACAGAGGTGGATTAGATTATTCAGGTGATGGAAGAGCACTGAGGAAATGAGAGAGAAAGTTGCTGGTTTCTTCTATGCTGTAAAGAAGTTTTCTGTTGCTCCAGGCAGATTGTGAGCATGTTAAGATTTTTCTAATTTTGTTACTTTATTATAAGAATGACATTACGTTAACTCTTTTGCTGTATATTTCTGTTTCAATATTACTGTTTAGCTTTAATAAGAAAAGGTATGCTAAATTTTGCTCATGGGAATTCTTTTGTTCAATTTAACTGCACTTGTGTGAATTCATTGAAAGGTCATTGTCTTATCTTCCCAAAGAACAAATTTGGTAATATCAGGGTTTTAACACCTACTTGAATATGTTTCCTTGGTAAATTGCATGTTATTTTATTATAATAATTTACTGTAGAAGGTAGGAAGAGTACATTTTTTCAAGGTTCATGTAGCTTTGTAAAACGGCCTGAGACATTTGGAGTATACTAGTCTAGGTGTGGGTATCAGTTTACTGTTGAAAGGAGCTGTATGAGAAATCTTTCCTGGGCAATTCTTTGGGAATCATTACACTGCATTTTAAAATGCTCTTTTATATTCTGTAAGACAGATGCAATGTCTTAAGTGAGTTACTAATAGGATATCTACATAGCCTTTTATCCCCAAGTCACTAATGTAAAATCTATAGTAAACTAAATTACCATTGGATAAAGCTCATTACTATCTGAAGGCTCATCAGTTCTTCCATAAATAAGTTGTTGATTTTCATCCAATTCCCAGTGAACCATTTTCCACATCAAAAGCTGAAATGTTCTAGCACTCTTGATAAAAGGCTGAAAGCACACTTAACCTTCTGCCTTGCCCGAGCAAGTTCCTCATAGATGAAGTTCAAACGCATTAATGCTGTGGTGAAGACTACTGTATGGAGCCCTGCATTGTTCTTGTTGCATAGACAGAGGAGTTCAACCATGAGACTCTAAAATAGTTAGACAACTAACACCCACTGAAATGAATGGGAGTTGGGAAACTAGATACTTTTGAGTCTCTGGGTCTTAGCCTCCTGGACTTCTACTGTGATATCTTTCACAATTACTAATCATTCCAAAATAAAAAAAAAAGAAATAAAAAAATGAATGAATAAAAGAAGATGAAAAAATATTTTCAGTTAGACTTGTGACTCATGGTACTTTTTCACATTCACTTTCCCTATGCTCTAAGGAATATAAGTAATCTGCTTAAGCCACATGAGTCATCCTTACTTTATTAAGGATGTTTTCATCTTTTGTTTTTAATATATTTAGCATTCCTCCATATTTCAGTCATTGCATACAGAAGATTTCTGTGGAAAACAAATCAGACAGTCAGACCCTCTAAGATCTTTCATGTGCAGGAATTAGCAGATATGGGCTCTCACTGGCCATATCGGCATCAATCTCTGATATGTTTTCAACAGTATTTTTACTTCTAGTTACAATCCAGTCAAAATCAGGCTACATCTACAATGGAGAGCTTATAGTGACACATCTCTACTGATGCAGTTGAGCGGCTCTAAGATCTCTCATGCAGCCATTCTATGTTGACGGAAGAGCGCTCCCCCCCTTGACTTAATTAAAACACCCATGAATGACTGACAGCTGCTGTATTAGTGGGAGAAGCTACACACAATAACACTTATGCTGGTGTAATTTAGGTTTTTTTCACACGCCTGAGTGATGTGAGTTTTGCCAACATAAGTGGTAGTAGAGCGGTGATTGGGTAGCAAAGTGGCAAATGAAATTTAATGTGGATAAATGTAAAGTAATGCACACTGGAAAAATAACTCCAACCATGCAAACAGTATGATGGGGGCTAATTTAGCTACAACGAATCAGGAAAAAGATCTTGGGGTTATCGTGGATAGTTCTCTGAAAACAGCCATGCAGTGTTCAGCGGCAGTCAAAAAAGCAACCAAGATGTTAGGAATCATTAAAAAAGGGATAGAGAATAAGACAGACAATATCTTATTGTCCTTATATAAAAGCATGGTATGCCCACATATTGAACACTACATACAGATGTGATCTCCTCATCTCAGAAGAGATATATTGGTATTAGAAAAGGTTCAGAAAAGGGCAACTAAAATGATTAGGGGTTTGGAACGGATCCCATATAAAGAAAGATTAAAGATACTAGAACATTTTAGCTTAGAAAAGAGGAGACTAAGGGGGGATATGATAGAGGTCTATAAAATTATGAATGGTGTAGCAAAAGTGAACAAGGAAAGAATATTTATTTGTTCCCATAGTATCAGAACTACAGTACACCAAATGAAATCAATGGGCAGCAGGTTTAAAGCAAATAAAAGGAAGTTCTTCTTCACACAATGCTCAGTCAGCCTGTGGAATGCCTTGCCAGAGGAGGCTGTGAGAGCTAGGACTATAACAGGGTATAAAAAAGAGCTAAATAAATTAATGGCGGTTAGGTCCATTAATGGCTATTAGCCAGGATGGGTAGGGAATGGTATCCCTAACCTCTGTTTGTTGGAAGCTGAAGACATGTGGAAGGATAGAGATTGCTTGATTATTACCTGTTCAGTCCAATTCCTCTGGGGCACCTGATATTGGCCACTGTTGGCAGACAGGATACTGGGATGCATGGACTTTTGGTCTGACCCAGTATGGTCGTTATGTTCTCATGCTCTGAGAGACATAGCCTTAGATCCTCACATATTAATATTTTCTCACTGATGCAAACACAATGAAAAAGTATAATTTTGCTTGAATCAGCTAATGGACATGTTGTCCGCTATATCCAACGATGACGTCTGGAGCTTGAACAGGCTCATCGATTGTGGTCCAAGTTTTGAAAGGCCTGGGCGTTCACAGTGGGGGCAAAGGAATTGTCCTGGCTCTGTTGGTGCAGCTGCTGCTGTTGCTGTTGCTGTTGCTTTCTTCCTCTCACAAGCATCAATTAGGCGTAGGCGTCACTGCTTTTCAAAGTTGTCATACGCCTGTCATATTAGACCATGCCAGCCTGTTTGGTCTTTTGCCTGCTGTTCTAGCTGATCTGGTTTTAAACCAGCATGAGCAATGTTGGCCTTCATGCAGTCTTTATATCTCTTGCAAGGCCTACCTTCATTCCTTTTGCCCTGGGAGAGTTCACCGTAGAAGAGTTGCTTAGGGATTCTTGACTCCTCCATTCATATGAGGAGGAAGCTGGGATTTCAGAATCATGGCTTCGATGCTTGTGGTTCCTGCTCTGCCCAGGACTTCCAGGTTCATAACTCTGTCCTGCCATGGAACATGCAGTATTGACCTCAGGCTGCATGTGTGGAAGCGCTCCAGCAGTTTTATGTGTTTTCTGTACAAAGTCCAGGTTTCACAGCCATACAGGAGACTGGTCAGGACTACAGCCTTGTACACTTTCAGTTTAGTGGACTGTTGGATGTTGTACTGATTCAGCATTTACGCTGTCAGATGTCCTAGTGCCCGGCTGGCCTGGCAGATTCTGGCATTGATTTCTTTGTCAAGGGAGACATCATTGACTATCACACTGCCAAGGTACTTGAATTCCTCAACTGAGTGGACATCTACTGATTATGGACATGATACAGTACCTATTCTGCTAACTTAACAAATCTCAGTTCTGAGCAAATCTATATCTGTTTGCAAGTTAAGCCCTCACAGATGTCTGCAAACTCCACTTTTGCACCTGTTTTACTATTTCCCACCCTTGTTCATTGATTTGGTATGGCTGTTTTAGCTTTCTATACAAATCAGCCTATAAGGTTTACAGAGACAGGTTTACAGAGACATCAATATATGGACTCTGCAGTTCATTCTATCGTATTTGTCTACTCAGGGAGTTATTATGGAATGGGTATTTCTAATTAAGCCCATGAGTGGATTTTCTTATTCTGGAAATAATAGTGTCTTACTTCTCATCACTTGATCCTCTTCTATGAGATGTGGATCTGGGCCAAAATAAGTATTTTGTATTTGAACAAGTTCTGAATCAAATGCAAAAATAAAGTACAAAAGAGGAAAAATAGATAAAATGTGTAACCGGAGAACTTGCAGTTTGCCCAGTTCTAATTACTGCACCATACAAAAATATTTGTAGCTGTATTATATATGTTTACTTGATTTCTTCTTGTGTGCAAGAATCCTGTATTGAAAGTCACCAGAATGGTGTAGCATTGATATTCATGTCCACAGTGACTGTAATTCTGATATTTTGTTATACTCAGAAATTGGAATAAGTATTGAATACAAACAGAGAGATTAAGATAAACTTCCAGCTTTCAACAGTATAGTTGCTGGGAATAATTCTGTTTGCTATGACTTTGATAAGGATGGTGTTGCATATAAAAGGATGGAACAATTCTACTTCACAGAAATGACCACATGAAATCAATGTAAATTTATTCAGAAATTACTGTTAAATATTTTAAATGAGAAATATTCAATTGTGTTGGAAAACACTCATATGAGTTTGAATCCCACATGCTTTGTTTGGATCTTAAGCATTTTTACACATTATGCTAATATGTTTGGAGATAATGAGAATGGTTTCACAACAATTAATTTGATATACAAGTAGAATGTCCATTATTCCCTAAGTCTATAGTTAGGTTTATTTATTTATTTATTTAGCATGTAATGAGTTTTAAAAATAAGCTTTCTAACATGGGAAATACATATTGACCAAGTTTCAAAGAAAAGGGAGTGGGGTGGTGTAGCCAGACAAAGTCTCCCCCTTGCAAGCCAGCTTGCTCGTTGCCCCCCCCCCCACTGAGGAGCACACAGGGCACGGAAATGGCTGCTGACAGCACAGTCTTTGATGCCCTCATTGAGGCCCAGATATGCTGGCTTATCGTGACCCTGAGAAGCAGAAAGTACAGCTAGAAGGCTAACAGGCCAGACTGTCAACATGAGAGGGGGGGTGGACCCTCAGAAATCACCCCAGCTGGCATTGATCAATATGATGCACACACACAATCACCCAGAAGGGGACGTGCCCCGCCCACACAAAAGAATGTCCTGTACTCCTAAATTGTTTATCTCTTGTCTTACAAGTGCAAACTAAGTAGAAATGCCCTTGTAACAAACTGGCGTCACAAAGACAGACCAGTATGATCTGGCACCATAGATAAGAAAGAGAATACGTAACCCAAAAGAGGTATAAAAGATGGGTCCAGCAGAACTCTAACTTTGAGTGCATTTCAACCAACTACCTGCTGGTCGGGTCAGGTGATTGCCTCCCGAGGTCCACTACTGGGGACGCCCAACCTCGTATTCGTCTTTCCGCGGAATTGAGTGACCGATCCAGCTTGGCTACGCTGGTATCGAGAGACGCAGAGAGGGTAAGATACACCCATGCTAGGTCTCTGACTTTTTTTTGTGCACAGCTAAAGAATTAGAGCTCTGTAACTAGATGTCATTGTGCCAAGATATCATTGTGTTAGATGATCACAGATATCTTTGTATTGGATTGTAACGTAACTTGTTAACACCTGTACTTTGCTAGCATATAAGAAGTAAACAATAGCCTTTTGTAACCACACGCTTATAACTGTAGCTTTAATAAACTTGTAACTAGTTAAGATCCAAGCCTAACTATTTTGTTAACCCTTTTGTCACTGCAACACAGCCGGCACAACAAAAGAACTTTAACCGTTTGGTTACTACAGCCTGGCCATGGGTGAGTGTGCTAGGAGCTGCCTGCTCTAACAGTAAAAAACTGGGTTGCTTAGGACCCAGGGGAGTACCTCACCGCACATTACCTGGCCACCGGCTAACAGGTGGGAATGGTGAGGCATTGTCCTGAAGTTAGTCTTAAGAGGTGGGTCTATCAAGCAACAGTGGCTTTCCTACTTGTGAATTGCTCTGAAACTCTGGTTACCACAAAGACACAAATTTGTCAAATGTACACTTTTGATTCAGAAAGCAACCATAAATAAAATCATATGGTGGTTTCATCACATTGTAAAAAGGGCTGTTAGCAATGGGATGATTCAGCCTCCAACGCTTTCCCAAGTAACTCAGAGACAAGTCAGAGGACTTGGCCATCTTTTGTATATGTCAGAATATAAAGGACAACCCTCCAGCTCTAAGCATTCATTCTAACAAAAGGAGAATGGAGACAACCTTGTACATTGTCCTCACACATCTTGAATTGATGTCTTGGCTTCCAACCTTACCTGCCTCAGCTTTCACACAGAAGAGGCTGAAATATTGGCAAGAAACTGGGCTTTCTTGAAATAGATAAACTGATCTGTGTAGTCAATGCTGTGCAAACAGGAAACTTAATACCAATAAAGGAATAAATTTAGTCTCCTTAAATCTATATTAGAATCTCTAGGAGTTACTGTGATCTGGGCTTTTGAAAACATAGCCACTCATGTGAGCAAAGTAAAATATATACTGAAATCATTCCAAGCTGAAAATACAACATCTACATGACAGCTCTTATAACAGCAGTGGATCAAATTTGTTCTTCCTTTATCAGGGACAACTTTTGATAGACAAATATTTGTATATTAAAAGCTAACTGTACAGCAAGCATTATTGTATTGTGTTGCTTCACAGCCTATTTTTAAGACTGTATAGCTTTAATATAATGTCAGAGATAACATTTTTACACATTTTTCTTAGGGCTAAAGTAATATCTCTGAGGTGACTCAGAAAAAAATCTGCCCTTTTATAAGAAAGAGGTAAAGACATTTCAGCTTTATTTAAGATGCCTGTAAAATCTGTGAAGTTCCCCAGTTATTCCACCTATGAATCAAAATAGTCACTGGCTGCTTGTGCAGCCTTTACTCATATGGGGACGTCTGACTTATGCAAACAGTTCTATCAACTTTAACAGGACATTGTGTGATTTTTATTTTTCTATTTGCATAGAATAAATGGTCAGTGACTAACCAGGCACTGGAATATTTGTAATAATACTGTGAAATACTGAATTTTATAAGTTAACTTTCTCTTGTCTGTCACATACATCATATTTTTTGTTTCTAAATATTGTACCTGCAATAAGTGGCCAATATTTTAACTAGTGGTTCCTAACATTACATTCCTAAATCTATCTTGAACCAAACAAATAAGGGCCCTTTTTTCAGAAAGATTCAACACCAAGCAACCCCCATTATCCTTACATCAAGAGACAATTATTCGTTATTACAGTCATACCCCAAGATATGCCCATTTGGGTTACGAGAATTTGACTTTACAAGGAGTTTCATTTAATACCTCTACTTCGGCTTATGAGGCATTTCTTCGCATTTACGAGGACTGATTTGGATTTCGCGCGCCTCAGTGGGAAGTGGCTGCCCTGCAGCAGGAGAAAGGCTGCGGCTCCAGGCAACAGCTGCCCGCAGCTGCTGCCTGCCCGGTGCATTTCTCCACAACCGCTGGCAGCAGTTTCTCAGAGCCCCCGGCCAGCCACAGCGGGCAACCACCTCCAGAGCCGGGACAGGAGGGGACAGCACCCATCTGAGGAGCTGCCACTCCGGGCACCTCAGCCCACCCCCGCCTTTACCTTGACACTTCTGCGGCTGGTCTGGGTCTCTGTCTCAGCACTGCAGCAACGTCACACCCCAGCCCAGCTGGCAGCCACAGGTTCCCTGCACTCCTGGTGGCGTGGGCCAGGGCCAGGCAGAGGCTGGCAGGTCTGGTAGGCAAGCACCAAGGGGATGGAGTTGGCTGTGTCGGTCTTGACAAAGAGGCCGTGCAGGGGGGTGGCGGCGTGGTGCGGGGAGATAGACTCGTCCAAGTCCCGGCAGTAGATCAAGCCGCTCTGTGAGATGTGGTTGCTGGATGCACAGCCCATCCTGGTCCCGCTGCTGCCACTCGTCCCCCCAGGCAGCAAGGGGGCTGCCGCCACCCCCCCTGCACAGCTGTGCCTTGGGCGTCCCATGTTGTGTTATGATAACTAATGTTAACTATTGAAGTAATTGTGTTCATTTTAATGGGATTTCGTGTTGTTTTAGTATAAATGGGTGTACATTTTGGGGGGTTAGGAATGCATAACATTTTTTCACATTGAAATTAATGGTAATTATGTTTTCAACTTACGAGAATTCTCCCTAAGAGGGGTTTTTCAGGAACAAATTACCCACGTAATGCGGGGGAAGACTGTATTTATAACTCGTTAAGATATGATGTGGGGCTGCAAAAAACTAGACAAATACAGATTAAATCAGAGTGTATATAGTATTGCAATCTAGATTATATCAAGTATCCTTTGTGACACACTCTTTAATACCAAACTGCAAATGTCAGTAAAATTATAATTCTCAATAATCCTAGCCAACCTAAAATAAACCTACTCCATATTATGACTACGGAATAAGAGTATGTATTTTCTGTCTAGAAACCATTAAATGGCAATACACAGCTTCCCCAGGTTCATCTCTCATTCCATCTACCCAGATTATCGTTAATGTTGATTAGACGCTTTCTAAAGACAGTTGCTCATTGATTCTGCTGATGTTCTAATTAGTGATAATTACTTCTTTGTGTGAACAAACATTATTCAGCATGGAGGGAGTTTTAATATAGACTACTGTATTCTCCATCACTAACCACTCTATTGCAGGAGACAGCCAGGGAGAAGATGCCAGCAAATCAGTAGTCCAAAGATATGGAAAAGTGAGATAATATTCCTCAATTAGAAATGTTAATAAAGCACAGGGACTAAGTATTGTATCATTTACCGTGCAGTCCATGGAAGCACACAGAATTATGTGATCCATATAAATGCCCTCTGCACAATTTCAGAAGCATCCTCTGTATCTCGGAGAGCTTTTTATCATTAAGATACTATTGTAATTTTGAAGGCAATAAGATTGCTTATATGAGTAAAATTTAATCATTAGATCAAGTTTCCAGGTTTGGAAGCATTCCCTTGGAGCCTTGAGGCACAGTCTGGACCCATGTTAATCACTGATCCTAAATCTTGGAAAAATAAAGCTCAGCAAAAGTAAGATTTGTCATAAGTAAGATATTATGGGAAAAGCTAATAGAAAAATATACAAAAGACTTCCAGAGGAATTATTTTCAAAGCAAAGACTATCTCTGCCTTTTTTCTTGCCATTCTGGTGTCAAAATCTGAAATCTTTTGTGAGCTTAATATATCCCTCCTTATTTATTTTATTTTAATTTTATTTTGATCCTTATTAATTTTTAATCATTCATTTCAGATGTGCATGAAACTCCATGGTGAACTCGCTGCCTTAACATAGGTTTCTAACTTCCTTTTGGTGACTTCTTGTAATATTGATGAAGTTCCATGATGTTTGTCAGAGGGCATAATGCAGTATTTGCTTTATTTTCCAACCAGTTTCACATTTTGGCTTCAGCATTCACACTTAGAGTAAAAATATTCACATTTTAGTTGCTTTTTAATATAGTAGCCATTAACTGTTATATTAGCATAACAGGTACACTCTGATCATGTGAATTCCCCATCTGTAGCTAACGCAGTAATGTAATGTATGACATTGATGAAAGAGTTCATCCAGCAGTCATTTTGCACACAGAATGCCTATTAAAGTTAATGGAAAATTTTTCATGTGGACCTATTGCAGGAGTTATTACTTCATTTGTTTGCTTATAGGCAGCTGCATCACAGTCATTCCCATAGTAACAGAGCTAATACAGACATTTTCCCTTTCTATTTACAACGCTCCAAAAAAAGCTACAGTGTACTATATGGGGAGGTTCCCTCTGAAAAAATTAAAGATCATGAATGATTATATGAACACTTGCATGCATTGATATCAAAAACAGCAAATTCACACACTGTAGCTAATCACAATTGGCATTGTACAATTCATTCAAAATATGTCTGGAATCATTTTGGATCTCATCAGCGAATTGCCAGGTGTAGTGCCTATATAGTTAGAAGTCTTCTCTTTCACCAGTTATTTGGCATAACTATTAAGAGTAACAGAATGCTCACTTTCTTTTAATAGGAATGTAAACTGTTAGTGACCCTGATTTCAATTTTTCTTTCCAGCTATAATTTCCATGATATAGTTAACCTGCAGACATATTATCATAGAACATCTAATTTATTTTTTCAAGTTAAGGCATGTTGATATATGTGAAATTATAACATACTAAGTTATGTTACCAACTTTAACAAACTGTGGTGTAGAAAGAAAATGGGGGCCTTATCTTAAAGCCTATACTTATGGTAATCCTTATTTCAGTGACTCTTCTGTGAGCAGAAGCTGTCTCTATGAGGTCTTGTGTTGCCACACCAAAGGGACATGATCACACAGTACAGTGAATTTTCTGGTACACAAATGGGACTACAACCTCTTGACAGCCCATAGATGCTTGACAGCCATGGCATAACATTCCTTTTCAATGATAGCATACTTATGTTCAGTAGGGGACAGTTTCTTCCTTAAATATGCTATGGGATGCCTTTACCACCAGCCCATCTTGCATTAGAGTCAATCCCAGCCCAATATTAGAAGTGTCTTCTCGAAATCATGGCTGGTCAAAACAGGTTCCTTGACTAGGTACTATATGCTTTGAAATCCCTGTTCGCAGGCATCTGTCCACACCACCCAGTCTATTTTATTCCGTCTTTGTGAGGTGTGTGATGGGGGAAACTATGTCACTTTATCCCTTTGCAAACCGAAAATAAAACTGGGTTAACACAATAGTTGATCGATTCTGCTCTTGATGTATGGTTCCTATATGATCTTGCCAAGAGCTTAAAAAAAAATAGAAGTAGTAGTTAATTTATTCATCCACGCTCTGGCAAATGTTTGGAGCCCAGCCTACAAGAAGTTAATGTATATATTAATGTTCTTCATAGTGCAGAAATCTTGGCCCATAGCCATGAAAACAACATAGTAGCGTGCCTGTTTCCCTTTTCATACACCACATTAGACCTGTATCTACACAAGGCAAATCTTTTGAAAGAGCAGGCCTCAGTTCAAAGTAGTGCACAGTGCATCTACACACGCTGCATGCTCTTTTGAACATGAAATTGACGGTAGGAACGGTAGGAATTGAAATCACTCTTCCAACCAGGAAATAGGAAGAGGCCTCCCTTTTGATGTCTTTTTTTTTTTTAAATGGATGTGTGTAGACGCTCTGGCTACGTCTACACGTGCACCCAACTTCGAAATAGCTTATTTCGATGTTGCGACATCGAAATAGGCTATTTCGATGAATAACGTCTACACGTCCTCCAGGGCTGGCAACGTCGATGTTCAACTTCGACGTTGCTCAGCCCAACATCGAAATAGGCACAGCGAGGGAACGTCTACACGCCAAAGTAGCACACATCGAAATAAGGGAGCCAGGCACAGCTGCAGACAGGGTCACGGGGCGGACTCAACAGCAAGTCGCTCCCTTAAAGGGCCCCTCCCAGACACACTTTCATTAAACAGTGCAAGATACACAGAGCCAACAACTAGTTGCAGACCCTGTATATGCAGCACAGACCCCCAGCTGCAGCAGCAGCAGCCAGAAGCCCTGGGCTAAGGGCTGCTGCCCACGGTGACCACAGAGCCCCGCAAGGGCTGGAGAGAGAGTATCTCTCAACCCCCCAGCTGATGGCCGCCATGGAGGACCCCGCTATTTCGATGTTGCGGGACGCGGATCGTCTACACGTCCCTACTTCGATGTTGAACGTCGAAGTAGGGCGCTATTCCCATCCCCTCATGGGGTTAGCGACTTCGACGTCTCACCGCCTAACGTCGATTTCAACTTCGAAATAGCGCCCAACACGTGTAGACGTGACGGGCGCTATTTCGAAGTTACTGCCGCTACTTCGAAGTAGCGTGCACGTGTAGACGCAGCTTCTGTGTCCCGCTTTTTTGAAAGAACAGGGTATGTCATGGTAACAATCAGCTGTTAGGCAGAGATGTGCTGCCCAGCCCCTGCAGAGCTCTATGGTCTGTGCAAGCAGTGGTTCTTAAAGCTGCACAGACCAGGAAACCCTATTGCAGGAAGCTGACAGCATGCAGGAAGCAGCTGCTACATGTGCTGCTCCTCCATGCATCAGTGCCACCCTGAGCAGCCCCCTGCTTGTGACGGCCACCAGCCAGCCACATGAGAAGCCCCAGGGTCCCCCCTCCAAGCACACTCAGGGCTCCCAGTGTCCAGCCAGGGGGAAAAAGCAAGTTCCCACCTAAACAGAACATGAGTTCCAGGACCTGCTGGGACCCTGACAGGAGGAGGAGGTGATGTGGATCACGGGCATGAGGCCGCAGAATGCATCCACTTTTGCCCAACAGGCTGAGGGCCTGGGTATCTAGGGTCACCCTGCTGGCACTCCTGACCAAGTCAGGATTAAGGTCAAGGAGGTGCAGCAGAGTTCTGCTTGGGCTTGAGACTTGGTCATCTGATCAGAGGCCACCCCCACTTCATACTCGTACTACATGTCTTCAGACAACCAAGAGAAGCTTTCAAATCACAGGCCCTGGTTCTCATGGCAGACTTTAATCATCCAGACATTTGTTGTGAGACCAATACAGCAGCACACAGTCAATCCAGGAAGATTCTGGAGAATGTTGGGGATAACTTCTTGGTACAAGTGCTGAAGGAACCAACCAGAGGCCTTGCAAAACTTAACTTGCTGCTCACAAACAGGGAAGAACTAATAGTAGAAATAGAAGTGGGCGGAAACCTGGGCTGCAGTAACCATGAGATATTAGATTTCAGGATCAGGACAAAAGGAAGAAGTGTGAACAGTAACATACAGACACTTGATTTCAAAAGAGGAGACTTTGACTCCCCAAGAGAACTTGATGAGCAGGATCCCTTGGGAAATGAAGACGAAGGGGAAGATAGTTCAAGAGAACTGGCAGTATTTTAAAGTCTCTTACTGAAGGCACAGGAATAAACCATCCTGCTGCATAGTAAGAAATGCAAACCTGGTAGACAACCAGCTTGGCTTAGGAAGGAAATCCTTAGTCAGCTTAAATTCAAAATGGAGGCATACAAGAAATGGAAACATGGACAGTTGACTAAGGAGGAGTATAAACATATGGCTGTAGAATGCCAAGGAGTAATCAGGAAAGCCAAAGCACAATTGGAACTGCAGCTGGCAAGGGATGTGAAGGGTAACAAGGAGGGTTTCTACAGGCATGTTAACAATAAACAACTTATCAGAGAAGGTGTGGAGCCATTACTGGATGAGAGAGATAACTCAGTGACAGATGAAAACAAAAAAGCAGTCCAGTAGCACTTTAAAGACTAACAAAATAATTTATTATGTGATGAGCTTTTATGGGACAGACCCACTTCTTCAGATCATAGCGATACCAGAACAGACAAGATAACCAAAAATAGTAATCAAGATTGACAAATCAGAAAAATATTATCCAGGTGAGCAAATTAGAGAGTAGAGGGGCAGAAGGGGATGGGGGAGGAGTCAAGAATTAGATTAAGCCAAGTATGCAAAAGAGCCCCTATAATGACCTAAAATATGCCCATCGTGGTTTGAACCCCGTGTTAATGTGTCGAATTTGAATATAAAAGAGAGTTCAGCAGCCTCTCTTTCCAAAGTGTGAAAATTCCTCTTCAGTAAAACCCAAACTTTCAGGTCATTAACAGAATGGCCCACTCCATTAAAGTGGTGACTGACTGGTTTGTGGATCAGGAGTGTTTTTCTGTCTGTTTTTTGCCCATTAATTCTTTGTCTAAGAGAGTTAGAAGTCTGTCCAATATACAAATCACCTGGGCATTGTTGGCACATGATGGCATATATGGTGCTGGTTGAGGAACATGAGAATGTGCCCATGATTCTGTGAATAACCTGGTTAGGTCCAGTAATGGTATCTCCGGAATAGATCTGTGGACAAAGCTGGCAATGGGCTTTCTTACAAGGAAAAGTTCCAGGATTGGTGGTCCTGTGGTATAGACTGCTGTTGTAGGTGAGGTTCCTCATAAGGTTGGGAGGTTGTCTATAAGAGAGAACAGGTTTGTCACCTAGGGTCTTCTGGAGTGTGGCATCATGGTTAAGGGCAGGTTGTAGGTCTTTAATAATGCATTGCAGTGGTTTGAGTTGGGGGGTGTACATGATGACCAGTGGTGTTCTGCTCTTGGCTTTTTTGGGCCTATCTTGGAGTAGCTGGTCTCTGGGTGTTCATCTGGCCCTGTCAATTTGTTTTATTATTTCTTCTTGTGGGTAATTCAGGTTTATGAATATTTGGCAGAGATCATGTAGTTTTCGGTCTCTGTCAGTAGGATCAGAGCAAATGCAATTGTACCTCAGGGCTTGACTGTAAACAATGAATCTAGTTGTGTGTGCAGGATGGAAGTTAGATGTGTGTAGGTAAGTATAGCAATCAGTGGGTTTCTGGTAGAGTGTGGTATCGATCAGCCCATCCTTGATTTGTACTATAGTGTCCAGGAAACGCATCACTAGCGTGGCGTAGTCGAGGCATAAGTTGATGGTGGGGTGCAGATTGTTAAAGTCTCTGTGGAATTCTTCTAGTCTCTCTACCATGGGTTCAAATCATAAAGATGTCATTAATATATTGTTACGTAGAGGAAGTGTAATAGGGGACGAGAGCTGTTTTTTTGTTTTGATACTATATAGACTAGTATGGCTTTCTCTCTGTTGCTAGTAACAGATGATGTAAGAAAAGCTGAAGTACTCAATGCTTTTTCTGCCTCAGTCTTCACAGACAAAGGCTACGTCTACACATGCCCCAAACTTCAAAATGGCCACGCAAATGGCCATTTCGAAGTTTACTAATGAAGCACTGAAATGCATATTCAGCGCTTCATTAGCATGCGGGGGGCCGCGGCACTTCGAAATTGATGCGCCTCGCCGCCGCATGTCTTGTCCAGACGAGGCTCCTTTTCTAAAGGACCCCGCCTACTTTGAAGTCCCCTAATTCCCATGATCTGATGGGAATAAGGGGACTTCGAAGTAGGTGGCGTCCTTTCGAAAAGGAGCCCCGTCTGGATGAGACGTGCGGCAGCGAGGCACATCAATTTCGAAGTGCCGCGGCCCCCCGCATGCTAATGAAGCGCTGAATATGCATTTCAGCGCTTCATTAGTAAACTTCAAAATTGCCATTTGTGTGGCCATTTCGAAGTTTGGGGCACGTGTAGACACGGCCAAAGTCAGCTCCCACACCACGGTCCTAGACAACAGAGTATGGGAAGGTGGAGGGCAGCCATATGTGGGGAAAGAACAAGTTCTGAGCTATCTAGAAAAACTGGATGTACACAAATCCACGGGTCAGGATTTAATGCACCCAGGGTACTGAGGGAATTGGCAGACATCACTGCTGAGTCTTTGCCCTTTGTCTTTGAAGAATCTTGGAGTTCGGGAGAGATCCCAGAAGACCGGAAATGGGCAAAGGTAGTGCCCGTCTTGAAGGACAATCCAGGGAACTATAGACCCATCAGCCTTACCTCAATCCTAACGATCTACAGAGGCTGGCACAGGTCAAGCTGCAGTGGCCAATACAGAGACAACCAAGGGCCCAATAAGGTTGCCTAAGATTTTCCACCAGCCACCAAGCACCAGCCCAGGTTTTACCCCGCTACCTGGATCGATGTCAACGGTGTCTGATCCACAGGGGTTTACAGGGTGTGTGACAGAGCCCGTTTGTTCCCCAGAAAAGATGACAGACAAGGGGTCAACTGTCCACAACTAAGTTTCCTTTTATTCTGACAAGAGCTAGGTTTTTACAATGTAGCGTTTTCTCTTTCCTATTTATTTACTATGTTACCACACTTTATTTTACTATGTATCTATTTAATATCTCTAGAAGCTACAACTATATTCTTCCCTGTTCCCTGAGTCTCAGCACAGGATTTGGGACTAGTTGACTAATAGCCCCATTGTTGTATTTTTTGTAGTTACAACGTTTAAACTATACCCTTCTTAGACTTACTGTTGGCTCCACTGGGACGCACAACTTGGTGCTCTTCCGTGCGTGTGCTATAAGGGAAAAGAAATAAACCAGAACTGATAATAATTACTCTGATATATATTTACTTGTGTATTCATTTAAATATGTATATATCTTTATGTTTCTCTTTATGTTATATATTAATACGTTTCTATATGTTTAATTATGCCAGGTTGTTTAGTCTGGTAACGGGCTTCCAGAATTTCTATGTATACATATAATATGCCAGGTTATTTAGTCTGGTAACGGGCTTCCAGATTTATGGGATATTTTTGCCCGAAAAGACCCCAGCGCAATAAAATAAGACTGCGCTGGCTTCCCTTCGCCTCAGCGTCCCAAACGCTCAATTATGGGTAGTTTTTGGGCTTAAAGGGACTATAATACGACGCCTCCCGAGAGCTGCCTATGTCGGGCCCCCTAGTAAGGGAGCCCCTTTACTTCCCTGCCTCGGGAGGAACTATACAATATTATATTCCTCTTACTCGGGGCACCCGCCCCCTTCAGAGCACTTTTCTCCTTTTTCTAGGAAAATGGCCGGTGATGTTCGACCCTAGGTCCCCCAGCGACCCAAAGGAACAGCTGTTATGCTTTTACTGCCTAGGTGAGGTTACCCCTGCTGGCCAGGCAGATGGGGCCTCCAAAAGTGGCTAAGGCCGCTACCCTAGGACTTCTTATATGTATACACTTAATGAATATTAATAGGATACCTGCCTCCTACGGCCGCCTCAGGACTTATTGGCAACGCCTGAGGTCTTATGTAACCCTACAGGGATTTATTTAATATGGGTACCCCCTTAATGGGGTGTCCCTTTGAATTACTCTTCTAGTTTAATACTAGATGTGGAATCCTAATTGGGGTTTTCCCTTTACCGGGTTATCCCCCTATGCTTCAACCCCCGCTTGGGTGAGCTCTACCCAGCGGAGGGATCAATCAGTTCTGGGTCCCTATGAATTAAAATTCTTATCTAGTCTTCTATTATGTATGCAAAGGGTAAAGCGGCTAGGTCAGTAGACCGCCTCCTGTGCTTTACAAATGAGAACCCTGGGAACAGGGTTCCACAATTTAAGACGATTTAAACCCGTATAATATCAATGAGGGATTGATATTATTAATGCTAACAATATATAAACCCTAACTCTAGTGAAATAAGCTAATGTCCCTATCTTTTTGTGGGAAGCAATTATTAAATACCTATCCTCCTCCTGATCTGTCAGTCCGGGCGCCGGGCCCGAGGGTCTCCACAGGAACCTAGGAAATGAAGCCCTCACGGCGCGCTTTTTACTGGCAGCCGCGGCAGGCAGATAGGATAGATAGGGAAAAGAAGAGGAGGCCAGGGGAAAAGGCCAGCTTGGTTAACAAAAACCCCTGGCTAAAAACGGCAGCAGCTCCGCCGCCGGCCAGCAGAGGCCGCCGCTTGTGCGGCTCCCCAGGCAGGGCACCTGCCGGCGCGGTCTGCCTGGCGAGCCTGCCTCAGGTAAAATCTGAGGCCTTTAGTGAGTTCAGCTCAGTTCTTGTTCACTGGAGCTCTTCAAAAAGGCTTCTCAGCCGGAGCTCTTCGAAAAGGCTTCTGCGTCCCACGGTGGCTGGGGTGCGTAGATTGACACGTGGGTCTGCTTCAGCGCTTCTAGTCGAATCTTCGGCCAAGGCTGAGTCCAGCTCTAAACTCAGTCCTTTTTGCTCTTCTGGGTCCGTTGTCCTCTTCTCCGCTGCTCCCCGACGGACTGGCAAAGCCGGGCTGCGCTCCAGAATTTATAGAGCTGGGGCGGACCTGGTTGAACACTCGCAGGTGTCAGGTCCGCACCTGCGTTGCCCCGGCAACCAGGATGCACGTTCCGTTTACATATTCATGAGCATCATAAATGGTCCAATCCGTGCATCTGAATTCAAACCGATGCTCATGAATAGGCAATTAGCTTGTGAATATGCATAGGCAACGGGCAACCCTAACGGTCACTCCCTATACCTTGCATTTACCTGGGTTATATGGTTACCTAAACAGTGTTTTATGAAGTAAATTATTTTACTGTTTAAATTTATTCTTACCTAGATTAGTGGGGAAGACTGTTAAGTCCATATAAATCCTATTTTTAATTTAAAACTGCTTGACATCTCGAGGCTATCTGGTAAAGGGTAGTGGAAGGCACACACAAACCTCACAGCCCATGGCCAGGGACATGTTCTCTATAGAGGAATTTACAACAAATCCCTGCAAAAACAATGAAGGGGATCCTCGAGGAATCCGTTTTGGAACACTTGGAAGAGGGGAAAGTGATTAAAAGTAGCCAACATGGATTCACCAGGGCAAGTCCTGCCTCACCAATCTAATTAGCTTCTTTGATGAGGTAACAGGCTCTGTGGACATGGGGAAGTCAGTGGATGTGATATACCTTCACCAAAGCTTTTGATATGGTCTCCCACAACTTTCTTGCCCATAAGTTAAGGAAATATGGATTGGATCCTTGGACTATATAATGGATAGAAAGCTGGCTTGACAGTTGGGCCCAACGGATAGTGGTCAATGGCTCAACATCTGGATGGTGGTCAGTTTCAAGTGGAGTCCCACAAGGCTCGGTTTTGGGGTCAGTTTGCACAAAACTTGGAGGACACAAAACTAGGGGAAGAGGCAGATACATTGGATGATAGAGAGGGAATCCAGAGTGACCTGGATAAATTGGAGGACTGGGCCAAAAGAACTCTGATGCGGTTCAACAAGGAGAAGTGTAGAGTCCTGCACTTGGGACAGAAGAATCCCAAGCATTGCTATAGGCTGGGGACCGACTGGCTAAGCTGCAGTACAGCGGTAAGGGACCTAGGGTATGGTGGATGAAAGGCTGGATATGAGTAAACAGTGTGCCCTTGTAGCCAAGAAGGCTAACGGCAGACTAAGGTGAATTAGGAGGAGAATTTTGAGTAGATCTAGCTAAGTTGTTGTTCCCCTCTATTCGGCACTGGTGAGGCCACAGCTGGAATATTGTGTCCAGTTTTGGGCCCCCCAATATGAAAAGGATGTGGAGGTGCTGGATCAGGTTCAGCAGAGGGCAACAAAAATGACTAAGGGGCTGAAGCACAAGACATATGAGGATAGGCTGAGGGATTTTGGCTTCTTTATTTTACAGAAGCGAAGACTTAGAGGTGATTTAATAGCTGCCTTCAACTTCCTGAAGGAGAGCTCTAACGAGGAGGGTGAGAAACTGTTCTCAGTGGTGTTGGATGTCAGAACAAGAAATAATGGTCTGAAGTTAAAGAGGGAGAGGTGTAGGTTAGATATTAGGAAAAACTACTTCACCAGGAGGATGGTGAAACATTGGAATGTATTGCCTAGAGAGGTGGTGGATTCTCCATCCCTACAGGTTTTTAAGTCCTGGCTTGACAAGGTCCTGGCTGGGATGTCTTATTGGTGGTTGAGCCTGCCTGAAGCAGTGGTCTGGACTAGGTGACCTCCTGAGGTCCCTTGATTCTACTGGGAGCTCAGGACCATCCTGGGCCCCCGAGACACCTCCTCCCCACCTACATTCCTGGACTCCTCGTCCAAGGAGCCCCAGCCGGGCGAGAAGCAGGAACCAGGACCGTCACCCAGCTCCATACCACCAGGGCCACAGACAGAGCCAGCTGCAGGAGGGGGCCGGTCCCGCGAGGAGGGGGAGCTGGTCATAGACCTTCTTTCCAGCACCTCCAGCCAGGTCTCGGCCAGATGGCCATCTCTCAACCTCAGCGGTGGCCCTGCAGCTACATACCTGACAGGACACACACAATGGAGCATAGGGCAGAGGCACTATGAGCAACCTTGGGCCCCCCACTCCCTCCACAGACCCTGGACCACATGGGCCATGACAGACCGCGGCCTTCTGGATGGTGGCATGGCCGCCAGTGCCTGTCAGCACCTGCTCCTATGTAGAACACCACGCCCTGCCCTAGGGGGATGGGGGAGTGGACCACACAAGGGGGCTGCCCACAGGGCCACTGTTTCCACAGACGGGAGACAGGTGATTGGGACCCGTGGCCTATGGGGAGGCAGGGTGCTTGGGCCATGAGGCAGGGGTCGGTACTCATGGACTGTTCCTCCCTTCCCTCCTGTTTCAGCAGCTACACCAACCAAGGGCCAGGGGAGACTTGCCCCATCAGTGGTCCTGGACAGTCCCCCAGAGGTGAGGCACAGCAACTGGCAGGAGACACGCCTGGCACCAGGACAACCCTGGTTGCATGGGAGCCAAAGGTGGCTGGTGGAGGATCCCCCCAACCTCTATCCGACGAAAGGTTGAGCTGGCTGAGCAGCAGCTCCTGTTCGAGGAGGGGGAGAGTTCCTCACCACCTTCCAGGACACGGCTGCCACGTACCAGGAGCTGCTGGCCCAGCCGCCCTCTCCCACCACCCCCCATTGTCCCTCCCACTGTGGCTCCATTCACCAGCCCCCCAGGAGAGGGCCTCTCTGGCCCAGACTGCCAGGCTGAAGCTGATCCCTGGCTCTGCCTCACCATCCTCCTTGCCCCCTCCAAGCTCCACCAGGGACCCTGAACCAGTGTGGGGGTGCAGGTCCCAGGGCTGGCATGGGTCTTAGCCCTCCACCCCTGACCTGGAGTGATGGTCCACTGAGCAGGCTACCTAGGTCCCACTCCTCCTGTAAATAGTTATCCCCCCTGTAAATAGTTGGCTGTTCTGTTGCTCTTACCACATATTATTATCCACTTGTTTATCTGGCACAAAATATAACCATTTATTTTCCAAAACCACTGTGTTTTGCATGTGGGAGGTTGGGTGGGGATGGTGTGTGGGAGGGGGTAGGGTGGGGGCAGAGTGTACAGGAGACCCACCGGGGGTGGCAGAGATGACCCTCACTGGGACCCCTGGCCCCCATCCTGGACCCACAGGACAGCTATAAGAACATAAGAACATAAGAATGGCCATACTGGGTCAGACCAAAGGTCCATCGAGCCCAGCATCCCATCTGCCGACGGTGGCCAATGCCAGGTGCCCCAGAGAAGGAGAACAGAAGACAATGATCAAGTGATTTATCTCCTGCCATCCATCTCCTGCCCTTCTTATGAAGGCTAGGGCACCATACTTTATCCCTGGCTAATAGCCATTTATGGACCTAACCTGCAAAAATTTATCAAGCTCTTTTTTAAACCCTAATAGAGTCCTGGCCTTCACAGCCTCCTCGGGCAAGGAGTTCCACAGGTTGATTGTGCGCTGTGTGAAGAAAAATTTCCTTTTATTAGTTTTGAACCTACTACCCATCAATTTCATTTGGTGTCCCCTAGTTCTTGTATTATGGGAAAAGGTAAATAATTTTTCTCTATTCACTTTCTCCACACCATTCATGATTTTATATACCTCTATCATATCGCCCCTCAATCGCCTCTTTTCCAAACTGAAAAGTCCCAGTCTCTCTAGCCTCTCCCCATATGGGACCCTTTCCAAGCCCCTAATCATCTTAGTCGCCCTTTTCTGAACCTTTTCTAATGCCAATATATCTTTTTTGAGGTGAGGAGACCACATCTGCACGCAGTACTCGAGATGTGGGCGTACCATAGTTTTATATAGGGGAAGTATGATATCTTTTGTCTTATTATCGATCCCTTTTTTAATAATTCCTAACATCCTATTTGCCTTACTAACTGCCGCTGCACACTGTGTGGATGTCTTCAGAGAACTATCCACTATAACTCCAAGATCCCTTTCCTGATCTGTCGTAGCTAAATTTGACCCCATCATGTAGTACGTGTAATTTGGGTTATTTTTTCCAACATGCATTACCTTACACTTACCCACATTAAATTTCATTTGCCATTTTGCTGCCCAATCACTCAGTTTGCTGAGATCTTTTTGTAGTTCTTCACAATCCCTTTTGCTTTTGACTGTCCTGAACAACTTGGTGTCATCTGCAAACTTTGCCACCTCACTGCTTACCTCATTTTCTAGATCATTGATGAACAAGTTGAACAGGATCGGTCCCAGGACTGACCCCTGGGGAACACCACTAGTTACCCTCCTCCATTATGAAAATTTACCATTTATTCCCATCCTTTGTTTTCTGTCTTTTAACCAATTCCCGATCCATGAAAGGACCTTTCCTCCTATCCCATGACCACCTAATTTACATAAAAGCCTTTGGTGTGGGACCGTGTCAAAGGCCTTCTGGAAATCTAGGTATATTATGTCCACTGGGTGCCCCTTGTCCGCATGTTTATTAACCCCTTCAAAGAATTCTAGTAGATTAGTTAGACACGACTTCCCTCTGCAGAAACCATGCTGACTTTTGCCCGACAATTCGTGCTCTTCTACGTGCCTTGCAATTTTACTCTTTACTAGTGTTTCTACTAATTTGCCTGGTACTGATGTTAAACTTATCGGTCTATAATTGCCAGGATCTCCTCTAGAGCCTTTTTTAAATATTGGTGTTATATTGGCCGTCTTCCAGTCATTTGGTACCAAAGTGGATTTAAAGGATAGGTTACAAACCACTGTTAATAACTCCGCAATTTCACATTTGAGTTCTTTCAGAACCCTTGGGTGAATGCCGTCCGGTCCTGGAGACTTGTTACTATTCAGCTTATCAATTAATTCCAAAACCTCCTCTAATGTCACTTCAATCTGAGTGAGTTCCTCAGATTTGTCACCTAAAAAGGCTGGCTCAGATTTAGGAACCAGGGTATGCCAACTTGTGGTCTCCTGCGTGCCTGGCATCCTGGCCTCTGGGGCACAATGCCAAGGTGGTGGCATTGTCCCTGGTGGCCTCCCCTGGGAATGGACTGGAAGGCTGTGGGCGGCTCAGCCAGAGAGGTTTCTGCCCAGGAAGCAGATGGGCTGGGTATAGTTGTGCTGGCCTAGGGGCAGGTGACATTCTGGAATGGGCCATCTGGTGTTGGGGCATCACATTGGGAACTGGGTGTGCCCCATGCCCCTAGGGAAGTGCCATGGCATGCACTTACCTGAAGTGGCCTCAAACAGGTTGGGTGATGCTGACTGGAGGTGGCCTGGCTGCTGGTGACGGAGGGCAGCTCTATCACTAGGGAGCCATCGGAAGATGCCCCCCCACCAGATGGGACATCCACAGTGGCAGGGCCCTCTCCAGGGTGGCACAGGGCTCTGGTGCAGCTATCTCAATGGTGACCCAAGGTGATGATGCATCATCCCCTGCCAGGAGATCCTGCAGCTCCCTGAAGAAAGGGCAGCTGGGTGGGTCATGGCTGGGCCTGGGGGGCTATCCTGGGCCAGCATGTACCTGTGGCACAGTTCCTTGACTTTACATCGGACCTGCTAAGTGGTCTGGGAGGGTCATCTCGTGCAGCCAGGCCCTGGGCAAGGCACGCTAAAGTGGAGTTGTTGCGGTGGTAGCTGCAGGTGTCCTGGAAGACCTCCTCATCACACTAGAGCCCCAGGAGGTCCTGGAGGTCTGGCTGTGTCCAGGAGGGAGGCCTCCATTTGGGAGCCCTGTCAGGGTCCTGGCTGCCCTCGTCCTGCTGGCCATCTGGGTGGCTTGGGACTCAGTGCCTACTGCAGGGCCTTGCCGGAGTGTGGCTGGCAGCCCTGCACGTTCTGCCTGCTTCCACACGCTCTGCTTCCTGCCACAGGGTCTCTGGGTCCTTACAGTTTTAAAAGCTTCAGGACCCGGAGACCACAGAGCTCTGCTGGAGCCACCTGGAGCATTTCCACTCTCCAGCAGGCCACTGCCATGGCAGACTGCTTCTTCTGGAAGAAATGGGCCATGAGCTTTTAACCGTGATTTGCTCCAGAAGATTCTTCAGGAAGAAGGACCTCTTCCCAGTTTTGCAGTGGAGTATGGAATTCAGAAGATGTGGGACCTTCGTCTGGAAGGAATCCAGAAGGAATCCAGAAGAGCACTTTGCATGTATAGACACTCCACTGATCTTTTGGAAGAAGGTGTCGCTCTTCCAGGAGATTGCACATGTGTAGAAGAGGCCTTTGTGTATAGACACTCCACTGGATCTTTTGAAAGAGTCCCCTTCTTTCAAAAAATCTTTTGGAAGAACTTGTTATTGTGGATACAGCCTAAGTGGTTAGCTTATTTCACAATTGGTAAATGCTGTTCTATGAGGAACAGCTCCTATTTTGCAACAGCTGTTTTGAAATTGGTGCTGTTAAGACAGGAACAGAGCCTATTTAGAAATAAGTCATAGGGCAGCCAATGGCTCTATTTTGAAATAGCTGGTATGGCTGCTTCTACACATACCACTTTCTCTGAAAGTGGCATGCTAATAAATGGCCCAAAAGATGCTAATGAGGCATGTATGTAAATTCCCGGCATCTCATTAGCGTAAGGTCACATGATTTGGAATCTGGAAGATGGGAAGAAGGGGCTTCCGGAAGGAGGACTTCCTTCCAGAAGACCCCTCCCTCTGGGGGCCGTGCTTCTACACAATGTTTCGGAGTCCGAAAGATGGTCTTCCAGACTCCAAATCACGTGACCTTATGCTAATGAGGCACCTGGAATTTACATACATGCCTCATTAGCATATTTTGGAACATTTATTAGCATGCCACTTTCTCTGAAAGTGGCATGCGTAGAACTAGCCTATGTGTGTAAAAGCCGTATTTCAAAATGTCTAAGAGGTATTTCAAAATGCATTTTTGTGCGTACCTGTGGTATTTCAAAATAAGCTTTTCTGGAATAGCACTTATGGAATAGCTTATTTCCATATAAGGTTGCTGTGTAGACATAACCTAGGTCTGAAATGTCTTTTTTCCTTTGAAAAAAATTCCAAGACAAGGTACAGGAAGTAAATTAAAAATATCAGTATCACAAGGTCTTTCAACATAAAGTGTGTTCGTATGTATCTCTCTTAACATGTTCAAGGGCTCTTCCACTGATTCGTGCTTTTTTACAGTTCTTGGAATCAACCATACATTCACAAAAATTAGCAATTATAAATCTCAACTTGTTGGAAGTGTATATTTACAATTCTTTTGTCACGTCACACTTTTGGCTTAATACCATTGGAGTTTTGGCATTTTAGGGTTACCATATTGCTTCCCTTTGAATGTTTATATTTCCTCCTTCCTTACTATCCTCTACAGCCAAATCCTGACCTTTCTTGCTTAACAGTATCTATTGGCTGGGTGGGTCTGACTTATCTGCTAACAACAGAAGGCCTTCTTCCTTCCAGTCATTCAGGTAATTTGCATCAACAGAGACAGTAGCCTGTTTACCCATTTTCAGAATCCTTATGGTTACCAATTACAAGATTGGACTCTGGCTTAATGAGATATCCATTTTCACTAGCATGTTAGATTCACAGTTCTTTTGTCCTTCCATAATCAAGTTCTGCTTCTATGTGGAATCAGATGTCAAGTCTACTAAGGCTATGGCTACACTACACTTGCCATTTTGAGATACAAATGTATCCCGAAAGAGCAACTCCATGACTAAACACTGTGCTCAAAATAGCTAGTTCAAGTTTGGTATTCTGTTTCCACAACCCCTCATCATGAAAGGGGCAGCAGAAACTTTGAAATATGTTCATATTTTGAACTTTGGTTCCATTTAGATGGTGCCAACTTTGAAATAGCTCAAAATAATTGCATTGCACAAATTGTCTATTGTTTTGAGTTATGGCTACAGTGTAGCCATAGACTAAGAGATTAGGGAACATATCCAAGGTGTCTAGAGCTGAGTGTTTACCTGATATCCTCTGCATTCTCAAGGGATTAACAGATAACTGTTCTGCTTTGAAGCTTTAGCTGTCCAGCCTTCCCCTGGAGTATAAGACACAGACTGTCCACTCACAGAATCAATGTGGAGACTTTCCAGTTGTAGCAACATTGTCTTCTCAAAATGCTGGTCAAGCACAGCCACAAAAGGGCTGTTAAAATTCCCTAACAACCTTCATTTCATCTAAAACCTTCCCAAAGCCATCCACACAAGGGTTCCGTAAAGGAAAGTCAGTAGATCTATTTTCAACAGATAAGTTCTGGTTGTTAGGAACTTAAATTACCTCAGTCAAATCACCTCCCTTCTATTTCAGCAAACTGTTTGCAAAAATCACCATGGGGATTCTTTTTTTAAGGAGTTTCATTAAGCAACAATTAACCTTTACTTTGTTCTACAGAAGCATTGCTCTGCCGAGTCATAGCCAGCTCCTTCTGAGTTTCACTTACACCTAGAATCATATCTGGCCCACCAGGAGAATTTTTATAGAAGTCCTTTCAGGCAAATTGATACACTCATTGGCTGCTTTTTCACTTCAGCAATCTTTTGAAAGATGATCTTCTGGAAGATCTTCTTTTGAAAGAGAGTGTCCACACATAAAAAAGTGGACTGAAAGACTGATCCATTCTTTCAACAGAGAGGCTGTTTCTACACATGACACTTTCCTCCAAAATTGACATGCTAATAAACAGCCCAAAATATACTAATGATGCACAGATGCAAATTCCTGGAGCCTCCTTAGAATAAAGTCACGTGATTTGGAGTCCAGAAGACATTCTTCCAGACTCCAAAACAACACGTAGAAGAGTGGCCCACCCGGGGGGAGGTCTTCTGGAAGGAAGTCCCTCTTCCAGAGGCCAAATTTTTGGGAAGAAGGGGCCTTTGGAAGGAGGACTTCCTTCCAGAAGACCCCCCTTGGGGCCACACTTCTATACGTTGTGTTGAAGTCTGGAAGAACATCTTCCGGACTCCAAATCATGTAACTTTATGCTAATGAGGCAGTGGGAATTTGTATCCTTGTCTCATTAGCATATTTCGAGCTGTTTATTAGCATGACACTTTCAGAGGAAAGTGGCATGTGTAGAAACAGCCAGATTGTCCACAGAACCCGTGCTTTTTTGAAAGAATGGCCAGGAATAAAAAAATCCATCCTCATGAGAACTGCTCTTTCAAAAAATGGGTCCATGGAGCATCTATGCATGCTTTTTTAAAAAATAAACTTTTGGAAGGAGGGGCTCTTCCTGATCCAGGAGCGGATGAGGACTTCTGGAAGAAAAGCCACATTCTTTTGATTTTGGATGGGCGGTCGTTCCGTGTGTTTTTTCAAAAAAGGTGTGATTTTTTCATAAGAACTTGTTAGTGTAGATGTGGCCATTTGGTAAAAGGCAGATGTACTCTTTCCCTTTGCAGCTTTCCTCATTCGCAATGTGCAGGTTAGCAGACTGAACACACGCAAACATAGGTTTCACTTCCTCCTTTTTATAGGTTTCCACGCTGCTAGCACATAATACAATCAAATCACATTTCTGCTCTTCTTGCTCCCCAGGCACAGCTGATACACTCTTATCCAGCCACATAGTAGCATCAGGCAAAATCTAAGCAGCAGATTTGTTTGGTCTCTAGGGATTTTGTATTGACAGTAACTGGATGCAACCTAGTTACATTGTCATTCTCCCTAACAGACACAAACTTAGGACCCTTCCCTTCCAGGACTTTAATTGTATTCAGAGCCCAGTCTGAGACAACTGATACATTGCCAGCTACCGTAGTCTGACAGGTTTCTTCTGTCTGCTTTACAGACAGAAAAGCATTCTCCTTTAGCAAACACACTGCCAATTAGAACAGGCAAACAGTTGGAAATAGTTTTTACTTCAACAAACTGTAGCTTTCCACAAACTGTGGATATTACACTGAGCTACCTTAAGTAAAACACTCCCGCAAGCTTCATTAGCCAACAATCCATCACCCACAAAACTGTACTCTTCTCTTCCTCAGTTAGTGCTTTTACCTGACTCAACTTCAGTCTGCTCTAAATAAATATTTGCCTGACAAACAAGTTCTCTCAGTGCTTTAGCTAGCTACAGATTCACTTCTGAGTCAGTATACAGACACTCAGAAACTTCATTCACAGAAAACAGCTACCTTCCATCCTCAGCTAGTTAGAGTCACAGGAAATTGGGTAAACACAGGCAACTGCTCAGAGTCATACACCTTTTTTCACAAATTTCCCTGTTATTTGAAGAGAGGTAGGTGTGTTAGTCTTCAGATCTGGAAATTCTGATGGAAGTAAACTGGCACAATGAGAATGTAACAAAAAGAAAAAAAATGAAATGAAAACTGGCAAATCAGCTACATAGGACAGGAGGGTGGCAAAGGGTGGGGAAAAGGGGGAAGAAAATTATTTACTGCAAGTATCTTTTCCCTGCAACAATCCCTGTTGCCAACTCTGTCCACGTATCTGCCCTGGAGACACCATCACTGGACCTAGCCACATCAGTTACACGATCAGGAGCTTAGATCCTTGTACCTCCACTAATGTGATGTATGCCAGATTGTGCCAGCAATACCCCTCTGATTTGTATATTGGACGGACTGAACAATCACTTCACCAAAGAATGAATGGACACAAATCAGACATCAGGAATCTGAATACACATATAACACCAACAGACCCGGGTTGCTGGCCACAGAGATAGAACCTGCAAGCAGAGGGTCTAAAGCCCCACACTCTAACACATGAGCTAAAGGCCAGCTAGCTCTCAGCTGAGGCTATAGAGCAGAGACTTCCTTCACCCCAGATGAGGTGTCAGTGCCTCTGGGTACTACACATGTAAACCTGTCAGTGAGCATTTCAATGGAAACAGCCTCAGCATTAAAGCCTTGAAAATATGCATCCTAAAACAAAGAGGCCATTTCTACACAAGCCACTTTCGGCGAAAGCGGCATGTTAATAAAGGGCCTAAAATATGCTAATGAGGCACCTATGTAAATGCCCTGCACCTCATTAGCATAAGGTCACATGAGCTGGTGTCCGGAAGAAGCTCTTCTCGACTCCAGAACAGCGTGTGGAAGCGCAGCTCCTTGAGGGGTCTTCCGGAAGGTCTTCCATGCCTCATTAGCATGTTTTGGGCTATTCATTAGAAATGTAGAGACGTAGAAACATAGAAATGTAGAAACGTGTAGAAACAGCCAAAGAATTTAAAACCAGATTATAAAAGCAGACATCTGAGCTGGAATTTATTCTCAAGTTCAGCACTTTGCGCTGAGGTCTCAATAGAGACAGCAATTACCTTATGCATTGCCAGGACAGTTTCCCCATCTTTGATATTCGTAGCGACCTCATACAAGTCACTTTGTATGTACTATGGAATATGACACATGAGCTGTCACATGGGCAATTGTCTATCTGTGTACGAATCTTTTCTTTGCAGGTGGATGCCATTGTCCTCATGCTAGTCTGAAGGTTCACAGGAAGGCTCGTTTGCTATGAGTTGGCATCTGCTAAGGTTTTTTGTCAGTCAAGAATGTCTAGATAGGCTAGTCAACTTGAATGGTCATTTACAATACATGGGCCAAACATCTTGTGGATGTTTCCTAGAATCATGCATTGAAGTACAAATACATAGCCAGAGCTCATAAATTTAAATGAAACAGTGATATATGCATACAATTAGTGTATTTTAACGAGCAAATCATAACTTTTCATAGACATTTTGCATGCCTCATTTGGTACAACATTTATTGCTTACTAGTTGCTTATATTGTTTGTAACAACTATCTATATGTTGATATTTCAGTCAAATACCATAACAAATATATGTCTTAAGTGGAAGATTATTAAGAGGTAAATTTGCTGTGTAGAACCAAAATGCAGGTTTTTAAAGAAAATAATTATACCTACTCTTTATTATTTTATATGAAACAAAATAATAGCTAGTAAAGTATCTGAGCATTCCATACCTGAATCCACATGGTCAGAATTCCCAAAACAAAGCATTTTTTAGCAATCGTTCCTTCAAGACTGCTTAACCAATGATATTTTACCTGTGTGTCAGTTACAACCTATTAGAGTAGGAGCAGAGGTATCATTCTGCTTGTCTGGAAATGTTTTATTATTTTTTTTTAAATCTTCATTTCTTACAATATTCCCAAATTTTGCATAAGTCAGGGGGTGGCTTTTTTCCCCAGCAGAATACATGTTCTGCAGCCAGGGAAGTAGCAGGAGCTCCATTCGAAAGGTAAGTCCTGGGTTGGGGCGGGGGGCAGTTGGGGAGGGTTAAGCCTGGCAGTGGGTTGGGGCCATGGGAGGGCGTGGTGAGCCAGAGCCAGAGTCAAACATGGGGGTGGTAAGCTGGAGCTGTGTGCAGGTGGTGAGCTGGGCCACGAGGGGTTTGAACCAGGATGAGGGGCATTAGGCTGGATCCACGCATGGGGGGTTTGAACCAGGGCTGGGGGTGCTGAACGGGGATGACAGTGATCAGCCAGAGCCAGAGCCACATGCAGGTGTGGTGACCTAGGCTATGGCGGGTTTGAACTGGGGCTTGAGGTTGAAATGTGGCTTTGTGGGACTGAGGGGGGAGGTTAAACCAGGGCCAAGGGGGTGGGATTGTGAGTTAAGCACAACTTGAAATTGTGCATTTCAAGGATTCACTGTACTTGGGCACCAGAGTTGATGCCAGGTTACCCTTATAGAATCCTTACACTAACATTATTCCAATGACATTCTAGATAAGTTGTTCTAGTGATTAATATCTTTGTGGTTAAAATCACATGTCAATTTAGTTTCAATTTCTCTAGCTTCAGAGTCCAGCAATCTGATTTAGTTATGCCTTTTTCCTCTTGGCTAAAGAACTGTCTACTATCAAAAATCCTTTCCTTCAAATAGGTACTTTTAAACTATGATCAAGTGACCTCTTGCTTAAATTAATCAATTCAGCTTCTTTAGTTTGCCACTCTAAGACATGTCTGTCAGACATTGGCTACGTCTACACGTGCCCCAAACTTCGAAATGGCCATGCAAATGGCCATTTCGAAGTTTACTAATGAAGCGCTGAAATGCATATTCAGCGCTTCATTAGCATGCGGGCGGCAGCGGCGCTTCGAAATTGATGCGCCTTGCCGCCGCGCGGCATGTCCAGATGGGGCTCCTTTTCGAAAGGGCCCCGCCTACTTCAAAGTCCCCTTATTCCCATGAGTTCATGGGAATAAGGGGACTTCGAAGTAGGTGGCGTCCTTTTGAAAAGGAGCCCCATCTGGATGCGCCGCGCGGCGGCAAGGCGCATCAATTTCGAAGAGCCGCTGCTGCCCGCATGCTAATGAAGCGCTGAATATGCATTTCAGCACTTCATTAGTAAACTTCGAAATGGCCATTTGCATGGCCATTTCGAAGTTTGGGGCACGTGTAGACACGGCCATTGAGACTTATTCTTAAAGCTCTTTTCTGAATGCCTTTTGATTTTGCAAAAGCTTTTTGAAGCGTGGATATCAGAACTGGAGACAGTATTCCAGTAATGAACTCACTAATATTGCATACCAAATGAAAAACTCTTCCCTGTTCCTATTTGATCGACCCCTGTTTAGCCAAGGATCATAGTTACCCTTTTAGCTACAGGTTCACTCTGGAAATTCATGTTAAGTTGGTTATTTACCATTACCTTTCAGGTGATGATAAGGAATACTGACTGCCACCTTGTGTGACCTATAATCTTTATTAGTAGATGTGTGCTCTTGCTTCTGGCTGTAGTAAACCCATTTTTGTTCAAATGTGCCAAGTTTAACAAATTTCTCAGTCTGAGCAGTATAGCTGCTCTGCCACCCTCATCATTAACCATTCCATTAATTTTTGTGTCATGGGCACATTTTACTATCAATGATCTTACATTTTTCTGAATCAATGGTAAAAGTATTGAATAGCATATGGCTAAGAATGCACAACAAAAAAGCAGTCCCATAGCACTTTAAAGACTAACAAAATAATTTAGTAGGTGATGAGCTTTTGTGGGACAGATCCACTTCTTCAAAGCTGTAAAATTCTTGTTTTTCCGGATCTGAAGAAGTGGATCTGTCCCACTAAATCACATCACCTAATAAATTATTGTGTTAGACTTTAAAGTGCTACAGGACCACTTTTTCCTTTTGTGCAGATAGAGACCAATACGAATACTTGTCTGTGGCTAAAAACACGTGTCTGTTCTTCCAGGTAGTTCCTGAAGGACCATGTTAAGATCTGATACTGCAGGGATGCGGAACCTCCAGGCCACAGGTGCATGCAGTTAGTCAGGATTAGTCATTGGTTGGTTGCTGGACAGTTATTTTACTTCAGTGTCTGCAGGCTTGCAGCACTGCAGCTCCTGGTGGCTATAATCCAATGTTCCTAGCTAATGGGAGCTGCAGCAAGTTGTTGCTTCAGCAGTAATCTCCTCTTTTTCAACTAAATATACTCAATTCTTTCAGCCTTTGCTCACATGGCTTGTATTTGATCATTTCTTTGACAATCCTCTCGTTTCTGCAGTCCTTCCAATTTTTCTGCATCCTTTTTATATGATAGTAATCAAAATTGGACACAGTACTCTAGCAGAAGCCTAACCTTATTATCAGCTCCAATCTTTTGTAAGCTATGCCTTTGCTAACACAACCCAATGTAGCTTATTTTAGATGTCAGCAATCCTGATTTATGTTTCTTATCCTAAATGCTTTGCAAGTTAATTCAGTTCACAGAGTTCTCCAACAACATGACTATTTGTATATGCTACCATCTGACAGGGAGAACAAAATGTTGATCTCCAGTAACTTCCAATGTCTGCATTCAAAAGTGGGGACTGAGCAATATGACAGCCCAGAAAAATATGAGAGAAACTAAAAGTTAGATATGTCACAACTAGTTATTCCATCAAAGAATGTGCACCATGGGGAACTGTGAGTTTCCTATATGGTGCAAAAACATTGTTTTTCTGATCAAGTGATATCCCGAATCACTCATGGAATGATGTCTTGACCCCATTTCTCTAATAGCTAACTGTAAACTATTGTGCAAAGTTTGGAAAAAAATGCAAGACAAGTGCACACATTCTCCTCAAAAAGCTTGTATTGAACTTCAGTGGTCAGAACTTAAGCTCAGCTTGTAGAGCAATGCAGCCTTTCACCTGGCGTAAGGTAATGCTTGAGGATTCTCCCAGCATAAGAGAATTATTCAGCTATGAAAGGCTCTGCTTTGCCAAATCCCAACTCTCCAGTGTAGAAGGTTAGGCCAAAGTAAAGGTACTTTTTCTGGGCGACTATCAGAATTTCCCTTGAAACTAGAATATAAGATCTTACAGCAGGCTGCTCTGTTTATAACACAAAGGTTGTGTTTACACTTGCATTCCCTTTTTTATGGGAAGAAGGATTCTTTCAAAGATGGGGTTTACTTTGAAAAGAGCAGTGTCTACACTGGTTTTCTTCTTTCAAAAGAAGCTATTTTGAAATAGGGATATGCAAATGAGGTGCCAGGTATGCAAATATGACCCTCATTTGCATATTCAATTCCCCTTATTGGAATACCTCTTTCAAAAAAGGAATGCAAGTGTAGACACAGCCAAACAGACTAAAGTATAGGAAAATTTCCTTTAGGCCAATTTTTCTTCTGGTATCTCAGGTTCCACATTGAGTTTCTTGGCCTTCACTCAAGAACTGTCACTAAATATACATATTTATTTCTAGGGACAGCCATGTTGGAATGAAAGGAGAAGAACGACAGCACTGCTAGTAGTGGACGACAATACAGAACCCTTTATCGCGGTCTCATTTTTAACTTGGACCCCCAACACACGCTCCAAGTGGCAATGATTTGGTCCTAGTTGCACTCTTTTATACTTTTTAGTATGTAAATTCATACATCTATCATTACTTCATTAATTTAGTAATATTAACGCCCCACTAGATTATCAGTAAGCACGTTACACTGTATACCTGTCCCCATGTGTTGTTTATCATATTACAATGACATCAGCATTTGTTCACATAACCAAATTCCTTAATCAACAGCTTACAGGGGAGAGAGGAGGAAGCCTTAACTATGAATGCAGGTTTGTACAATGAGTGTGCATCAAGCAAGATGTAGTAAAGTAACAATGGAGACATTCTCAGAACTTGCAGTTGGGAGGTAACAATATCTTCGTCTATCTTCGCAGCTAGGGAGAAGGCAATCAGGCCCTTAAATATCTATCTCTATGAATACATAGAAAGGAGGATGCTGCAAACAGGGAGGAGAGCAAGGCCTGTTTTTCTGACTCTTTGTGCACTTTGCAGATGGTAAGCAGGACCCTAGTTGGGGAAAACTATAGTTGTGAAGTAGCACAAAGCAGTTCAGGCCTTAGGCCGAGGCAGTATTGTTAACTGATCATAAATGCTACAAGCTTAACTTAGCATAGGCAATACAGGCCTCAAACAATACAATACAAGCCAAAGCATTGCAATGTTTGCTTTGTTTAGCCCCAACACCAATACTGTATGCCAGCTTATACCCCTGTTAACTCTATGGATCCCAACAAACTATGTTCTAGTTGTAGCCAGTTATATTTTAAAAGCTGAGTCAGTTCTATCATCCCAAGTAACCATAAAACGTTAGCATGCTGGTTAGGAAAAGCTCTACATAACGAATCTGGGTTTGATAGCTGGCAATACAATTAAACATAAGCAGAACTCTTGAACCTGCTACAAAGAGACAATTGTTCTATTGCAGATGTGGTATAAACTGTTAGATGCTGAAGAATGGATTCACGAAAACCATTGTGTTAAGCAACTCCTCACTGAAGATGCCTAGTGGGACATGCAAGTAGCAAGTCCTGCTCCTCTTAGGGAATTCTGTATTTATGTCCAGGCTGGAGCATGGTGTCTAGTTCTGCTTCATATTTTCAGTATAGGTGAGAACATCAACCCACTTGGAATTAGGCATCTATGCCTGTTTATTTGCAAGGCTCTTGAAGGTGCAAATGGACTGCCTCTCCTAAGACTTTTAGCTCAGTGGGACTGTGACCACACTTGGCCAAAATTTTGAAAGGGCCATGTCTGTTGCCACACTTGGCCAAAATTTCGAAAGGGCCATGCTAATGCTAATGGCCAAAATGGAGAATGCTAAAAAGGTGCTGAAATGAATATTCAGAGCCTCATTAGCATGCTGCCGGCCGCGGTGCTTCAAAAGTGATGAGCTTCGCTTGTTCGCGGCTAGTCTACACAGGGCCCTTTTCAAAAGGACCCCAAAAATTTGGAACTCCCTTATGCCTATCAGCTGTAAGGGGATTTCAAAGTCTGTGGGGTCCTTTCGAAAAGGGCCCCATGCAGATGAGCTGCGCACAATGGAAACACGAAACTTTCAAAGTCCCACGGCCAGCAGCATGTTAATGAGGAGCTGAATATTAATTTCAGCATCTCATTAGTATTCTCTAATTTGGCCATTTGCATTAGCATGGCCCTTTTGAAATTTTGGCCAAGTGTGGCAACAGACATATTGTTTCCCAGCTGAGATGTGAGACATCCATTATTGCAGAGCATCCCTTATCTGAGAGGGAGAAAAGTGTGTGAATATGGATCCAGTGCCTTTGAGTGCCCTAACTAGTGAGGTAGAGATATGCTGCTGTGGGGTGGGAGGGGGAGGAGACTCTCTCAATTTCTTTTCCATGTTTGATAAATAATTAAAGAGACATTGAGCCCCAGAGAAAAAGAGAGTGAGAGCAAGTGAGGGAGGGAGTAAATGAACTTGATTTGGGTGGGCCCAGATTTCATCCTGAATATTGTGCCCTATATTCTTCCTCCATAAGGTGATTCTGTGAGTAGAATGTATGAACAGAGCCTGATCTAGCCTTTGTTAAGACCTGAGGTTGGATCCAGCCCATTGGGAAGTAAATAGACCAGAGAAACAGTATGCTTAATATCTGCCTGAATGGTTTCTCTTTGGATTAGAACTCAGCTTTTGTAAAGTCCCAAATTCTACCTCTTGATCAACAAATGAAAGATGTTGAAATAAATAAATAAGAAATAAATCTCGTTTCCTTTCCTTCATAGGTTCCATGCTGTATGTGATGAGGTAGCCATATGTAAGAAGGAAGGAAGATGAACAGATCAGAATTTTAGAATACTAGATGAAGTTATCCAAGAGAAGTTCAAATGAATATTGATGCATATGACATTTCATAGCTAATTAATTCGTATAATAAAGTCCACTATTTTCTTACATTCAAAAATAGTCTGCCCCTTTCCTGGTAAGAACTATTATACTATATTCTGTTCCCATCATCATTCTTCATCATTCCAGGTGAGCTAAACAGAACAGTTCTATTTATTGCTCAGTAGCAAATGATGGAGATCACAAATTACTGTGAAAATGAAAAGCTGATGTTCAGAAATATTAGTTTCCTTTATCCCTTTTGACTCCATTTTTGAAAGGGTAAATAAATACATAGGATTTGTTTTAATTTTAGTTAAAATGAACATAAAGTTTTTTTCTCCCGCCCTCTTATTTATCTGATGCTGAAAACAATCTGCTCCAACTTGTTTTCATACCATTTCCCATCTCCTACCCTGCAAATCTGTAAATGATTGCAAGAGTTCATATCCTGCCCTGCAACAAAGAAGGAAAATTGGGGCCACATATGAATGTGATGACCTGAGCCACCCTGTTTATCTGTGTGAGACCAGCTTCCGCAGCCACCTATCAGCCACAATACTGACTCACAGATTACACACAAATGATGGCACTGCCAGGAATGAAATTTGTATTGTTTGCCATTACAGCAGGCTGCAGTCTTGAGTTTCTAGTGGTGAAATGATTTACCAAGTCACTGTTTTGCAATGGAAAATAAACATACTCTGACAGGAATGCCAGGTAACACTGAGGTTTCTCAGTTCAGAGTAAACTGCAAAAATTGAGGCAAACAATCCCCAAACCTGGTGGATATTCCAATACTTAGATTTTGGATGACTGGACAAAACATTTTCTATAATAACTTACTAGTTACCCAGAAGCTAACAGCACAGTTTCACTCAAAGCAACCCAAGCTCAGGCTTCCACCAAGACACACAAGTCAAATATGATGAGGATCAATGAAAATCTTATTAATCATGTAAGAAAATTCTACTAATCCCAAAGGATTGGATATATTACTTTGCAGTTTAATGAATATTTCAAATCTTACCAAAAATGCGTGCTTGGAGCCAATTCTTATTAACTAAGCTAATATAAATTAAGCAAGAAAAGAAAGTGAATACTGCTTAAAAGATCAATATACATACAGACGTGAGTACAATTCTGAGATCAGATAGTAGAGAGTGTGAGCTTTGAAGCTGCAAACAGCACGTTCTTAATTAATCCATAGTTAATAGTCCAATGTCCATGTTAAGTGTGATCCAGGTGGGTCTGGAGATCTGTTTTACAGCTTTAGTTTCCTCTGCATGAAGCATCAAGCAGATCAGCGATACAAAAGCGTAAGAGAACTTAATACAGTTACAAGCCTTCTCTTGAAAGTATGGGGTTCTTAAGTGAACAATAGTCAATCATTAAAAACAATGAGAAGTCTTGTGGCACCTTATAGACTAACAGATATTTTGGAGCATAAGCTTTCACGAGCAAAGACCCATTCATCAGATGCATGACAACAGTCAATCATAATAATAATAACAGTCAATCATGGAGACATTGAAGTGGACTTATTTCCTTACTTTTCACTGATAGTTACTTACACAGATTAACATTAGGCAATTTCTTGTTTTTCATCATTTGAAGATGATTTGCTATATACTTCAAAGAGATCAATAAAGTAATATATATCTATTTATCTATAGATACACACCATTCATTTAAATGTTAAGATTTACTTTGGATCTCTGAATTAACAGAATACAACATAAACAGAGAACATTTGATTACAGTGGTAGTTCTAACAATATACATGTAAACACTCAAAAATACAAATATCTAAGGATCTAAGGGCTGAATTTGGGTAATTTATTCTGAAGGATGCTTAACCCTTCCTGGCCCCTTGTCACATATACATGGAGAAAAATTAATACTATTTAATTAGGGATGTCATTTTAATAACAGGCATTAACAGGGGACTAAGTAGTGAAGCTCAGCAGAGATCATGAGTCACTTAAACATTCCTGAAGATGAAGTAATACTGGAGGAATTCAAAGGCGTCAAAGTCAAGTATAATTTATACATTATCTCAGGACAGATGCAAATCTGCAGCTCCAAACACTACAGATCTTTAGTAAATAATAGAATCATAGAATCACAGGGCTGGAAGGGACCTCAGGAGGTCATCTATTCCAGCCCCCTGCTTCAAGCAGGATCAACCCCAACTAAGTCATCCCAGCCAGGACCTTGTCAAGCCAGTACTTAAAATCCTGTAGAGATGGTGATTCCACCACCTCGCTAGGTAACACATGCCAGTGCTTCACAACCCTCCTGGTGAAGTAATTTTTCCTAATATCTAGCCTACTCCTCTTCTTCTGTAACTTCAGACCATTGGTCCTTGTTCTACCATCTGATACCACTGAGAACAGTTTCTCTCCATCCTCTTTAGAGCTCTCCTTCAGGAAGTTGAAGGCTGCTATTATAAGCACCCCTCAGTCTTCTATTCTGTGAACTAAATAAGCCCAAATCCCTCAGCATCCCCTCATAGGTCATGTGCTCCAGCCCCTTAATCATTTTGGTTGCCCTCTGCTGAACCTGCTCCAGCACTTCCACATCCTTTTTATACTGAGGGGCCCAAAACTGGACACAATACTCCAGCTATTGCCTCACTCGTGCCGAATAGAGGGGAGCAACTTCTCTAGATCTGCTCAAAATGCTCTTCCTAATGAACCCTAATATGCTGTTGTCCTTCTTGGCTAAAAGAGTGCAGTGTTTACTCATATACAGCCTTTCATCCACCATAACCCCTAGGTCCTTTTCCACTGCACTGCTGCTTAGCCAGTTGGTCCCCAGCCTATGACAATGCTTGGGATTCTTCCGTCCCAAGTGCAGGACTCTACACTTCTCCTTGTTGAACCACATCAGATTTCTTTTGGCCCAATCCTCCAATATATCCAGATCACTCTGGATCCTAGCTCTACGCTACAACTTATCTACCTCTCCTCCTAGCTTAGTGTTGTCTGCAAATTTGCTGAGAGTGCAATCCAGTCCCTCATTCAGGTCATTGATTAAGTGAAATTCAGATCCAACTCCATAATCAAACTGCAAACTGTCATTTTCTCTGAGAAAGACAGGAACCCTCAGTCTGATCATCTGTGAATCTTAGGGAAATTTAGATTCCCAACTCTGAATTTTGCATCTTATGCCCACTTCTGCACTTCACTGAAAATCTTTCTTCATGTGAATTTTCTAGTTCCTGGTGTTGACAAAGGGATGTGGAAAATGTCTCTTGTCGTTTTCAGTTTGAATTGTGATCAGGTTGATTGAAGTTAGATTCCTAAATCCACATGCAGTCTTCCAAATTAAAAAAAAAAAAGAATAAAAAAGGACTGGTCTTCAGAGGTATAGAACATAAGCAGTCCCGCTGAACTCAGTGTGAGTTACACCTGTGAAATTGAGGACAGACTAGAATATATTCTTCACAGAGTGAATTAGAACAGAAATGATCTCTGGCAATGAGTAGCTATGAATTAACATTGAACGAGTGACATACTGATAAGAACCTTCCACTCATGCTCAATTTTTTTTTTTTAGTTTAGAAAAGAAAAGTCACAATAAGCTGGGTATTGGTGTAAAATGCCAATGTCACAATTCTTATCTAACTGCAGCAACTACTCCAAAGTAACTTGCAGAACTGCTTCAGAATAGTCTCAACTGGCAACAATGGCCAAATATGAAGTCCATTACTGTTCTTCACCATTGCCATGCCCTCCCCTCCACTCCAGAAATAAGAACATGATGAAAGGAACTGCAAACTATGTGAGACAGAGAAGCACACCATTACACCATTACCATGCATTGCTGTGGCCAGAAGCAGTACCCTGGAAGCCCACTGAGCTACAGAGACAGCAAATGGAATTCAGGATTGTTGACTGGAATTAGGAATTTGGGCAGGAATATCAATTTGGGTAAAAGCTCACCAATCTGACCTAAGAATCTCTGGGTTCTCCCTGCACCCCAGACTAGGGCTTTTATGAGCTAAAAGATCTCTGTTTCTAGAGGTAGATCTCAGGACCTGAAGTAATCACACATCCATCCACTTTGGACAATATCATAGCAGCACAATTTTATTACAGTTGTTAGTGGAATTTCACACAATTTAACATTTGAGATAATGCTTGCATACAAATTAGATGGTCCTGGTTAGGTACATAAATGCAGTTTAAGTATACAATCGCATGTATGCCTAGTATAGCGCTTACTCACTCCCTCCTGAGACCCCGAGGAATAGAAGGACCAGGTCCACTCTGCTGGTGGTGAGAGGTGAGAGAGTACTACAGCTTCAAAGAGTTAAAAAAAGACAAGTACTGGTAAGAGTGAAGAAGTATTTAGGGAGTCCTCAGAAGATGTTAAGAAGCCCTTTGAGAATTTTCCCCAACACCATCGGCCATGAAGTGTTATAGGCCTCTTTGCATCACTTCAGTCCAGCCTCTCAAAACCAACATCAGACTTCCATACCCTAAAATTTTAAGTATATGCATCACTGATTGGAGATTAAGTTAAGACACTCCCTTGAATATGCATAAAAAGTCACCTTGCAGCCTCATAAGGCCATTCTTAAAATGGGCATCTGTGATTAAAAATGCCAAGAAATACCGATGACTGTTACTGACCCTTGCTTCTACTTTACAACAAACAGGAAGACCAGTCTAACAGGGCCATTGTATTTTTTGCACCTGCTGACACCACACAAGGTAAATGCTGCATTTTACATCAGCATACTAATCCTTTTGCAGTTAAAATAGTCAAGCTGGAAAGTCGGATATGTTCTTGCTTCCTAATATACGAATATATATATATATATAGCTTTTAGCACTTTTTTTATATATTTAGGCAAGTTGTAGTATATAGAAATTTCCGTAGCATGGTAGCACCTCATTAGCATCTACCAAAGTGGCTCATTAGCTTCCCCCTTTCGAAAGCAGGGGGCTAGTGTAGACACAGATTGCAACACTAAAAATAAGAACAGTGCTACTTTATTGCTTTTTTGTGACTTTTATAGACTAGTCAGTTCTTAGATAGTGGTGAAGAAGGTGTTGTTGATGCGAGTTCCATGGGATCATCTGCATCATCATCAGAAACAGCTCTGTAGTGACTTCAACTGTCTTAACTGTGCTTTTATCTTCAGTTATTGAGGTTGAGGATCAGCGGATGATGAGGTAGAAGGTTGAAAAAATGATAGAATTGAAGTTTGTACTGCAGCCCTCTTTTTCCTGTCAGACAACTCCTGATAGCATCGAATGGCTCCACGAATTTGGTGCTTGCATGATGAACTCCATTCTAAGTTTGGGTTGTCATCAAGAATTTGTGTAGGTGACTCCAATGCACTGAAGAATTTTGAGGGTATTTTAGTGTCCTGAATTTGTAGTGGTTCATCCAATTCTTCTTCCTCCTTTTCTGATAATCTTTCTGCACCCAGATGAATTAATTCTTCATGAGTTAATTCTTCACTGTCGGACAATAGTAGGCCTTGACCATCATTTGTGTCTACTTCATTGAATCCTGCTTGAATTGCCAGTTGTGCAATCGAATTTGAATATCTTTCACTTCACTCATAAAACCATGAAAATCATGGACATATTTCAGCAATAGCTTTTTCCAAAACTATTCAGGATACTTTGAGTAATTTTATTCCATGCAGCTGTGATATTTTCTACAGCCATCTTGACGTTGTAGTTCTTCAAAAGTTGCTTAATTGTTGGTTTGTCTTCTGTGAGATGCCGCATCACCAGTTGCAGATAGTAAGCTTTAAAAGTACCAGTGACACTTTGCTCCATTGTCTGAAGAATGGAAGTGTGTTCTGGAGTCAAAAAAAAAAAAAACCCTGAGTGTTATCACCTTAGTCTTCAACATTGATAGGGTGACTGGGAACAGTATCAAGGATCAGTGGACATTTATTATCCAGATTATTTTCAGCACAGTATTTCGAAATGAACGATGAAAGGTAGCTTGTTATAAAATCAGCAAAAACCTGCTTTGTCACAGATGCATTTTGGTTAGACCAGCAAATCACAGCTTTTCCTTGTTTAAGTCTTCACAAATCTTTGGATTTTCCAAATGGTAAACATCTCCTTCCAAATTTCCACCAATAAAAAATGTCACTCGATCATTTGAGACCTTGAAACCTGTTGCTTTTGTTTTATCCATTGAAACAAAGATTTGAGAAGGCATTCTCTTCCAATAAAGCCCCATTTCATCAACATTAAACATTTGTTTTGGAGAATATTCACCTTCATCAATTATTCATTGAAATGCAGCTAGGAAAATATTAGCTTCCTGAATACCAGCAGATGCTGCTTCTTCTGTAAACATTCAGACAATGATAAAATAATGGTAGTCCATCGATCCGATGATGACAAATCTGGGCAGATCATCTATTATTGGTCTCATGGTGTGCCCTCTGGTGACTGTATCAGCCAATTCTAGAGGTTCACATTTTGCTGCAGATGGTGCATGGGAAGTTCTCAGTCAGTGGGTTGTGTATTGCTGATGCTCTGTGACGTCGTTCACGTGCCTCTTGTAGATGCCGGCAGCAGTCTTCCTCAAAGGTAATGCAGATATTTCTGATTGTTGCATGCCACTGTGTTCTGTCACTGGCGGCATCCTCAAGGTCCCTAGGTTTGATACTGCTGTACTGCAGATTGGCTTTGATGGTATCCTGGTAGCATTTCCATGGACGACCTATATGCTGGATGCCCTGGGAGAGTTCACCATACAGAAGCTGGTGAGGGATTCTGTTGGCTTCCATGCGGCTGACGTGACCGGTCCAACATAGTTGTGACTTCATAATCATCATTTCGATACTTGTCATCTGGGCTCTCTTGAGGACCTCCAGATTGGGCATTTTGTCTTGCCAGCGGATCTTCATGATGTTACGGAGGCACCGCGTGTGGAATACTTTGAGCTGCTTGATGTGATGCCTATGTAGTGTCCATGGTTTGCACCCTTACAAAAGAGATGAGAGAACAACAGCTCTATACACAAGCAGTTTTGTTGACATCCGGATGTTGTGGTGGTTTAGAACTTTGTCACGCATACAGCCAAGTGCCTGGCTTGCTTTGGATAGTCGCGCGTTGATCTCATTATCCAGTGATCCATCACTGAATATGAAACTACCCAGGTATTTCAAGTTCTCCACTACTTTAAGCTGAGTGCTGTCGATGGAGATACTCGTGATAGGAGCATTTGATCCAGGTGCAGGTTGATGGAGGACTTCTGTCTTTCCGAGGCTGATACTTAGTCCGAAAAATTGAGACGCCTCAGCAAACTTGTTGCAATGTGCTGAAGATCGTTTTCAGTGTGAGCCATAAGGGCACAGTCGCCGGCAAAGAGTGCCTCAGAAAGGAGTTTCTGCACTGTCTTAGTCTTTGCATTCAGGCGTTGGAGGTCAAAAAGTGAACCATCATGCCAGTATTTCAAGTATATACCTCGGTCCAGATCTTTCATTGCATGGTTAAGGATGAACACACTTTAAAGCACACAATCCAGCCATGACTTGCTTTGAATGATACTTTGGCAGCCCCAATTTACCTCTCTTCCTCAGCTTTCTTCTTCAGGTACCCAAACAAAGACAGGGCTTTCTCGCTTATGGGCTGTGTCTACACTAGCCCAAAACTTCGAAATGGCCATGCAAATGGCCATTTCAAAGTTTACTAACGAAGTACTGAAATGCATATTCAGTGCCTCATTAGAATGCGGGAGGCTGTGGCACTTTGAAATTGACATTGCTCGCCACCGCGCGGCTCATCCAGATGGGGCTCCTTTTCGAAAGGACCCCAGCAACTTTGAAATCACTGCTGATAGGAATAAAGGGATTTCAATGTTGCCGGGGTCCTTTCGAAAAGGACCCCTATCTGGACGAGCTGTGCGGCGGTGAGCCGCGTCAATTGCGAAGTGCCACAGCCACCTGCATTCTAATAAAGCGCTGAATATGCATTTCAGTGCTTCGTTAGTAAACTTTGAAATGGCCATTTGCATGGCCATTTTGAAGTTTTGGGCTAGGGTAGATATAGCTATGATGAGGAAGCTCAAAGGCATGTTACATTCATTATGGCTGTCAATCCAATGTGTTAGAAGTCTTTTGATTTTACCCCTTATCGCATCCCTAGCCTTTGTTATTTGATGCAACTTTTAGCTCCACCAACATACACTTCTGCCATTTCTTTTATCTTTTATTTTTTCTTGAAGATTGTACACACTGTTGATGCTGGAAATTCATTGCCAAATATATGTCTTTCAGCTGCTCACCCTCTTCAGTTCTTTTCATAACTTCAAGTTTAGTAGCCATAGATATTGCTTTCCTTGATTTCTTGATCTTAGTGACAGCTCCTGAAGAAACTTTTTTCATGTCTAGGACACATGATGATCACAAATAACAAAGCTATATGAGATTTAATATCACTGTCAAGGTCAAGGTAACATGAACACAACTAAGCACACAGACCAACTGGGAAGAGCTAGGCAGCTGAGGGAAATGAGTGAGCCTTGCACTGTACACTGCTGTATTCCTCAGCATTCATTGCTTACAAAGTGGACAAAGGTTGGTTCTTCTTTGTAGTGAAAATATGTTCATAAATTGAAAAATAAGTATAAATTTACGTTTGTTGTAGTGAAAATTCATAAATCAAAAGTTTGTAGATCAAGGGATAGGTGTATAGGTTTATAAGTTATAAATACAATACTTATATCCTCACAGGCTACAGGATACAGGTGAAAATGATAGTTTCCCAGTTTTGCTATACAGTGAAAACCTCTCCATACTTTGGGTCTGCAGTCGACTCCATGCACTCCTCCTCTCACAGGCCATTTCTACACAGGCCACTTTCTCTGAAAGTGGTATGGTAATACACGGCCCAAAATATGCTCATCAGGTGCGGATGCAAATTCCCTGTACCTCATTAGCATATGGTCACGTGATTTGGAGTCTGGAAGACCGTTCCTCCGGACTCCAAAACGCCATTTAGAAGCACGACCACTGGGCATTTTTTGGAAGGAAGTCGTTCTTCCAGAGGCCCCTTCTTCCCAAAAATTTTCAGGAAGAAGGGACCTCCAGAAGAAGGACTTCCTTCCGGAAGCTTCCCAGGGGCCACGCTTCTACACAGTGTTTTGGAGTTCAGAAGAACGGTCTTCTGGACTCCAAATCAAGTGACTGTATGCTAATGAGGCACAGGGAATTTGCATCCACACCTCATTGGCATATTTCAGGCCGTGTATCACCATGCCACTTTTGGAGAAAGTGGCCTGTGTAGAAACGGCCACAAGGAGTAAGGGAGGTCATCAGAAGAAACACTCCCATTGACCTCCCTCGGTGAGGATAGAACTTACACTTGACTGGAGATACATTGATTCTAGCTATGCAATTTCAATAGCTAGAATTGTGTATCTGCAGTTGACTGTAAGTTTCTTAAAGTTTAAGGAAGAGGAGGTATCTGTAAGAAGGGTTTCCTTTGGGAAGATCATCACAGGCCGCACCTCTACACTTCTATTTTGGAGTCCAAACTCTTCTGGACCCTGAATCATGTGGCTATATGCTAATGAGGCATGGGAAATTTACATCTGCACTTCTTTCGCATCTTCCAGACTCCTTATTACCATTCTCTTCTAGAAAAATGGGGATGTGTAGATATAACCATGCAAACTGAGAGAAATACATTAATAGACATTTATAGACATCAAGATTTGTTATTTGTGGATTTCTTACAAGTTTACTTGTGAATTCAGTACAGTAATAACCTATTCGAAGAATTTTATTTGCAGTAAAAATCCAAAATATTGAGAATCATACTTTTAAAAAATATTAAAATAGTTGCTTTTGGTATAAAAAAACAGGTCTGCAATTGTATCAGATAAAAAGACTTTTTTGATGTTTTCCAATTCATCTTTCTTTTAAAAGAGAAATATAGAGTTCTAATAACTGGTTGATCAACAATTCTGGAGACAGAAATCCTCTAATTATGAACCAGAGCTCCTTCCTACTCCCTGCCAGTGTGGAGCAACTCTGTACCAGCAGATCAAATTCTAGGAGTGAAAGGGTAGTTCATTCCCCCAGCCAGACGTAGCCTGGGATTACCCTGTCTTCTTGCAATATAAACAAATTTACAGCATAATCTGTGGCAGAATATCCCTAGGCAGTGTTATTTGGCTCTCCATTGTGACAGGAAACCCTGTTCCTCCACTTTGCTTGGCTGTTTCTACACATGCCGCTTTCCTCTGAAAGTGACATGCAAATAAACAGCCTGAAATATGCTAATGAGGTGCAGATGCAAATTCCCAGTGATGCATTAGCATAAGGTCATGTGATTTGGAGTCCAGAAGACATTCTTCCGGACTCCAAAACAACATGTAGAAGCGCGGCCCCCGGGGGGGGTCTTCCAGAAGGAAGTCCTCCTTCCAGGGTCCCCTTCTTCCCAAAAATTTTCAGGAAGAAGGGGACTCCAGAAGAAGGAATTCCTTCCAGAAGACTCCCCAGGGGCCACACTTCTAAACGTCACCTTATGCTAATGAGGCACCAGGACTTTGCATCTGCACCTCATTAGCATATTTCAGACTGTTTAAGTGGCATATGTAGAAACAGCCCTTGTGTTTTATTCATTTTATACAGTAGCATAAAGTTATTCAAGTGAAATAGTTAGGAGATCAAAGTATATAGTTCTCGTATCTTTGATCATAAAACAGCTGGTATATGTTTTCCTGCACCTTTACATAATCAGCATCATATCTGGCTGCAGAATGTATTAATACATTTGGGAAATGTAGCCCTGCTGTGCTGCATTCATGAAAAATTACAAACATTGGTAACCCTATTTCAGCCATCTCTACCTATGATACAAACAGCTGGTGTTGGGTCACAAATTAAATTGATTGCAATGAGCACAATAACATTCCATCTGCTGAGTGTCTAGCAAACCTAATCAAAGCAGGAGTAAATATGTTTTACACAGACGCAACCAAGGTCTCACCCCACACTTCCAACTAACTGTGAAGGAAGCAATCCTACATATTGTGGTGATGCATATATCTTAAAACAATTCTGCTTGCTGCAAGTAGAAATGTTGAGCTCATCCGAGCAATAAAGTTGAACAAGATTCACCAGAAGGATGAGCAGCATTTTTCCCAGATGTCAAATTTATAATGTAAGAATTAACACCCTTTACAGTTTTCTTGGAGTATTTTCAGGCAGTGCATCAGATTCTTAGTGGACTGTCAAAAAGAGAACATTGGGTAGCAGCAAACACAATTCAATACATGGGCAGTCATGGATTTATTTGCCCTTACAACTGCAGGGATTTGTGACACAACAACTTGTCTTTATTCCAGAAGGAAAATGCTGACGCATGCAGGTTCTGACTCTGGAAATGCCATCTACTTGACAGTTCTTTAACATGCCCCTATTGATTTCCACATCAATACTTATGTTCGTTAATCCTGTTTACAAGGACCTATGCTCATGAGCATTCATTTGTGTCACTATGTCAGGGGTCCAGTGAAGTTATTTAATTCTGCTGTTCTCGTGAGTCTGCAAAAATCAGCTTGTGTAACAGACTCAAAGTACCATTCAGAGAAAAAAAGTTCAAGAGGAACAAAATGAGCAAGTAAGCCCATTAATGAATAAAATCAAAGATAATTACTGAGTTATTGATCTACTTTTTAAAGTAGCTTTTAAGTTCATCACATAAATTGCATAAGAAAAGAAAATATCTAAAGAGAGTAGGAAAATAACTATAACCTTGGAAATTTCATTGCTGATAAAAATGGAGGTGAAACAGGACCAGAGCGGAAATGGCTCATTTAGGTCCCAATGTTATGTGTATACTTTATTGTATCCTATAAATATATTCATATTTAACATTAAGCAAGAGCATATATATGGAAGGACAAGGGCTTGGATTATTATTGAAAGCCAAGAAACAGAGTATATCTGTAATCATACAGCACCAGACAAGAATATACCCAGCAGAAAATGATAATTTGAACTAACTTGATAAAGAGGATTAACCCTATATAAAATATATGGATTGTATTAAACCATTGTTCTGATGCTTTTGGTAAGCTTTCTCAGAAAAATTAATTCCAATGTGTATCGTGTATGAGCACCATGCACTGGCTTGAAGATAAAGTGAAAGTCCATAAAAATAGAATAATAACACAAGCAAAGAGTCATAGAATCATAGAAGAGTAGGACTGGAAGGGACCTCGAGAGGCCATCGAGTCCAGCCCCCTGCCCTCATGGCAGGACCAAGCACTTTCTAGACCATCCCTGAAAGCCATCTATCTAACCTCTTCTTAAATAGGTCCAGTGATGGAGATTCTACCACCTCCCTTGGCAATTTGTTCCAGTGTTTGATCACCCTGACAGTTAGGAACTTTTTCCTAATGTCCAACCTGAACCTCCCCTGTTGCAATTTAAGTCCATTACCTCTTGTTCTATCCTCGGAGGCAAGGAAGAAAAAGTTCCCTCCCTCTGCCTTATGACACCCTTTTAGATACCTGAAAACTGCTATCATGTCCCCCCTCAATCTTCTCTTTTCCAAACTAAACAAGCCCAATTCTTTCAGCCTTTCTTCATAGGTCATGTTCTCTAGACCTTTGATCATTCTCGTTGCTCTCCTCTGGACCCTCTCCAATTTCTCCACATCCTTCCTGAACTGCAGTGCCCAGAACTGGACACAATACTCCAGCTGAGGCCTAACCAGCGCAGAGTAGAGCAGGAGAATGACTTCTCATGTCTTGTTCACAACACACCTGTTAATGCATCCTAGAATCATGTTTGCTTCTTTTGCAACAGCATCACACTGTTGACTCATATTTAGCTTGTGGTCCACTATAACCACTAGATCCCTTTCTGCTGTACTCATTCCTAGGCAGTCCTTTCCCATTCTGTATGTGTGAAACTGATTGTTCCTTTCTAAGTGGAGCACTTTGCATTTGTCCTTATTAAACTTCATCCTGTTTACCTCAAACCATTTCTCCAGTTTATCCAGATCCTTTTGAATTATGACCCTATCCTCCAAAGAAGTTGCAACCCCTCCCAGCTTGGTATCATCTGCAAAGTTAATAAGTGTATTTTCTATGCCAATATCTAAATCATTGATGAAGACACTGAACAGAACCAGTCCTAACACAGACCTCTGCGGAACCCCACTAGTTATACTTTTCCAGCAGGATTGAAAACCATTAATAACTACTCTCTGGGTACGGTTATCCAGCCAGTTGTTCACCCACCTTATAGTAGCCCCATCTAAGTTGTATTTGCATAGTTTATTGATAAGTATATTATGTGAGACCGTGTCAAATGCTTTACTGAAGTCTAGGTATACCACATCCACTGCTTCTCCCTTATCCACAAGGCTCATTATTCTATCAAAGAAAGCTATTAGATTGGTTTGACATGATCTGTTTTTAACAAAACCATGCTGGCTGTTCCCTATCACCTTACCACCTTCCAAATGCTTGCAGATGATTTCTTTAATGACCTGCTCCATTATTTTTCCTGGCACAGAAGTTAAGTTGACTGGCCTGTCGTTTCCCGGGTTATTCTTGTTCCCCTTTTTATAAATGGGTACTATATTTGCCCTTTTCCAGTCTTCTGGAATCTCTCCCGTCTCCCACGATTTTCCAAAAATGATTGCTAAAGGCTCAGATACCTCTTTTATCAGCTTCTTGAGGATTCTAGGATGCATTTCATCAGGCCCTTGTGATTTGCAGACGTCTAATTTTTCTAAGTAAATTTTAATTTGTTCTTTTCTTATTTCAACTTCCAAACCTACCTCTTTTTCACTAGCATTCTCTATGTCAGGCATTTTTTCAGATTTCTCAGTGAAGACCAAAACAAAGAAATCATTAAACATCTCTGCCATTTCCAAATTCCCTGTTACTGTTTCTCCCTCCTCACTGACCAATGGCCCTACCCTCTCCTTGGTCTTCCTCTTGTTACCAATGTATTTGTAAAAAGCCTTCTTGTTTCCCTTTATGCTCGTAGCTAGTCTGAGCTCATTTTGTGCCTGAGCCTTTCTAATCTTGCTCCTGCATGCTCGTGTTGTTTGCCTATATTCGTCCTTTGTAATTTGTCCTAGTTTCCATTTCTTATACGATTCCTTTTTTATTTTGAGATCATGTCATATTAGCATCTTTCAGGGCAGAGATCAGTGACGGATCCAGTCTTATTTAAATATTGTATAACATCAAAGAATATATTGAAATTATGTTAATGAAGGTCCAAATGTATCTTTTAATGCAATAGCCCATGAGATCGGCAAAGTGGATTGGTGCCATCTTTGTAAGATGTTCTCATGGATAGTATCAAACAGTGCAAGCAAGTCCCACAGCACTATGCCTAGGTTATATGTTTCATACAGAGACTGTAAACACGCTTCTTTACATATCATACCTTTTCTAAACCGCAGAGAAATTCCAGACATCCTCTGTTTTATAAAGCTAAGAATAAATCATCTGAAAGAGTGAAAACTGAGAACTGGATCTGTAATAAGAGTCTGAATGCCAGCGCATTGAAATCAACTGAGGGACTCTAATTGATTTTAGCAGGTTTTAGAACAATGACTAAACATATGAAATTCAAACTGTTTATTTGAAATCATTGAGTAGACCATTTATTGCCTTTCAGTGAAGCCAGTCCAGGTATGTTGAGATTTTTTGACCGGATTCATCAACGCATGTCGATGAACATCAAGAAGCATTTCTTTGAATATCAAGATTTTTGTCTTTTTGAGTTATTATATATGATCGCAAAGTAGCTATTTTTTTCAAAAAGTTGGCCTATTCAGAATACAGTTTAAATATTTTAAAAACACAATTTGATATTTATAATTAGGGAATTGAAATGTGTCAGTCAGATCTTAAGTTCCAAAATGTTTTAAATACAAATGTCATTTCATATAAAAAAATGAACAGAGAAATAACATATAATTTTTGGGTTATGTGTCGCTTTTAGCACAATAGTGTCTTGTAAATTGTGGTGTATCTACCACTTCCGACAAAAACTGTGCTCTTCAGAATTCAAGGGCAGCAATTTCACTTCAGGATCCAAACAGCACACATCTGGCAGAGAACATTTGGCCTCTGGTGTTCAGATGTCTTTGCCCTGTTTTCAGGAAAATGTATCATGAAATTAATCTGTGCTAATGTTTGGACATTTCAAGATATAGGTGAAGCCTCAAAAACTTCTCAATGACAGTAATATTTCTTTATGTACTGCAACATCAGTGAATGCTGGAAGATGTCATTCAACATTATCAAGGTCCATCATGAATGGAGCTGACACAAAAGACTTTGTTGCTAAGGTAGTATTCCCCAGGGTAGCCAAATGTCTGTGCTAAGATCTTTTCATACATATTTCTCCTAAACATCCATTTAAATTAGGAACAAAAAACAAACAAACAAAAAAAACAAAACAAAACAAAAGGAAAAGAAACCAAAAACCTACCAGAAACAATGATCCTCTCCAGATCCCCTTCAGCAGATAGGAATAAGGGGATTTTGAAGTTGCTGGGATCCTTTTGAAAAGGAGCCCCTTCCGGACGACCTGCATGGCAGTGAGCCGCGGCAATTTCGAAGTGCCATGACCGCCCACATGCTAATGAGGCGCTGAATATGTATTTCAGTGCTTCATTAATAAACTTCGATATGGCCATTTGTATGGCCATTTTGAAGTTTTGGGCTAGTGTAGACATGGCCTATGTGTTTTAAAATGCAATAGGCAGCTGGTAGAAAGATTGTTTTCTATAGTTTTGTTGGAAGAAATCTCAGACTCTTACTATTCATCTTCACTACATATTTTAAAATTCATCCTTTTTAGGTTTTCACCTATTCAAGTACCTATTTTACATTACTTTTGCCCATTAATGTTGCAGACGTGTAAGGCAATGAAACATTGCTGGCTTTCCATGTAATACCTTATTGTAAAGATATGATTGGCTTTGGATCAAATATGCCCCTCTCTTCTGAGTTGTGCACTTAGGCTATCTTAAGCTAGTCTTTTGCAGCTGTATATAGGAATTTAAATACATATCTCCTAATGCACCTGACTTTGACTTCAGCGGGATTTGTAGTTTCTTAGCTCCTCTGCAAATCAGACTTCATATTTTTATGGGACTAAATATGGATTTAGGAATCTAACTCTAGGTACCCAGAAGAATAATATTGCGTAAGTAAATGACCTAGGGCTGGGCAGCGATGTGGAGCACAAATGCAAAGGTTGATTTGTTGGCAAGAGTGGAGGAAGGGGACACAGAGAAGGGTGGAGCTGGAAAGCAGCAAGAAGGAGTAGGCGCTCTGCATGTAGGTTTGAAGATATGTAAAGGTGAGGATAGGATTTCCTTTAGATTCCTGGATATACTGTACTATTAGAACCCATTAGTTCTGCATTCTAACTATCACCACTAACCACAGTTGAAAGATGAGGCTTTGCATTTTGTATAGCTGCAAAGCTGAAAGCATCTTTTTATGTTTCCCCCCTTTTACTGGTTCTCAATTTTTAACAAGCTCAAAACAAAACTCTTTTTAAGGAGCTCTTTCATATGTCTTCCTATTTATCATAACACTGCTTTTATTTACAAGTGCTGGAATGTTTATATTTTTCAAGGTTAAATTTTCTCTAAAAGATTTATTTTGGAAAAATAGAGGCAAAGGATCTATTTATATGATCATGACAAGCAGATATAAACAACATTGAGAAATAATCAAGTTTGTGGCTTTTCAAAATACTTTTTTTACAGGTAACATATTGAAAGTTACTTTAGGGAACTTTGCAATGTGTGGTATTTGTTTGTGTGTGTGTGTGTGTGTTTTTTGCCACCCACTTTGAATTACTCCCATTGATATTTATCCACTTTGCTATTTCTTCTATCATTTATAAATGATAGTTTCTCTACAAGATATATCATGACTGCACAATGGAAATCCACACTTCAGTTCATACTCTCCATAAATAGTTTGTGAAAGCAACACAGTAATAACCTTTTCCTAGTAAACTAGGAGGTATTTTTCCTATGTTTAGTGAGTTGGGATTAGACTATGAAAATATCACCATGCCATCACTGCTTCAAATGAGCTTACGTGGTAGCAATTGTATGTTCATTACATTTTAATTGTTGGAGCAAGATGATGTGGTGGCCATAATTTGCCTTGAAAAGCAGTGTCCCTCTGACCAGTATATAGTGGGTACCCCTCTACATCACAGTTGCACTAACTGACATTGTTTGGGGTAGACTCTGATGAGTTAGCCTCTCAAGCACTTACTGGTCATGACTAAACTAACTTCTCTCTCTACATTCTTTTTATTTGTGGGATAGTTTGAGGAAACCTGCAGCGTATATGTTCCCATCAGACCTGTTCTGTAAACTGAAAGCTTCTTAATTATTAAGATGCCAGATTTCTTGAGCAGCATGCTGATGCCAAAATTAGAAGTAATTATGTTAAATATTAGAAATAACAGTGATAGAAATAATAAATTTACACAAAGAAAAGCTGACATTAATACAGCCTCTTAAAATGTGGCAAGCTTATTGACTTCTCTCTCTCTATTATCTTCTTTCTATGATGACATTGCATTCCTACTGGTTTTAAAGATGATGACCTCAGGCCCTGTAACTAAATCTTTCTGTCTTGGAATGTTGGCACCTCCAACATATTTTAAGCAGCAGATCTGTAGGTAACCTGCTTTTGCATACAGTGCATTGGCTTGTGTTTTGCTTATGGAAGACCAACCCCATTAACATTAGTAGGGTTAGTCTTGTGAGTCAGGTGATCAGAATTTGTCCCTGAAAGCTAACAGAGCAGAGACAAAAGGGGGAAAGAAGGGAGAAAATCTGACTTTGAATATCTTTTCTTTATTTATATTGCTGAAGCCAATAACAGTTAAGGCAGTCACAGGACCTTGCAGGAAGAATTCAGCTCTTCACTGGGTCAGGCTTTTGAATAGATATGAAATTGACTATTACTTCTCTGGGGCTAATCCAATTTTCCTTTTTCCAGATCAACTTTTGAAGCTTTCCCATAAAGTAGAGTGCCACTCAAATTCACTTCAGGTGAAACAGAATTTGCTAGTTCTATTTTAAAAGCACACCATCTGTGACAATTTTTTTGTGAACATCAGCAGTATGCTGACACTGCCATTACTAAAATGAATGAGACCTGACACATGGAAAAATCCCAGGTTTCTGCTCCACAGAAAATTGGCCCTTATTCAGATTTTTTTTTATTTTGGGAAAATAACTGCCCCTATTAATAGCAGCATTGCAATCCACACTGACATTTTAATACCTTCTTAAATGCCTCTGATTTTGTTATAAATTATTAGAGGACATCACACTGAGAAACAATTCTTCATATTGTGATGGTAAGCATTATATTCCTTTTTTAACTTAGTGATGTTAATGGTTTTAATACAAAACCGTCTACAGCATCAGATGGGGTCAATTGCCTTATTAAAAGAAATTGTTCATATACACCATATGTACGAATGAGGCAATCTGTGTAACTGCAGTCTCTTTAGCACTGAACTTACATTAGGTGATCTGTAATTTGCCTTTAGAATTTTCTTTGTTTCTAGTAATTAATATAGTTCAGAGCTGAATGAACTTCTGCTTTTCGCGGCATGATAGCTTTTTCAGGACAAAAGAACAAAGAACTGAGAAACAAGCTTTGCATTTGCTGACATTTCAACAATTGATAGAACATTTGCAATTTTACTTGTTCTTCCAAAATTGTTGCATGGCTAACAGATTCTTAATGACTATGCCCTTTTCAGAAGCTATAGGTGTCCTTTCTTACTTAGTAAAGCCAGCAGGAGTGGATTGTGTTCAGTGATTTTGGAAATCAAACCAAACTTATTTAGGAGCCTAAATTTAGATTTTTGTGGCATATTTTAGGCATAGATTTTTCCACATTAACCATGAAATGTTGCAAGCAATGAGTATTAGAGTTCATCACAACAGCCTCCTGTGACTCCTGAAAAAGCACCCTACCTGCACATTGAAGATCATTTAGACAGTATCTACTCTTTTAAGAATCCCACTGCCACATGCCTTTCATATAGGGCAGTGCATTCTTCTTCTGTCCAAAGTTTCCTAAGAAACAAATTGTGACTCTGTTACGATTAGCCTCCTAATTTGTCCCCCTGCTCTTCAGGGTGAACAGAAAACATGAAGCCTGTGTCTACACTAGTACTGCACTTTCCGAAGAGACGTGGAACTAAGGAAATTGAAAATGCAAATGAGATGCAAAATCACATATCTGACACCTCATTTGCATATTCTCCTTTCAAAAGAGTTTCTTTTGAAAGAAAAAAGCGGTAGAGACATGTCTCTTTCAAACGTAAACCCAATCTTCAAAAGAAACCTTCTTCTTAAACACCTCTATGCTGCCACGTAATTCTTTTCTTTATAAGTTACAGGCTTTTAGAGATTTCTCAGTATCATATCAATGCAGAAACAACAACAAATATCCACTAAAACATATTTTTACACTGCACCTTCCTGAGATATCTCAATTCCCTGTTCAGTTCATTCAATTGCCAACAGTCTGAAAAAGCTGTTATGTCTAGGTTATCAAAATGCTAAATCTATAAGCTAAGCCTTCCTATAAAACTTCTGTCGACAAATCACTGTAACCCAGACATAGCCTGAGATGAAAAGGGGGCATGATGGAAAGGACTCCATTTCCTAACCAGATACAGATGAAAAAAAAGCATTTTTGGCTGTTTGCTTTTAATTATAGAAGTTTCCAGAGATGTGATGGGATACCGACTTTGGGCTCCTTCCTAAGGAAGGATGAAAAGGATTTCTGTATACAGAATTCCAGGACTAAGCTGTTAATAAGCATTTTTTTGGCTCTCTGCTCAGGGCTGAATTATTATCTCAAACTAGGCAAAAACATTTATGAAGGCAGCAGACTCTCCCATTATATCCAGATGTTTCTAACAATAAATCATCATCATTTCTATCTTGTCTAGGCCAGAGGGCTTTTTGAAGTCAATATTCTACCAATGGGTAGAATCCATAGGAAATTTTGAATGTGCCTTGTTTGTGCTGATTATGTTAGAAGTTGCTTGTTTCCAGGGGATTAATATGTGGAAAGAAAAGCAAGAGGACTTACTTATTTTTGACTCAACTCAGCTCAAATTAATAAAATAATCATTTTATTTCCCCTTACTCATGATGAAGACCGTATAAATTACCAGAGTCTGTAATTTATATTTTATGTGATAGGCATTGTATGTGAACCCCAACATGCACACTCGTGATGAGAAGCTTGAAAGTGGATTTTGGAAGTTTCACAGTGTGAACTTTGTGGAGTTTCCACCATGAGATGTCACTTGCTTAATGTGTGGAAGATACAGCTGAATGCTAAGATTCCTTGTACATGTAATTGTCAGTTATAGCAGCACAAAGTGGGTGCAAAATTCTGCCAGATGAGAATGTTGGCATTTTACACAAGTTTAATTTACTTTAGGGCAGTGGAAGATCAGACATATAACTACTGTTACACGAGGAGCCTCTGGATCTGTGAGGAAACAGCAAAAGTAGGCTGTATACATTCTTCAACATATAATAAGAACATAAGAACATAAGAATGGCCATACTGGGTCAGACCAAAGGTCCATCCAGCCCAGCATCCCATCTGCCGATGGTGGCCAATGCCAGGTGCCCCAGAGAAGGAGAACAGAAGACAATGATCAAGTGATTTATCTCCTGCCATCCATCTCCTGCCCTTGTTCTGAAGGCTAGGGCACCATACTTTATCCCTGGCTAATAGCCATTTATGGACCTAACCTGCAAAAATTTATCAAGCTCTTTTTTAAACCCTAATAGATTCCTGGCCTTCACAGCCTCCTCGGGCAAGGAGTTCCACAGGTTGATTGTGCGCTGTGTGAAGAAAAATTTCCTTTTATATAGTTTTGAACCTACTACCCATCAATTTCATTTGGTGTCCCCTAGTTCTTGTATTATGGGAAAAGGCAAATAATTTTTCTCTATTCACTTTCTCCACACCATTCATGATTTTATATACCTCTATCATATCGCCCCTCAATCGCCTCTTTTCCAAACTGAAAAGTCCCAGTCTCTCTAGCCTCTCCCCATACGGGACCCGTTCCAAGCCCCTAATCATCTTAGTCGCCCTTTTCTGAACCTTTTCTAATGCCAATATATCTTTTTTGAGGTGAGGAGACCACATGTGCACGCAGTATTCAAGATGTGGGCGTACCATAGTTTTATATAGGGGAAGTATGATATCTTTTGTCTTATTATCGATCCCCTTTTTAATAATTCCTAACATCCTATTTGCCTTACTAACTGCCGCTGCACACTGCGTGGATGTCTTCAGAGAACTATCCACTATAACTCCAAGATCCCTTTCCTGATCTGTCGTAGCTAAATTTGACCCCATAATAGACCAAAGATGGATAGCCTAGGCCTAGTGAGTAAGCTACGTGAGTGGCCTTCCTTCATCTTAGTGAGCCACAGAATGGCTGTAACCAAGACAGTCTCCTGTGATAGTGCAGTTTTGCTAACTGTGCTTGCTACCTCAAATTTGCTGGGTGTGCAGACTGACTCATAGCAGTGCTTTGATTGGATGCAAAAGGAGTGGACAGCTCTCACAGTCAATGCTGTTTGCAAACAGCATGCACCTCACTTCAGGCACCCTCTCTTTATGTTGATGTAACTTTAGCAATACTGGTAGGAAAAAAAAGCTATAAAAAGGGAAACTAATGGAACCTGGCAACCCTGCATGTAGGCAACAGTTAACAAAATATCTCATGGGCCACATGTAGAACATTGATTGTCTGCATGTGGATTGCCAACTACTATAGACATTGTAGTATCTTTGTAAAGAGCCTGCTTCTCTGTTACATTATTACCTCAGTCTTTCTCCCATTACGCTAGGGCTCCATTGGGAGACCTCTCCATCTCTGTTGTCTCAATATGCTAATATCCTACTTCCATATCCATGGTACTTCTGCTCACATGGACTATCCTAAGAGATGCTTCCACAGACTCTTCTCTTGGATCCTTTTCACCCACTAGATCCCAATCTGGAGTCCTCTGGCACAGGACAAATATTGCTAATTAGAGGATGCTAAAGTTCAATATGCCAAATTTCACATGTGGGTCATTGAAAGAAAAAACCAGGCAGTATGTTCAGGCTGAAGTGTGAAAGCAGAAATGCTGACAGACCAATGAGTCAAATAAAGGGGTCTGGGAATGGCTTTGTGTGACAATGAATGACAGCGCTTACACTAAGGCAGTAGAGCACAATATTAGCTGGGAATTGAAGAGGAAAAGAGAGCAACAAGAGTTGACAGGGAGAAGTGTTATCAGCTGTTGTCTGTTGAAATGCTGACCTCTGTGTGAAATTTCTAGCTCACCCAAGGTACTTGAAACTAAGGAATATCAACTGTTAATAGGGCAGGTAGACTCATGCTTCCCATATATACAGGCTATGCATATTATCCCTGAGAAATATATCTGAAAAATAACTGCTCAGACTAAACATTTTTGTTTCATCAATATTCAGTACCATTGCCAGAATTCAGAGGAAAAGAAAGCATAGGGAGAAGAAAAAATGTTTAGAAGAGAAGATGAAAGGAGTGCAATGAAAAGAAAAAAAACAAGATACTTAATGGACCTGGGGAAAGGTGGAGGACAATGATATAACCTGCAGCTCTGTATTCTTAGTGGTAAATAGTGTATATACTGCAGAGATCAATTCTTTATTGGTAGCAGATGAGAATATATAGCCTAGGAGGCCTTTTTTTCTCACTCTGATATCCAAGGTTTAAGAGCAGTATGATAGATACTATACAAAGCAAGTGATGAATGGTAGGCTTCTTAGCAGTAAAAGTGCATGTTTGTTCTTTTTTTAAAAAGAATCTGCTTATTTTAACAATTATAAATTGATCACTCAGGTGTGTGGCAGGCACTTCATGTAACATATAAAAGATCATAAGCCAGCTCCTCAGTTGCTGTAAATCAGTACAGCTCCATTGATGACTCTTCCAAGATTCTTATATTTCAAGCTTCAGATTATGCTGGAAATACTTTGGGCCTATCAACTTGTGTAACAACTTCCACCTTTAAATTTGGGGTAAACATAATTCTGCTTTAGCAGCATTTTATACATATTTTGCATGCACTCTGAACATGTGCAAATGACTAGACAAGGGTGAAATCCTGGTCCCATGGAAGTCTAATGCCTATTGACTTCATCAGGAACTGAATTTGTCATGCAACGTTCAGAGCATTGGAAAATCATTCTCTTTGGGTTGACTGTGCAAAAGGGATTCTGTTGTCTGGCTGCCACTTTAGCTGCCTAAGTCCAAATGTAGGTCCTCAAAACCCCTACTTAGCTTCCACTGTCAATGCCTAAATTCTCCAGACACTTGAGTTCCATGGCCAGTGGGGATTGCACACAGCTGCCTGAGTTCTGCTGCCAGCTTACACCTAAACCTTAGCAGGATCTTCAAACAAGACACCCCTTCACTTATTTTGCTTGGAGGGCCCACTCTTCAGTAGGTGTCCACAGACTATCTGCTGGATTGGATCCTGCACAAAACAGCAAAGATGTTAATGCAGATCCTTGAGAACACTCACCCAGGATATGGGAAACCTAGGTTTAAATCTCTGTTTTGCCTGATGTGAAGCTGAGACTTCAATCAGATCTATTGCTTTTCATGTAAGTGCCCTCAGCGCTGGGACATAGGGTATTTGGTGGGATGGGATTTTCTGTCTCTCTTGCAGAAGCTGTTCCAGTTCTCTAACAGAGACTGGGCCTTGTGTCTCCCACATCTCAGGTGAGTGCTGTAAATATGGTTTCCAACTTTCCCAACCAAATGGACAGGATGCCTTTCATGACAAGGGCACATGGTCTGTCTGGTCGAGAAAGTTGGCAACCTGAGATGTACACTAAATGGTAGGCTAGCAGATAAAGGAAGGGGCATCAGCACTGCAACTCATTTTTTTTTTTAAATGAGCAAAGGCTGGCATCAGAACTCGGGCAGCCATGTGCATTCCCACTGGCACTAGAGTTGAGATTTTATCAGCAGAAACTTAGATGACTAAAGAATTCAGTCACTGACAGCAGATGCCGAGTAGGGGTTTTGAGGACCTATATTTGGTTAATATACCCATATCCAGGATCAGATTGTGGAACTAAATCAAAGTAGAGGTAGGTGCCATCTTTTCACCTGGAATTAAGTGTCAAATGTCCTTTGAGAGGCAGGACTTGGTCCAGGTCCCTCTCCTCAGCATTTTCTTTTGACTAGCTGAGGCAGCTTTCCACTCACTGTTCTGGGGGTTGCGGGTCCTATGGTTAGGCTGTGAACTCTCCTAACTCTCTCTCTTGTTTTGGTAGCTAGGATGCCTCATTCAGGGCTATAGTTTAATGTTAGAGATTGAGTATAACCCCCTTTTATATATCAAGCCATGTGCAAACAGTCTTATGTGTGGAGTTCCTGTCACTTCCACTTCCAGGCCCAGGTGGCAGCTGGTGTGCCTTCATCACACGTTCTGAGAGTTTTGACCAGTATTAGTATTTCTCCAGAATGGTTTTTTCTTTCCTTAATCACAGCATTGCATATGCTGTTTTATTGCATGGAATTATTGTAATAATAGAGCAAAAGTCTTACATATTGGCTTTGGTGCTGTAATATACGGCTTTAAACATCACCATAGGGAGCAATAATTATGCACAAATTGCCATCTTAAAGCACAGCAGTATTTCATCTAGTCCGGTACCCTACAACCACAAATGGATAGGGAGAGCTATTTCAAGGGAATAAATAGGTAACTGCAGTAGGCAGTTATGGGATAATCCAAAGAAACTAGTCTCTAAACTCTCAATAGTTTCAGGTTGCCTTATGCTCTGCAGTATGAGCATTTATAATTGTGTTCACTCAGGTCAAGACTCTGCTATATTATCTCCAGTATAAAACAAATTACATTATCCATGTGTGTTCAGTATGTCATTAATATTTCAGGTAAGATGATTTTAATAAATGTGCATAAATGATTGATAGACTCTATGCTATTGTGACAAGTGACTTGTGGCTATAGAACAGAAATTCAGTCAACAAATGATTCTGCTCTCTACAAAACTGCCCTGCCTTCTGTCAACAGAATGGCTGACCAGAAGCTCTGCAACCAGAGTTGTCTGGTGAACTAGAACTCTGTCAACAGAAGTGTTATTCCTTTAATTTTTGAGGGCTAACACTAGTGAGATAAATGCAGAGCTCTCTCAAGAGTCTGTCAACAGAACTCTTTATGTGTATAGACACTCCCTGAGTTATGTCAACAGCAGGCCCCTTCTGTCGACAAAACTCTCTGGTATAGATGCAGCCTCTATGTTATCTCTATCCAGAATATCTAAGTCCTTCCATATCAACAGGACATCTTCTCATGTACTGTCCTGATAGTACCACCTCCACTTCCTCAGTGGCTGGTAAAGGAACCTGTACCAGCTCACTGCTCAGGGTTTAAGTTCAATGACCTGACACCTGGCAGCTATGGTCTGCTTTCCCTCAGATCCTGTTTCTCCTTCTGTGGATTCCTTCCAGCATTTTATGGTTCTTGCCCCTTCTGTGTGGATCACGTATCTTGAAATAGGAACATTATGGATTTTCACGGTACCCAAAATATCACTGCTATTTTGGGGGCTCTATTCCAGTTCCGATACTTCTTGTCATATGAGTAGTTATGGAATGTTTAGAATAGCCCCTTATTCTGAAATTTCGTGCTGTTTGGATGGCACCAGGTTTGGAATAAGGTATTTCAAAATAACTTATGCAATTTGCATATTGCAAACTATGTAAATTATTTTGAAAAAATCTTGCTGTGTGGATGTAGCCTAGGTTACCACCTCAACATGTACTAACCATAGAAGAAATTGAGACAAATCCTTTGCCAGTGAACTTTATAGATATTTAGCAACAGCAGAGGGAAGGTGTCACTGTGATTCATCCATAAATGTTGAGATATTGGAGTCAGGAAATATAGTGGGTTCTTAGAAAGATTTTTCCTGGTTTTAGAGATATCATTGTCTCTAGTTACAACCTCCATTTCCATGTATTCTCTGGAGCTAATCTGCATCCACCCAATACATCTCTCGATAACTTGTCTGTACCATGAGTATATTGGTTTCATGACATAAAGAACTTGTATAACAATTCAGATTTAAATTTTCAAACAGTTATGTGAAGGAGGACACCATGTTGTGAAGCAGTTAACTGAGAAAGATTTGGATGTCATGGTACTCTCTTGGTGGTCACTTGATAATGAGTAGGACTTCTTTATGACACCCTCCTATTTGTGAGTCTTCTGATGGCCAATTAGCCTGGTTCTGGAGCTGCAGATCTTATCGCAGAAGGGGCAGGTGTTATTAACTATTGGAAAGGCATGGGGCAGTTTTTAATGCTCTTTTCTTCTTCTCTGCCTTTCTTCATCTGCACTGTGTCAAGACCTCTCAAATTGCACCACCCCCTCATGAAATACTGTTCTCCACTGGGAATAGTTGACACCGATGCTGCACTTTTTCTTGTGTGCCTTCATCATGTCCATATATCACTTCCACTGACTCCCAACACTTTTCTGTCCTTCCTCCAACTTGGAAAACAGAATCTGTTTCTGGAGGCGCTGATCAGACATGTGAACCACTTAATCAGTCCAACAAACTTGTTGATGAATGATAATGGCTTCTATGCTGGTCATGTTTGACTCTTCCAGGCTGCTAGTGTTTGTGTGGCTATCCTTCCAAGAGGCAGTCTTGATGGTATTATTCAAGTGCCTTCAAATGACTCTTGTATGTTGTCCAGGTTTCACATGCATACAGTAAAGATGGAACAACCACTGCACAGTTTACAAGGAGGTTTGCCTTGGGATAGATGTCCCAGTTCTCAAAGACCTTTTATCTCAGGCAGGCAAAAGCAGCACTTGCACAGCTGAGAAATGCTGTATTTCCACAAGTATATTAACTTTTTTTTCTGCATTGACTTCAATAAAAGGTACATTAAATTGTCCCATCAGTGAGGGTTGGTGGAGCACCTTGGTCTTTTTGAACAACAGGAAGTCCTGTGGCACTTTATAGACTAACATATTTTGGAGCATAAGCTTTTGTGGGCAAAAATCCCCTTCATCAGATGCATGAGTGAGGTGGGGGACAGAGGGCTATTTAAAGAGTGTTACTTAAAGAAGCTTCTCTGCCCTGGGTGTTAATATCTCCCCATTAGACTCTGACACTGGGCCCACATCCCCCTGTCTGATCTGACTTGTTTTTAACTCTTTTGAAACATACTACTGATAATGGGCCATTTACACCTTGCTGTATAGACCGTGTCAGCTCTGGCCCTCCCTTTTACTGGGACCCCACTCTCTAAATACCTCTCTGGAACCACCTTCCCAGCTCTTGCATCTGCTGAAGCAGGTCTTTGCACACTATAGCTTATGCTCCAAAATATCTGGTAGTCTATAAGGTGCCCCAGGACTTCTTGTTGTTCTCAAAGATACAGACTAACACGGCTATCTGTCTGACACTTGGTCTTTGGTCTTTTTGTAGTCCGGTGTGAGGCTGAAATTCTTGTATGCTTCAGACAAGGTAGTTAAGATGGTCTGAAAAGCTGCAGGCAAAAGAGAAGCACACGTGTTGTCATCAGGGTACTGAAGCTCCATGATCAAGGTTGTGGAAGTCTTGCTTTTAACCTTCAGTCTTCTGAGATTGAAAAGCTTCCCACTCATTGTATAGATAATCTTTACACCATCTGGAAGCTTGCCATCAGTGAGGTGAAGGGTCATGGTTATGAAGATGCAAAACAGTGCTGGAACAATGACACCGCCTTGTTTGAGTCCTGTTTTGACTTCAAAGGGGTTGCTTTGGAACCCATTGTTGCTCAATGTTGTGGCATTCATGTTGTTGTGAAGCACACTGAAGATGCTAATGAAGTTTTGGGCCAATCTTTGAGAGGATAGTCCACAGGGCTCTACAACTGACTGAGTTGAATGCGTTGGTCAGGTTAATGAAACTTATGGCTTGGTTTTGTCCTCCATTGTTTTTTTTTTCAGAGTCCTTGTTTTATTTTGGACTTCTGTTTTGGTTTTGTCATGTGATTCTCTCTTAATAGTGCAATTGGTGTTTCTTTATCAGGCTCTAACCAGTCCTGACGCTTCCTAGACAGTTAGCCAATGGTTTCTCCACAAGCTCTGAAGATGGCATTTTTCAACTGATATGAGTGTTTTTCCACATCTTGTGGGTTACTATTAGCAGCTTCCTTTGGAGTGCAATCTAGAGTCACTTCTCATGGAGTCCTTCAAGACTTGTATATTGATCTTTCATCAGATCTGTTTCTTCTGACTTCTCCATTTGGTGACAATCCTAATCACCATTGTGGATTGAATAAGGCAGTGTTTGGTCCAGCAGTCATCAACACTAGTCATTGCATATGTGAGAAGGACATCACACTGATCCCAAGTGTGGACAATGACATAATCTATGAGGTACCAGAGATTTGATTGAGGATTTTGCTAGGAGGGCTTACATTAACATTCCTGGTGGAAGAGGGTGTTCATGATGACAAGCTCATGTTCCACACATGTTGTAAGGAGGTGCACTGCACTGGAGTTGCTGTTGCCAACTCCTTCTTTCCAAATGGCAACACCAGAGGGCCTCATCTCATTTGACCCTGGCATTTAAATCCCTCAAGAGAATAATCTTGACTTCTTTGAGGCTGTCTTTCAGGACTGTGTCCAGTTGGATGTGGAACTTCTCCTTCATGTCATCTTCAGTGTCTAGAGTTGGTGCATGAGCACTGATGATAGTTGCCTATTGGTTTTTGGCAAGCTTCAAGTGGAAAGTCATGAGGCACTCATTGATGCCCACAAGGACTTCAGGTAAGATCTTTGTAAGTTTGTTTTTGATGACAAATCTTACTCTATACATTTGTTTTTCTTCCTTTTGGATTCCTTTCCAGAAAAAATGTATACCTTCCACCTTCTTCTGTTAGACATCCTTCTTCTGGTGTATGCATTTCTGCCAGGGCAGCTATGTCAATGTTGACTCATTGCAGCTTGCAGGCAATAACTGACATGCATATTTTGGGTCAATCACTGTCTGGGTTGTCCATTAGAGTCTGAATATTATGTGTCCAAAATTTACTGTTTGATTTCGAACACATAAAGTTGAACCCACTGGACATGATTATCCAGTTACGAGGGTCAAGATGTATTATGTTTAGGGTACCTTTTGGAATATCATGGAAGGAGAGAGTGAACAACACCGCCATCCTTGAGCAAGCTGGAATCCCAGTCATGCACACCCTCCTCAGGCAGCGTCAGCTCCACTGGCTTGGCCACGTCCACGGGATGAATAATGGAAGGATTCCAAAAGACATCCTGTGTGGTGAGCTAGCCTCTGGCAAAAGACCTCTCAGACGCCCCCAGTTGCGCTACAAAGATGTCTGCAAGAGAGACCTCACAGAGGTAGACATCGAGCTGGACAACTGGGAAGAACTAGCAGACAACCGCAGCAGATGGAGGCAGGGGTTACACAAGGGCCTTCGGAAGGGCAAGATGAGGATCAGACAGCTAGCAGAGGAGAAGTGAGCACACAGAAAGCACACTAAGGACTTGCCAGACACCCACCACATCTGCAAGAGATGCAGCAAGGACTGTCACTCTCGTGTGGGTCTTCACAGTCACAGTAGACACTGTAAATGAAGTCCTCAATTGAAACTATAAAGGGCACGATCCATAGTCTATGCAGACTGAAGGATGCCTACTACTTCTAGCCCCATCCCCATATGGGGTGAGCAGAGAAGATCATAAATGGAGCTGGTCAGTTGTGGATACAGCAGTCAGACTATTCAATCACCTCAGTCCTTGAAAGAGAAGGACAGATACATACATACACTGCCTATACACTATCAAAACAAAAAGCTGTAGTGCATAGACTAGCACGGCTTACTCTCTGTTACTATATACTGCCTATGTGCTAGTCCATAACTAAAAGCTTCCAGATCTCACAATCCTACTCCCATCGCCATTGGTCAGTCACTGTAGGAATATCACCACATAGGAAGAAGGGCTTTCGAAAACTGGGGGTGTCCTTTCAGAAGGTCCTGTGTCCACGAGTGGTGTGCAATTCAAAAAGCCTCACTTTCGAATCTCCGTGGATGATATTATGCTAATGAGGTGCTGCATATTCATTGCAGCACCTCATTAGCATCTTTCAAACCCACTCATTAACATGCCCCTTTCGAAAGGAAGGGGATCATGTCATGCAGACACAGGGTATGAGTTTATCACTTTTACAGCTATGAATATGAACCTTAAACGTCACTTTATATTCCATCTCAAATGCTTATTTATATTTTCACTGTCAGTAAGCAGAGGCAATACTTAGGACAGAGATGTTTATGGAGAGCTGTCCATTGGAGTTTGAACTAAGAATTGTAGAAGAAGAGATGGCTTGTGTGCCATTTGTGGCTCCCTCTGTTCTAAAATTGCTGTCTTTGTAGTAAAAAGAAAAAGCTAAAATTAGAATACAACTGGACTTTGTGGCTGTGATTTTTTTTTCTCCTATGGCAAGTGAATCTACAAATCACTAATTATATTCCTGATGGTGTTACCAGTGGTAGGATGCTGGTGTTAAAAACATTATTTTGCTTCCATATTAGGTGCAATAGGTCTATCTAATCTATCATTTATCCTTCTTACCCTCTATATTGTCTCTAATTTGTATCCTTTTTTTTTTTTTTTGTACAGTGGGCTGAGTCACTCAGGCTGACTGTTACGTGGACCTCTAAACTGTCAGGGTTTTAACCATCTGAAAGGTTCTGGTTGTCCCCAGTTTATGAAGGCCCAACTGCCACACCAAATCCTTCTCTAGGCATAGTTTTATTTCCCAGATGCACACAAACAATCACAAAAAACATTCATTAGCCCATCCTGGGTTTCAGCTTTTCTGTTTTGCCTTTACGTTTCTGAGGTCCTCCTGTTTCAGAGCTTGTTTCAGGAATGTTTTGTGCTCTTTTCACTCTGCACTGCCTCTTATGGTTTTCTTCCTGGGGATTCTGGCAGCCTCTGCTTCAGAACTTTCTGTTCTCGTTTCCTTATTGATTATCTGGTCTGCTGTCCCACATGCTGCACCACCTTTTTAATTACCCAAATATAGAAAACTCGTTCAGGCCCACGAAACTTGGACATTGTTCATTTAATGGGGCCAGCTGTTCTGTGACACCCTGCTCAATCTGCACTTCACTCATCCCTCAGTCAATGGGCATACTCACCATCTGTTTTATGGAGGAAATATGTATATTCCTCATAAATGTTTGATGTGCAAATTGTTCTTCTTGACAGCTTGCTAGATGAATGATGTGTGGCTGAAACTGCACACGCTCAAGTAACTGATGTGCATCACTTCAGACCTGGAGGAGAGGGTCACATCGAAATAACTGAAAAGGTCTTCGTCAGCCAGTACTGTTTGAGGAGGCCCCAGGGATCAGCAGTGACAGGAAGGCAGGGATGAAAGCATCATCGAAATTAGTAGCAGCCACATCAACAGTGACTACCTCAGCACTAGGGCCTTCAGAAGCAGTCACTGTCACACTGACACCAGTTCCAACATACACATCCTTAGCAACAGATGTGGCATCAGTGCCTCCAGCACCAACATATTTTCATGTCAACACCAGTACCTCAAGATAAAAGTGAGTTTGAAGAGCACATCTGAGAGGAGCTTAAATATGGCTCCATATATTGAAAGATACTGTTCTATAAGGAGGAGAAGAAGCACCAATCCTCCAAAGTCAGGGCATCTAAGTCTCTTCTGATAAGACAGGTATGACACATGAAAAGCCAGCTAGACTTCACCTGCAATCCATTCATCTTTGGATTAGTGAGTCCTTTTGCCAAAAAGACATCAGAGAGATGGGAAGATCTCAGTCCCATATTGTGTAATAAGAGAATTGGTTTGTAGGTTGGATTCCACAAACGCACAAAAAGGCAAATACTTCTCAGCCCAATTCACAACACAGATTCAGATCAGGACCAGGTACTGAAAAGTATTTGAAGCATCTATACATTCAAGGAATGTGGTCCCCAGACAACATGGGATAACTTATTAATGTTCTAGTGCCTACAGATATCGGCTGATCAGGAAGACCTCCAAAATGGGGCAGTTGGGGGTTTCTAATTACATTGTAGATATCCCTGGATCCCATGGACAGAGACTGCTCCCTACAAATCTATAGAATGTTGGAACAGAGCATGGAGATCTCTTCTAAATCAAATAAGTGCTTGATCTGAGCAGCACAACAACTCTGGACCCAATTATATCTCCGATACCCAAGCTTCCCACATGCTTTGTGCACTAAAGCAGACTGGCCTTTTACTCAGTTTAATTATCTTTAGAATATGACATTCATGGGAGATGGATGCAAACAAACAACTGCTTTTGTGCTTTAATTAGTCTATTTTAAGCATATCTCAACTTCAGCATCATAGCTGGCATTCTTTTGCACTCAGCACAAATCGCAAATGACTTGCAAATTTAGAATTTAATCTATTCACTAAAAGTCCCTCAATCAATAAGATAAGATAAAGTGAATGATGATTTTTTTTATCCAGCCTAAATATATATAAATATATGCTGGATCCTTGTTTAAGTTGTCTACCAGACTGATAGCATAGTGCCAAAATATCGGACAGGCTAATGAAATATAACTTTCAAACTCAGGAGGAAGAGAGTGGCTGTGCTTCATTGTTCCTATGACTGAATTTTCTTGTTTGAAATCTCAAGAGACTAAGCAATTTCCCTTATTTAGAATGTACATCACTTAATTAAATTTGTTCTACATTGTAGGATCAGAACCCATCACTGTTCCATAGCTAGAAATTGTATTTGGGTTATGAGCGAGATAGAAAAGAAAATATTGTAACTTTGTGACAAGTGTGTAAGACCTAATGTCTTTCTGGCTTAATGAACAGTATTTTTCAGAAAGATTCAGTCTCACTTTTCACAGAAAAACAGCAAATGCAATGCTATAAACTACTAGCATGGGCCCATGAGACACATATGTTCCATTGTTTTCGGATATTTTGAAAACTACATAACCAATTGGTTTCACAGTAAGGGAGTTCAAAATTCTCATACAGATTGCCAATTCAGTAATGTGAATCCATTCCACAATCAAAAGCAATACTTGTTGATACTAGCTTGCATCTTACTGACAGTATAATGTATGATAAATATGTCGGTCTATGCAAACATCTCTACCATGAAACCTCTAGGGACTCCATGCTAGTCCCAAGACTGGCTAAAGGAGCATGGTTGGTCAGATGAATGTTGATGTGTTGATCATAAAACAAGAATACAAATGAAATCTGATGCCAGTATGACTGACTGATTGAAGATGCTGGCTCAGCTGTTGCTGGGATAAACAAAGTTTGTGATACCAGTTGAGTGATTTGGGTTAGATTGACAAGTTGGCTACTGAAAGAAAATTACAACTAATGCATATACTGTCAATTGAAATGTGGAAAGACTGAACACTTTGGATGACTGGAAAGTAAGAGCTTCTTCGAAGGGAGATGGAGATATACTAATGTGATATGCTTGGAGTGGTGGAGATACATTGAGTGGCATCGAGAGAGATGTGTTGTTGCAAAGTCATATGGTGAGGGAACAAAATGAAGCATGAGGCAGCAGTCAGATTCCTTCTTAACAAAAGAGCTAGAGGAGCATTGTTATGATACAAACTGGTGAGTGTGAGAATGATTGTAGCAAGATTCGAAGCAAAATCGTTCAACATCTCGATCATTCAGGTATATGCACCCCTGGCAGACTGCATGGAGGAGGAAATTGACCTACTCTGCTTGGAAAAGATTCTGGAGGAGATACTGAAGTGAGATGTGTTGACCATTGGAGGAAATTGGAACATGAAGGTCAGAACAGATAATGAAGGTTGGATAGAGTCATGAGAAAATTTGGATACGGCATAAGAAATGACCAAGATGAGAAACTACTAGAGTCTGCTACACAGAACAAGATGGTGATATGCAACGTGAGATTCCAACAAAAGGACTGTAGGAAGTGGATACGGTGATCAAGCAACAGAAAGTACAAGAACATGATAGATATGATTTTCATAAGAAGAAGATGTATAACATCTCTACAGCAATGCTGAACTTTCCAAGGAGCAGATATGGATTCAGACCGCAGTCTAGTGATTGCAAACATTAAGATGAAACTCAAGAGAAAGTATGACAGAGTTCAAGAAACAAAGAGACATGGCGAGGCTACGCAAGGAAGGAATAGAGAAAGCACACAGAGCAGTGCTTGAAGAGAAGATCAGGAATGTAGGCACAGAGAAAGACCTAGACAAGAGAGTCAAAGAGATAACCATGGTCATAGAAGAGGCAACTGAGCAGACATTTCCAGAAGAAGAGATGATTAATAAGAAGTGAATTATACAGGAGGCACTGCAGTTGGTCCAAGAGAAGAGACTGTTGGAGATCAGAAGGGATGTTTCTGAGATGGTGGAACAGCAATATACAGTGAAATACGACAAGGTGAGGGAAGTGACTGGAACGGATAAGGCAAAATGGTTACAGGAGCAGTGTGAGGATATACAGAGGTATTACGGCAAGTGTAAGACCAGGGAGGTATATAAGATTATCAGGAATATTAATAGGAAGTGGCAGCCAAAGCAGATAGTTATCAAAGACAAAAACGACAAGGTGCTTATGAGCAAGGACAAGGTTGTGTAGCAATGGGCAAGATATTGCACTGGTGTATGCAAAGTACAGTTGGACCTGTATGCCTCAGAGATACTGATCAAAGAACTGACAAAGATACCACTGCCGAGTGTCGAAAGTGAGACTGATATTTTGAAGGAGGAAGTAGAAAGAGCAGTCAAATGACTAAAGAACAACAAAAGCCCTGGAAACAATAAGATCACAAGAGAGATGATAGAATGCATATTAAAGACCTACAACCTATCCTTAATCAGGATGCCACACTCCAGAAGGCCCGAGGTGACAGGCCTGTTCTCTCCTTAAGAAAACCCCCAACCTTATGAGGATTCTCACCCACAACCACAGTTTATACCACAGAAGCACCAGTCCTGGAACTTTTCCTTGCAATAAAGCCCATTGCCAACTTTGTCCATATATCTATTCTAGAGATACCATCACTGGAGCTAACCAGGTTATTCACAGATTCACGGACACATTCTCATGTTCCTTAACTAACATCATATATGCCATCATGTGCCAACAATGCCCAGATGCTTTGTATATTGCACATACTTCAAACTCTCTTAAACAAAGAGTTAATGGACACAAAACAGACATGAAAACACTCCTGATCCACAAACTGGTCAGCCAACATTTTAATGGAGTGGGCCATTCTCTTAATGACTTAAAAGTCTGTATTTTATCAAAGATGAATTTTCACAACAGTCTGCAAAGTGTGGCTTCTGATCTCTCTTTTATATTCAAATTTGATACATTAACACGTGGTCTGAACTGAGATGTGAATTTTCTGGGTCATTATAGGGGCTCTTTTGCAAACTTGACTTAATCTAATTCTTGACTCCCCATCACCCCACTTCTGCTCCTCTACTCTCTCATTTGCTCAACTTGATATTTTTTTTCTGATTTGCCAACCTTGATTACTTTTTTGCTTCTCTGTGCCTTAAATATTGACTCTGTTCTGGTATGGCTATGGTCTGAAGAAGTTGGTCTGTCCCACAAAAGCTCACCAACTAATAAATGATTTTGTTAATCTTTAAAGTGCTACTTGACTGGTTTTTTTTTGTTTTTATGGAGAAAGAGTGATTCAGGAAACACACCAACTATGTAATATAGTGTAGAAAAAAAGGAAGGTACCTAAGGAATGGACAAGATCCATGATAGTGACATGCAAGAAAAGAAGCACTTTGGAGTGCAAAAATTACAGAATGATCGCCCTACTGAGTCATCTAGGCAAGTTGGTTATTATGATACTGACAGAGAAATTGAGATCACAGATAGAAGAACATCTAGTGGATGAGCAAGGGGGATTCAGCAAAGATAGAAGTACCATACAACAGATATTGGCACGAAGATTGATAGCAGAGAAAGTTCAATGAAAGAACATCTACAACTGGTTCATCGACTATCAGAAGGCATTTGACAGTATAGATCAGAAAATTACCTGGGTAGTGTTGTAGTCTTACAAAGAGGATGGCAGACTGATACAGTTGTTGAAGGATATCAACAACAATGCAGAGGCAGCAGTGAGAACATGCAGATAGTTGGAAAGCAGGTTTAGAACAAGTAGAGGTACGAGACATGGAGATCTGATATCACTAGTCATCTTTATCATTCACCTAGAGAGAGTGATCGACAAGACCAAGGAAGAGGTAGAAGGGATATCAGTGCACAAGATGAAAATCAACAATTTGAAGTTCATGGATGATATAGTTATCATCAAGGAAAATAAAGAGAAACTAGTGAGAATGGTGCAGGTGCTAACTGAGGAAGGGAAGTAATATAGACTGATTATGAACATTGATAAAACGAAGGCAATGATATCTGGAGATAAGGGAGGAAGGTCAGTGTAGATGGATTTGAACTAGAGAACATAGAGAAGTTCACGTACCTGGGGATTTAGATTGCAAGAAGGAAATAGCGACCACAATAGAAAAAAAGCAAGAGCGAGTTTGAAGGTGATGGATCAGATCTGGAAAAGCAATGCGATTAGCTTAGGAATGATGCTGAGCATTTTGAAAACCTGTGTGTTCAGCAGGAGGTTTGTATGGATGTGAGACGTGTGGTAACGAGAGATTCAAAGAAAAGGATATTGGCATTTGAGAGCAGTTGTTTATAGAAAGATCCTGAGAATAGGATGGATGCAGAAGGTCACCAACGAGGAGTCATTTCGGAAGATATAGACAAAAGTGAACCTACTGCAGAAGGTTATACTGCAGAAGCTACATCTCGTCAGGACTATATGCAGAATGAATGATGAGCAAAAAGTCAAGGCCCTGGTATTTGGCATAATGCATGGCTTGAATAGAAGAGGCAGACCCCACAGTGAATGGGTAGATGGTATAGTAGATTCACGCAGAGCTGGTCTACAGAAACTAAGCCACTCTGCACTGGACAGAGAAAAATGGAAGGAAATAGGGAAGGAAGCATAAGACACCAAAGGGCACTGAGACCAGGTTTGCTGTTAGTGATGTTGATGATGATGATGATGATGTAAATCTAGTTTGAGTAGTTATGCATTTCCTGGGGAAATAGCCATATCTGCTCCAGATCCACTCAACAAAGATTTTTATGTCCGTTATTACACTGTTACGTATGTGACATCATATATGCAGCATTTTTTCATGTTATTTGTAACAAATGCATATACCAATGTGATAAAACATAACAATGTGTGATGCACAATAAATAACAATTGTGTATATACGATCAATATGGCAGTGTGTTAAGTGAAAACATCTTAGGGAGGATGAAACCACATACACATTTGTAAATAATTGGCAAAGTAACATATTATAGTGTTGCTTATGTTTTGAACTAAACATTGAAAGAATTATGTTTCAGATATATTTGTTTTTGAAGAGAGCAGTGTCTAGTGTTTGATATCTACTCTAGCCTTTTGAGAAGCTGTGCTAGAAATACTAGATCTTTTGAGCTCAGATACTTATAATGACAATCCTACATTCATTGTACACCTAGAACTCCTATAGATTCTCCAGCACCTCCAGCATAGAAATAATGACTGTTGAATCCTCAGACAGAATCTGTTGATTGTATGAGCAGATATACCCAGTGTTCCCAGTGTTGCTTGTGTCCTTCACTGAATAAAAGTGTTTTTTTAACTAGAAGGACAAATACACACTTTTTTTAAAGATTCTTTTTTTTACTAATATTATTATGAAGTTAATTCTTATTTTGGGTATCTGAAAAAGTGATTGTTAACATTTTTCCAATTGTTTTAAATATTTTTAAAATGGGAATTCCTTCAAATGTATTTTTCTTTATCTGTATAAATGCCTGTCATTCACTGTCTTTTAACAAAAATAGGCTTTTGTCAGTTTGGATTCCAGTTACATTTTCTTCTAGTTTTCAAACCTTAAGCATTAATTTAGCTGTGCCAAAACAGAGTGCTGCTCTATATTCCTCTGTTTTCTCTTTCTTGCAAGGTTTATGCAGAATCACAGAACCATAGAATACAAAAGCAATGCATAGAAGCAATCCTGTTCCAGGTTCATCCCACTTTTGTGGCTCATTTTGTTTAGTCTCTTTCAACTTTCTCTCAGTTACATCAGTTTTGAGGACTGTACTTGATGTGGTAATTGTCTCTTTTCTGTATAGTTTTATGAGAAGAAATCCCATTCCAGGCATATCCCATTTTCCTGCCACAACCAAACTGCTAAACTACTTTAGTTTATGGCAAGAGGAAGCTGTATGCCAAATTTAGTGGTCCTAGCTCTTGCCATTTAGAAGGAGTTTTTATAGATTAAGCATTGATTTAACTGTGCAAAAACAGAGCCCTATTCCAATTTTTTTCTTTGCTTTTCTTTCCTGTCAAATTTATTGAGAAGTTATACTATTCCAGATTCATCTTATTTTTCATCCTTATCTTCCAGGGGAGATACTCACTTAAATTTCCTACAGGTACCATCATATCACAATTCCCTTCATGGAGGGGGGCAGGGGGGACTAAAGGCAGGAGGTTGGGGAGCATTACGATACAACAGTACCTCTAAGGAACTTAAGTGTGGGATGTGTGTGTGCGTCAAGGCATGGTGATGGGTTGAGGAGGGGGGTACAAGTCAGGGTAGGGGGTGAGGGGTGACTCAGGGCAGGGGGTTGGGATGTGGAAGGAGGCAGGAGGTCTAGGACTTTGGGAAGCTCAGAGGAGGGGATGGTGTGTGTGTCGGGGACAGGGAGGGAAGGCTGGGGATGGGGTGATGGTGCTTGCTGTTCCCTTTCCTGGCCCTGTCAGGGATCAAGAGCAAAGTACACTGTTCACCTTTCCTCTACCCACCTCAGCCAAATGGAGGAAGGCTGCAAACTGCCCACTTTCCTCTTGTTCCCTCACAATATTCCCAACACCCTAATTACCATGACCCCTTTGAAGTTCGGGGCTAATCTAGACACAGGCTTAGAGAAAAAATGTGATTCTCTTTCTACTCACTTTTGTGAAACCCAGGAATAATTCCATTTAAATAAAAGGATTACATGAGTTCGGCTTCAGCATAAGAGGAGATCCCTGCTTAAATACATTCATCATGATTAAAACATTGTTGATGGCTTTTTTTTATATTTTCCCCTCATCTTGCTGTGCTAAATGATGTGAAAACAACGAAGTAGTACAACAACACTCATTTCATATTAACATGTGACTGATTTTTAATTAAATATCAATTTGCTGTAAATTACTAACTTCAATCTACTAAGTTATTAGGACAGAATTCTAAATATGAAAACATTTATTTAAATGTGAATAAGCCATACTTTTTACTTAAAAACTAAGCCTGTGTCTAGATTCAGTCCAGCTGCTGGCAGCATGATGGAAATGAGGGTTCACGGAATTGCAAATGGTCATGGTTTGCATATTCATGTGGCTCATTTACATATCTGCAGCAGAAAGCAAGCAGTGTAGACATGGTTCTGCTGGCAAAAACCACCTGTCACCAGTCCCTTTTCCCTGAAAAAAACCTGAATGCCCATTTGCAATTTCATGAACCCTCATTTGCATCATGCTGCCAGCAGCCGGACTGAATCTAGATGCAGACAAAACGTTTACAGTGATTTAGACTGTGTATATTCACGGCTGTTTGCATAGGTCCTAGTCAAAGTGGTGAACATATTTGCAGTACTAATTCCATTGACTCCAACTGAATAAATTGGAGCATCTATACTTCCTTGTACTGAACTAAGAAAAGGGACTGATTGATATATCTCGAGGTTTTTCCTTCAGGCAGAAGTGTACAGCCAAAGTGCAAAGAACATTGTTTTGGAATTGGATGGAGAAAAATAAACAGAAGATAATCTTCAGTTTTGAGAGATCAATACAGCACCACTGAATTTCTGCAAGACTGAGAAAGTGCTAGCAGAGTTTGCTGTTTCACTTGTTGAACATTGATAGAATTTGTTTCTGCTTGAGTAATAGGTTTTCCTTATAACAGTGTTTAGCCTGAATGAATTACAGTAGAAAATCAATTACTTAAAATTCAGATTTTAGTTGTGTTTTAAATTAAAGCTGTTTTTAAATTTAAATTATAGGTTTCTTTCTCTTGTGAAAAATAAAATTGCTTCAATTATATTTGAATGTGAATGCTTAAGCTTGCTGTTATCTGTTACATTTAAGAAAGAACTGAAGAGTTCAATAAACTCTATTCATAGTCGTTAGATAATTTAACAGATGCATTTTTATGTACAGAATGAGGGCAAAGAACATTTTTAACATTGAGGTTCAGCTTTATAAGTCTTACTTCCTACATCCAGGTCTACACTAAAGGAAAAGTTCAAATTAAGACACAACTCCCGCTACGTTAATTATATATCTGGAGTCAGTGTACCTTATTTTGAGTTTCTGCACTGTCTCCACAGCAAGAGCTTGATGGAAGCAAATGCTCCCATCAACTTCTCTTAGTCCTCACAGGGGACAGAAGTACCGAAGACAATGTGACTTTCATTTGGCGTCTCCCTACCAGATGTGTTAAATCAAACTCCAGAAGAAAACTGTGACTGTGTTGATCTTCTCTGTAGTGAAGATGTTCTATAAGTTATGTACACAGTATCTATACCATTTTCAAGCTTTATAATGGAGTTAGTGTTATTTAGTTTTTTCCAAACATGAGTATATTTTATTTCTGTCAAGCACAAAAGCATTTGCCTCCATTAGTTTTGTTTTCAGTTTAGCAGAAATACTTTTTCTCTGACATTTGCAGAGTAATCTTCAGACTCATCTCACATTCTTAAGAGTCAATCTAGTGTAGATTTCAACAAGCAACAACAGAAAATGAGTGAAAAAAATGGGTAACTTTTGTTCAGCTAACAGAAAGCAATTTAAAATTCTGTAGTGTGTATATTTTATTGAATTCTAATTTCCATTTTAGTGAAGTTTGATATAACTAATTGTAGGGAGTCCGTCGTGTCCAATGGTGACATCTTGAGCTTACACAAGCTCATCAGTTGTGGACTCGCATGTGGCTGAGGAGTCCAGGCTTTGAACGGCATGGGCGTTCTCAGTGGTGACAAAGAAATTGTCCTGGTCCTGTTGGTACGGCTGCTGCTGTTGCTTTCTTCCGCTCATGAGCATCAATGAGGTGCATGCATTGCTGCTCCTCAAAGTTGTCATATGCCTGTTGTATGAGGGCATGCCAGCCTATTTGTCTTTTGCATGCTGCTCTAGCTGCTCTGGTTTTAAACCAGCATGAGCAATGTTGGCCTTCATGCAGTCTTTATAACTCTTGTGAGGCCTACCTTGATTCCTTTTGCCTTGGGAGAATTCACCGTAGAGTAGTTGCTTAGGGATTCTTTACTCCTCCATTTGTATGATGTGCCCTGTCCAGCAAAACTGGGGTTTCAGAATCATGGCTTTGATGCTCATGGTTCCTGCTCTGTCCAGGACTTCCAGGTTCGTAACTCTATCCTGCCATTGAATGTGCAGTATTGACCTCAGGCTGCGTGTGTGGAAGTGCTCCAGCAGTTTTATATGTTTTCTGTACAAGGTCGAGGTTTCACAACCAAACAGGAAATTGGTCAGGACTACAGCCTTGTACACTTTAAGTTTAGTGGACTGTCGGATATTGTGCTGATTCAACACACGCGCTCTCAGACGTCCTAGTGCCTGGCTGGCCTGGCAGATTCTGGTATTGATTCTTTGTCAAGGGAGCCATCATTGGCTATCACACTGCCAATGTACTTGAACCCCTCTACTGCTTTTAACTCTGTTCCTTCAAGAAAGATTGAAGTGGGGAGAACAGCAGATCCTGGAGCAGGTTGAAACAGTACCTTGGTCTTTCTTAGGCTGATGGTCAAACCAAAGAGGCGAGTGGCATCAGCAAACTTGTTGACAATGAGCTGGAGATCAGATTCCTTGTGTGCTACAAGTGCACAGTCATCAGCAAAAAAGGGCTTCAAGGACGAGCCTCTCAAGTGCCTTTGTTTTAGCATTCAGATGGCGAAGGTCGAAATGTGACCCATCAAGTCTGTATTTTATGTAGACTCCATGGTCCAGGTCCCTAACTGCGTGGCTGTTATATCAGCCACACAGATACAACTAATTAGTAAGAAGCTAATTACTTAATAAATAAGAATGGCCATTCACTATTTTTAATATAAAAGCAAAATGCAGAAATGAAGAATTTGTCAAGTTTTTCTTTATGGTACAAAACTGATTGACTAAATAGTAACAGAGAGGAAGCCATGCTAGTCTATACACTATTAAAACAAAAAGCAGTCAAATAGCACTTTAAAGACTAGCAAAATAATTTATTAGGTGAGCTTTCGTGGTACAGACCCACTTCTTCAGACCATAGCCAGACCAGAACAGACTCAGAACTGAGTCTGTTCTGGTCTGGCTATGGTCTGAAGAAGTGGGTCTGTCCCACGAAAGCTCACCTAATAAATTATTTTGCTAGTCTTTAAAGTGCTATTTGACTGCTTTTTGTTTTGATTGATTAAATGTGTGTATATTGATTAATTACATGTAAATTACTCTATATTGTTTTTTATAACAAGCCCATCAGGGTAGCATCTGAACTCCCTTCAGTAGGGCATTTAGCAGTATGACTAAGATTGCAAGTTTATCACAGAGGTCATGGAAGTCATGAATTCTTTGATTTTCTGGGACCTGGCTCAGGTAGCACCATTCCTGGGGTGGGGTGGGGGATGCAAGATGCTGCCCCTCTGTGCTAGACCTGCCACTCTGACATCTCTTCCCATCCTTCCTCCACCCTTTCCAACTTTCATTACACTACTTCTCCAAATTCCCCTCCCCTGTGAGTGAAAATAAAATTGGAGAGCAAAAATAGGAATTCCTTCCAGGAATATATGCGTACATTCCTTTTACAGACACCTGATGAATCTAGACTGTTCACTTCCATTCCATCGCAGCAGGTTCCAACAAGCTGTGGAAGATACAGGGGGTTCCCATGATATGTCTCCCAGCTTAACACTGTTTTGCATTTATAGTACTGCCATAAGATGGAACCATTATGTTTTATAGCCGTATGTTTCTACACTTACATTCTTATATTCCTCCTGCTCATTCCTGCTTAATTCACATTTTGTTCAGGAGCAGACCTGAAGGAAATGGAAGTGCCACTCTGATGCATCTCTTCAGGCCCCTGGTCAGAAACAATGAGTTCTAAGTGTAATGCTGGTGCTAGTGGAAGGAGTGAAGTTAGTGAATGTAAGAAGTGCTGAAGCAGTGTGACTCGAGATGTGAAATTGGATATTAGAAAGCATAGTAAAAAAGGTGAACAGTGAACATTGTTTCTATAGCTTGCCATCTTGGACTACCACCAATGACCTTGCACTCTATTACCAAGAATGTTGTGTTCTAAATTCCTCTTTAGAGAACATGTCCCTGGCCATGGGCTGTGAGGTTTGTGTGTGCCTTCCACTACCCTTTACCAGACAGCCTCGAGATGTCAAGCATTTTTAAATTAAAACTTGGATTTTTATTGATTTAACAGTGTTCCCCACTAATCCACATAGGAATAAAATTAAAATGTAAAAGGCTTTATTATAAAAAACAGTGTTTAAGTGACTACATAATACAGGTAAATGCAAGGTATAGGGAGTGACCGTTAGGGTTGCCCGTTGCCTATGCATATTCATAAGCTAATTGCCTATTCATGAGCATCGGTTTGAATTCAGATGCATGGATTGGACCATTTATGATGCTCATGAATATGTAAACGGAATGTGCATCCTGGTTGCCGGGGCAACACAGGTGCGGACCTGACACCTGCGAGTGTTCAACCAGGTCCGCCCTGGCTCTATAAATTCTGGAGCGCAGCCCCGGCTTTCTCAGTCCGTCGGGGAGCAGCAGAGAAGAGGACAGTGGACTGAAGAGCAAAAAGGGACTGAGTTTAGAGCTGGACTCAGCCTTAGCCGAAGATTTGACGAGAAGCGCCGAAGCAGACCTGCACGTCAATCTACGCACCCCAGCCACCGCGGGACGCAGAAGCCTTTTCAAAGAGCTCCGGCTAAGAAGCCTTTTTGAAGCGCTCCGGCCAAGAAGACAAGAAGAACTGAACTGAACTCACTAAAGTCCTCAGTTTTTACCTGAGGCCGACTCGCCAGGCAGACCGCGCCGGCAGGTGCCCTGCCTGGGGAACCGCATAAGCGGCAGCCTCTGCTGGCCGGTGGCGGAGCCGCTGCCGCTTTTTAGCCAGGGGTTTTTGTTAACCACGCTGGCCTTTTCCCCTGGCCTCCTCTTTTCTCTCCTATCTATCCTGTCTTCCTGCCGCGGCTGCCAGTAAAAAGCGCGCCGTGAGGGCCTTCCTTCCTAGGTTGCTGTGGAGACCCTCGGGCCCGGCGCCCGGATAGACAGATCGGGAGGATAGGTATTTACCATCAGATCCCCACAAACATTAGGGTTATTGGCTAATTAATCTAAATGGAGTTAGGGTTTATATTTTTTATTCTGTCAGTAATATTGCTAGTGGTAGCATTAGTGGTACTGATCCCTTGTTGTTGTTATTACACACAAGGTAGATCAGACAGTAATATTGTTTAAAGCGCCTTAAATTGTGTAACCCTGTTCCCAGGGTTCTTATTTGTAAAGCATAGGAGGCGGTCCACTGACCTAGCCGCTTTACTTTTGCATACAAAGCAGAAGATTAGATAGAGGTTCTACATTAAAGGGATCCAGAACTGATTGCTCCCTCCGCTGGGTAGAGCTCACCCAAGCGGGGGTTGATGCACAGGGGGATAACCCATTAAAGGGAAAACCCCAACTAGGATTCTACATATAACAATATAATAGTTTAAAGGGACAACCCATTAAAGGGAAAACCCTATCATTTAAATCCCTGCAGGGTTACATAAGACCTCAGGCGTTGTCAATAAGTCCTGAGGCGGCCTTAGGAGGCAAGTATCCTATTAAAGACTGAGGAGTCTGTACCTATACTTATTAATCGCATACATATAACTTAAAAGTCCTAAGGTAGTAGCCTACGGGCTACTTCTGGAGGTCCCGTCTGCCTGGCCAGCAGGGGTAACCTCACTTAAACACTTAATAAATCCATCTGTTCCTCTGGGTTGCTGGGGGACCTAGGGTAGAACATCACCGGCCATTCTCATAAGTGAGAAAAGTGCTCTGAAGGGGGCGGGTGCCCCGAGTAAGAGGAAAATAGTATTGTTTAGCTCCTCCCGGGGCAAGGCAGTAAACGGGCTCCCTTTAAAGAGGGTCCGACATAGGCAGCTCCCAGGAGGCCTCATACCATAGTCCTTTTAGGCCCAAATCAACCCATTAGCTGGAAGCCTGTTACCAGGCATAATAATAATAATAATAATATAGGTATACATTCTGGAAGCCCGTTGCCAGATAAAATAACCTGGCATAATTGTATAAACACATACATATTAATATATAATATAAACACATATACCTAAATAGTTACACATTAATATAGAAATATTATCATTATCAGTTCTGGTTTGTTTCTTTTCCCTTACAGTACACGCAAGGAAGAGCACCGAGTTGTGTATCTCCGCGGAGTCACCAGTAAGTTAAAAAGGGTTTAGCCTAGGCACTGTATCTATAACAAAATACAACTAAGGGCTATTAGTTAGTTAGTCCCAAATCCTGTGCTGAGACTCAGGGAACAGGGAGAGATACATAGTTGTAGTTTCTAGAAGCATTTAAAAGATACATAGTAAGACAAAATATAAATAGGTGATAAATAAATAGGAAAGAAAAAGTGTTCCATTGTAATAACCCAGCTCTTGTTAAAATAAAAGAAAGTTAGTTTGTGGACAGTTGACCCCTTGTCTGTCATCTTTTCTGGGGAACAAATAGGCTCTGTCACACACCCTGTAAACCCCCTTGGATCAGACACCGTTGACTTCGATCCAGGTAGCGGGGTAAAACCTGGGCTGGTGCTTGGTGGCTGGTGGAAAGTCTTAGGCAGCCTCATCGGCCGTTTGGTTGTCTCTGTATTGGCCATTGCAGCTTGACCTGTGTCAGCCTCGCGAGATCGTTATGTTGAAGACAGTGTGAGCAAAGCAAAGCATGCTTCAAAGCATTACTCTGAAACATTACATGGCAAAGAGGGGCTAAAATGTAGAAAAAAGATGCTTTCTATATGGGTGGAGGAGCTAAATAAAAAAATACACCAATCAGCCTAGCCCTCAATCAGGAGAAGGCCATCAGCTTGTATGAGGACATAAAAAGTGGTAGGCTGGGTCTACACGTGCCCCTTCCTTTCAAAAGGTGCATATTAATGAGCAGGTTTGAAAGATGCTAATGAGGCGCTGGAATATATAATGGCAACCACGGTGATTTGAAAGATAGGAAGAAGGGCTTTCGAAAACTGGGGGGGTCCTTTTGGAAGGCCCTGTCTCCACCAGTGGTGTGCAATTCAAAAAGCCGCACTTTCAAATCGCCACAGCCGCCATTATGCTAATGAGGTTCTGCGTATTCATTGCAGCACCTCATTAACATCTTTCGAACCTGCTCATTAACATGCCTCTTTTGAAAGGAAGGGGCACATGTAGACCCATCCATAAACTAAAAACTGCTGAGGCAATTTTCACTGCTATTTGAAAAGTGTTCCTGACGTCTAAGCCTTTAAAGATTGGCTAACTTTGCTAGTACGGGCCAATGCTAAAGGTGACAAGAAACACAAGCTATGACTTATGTATCAAGCAAAAACCATCAAGCTATTAAAATCTATGTGAAATCTCAGCTTACTGTCATATGGAAATCACACAGAAAGAACTCTATAATGAGACAAATTTTCCATACTGGTTTGTGGACTACTTTGTCCCTGAAATGAAAACATGATTTCCAGGAACAAAATTTGACATCTAGGATTCTTCTGACTGTGGATACTAACACTTGCAACCTTGTTTTTGAAGCCATCTGTCCCAATATCAAAGTTATTTTTATGCCACATCAGATAATATCAGTCATTCAGCTAATAGACCAGTGTGTTACTGACACCTTCAAGGCATATTACATGTGGAACACATTTTGAGCACTCTCCTGGGAAACTGATGGTGAGGAAAAACCCACAGTCCAGGAATTTTGGGAAAAAAAAATTCAACATTATGGATGCTGTGTTGATCATTTATGCCACTTAGGAAGAAATCTCAGTGCACTTATGGTGAACCTAGACTTATTGATGATGAACACTGTCCGGAAAACAACTTTTCCGGAGGCTGTGAAGGACTCCGTAGAGTTTGAAGAAACCCCCATTGATTCTGAAATAGTGCAACTAGCAAGGGTGTCTGGCTTCGGTGAAGTTGCGAGAATGATGATGAGGAGCTGTTGGAGCTACATTCTATGCCTCTCACTATTGAGGACCTTGCCTAATTAGACAAACAAGCATTCCATGCAGAAAGAATGAATGAAGAAGATGAAGATGAACAGTAACATGAAAGAAACGGGCTGACAACTGCTTCCCTTCGATGTATGTTTGAGCTGGCTGAGCAGCTCATTGACATGTTAAGGGCAAACAATCATCTCCCTGATCATTCTGCAAAGGTGGCATAGTCCCTAAATGATGACTTGGCGTGCCACAGAGAAATGTATGATACCAAGCCTCAGCATGGTAAGCAAACAAAGCTTTAAAAAGAAAGTGATGGAACCCAGACTTACTGATGTTGAAATGACATCCTCAACCTCCAGCTAAATAGGTTTTCTTTTTTAAAAAGAAAATGCTGTTCAGAATGCTAATACATATGATTTTCAATATGAAGTGCTGTTTAAAAATGTTAATAAAATGATGGGCACATTAAAAATATTTAAAATATGCAGTTCAAAAGTGCTATAGTAATAAGAATGGCACACTAACCAGTAGATTATAATGAGCTTCCAACTATTTTTCTGACAAATTTCAATAGAGCTTGATATTCTTCTACTTCAGAATGGACACAGCTGTTGAAAATTCAAAATTTTTTTACACACTGAAATTCCTGTTTTCTAGGTCAGCCATAATTGTAACTGGACATACCTCACATAAGGCATCATAGCAGCCTTGCAACTTTCTTTTGATGGGCAGATTGGGGTGTGTGTTTGTGTGTGTGTGAGAGAGAGAGAGAGAGAGCATCCCAGTTAAAAAAGTGGGAAAATACAATCAAACTGAAAAAAACCAGTTCTTCCAGGTAAAGGAGCTAGGAGCACTACCACATATGTTGGCCAAGAATGTTTGGACAGAGTATGTTTCAGTGAAGAATATTAAAATAGTAGCAGCTGAGGGACAATTTTGAAAGTAGCAGCAACGAAGGGTCCTGTGGCACCTTATAGACTAACAGAAAAGTTTAGAGCATGAGCTTTCGTGAGTTAACTCACTTCTTCAGATGCTGGTCCTGGAAATCTGCAAGGCCAGAGCAAGGCTGGGGATAACGAGGTTGGCTCAGTCAGGAAGACTGAGTTGTATTGTCATCAGTAGATCTGGAGGTGTGAACTCCAAGAGAGGGGAAGCTGCTTTTGTATTTAGCCAGCCATTCACAGTCTTTGTTTAATCCTGAGCTGAGGGTATTGAATTTGCAGATGAATTGTAGCTCAGCAATTTCTCTTTGGAGTCTGGTCTTGAAATTTCTTTGCTGTAGGATAGCTACTTTTAAATCTGCTACTGTGTGTCCTGGGAGATTGAAGTGCTCTCCTATGGGTTTTTGTATATTGCCATTTCTGATGTCTGATTTGTGTGCATTTATTCTTTTACGTAGAGACTGTCGAGTTTGTCTGATGTATATGGCAGAGGGGCATTGCTGGCACATGATGGCATAAATTACATTCCTAGATGTGCAGCTGAATGAACCCACGATGGTGTGGCTGATCCGGTTAGGTCCTGTAATGATGTTGCTGGTGTGTATATGTGGGCAGAGCTGGCAACGAGGTTTGTTGCATGGATGGGTCCCTGAGATAGAGTGAATGTGGTGCGGTGTATAGTTGCTTGTTAGGATTTGTTTTAGGTTGGCAGGTTGTCTGTAAGCAATGATAGGTCTGCCTCCCAAGGCCTGTGAAAGTGTGGGATCATTGTCCAGGATGGGTTGTAGATCCCTGATGATGTGCTGTAGAGGTTTTAGCTGAGGACTGTAGGTGATGGCTAGTGGTGTTCTGTTGGTTTCTCTCTTGTGCTTGTCCTGTAGCAGGAGGCTTCGTGGCACACATCTGGCTCTGTTGATTTGTTTTCTCACTTCCTCAGGTGGGTATTGCAGTCTCAAGAATGCTTGGTGCAGATCCTGTAGGTGTTTGTCTCTGTCGGAGGGGTTGGAGCAAATGCGGTTATATCTTAGTGCTTGGCTGTAGACAATGGATCGTGTGGTGTGTCTGGTATGGAAGCTGGAGGCATGAAGGTAGGCGTAGCGGTCAGTGGGTTTATGGTACAGGGTGGTATTGATGTGGCCTTCGTGTATTAGCACCGGGGTGTCTAGGAAGTGGATGTCCTGTGTTGACTGTTCCAGGCTGAGGTTGATGCTGGGGTGAAAGTTATTGAAGTCCTGGTGGAATTCCTCCAGAGTCTCCTTCCCATGGTTCCAGATGATGAAGATGTCATCAATGTAGCATAAGTAGAGACGGGGTGTTAGTTAGTAATGTGATTTCTGAAGATTTAACTACTCTTGTGTGGTGACTTCAATTATTCTGGAAGGTGTAAAAGGTCAAGGATCCCCAAGTCTATGAAAGCTAGGTTTCTAATTCCTCAATGGTCCTTTTACAATCCCAGTATGACTCTTTCCTCATTATCTGATTTCAAGTTAGATGTGGTATCAGTAGCAAAGATAGGGCTTTCCTAACATTGAGATCACATAATCATATTAATCTTGTCTGCTTAGATAGTTCAATCTTCAAAGAAAAACTGCATTTAAATATGCCTCTGTACAGCTTCCGGTACTAGGGGCCTCAAGATTGAGTTGTATATCTGGAAGATTCATTAGTCAAAATGATTAAGAAGGACAATGATTTTAAATAATTATTGTTACTGGGGTTTGATCATGTCTCACAGGAGCTTGTACATTAGATTTTTATGAGATCATTAGCAGGAAAGTTTTCTTGAAACAATATTCAGACTAAATATTTGTGGCTGAATCACTGCACTAAATGGCTGTTAAACAATCATAAACCTACAGCACTTTGATGGTAACCATGAAGGGAAACATAAGGAATTACTTAACTGCATCTTGGACTGGTCATTAAATCAAAACTTTTTCCTTGAAGGGAATTTGGGGAGTCTACAAATGAAGGATCAGATACAAAATGGTAGTTGAGAAAATACCCTGCTAGGTATTCTAACATTGTCATATGCTACTTTGGACTATGATCTCATGATATCACCTAATTAAGTAGTATTAGATTTAACAAGTACTTCAGAAAGTTTAAATGATTGTGCAAGTTCTTCTGGATGGTTCAAAACATTACAATTTTTCCTACTGATCAGTACTTAATCAGTGCACAAGCATGGTGTAAGAACAGACAGTTGCTGCAAGAAGTAACATCTTTTGGGTGAGATATAAACCAATATCCTTAACTACTAAAACTTTGTGTGGTGCCCTGGATGAATTTAAGCTTAGGTTATTTGCCCACCATAGTTTGCATTATCCATGATTATCTTATTTAGAAAAAAAAACAGGAAAAGCAAAAATTAGTAGCAGATGGAAGACAAAATGGCATTTGATCAAAAAACGACAGCTGACACTGCATCAGGGAGGGAAACTTCTCTCCATTTGAAGAAGGAATATATAGAAAGCAAGTCAGAACAGATGCAAGTTACATACATCAGATATCAGTCTTGAAATATTCAGAGGCCAGGAGCTACAAAAATGCCCCCCAAGGACATGGACATTCAGTTTGGATAAGCATGCAAAGAACTGAATATATTCTAATGCATATGTAAGTGCTTGGCCACGTCACTGGGGTTACATGAATGAGTCATTGCCTGTTTGAGAGGCATAACACTTGATGTGAGTTCAGGTAGGAAATCACTGAAAGGAAATATTGTTTGATTTCAGTGGAACAGCACAAAACTGGAACACACTGTACACCTCTTTGATCAAAATATTATACCAGAAATCTCCAATCTTCCTAGAGATTACATTAATACTGCCCAGTTCAGTTGCATACAAACTAATAAAACAGAATATTCTAATAATGTGTTTAAGTATTTCTGCTCCATGACCTGATGAAAAGCAAGAGATGCAAAGTGTGAGGTTTGGGTTACTGTTTTGTTTTAAATACTTCAGTTTTATTTCAGTAACAGAGAGTAAGCCGTGCTAGTCTATACACTATCAAAAAAAAAGCAGTCAAGTAGCACTTTAAAGACTAGCAAAATAGTTTATTAGGTGAGCTTTCATGGGAAAGACCCACTTCTTCAGACCATATCCAGACCAGAACAGACTCAATATTTAAGACACAGAGAACCAAAAACAGTAAGCAAGGAGGACAAATCAGAAAAAGATAATCAAGGTGAGCAAATCAGAGAGTGGAGGGGTGGGGGGGAAGATCAAGAATTAGATTGAGTCAAGTATGCAGACGAGCCCCTATAGTGACTCAGAAAGTTCCCATCGTGATTTAAACCATGTGTTAATGTTCCGAATTTGAATATAAATGTCAGTTTGTCCACTTCTCTTTCTAAAACGGAGTGATAATTTCTCTTCAGTAACACACATACCTTGAGGTCATTGACAGAATGCCCCATTCCATTAAAATGTTGACGAACTGGTTTGTGGATCTGGAGTGTTTTGATGTCTGTTTTGTGCCCCTTGACCCTTTGTCTAAGGGAGTTAGAAGTCTGTCCAATATACAAAGCATCTGGGCATTGTTGGCACATGATGTCATATATGATGTTAGTAGAGGAGCATGAGAAAGTGCCCGTGATTCTGTGAGTAGCCTGGTTAGGTCCAGTGATGGTATTTCCAGAGAAGATATGTGGACAAAGCTGGCAGCAGGCTTTGTTGCAGGGAAAGGTTCCAGGACTGGTGTTCCTGGAGTATAGACTGTGGCTGTTATTAAGGATCCTCATGAGGTTGGGAGGTTGTCTGTAGGAGAGAACAGGCATGTCACCCAGGGCCTTCTGGAGTGTAGCATCCTGATTAAGAATAGGTTGTAGGTCTTTAATAATTCGTTGCAGTGGTCTGAGTGGGGGGCTGTAGGTGATGACCAGTGGTGTTCTGTTCTTGGCTTTTGTGGGCTGATCTTGGAGTAGCTGGTTTCTGGGTATGCGTCTGGCCCTGTCGACTGGTTTTTTCACTTCTCCTGGTGGGTAATTCAGGTTAGTTTTTAAATGCCACATTTCTGACTATGCATATGACATTTTGTTTTATCTTTGTCTTCTCATCTCTATTTCCTTTGCTTTGTGACATTATCTGTTGTGTCATCTGTAAACAGACCCTGAAAAAAATTATGCCATTACTTACCCTTATGTATTTGCATAGTGGCCTTTAGATAGGCAGGTTTGTAAGATGAGGTTCTTAGAGTGGAAAACTGTCTCTCCTATGCATATTTGTACATTACCTAGCACAATGGGATCAAATCCTGATTGGAAATTTTGAAGTTTACAAGGAAGTCTTTGGTTTTAACACAAGCCACTAAGTTAAGATTAAAATTGTGACATAATAATATAGCTGCAAATCAGTTTAAGCAAGAAAAACCCTAGGGATACAACAAGATATACTATGTACTGAAAATGACAAAGAAATTATTTCATTCAAATTACATGACAAAGTTCCTCAGACTTTTAACAAAATATTCTCTGGGAGCTGGAAGGAAAAAAGCTGGGAGCTGTACGGCAGGTGGCGGTGGGAAGAAGAATGAATAAAGGTCTTTAGTTGGTAATCTAGAAGTAAAGATCAAAAGAGACAGCTGCTTAAAAAGCACAAATTCTTAATAAAAACAACCTGCCCTTTAAAATGTTATTTGAGAATCACCTATTTTTACATTTAAGTCTATCAAAGAGAAAGGAAAGCAAAATACAGTGGTAGACAAAAATAACCTACACATGAGAGACTAACAAAACAAATTATATAACTCATAATTTATTTTGTTAGTCTCTCATGTGTAGGTTATTTCTGTCTACCGCTGTATTTTGCTTTCCTTTCTCTTTGATAGACTTAAGTGTAAAAACAGGTTTGACGTTTGTTATTAAGGACCATCTCAGATTCACATATATTGAAGCTCTTGAATTATTGAGTTTTCACCAAATTAAAAAAAAAAAAATCTTACTATTTTGGTTACGATCCCTGCCTTAGTCCATAAGAGAAGTGCAACATCTATAATCAAATTGTTGATGTTTGTTGATGTTTTCAAAATCAACGTTCATATGAGAAGCCAATCAATATTTTCTAAATTACATAAAACATCATATATCTTACTAAAAATGGGGCTCTATTTTTATTACTTTGCTTAATTTGTGTTTACTCTTAGATTTATTTAAGGTAATATCAATTTTTTAAAAATCATAAGTACATACTAAAAAGCTAAATAGGAACTGGGGACAAATACTTTATTCACATTTTATTAACCTTTTAAACTTATTGTTTAGAGATTTGCAATGCAGTTGATTGCGGCTATGTGGGAGGAAATATTTAATGGACTATTTAGACCTGAAAATTGGCTTGAGGATGGCAAAGAATCTGAAAAATGTTAAATTCTGAATCAACCACACTCTTTGAATATTAAAGTGCTAATTTCACTTACTGTTGATATTTTAATATGGAAGGTGTGGTTTGTAAAAATCCTCTGAGAAAGGGAGATTTTGAAGAATTATATTATCTGTACATTATTCTTCAGCAGTAAGTGTCGTCATATCTCAGTTCCACACATTAATACTAAATGTCTCTCTTTTATCTTCATATATAATATGCTCCCAGAGGAAAAAAAAACAAACAACCTCTGCAGAAATTAAATTAAAGTACAGAATATGTATCAGTAATAGAAGGACAAGTGGAGTTACATGAATGTTGCGATTATCTCTAGAGCAAGCATTAGAAATCAAGAAAATCCAGAGCTAAGGGTACTCTTGAAAATAAAAATAAAAATCCTAATATGTTAAATTACCGAAAGCACATTAGGTGCTCAAACAATATTAATTCCGTTCTGTAATGATGTTATGCAAAAATCAGTACATTAATGAGTAAGTGTTTGTGGAGATCATTGTTACTGATTAGATTAAACTTATTTTAAAGACATGTCAATTCTTATTGCCTCCTGGTCTCACTAAAAGGCAGAGTTGAAGGACTGAATCTTGGACCCCCCAGAGCTAAAAGCTTGTGTATCTGCAGCTTGAGATAAAGTCTCTTTAGCTCTAGGCTTTAACAGCCTTTTATTCTTTCTTTGCACATCAGACACCGGGATATATAATATATACTGACTGCTGTTGTAAACTATCATATAACATACCTAACCATTTGCAAATACATACTGTGAAGCTTCAATTGTTAGTTTATTTAAAGCGTAATCATTAGATCTGTGTACACAAGACAGAAGCTATCGACCAATTAAAATAGATTTACAGCTGCTTTGTATTGCCAATACTGTGAAAGGGCGCCAAAGGTTACTAATGAATCTGACCCTTAATCTAAAATTGATTGCATTAAAGAGCACCATTGGAGACTGACACTAATGGGAAAGGGGGAGAAGGAGCAACACATGCCATCAGTGGCACATGGGCCAAATAATCTCCCAATGAGAGAATTCTTAACATACATCCTATTTCCACCATGTCACTACCTCATTAGAGATGTTTCAGTGCATTTTTTTTGTAGCAGAAGGATGTGATTGGCTGAGTTATCTGTTAAGTCACAATGACCCCACTTAATTGTTATATGGGCTATTGATTTAGCTCGGTCTGTAACGCTGTGCAATCATAATGGTTAGAGCTGTACAAAAGTTAAGTATAAACTTATTTCTTCAAATATAGCATATGTGAAAAGTAGTCAATTAATTTTAACTATATGAAAAGTTTAAGGAGTCTTATATTTCAGTAATATATGAAGAGAAAGAAAATGAAAACTGAGGTGCTATATTTCTTAAAGAATTGAGGCTGTAATTAATTTTCTCTCTTAAACTAATTATCAGATTTACTTGCAAATTATGCACAGTTATGTTGGTTCCAATAATGATTAAAGTTGGGAAATGTTTATTCAGAGACCATTGATTTTGCTGTTTCTGGGCCACCAAAAGTATTTGCAAACTATGGCCAAATTTGGCAAATAGTTTCAGCAGTAATTAAAAATTAAAAAGTCAAAACATTTTGCTTCATGCATGTCAAAATTTTTCATTCAATTTTCTAATTGATAAGTAGTTTTTAATTTAGAAATTTAGGCAATTAAAATAAAAACCCCTCCACAAAAATGAAGAAAGATAATAGAAGAAGAGGAAGTTAAGTTTCAGCCATCACATATACCCAGACAAGAGGTAAATACTTTCCCCCAGATGTTAAATGGCCCAAAGGTAGCAGATGTCTTCCTAAAATATATGCCTTAGTTCAGCTGCAAAGGATTGGCCACTGTTCAGGAATTACTTGAAGATTCATCATCATCATCATCATCATCATCAATAACCGTGGGCTCAGTGCCCATTGGTGTCTGATGCCTCTCTCACTATTTCCTTCCATCTTTCCCTGTCCAGTGTGGAGTGGCTTAATTTCTGTAGACTAGCTCCGCACCAATCTACCATATCATTTATCCATTCTCTGTGGGATCTGCCTCTCCTATTCGAACCATCCATTATGCCAGATACCAGGGTCTTGATTTTTCATTCGTCATTCATTCTGCAAATATGCCCAAATAGTTGTAGCTTCCATTTTATAACCTTCTGGAGCAGGTTCTCTTTTGGCTGTAACTTTCTATATAATTTCTCACTGGTGACATTCTGCATCCATCCTATTCTCAGAATCTTCCCGTAACAACTCCTTTTGAATGCCAATATTCTTCTTTTCGAATCTTTCATTATCATCCATGTCTCACATCCATACAACATGCTGCTGAATACACATGTTTTCAAGATGCTCAGCTTTGATCTTAAGCTAATGGCTTTGCTTTTCCAGATCTTATCCATCACCTTCAAACTAGCTCTTGCTTTCACTATTCTAGTTGCTATTTCCTTCTTACAGTCGAGATCATACATTACCTTGCTCCCCAGATATGTGAAGTTCTCTACATTTTCTAGTTCAATACCATCGACACTGATCTTCCTTCCTATTTCCTTATCTTCAAATACCATTGTTTTTGTTTTATAGATGATCATAATCAATCTGTACTGCTTCCCTTCTTTGTTTAACACCCACAATGTTTTTGCTAGCTTCTCCTCATCTTCCTCAATGATAACTATATCATCCATGAACCTCAGGTTGTTAATTCTTTTCCTGTGCACAAATACCCCTTCTGCCTCATGCTGGATCTCATCCATTGCTCTCTCCAGATGTGCGATGAAGATACTTGGCGATATTGGATCTCCTTGTCTCGTGCCTCTACTTGTTTTAAACCAACTTCCCAATTCCCTGCATGTTCTCACCGCTGCCTCCGCATTGTCATTGATATCACATCTATATATCTATTGTTCCAATATGATCTATATGTTTCAATGATCAACTTCAGGAAACTCCAAACCGTTTCCTACAGCTTGGTTCACAGAGTGCTCCTACCACCTAATCTTCCTTTATTTGTTCCCCTTATCCCTTCTTTCTATTATAAGAAAATCTGAAGTAAAGTGACTCATGCAAGGAGGATGGAAAGAAGCAGCTGTTCTGTGGAAGTTATCCCCTGGTGGCTTGAGGAGGGAAGAAACCTATAGGCTTTCGAAAGACCTGAAATCTTTCTGTGTTTTCAATCCAAGAACCTACTTACTCCTTGTGGGAAGAACTGCGAATTAGAAATTGCTAATCTCAGAGCAGTTGTTCTAAATTATGCTGTTGTCTCAGTGCAGGAATTGTCATTCTAGTGCTGCTCTCAGCATGCAGAGCCACAGAGTAGACTATATTAAGTCTGGGCCTAGGAAAAAAAAAAAGAAAAGAAAAAGCCTTCTGCATACCAAAATTTTATATACCAATAGGTGACACCATTGCACCATGGCAATCATAAACAGTCAAAAAGAATAAACAAGATAGTACATTTTCCTTTATATGATTTCTAAAACAAAAAGCTTTTTTTTTTCTGAAAAAGGCAGTTTTAATGTAATTTGGCTGTTGGGTTGCTTTTCTCTTTTCAGTAAAAATTCCTTCTAACTGCAGTTTTCCAACCTTGAATTTTCTTTGTGATTATTCATCGCAAGTATCTGAATCAATTAAGCTTTAGTAAATGTGCCTTTATGTTGCTCCACTGCCGAGGAAACAGTGACACAGAGGACTTCATCTGAGCAATTTCTTATTCTATTGGTTACCTAAATATGGCTGCCCACATGCTTCTTTATTGAATTTTTATATTCGAAAGCCAAACCAGATACACAATTTCAAACAACTAGATATATAACTATATATATGGTTGGTAAATCTCATTGGTAATACAGTGGATTAGGATCCAGCAGTAGTCCCTTATTCCCTACCCAATGAGCAGAAGCCCATATTGTATAAAATAAGGATAATGAACTGACCTCTTTTGTAAAGCACTTTAAATTCTACTTTCAAAAAGTGCTATACGTGAGTGAAGCATAAATACTATTACTATGATAATTGTGTTTCTATTTCCAGCTCTGCTACCAAAGCTGTGACTTTGTGTAAGTGTCACAACGTCTCCACACCGCTATTTAAGCCATGCTTAAAAGAAGGATAATTATACCTACCTCTTGGGAATGTTCTGAGGTTTACTTCATCATTTTAATTTAGAGCATGCTGTGTAAGTCTAATGTACGATTTTATATGAGTTTGTGGATTTGTATGATATATCTGGGAAATAGTAGACAGAGGCTGTTTCTACACATGCCACTTTCTCTGAAAGTGGCATGCTAATAAATGGCTCTAAATATGCTAATAAGGTACGGATGTAAATTCCCGGCACCTCATTAACATAGGGTCCCATGATTTGGAGTTCCGAAGAATCTCTTCTGGGCTACAAAACATGTGACCCCATGCTAATGAGGCACCTGGAATTTACGTCCATGGCTCATTAGCATATTCCAGGCCATTTATTAGCATGCCACTTTCTCTGGCCACACAGAGTTGGAGCCTTTGGCTGCATCTACACTTGCCAGATCTTCAAGAAGAGGATCTTCCGGAATCCCTCTTCAGGAAGATCATCTTCTGGAAGACAGTATCTACACACAAACGCTGTCTGAAAGAGCTGCCTGGTCTTTCAGAAGAGCACATCCACAAATGAGTGGACACTCTTCCAGATGAACAGGACAGGAAATTCCACAGACAGGGTCGCATGGCCGGATAGCCCTTCTGGGACACTGGCCACACAGCCTGTTAAAGAGCCGCTCCCCAACACCCCCTTCCTGTATGAGCTGCTAAGGCTTTTTGTGCTGCCTACAGCATGGTTCTCTACCTCACATCTCCTGCACGAGTGCAAATGTCAGGCATGGACCCCGAGGATCTGCAGCAGTGCAGGGTCACTCTGACAAGGTGCTGGAGAGCCTTCTGGCCACTCTCCTCAGCTTTCTGTGGGAAAGCAGCATGGTATTTCAGGGTTCTGACCCACCCCTGCCCTTGCTGGACCCCTGACAGACCGTCCTCCATGTGTGGATCCATGACACCAGAAGCAACTGGTGGGATGGGGGGTGGTGGCCCAGTGATACGATGACTGATGGCAGGAGAACCTGCACATGCTGAAGGGCACATTCCTTGAGATCTGTGCCTGGATTGCTCCTCTGCTTTCCCACCAGGACACACTGATGTGGCCAGCCCTCCCAGTAGAGAGGTGCCTGGCCAGGGCCATCTGGAAGTTGGCCACCCCAGATAGCTACCACTCCTTTCGGCTGCAATTTAGGGTGGGCAAGTCCACCATCAGGGCTGTCATACTCAAGGTAAGCCACACACCAAGCTCACCCTGGCTTGGAGAGTAGGGGGGTGGGGTCTCAGGCAATGGGGACCCTGGGGACCTGGGGAGGAACCTAGACCCATGGGGGCAGGGAGGCCCACCACAGGGGACTCCGACACCCCAACCATACACAGGCCTGCTCCTGGAGGGTCACTCCGCTGGGGCGGTCAAAGAGAGGGAGGGGTGGGCTGGTGATGGGCCCAGGGTACTCCCAGGCACACTCATGAGTGTGCATGTTCTGTCCCCTGCAGGTCATGAGGGCCATCAATGATGTGCTCATGTGCCTCGGGGACCTTGTTGCAGTCATGGCAGGCTTCACCAAGCTTGGGTTCCACCTCTGCTTTGGGGTGATGGGCAACACCCAAATTCCCATCAGGACCCTGATCTGCTGTGCTGGGTGATACATGAACCACAAGGGTACCACTCTATCATGCTCCAGGCAGTGGTGGATGCTCAGGACCGCTTCACTGACTTGTATGTGGGCTGGACAGGCTGGGCACGTGACACCCACTGCTTCAGAAACTCCTCCCTCTGCCACTGGATGGAGGTAGATACATACATCGCTCAGCAGGAACATGTCATTGGTGACGTCGCCATCCTGCTGTGCCTCGTTGACAACCTGCCATACACTGCAGCCATGGTTGTTGTGCCTGTATATGGGACACCTGACCCCATACCAGGAGCTTTTTAATGCCCAGCTTGGACACGCCTTTGGCCATCTGAAGGCAAGATTCAGACACCTCTTCACATGCCTCGATGTGGGGGTACAGAATGCCTCGCAGCTCATGGCTGCCTGTTATGCTCTCCACAACCTCATCAAGGCACACGAGGGGACACAGCACCAGGGCTGGATGGCCGAGCCACCACAGGGGTACAAGCAGCCTGCCGTGGCCTCCAACCGGCAGCTCCACTGGGATGGGGTCGGCCTCCAGGACGCCCGCTAAGAGGCCTTCACCCACGGGGACCTCTGAGCTGCACCCCAACACAGGTCACCCTCCATCCCTCATCACTCTCCCCCAATACACAGGGACTCTGGGGGTTGCAAAACTAACTATTAAAAGGTAAACAATATCAACAGGTTAGAACATTAAGTAGAATAGTTAAAATATAGAGGTTTGACTTAAAATGAACAGGTGTCAGTTATGTACAAGGGGGTGTCTGGGCAGCAGAGGCATAGCAACCTGGGTGGGCGATGGGAGAGGAGAGGCCCCTACTCAAGGGATGGGGTGGAGGGTTGTAAGCCCTGGCACCCACGGCTGCCTCTCCTGCCCTTTGTGCGCAGTCTCTGTCAGGGCATCTATGGGGCAGGAAGCATGGGTAGGTAGTAGTTGGTGGCCTGTGGCATGGCCTCAGAAGGGAGGATGTGGGAGGGTTCCCAGGGTGGGGGGTCTCCCACTTGGCCTTCCGTGGTGAGGAGCTAGGCCCCAAGGCTTCTCAGGGCTGCTGTGGAAAGTCCTCAGGAAAGGAGGGCAGCTAGGGCCAAGGGGGTGAGGATGGCTCAGGACTCAGGGCAGCAGAGGGCATGGCAGGGGAATCTTGGGGGTGGCAGGGGACAGCAAGGGGCAGAGAGAGGCAGCAGAGGGGGAGCACCACAAGGACCCCGCACACATGGTGGAGCAGCCCCACCAACTCCCCGCATGTGTTCTGGTGCCACTGTAACTCTTCAGCTTACAGGGCCTGGTGCCTCGCTGCTGGTTTATTTTGCTGGTGGAGTGCGGCTATGTATGCCACAGCTTCCTCCACCAGACTCTGCTGATGGGCTATCCATGCCTGCTGGGCTGCAGCCACTTGGGAGGGTTGTGGCCTAGCTTGTGGCCTTCCAGCACTTCCAGCATTGGTGCTACTGGCTGGCCCTGGGCTCCTCCAGTGCCTCTCCCATCCCTGGGACGGAGCTGCAGTAAGACAAATGTGGGAAAAGGGGGTAGGGGGGAAGGGACACAGCCAAGCCCCATGTTGCAGTCCCCGGCCCAGCTGGGCACCTTCCTCCAGGCCAGACACAAGGGATGGTCATGTCTGGGGGATTCCCTCATAGTGCAGGCCCATGCCCCTGGCATGGTGGCCCAGGCAGCCGCTCACCTTGGGGGTGTTGCCACCTGTGGAAGGCCCTGTCCGGGAATGGGCTACTTGGTGAAGAGGGTGTGGTTATGCACAGAGGGGTCCATGCCCAGGGAGCGGGTAAGCTGTGCAAGGCTGTGCACCCTGGGTTCTCCCCAGCCCAAACTTGTGGGTGATGCGGTTCCCATGGGGCCATGCGGGGTGACCTGCAGCATGCCTGTGGCTCCAAGTTGCACTCTGGGGTGGGGCATTGGGGAGGTATGGGGGCCTAAGTGTGCTTGCACCAGGGGATGCACCATGCTATGTTCTTACCTGGAGTGACCTTGTGTATGTCTGGTGATGCCCGACTGGAGGTTGCCTGGCTGCTCAAGTCTGAGGGCATGGCAATGACCAGGGACTCCTTGGGGAGGAATCATCTGAGGGTCTCTGTGCCTGGCTGCTGGTCTTGCCTTCCTTCCCCAGCTTCCTCGGAGGAGCCCCTGTCCTCCCCCTTCTGTGTGGCAGGGGGCTCCGTTGCTGCTGTATCCAGCAGGTGGCAGGGCAGGGAGGTGTTATCCCCTGACAAGATATCCCGGAACTCCCTGTAGTAGGGACATCTCTCTGGGGCGGCACAGGAGAGGTGGCCGCTGTCTCTGGCCCACACATAGCCCAGCCAGAGTTGTTAAATCTTCCACTAGACCTGCTCTGCAGTCCAGTCAGTGTGGCCATCAGTGGCCAGGGCTGTGGCCAGGCAGGTGCAGGCCAGGGTGTTCCTCCAGTGCCCCAAGGTGTTCCTGAGCACCTCTTCATCGCTCTAGAGAACAAGGACGTCCTGCAGCTCAGGCTCTGTCCATGCCAGGGCTCTCCTTTTCCTTGGCTGCTCCCTTTCTGGGCTGCCCTCATTGGAATCCCCAGGTATTCCATAGGGGCACAGTGGGGGTTCTGTCTGCTGACCATCTGACTGCCAGGTGTTGCTGCAGGGGTGGCAGGAGTCTGGGTGTAGCAGCCCTGTAGCCCTGCAGAATGGTTTCTGGGTCCTTGCAGCTTTAACTGCTGCTGGAGCCAGCCACCATAAAGTCCCCAGGGGCTTACTAGACTGTCTCCAGGCTCCAGCAGGGAACCGCCATGGTGGACTACTTCTTCCAGAAGAGGCGGTCTGTGAGCATCCACACATGGCTCCTCCTGGGACAATCTTCCAGAAGAAGGCACTGTTCCTCTTACAGAACTGGCATTTGGAATCTGGAAGAAGCAGTGATTTTGGCTTTCTTTTGGAAGATCTAACAAACGGGCTACATCTACACTAAGAGAAATCTTCAAAATAGCCATGCTAATGGCCATTTTGAAGGATACCAATGAGGCTCTGAAATGCATATTCAGCACCTCATTACCATGCCAGCAGCTGAGGCACTTCAAAATTGCCACTTTTTGCTCCTGTGCCTCCTCCAGATGGGAGTCCTTTTCAAAAGGAGCCTGCCAACCTCGAAATCCCCTTATTCCTATCAGGAGATATCAGGAAACAGGAATAAGGGGATTTTGAAGCTGACGGGGTCCTTTAGAAAAGGATCCCCATCTGGACGAGCCCCACGGGAGTGAAAAGCGGCAGTTTTGAAGTGCTGCGGCCACTGACATGATAATGAGGCACTGAATATGCATTTCAGAGCCTCACTAGTATCCTTCGAAATGGCCATTAGGATGGATATTTTGAAGATTTCTTAGTGTAGATATGGCCATGTAGGAGCAACCTTTCGTATCCTCATAAGAGATACAGAGAGGACAAAATCTTTTACACCTCCCCAGCTTGTTTGCCTAGGTCCTGACTTAATGAGAGAGCTTCCAGAATGAAAAGATAATGCAATACACCCAGACAGTCCTTCTCTTGTTTATTCAGACAGCAGAAAAGGTTGGTAATTAGTGACACTTTGTGGCATTTTGAAGTTTACATGAGGAAGTGAGATAAAAAATATTATTTGATAGCAACCACCAGTGAGCAGTGGTAACAACTTTCAGCTACTGCCAGCATGACTGGATTAGATCTGGAAGCACAGAAATGAAAGGCTTTATTAATTGACATCCAGATCTTCAGTTACCAGGATGCTGCTATACTGGGGTGTAGTGGGGCTGACTCACTGCCACAGTGCCTACTACTAATCACACCAGGAATTAGCTGTGTCTGCTGATTGGGCTGACCTCTGGCCAGTATCTTGCCCATACTCACACTGCTCCACTGTTCCCATCATCTTTCTATGGACCCTTTTTGCTTCCTGGACTACAGTGCTCTCCACAGGACACTCCTCCCTGATAAGCAACGAAGGGTCCTGTGGCACCTTATAGACTAACAGAAAAGTTTAGAGCATGAGCTTTCGTGAGTTAACTCACTTCTTCAGATGCTGGTCCTGGAAATCTGCAAGGCCAGGTATAAATAGGCCAGAGTAAGGCTGGGGATAACGAGGTTAGCTCAGTCAGGCAGGCTAACCTCGTTATCCCCAGCCTTACTCTGGCCTATTTATACCTGGCCTTGCAGATTTCCAGGACCAGCATCTGAAGAAGTGAGTTAACTCACGAAAGCTCATGCTCTAAACTTTTCTGTTAGTCTATAAGGTGCCACAGGACCCTTCGTTGCTCTACAGATCCAGACTAACACGGCTACCCCTCTGATACTTGACTCCTCCCTGATAGTGCTCACAATTCCATTCTGGTATCAGCAATCCTGGCAGCTGCCTTTGTGGCTGACTGCAGCCAAGGTCTACCCCTCATCTCAGGGCAAGTCAGAGTCTACAATGGCTATACTCTGCACTGGCTACGTGTAGTGCTGCGGGAGACCCAGGGCCACTGATTACTCTGGAGTCTGACCCAAAGAACCACTTGTGGTAGCTATCTCCTGCCCCTCTTCTCTCCTCTTGACTACTACCATTCCTAAGACCACTTCCCCATGACCTTTGCAGCTTTTCAGCCTTTTTTATCAAAGACTTGTCAGGTGTCAGGCAGGAGCTTCTCTCCAGCTCTTGTGAGCATGCCGAGCACTGCTCTGTCACAGGTGCTTCCTCTCCAAAGGCAGCTAGTCCTTCACCCTGGCTAGTCGGGTCAAGAGTGAGCTCCCCTCCATTCTGTGGCCTTTTATATGGCCCAGCTTGTAGTTGTTATCTGTCAGATGGATTCCATCAACTTATCTGAATACCTCACCCCCTTTAATGAATTTATCATAGAGAACAATTATCCACATTTTACAGATGGAAAACTGATGCACAATGAGACTAAGTAACCTTGTGAATGTCACGCATGAAGGCTGGATGAGAGCATGGACTTGAGCTCCATTGTCCAAGCTACAGTCCAGACACTAGACAAGGTTTCCTACAACCTCAGGTACACCCATCTGCATCAGATATGCTTGTTTTTAATGTAGGAGGACTTTTTTTGTGTTTTTTTGGTAAGAAATTCATAACAGCTGGAGACTTTAAACGAATGCTGGGATTCTGGAGAATAATTCAAAGATATTTCTGTGCCCCTCCCCACCTTGAAAAACTTCCCACCTTCCATGGTAACACAAGAAATACTTTGGGAAATGGTGCACTAAAATGTAGCATGTTTCTGTTCTTTCCAGGGAGGTGCGTTTTTGCTGATTTTGCAAACCAGAAACCCTGGGAAAATATTAATGTGACCCACACTATCGTGCTTTAAGGGCCTAATTTAGAATTTTCAAAATCTGTACTTTGTTCCTCTAGTGTCCTCAAAATATTGACCTGTGAAGTTGCATATGAGTATTTCTGTAGCATCTCATTGTAAAAGATTAATGCTTGGATTTGTTTAACTATTGTCCTGTGATAGTGCTGGATGCTTCACTTTTATTGCTATTACTTATTTCTAAAAAGTACATTGGAAACAAATTCGAAAAAGGCTCTGTCATAGCACATCAAGCAGAATCAGAGAAAACACATTTAAAAAGGAAAAGAAATGCTGTAAACTATTGAAAAATAAATTGCATAGATTTCTGCTGCTCCTGGACAGCTGTTTTACACAAATATTTCATCTGCTATTAAATAAAATTATGTTTTTACTAAACCAGCTGTCACATCAAATGATAATCAGCTAGGGTACCTCTGAGCTATATGGTTTTTCATCTGTGAAACCATGATTGCCAAAACTTGTTTGTTTGCTTTCTATTTTTCACAGTATTTTAAAGACAAACAGCTACAATAATTATCACATTTGCCCAAGAATTGCTATAACATGTAATGATGTCATGGCTCTTTTGCACAAACAAAATCCATGAGACAATAAATCCTCTTATACCTGAGATAAATGCTGATTTAGCTGTTATTAACAGTATATTTTTGTTATTTCTAATTTGGCTATCTTTTTTTCCCTGCAGTTCAAAAGAGAATTTATCAGTCCTTTGAAATCAATTGGACTTGAGCATATGCTTAAAATGTAGCACCTTTGCTCTAGTTATGGATGAGGAGAATGATTTCAAAATACTTTAGAAAATGTGTACTTACAATTAGGCCAATTTACAGCAGTGATAAGAGAAGCACAACAAAGTTAATTGGCAATGCAAAGAAACCAGTAACATAACAAATAAAGGTCCACTACAGGGTCAGAATCAGAAATGGAAATTTGAACAGGTCTGGTTAGAAATTTTCTTCCAAAACTTGCTTTATATGTGCAACCCCTCCTGTTCACTAGCTCAGTGAGAAGTTAATCAGCATAGGGGAAGCCTTGTGATTTCTTACATAACTTGGTGTGCTAAGCCTGAGGCTCCTTGGTGTGCTCTACATTGTGTATAAAGGTGTGTGTACCTCAGACCAGACCCACTGAGACAAACCACCAAGAACAGGCTTTATTCTGTGAAAAAACCCACAAAACAGGATCACAGTTCAGCAGTCCCTGTTCTCTGCCTGCAGCCTGCATGCTGCTTCCAGCTCAGTTTCTGCTGCAGCCCTGCTGGGGGCAGGGGGAAGATTCTGACAGGAACTAGGAAGTTCCTCCAGCCTGCTGCAGTGTGTAGGCAACTACTTATAGTTCCCAGGGCTGGGGCTCAAATGCCTGGCTCTTGGGCTACATATGGAAAATGAGATTTCTGATAAAACAAAGCTCTTTGTGGGAATGTCTGATTTCCTTGAAAGGAAATAATAATAATGTACAATAATGAATAAGGTGGGAGGTGTCAAAAGGCACAGGATTTTGACTAAATTTGAAAACTGTTTAGCTATCAGCTGAAGAAAATGTGTTGGATTTTTGTGGACAAAAATAATCAGGCTTTTGAGAAACAGTTGAAATTTTCTATGGGAAAGTGATATTTATCATTGAATTCTAATCCTTGAAATCAATGAGAAAACTTCTGTTAACGTCAATGGGGAAAGGATTTCTCCCCCATCCCCTACCCCCAGTGTCTTGTTTGCTTGTTAGCAACAAGAAAAAGAGGAAGCCTTTACACAGAGTTCCCCAAACTCTTTTCTCCTGTGAGAACAGCACATTGCTTAGCTCAGCCTTGCCTTCTTTGATGCGTTTTAGTCAATACTGGATTACAAAGGCATTCATACATAGTATATTATTCTTGAGATGTCCATTAACAAACATATTAGAAAAATAAAATTTCTTACACTCTTCAAATCTCCTAATTTTCTCAACACAAAAACCAATATTCCCTAAAATACACTCCTCCTCAGGATGTTAATTACTGTATGAAATTTTACCTATTTTTGTAACGTATCCTTGGTCAAAACAATGCTTAAAGAATTATTTCTATAATGGCAATTTTTTCTCAATGACATTTACCAACACACGAAACAAAAAAAATGCAAAAAAAAAAAAAAGAGCCCAGAAAAACCTTCAAAGCAAACAAAAAACCAATGACAATTAAAACAAAATATTTTAGGGACACATAAGCCAGAAAACAAAATCATTACTTGATCCTGTAATCTTTCAGAAGGCTTTAGAAAAAGTTGTTTTGCTACCTAAATCACAGTGGCTATGTCTACACTTGCCCCCTTGGTAATCAGGCTGATGGGAGATTACTAATGAAGTTCTGTAACAGCAACGAAGGGTCCTGTGGCACCTTGCAGAGTAACAGAAAAGTTTTGAGCATGAGCTTTCGTGAGCACAGGCTCACTTCATCACGAAAGCTCATGCTCAAAACTTTTCTGTTAGTCTATGAGGTGCCACAGGAACCTTCATTGCTGTTACAGATCCAGACTAACACGGCTACCCCTCTGATACTTAATGAAGTTCTGTGAGGCAAATTCTCCCACACGGCAACTTTGAAGTGTCAAACTTCAAAGTGCCGGCATGCCATTTAGCTGTGGGCTCTTTGAAGTGCCCACACTACTTCAAAGTGCCCTTACCTCCCAAAATTTTGGGGAGTAACGGCACTTAAAAGTAGCACGGGCACTTCAAGTGCCCACGGCTACAGAGCATGCTGGCACTTCGAAGTTTTACACTTCAAAGTTGCCGCAGGGGGAATGGGGATATTTGCCTTATGAAGTGCTGCATGTGCATCACAGCACTTCATTAGTAATCTCCCATCACCCTGATTACCATGCCTCCTTCAAAGAAGGGGGAAGTGTAGACATAGCCAGTAAACCTTACATTGTCTGCTATTTTGTATTCTCTCATCCTCAGTGAACTTCATTGAATGTGCAGAGATTTATTATTATCAGGGGAATAATTAATCCATCAATCTGTTCAGTTTGACAACATTTAATTAGTGGCAAATTGAGCTTTACTCTTTCTAAAGATGAAGCAGTAAGGTGTCTTCTATTAGTGCTGAGTGAGAGACCTAGTGCCTTTACTGAATCTCAGTAGACAACAGAATCTCGAGACCTATGAAATAATCAGGTTCACGTAAAAAAGTTCCACACAGGGTTTGAGAAGCAAGGAATGCTTCAAATGGAGATTCTTTATTTAACCTTCAAATCAATTAACTAACAAAAGCCAGCTGCTTATTTCTTCATTTTCAGAGAAATGTTCATTTGTCTCCCCCCAACCCCGGCCCCCACCTGCTTTTAAAAGACATCTGTGGCTTCACATTACTTCTTCTGCTTGGAAGCTACAGCAAGCAGCTGTTCGCAGATGATGACAAGTTTGTACTTTGATGCAGGGTTCAAGAGAAAAAAACAGACACGTCCTTTTATTCCTGATTGTTGGAAACAGCACAAGAGACTCCAGCCTGCATAACTTCTGCTGAGAAAAACCACTTGCACAGCAGGTATTGCCTTGCTTAGCTCTACTCCAGTGACTGGGGACTGGGAATGTACAACGTGAGGACAGCTGGATCACTCCTTGCCTGTCAAACACTGTGTAGATCAAGTCTGAATAACTTGAATGCACAGGGATGAGTTCAGATGAGGGAAATTATTTCCTTAACATACTTTGGTAAGATAGTGAGCAAATAGAATTCATTATGTAACCTTCCACTCAACCAACCCTCTTCATCTGTTCTATTCGCCAGGGAAGAAAATACAGTTCCTCTTAAAACCAGCTTTTCTCAGAATAACTGAAAAATTCCTTTGAATTCTGACACTAGAATAAAAGTGACAGGAATATAAGCATGGATCTAGGCAAATAACAGATTATTCAGTATGCTGGGATTTCTGAAACACAAACAAACAAATTAACAAAACTGGCTTGGCCAGAACTGAATCCAAAAGTAACAAAACTTTTTAAAATTTGAAAAAAGTTGGCCAAATTCTTAGTTTCTCCACCTCAGGCAGATAGAAGATGCAAACCCAGGTCTTTAGTATCATAAGTGGAAGCTATGATTCCTGATGTAAATATTACAGCTACACTGAAGAGTTTTGTCAAAACCCAAAGAGTGTCCACAGTGAAAATGTATTCTGTCTACATACTGTTGACAGTACTTGGAACTTTGTCATCAGCCTTCTGCTTTTTCCCCCATGAGGCAGAATGCCTTTCTCAACTGAATCTGTCAAAAAAAAGCTCTGTGGATATTCTGGGGGTCCTCTGTCAACAGAAAGGGCTACTGGAACACTGGACATTCCTGTCTGCTGTGCTTCTGATTATCTGTTCTGTTGAGAGAGTGGACAGGCAGTCCGGCACCTCTCTGTCAACAGAGTGGATCAACAGAGTAGTTCACTTTCATGTGTGGCCGCAATCAGTCAACAGAAGTTTCGTTGGCAGATCTCTTCTGACAGCAACTTTGGTTGACAGATCACTGTAGTGTAGACATAGCCTGTTAGATCTACAATTGCTACTTTGTGAATGGTGGCTAAATTCTGAAACACATGTATTTATTGAAACTAATAATTAAATTTGTTTCAAAGTTGCACATACTTTTGGGTCAACCATAACTCCATTGTTGAATTCATTAACTATTAATCCATAACATGTCTCATAGGTGTCTTAGAAAAAAGCATATCATTTACAATAAGAATTTAAGACTTCATTTCCTGTAGACCATAATTCCCTTCCATTTACTCATGATGTGAATCCACTTTTCTTTCCTTCCCCAAATAATCACGAACAGTTCACTATGAGCATTTAGTAGATGAAATTAGATATGTAATTTGTGTTGGGCTCAACTGGTACTGATCATCTAAACTATGATATTTATGACAGTTTGCTAGTCTGATTTGGTGTAACTCCTAGATTCAGGAGGGAGATATGAAGAAGCCACAGGAGCTTGCAGTCTGTGGAAGAGACTTCTTAGCTTAGAGGCCAGTCAGAGATGAACAAAATTAGAGAATCTTAATATATTTTAAAGTATCTCCTCCTTAAGCCACACAAAATCTTGTCTAAGACTTCATTCCCAGAAGAATTAGGCTATTGCAGAGTGTATGATCACAGACTGGAGTTTATCTTTCGTCTCATTATATTCATACAAAATAACTGCAGGTTCAAATCATACAGTGAAAGATGCAATCAGGTTAGCTTGCTAGCTGGATAATTTAAATTGACTTACTGGAAGGGTTTTGGGAGCCCATTGTCTCCTTGTTACTAAGCAAAGTCCAATTTCATATAAATATACTATGTACAATATGACACTTTGATATTGACACAAATTAAGTTGGCATATGTGGTGTTAGTTGTAACTAATTTATGAGCCTATATTTCCTATCTAAGCTACATAGTTTATAAAAGTTTTTACACAGTGCAGACACATGAAATATTTAAAAACAATAAACTCCACCCGGGCAAGGGAGGCAAAATTAGTCGTTAATTTGTTGTATACTATTTAACTGAAACATGTAAAGTAACCTTTTGTTTAAAAATTGCTTTTAGGCAATATTGTTTCACATCATGCACAGAGAAGCTGTTTTGACCTTCCCCCCAATAATGTTCCTTTTCATACCAATATAAACATGGACATATGACCCTTAGCTACAGAGATTTTTTTTTAGTGTAATCTTGTAAAAACCTAGTCTGCACATTTCAAACCATACTGCTCTAACCTGATACATACCTTATTTTTGTACAGGTTGAACCTCCCTAATCCAGCAACCTCAGGACCTGACCAGAGCCAGGCAAGAGAATTCCCCAGACCACAGGTGTTCAATATTGTTCAGCAGCATTACCAACACTTTCACTGCTTACTGGGCTCTTAGAATACAGTTAGGGGTAAATTACAGCTAAATAACAGCACAGAACACTGAGAGCCAGGACTGGTGGCTGTAAAACTATGGGGCCGTGGGAAACTTGGCCACATCCATGATAAGTGGTCATCCAGCTAACTAAAATCATGCTGGATTACAGATGTCACTGGACGAGAGAATTCTGGATTAGATAGGTTCAACCTGTACTTCTCAAACTACAATAATGAAATATTTTAAGAGTCCCTGTTACAGTAAAAATCTGGAGAGATTACAAAAGAGCAGTTTGATCACATAAGAGACATTAGAATAAAATAAAATAAAATAAAACAATGTAAAATAAAATAAATGCCATTTTAGTTTACCAGGGCTACGTCTACACTAACCAAAAACTTCGAAATGGCCATGCAAATGGCCATTTCAAAGTTTACTAATGAAGCGCTGAAATACATATTCAGTGGCCCACTAGCACGCAGGCAGCTGAGGCACTTTGAAATTGATGCAGCTTGCCGCCACATGGCTCGTCCAGACAGGGCTCCTTTTTGAAAGGACCCCAGCTACTTCAAAGTCCCCTTTTTCCTATGAGCAGATAGGAATAAGGGGACTTTGAAGTAGCCAGGGTCCTTTCGAAAAGGAGCCCCATCTGGACGAGCCGTGTGGTGGCAAGCCGTGTCAATTTTGAAGTGCCGCGGCCGCCCGCGTGCTAATGGGGTGCTGAATATGTATTTTAGCACTTCATTAGTAAACTTCAAAATGGCCATTTGCATGGCCATTTCAAAGTTTTTGGCTAGTGTAGACACAGCCCAGGTATTCTAAATGCCTGTTTAGATTATTTGTAACCACTTGCTTCTTAGACAGACCTGAATGAGTAAATGAATGGGTTTTTAACTGTACAAGGCCACTTTCGTGGACCTTTTTAGCTGCTGGTTAAAACATTTGAATTACAATAAAGTTAGCTCAAAGCCTTTTTTGTCCTTTGGTTAGCATACTAGACAACCTTTGCTGTGGATGATGCTAATTTTCATCAGTTAAGTCACAAAAGTCAGGCTTTCTTAAATCTGAACATATTGCATTTCACAAGAACATTGTTAAAAAAATGTGTTAGGCTGTCTGGTTCACTAAGGAAAATTGCAGAATTACCAATTTTTGACTCACAAGTATTTGTTGATTTTATAATCCATCATCAAGTTCAAAAATTCCTGGTAGCCAGTATGAAAGTTCATGACAAGAATCTTCCTGCCTGCTTTGAGGTTCTGTAAAAAAATCCCTAAATCCTAAAGCTCTTCAGAAGATCAAGCCATTAACGTTTTAACCAATGAAACTATTTAGAGACCTCCTATCTTAGAACAAACTCTTCCTGACTGAGCACACTTTTACTGTGTCTATACAGTACTTTCCTTCTGGAAGGGGCATTCTAATGAGTGAGAGCAAAAATTCAAATGTGGTGCAGATTTAAATACTTCATGTCTCATTTATATACTCTCATGTGATCTCGCTTCCAGAACAGCCTTTTCTGGAACCAAAAATATCCATGTTCTCTCAGAAGAAACCCTCCCTTCTGGAAGAACCCTTATTCTTCCAAAGTTTGGTTTCTTCTTGAATAAGGGTTCTTCCAGAAGTGGGGGTTTCTTCTGAGAGAACCTAATCTACATGGCTGTTTTTCTTCTGGAAAAGGCTCTTCTGAAAACAAGATTGTGTAAGAGCATGCAAATGAGGTACAAGATATGTAAATCCACACCTCATTTGAATTTTCAGTCTTGCTCATTAGCATGCCCCTTCCAGAAGGGCAGTGCTGTGTAGACGTGGCCTTTGAGAATACAATATGTGTATGCAATTCTGAAAGGTGGCTTTTCCAAATTAAACTTTAAATGAGAATTACTTAACGTATACTAGAGAAGAATTATAAGATGAAAAAGTCTAATCTATAGACATTGTCACATCTAAACATTTGGGGTGAGATTCTGTGCTATACCAATAAGAGTTGTTAGCCCCTTTTCCTGCTCCCAAACCCACACTACTGAGAAGGCTGTCCCAGGCATAGTTTAGAGGTGCCTAAGGCTGTTCTGTGGCTCACAGCATTACCTGGAATGTATGAAGTGCCCCATTTAATGCTGCTACCAATTATGGTGAGACAGACCTTGGAAGGCACCTTTATGGGCTGTGTTCCTCAGTGCCTACACCATGGGACTCTTGCCCCAGCCAAGGCTTTGGAAAACTCTTTAGGCAGCTCCAGCTCTTTTGCCCAACTTGAAGCAAAGTAGCCGTTTTTACACAGGCCACTTCCAAAGGAAGTGGCATGCTAGTATACGGAGTGATAGATGCTAATAAGGTGTGGATTCAAATTCCCCACACCTCATTAATATAATGTCACGTGATTTGGAGTCTGGAAAACCATTCTTCCAGACTCCAAAACTCCGTGTAGAAGTGTGGCCCCTGGTGGGAGTGGGAGGGGGCTTCTGGAATGAAGTCCTCCTTCTGGAGGCCCCTTCTTCCCAAAAATTTTTGGGAAGAAGGGGCCTCCAAAAGGACTTCCTTCTGGAAGCCCCCCCAGGGGCTGCGCTTCTATACGGAATTTGGAGTCTGGAAGACCGTTCTTCTGGACTCCAATCACGTGATGTTATGCTCATGAGACACGGGGAATTTGCGTCCATGCCTTATTAGTATCTTTCACCCCATGTATTAGCATGCCACTTCTAAACAGCCAGTGAGAGGGTGTTGTCACTCTTGGTGATTTTGATTACTATTTAACTAGGATGCTGAGGGGATTTTTTTCAGCCAGTCTTCCTATTTCTATTTTGCCATAATTGTTTATCCTTCTTCTTCTACTGGTTAGTGCCAGACACCCCCACAGCCTTCCTGCTTCAATCCATGTCTATGTGCATAGGTGCTTGATCTGAGGTTACAGGGAGTAAAGTAACACCCCCACGTATGAAGGGGTTTCCATTGTATACAGGGATCACAGTTTGATTCAAGGGCTCTCAGCAGCTCCACTCCATAAATTGTTCCAGAACCCCTATCTATATGATGCAGCCAAGAAACATTAACAAGACCTATGAATATTTTTATTTTAATTGCACTTTATCCCTTAATTCATACCAGGCTTGAAGAAGCAGGATCTGGGGAGAACAGCCTAGGAAAAGTTGTACCTACCCCATAAGAGTCCACTTAAACAACTTGGCTGTGTCTAAGTTAGCCCCCTTCTTTGAAGGGCGAATGGAAATAACAGACCAGGGAATATCAGTAAGGCATCGCCATGCATATGCAGTGCCTCATTAACATAATGGCAGCCATGCAAATTTTGAAGCTGCTAATTTTGAAATGCTGCCAGCCAGTCTAGATGCGGATGCTTTGAAATACATGCCCAACTTCAAAATTCCCTTGCTCCCCAATTGAATTGGGAGTGAGGGAATTTCGAAGTTGGGCAAGTATTTCAAAGCACCCACATCTAGACTGCCTCTCAGCACTTTGAATTTAACAGCTTCGAAATTTGCATGGTTGCCATTATGCTAATGAGGAACTGCATATGCATGGCAGCATTTTGTTGATATTCACTGGTCCATGTCATTTCCATACTTCCTTCAAAGAAGGGGGCTCATGTATACACGGCCCTCACTATTCATTTGCCTACTGTTACGTTCATAGATGCCTACAATGATCTTACGACTATCTTACATAAATTACAACTATCATCAATGGCTTTTTCCTAGACTTAACCCCATGCTTCTTAACCTCACAAATATTTTATGGCAGAGCTAGTGTCTTGGCTCTGGAAACCTTGTGAGAGGTGAATAAGATACACTGCGCCTGAGAGTACACTACAGTGTTTTGTCAACAAAACTGGCATTTTGTTGACAAAAGTCATGGAATATCCATTTTATAAATACAGTCTGTCTACAGTGACTCAACAGAATGCAGCACTTCTGTCGGCAGCACTTTGCCATTTCCCCCAGGAGGCAGAACCCCTTTCTTGACATAATCTATCCACAGCAAGCCAGTGTGGATTCTCCAGAGACCCTGCTGTTGACAGACGGGGCTTCCAAGACACCATGCAGTTCTATCTGCTGTGCTTCTGGTTGGCTCTGTAAAGCGAGTGGCTGGGCAGTCTGGCTTTTCTCTGTCAACAGAATGGATTGAAAGAGCAATCTACTTTCATGTGTGGTGCAATCTGTCGACAGACATTTTGTTGAAAGATATCTTCTGACGGTAACTTCTATCAACAGATAGTTGTGGGGTAGATGTAGCCCTAGATGTAGTTTCTTTTCTACACCATATTTTGGAAAAGTAAATTGTGCAGGGTTTCCCTTTATTTACGTATTTATTTATTTATTTATTTTCATAGTTTCACAGAATGCATGTGTTAGCTCGTCTTTATTTCAAAATGTTCTTAAACTGAGATTTGTTGACGTTTATTAGACTGTTTTAACCTTATGCTCGTAAGAATGATTATTCAAGACTGTATAAACAGGTTAAACATTTGATGTTACTCATCATTCAAAGAGAGATAATGCAGTCCTAAATTCATACAGGCTACCTAATGTATAGAATAGTGGTTTTTCAATGTCTGTTAAAGTCTCAATCCATCAATGGCAATTAAGAGATCAGTCAATTGTTGGAAGACACTTACGAAAACATGTTCCAGATGGTATTCCTTACTGTATTTGACATCAGATGTAATTCAGGGTGAAGTAACTACATATTAAATGTTATTGAATCTGGTTTGTTATATGTATTTCTGATTTGCTTAAGAAGACATAACAAAAATTATGTTTTCACAATAAAACAGATTTCTTTTCTTACCCTATTTATTTATATTTTCAGAATACTAATGTTTTTTAGACTTACAGAAAAAAAATCAATGCTGGTCACTTAAGTTTTTAACTGCATTTAAATTACTCTATGCCATTTAACTCCCAGTTCATTAGGAATATCTTATTGCAAAAAAGTCACTATCCAATAAATTCAATTTAACTGCTATGCATATTAAGTTATTATTAATGAACTTCTCTCAAGGGCATGATTTGTAAGAATTAAGGATAATAGGTGCTTTAGAAGAAGTTTGTCATTTGTGTCAGGTATTTATATGGCTTCTCTGACTATAGTGTTAGAGCACCTCAATTTATAATCCCGAATGACTACGTCTACACGAGCCAAAAACTTCGAAATGGCCATGCAAATGGCCATTTCGAAGTTTACTAATGAAGCGCTGAAATACATATTCAGCGCCTCAATAGAATGTGGGCAGCCACGGCACTTCGAAATTGATGCAGATCGCCTCTGTGCAGCTTGTCCAGACAGGGCTCTGGTCAGGGAAATAAGGGGACTTTGAAGTAGCCGGGGTCCTTCTGAAAAGGAGCCCCATCTGGATGAGCTGCACAGTGGCGAACCGCGTCAATTTCGAAGTGCCGTGGCCGCCTGCATTCTAATGAGGCGCTGAATATGTATTTCAGCGCTTCATTAGTAAACTTCATTAGTAGACACGGCCAATATGTTTTTTGCCTAGAAGACCCTCCTGAGGTAGTGCTTTTATCATCATTTTACAGACAGGGAACTGAGGCACAAAGGCTTACATCCAAAAAGCTACTTAGGCACCCAAGTATCAGCTCTAGGAGCTTAAATCCCGTTTTGGCTCCACTGAAATCCACAAAACCCTCAGCTGAACCCTGTAGGTGCCAGATATTGCAGTTAATGTTTCCTTGGCATGCGTGTTTCAGCCTTTTTAGACATGTACTGCTGCCTTCCTCTAAGCATCCAGATGTCACCTAAATCCTAGACTGAGTCACAAACTAAGAGGTCATAAGCTGTCAGCTACTTTGGTCACACATGGTGCTTGATCCAGTAAGCATGCTCAGAGGCCACCAACAACATTGGGCCACATTCAAAATTCAGACAGAGGAGACGGTGTTTCCCTCCTTATGGCTTTTAGCACAGAGTATAGAGCATTTGCCTTAGATATGGGAGGCACAGGTTTTATTTGCCCCTCTCTTCCTGAGAAGGAGAAATTATTGGAGATGGGGTCTAACACCTCTCAGGGGAGTGCCTTAATCATTGAGCTATGGAGCATTCTGTTGTGGGGTTCCCTCAACTTCTGCTTTTGAAGCTGTCCTACTCTGGATAAGTAATGAAAAAGAGATTAGGCCTGGGGTCTTCCACATCCCCAGTGAGTACCCTAACAATTGAACTACAGTGTTGCTGTTCCTCTTCCTTTGTGCCAATATCTAGTCCACTCTAGATAAACAATAACTGACCATAGGTTCGGGCACTCATGTGGAAGTCACAGCATCCAGCCCCCTATCACTCTTCCACTATCTATCCATAATGGAAAAACTTCAACAAAAGAGATTGCAGGTGCCCCACATCAGCGTATGTTGTAGCTTGTGGTCAGATAATGCCCCCATGAAGTAAGTGTGTGTGTGTGTCGTGTGGGGTTGTCACGTTCAAAACCTTTCTCCCCTTCTAGCAGGGACAAGGGTGATTTGAAAGTGTGTCTGTCACCTTCCATGCAAGTGCTCTAACTACTGAATTTAGTCAGAAAGCAGCTGCCACCACGTCCTCTGTTTACTTTGTGTTGAGCAAGACAGGCACCTAAATGATTTCTTCAAGAACCAGATGCCTGTCTCCAGGTTCTCATTTGTGGATTGCTAAATTGATACAAGTGACTTCTATCTCCAAGGGCATGGTTGAGCTGAGCACAGACCCCAGCTCTGACAAGTACCTATTGGTCATCTGAAGCACCTCACTGATTTACATGCTGGCTTTTGCCAGTCATCTCATAGAGCAGGAAGGGACCTTAGGAGGTCATCTAGTCTAGTCCTCTGTACAGAAGCAAGCACCATCCCTTTTTGTATTTTTTTAAATTTATTTTGCCCTAGATGGCCTTCTCAAGGATTGCGCTCATAACCTTGGGTTTAGAAAAGCCAATGCACAAACCACAGAGCTAACTCTCCACCCAGAGTCTTACATCCTTATTTCTTCCCATTCATCATATAGGGAGCCTAGGCATCAAATTGGCTTTGTGGATTCCATTGTTGTTCCTGTGATTTTCTAGGTGCCCTAATGCTCAGTGTTGTAAGAACCACATCCCATCAAGGATCCCACACAGAGACTAAAAAAATAAACAAAGGGTCCTGTTGCACCTTATAGACTAACAGGAAAAGTTTTGAGCATGAGCTTTCGTGAGCACAGACTCACTTCATCAAATGCTGGTCCAAGACCAGCATCTGATGAAGTGAGTCTGTGCTCACGAAAGCTCATGCTCAAAACTTTTCCTGTTAGTCTATAAGGTGCAACAGGACCCTTCATTGCTGTTACAGATCCAGACTAACAAGGCTACCCCTCTGATACTAAAAAAATAAAAGACCTCTGAAAAGAACTGAATCCCACAGAAACCATCATGTCATCTTTCCTCTCTTTGGAGAAGAAGCTTCTCATGAAAATGTAGATGGAATTATGACAGACATAGGCAATAGGGAGCATCCAGAACTAGGAATGTCATGTAGCACCGATACTTTGCTTTCTTTAATTGTCCAACATTTTTATGTTTGTATTAGAATACTATCTGCCCATCAAATTGCAGTGTGATGCTTTTATCTTTGTTCCTGACTTTTGTTTTATTTTCTCCAGGAATAAATTAAAAATATTTTTAATCAGTCTCAATTCTTACTCTGTTCTTCAATTCTGTGCTATCACATCGTTCATATCAATTTTCTCTTTTACTTGCTGGTGCCAGGAACATACTGGAAGAAATTTTTTTTTTTGTGATCGGCACTCTGCTGTTCTCTGTCAATATTTTTAGCTTGTCTAATTATACTATGTAATATGCTCATGCTTATTTTTATAGATCTCTCAAATTTCCTTTTTATCAGACTTAACAAAATAATTACAAAACAAAGTACAACCATATAACTGCATAACATAAGAAAATTAGAAACATTTGTTATTTTACTGCTATAGTAAATGGTCAAGGTAAACAACTATTTCAAGTTGAATATGACACCAAGGATGGGTATCTCTTAAATTTTTTGAAAAGCAAGACAATCACACATAATAGAAACAATTCTTATTCACCTGATTTAGGAAGTAAAACTTAATAAAATCACAACTGCTTATTTCAAAATTTAATAGTGGACACTGGGTTTCCTAGAAAGCTAATTTCCTTTTCGATTAGAACCAAACCAGTAATGAAAATGTTTAAGATAGCACAGCCTCTTGGGCTACATTTACATTAGAGTGATCTATTGACAGGTTGTAGCCAGACACCAAAGCAGATCACTTTTTTGATCCACTCTTTCTAAAGAGAGTGGCCAGACTGCCCAGCTTCTCTCTTGACGGAATGTGGAGTCTGGATTTCCCACCATGGGGACCCCTAACTGCTTCAGGGCTATTGACAGCACTCACATCCCCAACCATGCCGTAGACTAGAGCATGGCTCCTAGAACCCTATCACAGAGGGTCACATGGCCAGCGAGCCCTTCCAGGAGCCCCAGCAAGGCATGTCCTTTCAGCCACATCTGACACCTCTTTCCTGCCCAATCTGAGGCTTGCCCACCTCTATGAGGGACAGCACAGCTACTGCAGCAGGGATCACATACTTTTTGAGAGAGATGCAGCTCTTTCCGCTGAGAGGAAGAAGGGGATTTTGAAAGGAGCGGGGTCATTTCAAATAGGATCCCTGTGTAGCCACGCCGAGCCACTCACTTTCAAAAGTGGCGGTTTTGAAGTGCTGTGGCCGGAAGCGTCCTAACGCTAATGAGGCACTGATTCAATTCACCGCCTCATTAGTAATCTTCGAAATGGCCATTTGCATGGCCATTTCAAAGTTTTGGCCAAGTGTGGCCACGGCCTTGGTGTACAAAGATTTAAGTCAAGTAAGTCATTAACCTGGTGCTGGCACAAGTAGAACACGAAGAAGAACACCAGTGATGTAAGGGACTTTATCTCAGTGTAGAACTGGTTCAGTTAAAATCCATTCACTAAACTCAATGAAATGATCCTTCAGTGGGCTTTGGGTCAGGCCTATAAAGTCCTAGATAGTCACTTTATTATGTAAATTAACAGTTTAGGAATGGCTTCTTACAGAAGATATATATGGGCTGTGTCTCTGCACTTCGAAGTACCCATTGTAGCTCTGCACTTTGAAGTACCCGCGGTTTAGCTGTGGCTACACGAAAGCCGGCACTTCGAAGTTTGCTGCTTTGAAGTTGTCACGGGGGACAATTAACTTAATAAAGCGCTGCATATGCACCGCAGCACTTCATTAGTAATCTCCTCACTCCCTACTCACCATCCTCCCTTGGAAGTTGGGAGCTAGTGTAGACACAGCCATGTATGACTCAATCCTGTTGTTATTAATGTTTGTATAAGGTATAGCTTTCAGGTAAGTGATAATAGGATTAGACCAAGGTATTGTAATGGCCACAAAATATCCATTACACTGTATTCTGAGTGTAAGTATCTAAAGTCCACTAACTTTCAGATTGATCTATTTTGTTATGCCAGCAATGTGGTAAGTTTTGTGGAAGTGGGTCATTCCAATGCCTTTAGCATCTTCAAAGCAATGCCACTTAAGCTGAAAAATAGCTGTTACTTCATTTTTAATCCTCTTTCACAAGAAGATAGTTTTCCAGAGTATTTTTCCCCTTATGTTTGAGCAGTGTTTTACTTTTTAAAAATATGATAGAATACGGAAGCATTGTGATTAATTAATAAACATTCTTTTCACTTTTGTAACAGTTTTCAGCTGAGGAGCTCAGTGAAGCGTGTGACCCTCAATTAATTTAGCTTTACAACATTGCCAGATCATACAAAGGGGTCACCATTAAAAATGTAAAATGTGCCAACTGTGTGTATAAGGCTACGTCTACACGTGCACGCTACATCGAAATAGTCTATTTTGATGAATAACGTCTACACGTCCTCCAGGGCTGGCAACGTCGACGTTCAACTTCGACGTTGGGCAGCACCACATCGAAATAGGCGCTGCGAGGGAACGTCTACACGCCAAAGTAGCACACATCGAAATAAGGGTGCCAGGAACAGCTGCAGACAGGGTCACAGGGTGGACTCAACAGCAAGCTGCTCCCTTAAATGGCCCCTCCCAGACACAGTTGCACTAAACAACATAAGATCCACAGAGCCGACAACTGGTTGCAGACCCTGTGCATGCAGCATGGATCCCCAGCTGCCGCAGCAGCAGCCAGAAGCCCTGGGCTAAGGGCTGCTGCACACAGTGACCATAGAGCCCCGCAGGGGCTGAAGAGAGAGAGTCTCTCAATCCCTCAGCTGATGGCCGCCATGGCGGACCCCGCTATTTCGATGTTGCAGGATGCGGATCGTCTACACGTGCCCTACTTCAACGTTCAGCTTCAAAGTAGGGTCCTATTCCCATCCCCTCATGGGGTTAGCGACTTGGGCGTCTCGCTGCCTAACATCGATTTCAACTTCAAAATAGTGCCCAACGTGTGTAGCTGTGACGGGCGCTATTTCAAAGTTGGCGCCGCTACTTTGAAGTAGCGTGAACGTGTAGACGCGGCCTAAGAGACAGAACAGTTTTGAGTGAAATTTAGGTCATATATTTCAAATTCCACTGTGCATTGACTAGAGGAGGTTGGAAATATTTTTAATTAAATGTTTGCAAAATTGAAACTTTTCACAGGAAAGAGTGTTTTTTATGGATTTCCTTTTTTTCAAAACAATAGAAAAAACGAAATTGTCAAAACATTTTTTTAATCTTTTTAAAACAACTTTTAATTTTTTTTGGTTCAACATGTTTTTTTCTTATTTTGAATATTTTTCATAGTAGACTGTTTTTTTCTTTAAAAACAACTTAAAATTGAAGAGAATTTTTCAATTGATTTGATCCCAACATTTTTTTTAAAGTTATTTGGTTGGCAAACATTTTTGCCATTTCAATGGTTCTCCTTTGTGGAAGCTGCAATTCTTTTTTCAAAATAGGTTCTCACACAGCCTTCACATTAATTGCTAAAGATTTTTCATCATCAGCCATGACACTATTATACAAGTTTACAAAACTGGGCATAATGAAATTCTGAGGCTATATCTGCATGGGGGCATGGCAATCAGGGTGATGGGAGATTACTAATGAAGTGTTGCAATGCATATGCAGCACTTCATTAGGCAAATTCTCCCCCGACGCAACTTTGAAGTGTCAAACGTTGACGTGCCAGTGTGCTGTTCATCCACAGGCACTTTTAAGTGCCTGCGCTAGTTCAAAGTGCTTTTACTCCCCATTTTACTCCCCACTCCCCAAAGTGCATGCTGGCACTTCAAAGTTTGTCACTTCAAAGTTTTCACATGGGGAGAATTAGCCTAATGAAGGGCTGCCTATGCATCACAACAGTTCATTAGTAATTTCCCATCACCCTGATTACCATGCCTCCTTCTTTGAAGGGGACAAGTGTAGATGTAGCCAGAGAGTGAATAACCAATCAAGGCAAGATAAGTCCATAGCAAATCAAAATTTAGAAATTGTGACACTTGATTCCCTGTCCCTTTCTCTAAACAGTGCAATTATACTGCCACCTGAATAAGAAATCAATGGCTAGATCCTCAGCTAGTGATTTTAATGGTGCTAAACATATTTATACCAATTGAGAGTCTGGACCAAAATAGAAAGTCACTTTAGTCCTTTTCAGTCTGGTAATGTCTGAATTCATATCCATTTTAGATTTATGTTTATATAGATTTGCTGAGCTTTAAAGATTGAAAACTGTATAAGAGCTAAGTATTAATCATATTTTTTCATACAGGTTATATAAGATTTTATTTTCTGGTAAGCATAGCTTCAATATTTATTTAGAATGTCCACATTCCAAATAAAATTTTATAAACACCTCCTGGGCTATTTTACCTGTAGTTTCTGCTGTTTAAGCTTGATGAGCTAATGTTATTAATCCCTTTCGGAAGTGCCTTGTAATATTTTGAAAGAAGGAGCTATTGAACTGCAACGTATAATTTTACTATGGTCACCATTATAGTCTGTACAATTCTGACTAAATATAAAGTATGGCATGAGTACTGCAGAAGTTAATTAAAATGCCAAAGCTACGATGCTTGGCATTTAAAGGACATATTGTAATTTTTAGTAATACTGCATGCTGAAAGTAAGGTGGAAAAAGAGAAAAAAACAAATATGTGTTCTAAAATAGGAAAGCAGTGCAGAATTCAACTTCTAATGCTCACTGAAGACTTTCCTATCACTGAGCTCTTTTGGTGTGCAGGTTGATGCATTCCTTTCCAAAAACACAATGTTCAGAAACATTTCCTACAGCTGTCCTTTATATGGGAGCCTGGTCTTATTAGGAACCAGCTAAAAATGCGCTCTGCAGAAACCCTGGGGCTGGCTCCCGGCTAGCCTTTATAGTTAGTACATTAGTCATTATCAACTAGAGATGAACTTGAAAAATATCCAAAATGTCTCCCAAATATCAGCCGGATGCCTTGCTGCCACACTTGCCACTTATGGGAATAATGGCACTTTGCCAGTTAAACAAAATTTCGATTTCTGCTGTATCTCTCCTGACAAGACTGCTTTTGAGGGTACTATTTCAGGTAATGATATTAAAAAAACCCACAACACTGTCCAACTTATGTAGGTTGTTTCATATGACGATAACCTATCCTCAACCATCCAAATGCACATTTTACAGGTTTCGTATTCCAAACACAAATTTCAGGTTTCCAACTTTTTTCAAGCTTGGTTGATGCACCTATAAGTTCAACTCATTTGGACAGCTTTTTAAAAACATGTCTAATCAACATTAAATTGCGTTCACATGTCAGAAGGAAAATGCTTAAAAATAAATCCCACTCATCTATGTCAGTAAAATGTTTTAATTTTCATTCAGTTTGACAAGGCTAAGTTTGCCACAGATAACAGGGGCATTTACAAATTGTATCTTATCATCAGATGACATCATGTTGCACTGAATTACATCTTGTCACATATAGTTAATGTCACCTCACATTGGACAAGATGTAGTCTCCTTTTAAGAAAATAATCTCATAGAAAAACTTTTTGACAAACACTGGTTTCCTAATATTTTGAATCCAATTTTTAGCTTGAAATGTTGACACCAATATTTTATCAAATCCATATCCTCTACTGCAGATTCTGACACCAACAAACACTGTGTTTATAGCCCTAAAAGGATTAGAATCATGGAAGTGATATTTTTCAAGATTTTTTTTTAAATGAGGGTTTTTTCAAACTCTCTTGGTGTAGAATTTTGAAAAATACAGTGTTCGCTGGTGGCTTAATCCTGTCCTACTCAATACAATGGGATTCTTGTTACTGGCTTCAGTGCAAGCAGGGAGTCTTTTGTTTCTTTTCAACATATGAACTAAAGCTTCACTCTAGGTTGCACCAGATATTTCTTACACACTCTATCTCAGAATGCTTCAAAAAGTGACATAATACAACTTCACAGCTAACCTGTAAGTAAAATGAAAGGGGAGTAGAAGTTTAAAAAGGCTAGGCAAAGCGAAAAGAGGTGTTTTAATTGATATTTGAAATGAGATGCAGAGTGGATGAGGTGCTGGCTGCTTCTCCAACATGTAGTTTGTGATAAAAATCCTGTATAAAAATAAATTCTTTCTCTCTAGTTCTCTGCAACAAACTATAATATCCTAATTACTTTAATCCTTCCAGCTAGCTTCAGATATATTTATACCAATAGATTGTTTTCAAATATTTTTTCTTATATTAATTTTCTCTATCTGTTTTCCCAGAGTTCAAGTTTTTCTCAGTTTTACCTATCTCCCTTGCTTCAGATGTACCTGTATTCCTGTAGTGCATGAAGTTTCTCAAGATATGACTCAACCCAGAACTCTAATTCCAAACCTCCTTAATATTTTTAGTCGAGGGTGTGTGGAATTTAAGTAACTGCAGTTGTTATTACTTTGGATTATATTCAAATTTGAAAATTGTCTATTTTATAAGTGTCATGCCAGATGTGCTCAAAATCTCTTAACAGCTCTTCTCCTTTACCATCACTCTTTCACTCCGACCACTGAGATTCTGGTTAGTCTGTTAACATCTCTGACCATTTCCACATCTCCTTTCATCTCTTGCCTCACACATATTTATTTAGTCCATGGTCTATATATTGGGTCAATAACCTTTCTGAGGCAAAGTGCCAACATTTGACCTATGTACTGGCCAAGTGTGGGTAAAACTTTTTAAAGTCACTAATAGTCCTATTTACAACTGCTTCATTAATAAATATACAGACCTTTACCATTTAGGTGGTGTTTGCGAGCATTAGCTGGTCTTTTGTTAATCCACAAGCAGCATGGTTTGAGCAAGCTCCCAGATGCATGGGGTAGGAGGGGCAGAGCTGGTATGCTGTCTAATTTGCTGATGAAAATTGGCTTGTCTGCCAGTCTTGACACATGCTGGGTGTTCGTGACTCCTGGTCCATAAACTTTCATTCACATTATACTCCTATCTTCCAATCTCTGACTGCTAGGTTTATGCCCTGACTTACATCCATTTTCTGCTTCCTGCAGTTCCTATTGTTATTATGCTGGGAGACTCTTTTCTTATCTTATTCTCTGGAGAACTGCGTGAACAAGCCAGAAAAAATGTAAACTTATAGAAGCATAGGGCTGGAAGTGATCTCAGGAAGTCTGCCACTGCAAATTCATACTCCCTTCATCCTCAGTGAAGAGCTTTCCTTTTTCTCCCTTAGAGTTTCATGCTCACTACCCTCACCCACTCTTTTCCACATTTGATATAGTTCTTTACTAACTCCTGGTCTGATCACTTGTTACTTCTCACAAAACCTTCTCTTACCGATAATTACTTATCTGCATGAGCCCTCTGTGCCCATTTTCAATATCCTTTTTCATATCTGCCTTTGTGCCCTTCCTGTGCTAGGGACTCCATTGTTTACTGTGTGTATCCATGTCTACCATCTCTTTCTTTAAGGCATGCTCCACACTGAGAATTTGCCCTTATTTAACTAAATATATTTTTTCTAATTAGATTTAATTATGTCAGTACTTCTTGTGTGGATGCTGCTACATTGGTTGCACTGGTTTGATTAACTCTACTTCAAACATGGTTCATCTGATGAAAATACTTTGGGTAAACTGTGTTCTCTCTTAAATTTATTTATAAAAATTGTCATGAACCCATTGCCAAAAAAAAAAAAGCAAAAGCAAATATAACTATGTATTTTTTCAAAGTATATGCATTATCATTCTGTTATGCCATGTTTATACTGTCCTCACCATCCTATCCCTCACAGTCTATATCCCACCCTTGTCATAGTCTCATAGGCTATGCCTACATGGCACCCTAATCTTGAAATAAGATACTCAATTTGTGCTATGCAAAGTGCATAGCTTATTTCAGAGTAGATTTCGAAATAGGCTATTTTGGTATGTGGTGCTGTCTAAATGGTGGCATATGTTGAAATAAAGCCCTATTTGGAGGTATCCCTGTCCTCCTCATGTGATGAGGTTTACAGGGATGGCAGAGTAGAGTGCCCATTATCTCAAAAAAAATGTTTCAAGGCAACAGGCATTTTGCTAGATGCAGGCAGTTATTTTGGGATACCTACATATCCCGAAATAGTGCCCCTGGTGTAGACATAGCCATATTGTTCCTGTCTTTTCTTTTATTGTAAGCTCTTTGGGGAATGTTTCTTTATTTATTCTGTACAGTGCTTTGCTCATCTATAGTACTGTATAAAATCTAATTACAAAATCCTGGTCCCGATTCAAGTTCCTGACCTTATCCCATTTCCTCTCTGGTTTCTAGCCCAAATGCCGCCACTTCAACTAATGGCCATCTCACATTTCATGCAGTTTGTAAAAGGTTTTGGGATTTGTGTTTGTGGAAAGAATTACCATGAATATGAAGGGAGAGGAACTGTGTAACAATGAGATAATTGCCAGTCAAGCTTCTCTGTCTAGCTTTAAATCAATTTATTTTTGTCATCATTATTTAAAAATAGATTAATAGAAAATTCTGGTAGACTAAGCATAGCCAAGACTCACCAGATAATAATTGCTAGGCTTTACATGGGTTCCTAGAGCAAGTGTTTGCCTGATAGTGAACCAGAACTGCCTACATCCAACATATTATTGTCAAAATTAATTTTCCTTCTGTTCATAAAATTTTTGTGCCTTTCTAAAAATATAGTTGAAAACCCCAACACTCACTCATGGGGGTTAAAACCTGAAAAGATGTGGTTTCTTTTATTTTTTTTTCCCAAAAGCCTTTGTATTTCCCTACAAATATTGGAGAGAATTTTAGGCTAAGGTTACGCTAGTGAGCTTTGCCAACAAAATCCTGGTTTTGTTGACAAAACCTGTAGAATGTCCACAAACAAAATGTGTTTTGCTGACAGTTTGTCGATAAATCTCAGCACTTTTTCCGGCAGCGTTCTGCCTGTCAGCCATGAGGCACAGGGGTCCTTCTCTCCACAGACAGTGTATTCGGAATAATGGCAACCCTGAAAGCTGTGGTTCCGTGTGTCTCTTTTGTTCAGAAAGCAGCCAGGAATTCCGGCTGCTCTGTTGATGGAGCCCAGAGCTCTTCCAATCGGCTTTTGTGTGTGGCCACACTATGTCAATGCAAGTTTTGTCAAGAAATCTCTGCCGACAGTGACTTCTATCAACAAAGCACTGTAGTGTAGTTTTAAAGTATTTTTTTAAACAAAATGGGAGCAAAGAAGATACGCAACACAGAGAACCAGTGCAATACATTCCTTGAACCTCTTCCTTTCTTCTTCTCTAATCCTAATTAAATAAATGTTATTGGCATGGCTAGAGAGAAACATTATATAAAGTACACTGTTCAGAATGTGAAAATATCTGCAAATTAACTACACATGAAAGATGAGGAAATATCTATACAGTCTGTATTCAAAGAAATGGAGAAAACAAACATATAAACAAATCGTGTATTTCTGCAGAGGGAATTGAATGGCCTTTATTATGTGTGTATTTAAAAAAAAAGTCAATGTTTAAATTACCTCTTCCAATATTTTTTTCTTGAGGAGACATAATAAGGACACAAATATATAAACTTGTTAATAGTTTTAAAAGTATTGTGGAGACCTTTTATATATAAACAATGGAAAAGCAGTACATTTATATTCATAATGTGTCCTGTCTCATGGATCAAGTATTGCAGTAGATATTTTAAAACAACAGAGATGGTATTTTTCAGTATTCTTGTTAGTGTTTTGTGATGCCATTAATTTTAGCTAGGAAGAAATACCATTTGTATTCTGCCGTGTGTATTGCTACCTTATACTCTCTAGTGATTAGAACGTAAATATTTGCTAGTGCCATAACAATTTGAGCCTTATATTTGTTGGGTTTCTACAAAGAATACATGTTGTTTAGTACTATATAAAACAGATGATAGTCATTAAAATGGAGCAAAGTAAATTGTCCTTATTGTTTGTAGTGTGATGGATATCATCTTAAAAGGCAGCATAGCTATATTATGAAAGTCAGACAGAGCGCAAAGCACTTAAAATTATGGAGGCATGCTAGGACTGCAGCACAGAAAGTTCCTGGGGATTTGGGTTCACATTCTGAAAGTTAGAGATCACAAGTGGAAAACAGCATTTTGAACATGCCCCACTCCCATCAGATCTGTAAAGTTACAGAAGGTTGAGGAAGGGTTATTTTTAGCTTTTGCGAAGAAATGTGTTCAAATCCATTTCCCATGTTAGTTTTGCTCATAGCTACAAGGACAGGTTGATGGAACTGGCTGGAGTAAAGAATGCTTGTCTAGCTGTATCTTGCAGCCTTTTCTGAGACTGAACCACAGTTTTATGTTACCTTATTTTCGTTTCTTTTTATTTATTTGTTTTTTGCCAGTTCACAGTTCCAGCAGAATGATGGAAGATGTGTGCCGATAATTATTTAGTGTCTGTAAGGAGGAATGGAAGTGCAAAAGACATAAATTTAGTGAGTTAAAAATAAGACATAAATTTAGTGAGTAAAAATGAAGACTATCAAAATTACCACATTACAATTTAACGCAATAAGAGCTACAGTGATACAAATTACTTAAAGACCAAATGCTTGGGTGGTGGAAAACTAAGCCACTTCATTTGCTTTACTGGAGTTTTATACTTTTAAGGGAGCAGAGAATTTCACCCATAAATATTTGTGTTTCAAGGCTTAGGGATTTTTTTCCCCCAACTCCAACTAAGTGAATACTAAGGAAAGAATCTTACAGTAGTCCAATTTTTTAAGTTGTCTTTCGTTGACAAGATTTTGTTTAAAAACTTAAATTAATTTAGTCCTTTATTTTTTTTTTACATTTTAGGCTGAGAGTTTCCATGAGGAGTGACTGACTTACTTTGGTTTTGTTTGTTTGTTTGTTTGTTTTTGTGGGAGGGGAAGTTCCAGCAAAAAATATTTATCCTACTGTGGAGTATTTGTCAATATTATACGTCTTACAATAATTTCTGTTGAAAAGCTTTAGTTTCTCCTTGAGGTGGATCAGGAACTTGATATTTGTCAGGAAGGTTTGCCTGGTATCAGGGATGTACCTTTCTCTGTTCCTGTGAAAAACAGACCAAATTTAGACACATTATAAGACTCTGAAAAATCTCAGTTTGCATAGCCCGTTGAGACTGTTCAGATTCTTGCAGTTATAGTAGAACCTCAAAGACATGAACACCAGCGTTACTGAGTGGTCAACCATACACCATGTGGAACCAGAAGTAAGCAATCTGAAAGCAGGGAAGACCCTCCCAAAAAATCAACGACTTTATTGTTCCTGTATTACATCTTTAAGGTAGGCACATTTGAGCTACCTGTTCCCATCCCTACCTCTGACCCCAGGGGACTCACTTACAGGTATACAGTAAAGGTAATGGTGCTGCCAAAACAAGTCAGCCACAGTCAGCAGAGCAGGAGCAGCACTGAGGTCTGTGTCACTTTCCTGTAAGCTGTCCCAAAGGGACTTCAGTGATCCAACCCATCAAACACATTTCCCATATAGTAGGCCCATGTCTCAGCACAAGATTATTTATGAATATTTCCACTGGACAATGAAATAGAGGTCTGAAATTAACTTCTGAAGTTGAATTCCTCTGAATCATGCATGATGGGAGTGAAGAAGTGTGGAGATTGGCCTGTGCTTCATGTAACAGTTATTGTGTCCAATTTTCAAGGCACCAGTTAGACTGTCATGAGAATAGTTTGACACATCATGTCTTTGAGTCTGTTTCTGTTTCTTTGTGCGTGTTATATTCCATTGCAGAGCATTTCTTAAAAGGCAGCAAAACTGAGGCTTTATTGCTTAGGTAGAAAGGCTGTGAGACAAATCTACAATATGCATTTTTTATTAAATAAGGCAAGAGAATCTTTTTTTCATCCTGCCAAGTTTGCCTGGTGAACCACTAATAATATAGAACTAGTGTTCAGAATCTGTTGACACCTACACTTTTGCCCAAGGCATGCAGGAAAAGCCAAGAAAAATGATAATTGTTCTTTTAAATAATGCATTTTATCCCTAGAGGCTAACATCTTTCTTTGGTTCCTGCTAATTTAGAAAGGAACCCATTGCTGATAGGTAAACTGTAAACTGCTCTCTTCTTCCTCTGTTTAATTTATCACCCAGGAACCCAAGCTGCCTGCTGAGTTCACCTTGTAATTTATCCCTAATTTGAGGGAGCTGCCAACTTGATTAAGCAGAGCTACAGAATGAGTTAAACTGAACCACTTTATTAAAGATTAGTGACTTGCAGTGGGGAGAGAGCACTGTAGACTAAGAAAAAGGATGTCATCTCAGATAAAAGATTGTGCAGGGTGAGATTGCATTGCGGGAAGTAGATCAAAGAGTCGCTACCTGGGCTTTCCTTTCAGCAAGGAGTAAAATTATTTGCAGGACAATCTACATCATCTTGAGCTATGTTCTGACTACACGGTTCCACTGTACATGCCATTTTTGGTCAGGAGAGGTATAGCTTCATTATTGCCACTAACTGGTGAAATTACTTTGAATGCCTCTATGGTTTATAGAAGAGATTATAGAACACTGGGTTTGATTCCTTTAGAAATGAACAATACTTTTACGTATTATTTTTGGGCTTTTGTTATCTTATATGAAGTGCTATGTTCTACTGGTTACTGTAGGATTCTTGGGTTACATTCGTGCCACATGTCCATTCTCAAGCATTTAAAAATCATGACTCAGGATCCCTAAAAGTCAGATTTCAAAATACCTTTTTTTGTCCTTCTGCCTTTGAACTTTCCAGTTATACTGGAGTACCATTTCCAGCTCTTTCTATACCCATGAGAGCTAGGCACTTGCCTAATATACTCACAACTGTGCCGAAAGTTTTTATTTCAATACTAGCATTTGAATGAGCCACAAAATAATTTATGACATCTTAATTCATTTGGGGGAGGTGCTTCTAAATTTTTTCTGTGATTAGTGTAGTGGGGTGGATTGGGCATCCCACTACGTGGAAGGGGAGGAACCCTTCTGGCAGCCATTTTGCCTGGAGCCTGGCCCCTCCCAGTCACCTGACCAGAAGTCAGGAAGCAGGGCCAGGGCTATAAAAGCCCAGGCTGAGGGCTCAGTTGGCACTGAGCCTCCAAAGAAGCCAGATGATGGTCCTGTGCTCACTATCTGGCAGCCTGAGGACTCTGTGGGGGGCCAGCCTCCAGGGGAGCCAGAAGATAGCTCTGGACTCCCAGCCACGGTGGTGGAAGCCTGTCTGAGTGAGACCAGGGCCTGAATTGAGCTGCCTGGGCCCTTGCTGATCCAGATGTCCTGGGGAACCCAATGAAACCTACTTCCTGAAGAAGACCAGCCGGACCCTGAGGACTGACCAGACTATCCACCTCAGCCTGCACCCTGAGCCAGCCTGAGGTAAAGGAGCCCATAGTCTGCGCATGCCTGGATCAGGCCACCTGGATCCCAGCCGAACCTGGAACCCCATGAGCACTGAGAAGTTGGCTGGACACAGGGCATCTGCCTGGGGGAGACTGGTCCAGGGGATAGAGAGGATCATTAAAGTACCTCAGGTTGGTGTGTTGCGGTATGTATTTCCCAGTGATCCATGCAGCAGACTGTGCTGCTGTGACCAGGGTCTCTGGTCCAGGATGCAGTGGAGCAGATGGGCTCGTATCCCCCAATACCCACCTGCTGGGTGGCAGTCTCTTCCTCTGCCAGCACAGGCATAGTGTCCATGCCCATCATGGAGTGGGTGAATGAGTTGGTTGCCCTGCCCTGAGCTAGGGCTGGGGCTCTCCTGAGTGAGGAGCCAACATTAGTATGTTGCTGTCCCACCCTGAGCAAGGGCCTGGGCTTTATACAACTGTTTACTGTGTTTGTTTGCTGCCCCACCTTGCTTGGGTTCTCTCAGATGTTTGCCACCCTGTCCCGAATTAGGGCCTGGACTCCCTTTATAAGACTGTTTGTTGTCCTGCCCTCCACCAGGGCCTAGGCCTGCTCCTCCTCCTTGCTCTAGGGCTTGGGCTGTTTCAGATGTTTGCTGCCACACCCTGCACCTGGGTCTGGTCTCAACTGTGAACTGGTTGGGTTGTCATCCCACCCTGTGTTAGTGCCCCACTTTGCTCCAGGGCTTGGGCTCTTCTGTTTATGTGCTGCCCCACCTTGAGCTAGGGCCAGGGGCTGCCTAAGACTGTGGGTTCATTCCCCCACCTTGATCTAGGGCCGGGGGCCACCTAAAATTGTGGACTTGCTGTCGCCCTGACCTAGGACTAGGCCCTGACAAAAGCTAATTTTCCCCAGCCCATGCCTGATGTAAGGCAGGGGGCTTTGAACTGTTGCCTCTCACCCACCTGAGGTGAGGTGGGAATCCACCAAATAAGTGACTTGGGGGTTGCTTGGTACTCATGGTAGTGGAATGTAATGGTCACCCACTGGCCCAGTAGGGGAGTAACCCTTCCATGAGCCCGAAACTGGCTACATTAGGCATAAAGAACTCAGTCTGTATACAGTTTGTATAAAAATAAGATTATATATGTCAAATAGCTACAGTAGTAAACTAATCCGCTTCTTATTTGTTAGAGTGAAATCAGCCTCAAACAGAAATTCTCAACAAGGTAAAAGAGTTTTAGCTTGGTCCGTTGAGTATGGTTTTATAGTCATGTCAAGGCCTTGATTCTCTGAAGTTAATTTCTCCACTGTGAATCAATCTAGCTATTCAGGGATATAAACTAATACATTCCTTTGCTCTGCTTGAGCAACTTTGTTTTAGTTACTAGAGATTTGCAACACTTTGTGGTCTGATAGACCACTGAACCAATTATCCATATCTCATAAATTTTATAATGGGTCGAAAAAAATTAAGGGACCCTGGATGAACATATGTTTGGTTAAGTCTATAAAATTTTATTCCAGCTTTATACCCACAGCTGCCACACCTGGGGATTGCTGTGGGGTATTTTTTATTAATTGATTTTCCCCTAAGTTGTAGAAACACATCTTTCTCTCTATACGTTTTATTTCCTAGATCTACAATTCCTTATGCTTTTTCACCCAGTCATCCAAAGTAATTTTTAAACCTAAGAAAATAGAAACAAAATATTTAATAACTAAATAAATGAGAGCCTGGACCCATATGATTCATATAGGTAGGAAGATCTTGAGTTCCAGATTTCTAATCTGGATAGACCAGCTCAAATCCTGGTTCCTGGGAGTCTTAAATTTTGCAAGCCATGCACATTGCATTAGCTACAAAATAGCAAGCTTGTTTTCTGCATATTAACTCCTAAGGGCAAAGTCCCTTTCACCTTCAGAGCTAGCCAGTGTGTATGCTGGATATGTTAATTTTGGAAGGCTGCTGGGATGGAGTGAATTTCACACACGTGTTCACTGAGACATGCATTCTCTCTCTCTCTTTCCATTCTTTCTTTAGTTCTGTTAGTCTAAAATAAGTCACTGAGACTGAAAATAACTTCTTGTGTACACACGGTGGTGGATTGACACTGAAGATTTATTGCATCTGCTGTAGAGCTGATAAATCAATCTCTAAGCTTGCTTTGGTCAATGCTGGTACTCCACCAAAACAAGAAGAGTAGCTGGCATCAACAGGAGAGCAGCTGCGGTTGACCTTACTGAATGCAAGACACAAAGGCTGTGTCTACACATGCCCCTCCCTTTCAGAAAGGGTGTGCTAATGAGGCATTTTGGAACAGGTTAATAAGGCACTGATGTGCATATTCAGCACCTCATTAGCATAATGGTGGCCAGTTGCACTTCGAAAGTGCTGCTTTCAAAATGCAGACTAGCCGTATAGATGCGGGCACTTTGAAATAAGCACCACACTTCAAAATTCCCTTATTCCCAATTCATTTTGGGAATAAGGGAATTTTGAAGTGTGGGGTTTATTTTGAAGTGCCCGCATATTTACAGCCAGTCTGTGTTTTGAAAGTAACACTTTTGAAGCACAACTGGCAGCCATTATGCTAATGAGGCACTGAATATGCATGCCAGTGTCTCATTAACCTGTTCCGAAGTGCCTCATTAACATGCCCCTTCCAAAATGATGGGGCATGTGTAGACATGGCCTAAGGTAATACGTCGACTTCAGCTGCACTATTTGCATAAGTGAAGTAGGTCACCATCGCCATTGAGTGTTGAAAAGGACAAAGTTTGTTCTTGGTCTCTGACAGAGGAAACCAAACTTAGTGGCCTGCCAATGCACACTTGACAGTCATCAGAAGTTCAAGAGCTGGGACACACAACAGGAGCTGAGGTTTGGGGCTTCATCTTTACTCTGGCTGGTGCTCTGAGACCCCACATCACCACTGGACAGAAGCCCCAGAATGTCAGTCCCTGGTGCCCTACCACTCCACTGCAAGGGAAAAGTCCTGAGCTTACCCCCAACTCTGGCTGATGGAGAATGGGATTGTGGGGGATGGCTCCACAAGCTGCACTTAAGAGTCACATGTGCATCACGAACCACAGTTTAGCCCCCACCCTCCCCAGTCTATGAGGACTCTTAACAGGATCATCAAAAGTCAAATTGTATGACTGGTCGTCCTGTAAAGGAAGAGAGGACAGGAATGTAAAAGAGTCAATAGATTTGCTATGGCTATGTTGCTTAGCATTTTTTAATTTTATTTTTTTAAGTTTTTATTATAAATTTTAAACTTTAAGATGCACCAAATAGCAAAACTGAACCTCTTTAACAGAACAAGCTACATAAGGTGACAGGATCATATACTATGGTTAAAACACCTGCAATATAGTACACATTAAACTCAACCTCACTGGAGTCACTAGAGCCATGTTAACTTACAACATCCAAGGATTTACATGCAGATGGATTTGTCCCACCTTCCAAGCAGTCATCATGAGGGTCACTAACAAAGATTTTTTCCTCTAGTTGTAATTGTTTTCTCCATAAACAGAATAGGAAAATTGAAATATGGAGATATACATATCTCATGGAGCTGGAAGGGACCTCAATAGGTTATTGAGTTCAGCACCCTGCACTCAAAGTATGACCTATTACCATCCCTCCTGAGTTTTTTTTTTTTTTTTTTTTAATCTAGCCTGCTCCAGAATTTTGAAAGGCCCCCTCAAGGACTAAGCTTGTAACCCTGGGTTTGCAAGGCCAATGCTCTAATCACTGAGCTCAATAAATCCTTAAATTTTAATAGATTGCTTAGAGCTGGAGGTTTTTAGCCCCGCTCCTGATAGCTACCACCTTTCCCACCTCTCTCAAAATGGAGCTGCAGAGGTCATGGCAAACTATGTAGCTTCTCCTAATTCTGAGACTTCAATAAATATAAAAATAAAATAGCTGTGAGTAAAAGCAACCAAATGAAGGAAAGGCAAAATTAATTCTGTGGTTGTTTAGTTCTTTTCCTGTTGCTCCTTAGAATTCACAAAGACATTTAGTGCAAATAACATATTACCTATTTAACCATTGCAAAAGCCAGCCCCCTGGGCATTCTTGCTCCACTCTATCACAGGCCCAATTTATGGCCTCAAAGCACAGGTCTATTTAAACTGAGACTCCAGCTGAGCAGGCAATAATCTTAAATATGTAGCGAGCCTTATTCATGACTTAAAAGTACACTTTATATGTCTGACAAAAATAATAGCCAAGCAATATTTCTCAGCTAGCACATGGACAATTGTTGGCAACTTGCTTAGTATAATAACTGCAGTTTCTTTAACTGAAATAAGAATACATTTTTCTTTTCAACTTAAACCTCATATCTTAGTCAGTTGAGCTGCTTTGCATACAAGATTTTGGATATTTCTGCCTCATGTAGGTGCTGGAATGAAGGATACCGATGGGTGTCGGGCCCAGCACCCACTAGCTGGAAATAATTTTGATCACATACAAGATTTCACATTTGGTTCATTGGCTGTCAGCTCTCCCATTATATGAAGTGTTCCTGAATCCCTGCTGTCTGGTATAAGGGCAGAAAGACAAGAAGCAGTTTAAACCACGAGAGATCTTTAAAGGCTGTAGAGGGAATGGTTCTTTCTACCCTAACTAGGCTACAGATCTGCGTTTTAAGCAGCTTGTGGGCATTATTGTGACCTCACCATTCAGTAGCAAGTGTACTTCTCAATCTGTGGTGATAAAGACTGGTGGGTTCATGTAGTCACACATCTACTACCTTTGCTCTTCCTCTGTCTTCTAATGTGCTGAGCAGCTCATGGTCCCCAGAGTATAGCTATGAAGTGCACAGGAAGTCCATCTGTCTTTATGTAGAGGACCCAAAGTGTTCTGTAGGTCCAAGTGTCAGCCTCTCTAGGAAGAGGAATTGGTTAATATTGAATCAGTATAGCTATGAAGAGATTCAGAATTCTTTCTGTGGATGCTATCTTAGGTAACTCAAGCAGAAAATGAATTAAATTGAACAGGCGCATATTTGTGAGTTTGTGCTGGAGTCACTGACTGGAGATACACAGCCCACTAAAAGTTAAAAGATTAACTTTAATGTGTTCCAGTAATTGTGGAAAATATAATCACATTAACTTCATTAATCCAAGGAAGCAAATGTCTCTTTTCATTGAGTGTACTTTAACTGTGTTATCGTCAGGTAGAAATAGTTAGGGCACTGGGAAAGCAAGTTATTGAGACAGAAACCTGGGAGTCAAGGAACTGGACAATCATTCCTCAAGATGGGCAGTCTGTGGATCCACTCATCTAGGGAGCTTAGTAGCACAAGGAGATGACCAGCCTGGGATCTAGGGCATGCACATACTTGCTTGCCAGGTGGGCAGATCATGTAAGCCTAGGAGCTGGACAGCTTGATGAGCTGCCCACAAGGCAGCTGATCCAGTGTGCAGTAAGGAAGTCAAAAAAGAAACCCAGCATTTGTCCAGCAGGCGTGGAGACGAGGAGCCTGACAGCCCATCCTGAAAGCTATGGGGGACTTGAAATAATAGGTAGCCTGGTGGCCCACCAAGTAAGCCTCAGGGAAACAGAAATCCTGCGGAGCAGGAGAGGTGGTCATCCTGACAGCCTAGTTTGAATGTAGTTTTGGTGGAATCAACACCTTCCCATGGAACTTATTTATCCTATTAAATCAGCATTTTCCAACAAAAAGTTGTTCCATTGAGAGCTTGTTAACTAGCTTGCATTTGGACTTCATTAGGAAAGACCCAAAATCTTTGGTTCATGCTCATTTTAAATTAACAAGCAACAGACTTTATTTAACAGGGTGATGAATTTGTAATGTGCGTGTTCAGTTTAAATGGCCTTCATGAAAACCAGACTGTATCCATTCCTATTTAGAGATTTTAAAGGTAGCTGAGAAATTAGATGTACCTGTTAGACTGGCAGCTATAATATCTTATTCCAGATTCCAGGTCTCTTGGTTGAGCCCTAGAAATCTAGGACAAATGTCTAGATGGAGGAATTTCTCCTGCAAACTTCAAAGAACCACTCTTTAATGCTGGAGCTAACTTGGAAATCTAAGTGCTTGATTTAAGATTTTTAAAATGCCATTGCTTCTTGTTCATTTATTGACTATGGTATTTACAGCTCTTTTGGGAGCTTGTATAATAGCTACTTTAGCAACGTAACCTGGATTGATTTTCATTCACCGATGTTAAAAGAAAACACAGACATACCAAACTACTTATTCAGTCAAAACTTATAGTTCATCCTCCTATTTTAACCATGCTGTAGATTTCTGATCTTCTTGTTCTTTTCAGGAAGATCAGTGACAAGCTTAATATTGTTCCCACAGTCTTTTAAAAAATGTTTTGAAAGACATTGATTTTTGCCAAGGTACCCAGTTGAAGGTGTGTATGATGGGGTGTGCTTGGCCTTTGCAGCTGCTACAGGAGGTCCCACTGCCGTATTAAATCCCACCCACTAAACAACAAAGAGTGAGGAAAGAAGCAGAGAGGGTGGTTGCCTGTAGAGACCTCATGGAACAGCTAATCAGAGTCCACTGGCCTCAGGTAAAGCAAGTACATCTCCTCTTGCTCGATCTACACTGTGCTTAAGTCAAAGTAAATTTATAACTCAGAGGCAAGAGAAAAAATCCCATACACCCCAGTGACATAGCTTACATCAACCTAACATGGTGTCTACATCATGCTATGTCCAGAGAAGATGTTGTTCCCCCAGCTTACCTTCTGCCTTTTCAAGAGATAGAAGAATACTGAAGTTGACAGGAAAGAACTCTTTCATCAACCTATTGTGTCTTCACCAGACCTGTTAAATCATCAACACTGAAGAAATCACAGAAGTGTTGAATTTGTATGGCCCACAGTAATGTGAGTCCTGGCTGCAGAAGGTGAAGAAGGGAATCCTTCTATGGCCAAAGGAGACCAACACGTAGGTAGAGTTTGTGGCTTGCTGAAATGACATTGAGATTGTAGAGGGAGAAGGAGCTGAGAGTGACTCTGAGATAGGGCTGAATTTAAAAGCCCTATTGTAGGGTTTAAAAGCCTAGCAAAGAAAAGGAGACTGTTTTATTTGCTGCATTTCTAAGGAAAGGGGACTTATAAGTTTGCAACATCTCTACACAAATCAAGGGAACTGTATAAGAAGTTGGAGCAACTTGTTTTGATCAACAACCACAGAAATGCTCTCACTGTTGTATTGTCTCCACATATTCTAGGACATGAAAGAGTGAGACTTGTTAATAACCTAAAAAGGGCTCATTTGGACTTTGTGACTTGGCTGGAGAACCAAGCTGCTGAAGATACACCAAGGCCACCTAGAACTCACTCAAGGGGGCAAAAGGACTGTGGCACCGCACCTAGCCCCCCTAAGACACTCAAGAGGCGAGTACCCCTTTACAGGTTTCCCTAATGCATTGAGGTTCCACCCTGTTTCCTGGAGATCCACTCCTTCAGACACTTACTGTCTCTTATTTATATGACTTTCATTCTCAATGCAATGTATTATCTAGTGGTCTGGCTTGAAGTGTTTCCCTAGTCTGAATATGACGAGTATTGATAGAAATAGAAGTATCACTCAGCTAGAAACCTTTGTATATGACCTGCGTGTTGTTGTAAGGAATGATTTATCACCATGTTACTTCAGGTTTGCAGCAGTGCAAAGTGTTGAATTTGAGCAGGAGTGCTGGTGTAAAATGGAATAACTTTGGTGGGGTTTTTTTTTCATTTAGTTTGGCTGGACTTCTGTTAAGATAAGCAGTAGAATATCATTAACATTTTATGGATTTGTAACCCAGGGGTCAGAAACCTTTCTGGGGCAGAGTGCTGAAATTTGATCTTTTGACTTCTATGTATGGTCTGAGTGCCAGTAATAATTTTTAAAGTCACTAAAAGTCCTACTTACAATAGCTTAATTAATAAAGTCCATCTGTGACATGCATGTCAGTTTGTGCTATAATTCTTATGAATAATGCTGTAAAAATAAAATGTTATACTCAGGGCTTTTGAACAATGAGGTCAAATATCAACAACAAAAAATAATTTGCCTTTGAACACAAACCACCCAGAGTATGTGCTCTGACAGGGGCTCCGGTCCCAGCCCCATGATGTGGAGTGGGCTCCAGGGAGGGGGGGCTCTGGCCCTGCCCTGCAGAGTGTACTCCAAAGAAAGGGGGCTTCAGAGAAGGAGGGAGGGCTCAGTCCCATGTCATGGCAGGGTCCTCATGTCTGGGTCTCCATTCCTGGCCCTGTGACCACCCATCAGGGGACCAGGGCTTTGGCACTGTGTTGGGGGTCCCTGGCCCCAGCACCGTGTCTCATCACGGGCAGCAGCCTCAGGGTAGAGGCTCCAGAGGGTCCATGATGGGGAATATGGCCCCAGGTCTGGCCCTATGCCATGGCAGGGGAGTCTCCGCAGCTGGGGATCTGGCCCTGACCCCACACCACATACTCCGGGGAGTAAGGAGTGCTCTGGCCCTGCACTGTATCAGGAGCCTCCAAGACAGAGCTCTGGCTCCAGCCCTAATTTTGTGCTGCTCTAAATCAGCTTGAGTGCTGAGAGTGACGTGTGCAGGGTGTTGACCATCCATGGTATAAACAATTTTGGGTGCATATGTGCACAAAATTCTTGCCTCACATCAAAAACATTTGCTTGGGTTCTTCTAGATTTTAACTAATTGAAATCATGCTCTGTCTGTAGACTCAGTGTGCCTTCATGTAAAAACAATGTGCTCTTAACTCAGGTTAAAATGGTTGTGGAGACAAGGCAAATTCAGCTTTTAACTTGAGTTAATACATTAAATTAAAACCTTTAGAGGAGACTGCCATTGAATTCAAGCCATTAACCTGAGGTAAACCTAGTTACCATAGAGTCAATGCTATTTTAAATACAGTTAGCTGAACTTTGATTTAAAAACACACTTTTAAAAAAGGTGCCAACATGCACTTGTCCACCTGGACAATAGAACAACTGCCATAGTTCTACAGCCACAGAACAGTTATAATTTTGTATCTTTAAAAAAAAAAAAAACCCTTCCATGGGCTACCAATTTCCTCTAATCTACAGTAATATAAGGCAGTATTTTTTTGTGCTGGTAACTACCGGTACTGAGTACCAGCACCTCTGCAGCTCCAGCCATAGTATTGGCTGGGTAGGGAATGGGGAGCCAGCTGAGTATCATGTCCTCTTTTAACAAAGAAGGCAGTGATAACAGGTACAACCATTCAATGAACTTACATTTATTTATATTTATAAGATTACTTGCTAGACTGAAGATGGCAATATTTAATCAGCATTTTCATTCTATCTAAAACAAAGGCACACACATTCTGTGTTTCTATATTGTACTTGGCAGTAGCTTCTCTTTCTTTTACTGTATTCCTTTGCAGATTGTTGACCATAGTTTTCTCACAGTCTGGAAATACAAAAGGCATGTAGAGTAATGAAAGGATCACTAATTCACAGGCATAGAGCTAAAGCAAACTGTTCTGTTCTTCAGCATATTGTGAAAAGTGTAGTTTACCATTTGTTTTTATACCAGCAATTAATTTTTTCCTTCTGCTTTTCTCTCAGTGGTTACTATTTCTTCTCCTTACAACCATGCTCTGAAATCATGCAGATTAAGCCTATTCAGAACTATGATCCTGGCTTCACAACATTCCTGTCTGAATAAGCAATGACATTAGCTGCCCCTCAAATTAATTTAGTTTTAATGTCACATTGTTATAAAATATGTTGGAGATATCAGAGACTTACAAGTTTTCACTTTATGTCCATGCAGGAGCAGAATTGCACCGTAGTATGTGAGAGTGAGCTCAGGTTTAGAAAATGTTGTATGTCAGTCACATATCACAAAACACTATACACTGATTGCAACGGCTACTCTTACACATTTTATTTTTTTATTTTTAAATAAAATCTTATATTATCAAATCAATTTCTGAAGACTTATACAGCCAAGTACTAATACAGTAGAGCTAGCTGAAGTTTTATGTTCAACTATTCTTTTTTGTTCATGGAAAAATAGCTTCCCTCACAACTTGGCAACTTCTTAGCAAAAAGCTACTGCATCTTTTAAATTGTCAAATTTTTGCATTAAACTGAAATTTTCATTTTTACCCTACCCATTTTTTCCTTTGCTGCTGAATGAAAGAGTGAATCTATATCTTTTGCTACATCTTAACATTCCCCTTTTTATCTTGTTTATGTTTTGCCACTCTGTAACTTTTCAAAACTTCCTCTTCTTTTGAACAGTTAGCTGACAAAAGTAAAAACTGAAAAAAAGGAAAGAAGCACTGGGGGAAAAAAACAAAACAAAACATGGACCTCATTTACTCTGTTGCAGGAATAAAAATGAGACCAGAAACAATTGAAATTGGAATCTATTAAAATGCCTATTGAAAAATATTTTCTGGAAAAAAAACAATTCCAACCCTAAAAATATTGTTCCATTTTGCAGCAGAAAATACTTTAATGATTTTTAAGAAACTGTTTCCTTATTTCAATCAGCTCTATAGAACATAAATACCTCCAGCAGGAATAGAAGTCAAAATAAACATTATGAACTCCCTAAAAATTATTCTGTCTCTATCAGGCATTTGGCAGAAGCTTACTATCTCTGAACTTCAGTTACTTTCTAGCCACTTTGCTACCTGCTCAACAGCTTACTTTTAAACATATTAGTAAACAGTACACTAACAAGAGGTAACCTTTTCCACTTTACTTAACTGTAACTGTCACAACGTTCATCCCAGGATAACTGGAATCTCAAGCAGAGATTCTGATGTGATTATTTGGTGTTCATTTAGCTGTGCTTATTGCAAATTTCATATTTTGATATATTATTATTAAAGGTGGCATACATGTCTGGTCCAATTAGGAAAACCTGGGCTCATATAATATTTCCCTGGACTCAGACAGCCACTCTGTATAGGTGGACAATATGGTCACCCTGACTGCATCCCCATTTCTCCAGTCAGGCCTTCTACTTAAGCAATAATTGTTAGAGGTGGCTTTAGAGCCTCTACATCACAGTAGGCTTCCTCTTTCAGAGACAAGATTCATTCAGACCAGATATATTGTCTGGAAAGCCAAATTCTAATAGGAATGCAATACAAACAGATTACACCACAGCAGAGTGCCTGATCAAATGTATTCCAATCACAGAGACTAATTGACAGGTATTACAGAAATCATTCTTAATTTCTCCCCATCCATCAAATTAATGTAATAATATAGATCAACAGGCAATTCTGCTGCTGTGTGTCTGTATATTATATTGCAGGCTATTGAGCTAGTCGATTCAAAAATCATCTCACCATTGTGACAAGTAGCAAATAGCATCTTCTGTAGTCAGTACATGACTTCTCTGTTTTTCACATAGGCTATATAGCAATAGATTTTATCCATAGTTTTGACATGTGGCACACTGGTAATACATTTCGAAGACTATCTTACTATCTTCCTTATCCCTAGTTGCTTTAACCCTGCATTCCAGATCTGCTTCTCTTGATTCTCATTTCACATTTATTTTGATAACCCTTTGTGATGGGTACTCCCCCTCCCCAGGGTGCCACATAGAGTGGTGGAAAAACTGAGCCCTCTGACCAGCGTGCCCTGTAAGCTGAGCACTTGGGCAGCTCCCCAGGAGAGATTCAGGTGCTGCCCACCTGATTAGCAGGGAGCCCTCAGCCACCCACAGTGGGCAGCATGTGTTTCTTTTTGTGGTGCACATCTGCACATGTGTAGGTGCCCATAACAAAATTTATTCTGCCCATGGGGGTCAAAAATGAGAGGGAACACTGCCTCTGACCCCTCAGCCAAGACTCCATATCACACTGAGCTGCTGTGACAAGCCACAAAGCCCTCCACTCTGCACTTTCAGCATCATTTATACTGGCATGGGGACACCCAGCTGCAGGTACAAGTAGGCTGCCTAAGCACAGGCTACCCAGTCTGGAACCCCAGAACAGTATTGTTCTGTCCTGACCATAACCGGGCAGCATATGGATTTATAACCCAGCCCACCTGTCCCTCAATGTAAAGAGAACAATGCACACCTCTGGTAGCCAAGCAGAGATTTTCCCCATGCCCTCTGTTCAAAGCTCATTGGTTTAGATTAAAACAAAACAAGTTTATTAATTACAGAAGTTAGATTCTATGTGATTATGCATAACAGCAAACAGATCAAAGCAGATTACCTAGCAAATAAGTGAAAAACACAAACTAATCTTAATATGCTAGATAAATTGGATATTAAGTAGCAGATTTTCACACTAATATAACACAGCCATTAAAACATTGGCCAAATGATTCTGATATGCTTAGTATTATTTGAATTGGCTTACATAACAGTATAGAGACTGACCTTTTGTTTTCCATGTTTCACTATTTAGATTTTACTTTAAAAATAAATAACACCTGGAAATATGATGTCTGGGACCTTAATAATGCTACGAAAAGTCTGTTGAGTTGAAGTAAACTGTATCACTGAATTGCTATGGGCCTCTTCAACTTGTTTACTTTTAAATTGACTTTGATGCTAGCATTGTAAATCTTCCACATCTTGCTATCAGTGCAGGGGACTTCATTCTTGAAGATTGTAGCATATTTCATAAGCATTCAAGTCATTGGATAATATGTCATATCTATGCTAGGAAGAGTACATAATTTAGAAGAAAAGTCAACCACAAAAAAAAGATAGGCAGAGTCCTGCCTCCCTGAGCCTGTCAACAAGAATGGTGGTGGTTTTAGTGATGTAGCTTCTTTTCTACTGGGAATTGTTGTAGGACCACCCATTTCCCACAATAGCTACATCTACAAATGAATGCTACATTGAAATAGCTTATTTCGATGTAGCGACATTGAAATAAGCTATTTCGATGAATAGCGTCTACACGTCCTCCAGGGCTGGTGCCGTCGACATTCAACGTTGATGTTGGGCAGCACCACATCGAAGTAGGCGCTGCAGGGGAGCGTCTACGTGCCAAAGTGGCCCACATTGAAATAAGGGTGCCAGAAACAGCTGCAGACAGGGTCACAGGGCAGACTAGCATGTCCGGGGCAACAGCTAGCCACTCCCTTTAAAGGGCCTCTCCCAGACACACTCAGCCTGCACAGCATGCAGTCTGCAGAGCCACAGGCATGCACACCTCAGCGAAGCAGTATGGACCCCGAGCAGCAGCAGCAGCAGCAGCCAGAGGTCCACACAGCCGCCCCTGCAGGAGCAGTGCTTGCCCTGCTCAATGCCATGCAGGAGGCAGCTGATCACCGTCTAGTCACAGAAGAAGAGGTGTTGCCCCCAGGGGAGGAGGAAGCAACCCCAGACCCTGCTGTCCTCCGCACCGCCCCCCGCCCCGCTGCACACGCCGCCGGCTGTGGAGCTACCCCACAAGCACCGACTGGTAGGAGCAGCTGCTGCTTGGTGAGTGGGACAATGACTGCTGGCTCCAGAACTTTCGCATGAGCTGGCAGACATTCCTGGAGCTCTGCCAGTGGCTCACCCCCGCACTGAGGCACCAGGACACCGTCATGCGGCGTGCCCTCAGTGTGGAGAAACGGGTCGGCAATGCTGTCTGGAAGCTGGCCACTCCAGACAACTACCGATCCGTGGGGCAGCAGTTTGGCATGGGCAAGGCCACCATCGGGGCTCTCCTCATGGAGGTAAGAGGACCCATGGTCGGGGGGAGCCCTGGGGGTGGAGGGGAGCCCTGGGGGTGGAGGGCCAGACACACCCTGCACACCCCTCACTGGTGCTCTCCCATGTCCTTCCCCTGCAGGTCGTCCGCACCATCAACGCCCTGCTCCTCCACAGGCTTGTGCGGCTTGGGGACCCGGATGCCGCCATTGCGGGGTTTGCCAGCCTGGGCTTCCCAAATTGCTTCGGGGCTCTGGATGGGACCCATATCCCCATCCAAGCTCCAGAGCACAGTGGAGGATGCTTCCTGAACAGGAAGGGCTACTATTTGGTGGTCCTCCAGGCCTTGGTGGACAGCCGGGGCTGCTTCCTGGACATTTATGTTGGCTGGCCTGGCAGCACCCACGACACCTGATTGTTCAAGAATTTGGGCCTGTGCCGCCGGCTGGAGGCGGGGACCTACATCCCCCAGTGGGAGATCCCTGTGGGGGACACCACCATGCCCCTCTGTGTCATCACAGACGTGGCGTACCCCTTCCGGCCCTGGCTCAAGCACCCTTACTCGGGCCATTTGTCAGCCAGCCAGGAGTGCTTCAACATGCGCCTGAACCATGCGCGCCAGGTGGTTGAGCGCACTTTTGGCCGCCTCAAAGGGCGCTGGAGGTGTCTCCTCACCCGCCTGGATGCAGGCCCCACCAACATCCCCCAGATTGTGGGCGCATGCAGCTCACTCCACAACCTAGTGGAGAGCAAGGGGGAGGCATTCTTTGAGGGCTGGGCTGTGGAGGCTGGCAGGGTTGATGTGCAGCCACCTGCTGCCCCCAGTCGCCAGGTGGACCCTGAGGGGATCCGGGTCCGGGAGGCCCTGCGGGCCCATTTCTACCAGGCCGCGGGGTGAACACTGGCAGGCCCCCCACTGCACCCCCCCTCCTCCACAACACTCCCTGCCCCCACGCCCACACCCAAGAGCACCCCCCCTAACTTTTCTTGCAAATAAAAACAGACCTGTTGTTTTTGAAACCACAAAACAGTGAATTCTCTTATTATTAATACAAATATACATATATATATATATATATATATATATATATATAATAGTGGAACAAAAGGGGGAAACTATTTACATGGGGGGGCAGGTATCATAAAAGAACAGGGGTCTAACACAAACTATATACAAAATAATGGGGATATGTACAAAGGGGGAGGCACGTCCTGGGCCCTGCACCCCTACAGTCCAGCACCTGGGGTTGGCGGGCGCAACCCTTGCCTCGGCCTCAGCCCTGGCCGAGGCTGGCTGGGGGCCGGGCGAACCAGCAGATACGGCCGGCGGGTGTCAGCAGGCCCCAGGTCCCCCTCGGCGGAAGTTCCCGGGGTGGCAGACGGCGGTAGGACGGCGGGTGGAGCAGCGGGTGGAGCGGCAGGTGGAGCGGGCAGGGCGGGCAGAGCGGCGGGCGGTGCAGCATGGGGGGCCAGGTAGTCCACTATGCACTCAAAAGTGCGCATAAAGGCCCCCCATGCCTCCTGGCGCCAGGCCAGTGCCCACTCCTGCAATTGCAGGCGCTGCTCATCCACCCACAGGCACCGCTCCGGCACCTCCAGCTGCCGCTGGAGGGTTGCGAACAGCTGGTGGTCCGTCACTGTCCTCTGGTGGTGCTGGGTCCACCGTTGGTCCCGCCCTGGGGCTGGTTGGTGCTCCGCCAAGGGGCTGGCCTGCAGTGATGGCCCCGGTGTGCTGTCCGGGACCACTGACACCTCGCTGGTGCTCTCCAGGCCCTCCGATGGTGCAGCTGTGGAACACGGGGGGGAAGAAGAGTGGAGACAGCCATTAGTGTGGCCCCCTAGCCGTGGCCCTTGTCCCCCCACCCCTCTGCTGCTGGTTCCCCATCCCTGTCCCCGGGAGATGCTGCTGCTGCTGATGGGTGTCCAACCCCCTCCCCCCCGGGGGACCCTAGGTTCCACTCCCCCCGTCCCCATTGATGGGACATGGCACTGTCCTGCTGTGGGGGCAGGGGCTGATGCACTCTTCTGAGGGACATGCCACTGCTGTACTTGGGGCCATGGTCATCTGGGCATGTGCAGGGCCCTGGTCATGTCTCTTGTCCCCGCCCCTCAACCCCGAGGGGTGTGCACCGGGGGGGTACATACCTGACGGTCTGCTCCCATGGTCGGGGGACACCCTCTGGGTGGACGCCCTGCTGGAGCTCTGGGACGGCAGGATTATTTGGAGCCCCCCGTCACTGGAGAAGGACTCCCCCTCCTCCTCCTCTGGCGTCCCAGGGGTGGGCTCCTGGGGGGGCCCCTGGGGTGCGGGGCTTGCCTCCAGGGTGGAGTCTGCCTCTGGGGCCTGCTGGCACTCGTCTGCCGAGGAGTCAAGAGTGGCCAGTGGAGAGGAGGTGTACCGGGGGCCCAGGATGGACCTGAGCTCCCTGTAAAAGGGGCAAGTGGCGGGGGCTGCCCCAGATCAGCTGGCCGCATCCCGGGCCCGGGCATAACCCTGCCACAGCTCCTTAACCTTACCCCTGATGTGGTCAGGAGTGTGGGCAGGGTGACCGCAGGCAGCCAGGCCCTTGGCCAGGTGAGCGAACGCATCTGCGTTCCACCTCTTGCTCCCCATTACCTGGAGCACCTCTTCCTCGCTCCAGAGCCCCAGCAGGTCCTGGATCTCGGCCTCCGTCCAGGAGGGGCCCTGCTGCCTCTTCCAGGGCTGGCTGCCAGTCTGGGAGCCCTGGCTCCCCTTGAGAGGGGTGCCCTGGGGGCGCTTGGGGGGCTGGCGGGCAGCCATCACAGTGGGAGGGTGTCTTGGGGCTGCAGGGAGGCGTGCAGGCTAGCCACGTGTTACTGCTGCTGCCTGCATGCGCTCTCAGCTTCCTGCACAGGAAGGGAGGGGGCGGGGAGCTTTAAGGGGCCGCTGCATGCGGCGACCATAGAGCTCGGGGCTGGAGAGAGTGTCTCTCAACCCCTCAGCTGATGGCCGCCATGGCAGACCCCGCTCTTTCGATGTTGTGGGACGCGGAACGGGTACACGTGCCCTACACGTGCCCTGATGGGGATAGCGACTTCGACGTCTCACTGCCTTACGTTGATGTCAACTTCGAAATAGCGCTATTTTGAAGTTGGCGCGGCTACTTGGAAGTAGCCGGCATGTGTAGACATGGCTAATATGTCATATATCACAGTCCTGAGCTGTATTTCAGCAGATGGCTGCATGAGCTCTTATCCCTGGAGCCCATCCAGTTCTCCCTCATGTTCCTTTGTGAATGGAACAAGATTGAGTCTGTTCTGGTATGGCTACGATCTGAAGAATAGGGTCTGTCCCACAAAAGCCCATCACCTAATAAATTATTCTGTTAGTCTTTAAAGTGCTACTGGACTGCTGTTTTGTTTTGATAGTATGTAGACTAGCACGGCTTTCTCTCTGTTACTATTCAAGAGCAAAAATGTTCCTAATCTTCTTCCCTTCCCTACTACTCCTTTTTCTTATCATTGTGCACCACCATCCTGCCTCTCACTCATGCCTATAATTTAAGTGTCATCCTTTACTCAGGCCTCTGTGTAGGTCCTGACATCTAGGTTATATTAAAATCTATAATCTTTCTGTATATCATCTGTAATATGACCCCTTTCCTATTTCTTGTTCAAGCTTTCATGCTCCTGTGTATCATTTACTGCAACATCCTTCTCCTTAGTCTTATCTGCTGCAGTCTTATCCTGATCAAGTCCATTCAAAATGTGGCAAAGATCATTTTCCTAGCCCATCACATTCACTCTGGCACCCTTCTCTTTGCATTCGTCCACTGAATCCCCTTTCTCCATTGCAACAAACATAAGCTGCTTGTGTTTTCTGTCAAAGCCTTTCACGGGGAGTGAGGGGATCAGCTAACATTACCTATCTGTTGTCCATCTCTAGATGTTCTCCTCCAGTCAGCCCATGACTCCAGCCTCCATTGCCAACTAATTGCATTTTAAACACTTCTTGTACCATGCTGCTCCATATGTTTCATGTTATCATTGTAAAGGTCTGCAGAGCTACTTCATTATCCACCTTCAAAATCTCTTCCAAAATCTCCTTTTTATGATGTCTACAAGAAATTTGACAACAGTTAAGTTGCCTTGTGTAGATGCCACTGCTAATCATCTCATTGTTCAGTTGGTTTATGTTTACACTGTGGGTGCTATTTTGGAATAGAAAGGTATCCTGAGACAACAATACTATGGCTTTTTGTAGAGCCCAAACAAGCACTGCTATTCAGGTTCCACTACCCCTCATTGTAGCACAAATTGTATAACTTATTTTTTTTCAAAAATTGCTGTATAAGCATAGCCTTTCATTACCCTGTCTGTCTCTACCCATCTGTCTTTTATACTTAGAATGTAGGTTCCTTTGGCAGGATTCTTGTTTTTCTCTTGTTTGTAGGTCCCATAGTGGGTTCGTGGTCCATGACAGGGCTTCTTGGCCCTACAGGAATAAAAATGAATAGAAATAACACTACATGACTTGCATTGACTCATCCCAATACTCTCTTGAATTACAGCTATCAAATGTTTTGCAACAAGCTGAAGTAACCACAAAGGGTGAAACCCACTCCATCTTGTTAAAGCTAAGGGCATTGGCTGTAGCAGGTGGAAAAGGGAGTAAACTTATCTGTATAAGCCCACTACTAAGATTCCATGATCAAGGCTGCTGCACAACCTATGGAATAGGAAACACAGGCAACCTGCAGTAATGTGTCAGGTGTTGAGGCTGCTTAATTTGCAAACAACTCTCATGATCTCCTCCCTTGTCCCCCAACTTTGCAGCTCTTTAACCATGAACTATGTAGGGCTATTGCAGACACATTTTTTTTTCCACAATGGGGGTGTGCAGATGATGCAGGTGCTTCTTCTTTGGTTCTTCCTTAAAGCTCATAAACAGAGAGCCTTCACTGCCTCTTGAATGAATTGCATCCATAGTAGGGAAAACATCACGATAGGATAGTAGGAAAGGGATTCAGCAAATTACTAGTATTATGTGATGATTCTTTAAGCATTGACCCAACAACTTTTTCTTTGAAGAGTACCTATCAACAACTCTGAGCTAGAATTTACAGGACTTTTTTTTAAGAAAACAGTTTTAACTAATATGTAGTGATACCCGAAAAAATCTATTTTGGAGACCTCAACTCCATTTTGTATCCCAGCTGCCATTTTGAGTCAGCGACAGTCAACAAGCCATCAGGCTATGTCTACAGTAGAGACAGAACTGTTGACAGAACTGGTGTTTTGCTGGAAAAAAAAAAACAAGGAAGTGTCCAGGCTCCCAATGTGTCCTGTCAACAATAAATCAACAGAATGCAGCACTTTTGACAACAGTCATATCCCACTACCCATGAGATGTAACACATCTGCTGACAGATATCTGTTGACAGATAGCCAGTTTTGATCTACTTCTACATAGAGCTCTGCTGCCAGAAGCAGGATGCAAAGAAGGGCTCTCAAAAATGCAAATATATGCTCATTTGCATAGTCACATGGCTAATTTGCATACTCCTGCAGGATCGCCTTGCTGGCAGAAGCTGCTGTCATCAGAAACCGTGCTGTATAGACATGACTGTGTCAGCAAAAAACCCCTTTGTCTGCAGCAACTTATCCCTGATTTTTTTTCTAGGGCTTCAGGGATAAGGGACTGGAGAGAGAAGGGGGATTAGCCAGCAGAGGCACATAGAATCATGGGGCTGGAAGGGACCTCAGGAGGTCATCTTGTCCAGCCCTCTGCTTCAAACAGGATCAACCCCCTTTAAGTCATCCCAGCCAGGACTTTGTCCAGCCAGGACTTCAAAACCTCAAGGGACGGAGAATCTACCACCTTTCTAGGCAAAGCATTCCAAAGCTTCACCACCCTTCTGGTGAAGTAGTTTTTCCTAATATCTAACCTACACCTCTCCTTCTTCAACTTCAGACCATTACTCCTTGTTCTGCCATCTGACACCACTGAGAACAGTTTCTCACCCTCCTTTTTAGAGCTCCCCTTCAGGAAGTTGAAGGCTGCTATTAAATCATCTCTAAGTCGTCTCTTCTGTAAACTAAACAAGCCCAAATCCCTCAGCCTATCCTCATAGGTCTTGTGCTCCAGACCCTTAATCATTTTTGTTGCCTTCCACTGAACCTGCTCCAGCAAATCCGTATCCTTTTCATACTGGGGGTCCTAAAAACAGACACAATATTCAAGATGTGGCCTCACCAGTGCCGAATAAAGAGGAATAATTACTTCTCTAGATCTGCTCAAAATGCTTCTCCTAATGCACCTTAGTATGCCCTTAGCCTTCTTGGCTACAAGGGCACGCTGTTTACTCATATCCAACCTTTTATCCACTATAACCACTAGGTCCCTTTCCATCGTACTGCTGCTGAGCCAGTCGGTTCCCAGCCTGTAACAATGCTTGGGATTCTTCTGCCCCAGATGCAGGACTCTACACTTATTCTTGTTGAACTGCATCAGACTCCTTTTGGCTCAGTCCTCCAATTTATCCAGGTCCCTCTGGATTCTCTGTCTACCCTCCAATGTATCTACCTCTCCCCTTAGTTTTGTGGCACTTGCAAACTTGCTGAGGGTGCAATCCAGTCCCTCATCCAGGTCATTAACAAAGATTTTGAATAACATCGGCCCCAGAACCGAGCCTTGTGGCCCTCTGCCTGAAACCAACTGCCATCCAGATATTGAGCTATTGACCACTACCCGTTGGCCCTGACCATGAAGCCAGCTTTCTATCCATCTTATAGTCCCAGGATCCAATCTATATTTCCTTAACTTATCGACAAGAATGTTGTGGGACACCGTATCAAAAGCCTTCCTGAGGTCAAGGTATATCACATCCACTGACTTCCCTATGTCCACAGAGCTTGTTACATCTCATCATAGAAGCTGATCAGATTGGTCAAGCAGGACTTGCCCCTGGGGAATCCATGTTGGCTACTTTTGATCACTTTCCCCTCTTCCAAGTGTTCCAAAATAGATTGCTTGAGGATTCCCTCCATTATTTTCCGGGGGACTGAGGTAAGGCTGACTGGTCTATAGGTCCCTGGATTGTCCTTCTTTCCTTTTTTGAAGATGGGCACTATGTTTCCCTTCTTCCAGTCATCCGGTATCTCCCCCGATCTCCAAGAGTTTTCCAGGATAATGACCAAAGGTTCAGCAATGACCTCTGCCAATTCCCTCAGTACCCTCGGGTGCATTAAATCCAGACCCATGCATTTGTGCACATCCAGTTTTTCTAGATAGCTCAGAACTTGTTCCTTTGTCACAAATGGCTGCCCTCCACCTTCCCATACTGCATTGTCTAGGGCCGTCATGTGCACATTGACTTTGTCCTTGAAGACTGAGGCAAAAAAAGCATTGAGTACTTCAGCTTTCCCTACATCATCTGTCACTAGGATACCTCCCTCATCCAGTAATGGCCCCACACCTTCTCTGATAACCTGTTTTTTGTTAACGTGCCTCTAGAAACCCTTCTTGTTACCCTTCACATCCCTTGCCAGCTGCAGTTCCAATTGTGCTTTCACTTTCCTGATTACTGCCTGACATTCTCCAGCTGTATGTTTATACTCCTCCTTAGTCAGCTGTCCCCGTTTCCATTTCTTGTATGCATCCTTTTTGAATTTAAGCTGACTAAGGATTTCCATGTTAAGCCAAGCTGGTTGCCTACCATGTTTGCATTTCTTACTATTCAGCGGGATGGTATGTTCATGTGCCGTCAGTAAGACTTCTTTAAAATACTGCCAGTTCTCTTGAACTCTTTTCCCCTTCATCTTCATTTCCCAAGGGATCCTGCTCATCCATTCTCTCAGGGATGAGAAGTCTGCTCTCCTGAAATCAAGGGTCACATCCACATGGCCTCTTTACTGTCGGCGGTCTCCTCTTCTGAGACCAAAATCTCACCCAGCTATATTAATTAGCCATACAATTATGCTAATGTGCAGCCATTTGCGACTGTGAGATGGCTTATTAGCATGGAGCTGCCAGGAGTACAGCTCCATGTAGATGTGGCCTGGGCAGCCCTGTCCACTGTGCTTCCGTGGCCATTTTGCTTGTAGAGTGGCTGGGCAGTCCACTCTTGCAATCCACTGGGTATTTTGGCTGTGACCTGTCGAAAGAAGTTTTGTCAGAAGATATCTTCTTCCAAAAACTTCTGTATACAAACCGCTGTCATCCGGACATAGCCTCAGATGAAAGCTGAATGTCATGTAGTGCTAAATATAGAAAAGGTGGGCAAAAAAAGTGGTAAACAATGATTTAGCAGCACTGTGAGGTAACTAATGGGTGCAAGTCTAAAACTGGAATTGGTAATTAGCAAAATACGGTAAACAGGCAGGATGATTTAATGTATCTAAAATAAACTTGAGCTGATATAAAGATCAATGTGTCATTTGACAGCAGGCAGAGTTAGGCAGACAGCTGGCAACTAAGGAGACAGGTTGAGAGGACAATTGTGAAGAGAGAGTAAGGAAAATTATGACAGTGCAGGAGAGACAGTGCAGTGCAATCACCAGAGTAAATCTGTCAGACAGAGTTGAAGTTATAGCTCTTCTTACAGTGTGTATAGTTTAGTGTGAGTATATGAATGAAGGGGCAATAAAGAGGAAGGTGTGTGTTGTTTTGATTTTAAGAGGAGTTTATGTATGTGAGATCTGAAGGACATCTAAAAACTTCTGGCAGCAACCTGTGGATGACTGGTCATTACTTAACATCACTTCAAATTGTAAGGCAATATGGCTTGCGGTTCTTTTTAAGTTGCTCGAAGAGGTTTGTGTATGTGTGCGTGCCTGCGTGCGTGCATGTGTACGCGCCAGGGATTGTTCTCACCTTGAGGGATAATACATCTGAGCTTTTCTGGGGGTGGGGGGTTTCTGAAACAGTGCACTCCTGGCAATCCCAAAATATTCCTTGTTCACCATGCAGACCCATATCTGATGAGAACAGAATGGTGAGGTTATGAACTGTTTAAAAGAAACCTTGTTAAGCTTGAAAAGGGGAAATAGATGGGCTATTTTTGGCATACCCAAATTCCGTTTTGGGGTAACAGTAGAAGTTGATTGCTCCACCAGATCCTCCAGAATTATATGAAGGAAAAATGGTCAACACCCAACCACAATCAAAACGGAATTCATCCTTTCCACATGTACATCTTTATCTATATAAAAAATTATTCTATCTGAATCACAGAAATCCCTCAAATACTTGAACAATCAAACAAGAGGTTACTTTGTTTCCAGGCAATAGAAAACAGAGCGATTTTTGTAATGTAGTTGATGTTCATATAAGTAGAACAAGATTGGATACTTCAGGCTGAACTTCTCTAATCTAGCATTCTCAGGACCTGATTAATGCCAGACAAGAGAATTCGCTGAACCATGGGAGGTAAATATTGCCTAGTCACATTAACAACATTTCCACTATTTGCTGGGCTCTTAGACAGTATTTAGGGAGAAATTATTGCTAAACTGCAGCACAGAACACTAGGAGCCAGGACTCTAAGCTACCTTTATAGGACTACAGGAAACTTGGCCACACTTATTATAAAAAGTGGACAGCTAGCTAATGAGAATCATGCTGGACCACAGATGTTACCAGATCAGAACGTGCCAGAGAAAGGTTCAGCTTGTAGAATGTGTGCATGTTCTCAAGCTTCCTCCAAGCCAGTTACTCTGACACACCAACACATTGCAAGTCTGAGCTACCAGCAGGTGATAAGGACAGCTAAGAAGATCAGAAGTTTGAATTCAATTAAATAAACATTTCTGGTTCCTCCTCCTTCCAATTTTGCATCTTTTGATTTTCAGAACTTAAAGAAATAAAGTGACCTGATTCTTGCAAGACTAAATTCATTCATTCATTGTTGAGCTGCACATTCTTAGCACTGAATTTGTAAACAAGAACAAAAAATAGATTTTTTTTATTGTCTTGTGCCTGACAGCATGGAGTGCAGAGCACTGTCAAGTAAAGCATACATTTTCTGAGACATCAGTGTTTGAGTACATAGTGTAGCATTTCAAGATGTTTGAACTGTTATTAGTAATAACCTTTTCTTTCTTTTCCTCTTCCTTTTTTAAAAAAAATCAAACTCTTGAAGTCAGCCTCACAGCATGACTCATCCATGAAAGAAAGACTGTTGATAACCTTTAAAACCCCATTTGTCAAAGTCTTTACTTTCACCTGTAGGGTAGTTGTATAGAGAGCTCTGTGTATGAGACTAGGTTTGTGGTTTTCTTTCTAATTTTGATATGATTTATTTATTTTTTCAAGTGTCTAGCCCTCTGCTCAAACGTTGTTTTATAATAATTTCCCATACGGATTGCCATAGTTAAGGTCACAAAACAGGGGCTGCGGCTACACTAGCAAGTTCTTTTAAACGATTTTTCGAAAGACGGGCTCTCTTTCGAAAGATCCCTCACAGCATCTACACACTATGACTACATCATCTACCCTAGCCCCTTCTTTCTGAAAGGAACATGATAATGAGAGAGGCCGGAAGATGCTAATGAGTTACTGCCATGAATATGCAGCACTGCATTAGCATAATGGCGGTTGCAGCAATTCTAAAGTGCCGCTTTAGAATTATGTGCCACTCATGTAGACAGGGGCCTTTTGAAAGGACCCTCCCCAGTCTTTGAAAGCCCCTTATTCCTATTTGGTTTGAGGAATAAGGGGCTTTCAAAGACTGGGGGGTCCTTTCTAAAAGCCCTTGTGTACACGGGAGGCGCACAATTTGAAAGTGACACTTTCCAATCCCTGCAGCCGCCATTATGTTAATGAGGTACTGTATATTCATGGCAGCGCCTCATTATAATCTGCCAAAGTGTGTCATTAGCATCTCCCTTTTGAAAGGCAGGAGCTCGTGAAGACATAGCCCAAAAAGCGTTCTTTTGAAAGAACATGGTGTTTCATTCAAAATCTCTTTTCCTTTCCCACTGCAGGAAGAGCACCCCCTTTCAATACTTCTTTTGAAAGAAAATGTGTGTAGATGCTCCGCAGGCCCAATTTTTGAAAGAGCAGTCCTCATGGGGCCTGATGTTTTTGATCCCTGGCCTGTTCTTTCAAAAGACCTGGGACTGTATGGATGCTCTCTTTCAAAAGAGCAGATTGCTCTTTTGGTCTGCTTTTTTGTGTGTGCATGCTCTCTTTTGAAAGAAGTTCTTCTGGAAGATCTCTTCCAAAAGAACATCTTTTGAAAGAGCGTGCGCACAAAAAAGGGGATCGAAAGACTGATCTGCTCTTTTGAAAGAGAGCATCCACACTGCCCCCACTTTCTTAAAAGAATAGGCCAGGGGTCGAAAATGAAGATTGTTTTTTCGAAAGAAGGGCCCTGCAGAGCATTTACACACATTTTCTTATGAAAGAAGCTTTCAAAAGGGGGTTCTCTTCCCAAAACAGGAAGGGAAGTGCAATTTCGAAAGGACTGCCCCATTCTTTCTAGTTACTGTTGAAAGAATGCTTTTTGTGTGTAGACGCTACATGGGCTCTTTTGAAAGAGCCCCCTTCTTTCGAAAAATCTTTCAAAACAACTTGCTAGCATAGACATAGCTTATGTCTACTGGATCAAATCATAATCAGTTTTTTAAAAGAAATTGTAGCTGCACCATGATTCAAATAGGGTTCAGCAGAATCCCTACCCAGTCTTTCATACCATGTTGTCCTGTCTCCTACCAATGTCTTAGGGTATGTTTACACAGCAAAGTTATTTTGAAATAACAGACGTTATTCTGAAATAACTATCCTAGCATCTACACAATGCAACTGCCATTTCAAAATAATTTTGAAATAGCGGTTGGCTTATTTTAAAATAGGTAAACCTCATTGCATGAGGAATAGCACCTATTTTGAAATGGGTGCTGTGAAGATAGGGAATAGAGCCTATTTCAAAATAAGCCATAGTGCGGCCAATGGCTCTATTTCAAAATAGGCTGTATTGTGTGTAGATGCTGCCTTTTGAAACAGCTAAAAGCTATTTCAAAATGCATTTTGTGAGTAGCAGTGTTATTTCAAAATAAGTTATTCAAAAATAGCTCTTCTGGAATAGCTTATTTTGAAATAAAGCTGCTGTTTAGACATACCCTTAGGCCATGTCTATACTACACATTAACTTTGAAGTTGCTTATTTCAAAGTCCAACTTCCAAAAACCAGACTTTGAAGTTGTGAGTCCACACACACAAAGCCCTCAAGCCTTGTTTCGAAATAGTGTCCTGGTACCTTGAAAGGAAGCGTCTGCATACCAATAGCCCTTATTTCAAAATAAGAGGCCAGGAAACAACATGGACAAGGGTCACATGACTGACAAACCCTAATGGGCTCACAGCCAATTGCTCCCTTAAAAAGACTCTTCAACACTCCTCACCCTGCACGTGCTCAGGGCTGCCAAGCTGCACGCAGTAAGGTAGACCTGTGGGCCCTGGGCTGAGCCCTGCTGCATAGACCGCAGCCCCTCTGATGGGCCTTCCCAACCAGCATGGTGTGGTGGGAGCAGCTAGTGCTGAGGGACTGGGCTGACAAGCAGTGGCTGAGAAATGTCCACATTACCAGGTGGAAGTTTGAGGAGCTCTGACATTGGCTTGCCCCAGTCCTGCAGCACCATGACATGAGCATGCTGCTTGCAATCCCTGTGCAGAAGAGGATAGCAATAGCGTTGTGGAAGCTGGCTACCCCAGACAGCCACCATTCTATTGGCATCAGTTTGGGGTGGGCAAGGCCACCATTGGGGCAGTGCTGCTCAAGGTAAACCTGTCTCAGACCACAGACCCACCATGGGGAGGGGGCCCTGTTGGGGAGCGGGGAAGGGGGCTCTGTTGGGGAGTCGGGGGAGGGGACCACCCAGTCTGGCATTCATGGACATGTCTTTCTTCCACCCCATGCAGGTTGTCCATGCAATAAATAACGTGCTCCTTCACCGTGTCATCAATGTGGGGGACCTGGACATCACCCTCACTGGATTGGCGAAGCTGGGATTCGCAAATGATTTGGCATGATGGACAGAACACACATCGCAATCAAGGCCCCATACCACAGCGCTTGTGCCTATGTGAATAGGAAGGGGTATCACTTCATGATTCTCCAGGCCCTGGTCAATAGAAGACGCCATTTCGTGGGTGTGTGTGTGGGATGGTTGGGCAAGGCCCATGATGCCCAGGTGTTTCGCAACTCATGGCTGAGATGCCGGATGGCGGAGGGCACCTATGTCCCACTATGGAAGCTCCCACTGCCTCACCTCCCGCCCCGTACTCCCCGTATTGTGGCTGATGCTGCATACCTGCTGCACCAGTGGCTTATCCAACCTTACATGGGATGCACCACCCTGTCCCAAGACCTTTTTAACAGCTACCTCTGCTGCGTGGGTGTTTGGGAGGTGAAAGGGAAGATTTTGGTGCCTCCTCATGAGGCTGGACATCAGCCTCCCAAACATGTCTGCAGTGGTTGCCACCTGCTGTGCTCTCCACAATATCATGAAGAGCAGACAGGAGCGATTTATACATGGGTAGGCTGCTGACCTGGGAGCTGGGTATGAGCAGCTGCCTGCTGCCCTGTGCTGCCAGGCCTGAAGGGATGGGGTGAGGGTCTGGGATGCCCTGCATGAGGCCGTTGCCTGGGGCATCAAGTGACCTTCCCAGCCGCCCACTCCACCATACCCTTCCACTTCCCCACCTCTCACCACTTCCCCACCACACGCACCCTCCCACTCCCCCCACCATCACTCTTCCACCATGCACTAGGGACTTGGGATTAGGGTTAGAATGGTAACTTCACTGGGGTTTATCATAATAAAATTTTTTTTCAAAACAACTAAACAATGCTTGAACCTATTTGTAAGGGGGAAACTAAGTGCAGGAGGCATGCATGGGGCTGGAGTGGGGGACCAAACTTGGAGGAGGGGACCAGGATGGGGGAGGGCTCATTCACCCACTGGGGTGGAGGACCAGGAGCCACGGTGGCCATGGGTGCCTCTACTTATCCAGATCTGGGGCCCCCTGAGGGGCTGAGATGGGACTGGGACGATGGCGAGGTAGGGGTGAGGTGGGGGCGCTGCAGGCTCAGCCTCCCCAGGGTGCATGTGGGAGGAGAATGGGAGAATGCAAGGGCCACTGCCAGAATGCCTGCACTGGCCATGAGCCAATGGGCCAGTTTAATGCAGACAGCTGGGCACAGGTCCACTGGGAGGTGGGAGGCTGCGTGGGGGGAGCAACTGCGGGGTGGGCTGGCGAGGGAGTGGGAGATTGGGCAAGGAAAATGGCCACAGTCTGGCTCAGGGTTTTGAGGCTGTCAGCCACCCACACCCACACCTCCCACTCCATTGCCAGTCAGTCCCAGAGCATGGAGGTCATCCCTCGTATGACTACCCAGTTGGTGGCCACCTCCTTGTCCCCCATCATCGGTAGCACCCAGCCCAGTGGCAGACCTGTGGGGATGCAGGCTGGGGTGAGGAGGTAGACTCCTAGCCCTCTGCAGCTGTGTGCTGGTCCCAGACAGGGCTGGAGTGGCTCCTGGATGGCAGACCTGTGGAGACAGAAGGGGATAGGGGAATGGCCTGTGAGTTCTGTGTCCTGACCCCAGGAGTGGTGGCCCCCACATGGCTGGTCCCTACCACTCTCCCCTGTTGTCCAATGGCCCACGGGGACCCCATGGGATCCCAGGTGCAGGGGGGTTTCCTCCTGGTGAGGGATGGGTTGGGTTCTGTGCCCCATCTCCTCCGGGCATGTGGCCTGTGGGGCTATTCAAGTGGGGGTCCATGTCCCCGAGCCCCATGGCATCTTGAATGCCCCATACCTACTAGATGCTACCTCCAAGACTTTGGGTGATGCACAGCTCAATGAGGCCTGAATGCTTGTCCCTGGGGGGAGTTGATGACAAGGGTCCCATCACTGGACCCCTCGTCATCACCCTCAGCCTCAGTGTTGTGGTCCCTTGTGGGGGGAGGGAAGGGCGTGGTGCCTGATGGATCCAGGTCCTCCTCTGTTTCCATGGGAGTGTCACAGTGGTGTCCACAAGGTGACTGCCGCAGTTCTTTTACTTTTGTGTGGACAGTCTCCCCAGTCCAGACAGGGTGTCCTTGGGTGGCAACCCTCCTGGCCATCCACTTGAATGCCTCTGCATTATGATGTTGCACCCCCATCTGAAGCAACACCTTCTCATCCCCCCCACAGTGCAAGGAGGTCCTGCAGTTGAGCCTCAGTCCAGGAGTAGGGCCCATTCTTTGCCTATGCTTGTCTGGTGTCTGCAAGCCCTCACTACGCTTGCTGGTAGGCACCAGGGCATGGCCACAGGGCCCCTGGCTAGATGCCATAGTCAGCTGGGGGTGTGTTGCACACCTCCGGCATTGAGATGGGGTCATGCAGCAGGGAGGTCAGGGTCCCCCTGCTTCTTCCATGCTCTAAGCTTCCTCCCTCGTGTTGCTGGATAGCTGCTTCCTGAAATGCAGCTGGCAGTGACCATAGAGCCCACCTGAGCTGGCCAGAGTGTCTCCAGGGTCCTGCGGGGCTGCCACCGTGATGGACCCTTTATTTCAAAATAGCAGTTGTGGAGCATCTACACACATCAAAGTTAAACTTTGACATAGAGCACTACTCCATTCCCAGGAGTGGAGTAAGGACTTCAAAGTTGGGCCCCCATACTTCAAAGTTAATTACGAAGTAACACAAAATGTTTGTAGATGCTCTGTGCTCTACTTCGAAATAGCCCTTAACTTCAAAAATAATGTTGAATTTCATTGATAGTGTAGATGCAGCCTTAGTATCCTGTGCTATTCAGAACCTGCCTATATCTTTTGTCACTATTTCATCAACCATAAAGCACCTTTTGGGGAAAATTAAGTGCTCACTGTACAATAGTTTCAATAACCAAATTACTGTTACCTGTCATGTCTCCCTTTAATAAGCACAAGATTCACACTGATTTGGTACCACTTGCACAAGATTCATGTGACATTTTCATGCACTTTACCAAACTTTATTACTGTTAATTTTCTTCCTGCAGACTGATTGGGTAATATAGTTATCTGACATATATGTATATAGATGTATTTATGATACACAAATATAAATGTGGTGTACTGCTATCGGATATATTCAATCTTGCCAAAATCATGGTAAATTTTAATAAGCCAGCTGTTTCTATTTCTTTTGTGGTGCACTGCACCTTATTTATGCTTGCAATATAACTTGCTCCTCACTGTGATCTTTTGAAAAGGCCCCTCCTTTTGAAAACAATTTCAAAAGAACATGTAAGTGTTGATGTGGGCATGGTGGGTATTTTTTTGTTTTGTTTTAGTTTTTGGGGTTTTTTTTTGCAACAGCATCATACTCTTGTACCATATTTAGCTTGTGGTCTACTGTGACCCCCTAGATCCTTTTCTGCAATACTTCTTGGTAGATTGCTCCTTCCTAAGTGGAGTATTTTCCATTTTACTATCACATGATATAAAAGAATATCCAGAAATCTCACATTACTGGAAATGACAACATTATGGATATGATGTTTCAGACATCAGAATAATACCATGAGACCAGCACAATTATGATAACCGATATGGGACATGACCCAAGACGAATGCAAAGGAGGAACTTGAGGCTAGCCCTTGTATCCAGCTGTTGTTTGAGTCTTGGGCGGTCAATCAGGAGTACCTAAAGGTTGAATTGACAACCATTTGAATAGGAAGTTCAAACTAGCACTTCAGCCCCTAGTCAATATTCCAGTGCTCCCCACCCTCCCAGTGAAATAGTTTTTTTCTAATGTCCAACGTAGACCTCTCCTGCTGCCACTTGATAGTAGTGCTCCCCATTATGTCGCCTGTCACCACTGAAAACAGCCTCTCTCCACTCTTTTTGTAACTCTCCTTCAGGTAGTTGAAGGCTGATATCAAATCCCCCTCTCTGTTCTGTAGACTAGAGAAGCCTAAATCCCTTAGCCTCCCTTTCTAAGTTATGTGCTCCAGCCCCCTTCTCGATCTTCCAAGGTTCAGTTTAGCACACCTCATGGGGCTGCACTGAATCTGACTGTCAGTGCTAACATTAGCCCCTGTACTCCTCACATTTGTGAGTTTCTCCCATCAATCTCCTGCTGTGGGGCCAGCATCAAAAACAGAGTTTAGGTAGTTCAGCTCCAGCTACGCAATTCTCGTAGCTGGGGTTGCATATCTAAAAACTGATTTTATCTCCTAATGTAGATCTAACCTCCTAGGGTAGAGCAATACAATGGTCCCAGCTACTTATCATTACATCACAGATCTAGATCCAATTTTCACTTCACCAGTTAGAGGTGAAGTGAAAAGAGGAGATAGATGAGAACATATTTATTTTAGCTGAAGGGGTGCAGTTCTGTATTCTCATGATCCTTCCTATTATAAATACAAGATCTTAACCTCAAATTGAGGCCGAATGAATGCATAAAGTGCATTTTCTACAGATGTCATCTTGACTTTTTCTCTTGTTCAGCTGAGTGTCTTTGAACAGTGAACACTGGAAAAGCCGTAGGCATATTCAGACTGAAGAGGTTATACTTACTTGGTTTTGTATTGGGAGATGTTTGTTTATAAATTCTGTTTCCAGAGGGGTTCAATTATGTATCTAGAGCTTATCCATCCCTGCCAAAGGCCTAGAGAATGAAGCTGATGCATATAAGTTAGAAGTGGTGAACATCACAGTGAATGCAGAGAAAATCTTATTATATATGGCTGTATAGTATTCTAAATATAATAGTCACATAATATAGTATAGTAACTAAGCATCTCAGTGGAATTCTGTACTAAAAAGAGTGCTGATTCTATTGCAGAATTGCACGTTTTTTTTTTCAAGTAAGGATAAGTATATAAACACTGCAATCTTTGTTTGCATGTTCATAATAGCACTTAGGACCGAGGTTATGTCTACACCATGAAATAAAGATGAATTTATCAAAGTCAAATATATAACACTGCTTTTATAAAGTCGAAGTTGAGTGCCTGTACCTGCCCACAAAGATGACTTAGTGCATCCCCATTAATTGTCAAAGTTCATCTGTTACAGCAGTGAATTGTGGGAACCCATCCCACAGTTACCTGAGCCTCATTATATTCTGGATTTTTCTGCTGCTGCATTATAGCAAAAAAATTCCCCACAAGTGGTTGTGGGAAGGTGATGTCAGCTTCCCATACTGCCTGGCCCTTAAAACAAATGGCCATTTTTCAGAAGTCTCTTTCTCCAATGAGATATTTTTTCAGTTGTCTGCACCATGTAACTTTTAACCAAAGGTGCCCCTATAGCACCCACTGTCATCTTCCCAGACTGCATTACCCTCATTCCTCCCCCTTTGAAACCAAATGGCTACTTTTCAGAAGGATATTAAGAAAAGTGGAGAAGCCCAAAGGGCTTTGGTGTCCAGAGGTTAGCATCACTCAGGAGAAGAGAAGGAAAGACAAAGTGCCTCACTTTCTATTGATTAGGCTCTTTTCCCCACTGTTCCTCTCTGGGGAAAGAACACCTTTCACGGGGCAGGGCAGCAAGTCAGGGAGCTGCCAATCCCACATACAGTGTCTGTTCTCCAAGTGTCTGTGCCATGCTAACAGGAACCTCAGTGGTTCCCTGGGGAAAGAACACCTGTGTGGACAGGCCAAATGTCAGAAAAGACTTTCCTGACAGAACTGATGGCAAAAGATATGCAAATACATTGCAGAATTTGCATATCTTTCACAGACAGTTCCCCACAGCCTAGACACTGCCTTAGGTTTTGTGTTGCCCTGCTTAAGGACTTGTGTAATCAAAGAAAAATCAGGGGTGATAATTCATCCCCTCTTTTGCTAAGAATTTATAACTGTTGGATATCCTAGTATCATGCATCTTCAAGATTTCCACTCGAACTTGCTCATAACAAATCTATTATTTCACTCTTACAAATCAGAAGTGACCATGAATGCGTTCATAGTGTATACACAAGAAACAAGAGGTCTAACTTCAGAAATAAATGTTTTATAGCTATTACAACCAAATTCAAATAAGTGTGTGTATGCATGTATATATACTGCAGCAAGGCCTTTCACCCTCGTGGGGTCCTAGGCCCCTATTCTTCCCACATATAAGTGTAGACCATTGCAGTTCCAGGCACCCATGATTTAATTATGTGTGAAATTCCCATCATCTACTATATATAGCTAATCACAGTAAACCGTCTGGTTACCATATTACTGTAGGGTAGAGCATTCCATGCTCTGGCTCTGGTGCACACGCAATCTCTCTCTCTTCTCTTTCCTGCATTACCAGCTGCCTTACATAACCCTTCTGCTCAAGGGCTCACAGCTGCCAGCCATCAGGCCTGGGTTTGCTCAGCCAGCTCCTATAACCTTCTTTGGATGGGGCTGCCATGACAGAGCTCTGATTCAGGCTCTCTCTTTCTATACATATAATTTTTTCATGTTGCTGTTGATTTAAATGCATATTTAATCATCTCTCTCTCTCACACACACACACACGCACACATACACTTTCATTTTTCCTGCAAAGTTAAGGTGGTACATATAGTTATCTATTATTTTCTTTGACTACATGACCTTCCCTGTATCTGATTCTGCAAGCAGGACATAAAATGCTTTTATTGCTGGAAGAGATGTTAAATTTCTCTCAAGAAGAAGTTTTCTATTACAGAATGTTAATACATAGCCCAGAGAGATATATTGTTATGCAATGGCTACTAAGGTATCTGGCTATTTGGCTGGTTGTCATTTAAATAGATGTATTGTGTTGTGTTTGCTACTGTACAAACTTTGCTGATGGTTGTAGCTTCTTCCACTTCATACATGCAATTTTGCTGGGAATACACTTCTACAGTCTACAAATAGGGTAGACTTCTGGATGATTTTGTTTATCGCAATTCTTGACATTTTATGGAAAATTTTAACCTGCCACCCAAATATTACCTAGTTGTGAAAGATGCACTTGGTAGCAAAGGGCTTCTTTTTATTATTTTTTTTTAAATCCATGAGGCATCTTGAATTGAAATTAATGCCCTGATCAAATTTTACATTGTATAACCTTGGCCTTTTTTTCTTATATTCTAATCACAGAATATGATTTCTTTAATTCACATGGTACTATTTTTAGGGCTAATTTATCCTGAGTTTTCAGGACTTATTTTCTTTTCCCCATTCCTACAGGGATCTTGTTCCATTTTTATAGTTGCTTCATTGCAGCAATTCTTATTCCCCAGAGTGTATTTTTCCTCACTTTTAAAGTTGCTCATTAATCTGTAGTTATGATGTTTTATTCTGAGATTCTCCTTCTTTCAGTCTGTCTTCCAGGGCACAACGGACAGAGTAATTTATTTTGCCTGATGCATTTCTCATTGTACAAGTGAGACAGAAATCTTTCTCCTTATTCAAATTTGTGTTTATCTCTGGCAATTTGATGCGCAACATCTTTTTCTGACCTGTGGGTAAAACATTTTTCTTGCTTATTTGCCAGCTGAGCTTTTGCTAATGCATCTCATGCATCAGCCTGCCCTTTTAGGCCATCCATCTCACTTTTTCATTCATAGATGGATGCTTTAATCTCCTGGTTTATTTTTATACTACTGGAGTACAGCTTTTAACATTAACATACACGAATTAAAAGACAAGAGTAGTATTTCTCTAATTCCCAAACTCTGCGAGCTTAAAGAATTTTATAGTATTAGCCAATGTCATTCTAACACAAGATTGCCATTGAATACTCCAAATGAAAACAACCTGACTTTAGATTATGTATTAGTTTTTGAGCTAGAAGCATCATACTTAAGGATCTAAAATTAGAGCTAGATTATTTACATTGGTGAGTCACGTAAAGAAAACTTCTCAATAACAAATGCTATATGAAAAACAATTACCTATTTTGTTTATGAATTCATTTTGTTTATAGGAGAGAATACAGATAAATTATTTTCTGATATATAGTCTCACCTTGCCTTTAGGAAAGCAAAGATTAGTTTCACACTCAAAACGATGTAGTTGAAGTCTCTTAAAAAGAATTATTTTCCCTTTTTCACTGGTAGTTAAATTAGGTGCTTAGAGACTGAGCAACTTGGAATATATCATTTAAAAATATTTCCTTGTATGAATAATACCTCAGTGGATCCTATTCTGCTTCCCATTAAAGCATATACAATAAAAGTACATAGTATGCCCCTGCAGGTCTGAGTATTTTTAAATATAGAGGCAACAAATGAGGCAAAACTGAATTTCCCTAACATCAGATCACACACACATACACACGCACGCAAACACATACACAGGGTGCACTTTAGATCTAGACTAGAGAAGGATAAAATAGTTTCATCTGAAATGTCCCTAATCAAGGGATATATCACAACTAATACGTCGAGAGAGATCAGTCTCTTTGACGGAGAAAATTCCCAAAGAATATATCTAAGCAGCTAACATGAACAATAACATTTTGTGTGTGTGTGTGTCTGTGTCTGTCTGTATGCGTCTTTATGTGATATGTTGCTTTTCCTACAAAGGAAGGAGAAAGCAAAAGATGAAAATGTATCTGCCTAGACAAGTGAAAAGGCCAAGTAAATATACATGGGAGAGTAAGAATTACTGTTACATGAAATCAGCTAAATGCTTCTGTTTGTTCTTGTGTGCTTTTGTAAAACATAATTTCAAAGCTAGCGTAGTGTTCTAAACCAGTGGTGGGCAACCTCCAGCCTTTGGCCCACTGGGGCTTCACTTGTGGCCTGCATACCCCTGGCTATCGTCTGCAACCCTGCACCTCTTGAACATTGGGGCACTTCAGTCTGTACTTCTTACGTCTTTTCACTCTCTCACTCTCTCTCTCCCAGAACTTTCAAAGGAGCCACATCACTTTATCAGTGCTCCAGCCTCCTCCCTCCTGGACCTGGAATGCTGTGAATCAGTTTGCAGCGTTTCAGCTCTGGAAGGGATTGGAGTAGCAGGGATGGAGCAGAAATCAGTGCTGAGAAGAAGTGGGACGATCAGGTAAGTGAGAGGCTCTTGTATGCCAGTGCAAGAGACACTCATGGGGCACAAGGACTGAGGAAGGAGAGGAGGTGCAAGGCTGCAGGTGGAACTCCAGTGGGCCATGGGCTGCTGTGGCCCACGGAGGTGAAGGTGGGCCATTCACGTGGCCCACCCATTATTGGTGGTTGTGCATCCCTGCGCTAAACTGTAGATAAAGGGTAATGCTGTGATAAAGGGCCCTAAAGATAGCTTGGTTCAGGAAGCATCAGTCTAAATAGCTCCAGATTAAGGCCCTGATTTTGCACTTTTATCCGTGCAAGTGAATCCCAGCATCTCTACATATCTCTGTTGACTTCAGTTTAGACTTTATGTATCCATAAGGGTACATCCAAGCTGATCAGGTTGCAAAATTGGAGCCCAAAGAATTACCATATACATAACTGAAGGGAGAACATTCCTGAAGCAGGCCATAGTGTGTGCTGAAGACCCCCTATTCGATTCCTAAAGTCTGGAGTAGGCCTATAATCCCATAATACAGAAACCCAGTTAGCATAAGTGTAAAAGATATCTTGCTGAGCACTCCCCTCATCTCACTCACAAGACCCAATGAAGGTCGACCCAGCTCAGACAGGGCCTTGGAGTTTGGAGGGAGGGATAGTTGCCCCAGTAACCACATTCCAAGAAGAGGCCATGCAAGTGAGAACCAGGATATAGCACCATCCCACTTGCTGTCCCAGGCTGGTACTCAAAGCAAATATGTTATTGCTCTATATTGTTACTGCCTCTTTTGCTTTGATCTTCTAGATAAGCACAACCTAGATGTACCCCTGTAAAGGTGCAATCATTACTCTTGCAGACACGACATCCATCCAATTAGACACATAGATGTTATTGCATGTCTGCTTTGTTTAAGTAACTTGTTAAGGAAAACCACTTGTACTAGAGATAACATGTTCTATAAGCTGTGGGCAGAGATACTCTGTAACCTTTTTAGATTATTGGCTTATTGTGCTCATTTCCTCTTGTTGCTAGGACCTATACAGGCTTGGGTGACACCCATGCCATAGTTCTCCCCACCCAACTCCCTGCCCACTATATAATTCATTGTAACCTATAGTTTGGCAGTGCTACACTGAGTCCTGATGAGCAAAGTGGCACTCCACCAGCGCTGTGTGTAATTACCCTCCTGCTTGCTTCACACACTGTGTCCAGACTTTGTCCCAACAATAATTTGGATTTTTAATTTTTTCAAAGCTTATGTAACTCTGCCTGCCTGCGTTTCCTTCCTGCAAACTTAGGAGCAGGCAACTTTTGTGCCTGGCCACGTGCTGGTTTTAATGTTAAAGGAGATCCTAAGTGTCCCAGTTGTAATGTTGGATAGTTAGGAATCCCCTTTCCACCTCTTTGCTTCAGTCCCTTATTTGTGAAGGTATATAAAACGGTGGTGCCTTCACCTGGCTGACCGCTGTACACACATTAATGATGTGGCTTGGAAACCTCCAGGAATACTTATTCCAGTAATAATCTGGGTTTAACCCCAAAACAGGGTTTCAGACTAAATTTGAACAAATAAATTAACAAAGTATACAGAAATAAAGCTTATCTAACTGGCATAACACTGCCTTCCATAATCCCATCCCAGAGTGTACACTCCTCAGGTATCAGAGTTGCATAGGCTTGTGTTGGAGCATTTGCAGGTCTTCAGCTGGATTGGAGACTGCTTGGTGCAGGTTCTGTGTCCAGGAAAGACAACAAGCTGAGTAGCCCTTCAGTCCCTGGAGCTGGCCTCTGCTCCACTTTAACAGGCACAGATAATTACAGCTCCTTCTCTGCAGTTCCAGGACTAGGCAAAGTCTCCACACTAGTGGTCTGTTCAGTCACAGGCCTCAGTGGGCCATAGGTTCCCAAAACATGGAGGTCACCATCTTTTCTCCTTGCATAGCAGAAAAGCCACTTTCCTTCCTTTTTTCCAAGGCTTCATGGGAGTTGTAGTCTCTAGAACCAGATTTCAGCACAAAGGATCCTTTCAGTGAAAGTCACGGATTCCTTAGAGAAAGGGGCCTACATTTTGGACTGGAAGAGACCTCCGGAGGCCATCTGGCCCTTCTGCTCAAAGCAGGACCATTCCCAACTAAATCATTCCAACAGGGCTTTTTCGAGTCTGGTTTTAAAGCTCTCAAAGGATGGAGAGTCTATCACCTCCCTCGACAACCAGTTCCAGTGCCTTATCATCCTCCAAGTGCAGAGGTATGCAACCTGCAGCTCCAGAGCCACATGTGGCAATTTAAGGACTTCTTTGTGGCTCCCAATCCTATAACTGCAACGTAAAACAACAAAACAAAACAAATCAAAAACTCTTCTGATTATTTTTGATAAACAGTGGACATCTAAAAGCCCAACAATGAGCCCAACTCATATCTAAATAGCAAATGATATATAATCTCAAAATGTTGGATAACTCTCCCTTTAATATGTGCAGTGCATTGTGGGATATGATAGTGTATCTGTGTTTTGCTAATCAAGTCTTGATTCTGAAAAGGAAAAGGAAGCTTAAGGCATTCCTGTGGTGAAGGTCATCATGCAGTTTGAGAAATAAATTAAACATGAAGAAAAATTGGCATAATTAAAATGTGCTTGGGAGTGAAAGTCAGAAAGATTGTACTGCAAACACACACATGTGAAGTGTGAGGAAACAGAATATGTAAAAAGTTTGTGAGCATCCTGCATTAAACATGTATCACATTACAAATCATTGGCCATTTCTACACATGCCACTTTCTCTAAAAGTGGCATGCTAATAAATGGCCCAAACTATGCTAATGCCATCCCTCTTCCCATCCATTGTAATCCCCAGATCCTTTTTCTGCAGAACTACTGCTTAGCCAGTTGTTCCCCAGCTTGTGGTAGTACATGGATTTTGTGCTTGTTCTTGTTGAGCCTCATCAGATTTTTGTCGAGCCCAGTCTTCCAGTTTATCTAGGTCACTCTGGACACCATCCCTATCTTCCAGTATATCTACCTCTCTTTCTAGCTTAGTGTCATCCACAAATTTGCTGAGGATGCAAGCATTCTCATCAAGATGACTAATGAACATGCTGAACAAAAAGTGCCCCGAGATCAACCCCTGAGGTGCTCTACAAGTTACCTGCTGCCAACAAGACATCAAGCTGCTGATCAGTTCCTGTTGATTCTGATAATCTAGTCATCTTATTATCTACCTTATAGTCCATTCACCCAAGCTATACTTCTTAAACTTGAGGGCAAGGACACTGTGGTACATCATATGAAAACTTTGCTGAAGTCAACATATATCACATCCACTGCTTTCCTCATATCCACAGATACTATGTTGTCATTATAGTAGGCAATTAAGTACCGTAATTCAGGCATGACTTGTCCTTGTTGAATCCAGGTTGACTTTTCTTGATTATTCTCCTCTCCTCCCAGTGTTCCTTGAGGACCCACTTTGAGCTATTTTTCCAGGGACTGAGTTTGAGGCTGACCTATCTGTAGTTGGTCATTTTCTCCTTTTCTACTTTTTAAAAGATGTTTGGGATATTTTACAATCATCATCATTATTGTGAGACCTTACATCTGATTAGAGTTTTGAAATAATTAAAAATATAGCCAATTTGTTGTTCAGCTATACAAAAAGAGGAACAGGTTACAACGGATAAGGATTTAACAAGCCACAACTTTATTATTAGATGTGTGCTACTACCAGGTGGATAAGAGTGCACAGTGTATGTAACCCCTATTTGTTTGGTAATTATCCATGGGGCTTCCACCATCTCTCCCTTTTTCCACTGAAGTACATACAGCACATCTGTTGCCAGGACCTTACCATACTGCATGAGGGGGGTTCTCCCATGAAGGTCACTCCAGAAAATCCATTGCAGGGATAGGTCATATATCACAATTTATTTGGGAAGTGTGGAGTGGCTGTCCCATGGAGGTACTCCATAAGAAAGCATTGCAGGGACCTTGCCACCCCACCCTCCATGTAAGAAGGGAAAGTGGGCCATAAGAAAGGGGGGGGGTGTCACCTCCATGGGACAGCCACTCCACACTTCCCAAATAAATTGTGATATATGACCTATCACATTGCTTGTGCTCACCATCATAGGTCTTCCCTGACACCTGCTGTAGGGAAGGCAAAACACCCCAGTGCATTATATCTAATAGGGGGTGAGGGAAAAATTTATTTACATCTCTCCCCCCCAAAAGAGTGAATAGCACACTGCTTACAGTAGGTTAAAACCACACGGATAATCACACCTCAATCAGAGGGAGAGTGGGTGTTGCTTATTGAGAAGCACTTTCCAATGACAGGGCTTGTCCCATGAAATCTTCTGCCCTTACAATACAAGGGAGTGAGTTGCTGCTGCAAAACTGACCACCAGCCATTTTTTGCAGTAGGTTTTCATGTATGTAATGGAATAGTAGCAAAGAGGAAGCCATGCTGGTCTATACACTATCAAAACAAAAAGCAGTCAAGTAGCACTTATTTTGCTAGTCTTTAAAGTGCTACTTGACTGCTTTTAGTTATGTAATGGAATAGTTTGCAATCGTATTCTTACATTTGTTTAGAGTTTTGAAATAATTCAGAAAGGCATCACATTGGTATTCCCAGAGCAGTGAAAATGTACTATTCTTCCACAGGAAGCATATTTATGAAGGCTATGTCTACACTACAAAGATCTTTCGAAAGAAGCTCTTTCAGAAGATCTCTTCTGAAAGAGCTTCTTTTGAAATGGTGCATTCACACACACAAAAGGCTGTTTCTGAACATGGCATGCTAATAAACAGCCCGAAATATTCTAATGAGGTGCAGACAAAAATGCCCTGCACCTCATTAGCGTAAGGTAACATGATTTGGAGTCCAGAAGATGCTTTTCTGGACTCCAAAACAGCGTGTAGAAGCGCAGCCCCTGGGGAGGTCTTCCAGAAGGAAGTCCTCCTTCCAGATGCCCCTTCACAAAAATTGGATCAAAAGTGGATCAAAAGAGTAATCTGCTCTTTCGAAAGAAACTGTCCACACAGTCCCCACTCTTTCAAAAGAATGGGCTAGGGATCAAAAATGAAGACTGTTCTTTGTCCTGCAGAGTGTCTACATATGTTTCATTTTGAAAGAAGCTTTTGAAAGAGGGTGCTCTTCCTGAAATGGGAAAGGAAGAATGATTTCAAAAGGAGCACTGCGTTCTTTCAATTTACTTTCAAAATAACACTTCTTGGCTGTTTCTACACATGCCACTTTCCTCCAAAAGTGGTATGCTAATAAACAGCCCGGAATATGCTAATGAGGCATGGATGCAAATTCCCGGCATCTCATTAGCATAAGGTCACGTGATTTGGAGTCCGGAAGACGTTCTTCTAGACTCCAAAGCAACATATAGAAATGCGACGCCCCCGGGGGGCGGTCTTCCAGAAGGAAGACCTCCTTCCGGAGGCCCCTTCTTCCCAAAAATTTTCAGGAAGAAGGGGCCTCTGGAAGGTGGACTTCCTTCTGGAAGACCCCCTGGGGGCCACGCTTCTATATGTTGTTTTGGAGTCTGGAAGAATGTCTTCCGGACTTCAGATCACGTGACCTTATGCTAATTAGGCACTGGGATTTTTCATCCATACCTCATTAGCATATTTGGGCTGTTTATTAGCATGCCACTTTCGGGGGAAAGTGGCATGTGTAGAAACAGTCCTTGTGTGTAGACACTCCACAGACTCTTTTGAAAGAGCCCCCTTCTTTTGAAAAATCTTTTGAAAGAACTTGCTAAGGTAGACACAGCTGAACAATACAGGTGTTCTCAGTGAAAGCATATCTATCACTGCAAAATTTTAGAAAACTCCAAGCTGTAAATCAGTGTCATTCCACTGAAATGACTTAAGAATGAATATTTGAGTATGGTTGGGGAAAAGTGAAACTACAAAAAACACTTCAGGGATAGCAAACCAAAAAATCAGTGGGACAAATCCAAAATAATTTTCCATTGTAATCAAGGCAGGTACACAGATTTAACCAGCTGAAACGCTGATCGTTCTTTTCACTGTTCTCTTTTTTACAGTTTGAGTCAATAATATATGTTTACTATTTTGAAAGCAATTTTATATACAATAATTACATTTACATGTCTCACTTGTATTGCTCCATCTCTGCTCCCTACACAGATTATACTTTGTAGCCTTTATTTGTGTGAAATAAAGAGAATACTTTGATATCTGAGTCTATTTCTTGTGTAGGTCTCTTAGGTCTAAGTGGAATTGGCTTCCAATATAATTCCACTTGATCTAGCACCATAGGAAGTTTTCATAGATTCATTTTTAAATCATGTCTCATTTCAATTCCCGAGTGTCTCAGGATCAAAGCATTTCCATACTTTGACGCTGTGTGGAGATTGTGTCATTAAAGGTAAGTGCCCTAGAAAGTTAGGAATAAGTTTCAAATTCTAGCTAATTGTATTCTAAATGTCTCATTTTTCTCTGAACACAGTAGCCTTCAAAATCTTCACTACAACATGCATGTAAGTTATTCATATTAGTGGAAATTGTTCTTGGGGTGCTATTTATTTTTTGTGAAATGTGTTTTTTTTCTTTGGGGGGGTGCGGTTACATTTTGGTAGACTTATTTTTCAATTATAAAACTGTAGGCATTAAGTGGTCAGGTATTTGGTACCTTGTAGGCCATCCTTTATAGAGCCACAGTGGGGTCTGTATAAGGGGAAGTTCAGTCCAGCAGGACTGTGGAAATCCAACTGATGGTCTTCAAGACAGTTTTTCTTAGCCCTCTCATTGATAATATTGCTAACTATTCAAAAATAATAAGATTTATTTAAAATGAGTTGCAAAGAAATAATACTTTCAGGCTACGTCTACACTAGCATTCCTCTTTTGAAAGAAGCATGCAAATGAAGGAAATCAAACATGCAAATGAGACGCATATTTACATACTTGACAACTTATTTGCATATTCTTCTTTCTAAAGATCTTTGTTCGAAAGAAGAAAAGCAGTGTAGATGCGGCTCTTTCTAAAGTAGTCCCCATCTTTGAAAGAACCCTTCTTCCTTTTTTGTTTTCTTTTTTGTTTTTTAGGAAGAAGGGTACTTTCGAAGATGGGGATTGCTTTTGAAAGAGCCATGTCTACACTGCTTTTCTTCTTTTGAAAGAAGCATATGCAAATGAGGTGTCAAGTATGTAAATATGTGCCTCATTTGCAGTTTTGATTTCCTTCATTTGCATGCCTTTTTCGAAAGTGGAATGCTAGTGTAGATGTAGCTTGAGGGCTCATTTATTTGCTTTTTATTTTAAGAATTGAGAGTTGTCATTTTCTTAACAGGTACTTGCTTATTAGCTTAAACCCTTGTTCTCCAGGTGGCACATAGGTCATCTACAAGTCTCCTGTACTATGCTCCCCCCTGAGAACAAAACTTCTAGCTGACCCCAGGAGTACCCCAGTTGTTGTCCTTCAGTGTCAGTGGATCAGTAGATCTTCTCTGCATTGTCTGAGGTCTTTCTCTTTTGTGTTTGGGGTTGGCTTAAGCTTAACAACCCTATCCATAAAATCCAAAAGTTAAAGAAACATCATTCTTCACAGGTATGAGCATTAGAAATGTTTTATTTTGATGATGATGATGATGATGATGATTAAATAATAACAAAAGCTGGGAGTATCACATGATGGTATGACTCCAAGACCTCAGGCTTGAGGCTAAACAAAAACAAGATTCAAAATTAAAACCAGAGTACTCATATCAATGGGCATTTCTGATCAAGGGCCTCAGGATATGTTCCATACAAAACTGCAAAAGCCTTGTCTACCTTACCCACCCACAAGTGGGAGCTGTGGCTTGAGCAAAAGGTACCGTTTAGATTTCACACCAACTTTTGGAGTTATGGGCTATGTCTACACTAGCCCCAAACTTCAAAAGGGTCATGCAAATGATTAGTAATGAAGCAGATTACTAATTAAGCACTGAAATATATATTTAGTGCCTAATTGGCATGCGGGCAGCTGCGGCACTTCGAAATTGCCGTGGCTAACTGGAGCACGTCTCGTCCAGGTGGTGCTCCTTTTCAAAAGTATCCTGGGAACTTTGAAATCTGCTGATAGGAATAAGGGGATTTCAAAGTTGGTGGGGTCCTTTCGAAAAGGAGCCCTATCTGGACGAGCCACGTGGCAGCAAGCCGAGGCAATTTCAAAGCGCCGCGGCCGCCCACATGCTAATGAGGCACTGAATATGTATTTCAGTGCTTCATTAGTAATCTTTGAAATGGTTATGCATTTTGGGCTGGTGTAGACATGGCCATAATAGGTAGGAATATATTTCAATGATGTTTTAACCCTAATTATATCCTATAGCTAATGATTCCTTATTCTGCTGGCAATTGTACAAACACCAAGCAAGAAATAGCGATGATTTCTTTTTCTTTGATCATGCCTCTCACTTGTGTCAAATTGAATTTCAGTTATTGGCTCTTCACAGCAGGATCCATGTCTTATTCGTTTAATGAGACGACACATTTTAGGACATTCAAAAATAATATCTACACAAGCCTTATGATACCCAGTTTTAGATATCTAGGGAGATCACTACTTGGAGTGCAAAGACAGCCTATACTACCTTTATATTTTTGGATAGAAAGCCCTTTTAAAATATCAGACTCAAGATGGTCAGATGGTCCTCCCCCAAATTCTTACATCTCTATTTATTACTTATCAAGTCTGGTTAAATGCAAGTCTCATCTATCTGTTTTTGTGACTTACTTACAATGTAATGGGTCAACAAGATTATTAATAAATATTTTGTGTATGTGCTATGCCAGATGTGAATAGCTACAAGACTCATACAGCTCTTCAAGAAGCAGCCATGGTTGAAAAAAATCAATGCAGCCATTTTGCTAACTAATATAATGTGCTTGCTTTTTCTTTTCTTAGTTCTTTCAATAAGCTATCAGCTGTAAATTAAACCAATATGTCAGCAGATAGCGATTAGAATGCAAAGGTATCTGATAGAAAATAATTTAGGACTTGTTCTGAGGATTTTGTTCATTAGAAAACAAAAAGACAGTAGGACTATAGTAAGAGAGTCACTAGAGCTTTTATTCTATTAAATGCTTTTTGGACCATGTATGCTTTGTTAAATTTCTAATTCTGTTTGAATATTTTATGTTTGATGAAAAAATAAAATGCAATTTGTAAATTTGCATGCAGTTTTTGGGCAGATCTTTGACTACCTTAATTTATTCTCAGATTTTTAAAGCCATATGGGACCTTCTGATTATCAGGTTTGATCTCTTGTATAACACAGTCCATAAAATTTCAGTTATCCCTTTATTACTCCAGATACATTCAGCCAAAAGCATGCGAAGACTGGCATGCTTAATTGTGCATCTAAAGGGTAAATTTAGGCTTACAGTATTATGAGCTTATCCTGAGAAGCGCTGAACATGCCTTCTTCCAATATAGTCAATGAGCTGCTATTACTTGGCACTCCTCAAGACCAGGCTCTTAGGAACTACATTGATCCTACTTAAATTTGCACTTTTTAATTGATGAAATTCAGAAAAGACTCTGTGACCCTGTGCAGAAGATGTTTTGTATATTATATAAAATAAGACAGCATATTGAATAATTCATAGAAACACAAAGCCCTTATTAAGATTAATTATGTCAATGTAAAAGCTGGATAAAATGGTCTCATGGGGCAACTGCGTAGGTAATCATTTTCTATATGCTAGTAATGTTTATGATGTGGAATGAAACTCTCTGGCTTTACATATATACAACGTACGTCCACGTTTGCTATAATTCCAACTATAGCATTCTCCTTGCAGACTCGAAAGGAGAAGTCATTTATTGTCCTACACTGTTGTATAGCATTTCTGTGCATTGTGAAACTCCACCTCTCACCCCAGAAACTGATCCTTAGGAAATGCCCTTTGCCAAGATTGCTGAGATTTGGAATGATCTTTTTGGTTTCTACGGATACAAAGCCGGTCTGGCCCCACTTGCGTTGCTTGTATAATAGATCAGCAATTTCCCATTGGAAATTTTTCAAAAGAAAGCATGTTTTTGCAAGATTTCGTGTTTGTACTGGAAAACATTTTATCTAAAATATTTTTGATTGGGAAATTGAAATTATGACTCTCTATTTGAAAGGGAGGATTTTTTTTTTTACAAAAACTTCAAATATACATTAATTTGTCTTCTGGCAAGTTCTAGCTGCTTATTTCAAGGTGACATTTACATTTCATTAGATGATTCATACAGTAGATCAGATTTTTCCAGAGTCTGACAACAGCTGATGTAAAACTAATGGTGATTCAGCCCTTTCAGGTTCCACTGGTAAATGGTGAAAAACAATTGGAACAAAGGACAAAGTATATGTCCTTCCCCTCAATTGGTGTTGGGAAGGGTGCCTTTTCTTATTCAAGTTTACATTCTGGACACTCTGCAGTGTGTGTAGCTAGCAATAGTGAGTAAGAATGCTTTTTGTCATTTATGCCTCTATAACAGCCTGAAATTTTGCCCTTTAGATGAGGGCCTGCCCAACGTTATTTGTGTCTTTGTCATCTTGGGACTGGATTACTGAAGTGCATTCTGCATTAGGCTACCCCTCTCCCCCTTATGATCAGTCAAAAACTGCAGCTATAGTGCAATGTAAGAACCAGTTTAACTGTTGTTTCCTACAGTGATAAAACACAACTATGTTCTTTGAACTGCACTGGATTTCAGGGGTTCATTTCAGTATGCAATTTAAGTTTTTGTCCTTATCCTATGAGACAAATGTTTTGGCTGCATTGCCACGTGCCGCTTCTTGTGGAAGTGACATGCTAATGAGCTAACCAGAAGATGCTAATGAGGCATGGATGCAAATTTTCCACACCTCATTAACATATTGGCACATGGTTCGGAGTCCGGAAACACATCCAGACTCCAAAGTACACGTGGAGATGCATGGCAAACAGGGATCTTCTGGAAGGAAACCCTCCTTCTGGAAGCCCCATCTTCCAGTTAGCTCATTAGTGTGATGCTTCCGGAAGAAGCAGCACATGGAGACATAGCCTTTCAGAAGACCCTAAGGCATTTAGGTGCCCACATACTCTCAAATGTATTTGGGAATTTTATGTCTAACACCCTTGGACCCCTTTTTAAAAATTCAATCCCAAAACATGAAACGTGTGAGGTCCTTGTTAGACCCTTCCTCTTAAGGTCAGCTGAGTCACTCGAGATGATTTACATATTGTATACTTTATTTGCATAATCTCATTTTGGAAGCAATTCTTTCAAAAGAAAGAAAGTAGTGTAGATGGGGAGTTTTTGAAAATAAACCCAATTTTTGAAAGAACCCTTCTTCCTGAAGCAAAATAGGTCTCATCCATCTGCAGCTTCTAACAAGCACAGGCTAGGGAAACTATTCCTTACCTATCCTGGCTAACAGCCATTAATGAACCTAACCTCCAGGCATTTAGTTAGCTCTTTTGTAAACCTTTTTATAGTCCTAGCCTTCACAGCCTGCTATGGCAAGGAGTTCCTTATTTTGACTGCATGCTGTGCGAAGAGGAACTTTCTTTTATTTGTTTTAAACTTGCTTCCCTTTTATTTAATTTGATGTTCCCTAGTTCTTATATAATGGGAATAAGTAAATAATTTTCTCTTGTTGACTTTCTCCACACTGTTCATGATTTTATATATCTGTCATATCCCCACTTAGCATTCTCTTTTCTAAGGTGAAAAGTCCTAGTCTCTTCAATCCGTCTTCATATGGGACCCGTTCCAAACCCCTAATCGTTTCAGTTGCCCTTTTCTGAACCTTTTCTAATGCCAATATATCTTTTTTAAGATGAGATCACCACACCTATATGCAGTCTTCAAGATGTGGAGATACCAAGAGCAATAAGATATTCTCTGCCTTATTCTCCATCCCCTTTTTAATGATTCCTAACATTCTGTTAGCTTTTTTGACTGCAGCTGCACACTGCATGGATGTTTCCAGAGGACGATCCATGATGACTCTAGGATCACTCTCCTGCTTAGCTGTAGCTAAATTAGCCTCCATCGTATTGTATATATAGTTGGGGTTATTTTTCCAAAGTGCATAAATTTACATTTATCCACATTAAAGTTCGTTTGCCATTTTGGTGCCCAATCACTCAGTTTTGTGAGATCTCTTTGAAGTTCTTCACAGTCTGCTTTGGTCTTAACTATCTTGAGCAGTTTAGTATTGTCTGCAAACTTTGCCACTCCACAGTTTACCCCTTCCTCCAGATCATTTATGAATAAGTTGAATAGGATTAGTCCTAGAACTGACCCTTGGGGAACACCATTAGTTATTCTTCTCCCTTCTGGAAATTTTTGTTTATTCCTACTCTTTGTTTTCTGTCTTTTAACCAGTTCTCAATCCATGAAAGGATCCTCCCTCTTATCACATGACAATTAAAGTTACTTAAGAGCCTTTGGAGAGGGACCTCATCAAAGGCTTTCTGAAAATCTAAGTAAACTATGTCTACTCAATCCCCTTTGTTCACATGTTTGTTGACCCCTTCAAAGGAACTCTAGATTAGCAACACATGATTTCACTTTACAGAAACCAAGTTAACTTTTGCCAAACAAATTATGTTCTTCTATGTGTCTGACAATTTTATTCTTTACTATCATTTCAACTAATTTGCCCTGAGATTGCTAATTTGTAACTTTCTGTTTCCCAAACATCTTGATAATTGACTACATGGATTAACAAAAGGTAATTTATCCATTAAACAGGTTATCACAAACTTTAAAGTGCTACATATACAATGAAATTATTTTATCTCAGATTCATGTTAATGTACACTTTTGATCCCTGAATTACCAGCTATAGTAATAGACAGGAACTGCCTGTTTATATGGCTAACTATAACAAGATATAGGTAAATACACCTATTTAGTATCACCCCTAATTTTCTAACAATTCAGGTTTGCATTTCAAAGTCCTAGCCTATGAAACATGACATTGCTGTAATTACCTTTAACACACTTTTCTAACCTGTTTCTAAATATTGAATCTGGGTCAGTTATCCTGAAAACTGCTTAACCTTTTCTGGCCATGTATTACACTTGCCCATATCACTAAGAAAATATTTTATGCTTGCATAATGATATACCTTTTCTAAACACCCAGAGCAGTTCAGGCATGAATATATTTCATCCTGATAAATGCAACCCTAGACATATTTTTGACAGTAGGTCACATTCATAGGTGAAACTTAACAACATAGATGAGTTTTAGTAGCTTATTCATTTATATTAATTTTCATTTCTGTGATGTTGCAAACTATTCATTATTTCTCAAATGTGAGGTTAGCTGGAAAGAACAACAACAACAACAACAAAAAAGAGACAGATGTACTCAAACTGAAGTCCACAACACAGGACTAAACTTATGACTGATCTTCCAAATTCACACTAATTATTGTAGCATGACTTTCATTACCAAGAATTAAGATTCTTCCAGGTCTTTTAAAAAGAAATTAAAATGTTGAATTGCAGCTTCTTCTCTGCATAATTAATTATTTATTTTAAATATGAAGGAAATCCCATGAAATATTTTATTTTGCTAAAAAAAAAAGAAAACACAGGGGTGGACAGGAAGAGTATGTTTTTAGATACGCATTCACTCATGGTGAATCATTAAAAATCTGACTATGAAAATTCCATAAGACATTCGTGATTAAGTCTAGATTGTGCCTTTAGATGCCATTAACTGTACCACTCCAGCAGTAGTTTTATGGGCATTGCCACAATTTTTTCTGTTGCCATTACTCTGTGAATAGCAGCAACTTCCTGTTAACCTTTTCCTTAGAAACACATAATGACACAGCCGATTGCTCGCTCTGGTGTGCTGGTGGTGAAGGGCAAGGATAAACACCTTCACTATCTCTTTTTAACATAGGCCAGTCAGCTCCCACATATATTATGCTTGCCCTTTACATGACCGGAAACCAAGTTTCAAGCAGGTTGTACTAAGGAAGGGTTAGGGAAGCTCCAGAACACTGGCTTCGCACTGTTCATCCGAGTTGGCCATGGTTGGACTGTGAGATGGTTTGTTCACTTAATATCCACAGGCTATGAGCTCCACTGCTCCCAGTGGCCACAGATCACCATTTCTAGCCAATGAGAGCTACAAGAAGCAGTGTTCTGATTCACACCACTTCTTGCATTTCCCATTGGCCACAAAGTGATCTGTGGCCAACGTAAGTTGTAAGTGTCTGTGGAAGAAGTAAATACAGCACACCGGGGGCCAACCCCCGGTGAACTGCATCTCATCAAGACCCACTTATTGCCCATCTTTCAATAACCGCAGGGACTGGTGGCAGTAGTTTCTGTCATTGCGGTCCTATCTTATCTCTTTTGAGGTTTTGTTTGGCACCCAAGACCATTAAATGAAAACTGAGGCAATAATACTACTCAGGCCTAGGGCTGACGTTTTTCTGATTAGAAGTGTGTCATTTCACCTGAGTTCTGAGAGTCTAGTTTCAAAATGAATAAGGTTAAGATTTACAAAAGATGACAAAATAAAGGAATTGTCTTTATTTCAAAGGGTTATATTTTATGAATATACTGTAGAACACAATGTAGTAGAAATGATCTGTATAGACATGTAATTCATAAAGGCTACATGTACATTAGAGGTTTTTTTCAACAAGACAGGCATTGAGTCAACAAAACCCATGGAGCGTTCACGTTAAAAATGTGTTCTGTCGATATATCATTGACAGAACTCAGCATTTTTTGGCCGCTTTCTGCCTCTCTTACATGTGGCAGAATGCCTTTGTTGACCGAATCTGCCAACAAAAACACCACTTGGACACTCCAGGGAGGTTCTGTCAACAGACAGGGCTTCCAAGTCACCAGGCATCCCTGTCTGCTGTTCTTCTAATTGGCCAGTCTGTCAAAAGAGGGCTGGCCTGTTTGGCCGCTCTCTGTCGTCAGACTGGATCACTTTTTCAATCCACTTTTGTGTATGGATGCATTCTGTTGACAGAAGTTTTGTTGGAAGATCTTTTCTAACAGTAACTTCTGTTGACAGATCTCTGTAGTGTAGACATATCCAAAGAGCACATACTCTGTCTTAGAAAATACAAGTAGGTTGTCATCTGCAGTTACTAAGTTTGAGCCAATGAACAATAAGTGAAAATACAATGCTTATCATTTAAACTCACATCAAAATGTACTGCAGTATTTTCTGAGGCCACTGAGTAAAGGGTAAAATGATTTTGGAGATGATGCAAGTTAAAGTTTGGAGAGAAAAAAGTAGTATGTTAGTCTGCTGAATGGCAGAGATTTTTAATTGTAATAGGTTAATTGAATACAAATGTATCCCAATATAGCAACTCTGGGTGTTTTCATCACTCTCAAAATAGCATGGCTATTTCGAATGCCGTATTCTGTTTCTGCTACCCCCTGTCATGAGGAGGATAGAAGAAACCTTGAAATAGCCCCTTATTTTGAACTTCAGTGCCATTTGGACAGCACTAAATTAAAAATAAGGTAATGTGAAATAATTTATGCAATTTGTATTGTGCAAATTATTCTGAGATTGGACAACAATGTAGACATATGTATATCACATAGAACTGGAAGGGACCTCAAGAGGTCATCAACTCTAGTCCCCTGCAGAGCCTATCTCTGACAGCTTAAAAAAATGAAGAAACTACCCCTGTGCCTTAAAAGACCCCCCTTCAAGGGTTTTCAAGGCCAATGCACTGACTACTCAACCACCTCTCTTCCTGCTGAAGCCACACTTTCTGCTTGGCTTCTCACTGAAATTGTACTTGATGCCTCTTAAGAGATAGAGCACATGCTGGCTTGTTAGTTTAGCTGAAAACCCACACTTCAGTTTTATGGACAGCTCTGTGATAGTTTTGTAATAAAACAAGAATGATCTTATTAACAAGGAACATACTTTTTTGAGTGATAATAAGTAAGAATAAAAGACACAGATATTTTTACAAGAATAACAAAACACAGTTTTTAGTCACTAAGCCATAACTTCAGCAAGTTATGGTCTTTGTTTAAGCAGTTTTACCTATAATCAGTTCCTGGAGACGTCAACCGTCTTCATAGAAGGTTCTACATTTCTCAGGGAACAGCAGGCTAGAGTCCCCCAGTGTGATTTCACCCTCTACACATTTACCTTGATAGATTTGCTTACCTTCTCTAAAAATGTACTTTTCATTGTCCTCAGAGGTGGTACCTGGCTCGATTTACTTGGAAACCACAGGAAAGCAAGGGAAACAACATTCCTTTCTCTAGGACTGGCTGAATTTATGCACTGCTTGCAAAACACCTTTAAGAACACAGTTATGTTTATTATGCTTGTCCCATGCATAAATAACACAATATTAATGGTCAGTGAGTTCTCAGTTTACACATGATGCCTTACAGGATACATTTTAAATAGAGAACACCAAGGGTGTGTCTACACTACACCTCAGTTTCGAAAGTAGGTCTTTTGAGAAAGAACATCAAAAGACGGATTTTCGAAATGGAACTTCCACACACACCCATGGGGACTGAAAATTCAGTCCATTCTTTCAAAAGGCCTCCAGCGCAATTTCAAAAGAGAGCATCCAGACATACCAGGGTGCTCTTTTGAAAGGGCAGGGGCAGGAAGCACCACAGGCAGGGTCGCATGGCATATGAGCCCTTCCAGGGCTGCTGCCCGCTGTCCATTTAAAGCACCCCCCAACGTGCCTCAGTTTGCACATGATGAGGGCCAGCAGCTCTGTCCCCAGGCATCATCAGAGACAGAGAGCAAATAAGGCATCCTGGGCTCCCATGGACCCCAAGCACCACCCCCGCATCGCAGCCATGCCCAGTGCACTGGCCACAGTCCTGGCCTGTGTGCTTCAATGAATCCAGGTGGCCACCAAAATAGCCACCCTTCTGGATGCCATCTTTAGGGTGCAATATCCCCAGCCAGTCCCCTGTGTCATCCACTGCCTTGGAGCTTCCCCACAAGCAGTGACTGGTGACAGCGGCAGGTGCTGGAGGACTGGGGCTATGACTGGTGGCTACAGAACTTCAGGATGACCAAGGGGGCATTCCTGGAGCTGTGGCACTGTCATCCAGCACCAAGACACACACCTGAGGCTAGTGGTCCTCTGCAGAAAAGGGTGGCCATTGCCTTATGGAAGCTGGCCACCCCGGACAGTTACTGATCTGTTGGCCACCAGTTCAGGGTGGGCAAGGACACCATCGGGGCTATCCTCATCAATGAAAGCCGTGCCCAGCTCACACCTAGACCACATGTGGAGGGAACCCTGGCAAGGAACACTGTCGGAACATGGGGGTGGGGGGCAGCCTGTGCTAGGGACAGGGGCATGGATGGGGACGGGCATGGGAGGGCACTCTGGAGACGGGAGGGGATTGGGATGGGGACGGGAGGGCAAGGCACACCCCACCCCATGCTCACAGGTGCACCTCCCTATCCCTGCAGGTTACCCGGGCTATCAACAAGGTGCTCCTCAGGCAGCGGGTCTGTGTTGGAGACCTGGACAACACCATCCAGGGCTTTTAGGAGCTTGGCTTCCCCAACAGCTTTGGGGCCATGAATGGCACCGACATTGCCATCCAGGGACCAGAACATAGCTGCAGGGCCTATGTGAATCACAAGGGCTACCACTCGGTGGTCCTGAAGGCCCTGGTTGATTCCAGTGACTGGTTCCAGGACATCTGCATGGGCTGGTCCAGCCAGGCACATGATGTGAGGGTCTTCCAGAACTCAGGGCTGGGACGTTGCATGGTTGAGGGGAACTTCATCCCCTGGAGGGAGCTCCCTGTCGGGGACACAACGATGCTGCCCTGCATTGTGGCGGATGCAGCCTACCCCTGCAGGCCTGGCTGATGAGGCCATATGCCAAGCATGCCCAGACAATCCCAGGACCTTTTTAATGAGAGGCTGAACTGGGCCCATAACACTGTTGAGTGGGCATTCAGCTGCCTCAAGGGGTGTTTTAGATGCCTACACATCAGGCTGGAGTTGGGCCTCCCCAATGTCCAGGCAGTGGTCGGGGCCAGTTGCACCCTACATAACCTGGTGGAGGTAAAACACGAGCCCTACATGCAGGGGTGGGCTGCCAAGGCAGGGTGCAATTACAAAAAGCTCCCTGCTACACTGTGCTGCCAGGCCCAGATGGACAGGCTGTGGGTACAGGAGGCCGTGAGCCAGGCCTTTGAGCAGGGACCACGGTGACCCCCCACCCTGCACACACATGCACGCACACACGCACACACACACCACCCGCACCCTGCACACACACACATATACCCACTACCACATATGCACAGGGGACACAGGGTAAAGCATAAAAATAAACTATATGTTCACAAAACTGTGCCCCTCAATTCATGGGGGAACTATTTACATGTGGAGGGGGGAGGGTGAATGGGAGCAAGGGTGAGGGGGCCTCACCCCTCCACAGGGCTCGACGGCTGGGATCCCTATCGCCAGCACCCGCCCCTTCTTCCCTGTGTCTGGGGGCCCCACCAGGGCTGGGCTGGGGCTGGAGGTACAGGGAGGTAGGGATGCAGCTTGGGTGCCATTCCCATGCCTGTGCTGGGCTCAGCACGGGGAGACAGTGGGGACAGGGGCTCAGCCTCCAACCAGCCAGCCCTGGCCAGGAATCTGTGAGCTAGGTGCACGAGGCTGTCCAGGGACACGTGGGGGGACCAGGGCCTCTAGGTCGGCCTTGTTGGGGGATGCCATTGTGGGGGATGCAGGGGGATGGGGCAGTAAGGTGGAGGAAGAAGCCGCAGGGGGAAGGGGAGGGGCCATGTGAGCGAAGGGGGCACAGGGGATGGTTGGGGGGAATGACGGGGGGGCTGGGTCCATGAGTGGCCCACAATGGGGCAGCAGCTGGGACCAAGTGGGTGACCACGGCCTGCGAGATGGCATCTAGGTTGGCCGCCACCCGATCCCATGCCTGCCGCTCCATGGAGAGCCCCTTCCCTATGTTGCTCATTAGCTCCCGCAAGGCGGCTGTGTGGGACACATCCCACACCTCCACCTCCTCGGCCTGGTGATGCTGGTGGAGGGACCGGCAGTGGCCCCACACCGTCCCATCTAGGGCCTGCTGGCTCCCTCTCACCCTCTGTTGTGGGGCTCCCTGGGCCTCTCATGGGGCTGGTCTGGCTGCCGGCTGCTGGAGCTGTTGAGTCAAAAGGGGAGAGGAACAGACCTTTAGTCCCAGTGAGGGACCCCTTGTACCCCACCACTCCCCACCCCATCCTGGGGGCCCTGCAGGGACCATATCCTGGGTTCCCCCTCTTGGTTGCAAGTGTGCTAGCTCCCCTCTGCCACCATCTGTCCCTCTGTAGCCTGGTGGCCCATGGTGCTGTCCAGCCCGCATGGTGCTGGGTACCACATGTTAGCCCTCTGGGACCAGAGTGGCAGGACCATCTGCCTGTGTCCCGGGGCTGATGGCCCTGTGGGCGGGCTGCGGCCGCCCTAGGTGGGACTGTGTGCCCCCTCCTCCAGCCGTGTGGCCACCGGTGTGCACGGTACATACCTGTGGGTCCCTGCAGGAACTTGGTGAGGCGCGGTCGGAGGGGGCCAGACTGGATGGGCCAGAGGGGATGTCAATGACGAGGGCCCCCTCACTCAAGCCCTCATCATCACTGCTGGCCAGGATCTGAGGGGGGTGCCTTTGGGTGGCTGGTGGTCCAGGGTGGTCCTTCCCTTCGGTCCCCATCTCCTCCAGCTCCGGCTCAGTCAGGGGGTCATCGGTGTCCAGGAACACAGCTGGGGGTCCTGCCTCCTTGGGCCCAAGGAGGAGGTCAAGTTCTTTAAAGTAGGGGCAGCTGGTGGACTCTGCCCCTGACCACCAGGACATGTCCCAATCCTGGCAGTAGCCCTGCTGGAGTTCCTTGACCTTCAACCTCACCTGGTCCGGGGTCCAGGTGGGGTGACCCCAGCCAGTGAGGCCCTTGCCAGGTGCTCAAACACTGCAGCGTTCCAGTGCTGGACCCCAGTCTGCTGCAGGGCCTCCTCGTCTTCCCACAGGGTGAGGAAGTCCTGCAGCTCGGTGTCGGTCCAGGAGGGGGCCCAGTACTTGGGGGACTGAATCCCCTCCTGGCAGGACTCCCCGTCAGTCCCTGATGGCCCCTGATATGGACAGGAGTCCCGGCTACTGTCCAAGATGCCGGTGGAGCCAAGGCTTTGCCTGGGGCATCGCGGCTGGCAGCAGGCTGAGCAGCAGAGTTGCCTCCCTGCTACCTGCTCTCAGCTTCCTGCCTGAGGGCTTCTGGGTGCCTGCGTCCTTACACACAGCCGAATGCTGGAGCCATAGAGCTTCACCTGTGCTGTCATTAGGACTGCTGCCTGCCAGCTGATCGCTGCCATGGAGGACTTGTTCTTTCGAAGGAGCGGGCTGCGGAGCGTCTACACTTGCTCTCGTTCAAAATAATCTTTAGAAGGATATTTCCCATCCTGGGAATGGAGGACTGACTTCGAAAGAATGGGGGGAGGTTCTTTCAAAGTTAATTTTGAAAGAGCATCATGTGAGTGTAGATGCTCCGTGGATTCTTTTGAAAGAATTCGGTCTTCCGATTTGGATTTCAAATGTACTTGCTAGTGTAGACGCACCCCATGTGTGTTAGGGAAGTGAGTATGTCATGCCTGAAATAAGCCAGAGAATTTAAGATCAAAGAAACGTAGAGGTAAATGCTTTAAATTAACTAATCTGTATTTATCCAATAGAACAATTAATCACACTTTCTTATTAGGATGAGTGCATTTACCAACATTTACACACACACACATTATCATTGCTTTGACATTATTATTGGTTATAGTTACCATTTACATGAGCAAATGTAAAGGATATCAGTTCAGTTATGCTTTGGTTCTATTTGTTAGACTTTTCAAAGCATAAAATATTCATTGGAGAAAGTAAGTCTCACTTTAAGTGAGACTTGTTAAGCACTGCGTACATTAGAAATGCATTCAAATCTCTCTTCTTGGACTCTGTGAATAAACTTTTCCAACTGTACACTATAAATCTTTTTAGCTAATGAAAGTCTTTTATTTAGAACATCAAGAAATAGAGGGACTTTAGAAGGTAAAGAAAACAAATTGAATATTGTAGAATCAGCTCTAATCTTTTCTAGTGCAAGGTGGGCCATCTATGTTCTTGAAAGATGTTATCACAAATACAGCATGGGCAGTTTGCCCTGCCTGTATAAGCTTTTTAACACTGCTCCACCAATGTCACTTGAGCTAGCTTTATATCTCTTGAGGAGAAAAAATGCATTAGTCTCCATGGACCATATAGCCATTTCTCTCTCTCTTGGGCCGCGTCTACACATGCACGCTACTTTGAAGTAGCGGCGCCAACTTTGAAATAGCTCCCGTCACAGCTACACATGTTGGGCGCTATTTCGAAGTTGAAATCGACGTTAGACGGTGAGACGTCGAAGTCGCTAACCCCATGAGGGGATGGGAATAGTGCCCTACTTCGAAGTTGAACGTCGAAGTAGGGCACGTGTAGACGATCCGCGTCCCCCAACATCGAAATAGCGGGGTCCGCCATGGTGGCCATCAGCTGAGGGGTTGAGAGACGCTCTCTCTCCAGCCCCTGCGGGGCTCTATGGTCACCATGTGCAGCAGCCCTTAGCCCAGGCTTCTGGCTGCTGCTGCTGCAGCTGGGGATCCATGCTGCATGCACAGGGTCTGCAGCCAGTTGTCAGCTCTGTGGATCTTGTGTTGTTTAGTGCAAGTGTGTCTGGGAGGGGCCCTTTAAGGGAGCGGGTTGCTGTTGAGTCCGCCCTGTGACCCTGTCTGCAGCTGTTCCTGGCACCCTTATTTCGATGTGTGCTACTTTGGCGTGTAGACGTTCCCTCACAGTGCCTATTTCGATGTGGTGCTGCCCAACGTCCGAGTTGAATGTCGACGTTGCCAGCCCTGGAGGACGTGTAGATGTTATTCGTCTATTTCAATGTTGCTACATTGAAATAAGCTATTTCGATGTAGCGTGCACGTGTAGACGTAGCCTTGATGTCGTTAATGCCCATGGAAATGCTGGGTTTATTTTATATTGCCACATGCCCACTGGGAGCTAGACTAGAGCATCAAAGTATAATGTTAATAGAAAGTGTGCTAGAGTTTAATTCACTAGAGAAATAGGTCATGAGCAGTTCATTCTTGCAAGAATATCACTGTAATGCTGCTAAGGTCAGCATCTGTTTGATTTGTGTGGTCTTTTTCCCTGCTTCATTGTATGTTGTATAGGTATTATGAAACAATAAATGTGAACTAAATGGAGAATGAACCCTGTAATGAAGAAACGTTCAGAGGCATTATGCAGTATATCAGATACTAGAAAATGTAGCTTCATTCTTGTGTTTGCCATCTTGGGGTTAAGGGAGGGGAACAAATCAAAGAAATGTTTACCTTAACTGCAAGAGTATTTAAAATCGGAGTTTGTTTGCAAATTACTACCTTCTGAAACACATACTCTACTGTATTTCTTAAGGAGAAGGAAAAGTCATGAACCTCTACTGGGTTTTGACAATGGTTAAAGAAACATTCTCCCCATTTGGTTACTTGTTGTGCAAAGACTATCTACTGATCAGTAGAGCGTTGTCTTCTTTGTGTGTAGAAATGTCATCTTAATAAACTGATTCTCAGTGTACTGACATATAGACCAATCTTGCAGATTCCATTCTACTCTCTGTCCTCATTAGAACAGAAGAATAGATATATGGTTTGTTTGGTTGTGTGTGGGGGGGGGTGTATGCGTGTGGGCCGAAACCAAATATGAGTATGGGGCAGTATGTTGGGGGGACAGTTTGACTTTCACCTGTTGTACCATGACCAGTAAGCTGGATTTATAGACAAAATGGTAAAGGTGAGCCTGAAGAGTCTTATGAAAAAGATGAAAAGTGGTGGCAGTTTCAGATTTTATCAGGGAGTTTTCACCACACAGAGGCAATAAGGAAAAAAGTATACAGCTATTTCCAGGGAAAAGAAAGTGAATGTTGATAAAAGCCATAATATGTTGATAGATTAAATCCAGATCAATTATATCAATAAACTACATAGAAGTTGTCTTAGTGGATTAGACCCTTAGTGCATCTGATTAAAGATACATCTACACTACAAGAAAAATCTGAATGTAAGGCAATTAGCTCAATATTAAAACATCACTGTGTTCACTGTAAATACCATTAACTCAAATTAGAGAGCACTAATATCAATACCATGATATTGTCGGAACAGGCTGTGTGTAGCATCAAGTTCGAATTTAAAAGTTTGAATAAAGGCTAGTCTGGAAGCATCATGTCTTTGAATCAGATTCATTAGCCTCAAGAGGAGTCCTGTATGTATTCCACAATGTCTCACAGTGCTCCCACAATGCCCCACAATATTGTCCACATCCATCTCCACTGCTCGCCCCCCACCCTTAACATATATTCTGGGGCTTGTTGATACTGGGGAAAGTCACCCCCAGCAGCTAAGATATTTGGGCAAGGGAACATTTCAACTTGCTCTGCAGCCACAGACCCCAGGTCTCCTGCCACCAAAAATATTTTTGGGGCCTTGCTGCCCATTGCAGATGACTGCTGCTTTTAGCAAAATGTTTGATATCTCAGTTATAAAATCTTTTTCCTAACCTTTCCTATCGTCTTCCTCCTTGACTGCCCTGAAAACACAGGGAACAGTGATTAGATGGCCAGTTGAGATTCCTGTTCCCCTTAAGAAGCAGAAGTGATTAGAGATTCACATGCCCTAGAACTGGAAGGGATCTTGGGAGGTCATCTAGTCCAGTCCCCTTGGCAGGACCAAGCACCGTCCCTAGCATCTATTTCCCCCAATCTCTGACTGGCCTCTTTAATGGTTGAGCTCACAAGCCTGAGATTAGCAGGCCAATGTTCAGACCACTGCACTATCCCTCCTGGCTGTTGTAAGTTCACTCTAAGAGATTTCAGTACCATCATGTTTTGGAAAGATGTAATGTAGTGGGAAGCCCCAAATCTTTTCCTTAAACTTACCTATCATCTTTCTTCATGCTTTGGTCCCCCCAAAACACAGGGAACAGTGGGTGGCGGGTCAGCTGAGAAGACTACAGAAACCTTGTTGCCCATTGCAGATATCTGCTGCAGATATGAACAGATAGGAATAAGGGGACTTTGAAGTAGCCAGGGTCCTTTAGAAAAGGAGCCCTGTCTGGACAAGCCGTGCGGCGGCGAGCCGCTTCAATTTCGAAGTGCCGCGGCCGCCCGCATGCTAATGAGGCGCTGGATATGTATTTCAGTGCTTCATTAGTAAACTTCAAAATGGCCATTTGCATGGCCTTTTCCAAGTTTTTGGCTAGTGTAGACACGGCCAGTTTGTTTTAAACCGGTTTGAAGGAAAGGTGCATTTAACCCAGTTAAATTAATGAACTCTAATGTACTGGCTCTTTATAGGGGCAGAATACTTAATATCTTCAGTGACTGTAGCAAGTGCTATGCATTGCAGGCAATCATCTTGGAGGAGGTTGGGGGCTGAAATTCAGTGTTACCTGCTAGGGAAAATTTGGTGTGGGCGATCCTTGAGGAGTTTGCTCAGGAATACAGATGGGGGCAGCAAGCAACTGCAATGCAGACTAATCTCCTGCAAACCTCACTCTTGCTGATACAGAGAGGTAACAAAGTGGCTCATGGATATGGGTATCTCCAGCATACTACACAGATATAAGACTTATTGATGTGTACTGTGGGATTATATTATAAATGGTAAACTCAAGCTTATATGTGATATAGGAGTGAAATGGGGGTTGCTATGGTTAGAATGCTGAGGCAACAAAAAGATTTGATTAACAAAGTTCCAACAATCACCAAGTAGAGTTTTAACAGTCATAGCAAACCGAATGTTCTTTGACAAATGAGTCTTGCTGGCTACGTCTACACGTGAAGCCAACATCGAAATAGCTTATTTCGATGTAGCAACATCGAAATAGGCTATTTCGATGAATAACGTCTACACGTCCTCCAGGGCTGGCAACGTCGATGTTCAACTTCGACATTGCGCGGCACCACATCGAAATAGGCGCTGCGAGGGAACGTCTACACGCCAAAGTAGCACACATCGAAATAAGGGTGCCAGGCACAGCTGCAGACACGGTCACAGGGCGGACTGAACAGCAAGCCGCTCCCTTAAAGGGCCCCTCCCAGACACAGTTGCACTAAACAACACAAGATACACAGAGCTGACAACTGGTTGCAGACCCTGTGCATGCAGCACGGATCCCCAGCTGCAGCAGCAGCATCCAGAAGCCCTGGGCTAAGGGCTGCTGCCCACGGTGACCATAGAGCCCCGCAGGGGCTGGAGAGAGAGCATCTCTCAACCCCCCAGCTGATGGCCGCCATGGAGGACCCGGCAATTTCGACGTTGCGGGACGCGGATCATCTACACGGTCCCTACTTCGACGTTGAACATCGATATTAAAACACTGTTATCTCAGGATCTGGTGCTGACAGAGCATCTGCAATGCATCTACATACTACAGGTCTGCTTGTAAGAGTCCCATCTTCTGACTCATATACTAAGAAAGGCAGTACACAGGTTTGACTGTGCTGAGGCAAAATTCAGCACCAAAGATGCAGGACTTCCTACAGGACACAGCAGCTGTGTCTACACGTGCACGCTACTTCGAAGTAGCGGCACTAACTTCAAAATAGCGCCCGTCGCGGCTACACGCGTCGGGCACTATTTCGAAGTTAACTTCGACGTTAGGCGGCAAGACGTCGAAGTCGCTAACCTCATGAGGGGATCGGAATAACGCCCTACTTCGACGTTCAACGTCGAAGTAGCGACTGTGTAGATGATCCGCGTCCCGCAACGTCGAAATTGCCGGGTCCTCCATGGCGGCCATCAGCTGGGGGGTTGAGAGATGCTCTCTCTCCAGCCCCTGCGGGGCTCTATGGTCACCGTGGGCAGCAGCCCTTAGCCCAGGGCTTCTGGCTGCTGCTGCGGCAGCTGGGGATCCATGCTGCATGCACAGGGTCTGCAACCAGTTGTCGGCTCTGTGTATCTTGTGTTGTTTAGTGCAACTGTGTCTGGGAGGGGCCCTTTAAGGGAGCGGCTGGCTGTTGAGTCCGCCCTGTGACCCTGTCTGCAGCTGTGCCTGGCATCCCTATTTCGATGTGTGCTACTTTGACGTGTAGACGTTCCCTTGCTGCGCCTATTTCGATGTTGGGCTGAGCAACGTCGAAGTTGAACATCGACGTTGCCGGCCCTGGAGGACGTGTAGACATTATTCATCGAAATAGACTATTTCGATGTTGGCTGCACGTGTAGACGTAACCCATGATACCTAGCTGATGCCTTAATTAGACACCCAAAAGTGACCTAGAAGTTAAAGCTGAAGTAGGTTTTGTCAGGTTTCTCTACTGTAAAATGATTGTGTCACTTATGGAAACATTTCTCAAGGTGACCAAGTTTTATATTGTTAGCTTCATTTGTAGCACAGAAATGTGAAAAGAAATAAAAACTTATCTATGATGACCTCTGTGCATATGTCTACAAAGGCAGTCTCTGTTGATAGATGTCACTGTTGACAGAAACCTCAGCAGTACTACAGTGACTGATCACATCTACACATACAAGTTGCTCAAAAGAGAAAGCTGCTCTGTTGATAGAGAGCAGCCAGACTGCCCTGCCCTCTCTTTACAGAACAGCTGATTCGAAGCTCTGCAAACAGGGCTGTAGTGGGAAGAGGAAGTCCTCTCTTTTGACAACAGTGTGTACACAGGCACTCAATCAAGAAAACATTGTCAACAGAGGCATTATACCTGTTGGGGTGCGGGTGGGAGGGCATATCACTGCCAGCCTAATAGCTGAGTTTTGTTGACAAACACTTGGCAGAGCACTTTAAACCTGTAGACGCTCCGCAAGTTTTGCTGATAAAAGCCCAGTTTTGTTGACAGAGGCTGCCCGTGTAGGTGTAGCTGCTACAGTGTATAATTTTAACTGCTCAGCGGGTCTCTGATTTCACATTATTCACCATTTTGTGAATGAACAATCTATAAAGGAAGCACTTCTCACATTCTACTGCCATAAAATCACATATATACCCTTGGTAATGTGTTGAGACAGATATGTTTAAGGATAATTGCACCATCATTTTTCATCATAAAACAGACACTATAAATATTGCATGGTAATCTGACTATGATACTTAAGAGTGTGATAGCTTTCTTGTATGACATGATTAACATTTAATTACTTTGTACACTCCTCAGGCAAAATTTGTAGTATATTCTCTTTGCAGAACGTAAGAAAAAAGCAACCTTGGCACTTTATAAACACTCTTTTATGGAATCTAAAAAGCAGTTCAGTAGAACTTTAAAGATTACAAATAATTTATTAGGTGATGAGCTTTTGTTGGACAGACCGACTTCTTCAGACCATATGGCTATGATCTGAAAAAGTGGGTCTGTCCCATGAAAACTCATCACTTAATTAATTATTTTGTTAGTCTTTAAAGTGCTACTGGACTGCTTTTTTGTTTTCTAAATATATAAACTAGCACGGCTTTCTCTCTTTTATGGAATGTTATTATGAGTAAATGGAAAAGGAAGAATAAAGAAAAACAAGGTAAAGAGAGGAGAATACAGGTTCTGGGGGCTAAAACTGAGTTTCAATAAGAGTTACAGAAGTAGAAACTAGTGTGTCACTGCAGGCTTACCCATTAATTAAGACTCCTACCTGTTCATTCAGTAACAATTATTGAAAAATATATCTGCCCACAGTTCAGAAGTCTGCAAAATGAATTCTAGTTTATCTTAATGGAGGGAGAGAGTTGCATCAGAGAGAAAAATTGTTTTAAATGATGAGAAGTACTTAGAAATGCCTTTATATCGACAGGCACACAGATGAGTGGTTTAATGTCAACATACTACTGCAAACTGACAAGCATGGAAAATGAAGTCCTTTAACCACAAAAAAAGTATATTGCTTTGTCTTGGAGTATTGCTTTCTTGACCTCTGTATTGTGTCTCCTCAAAAGGAACTCTGTTGTAACAATGGCCTGTGTGATGTTGATAACCATCTCTTGGGAAATATATTAAGCCTATCAAAATTATTTTGCCTGGGGGGTTTACCTGGTAATTATATATTAATTGGCAAAACACTTTTTCAGAATATTTAACCAGGAGATGCCTTGTAAAATGCAGTAAACCCTCAAGATTCGTGGAACCAAGTTTCACATCTCTCAGGTTAAAAAGACTGCCACCCCAGTAGCAGGAAACTGGTCCTGTTAGGGGTGGCGGCTGAGAGTCAGGCTGTCATTCCTGACAGGAGCGGGGAAACTATTCCTGTCAGGGTCAGCAGCCTGACTCTTTATGCCACTGGCCGGAGTGGTTTCCTGCTCCTGTCGGGGGTAGCAGCCACTCCTGTCAAGGTTGGCAGCTGAGAGTCAGGCTGCCTTCCCTGACAGGAGTGGGGAAACCTCTCTTGTTGAAAGTGGTGGCCTGAGTCTTGGTCACCACCCCGACAGGAGTGGTTTCCTAGTCCAAGGAGTAAAGGGGAGTTGGGAGCCAAGCTGCCCCTGGTTCCCGGCTCCCCTCCACTGGCTGGAGCCAGGAAACTTGCCAGGGTTGCTGCCCTGGTCATTTTCCCAGCTCTGCAAAAGGAGGGGAGCCAGGAGCCAGGCTGCTGCCTGGTTCCCAGTCTCTGCCACTTGGAGGACCTGGGAAACTGACCAGCTCATGTCTGGTCAGTTTCCCAGGTCCCTTAAGCAGCAGGGAGCTGTGAACCAAGTGGCAGCCTGGTTTCCATCTCCTTGCAACTTGCGGGACATGGGAAACTGACCAATCATGCGCTGGTCAGTTTCCTATCTCCCAGAGTGGTGGGGAGCTGGGAACCAGGGGACAACCTGGTTACCACCTCCCCACTGCTTGCTGGATCTGGGAAACTAAACAGCACATGGCTGGTGATTTTCCCACTTCCCACAAATGGTGGACAGATGGGAGCCAGGCTCCCCACCATTTTGGAAGCCAGGAAACTGACAAGCCCTGGGATCCTGGTCAGGTTCCCAGCTCCTGCAAGCCCAGGGGAGCTGGGAACTAGGCTGCAGCTTGGTTCCCATCTCCCCTTGACTTGCATGAAAATTTGAGTTACATGGGGGTTGCAGGAACACAACCCCCACATAACTCAAGGGTTTACTGTATATAAAAATTGGTAATGTGCTGGCAATTTATAATATTATGTGATTCATGGGAATCATGGAAGTATAGGACTGGAAGGGAACTCAATAGACCTATTAGTAAAGTCCCCTGCAATCAAACAAGGTCTAAGTAATAACTAGACCATTCCTAACAGATATTTGTCTAATCCCTTTTATAAAACCTCCCATGTCAGAGATTCCACAACCTCTCTAGGCAGTTTGTTCTAGCACAGTCTTCTCTTCTGAAGACTATTATTTTTTAGTATTTTTAATTTTTCCTCATAGCTCACATTTTCTAGATTTTTTTAAGATTTTTTGATGCTCTCCACTGAACTTTCTCAAGGTTCTTCATGCTTTTGATGAAATAGGACACCCAGAACTGGATACAATATTCCAGCTGAAACTAGGGGGTGGGGGTAGGCATAAAAGGGACAATTGCACAGCAATTCAAAGGGGCCTGGGGCTTCCTTCAACTATTGTTGCTTTTGTGACCAACAGTGGTGGCTAACATCTCAGTCGCCATTTGATCACCACCAGAGTGCCAGGTCCAGTGTTCCATGAAGCTCTGGGGAAGAGGACCCAGAACATCATAGTAGTTCCAAAATGCTTGCATTCCCCTACTTTGTTAATGAAAAGTTATGTGAGATAATGTCAAAAACTTTACTAAAGTCGTGATGTAACACTCCTACTGCTTCTCCTTTCTCCAAAAGCAATGTTACCTTGCCAAAGAAAGCTACTAGTTTGGTTTGAAATTATTAGTTCTTGACATGTTCATGTTAATTGTTACATATCACATTCCAGTTTCTAGTTGTGGTGTCAGAACAGGAAAGGCCAGGCAGCAAGGGCCCTCTCAGATTTTGAAATGGGCCTGTCCCAGTCAGTTTTCACCATGATGGACCTCTTTCCCTTCCCATCCTTATTCCCCAGATGCCCCAACCCCAGCCAGGCAAGTAGCCACTGGAGCCTTGATGAGAAGCCTGGGCAGCTATGGGAGCTGTGTGGACCTGGCTGCATTGACCAAGAGTAGCCCCTGGCCCTTGTTCCCAGACTCTCTTCCCAACTCAAGGCAGGCAGAAGTGGAGGGATCTGTGACTCTGTGCCAGCTCCCCAGAGTTGCCCATGCTGCTCTGTTTCTGATCCCACTCTGGCTGGCAGGTAAGGCAAGGATCTGGAACTGCAACTAGGGCACCTTAAGAGACACACAGGCAGCTGTGGGGAGCTGGGGATCCTCCACTTGCCCTGTGCAGAGGGTCTGGGGGAGGAACATTGGCTGGACGATATTCTGCTTGCCCCCCACCCCACAGCAAACAGTAAGAGGGTCACCCATAGCTCCCCACAACTAGTTACGCGAGGTTTACTCTGGCCAGGCTGTGAATCCAAGGCCCCAACCCTAGGCCAGAACCAGAGTGGTACAGGAAACTGTAGGGAGCCACCAAACCTACACCTGCCTGGGACAGTAGCCCCGGGGGGTGGGGCAGGTGCCTGCAACCCGATAATGGTGTGGTGGACTCTAGGTCCCAGCTTCTGGCTTGGCCAGCGGTGGAATCTCCTAGGTAAGAGGCAGGATAATGGGAGAAGAGGAGAGGCCTCAGGGCAAAAGGGTGGGCAGGGGAGGTCCTTAGGGGAAGAAGAGGGCCCTCTGGTTGGAGGGGCAGGATTGAGGTCTCGGTGGGGAAAGGAAGGGTGGGTCCCCATGGGATGGACCATCTGAGCCACTTTTGGGAAGCTTCTGACACGCTTGTTTCTAGATGTTTACAAAATATATTGCTTGATTATTTGCCCTATTGTCTTTCTGGGTATTGATTATAAGATGACTGCTCAAGTAATTCCCTGGGTTATGCTGAACCCCATTTTTACAGACGGTGCTCTATTTTTCCCACTCCTGTTTTCCATGACTTTCTGAAGACATTTGTTAATGGCTCTAATCTCTCTTCAGTCAGCTTTTTGTGTATTCCAGGATGTATTTATCAGGCCATGCCAACTTGAAGACATCTAACTTGTCTAAATAATTGTCTTTCCTTATTTTTTGCCTCAGATGCAACCTCATTTTCACTTGCATTTACTATATTAGAAGTTCACTTTCTATTAACCTCTCAACTGAAACAAACTCGTTTAGCATCTCACTAGTTCCACAGTTTCAATTATTGTCTCTCCTCCACTGATTGATTAATGCACCACTCTAGCCTTTGGCATTGGTCTTCCTTCTGATCTATTTCTGGAATGTTTCATTTCTCCCTTTGTCTCCAGCTAGTATAATCTCATGTTTGTGCCTTTACCCTTCCAATTTTATGCCTACATGCTTATGTTTGTTTATTTTCCACTTTTTGTAGGATTCTTTCTTTTCTTTATGTTTCAGATAATTGAAGATGTCCTACTTAAGCCAGTGGGGTGTCTTGCTATAATTCCTATATTTCATACACAGAGGAAAAGTTTAATCTCTTTGAAAAACTTCAAGCTCTTTCAAAATGTTTTTATTTTTAGACTTGTTTCTCATAGGATCTTATCTACCAGCTTCATAAGTTTACAAAAGTTTTCCGTCTTGAAATCTATTATTGTTATTCCATTGTTTTCCTTTCTACCATTCCTTAGAATATAGATGATATAGTTGATTGGTGCGGAGCTAGTCTACAGAAACTAAGCCACTCCTCACTGGACAGAGAAAGATGGAAGGAAATCGTGAGTGAGGCATCAGACACCAACAGGCACTGAGCCCACAGTTATTGATGATGATGATTCCTTAGAATCATGAAATATGTCATTCCATAAGCATCTTCAGGCAACCTGCCTTCCATTTTCAAATTCTCAATTTTTCCCTATTTGCAAAATCTAATCTAGAACACCCTTTCCCCTAGCAGCTTTGTCCAACTCGTGAAATAAAACAGTGACTCTGACATATTGGAAGACATTATTGGATAATCCCTGTCCTAGTTTTTTATTTCCTCAAAAGATATCAGGCTAATTGAAGTTCCTCCTTGACCACCAATCCCCATATTTTGGATGATTTTGTTAGTTGTTTAAAAGAGGTCACATCTTTTCTTACTGGTTAAATGGGCTATAGTAATTAGTGGTGTCCTCCAAGGGACTGTGCTGCAAAGAATTACAAAGGGATCTCACAAAATTGGGTAGCTGGGCAAGAAAATAGAAGATGAAATCCAATGTTAATAAATGTAACGTAATGCTCATTGGACAAACATAATACTAACTATACATAAAAAATGATGGGCTCTAAATTAGCTGTTGCCTTGTGAGAAAGATCTTGGATTTATTGTCTGTAGTTCTTGAAAAAACAGACACTCAACGTACAGTGACAGGAAAAAATGGCAAACAAAATGTGGGAATTCACTGAGAAAGGGCTAGATAATAGGACAGAAAATATTCTATTGTTTCTGTATAAATTCATAGCACAGTCACACCTTGCATACTGTGTGCAGATGTGGTCACTCCACTTCAAAAAGATATATGGAATTGGAAAAGGTTCTAAAATACTTACAAAATTATGAGGGTTATGGAATGGCTACCATATGTACAGAGATTTATAAAATTTGGTCTCTTCAGCTTGGAAAAGAGCCATCTAAAGGAGAATGTGATAGAAGGCTATAAAATCAAGACTGGCATAGAAGATGGAAACAAGGAAGTGTTATTTACTCCTTCTCATAACACAAAAACTAGGGGTCACCCAATGAAATTAATAGGCAACAGATTTAATACAAACAAAAGTCTTATGTAATGCAAAGTCACCTTGTGGAATTCCTTGCCAGAAGAAGTTGTGAAGCACAAGAAAATAATAGTGTTAAAAAAAAAAAAGACCTGGATGATTTCATGGTGGATAATCTCATCAATGGTTATTAGGCAGGATGATCTAGGATGTTGTCTTTTGCCGGTTTGCCAGAAGCTGTAAGTGGGTGATGAAGTGGATCACTTGATGATTACCTGTTCTGTTCATTCCCTCTGGGGCATTTGGCATTGGCCATTTTGGAAGGCTAGGTGGACCTTTGTCTAATCCAGCATGGCAATTCTTAAGTATTTATACTAGACCTATTGCCACGTCACTCTTGTTTTTATCCTCTTTATCCATACCCTGAGGTTTTCAGCCTGTCTGTTTCCATCTCAGTCTCAGGTGAAGGATGTACATCTTTGACACACAAACAGCAACGCTGCCCTTTTTTCATGCTTTTTTTTTTCTAAGCAAGCTGCTCTTGTTTGTAGGGGAAGAACAGCTCAATGATTTGAGCATGGACTTGCTAAACCCAGGGTCATGAGTTCAGTTGTTGAGGAGGCCATTTAAGGTTGTGGGGTAAATAGACTACAAAAAATATCAGGAATGATGCTCGGTCCTGCTGTGAGTGTAGGGGACTGGACTCTATGACCACTCAAGCTCCCTTCCAGCTCTAGGATATATGTATATTTTCATACCAGCATTCTAGTCATGTGTACTATCCCAGCATATCTCTGTGATGCCAACATCTCATAGGTGTAATTATTCACCATTTTACTATTTCTTCCCGTTTACATCCTAAGTGCCTTGCATTAGGATACACATATCTTTAATACTGATTTGAATACCCTGCTGTGTCCCATCTGCTATAACTGCCCATGCAGATCCTAACAAATTACCCAGGCCTCCAGGTTATTGATTTTTCTATGTTTTTTTTGTCTCCTGCCCCATCAAACCTAGTTTAAAGCATGCATCTCTAGAGTAGTTGATCTATTTATAAATATGCTCTTCCCCTTCCTAGATAGCAGGAGCCAATGTTCTCTCAGAAATCCTCTCTGGAATAGTATCCCATGGTCAAGGATGGCTCTTTTGAAGTGGTCATTGAACTAAAATGTTCTATGCTTTAATACAAATTTCAGCACTGCAAATTTGCTTGCCTTGCAGGTTTAGATTTGCATAAAAGACATACTGTGTCAAATACTGTATGTTCAGCAAATTGTGGTGATGTCACACTTATTGCCAAAGAGATAAACCTTCAGGGTTGTGGCAATAGCAATAGCTATAACTGTGGTTAAAGAAAATAATTGTTCTGTTAGTCATTTTCTTTAAATAACCAAACAGATGAAACCACTGTATCAATTTCAGGAGGGAACTGCATGAATGCATGTGCCCCTCTGCACTGTTCCAGTTGCAGTACTGGAAACTCCTCCTGGAAATTGTAGACTGAAAGTTTGTCTTTGTATGTTTTTATAGACCTAGCACAAGGGATCTCTGATCTAGATAGGTCCTGTAAATGTTCCCATAAGATAAGAATTAAATTATTATGATTATTATGTGTGAGACCTTGATCCTTGCCACTTACACACCAGCTTGGCTGTGAAGAGGGGAACACATCCGTGCTGACCCATATGCAATGGAGGTCTCTGCTCTGCCCCAAGGAATACCCTTGCCTATATCTAATAATCGCACATATAATTGTCATATTTCTGAGACTCACACATCCTCACAGAGCCACAGAAAATAGTGAGTTACAGTCATGACCACAGTAACAGTGGCTTAATTCACATCTAATAATGATATTCAGATGATGATGGGTCAATGAATCCCTTCTCTAAATAGGTGCATCTGTGAGTTGGAGTTTCTTCTTTTAAAAACAAAATTACAATTAGGAGACGTCTAGCCAAATGAGCAGAACAAGTAAGGAGAAAATGAAAAGTATTTGTGTGTCTGGGGAATGGGGAGTGGTAATAGTGTAGTAGTGCAATAATGTAGCTATGCCAATATATACCACCTGAGAATTTGCCCACTCTGATTGTGACCTAAATCAATGTAACTTCCATAGAGTTTCCCTGCCCCACCTCATACACTCAACACTTTTCCCCTTCTGCCTTCAGCCAGAGCTCATAACCACCCCCTGCCACTGGGCCCAAGATCCACTCCAAGCTAGTTCCACATCCCCAAAAGAGTTCCAGGAGGGTAGGCAGGGGTGGTCACAACTGCCCCAGCTCTAGGCAACTGGAAATGGAATGCAATGTGTGAACACAGTTTCCCCAGCTCCAGAGTACTGGGAAGATGAGTGGCATGTGTCCCCATCCTCCCCAGCCCTGGCTGGAGTACAGGAGATAGGAGAAGCCTCAGAGCAATGCTTAGTAGGGTGTGGCTGGGCAGGGCTGAGTGTGAGTGAGGCAATGCCTGACTGGGGATGCACAAGCACTCCCAGCCTATGCAACCTGCCATCCATGGTAACTCCATTCTATTTAATGAAGTCACACCTGACTTACATTCATTTAAAAGGAGAGAACTTCTGATGGAATATTGCCAATGTATTGCAAAAATAATAGGGCCTAGGTCTTTTCTTTCTACCTTAAGAGTGGATTGCATACAGAAGGCATGACCACTATCTCTTTCTACCCTCAAATTATTTTTAATAATTATTTTCAGTGATAGAGTTTTAGGATGACTTTGTATGATACTTTGCAGGGGAGGAGTTCCTGTCATATTTCTGTCTTAGTATTTCACCTTTGTTCTTAGATTTTCTGTCACTGCTAAAATTAAGGGAACAATAGTAAACAGTGACAGAAATTAATATTAATAAAGATGTGGCTTTTTTATGGCGATATGACAGAGCAGTTGCCCAGCACTGGTAGAGAAAGAGTTAAAAACTGTCCTGGGAGAGGGCCTTCCTGAGAATCAATTCGGAGGAAGTATTGTGGCAGCAAATCAGAGCCCAGGAGGACTGTATAAAGGAGATGGCTGGACTGAAGTGGTTTATGGTATAACTAAACATATGTGCACTGACAAAGAAACATGAACGATCCACAGTAGAGATAACAAACTGAAATGGTTCTAAAAAGAGAAAACAAGACATGTTGTCCAGTGGTAAGTGCAAAAGGATTGTAATAAACCTACTTTGTTGTTTCCCTCTACTCCGGTGACTTGCCTTCCATTACTCTGGAGTTATTTGGGCTGAATTAATCCAAGTCTAGATTGTTCTTTGATTTATATAAGTTTGTTAGTGACTTATGGTACATTTAATTCTTGCTAGATCTCGCCATAGCTATATCATCCATTACTAAGTCTGCAAGTCATTTTTTTTCAAATGGAAATATGTACTCACTATCCTATACCATCACAAAATCTCACTAGGTTTGGGTATGATTAAGACCCGAATATCATCACTGTGTTCGTATAGAGTGTATATGATTACAAGACACACATGACTCCTGAGTACAGAGGTAATTATATCTGTGTGCTATATATACAGAGAGTTGACATGAACCACACTATTATGAATGTAGTTGTATTTCATGTACAGTTCTGTAGTGAATTAATCTTTTATACACTTTGTTTCTAGAGAACAGATTGAATGTAAACATGAAATAATTATTCCCTTCAAAAGCATTGTTTCCCTAAGGCATGGAACTGCAGCGAATGTAGCCGTTCTGATACTTTGGTGGCTTCGTGGATTGAATTAACTTGAGTCTGGATGGTTCTGATGCTGAACATTTTGGAGTGTAGGAAATTTAATTCAGAAATGAGTTTTAATATTAGTATGTTATGGACTCTCTATCATGCAGATAACTTTCATCCTGATTTAAATGTTAAACAAATATGTATTTTGTAGTCTGGGTCATTCACACATGAAGCTGGAATACATAATCAGTCGGAAGAGGCAACGTACGTGCATTTTCTTAAGATACAAATAATCTTCAGTTTATGGTTTCTATGTGAAAGGGCAGAGCTAATTGCAATTGACTTATTCTGTCAGATGCCAATCCCGCAAAAGTTTACATTGAGGCTTAAATTTAAGCACATCAATGTTTTTTATCCAGTTGAAGTCCATTGCACTATTCAGATGCTTAAAGTTCAGCACAAGTACATACTGTCACAGGTCAAGGCTTTAGAATCTGACATTGTGCTGAGCTCTATGCTAGTGGATCTCTGCACTCATAGGCCACTTCTACACATTCATGATCTTCCGGAAGACCAACACTTTCTTCTGGAAGAGTAGTGGAGTGTCTACACATAAAAGGTGCTTTTCTGGAAAGATTCCGGATTCTGTACTCCTCTGGAGAACCAGAAAGAGTTCCCTCTTCTGGGAGAATCTTCTGAAAGAAATTATGTGTAGAGGCTCGTGGACCACTTCTTCCAAAAGAAGCAGTCTATCATGGTGGCAGCCTATCGGAGAGTGGAGATGCTCTATGTGACCCCAGCGGGGCTGTATGGTCTCCAGGTCCTGCAGCTTTAAAAGCTGCAAGGACCTGGAGACCCAGGGGTGGAAGCCGAGATTATGGAACTTGGCAGGGCTGCCGGCCACACTCCCCTGAAGCCCTTCGTCACTCACCGAGCCCTGATCCCCAGAGACGGCCAGCAGGCCAGCACCCTGCACCACCCAGGGGAGCCCTGGGAACCCAGACGAGGGTAGCCAGGACCCTGACTGGGCTCCCAAATGGAGGGCCCCTTCTTGGACAGAGCCAGACCTCCAGGACCTCCTGGGGCTCTGATATGATGAAGAGGTCCTCTGCAACACCAGTGGGCACCGCCACAATGCTCCCACATTTGTGCACCTCACCCAGGGTGTGACTGCCCAAGGCCACCCCTCCCTGACCCCCGAGCAGGTCCGGTGTTAGGTGAAAGAGCTGCGGCAGGGATACATGCCAGCCTGAGACAGTGCCCACAGGTTTAGCCATGCCCCAACCAGCTGCCCATTCTACCGGGAGCTGTGGCACCTTCTGACTGGGGATGATGCCTTGCCACCCTGGGTCACTGTGGAGACGGCCGCACCCAAGCCCCCTGCCACACCAGAGGGGGAGGAGGGCCCTGCCACCATGGATGTCCCATCCAGAGGGGAGTCATCCGAGGGCTGCCTCATCATTGAGCTGTCATCTGCCACCAGTATCCCGAACCCATCCAGTCAGACATCACTCAACCTGTCTGAGTCCACCTCAGGTAAGTGCATGCCACGACACATCCCCAGGGGTGGGAGGGAGCATACCTGGGACCCATTGTGATGCCCCAGCCCCAGATGGCCTGTCCCAGGTTGGGGCCTGGGACAATGGCCATGTCTGTTGGTGAAGTCTGTCTCTCTCCCCCATTGGGAGTCCCCTGAGCATGCCGAGGACCCCTCAGCTGACACAGCTGCACCCAGCCAATCTGCTTTCCATGCAGGGATCCCCCCATGACTGAGCCCCCCATAGCCCACCAGCCCATTTCTGGGGGCGGGGGGCAAATGACAGCACCTTCCCCCTAGCATGATGCCCCACGGGACAGCATGGTGAGCTCATGGGGGCCTGCACCTTGGCATCCCCTGGGACATGGCTGTCCCGTGGGTCCAGGGTGGGGATAGCCACTCAAGGGGGTGGGGTCATGGCACACAGGGGCCAGATATAGCACTGATCCCTCCTCTGAGCCCTGACCCTCTGTTTTACAGTGGCATCATCCAAGGGGCGGGAGAGCTAGATGAGGAGCCTGGAGCCCACTAGCCCTGTCCAGGCTAGAGTATCCAGCAGCTCTTCAGCCGGCCCAGACCAGCCTCATCTCCCACAGCACAGAGGCCATGGGTCCATCAGACCAGATGACGGAGATGAGAGGACAAGGCTGTGACCTACACAGCCACCGTCTGCCACCAGAACACCCTGGCAGAGAGGCTGCTGACCCTCGACAAGGCCAAACTCAGTTGGCAGTGGGACACTTTGTGGGAGGTTGTGGGGATGCTCTGCACAGTGTGCAGCGCCCTGGCTGACCCACCCACAGCCACCCCCACTGCACTCCCTGCTGCTCCCACAAAGGCCTCTGCCCCCTGCTTCTGCTGCTCCCCCTGTTGCCCCCTCATGGCTTCCCAAGGCCCCTGCCCCTCTGTTCCCACTACCCCATGTGCTGCTCTTGCCCCCTCAGCCCACAATCCCAAGCCCTGGCTGCCCTATTGCCCCCAGGCCTGCCCACGACTGTCCTCAGGGACCTTGCAGCCTGGCTCATGTCCATGGCAGGCCCCGTGCAGGTTCCCCGAGCCGTGACCCATACCCCCTTCCCCTGATGCTGAGGCTGGGCCTGTGCTAGACTGGCTATACCTCCCAGTGCCCCCAGCCCCATCAGCACCCCACAGCACACTGCACATCCAGGGTGGGAGGGGAACCCATGTGTGCCAGGGCTTGTGGTCCTCCACTCTGTCCCTCGACTAGGGCTCCCACCTTTCCTGTCTCAGGCCCCATCTGAGTTCATATACCTCCATTCCCTGACCCCCAGGTATATCATTATGCAGGTTTTGGTACATGCAAGTTTTATTGTTTCCTAAGTACGAATTACAAAAAGGTGTTCTATTGTTCTATGTTCTGAGTTATACACATATTTACAGTTCCCACCCCCCATATCTTTGATTATTGTAGGTGAAAGTAGGGGGTGAGGGGCTTTGGGGGACAGGGTGGGAGGGTTAGTAGCCCCCTGGGGTTAATGCCTTCTGGAGTGCCTCCTGTATGCAGACCCTGTCAGGGCTGAGCTGACTGTTGGGGGGTGTGGCGGACTGCTGGTACCTGGGAGCCAGCTCCACCATCTGGCCCTGGGGCAGGGTCTCTTCATGCACATTGATGAAGTTGTAGAGAGTGCAGCAGGTGTCCATGAACTGTGGGATATTCTCCACCCCCACATCGAAGTGCATGAGGAGACATCTGAGCCATCCCTTCAGATGGTTGAATGAGCATTTGACCAGGTACCAGGCCCATGTGAACCAGGCACTGAACAGCTCCTGGGAGGGTGTGAGGTGTCCTGTGTTTGGGTGCATCAATTAGGGTTGGAGGGGGTAGGCTAGGTCCCTCACAAGGCATGAGGGCATGGTGACCTCTCTGACAACATGCTTTCACCGGGGCACAAATGTTCCAGCCTCCATCCTGTGAAATAAGACGGCGTTCCAGAGGATGTGTGCATCGTGCGCCCTGCCCAGCCAACCGATGTAAAGGTCCGTGAGCCTCCCAGGGGTGTCTACAACTGCCTGGAGAAAGATTGAGTGGTAGGCCTTGTGGTTCATGTAGCAGCCACTGCTATGGTTCAAGGACCCGATGGGGATACGCGTTCTGTCAATCTCCCTGAAACACAGGGGGGCACCTGAGCTCTGTGAAGCCCTTGATGAGTGCATCCAGGTCCCCAGTGTGCATCAGCTGCCACACCAGCATGTGGTTGATGGGTCTCATGACCTTCAGGGGAACTAGAGCATGCACACTCATGGGCATGTGCAGGGGTGTCCCTGCCCTCTTCCCTATCCTCCACCTCCCTCCCTATTGGGCCCTTCCCTGCCTCTGGGTCACCTCTCTGGCAAGAGGCCTGTCATCCCCCCCACCCCCGAGCTATGCCTACCCACCCCGCAGTCCAGCTCCCCAACTCCAAAGCCCCTGAGGGTCCCCTGTGCCTGCCGGTCCCCTCCTTTCCCCCCCAGCCAGGGCAGTGTCTGGGACAAGGCATACCTCTAATAAAGTGGCCCCGAGGGTGGATGTGGCCACCCCAAGCTGTTGCCTGATAGACAGGTAGCTGTCCAGGGTGGACATTTTCCATATGGCGATGGCGATGTGCTTCTCAGTAGAGAGGGCTGGCCTCATCCAGGTGTCTGGCATTGGAGCATGGGGGCGAGCCAGCTGCAGATCTTCAGGAAGGTCTCCTTAATCCAGAGATTCTGCAGCCAGTGGTCACTGTCCCACTCCCCCACGATGACCTCGTCTCACCTGTCCGTGCTGGTCATGTGGGTTCAAACATTCTGGACAGCCTGGGGGGAGCCCAGCAGGATCAGTGTGGGGTCGGGACCCGTGGTCCTGGGTTTACGTCACCACAGGAGGCTGAGGAGGGTGGCCAGGCTGCAGTTCATGGCAACCCTGCTGGCCTGTAGCTGCTGGGGGTCCATGCCTGCTGGTTGGTCCATGCAGGACAGGATCTGAGTCTGCCTTGCTGCCAGCAGCACAGCAGACCTTGGCAGCTTGTGCAGGGAGGGGCTGTTTGGGTGGGGCCCTTTAAAGGACCATGTGGTCGGCAGTCCCAGAATGGCTGTCAGCCGTGTGACCCCTTCCATGTCATTTCCTGTCCTGTTCTTCTGTAAGAGCAGGGTGCATGTGTAGACTCACTCTCCTGGAAGACTGGGAGGCTCTTTTAGGCCACTTTTAGCATGTAGATGCAATCTTACAGATGATGGTCCTCTGGAAGCTATCTTCCAGAGGACTATTTTCCAGAAAGTTGTGCATGTGTAGAAGTGGCCATATAGAAACCAAATAACATCACAGAGGCTCCTCAGGAGAGCATTTTGCCCTAATGGAGTTAATTCCATGCCCAGAAAGGGTGAAGTCTGCACTCCACTGAAACCAGTGCCAGAAGTCCTGGGCTGTGTCTACACTAGCAAGTCCTGGAAAATCAGACCGTATTCCAAAAAGAAAAAAAATGCAGCAAGTCTACACACAAAACACACGCTTTCAATCAGAAATCGAAAGAACGCAGGGCTTCTTCTGGAAGCCATCTTCTGCTTCCAGGTAAGGAAGAGTGCCAAAGCATGTGTAGACACTCTGGGGGCCCTTCTCTAAAAAGACCAGTCCTTGTTTTTTCGATCCCTGCTCTTGCGGGGGGCTGTGTAGATGCTCTGTTTTGAAAGAGCAGCTTGCTCTTTTGATCTGCTTTTTTGTGTTTAGATGAGATCTTTTGGCAGACATCTTCCAGAAGATATGTTCCAGAAGATCTTTTTTCGGAAGATCACTGTAGTGTAGATGCAGCACTGTTGACTCCAGTGTGGCCAGGAGGTTGCACTTAGAATTTATAGTATATAAGAAAAATAGGCAAGAAAGTAATATCTAAAATTCAGTCTCAATATCTGCTAGATCAGCAAGATTTGTTCAAAATATGTCTTAGAACGTTCCCCATCAAAATTGCCTCATGATATTTTTGTTCAAGTTTCCTTTGATATGTTGTATGAATAGCTTTTTATGAAGAAAAGTGACCTATGCTCAATCCTCTGATGCTGTGTCCAGATGTATCGCTTCTTCTGGAAGTGCACAGTAATGAGCTATCTGGAAGATGCTAATGAGGCATGGATGCAAGTTTTCCGTGCCTTATCAGCATATTGGCATGTGATTCGGAGTCCGGAAGAAGCTCCTCTGGATTCCAAAGTACACATGCAGATGTGTGGCCTGCAGGGAGCTTCCAGAAGGAAACCCTCCTTCCAGAAGCCCTTTCTTCCCCAAAACTCTGAAGAAGGGGCTTCCAGAAGGAAGGTTTCCTTCCAGAAGATCACCGTGGGTTGCGCATCTGCACATGTACTTTGGAATCCAGAAGAACCACATGACAATATGCTAACAAGGCACAGAAAATTTGCATCCACACCTCACTATCATCTTCCAGATAGCTCATCAGCATGCTGCTTCCAGAAGAAGCAGCATGTATAGACACAGCCTCAGGGTTTTTGTGTCTTTTTTTTTTAATTTGCAAAATAAGCCTGGACATAGATCACTTTCTGATTTTCTTTTGCGCACTTTCTGATTTTTCTAATCTGAATTCAGAATACCTCATTGCTACATAAAAGTGGTAATTAATATCCATGCAATTCGATGTGAATTTATTTTAAAGGTTGAGTGTTACTGCGTTTTGGGTAGACATGAGAAAGCAGCAAAAATCCTATTTCAGAAATTTAAAGAGATGAACTCTTATGTGGATATGAAAAATCTTAGAACAATTCAAACGTGAGGGACAAGCAGAGAAAGATTACTTTTATACACATTTCCTCCATGTGCTAATATCTTTGAGTATTCCCTGTTGTCTAAGAGCAATTCAACTACTAATATTTATTTTTGATGAAGATTGATTTAAATATAATTTACAGTTGTCCCATTGACACAAAGTAATTATGCTTACTATTCTAGTTGAAAATGGCTGTCAGAATCTTATTAGTCTATTTAATTGCTTGTGTGCCAAAGCTCCATTAAAGATTTTTATTGATGGGGGTGGGGGACTTCTGAGGTGGGAACCAATTTCCTTACATATGGTGAGGATTGTCCCATTTCCATTTGACTTATCCCAACTTAATTGGCTCCTCTTTTGCTTATATGGGCATATTCTGAAGGATACTGGCTATATCTACACTATACACAAATCTTGAAAGCTGGAACTTCAAAAAACTAAATTGAAATAAGGGCTATCGAAATAACATGGCCACACGCTCAAAGCCGATCACAGTACAGGTCCACTGTTTTGAAAGAAGCCCCCAGTCTTTTGAAAGGGAGTGTCCATACAGCAACATGAGCCCTTTTGAAAAACAAGCCAGGAAACACCTTTCACAGGGTCGCCTACCTGAGAAACCCTTCTGGGTCTCGCAGCCAGCAGCCCCCTTAAAAGCCCCCCCTAAACACACTCACCTTGCACTCACAGAGCACCTCAGAGCAGCAGACAGCACTGCAGAGGCTGTGCTCTGAGGGAACGCTGCAGCACATGGAGTACCAGCAGCTGCCCAAGGATGATGTCTGCACTGACACCGGGGCCCATATGGCAATGGTCATCCTGACCATGCTGGAAGGCCTCCAGCCAATGAACCTCCCCACCAGGGTCCTGCAGGCCCTGGCCACAGGACAACTGCTGCACCTCATTCCCCATCTCCTATGGCGCCTCTGGAGCCTTCTCAGCAGCATGGACTGGTGGGAGAGGCTGGTACTGGGCCAGTGAGATGAGGAAACGTGGCTCCAGAACTTCCAAATGTCAAGGCAGATGTTCATGGAGCTGTGCCATTGGCTCACATCCACCCTGCAGCACGTGGACACCCACATGTGGACCGCGCTTCTGGTCAAGAAATGAGTGGGGATAGTGCTTTGGAAGCTGGCCTCCCCAGATAGCCACTGTTCAGCTGGACACCAATTTGGGGTGGGCAAGGTAACTGTTGGGGCCATCCTTCTGGAAGTAAGCCAGGCTAGGGTCCCACACCAACCACGGAAAGGGAGGAGTGGGTCTCTGGGCAGGGACCCTGCAGGGGAGGGGGCTGAAGGGGAGGCATGGGACATGGAGGTCCATCCCCCGCCCCGTCATGCAGACCCAAATGTCACTGATCCCCTTCACACAGGTGGTCCAAGTGATCAACCACGAGATGCTGCAGAGGGCCATGCACCTTGGGGATCTGGACGATGCCATGGCAGGATTTGCAGCCATCAAGTTCCCCAACTGCTTTGGTACCCTCAGGGGCATCCACACAGCCGTCCACACCCTGGACCACAGTGAAGGCTCCTATATAAACTGCAAGGGGTACTACTTGGTGGTGCTGCAGGCCCTTGTTGATGCCAGGGGCTGGTTCACTGACATCTGTGGGCTGGTCTGGGCAAGCTATGACTCCGAGGTACTGCGGAACTCCTGGCTGGGCCACCACATGGAGGAGGGCACATACATCCCTGCCTGTGAGCACTCCATGGGGGCCACCACAATGCACCCTTGCAAAGTGGGTGATGAAGCATGCCCTTTGCAGCCATGGCTGATGCACCCCTACACAGGTCACACCACCACCAGCCAGGATGCTTTTAACCACCTCCTCAACCAGGCCCACAATACTGTGGAGCAGGCCTTCAGATGCCTAAAGGACACTTCCATTGCCTGAATGCGTGCCTGGACATCAGCCTCCCCAGTGTCCCCAGGGTGGTCACAGCCTGTTGTGCTCTGCACAACATTGTCAAGAGGACGCATGAGCATTTTGTGCAGGGGTGAGCTGCAGACAGAGGCCCCGGGTATGAGCAGCCATCTGTGGTCCTGTGCTGCCAGGCACACAGGGATGGGGTTAGGGTCTGGGATGCCCTCCAAGAGACCTTCTAATTGAAGCCTCATTGACCTTCTCCCTGGCACCCTCCAGCCCACCCCCCCACATCACTATTCCCATACACGCTCAGCCTGCATCACAGCCCCCACCGACCCTCCCTCCCCCCAGGCCCATATACACATGGGACACTGGGCTGCACAACACAGCAGTTTACTATAACGGCACCAAACCACGTGTAAATAAAATGCTGTTTAACAAATGGGTGTGAGGGTGTCTGAACTAGCAGCTGGGTATGGGGGCAAAGGGGGGTGAACTACGTACAATGTGGGGCACACCCCTCTAGATGGGGCCATGGAAAAGGGAAGGCCTAGTACTCCATGGGGGTCAAGGGGCAGGATCCTCTGCAGATGCATGGGCCACATCTGCTCCAGGTGCAGGGGACCTGTTGAGGTTGGGAGGACAGGAAGGTAGGGTTGGGCAGGGGCTGGATTACTGCCCTGGTGGGGGGGCCACGAGGAGTTGGGAGGGGTGGGGATGACAGGGGTGGCCTTGCCATGGCCTGCACTGGCGATGAGCCAATGGCCTAGTGCAAGCTGGGTGGCCAGGGAGTGGGTGGCCGGGATAAGGGCAGTCAGTATGGGGGCAGCAGGGCTGTGGACGGGGCAGAAGGAGGAGGCAGCAGTGGTAGGAGGGCAGGCAGCCAAGGTGCTGGAGAGCCCTGGTGATGGCAGGCCCTCCACAGCTGGGTGGGCAGTGGCCTGGGTGGCAGGGGCGGGGGTTCCTCAGCTCTGTCGGATGGCGGGGCAAGAGTGCTGGCACCGGGGATGGGACTGGTTCATCCCTCAAAGGATGATACTGCAGAGACAAAAAGGAGAGAGAGGCCTCCCATAAGTGCTGCTGCCCCACCCAGGCCCCCCAAGCATTCCCCAATGCAGCATCCTCTCACTTGACCCCCCTCCAGGGAGTCCCGTGCTGGGTGCCATCACACCTGGGTCTGGGATGCAGTCAGGGGATGCAGGATGGGCTGCCCCACCCCTGGCCCAGGCTGCCCAACCTGCCCATTATATACCAGGGGCTCTGGAGAACAGGTCCAGGGACACCTGCCCCTAGGGAGCCTGGCTGAAGGATCCAGAGGTGAAGATGATAACTAGGGGGCCTTCATCCTCTGAGGCATTCTCTGTCTCCTCCATCCTGCTACAGCCCAATGGTCCTGGCCAGTCATGCACCTCTGCCTTGGGGTCTGTCTTGGAACCAGCTGGGTTGATGTTGACCTCCTGGGGGTCCCAGAAGTGTGTGTGGTGGTGGAAGGGGCTTGCCATCTGGCCATTGGTCTATTTTGATGTGGGCTCTGGGCTGCTAGATGGTGTGCCTAGCAGAACTTGTGCTCCTGAGGCTCTGGGCACACTCTTGGCTTCTTGCATGGGGTTTCCGGGTCCTTGCAGCTTTAAGCGGCCGGTCCTGGAGACCATAGAGCCTTGCTGGGGCTGACAAGAGCATCTCAACGCTCCCTCCGGCTGCCACCATGGAGGTCCTGCTTTTTTGAAAGAGCAGCCATGGAGCATCTGCACATTTCCTATTTTGAAATTCAGTTTTGAAAGGGGCTGCTCTTCCTGAAATAGGATGGGAAGAGTGATTTCGAAATGTGCACCCCTTTCGATCAAAAATAATTTCGAAAGAGGTCATTATGCATGTGGACACTCCACAACCTCTTTCAAAATTGGGCCACCTTTCTAAATTAACTTTGAAATACAGGGCTAGTGTAAATGCACCATAACAGTTTAAACAACCCTGGAGGGAAAGAGACCCTTCTCAGAATTGTCTGAAACTGAGTGGAGGAAGAAAGCGAGACAGGGCAGGACAGAGCTCTGAGCCACCAGGCTACATGCCCTCCAAGTGTGAGCTGTAAGACTGGTTCAACCTTTTTCTCCCCACTGTTTAATGACAAATCTAAAACATGCTCTGTGAGAAGTCTTTTTATTATTTTAAATGGATTCCAATGCTGAAGACTTCTTGTGTCTGGACTGTGCCTTGGGCCAACAGGTGAAATCACTGAGCTTTGCCAGAGCCAAATCCACCAAAGCTGGTGGAAGTAGTGAGCAGTTGCCCATTGGGGCTACGTCTACACGTGAACCCTACATCAAAGTAGCTTATTTCGATGTTCATCGAAATAGGCTATTTCGATGAATAACGTCTACACGTCCTCCAGGGCTGGCAACGTCGACGTTCAACTTTGATGTTGTGCAGCACCACATCGAAATAGGCCCCGCGAGGGAACGTCTACATGCCATAGTAGCACACATCGAAATAAGGGTGCCAGGCACAGCTGCAGACAGGGTCACAGGGCGGACTCAACAGCAAGTCACTCCTTTAAAGGGCCCCTCCCAGACACACGTTCACTAAACAGAGCAAGATACACAGAGCCAACAACTAGTTGCAGACCCTGTGCATGCAGCATGGATCCCCAGCTGCAGCAGCAGCAGCCAGAAGCCCTGGCCTACGGGCTGCTGCACACGGTGACCATAGAGCTCCGCAAGGGCTGGAGAGAGAGCGTCTCTCAACCCCCCAGCTGATGGCCACCATGGAGGACTCCGCTATTTTGATGTTGCGGGACGCAGATCGTCTACACGTTCCCTACTTCAACGTTGAACGTCGAAGTAGGGCGCTATTCCCATCCCCTCATGGGGTTAGCAACTTTGATGTCTCGCCACCTAACGTCGATTTCAACTTCGAAATAGCGCCCAACACGTGTAGCCGTGACGGGCGCTATTTCGAAGTTGGCGCCGCTACTTCCAAATAGCGTGCACGTGTAGACATGGCTTGGGAGCATCAGCGTGGCTGGTGGGAACAGCAGTGGGGAGGCCAGCAAGAGCAGCACTGCAGCGATGAGCAGGTGGATGGTGAGTGACTAGTGGAGGGAGTAAGATGCTGCTTTTCCTCCCCTACTCAGGGTTGGAGGTGAACCCTGCAGAGGCAACCCTGAATTCTAGGTTTGCCCTGAACAAGGGCAGCAACTGTGCATGTGGTGCAGGGAAAGGTTGGAGGTGAAGAGGACATTTGGGTTGCTGGATTAAAGAACCTGATAGGAAGAGGACATTGCCCAACCTACGTGGGGTTGGACTTTTACATAGGGTTTTGTTTATGAACTCTGTGGTGTTTTCCCAAATTAATGCCAAGTTACTGACCCACTTTTTATTACAAGTTTCCTTCTATACCCAGACTCTGTGCTTGTGAGTGGGGAAGCATTGTCTTTCAGTGGCAGCCATGGGTTTTGCATGAATTTCCAGGTTACTGGGTAGGGGATCAAGACAGTTTCCTGTTGGATGTGTGGGCCCCTCTGGCTGTTTGCTGTGGGTGACATTCTGGCTGTGGAGACTACAACTCTCATGAGGCTTTGAGAAGAAAAGGAGGCTTTTTGGCTAGACTGGAGAAGAAGATGGTGGTCTCCTGTTGTTGAATTGTTAAGGCTGATGGAACAGACTTCTTCAAGGCAAGTGTGAAGTTTTCTCCCGGACAGGAACTGCTCAGACCCTGCAGGGAAGGAACTTTATCTGTGTCCTTTGAAGTGCTGCAGAGGCCAGCTCCAGGACAAAGGCCCTTGTCTGCTTTTTGCTTTGCCTGGACTGACACACAGAACCCTCACCAATGTGTCTGCAATCCAGTGAACAACACATACAATATATACAATTGGAGATACACATCTCCTAGAACTGGAAGGGACTTCAGGAGGTCATCTAGTCCAGCCCCCTACCCTCTTGGCAGGACCAAGCACCATCCTTAACATCTATTTGCCCCAATCCTTAAATAGCCTCCTCAAGGATCGAGCTCACAACCCTGGGTTTAGCAGGCCACTGCTGAAACCACTTAACTATCCTTCCCCCAGCTGCATGCTAATGCAAGCCAGTAACTGGAACTCTGATAATTAAATAGTGTACACTCTGGGGTGGAGGAACTGGTGGTTGAGTACATGCCAGTTATGTTTCATTCATTTATTTGTATATTGTTAATTGATTTCATTCATGTTTAATCTGTAGCCTTGTCTCCTTAAGTTGTTAAGTAAAAGTGTGTGTTGATTCTAACATGGTCCATTAGGTTTATGCTATGTATAATTGCTGTTTGGCAGTTAAATCTGAATTAAAATTGAAAAACGTTTCCTAGAGGTTCCCAAAGAATTCCATTAAGTGTAGTATAGGGACCAAAAAGGTGGAGACACCGCCATTTTACAGGGTTTTAGAAATCAGAGGTAGAAAGGAGATTCCCAACTATCCAACATCACCACTGGGATGCTCAAGTCTCCTATAATATTAAATCCATCAAGCACCCAGACACACAACTGAGTGCTGCCTGCTCCTGTGGAGGTGAGCAGAGAAAATGGGTTGCAGATGGATGGAGAAGAACCCTTAGAATTAAACCTGGCCCTGGAGGCTACTGTCTGTACCAGAAAGGTTACAAAATGAATATCTTGCACTGTGCCTGGAAGGCCATGAAATTCAGGCTGTTCTCAACCAAGGCATGGAGCAAGTTCCAGAGTCCTGGACCCCTCAAAGAATATGTTCTGTTCTCTCTTATAATGAGGAAGATCCACCATAAGCAATCCTGATGACTTCAGCTAGGGGAGTAGGGTGCACTTAAAGAAAGGTAATCCCTCACAAAGAGCAGCACCAGGCCATGTAGGGTTGGCAGGTGAAATGCAGCACCTTAAACACCACCTGAGACAAGTAAGTAGCCCAGCACCAGAGGTGAAGCATTTCTGTCGTACACTCCTCACAAAATGATCTGCCCAGTAAGGGTATGTCTATACAGGAAAGTTATTTCAAAATACTAGCCATTATTTGAAAATAACTTTGCAAACATCTACACAATCTGACTGCTCAGCTCTTCCAAAATCCATTTTGTGTGTAGCAATGTTATTTTCAAATAAGCTATTCCAGAAAATCTCTTCCAGAATAGCATATTTTGAAATAACTGTGCTGTGTAGACAAAGCCTAAGTGAGCTACTGCCTTCTCCAACAGCTTCAGTTCCAAATGCTTTTAAGATATAACCCATGTACAACATATTGCAATAATTAAATATCAAGTTAAGAAGCTGCTACACCCCTATGTTTTCCATCAAACTTCCCTGCACACAGGGTCTGGCCCTGTTGCTGACTGTCTGCTAGTTTCCAGAGTCCCACTGTCTTCACCATAATCCAGGGTCCTGTCTCTGTAGCTCACTGTCCACAAAGTTCATGCCACCAGATTTGGAGGCTTCTCTGCCACTTGAGATCCCACTGGCAACCTGGGGTTCTGCTTCTAACCTCAGCTCGGGGTTCCACAGCCATCTCCAGTTGTGTCTAGGTTGCCAACTCTCTCAGGCCAGATATAATTTGCATCAATGATGTCCAGTCGTGGAGAGTAGGCAATCCTAGGTGTGACCCCAGGTTGGGGCATTGAGGGGTGCAAAAAGGTGTAGGGAGCGTGCAGATCAGCAGCTCCATTCTAAAAATAGTTGCAGCACCACTGGTGCGATGTTACCTCCACCATCTCCTCTGCCTGCTTCCCCCAGACTACTGTGATGGTTTCAATCTTACCTGGATTGCTCTTCAGCTAGCTTGCACTCAATGAGCTCTGAGGAAGACTACAAAAGACATGATTCTGTCGTCAGTTACACCTGCATATGTGCATCTTCATAGTTGTCAGTGCGATGACATGGCTATACCATGAAATTATATTTGGTAAAAGTGACAAGGGGAAAAATACTTTTGTGAACTACAAAGAGTTTCCTTTTAAGTACTAATGGCTACATCTACACGTGCATGCTACATCGAAACAGCTTATTTCGATGTAGCGACACCGAAATAGTCTATTTCGATGAATAACGTCTACACATCCTCCAGGGCTGGCAACGTCGACGTTCAACTTCGACGTTGGGCAGCACCACATCGAAATAGGCGCTGCGAGGGAACGTCTACACGCCAAAGTAGCACACATCGAAATAAGGGTGCCAGGAACAGTTGCAGACAGGGTCACAGGGCGGACTCAACAGCAAGCGGCTCCCTTAAAGGGCCCCTCCCAGACACACTTGCACTAAACAACACAAGATCCACAGAGCTGACAACTGGTTGCAGACCCTGTGCATGCAGCATGGATCCCCAGCTGCAGCAGCAGCAGCCAGAAGCCCTGGGCTAAGGGCTGCTGCCCACGATGACCATAGAGCCCCGCAGGGGCTGGAGAGAGAGCGTCTCTCAACCCCTCAGCTGATGACCGCCATGGCGGACCCCGCTATTTCGATGGTGCGGGACACAGATTGTCTACACGTGCCCTACTTAGACGTTCAACTTCGAAGTAGGGCGCTATTCCCATCCCCTCATGGGGTTAGCGACTTCGACGTCTCGCCACCTAACGTCGATTTCAACTTCGAAATAGCGCCCAACACGTGTAGCCGTGACGGGCGTATTTTGAAGTTGGCACCGCTACTTCGAAGTAGCGTGCACATGTAGACACGGACAATGTGTGTTAATTTCCTACAATGTTAAAGAACCAATTAATAAAATTTCTTAAGGGACAGGAAATAAATGTTAGCTGAATAGGTATCTGTTGTACATATTTCTTTATGTAATATCACATTGATTAATTAGGGATGATTCTGATTAGAATCTGCCACTTATTTGGAAACTAACACCTTATGCCTCACATTCCTGCTATTTCTATTGTTAGGAACATCTCATGAATCCCGAGAGCAAGAGGAGAAACTTGTTTGGACTTAGCCTGAATTGTGAATTCAAACTAGAAACACATTCTCCAAACATTTCCTGACTTGATCTTAAGTTTTGAGACTGCTCTTGATTCTAAAACACCAGCTAATGTAAGGAATGAAAGTACAGCATGAATGCATTTAACTAAGGAAGAGCTCTCCGTTGTTCAGTACAGTACAGATGTGAAATGAAAGTACGTCATCCAGTTAGCAAGAGTACCCCACCTATGGACATTGATGTAAAACCCACATTCAGAGGAAGTCAGGTCAGGAAGGTAATTAGCAGAATTCTGAGGAACTTAAACAGTATATAATTGGGAGGAGGGGAAGTGCTTCATATTTAAAATAAATGGTCAGTGAAGTAATTATAAATCATTTGTGCTCTTCTCCTAGCAGGCAATCACTCAGAAAGCCATGGTTCATAATAATCTACGTTTTCCATTTATCTAGCTCTTGCTTCATTTCATTCTGCATCTGGAGGATGAGGGAAGGAGAGAGAGGGATATGTAAGTACTTTATCAAACTTTACAGAATTTCACCAAACAGTTTGAAGAATAAAATGTTTGGCTGAACAATCAAACTATGGGTGGCAAAGGGTAATTCTGTAGTTAGGGTATGTGACCAAGAGATAATATTATGGCCAAATTTTCCTGCATGGATGCCCAATACTGAAGTCTTAAATCCGTGGTTTGATTCCAAGAAATGCTGAGCACTTGCTACCGCTGTTGAAATTTCTATCTCCATGAGATTACAGACATTAATTATTTAATCCTTGGAGCACATCTGCAGTAAATGAATAGCCATCATTTCTCTTTTATCGGTAGCTAAACAAACCCAATAGAGTAAGTGGCTTACCTGTGGTCTCAGGCTAAATCCAGGGTGCAGTTAGAATTTGCATGTTCCTGGTTCCCATTTAGTGGCCCTAAATACTACACAGCATAATGGAAATGTTCAGTTGCCCATGTGGAAATGACCAATTAAAACAAAAGTTTCAGAATGTCACCTTTGGGAAGGAGGAGTCAGGAAGGGACAGGGAATGGGCAGAATTTTGGCTTCATTCACGCAATGTTCCAGTCAGCCCAGCCGTGCTAGTACACAAAGGCAGTTTCTACACATGCCACTTTTTCCGAAAGCAGTATGCTAATAAACGACCTGGAAAATGCTAATGAGGTATGGATGTAAATTTTTGGTGCCTCATTAGCATACAGTCACATGATTCAGAGTCTGGAAGAAGCTCTTCCAGACTCCAAAACAGCGTGTAGAGGTGAGGCTCCTGGGGGATTTTGCAGAAGGAAATCCTCCTTCTGGAAGCCCCTTCTTCCTCAGATCCTCTGAGGGCCATGGCTCTACATGCTGTTTTGGAGCCCGGAGGAGCTTCTTCTGGACTCCAAATCATGTGACCACATGCTAATGAGGCACCAGAAATTTACATTTGTGTCTCATTAGCATTTTCCAGGCCATGTATTAGCATGCTGCTATCAGAAACAGTGGCATGTGTAGAAATGACCAAGGGAAAATATGCCACACTAAGTTTAGGGAAGGAACATCTTATGTGGTACATGGCAAGCTGGGATTTTGATCGTGACTCTGGATCACAGTCAGCTTTCAAGTATGCATGCAAAGCATCACACATACACATGCTGCTTTGTACATGGGCTGACTATGTAGTGACTATCTGCCCTACATCTTGATCTCATGAAAAAGAATTTTTTTACACCAGATACTTTTTATTGTTTTCCTTTATTTTTGTACAGAATTAAATTATCTCTGTATGGCCGTGTCTACACGTGTCCCAAACTTTGAAATGGCCACGCAAATGGCCATTTCGAAGTTTACTAATGAAGCGCTGAAATGCATATTCAGCGCTTCATTAGCATGCGGGCAGCAGCGGCACTTCGAAATTGACGCTGCTTGCCACCGCGCAGCTCGTCCAGACGGGGCTCCTTTTCGAAAGGACCCTGCCTACTTCAAAGTCCCCTTATTCCCATTTGCGTGGCCATTTCAAAGTTTAGGACACGTGTAGACGTAGCCTATAAGATTGGCCATCAGCTGATGGGAATAAGGGGACTTCGAAGTAGGCGGGGTCCTTTCGAAAAGGAGCCCCGTCTGGACGAGCCGCGCGGTGGCAAGCAGCTTCAATTTTGAAGCGCCGCTGCCGCCCGCATGCTAATGAAGCGCTGAATATGCATATCAGTGCTTCATTAGTAAACTTCGAAATGGCCATTTGTGTGGCCATTTCAAAGTTTGGGGCACGTGTAGACGTAGCCTATAAGATTTATATGTATTTTGATTTAAGATGTCATAAATCTAATGCCTGGTTAATAAAACTGTATCAAAATTAAAACATATGGATGTAAAGTCCACTGTTTTTCCTTCTAAGGTGAAATTGACAAATTGAAATGACTATCCTTCCCAGAGCATCATCGTCTTTATGCCAAACATAGATTTTAAATTTATTTTAGGGAGCAGTCCATCAGTAAAACGTTTGAGATAAATATTTTTCACTCATGTCAGATTGGGTTATTTCCCCCCATGGCTACAATTTGGCACAACCTATAACTGAGGAAGTAATCGACAGACAATTTGGATTCAAACAGGGTCGTTCATAGTTAAACAGTTCCTGAAATGCCATCTTTATATCTTTTAATGAATTATAAACATTCCATATATCTCTGGTGTTAAAGGCAGGTGTGGAAGAAGGCTGTGCATCTCCCTTTTTAAGAATTCTGGGTTATTACTTATTTTAAATCACTTTCCTCATTAATTTAATCCTTAGAGAATTGTGCTATCTAGGGAGAGAATAGGAATATTTAAAATTAGATCAGATATTCTCTTTTTGAAAAAAAAACCTGTAGAAGAATGCAGGGGCAAAGCATGCTTAGCTTATAATTGAAAAATGTGGGATGAGAGCTAGGGAGATCTGCAGGGGTTGGAGGATGTGGGCAAACAGAATCTTTCCACAAGACTCCAGAGCAGCATGAATGCTGGGGAGTGATTCTTAACTGCAATGATAAGAGTTACTGTCAGTGCTAGTGACTTCTGCGTTTCTCCCTAGTCTGTATCTCCATTGTCAAGAGCAGGGGTCTGAAACCAAAACTGGGAGCAGAGCCATTTTTTTCAAATTTGGTTACAAAATCAATACTTCAAGAGCCACAATGCATATGAATACAAGACAGTCTTTAATAAATAATATCAAACCACACAAATGCAGAGAAGTTCACATATCTGGGGAGCACCATAAGGCTATGATCTTGGCTGTAAAAAAGGAAATAGTGACCAGAATAGCGAAAGCAAGAGTGAATTTGAAGGCGATGGATAAAATCTGGAAAAGCAAAACGATTAGCTTAGGAACGAAGATGGGCATCTTGAAAACATGTATTCAGCAGCATGTTGTACAGATATGAGACATGGGTGATAACGAAAGATTCGAAAAGAAGAATATTGGTATTCAAAAGGACTTGATGTAGAAAGACTCTGAGAATAGGATGGATGTAGAAGGTCACCAGTGAGGAATTTTACAGAAAGATACGGCCGAAAGATAACCTGCTGCAGAAGGTTGTAAAACGGAAGTTACAAGTATTTGGGCATATTTGCAGAATGAACAACGAATGAAAAATCAAGACCCTGATATCTGGCATAATGGACGGTTTGAATAGGAGAGGCAGACCCCACAGAGAATGGATAGATGATGTAGTAGATTGATGCGGAGCTAGTCTACAGAAACTAAGCCACTCCGCAATGGACAGGGAAAGGTGGAAAGGAAATAGTGAGAGATGCATCCAGACACCAATGGGCACTGAGCCCACAGTTGTTGATGATGATGATGATGATACATTTTGTAAACCCTATTTTAAGAACAGCGTACACACAATAATTTGTAATGTGATAAATGTAAATATTTGATCTTTTTCTGAGTCCTGGTATGCTCCAAGTTCAGTCCTCTTTAGTGGCAATGACTACCAGAAATTAATTGGCAATCCAAAGGAGTCAATTCAAGAGCATAGACTATAACAGATGTCAGCAAACTTTTTATTTTGGACCCCACTTTTTTCCCTTCTATGAGCAAGGACCCTCCCCCAGCTTGTCCAATGCCCCAGAAGCAAGCGTCGGTCTCCCAAAAGTTAAGCACCATGCTCCATTGGCAGTGTCGGGGCGAGGAGGGGAGCCAGCAGCAGCAGCCGTGAAGAGGTTGATTGCATGGTGCCCCATCATGAAATGTCATGACCCCTGCCTAGTGCTTAGAGCAGAAGCTGAGGCATCTGGAGATGAATTTTAATTCCAGCAGTTCATTGGTTCATCTTAAGCAGAAGTCCATAAATGGCACACCAAGATTGAGAGTGGCTTTCAAAGCACAATGGCAGCAAATAGAGACAGCCAGGGCCTGTTTTTCAGACACAGGTTTGCAGCACTTGTGAGGCCTGGCTCTCTCTCAGCCTTAATTGCCCCGTCTGTGAAATTAGTTTAATAATAATTCCTGTCTCACAGAGCTATTGGGAGAATAAACCAAAACTGATCGGGTTGATCCTCATTAGTGCCTATGGCAAACTTGCTCTTGAAAAATCCTACTTGCTGGGACCTACAGCCCAGAGCATGAAGGAAAGCTGAAAGCCCATCAGTGGTGAGTAGACCCTGAACTTTAGATCATCACAGACCTAGGAAGTAGGTGGAAGAGAATCCAATAACCCATCATAATGTTAGCACCCTTTTGCCATCCAAGCTGGACACTTTCTATCTTCCCTTCTGCTCTTCTGACTCCATAGCCTGGCAAAATCTCAGTATTAATTAATTTGAACACAATGTCCAAAACCCCGACAGTAACAATACAGCACTCTGGCCAAGGCAGCTCTATTTGGTAACTGTAGCAATGCAGCATCCCCAGAAGCTACTTCTCCCCAGCTCTAGTCTGGCTCCATTCACAGAGGGCTTCAAGCACTCTGCCAGCTGGGCTGTGCTCCCATCCTGAACCAGCCCCCACAAGGAGAGTGCTTACCTTGCCAGTGAGTGGTAATGCCTAGGCGGGCTGGCTGGCTGCAAACATGTTATGGGTTGGAGGGGCAGAGCTCCCAGCCTGAACCTGTCCCCACAGGTCTTATTTCCCAAAACAAAAAGGGTTGGGGGATCCCTCCTACTATTTCCTAGCACGGTTCCTCTCCTGCCCACTCCATTTCTGACTTTGCTCCCGGCCGAATAACTGGAGTAGCTGTAACCTGAGCCAAGGCAAGCATAAGGGGAGGAGGAAACTCCCGAGCTGTAGAGAGAATTTGCAGGAGCTGAGCAAAATCCTGGATGTTATCTGATTTTGTGAAATCCCAGCTGGAAAGAGAGTTAACCGGACGACTGGTAAACCTAATTCCAGCATCTGGAGCTGCAGAGAAGTCAGCACTCGGAGCCACAAGTGACTCCTCAAAGAGCCTCATACAGGGAGCTGCAGGGTTCCAACCCCTGGTCAAGAATGTTCAGCTAACAGATGTGTTTAATTGCAGATCTAGCAGCCTGTGTTTGCAAATTGTTACTCCCAAAACACAGTGTGACTTATGTAGCCTCTGCCTACTTCTGCTCTATGAAGTCAAAAACCACAGACATTCCTCACATACAGACTCCTTACATCCTCTCTCCAGTTGTCACAATATATATTCTTATGATCACCAGAAGCTGGGTGTGGCCAATGGTACAGAAATGAACCTAAAAGATTTGTTACACCAAGATTAGTAAAGTAAAGACATCCAGGTGTTGAAACAGAGAAGATCAAGGAGAAGTTACGAAAAAAAAAATAAGACACAGTGTTCAGTGTGTAATTGATTATTTTTTCTACTGAAGCCTGTGTCATAATGGGATAATTTGAGTAATTTTAAAAGGATAACTTTACTTTTCTGCTGGAATTAAAAAACAACAAGAACAACCAAAAACAAAAACAAACAAAAAACAGTTTGGAAATCAGCTCTGAACTGCGGTAAAACAACAAGCTATAAGGCATCCTACACTGAATAAACATGATGTCTAAGGATGCTGGGAAAACCTTCAGATAAGTGTATTCTGGCTTTAGATGCAAGCATACTAAATTTAATTGGCCTGTGCATTTGTGTGTTGCTGTTAAATAGATGTTTAAAGCATAGCTGTGTCAGGGTTTTTTTTCCGCAACTACACTAGGAAAATGCCTTGGAGACATATTGATTCCTGCATCCCATGATTAAGGGTGCATATTTAAACTAACCAAATTTCCCCCTGAAGCTTGTAAGCATAGGTGCCTTTTGAGCTCTCAGAAGCGAAAGAATGGGGGTGCCTAAATTGGCTGGGTCATGACTAGAGCCCTCAGGAGGGGTCATTGAGGTGCTCTGGGATTTGTGGGTAACAAAGACAGTGGAGAACACAAGTAACCTAAGTGATTTGGATCAAGCTGATTGAGCCTGATATGGAAGTCAGCTAGTATATTTGCTCTTCTGTAAACAAGGACTGCAAGCTGCTTAACAGAACGACCACCTCAAGTGAGGAAACTGGGAAACTAACTTCAAAGTGGGTTGAAGATCAAGGTCAATGTCCCTGAGAATATAGCTCCTATCATGGAAAAAACCAAGTTGGAGCAGATAAGTAAATGGTTTGCAGCGTACTGCAATAATACGAAGTGTAAATGGAATACTAAGGCTGCGTCTACACGTGCACGCTACTTCGAAGTAGCGGCAGTAACTTCGAAATAGCGCCCGTCACGTCTACACGTGTTGGGCGCTATTTCGAAGTTGAAATCGACGTTAGGCGGCGAGACGTCGAAGTCGCTAACCCCATGAGCGGATGGGAATAGCGCCCTACTTCGACGTTCAACATCGAAGTAGGGACGTGTAGACGATCCGCGTCCCGCAACATCGAAATAGCGGGGTCCTCCATGGCGGCCATCAGCTGGGGGGTTGAGAGATACTCTCTCTCCAGCCCTTGCGGGGCTCTGTGGTCACCGTGGGCAGCAGCCCTTAGCCCAGGGCTTCTGGCTGCTGCTGCTGCAGCTGGGGGTCCGTGCTGCATATACAGGGTCTGCAACTAGTTGTTGGCTCTGTGTATCTTGCACTGTTTAATGAAAGTGTGTCTGGGAGGGGCCCTTTAAGGGAGCGGCTTGCTGTTGAGTCCGCCCCGTGACCCTGTCTGCAGCTGTGCCTGGCTCCCTTATTTCGATGTGTGCTACTTTGCCGTGTAGACGTTCCCTCGCTGTGCCTATTTCGATGTTGGGCTGAGCAACGTCGAAGTTGAACATCGACGTTGCCAGCCCTGGAGGACGTGTAGACGTTATTCATCGAAATAGCCTATTTCGATGTCGCAACATCGAAATAAGCTATTTCGAAGTTGGGTGCACGTGTAGACGTAGCCTAAGGCTGTAAAAGCTGGCTGGGTGGACACTTTGAAAAGTGTCCTGTAACCATTCAAGGTTACTAATGTCTCAGGAGAACCAGTTAGAAGATTGTGAATTGTATCAGTATAAAACCACCCAATATGCCTCTGCAGCACCTTTTCTCCCAAGTGCTGCTGCATTAAAAGAAAAGGAATCACAGAATCACAGGGCTGGAAGGGACCTCAGGAGGTCATCTAGTCATCTAGTCCAGCCCCCTGCTTCAAGCAGGATCAACCCCCACTAAGTCATCCCAGCCAGGACCTTGTCCAGCCAGTACTTAAAAACCTCAAGGGATGGAGAAACCACCACTTCTCTAGGCAACACAGTCCAATGCTTCACCACCCTCCTGGTGAAGTAGTTTTTCCTGATATCTAACCTACACCTCTCCCTCTTCAACTTCAGACCATTACTTCTTGTTCTGCCATGTGACACCACTGAGAACAGTTTCTCACCCTCCTTTTTAGAGCTTCCCTTCAGGAAGTTGAAGGCTTCTATTAAACCACCTCTAAGTCTTCTCTCCTGTAAACTAAACAAGCCCAAATCCCTCAGCCTATCCTCATAGGTCTCATGCTCCAGACCCTTAATCATTTTTGTTGCCCTTCGCTGAACCTGCTCCAGCAAATCCACATCCTTTTTATACTGGGGGACCTAAAACTGGACACAATATTTCAGATGTGGCCTCACCAGTGCCGAATAAAGAGGAATAACTATTTCTCTAGATCTGCTCAAAACACTCCTCCCTTTCCATCGTACTGCTGCTGAGCCAGTCAGTCCCCAGCCTGTAACAATGCTTGGGCTTCTTCTGCCCCAGGTGCAGGACTCTACACTTCTCCTTATTGAACGGCATCAGATTTCTTTTTGCCCAGCCCTCCAATTTATCCAGGTCCCTCTGGATTCTCTCTCTACCCTCCAATAAATCTACCTCTCCCCACAGTTTTGTGTCATTTGCAAACTTGCTGAAGGTGCAATCCAGTCCCTCATCCAGGTCATTAATAGAGGTGTTGAATAACACCACACCCAGAATCGAGCCTTGTGGCACTCTGCTTAAAACAGACCTCCATCCAGATATTGAGCCATTGACTACTACCCATGGGGCCCGACCACCAAGCCAGCTTTCTATCCATCTTATAGTCCAAAGAGCCAATCCATATTTCCTTAACTTATGGACAAGAATGTTGCGGGAGACCGTATCAAAAGCCTTGCTGAAGTCAAGGTATATCACATCCACTGACTTTCCCATGTCCACAGAGCTTGTTACTTCGTCATAGAAGCTAGTCAGATTAGTCAGGAAGGACTTGCCCCTGGTGAATCCATGTTGGCTACTTTTGATCACTTTCCCCTCTTCCAAGTGCTCCAAAGTGGATTCTTTGAGGATTCCCTCCATTATTTTCCCAGGGATTTAGGTAAGGCTGATGGGTCTACAGTTCCCTGGATTGTCCTTCTTTCCTTTTTTAAAGATGGGCACTATGTTTGCCTACTTCCAGTCATCCGGTATCTCCCCTGATCTCCAAGAGTCTTCAAGGATAATGGCCAAAGGTACAATTTCCTCAGTACCCTGGGGTGCATTAAATCCAGACCCATGGACTTGTGCACATCTAGTTTTTCTAGATGGCTCAGAACTTGTTCCTTCCCCACAGGTGGCTGCCCTCCACCTTCCCATACTGCATTGTCTGGGATCATCATGTGGAAGCTGACTTTGTCCATGAAGACTGAGGCAAAAAAAGCATTGAGTACTTCAGCTTTTCCTGCATCATCTGTCACTAGGATACCTCCCTCATCCAGTAATGGCCCCACACCTTCTCTGATAACCTGTTTATTATTCACATGCCTGCAGAAACCCTTCTTGTTACTCTTCACATCCCTTGCCAGCTGCAGTTCCAATTGTGCTTTCACTTTCCTGATTACTGCCCGGCATTCTCCAGCCATATGTTTATACTCCTCCTTAGTCAACTGTCCCCGTGTCCATTTCTTGTATGCATCTTTTTTGAATTTAAGCTGACTAAGGATTTCCCTGTTAGGCCAAGCTGGTTGCCTACCATGTTTGCATTTCTTACTATGCAGTGGGATTGTTTGTTCCTGTGCCTTCAGTAAGATTTCTTTAAAATACTGCCAGTTCTCTTCAACTCTTTTCCCCTTCATCTTTGTTTCCCAAGGGATCCTGCTCATCTGTTCTCTCAGGGAGTCAAATTCTGCTCTTCTAAAATCAAGGGTCTGTATTGGAGGGGTAGCTGTGTTAGTCTGGATCTTTAACAGCAACGAAGGGTCCTGTGGCACCTTATAGACTAACAGAAAAGTTTTGAGCATGAGCATTCGTGTGCTCACAAATGCTCATGCTCAAAACTTTTCTGTTAGTGTATAAGGTGCCACAGGACCCTTCGTTGCTGTTAAAGGGCCTGTATGTTACTGCTCACCTTTCTTACATTTGTCCGGATCATGAAATATACGATCTCATGGTCGCTGCAGCCCAGGTTCCCTCCCACTTCTATTTCTCCTACTAGTTCTTCCCTGTTTGTGAGCAGCAGGTCAAGTTGCGCACAGCCCCTGGTCAGTTCCTTCAGCACTTGTACCAAAAAGTTATCTCCAACATTCTCCAAAAGCTTCCTGGATTGTCTGTGTGCTGATGTATTGGTCTCCCAACAAATGTCTGGATGATTAAAGTCTGCCATGAGAACCAGGGCCTGTGATTTGGAAACTTCACTTAGCTGCCTGAAGAAAGCCTCATCTATCTCATCTCCCTGATCTGGTGGTCTATAACAGACACCAACTACAACATCACGTCTGTTACTTCCACCTCTAAGCTTAACCCAAAGACACTCAACTGGATTTTCTCCTTCCTCATACTGGAGCTCTGAGCAATCATACGGCTCCCTCACACAGAGCGCAACTCCTCCTCCTTTTCTCCCGTCTGTCCTTCCTACACAGTTTATAACCTTCCATGACTGTGCTCCAGTTATGCGAATCGTCCCACCAAGTCTCCGTTATTCCAACCACCTCATACTTGTGTGACTGTGCCAGGGCCTCTAATTCTTCCTGTTTGTTCCCTAGGCTTGTGGCATTAGTGTACAAGCATCTTAGAGGAGGGGCCGATTGCCCCACTTTCTCCTCTTCACCCAGGAAACCCACTTCATTGTTCACTCCTCCTTCCCCACTTACCTCAGGAGGCGTGCAAACAATAGACGACAGAGGCAAAAGAATAAAGTCAAGAAATAGAAATATTAAGCTTGAAATTTGATATTAAGGGACACTCAGGCATCTATCCAAACAATCCTTCAGGGAACACAGAGTTGAGCCCAAGCAAGTGGTGATTACTGTGCTTGCATGTCACAGATTAAAGAATTGAAAGAAAAGGTGAGAGTCTGGGAAAGGATGGTGATTACTGCATAGGGGGTAGGGGCAAGAAAGGCCCAGTACAATATTGGTTTGTATATGGAAATGGTGGCAAACAGCCTGTGGAGTAACCAAAACATGTACGGTCCATTCCCTACCCTAGCAATACTTTCCCAAAAAGAGCCTTTGCCCCTTTTCAACAGGAATTACAAGCACTGGGGCTAGACACTCCACAAACACACCCTGGCTGTGTTTATACTACAAAAATAACTTTGAAGTTGCTTACAACTTTGAAGTAAGCAACTTCGACATTGAGCATCCACACACACCCTACTTCGAAGTTAAACTTCTGGGAATGGAGAAAGGGCCTCAAAGTGGAGCGTCCTACTTCCTTCAAAGTAAGGGAAAATGTGTGTAGACTCTCTGCTGGCTACTTCGAAATAGCGCCTAACTGCAAAGTTAACTTCAACGTTAGTTCCTCATGTAGATGCACCCCCTGTGCCTCATTTTGTAAGTAAGGATTATTTAGCAATGGCACTAGTGTATCCTGGCACCTTGGACTGGGCTGTTATTGCCAATGCCATATTACTCAAGATTATGCCGAATTAACACTAACAATTTTGGAGGTGATATTATTTTCCAGAATGGCCTGAACACACATGCAGATAAATAAAAGCTGAAATCCATTCAAGAAGTAACTTATCCCAATAACAGATCACCTGGTTACTAGGGGAAAAGAACAGGTACAAAAATGTGTAAGAAAATATTTTAAAAAGTAGCAAAATAGAATAAAAAAACCAAAACAAGAAAGTATTCAACCCCAAATAAAAAATAAATAAAAAACCCTCCAAAATAGAAAAAAGAAATTGAAAGGTAAAGTATAAAAAAGCTAATGTGTGTATGTGAGGTGGGCGGAAGAGATATAAAACAGATACAACAAGAAGTATACAAGCTATTACAGCAAGTCTTGCAGTTAAAAAATAAAAAAATAAAAAAGCAGAAATAAAACGTCCCATTGATCCGGCTAGCTCTGTGGTAATGCAAGTAACTTTTTCACCACCATCTCTCCCATGAAATGTCCACTTTCCTGACTAATTTCCCTTTGGTAATAGTCCAACTGTATTATAATAAATATGGACATCCAATTGTAGGAGCTATTATCTAAAAAAAATCAGGCTTGCCCCACTCTATTAAGGAGAGACAGCCCAAAAGTTCTATCAAAGCAACAATTATTCAAGTGAGTCAAAGTATGTAAAAGTCTACCTTAAAATTATATAACTGTTTCCCTTGGCTACAATTTTAACATGTACCCAAATACTACATACAAAATTCAAGTAACCAAACATTTTGTAATGTGTTCAGTAAACCTCTGTGTGCAAGAATATCAAAAATCTGAGCGACAAAAACTATAAATATCAGAATGTATGGCTCATAAAAATTAAAAATAAATATGTGAAAATCAAAATTTGTAAAAATAAGCTTTTACACTCAATGAAATTGCACTCAAAAATTTAATGCATTTACAAAACAATTATTTATATATTTTTTCTGTAATTTATGCAAGTAAATCAGTGTATATGATAAAACTCATTAAATAATAACAGTAACAATAATCATTTTAGACCATATTTTATCCAACATTATATTTGTGATATAAAATTAAACTAAAATTAAAAATAATTTCAATTTTTAGAACTTATCTACCTCTTTGAATTATAAAACATTTTCAATATGATATACGTGTATTTAATAACATAAAACCCATTAATGTAAACATAAATATGTGTAGTTCATCAGTTGCTATTTCATACTTTTTTTTGCAAAATTATTTGCAATACATAATATACAATACAAACCAAACTAACATTGAAGTACAGCACAACAATTTGCAAGTAATTCAAGTTTAAAAAAATTGCAACACCCAGATATCACTCATGAGAAAAAAAAGTTGCTACAACAGTCATCTACAGCGATTAGAGCTTGAACATAGTAATTCACTGCACTGTGGAGCTAATTAAAATCCAACCAGCTTTTCTTTTGGGCATGATAGTATTAGTGGTGTAATTAAAAATAACAATCCAAAAATACAAACAGCCAACATGCAAAATCTAATACCATTGTTGACCATATCCAAAATAAATAACTCTCCAATCACTCCTATTAAGCGGCACCCCAAATCTTTCAAAGGTGAACTGTCAAGAATGTCATTTAAAACTTAGCATTCACTGCCCAGGGTACCAGAGGTACCAATAGAAACTGTAGGGCATTTTTTAGATGTGGAATAGGTGAAAGTGTGTGATATCACAATAGCTGGGAAATGGCAAATACTATGTTTTTCATCATAGAGTTACCATTGTTAACCTTTAAAAAAAGAAGACAACCTTGCAAAGGAGTGTAGCTGTATCAGTATCTACCAACTCACGTATTGATATACTATAGCACGTGAATAAATCATGAGTTGGTATATACTCATGTTGATGCACTCCCTCGCAGAGGTGTCCTCTTTTTTATAGGGTAACCCTACTTTCATGTTGAGCACTGTCAGTCTTACGCTGAGTCCTAAATCTGACTAACCTGTAGTTTTAATGGGACCAAATTCTAGAAACACAAACCTTCCACTGAGAACAACTTGTCACTAGTCAGGCAGAGTGTAAGGGTGAATCTACAGTAGGGAAGGAAGTTTATTTCAGATATGCAATTCTAGCTACATCATTAGTGTAGCTAGAATTGACGTACCAGAATCGACTTTCTTACCTAGTGTAGTCTGGGGCTCGGAAGTCTCTCATCAATGTCCCTTACTCCACTTGATAGCATGGAGTACAAGGGTCAATGGCTAAGCCCAGAGAGGTTGATTTTGCTTCTTCTTATCAGACACAGCAAAATCGAACTTCAGAAGATAGATCTTCCCAAGTCAATCTTCTGGTAAGTACAGATGTGCCCTAATTGTGGGAACCAGCAAAGAGGGTGATTAAGAGAAGGATAGATGATCTCTCAAAAAGTTGGATGCCAGCCCTATTGGGGATTTTTACATCAATTAAAACAGTAGTGCTTCTTTGACAAATTTGTCAGTATTTAGACGCCATCTTCACAAACTAGAAAAATATCCTTACTTGATCAAAAGACTTCTATATTTCTTTTGTATTTATTTTAGCACAGAGATAACAACTAACAGTATAAAGTAGTGGTGTATTTGTGGTAGTTAAAACATCTGAAATGTAAATATGAAGTTATGAAATGGTGCATTTGTTACTTAGCAATAACTTATTACATATTTTCTAGGTGCTCATTTAAGAAATTGACTGATACTTATGACTGCAGTTACCGATAATTTTCAAAAATAGTCTATCAATAGGGAGCAATTGAGGTTGTAGCCTTCTCTTGGTTTGCTATAGCAAAGTAGTGAGAGAATGAGATTAATGAGACCCGTCATCTGCCTGTTATGTTTCTTCTTTCCTTATGACTCTTGTCATCTCAAGCGTATCCATGACAAAGGCCTGCACTGTAGCATGCAGTGTGCTGAAACATGTGAGGGGTTAGTTTTCTAAAAAATAGCAAGGAGCAACAATAGGCTGCAGTGGCATTCAAAGAACATTTCAAATGAGAGGGAAGACTATTCAGTAAAAATATTCATTATTTAATGTGGTGTTCACTATTTTCTTTTAACTGTGAACTTTAAACTCATGTGACTTCATTACTATTACATATTTAACACTGGTTCTTATTTGATTAATATCGACTTTTTTGGGGGGAGAGGGAGAAGCGAATGTATTCACAAGGGACAGTATGTTGACAGACAAATATAACCTATTTTAACAACAAGAAGTCCTGTGGCACCTTATAGACTAACAGATGTTTTGGAGCATTAGCTTTCGTGGGCAAAGCCTCACTTTGTTGGATCTGACAAAGTGGGTTTTTGCCCACAAAAGCTTATTATTTTTGAAGATACAGACTAACATGGCTGCATCTTTGATACTAATAACCTACTTTGCTTCTCTAGAGGAGGGCAGGCATGTGTTCATGAGAGACAAAATAAGGACAGACCACTGGAACCTACCTGTCTTCTTTACAGGAACACAGGTGTAGCAGCTTCCACGAAGGAAACTCTTGTTAGGCCCCCACTCAATAAAGCCACATTTTGAGGTAGGCTCTTCTCACCACTTCTTATGTCACTATCTCTGCTCTTTTAGAGAAAAAAAAGTAGCGCACTCTCTTAGCAAATATGTCAAAAATCAGGAATAGATAAACAGTGTGAACTTGTGTACAGAGGAGTTTGAAAGCTTCTGACAAGACATTGTTGGTAATGTACAGAATGCTTTGCTTTTCTTTAGTTAATTAGGCCTCCAGGCCTCAGTATGGTCCGGAAAGTGTGACGGATGCATTATTACCTGTACTGCTACAGTTATTGAATTATGGCAAAAAATATGGTACAAAACATTGAGGAAATGGATCTGTTTCATCTGGAGAAGAAAGATTGATGGAGGACATAACTGTTTTCAAGTACTTGAGAGGTTGTTACAAAAACTAAGGAAAACAATGTTCTTCTAAACCTCTGAGTAGAGAACAAGAAACAATGGGCTTAAATTACAGCAATGGATGTTTAAGTTGGACGTCAGGAAGAACCTCCCAGCTGTCAATATGATTAAGCACTGAAACAAATTTTCTAGGGTGATTGTGGAATCTCTTCTATCAAAGGGTTTTAAGAACATGTGAGACAAATATCTGTCAGTAATGGTTTAATTATTACTTAGTTCCACCTTGAGTACAGTGGACTAGGCAAGATGACTGGACTAGATGTGTTCCCTTCTGGTGCAACACTTGTCTGATTACATTTGGATCTGGATATTTTTTTTCATGAAATGGTTCAGTTAATAAGAGTTCCAGTAAAAACATAAATTAATCATATAACTTAGATTATTACATTTCATGGGGTGGTGGGGAATATCATGGAGGATATATTCTGTTTAAAGTCGGATCTGGTCTTCTTGTTAGGCTAAGATGATGATACAAACACTGGATCATGCTAACTTTGGAGACTGGCACATGGAGTATACTCATAGTCCAAGAAAAGAATAGGGCTAGCTTCACTACTTGGGACTTAACTATCTTGAGTAGCTTTGCATCATCAGCAAAAATTGCCACCTCACTCTTTACCTCCTTTTCCAGATCATTTATAAATATGTTTTCTAGTATCATTCCCAATACACAGGAAAAGTGAGATATTTGCTATGCCAGTTTGTGTGTTAGTATCCTGAATCCTTTTGCAGTCTACTGCTATTTCATAGATGTGGCTAAGTATGAGGAGTACAGAGTGTTATTGTTGATTAAGAGTCAGTTTCACCTTCTCTATGAAATACCAATGTGCTGCAAGAGCATTCCAGCTCTGTGAAGCATGTAGAATTCTTACAATTACCTCACATCTTAGAAAACACTATGTTAATATTGCAAATAACACTATAAAGGATGCTTAGCTGTACTTAAAATGGTAATTACAGATATTTTAGCTATTAGCTCTGAAGGCTGTTTTATATGCATACTTCTCTGAAAGTCCTGATTAAGGGAAGTACTGTACAGAGTACAAATTGATTTCTATATCATGATGTATTGTGATCAGAAAATGTATTACTCTAAGGCATAAATTTGTGCTTTTTCCCACAGTTTTATTTGAATTTGCCATTTTTATATAACATTCTGTTACACAATAAAGGCAGATAAAAAGTAAAATTCCTCAAGAGAGACTTGTGTGAAAGAATCTGTTGGGCATATGAAGGAAAACTGCATTTTAATAAAATATTTCCTGAAGAAGATGTGGTTGCAAAATCTGAAATCATAATTTTTCAGTGTCTGACTAGTGACAAAATCCCACACATTTTTACGGTATACAGATTGACAACTTTCCCATTTAAAAATGCTCTAATAAATTAGTTGAGCAGGGGACTGGATTCTAAAAATATGTTTCAGCTTTTTATTTTTTGGAAATTACCATGGTATCGTTATTGGATTATCTTTCAGAAAAAAAAATAGTGGTTTTGGTTTAGCAATGATATCTATTGTGGTGATAAGTGTATCCTAGTTATATACATGACAGTATACTGAAGGTTCCACAATAAAGTAATAGATGATTTTGGAGTGGCTTTAATTTTGTCCACGCAGTCAATGGTAGCATCAATGATAGAATTTATATAACTCTGTGTTATGTAATTAGACATCTAAATTTGTCATATTTAATCCTGTGATTTATTGTGAATGCAAAAGTTGAAAGCTCTGTACACAGGATCAGCCATAGTATTTAAGCTGGTGCTTGCTCTTTAAGTTCTCCATTCTTCTTCCTTTGAACTGAAAGATCAGAATCTCTAAGGTGAAAATGTGTGCAGCTCCACTGAAATCAGCAGAGCCGACCTCACGTCCACCTGGATATGATTCCACCAAATCTATTTGCAGTCTCCAAAATGATACTGTAATGTACAGCAATAATTAGCTGACTATTAAATTTAAAATTTTTCACTCTTTTACTAACATTTTGAGACACATAAGAAAATCCTACATGATATTCAGAGAGGCAGCTGTATTTGAAATCTTCAGTCAAAAGTTCTGTGGCTTTGCAGGCTGGGAATTATCCACATTTATATTTATTTTCATCTGAGATTCACAGCTACATCTGAACTATGCAGAGAAGTGATCTGCAGATCACCTTTATACCAGTGTCAGAACCATCTCTAAATCAAGAGCTTAAAATATTTCTCTGCATGTGAGAGTTTCTCAGACACTCTTTCATTGTTGTTCTGAGGAATTTTCCTTTAAAATTGACCATGTAAGTTCATCAGAAGATTTCTCTATACTACCACAGGGACAGACCTGGACCCAAGTGGCTACAAGACCGCTTTTATTTAGGTACCTCACTATAGATTTTAGTACCTTACTTTATGTTTTCAAGGATAAACAAAACAAAATTAAATGGTAATGGATGGAGATGAGAAAGAAACTCTTCCCGTAAATGGATAATTCTATGGTCAATACGTATGGATCATCTGCTATATGCTGTTGCCAAAGGTCTGGTACTTGAAATAGATTACTGGTCTATTCCAGAAAGGCAATTGCTAAATTCATGATATCTGCTGGTATTCAGGAAGAGATGTGAAGCCATCACTGTAGTTGGACACAACTCTGTTGAGGCTACAGTACTCTGGGTAGTACTTCTGCAAAAAATCTCTTCCTATTGCTCATTGATATGTCAGATATTAAGCCCCTCAGTGCTGGAACTAGGAGTGCCACCACACCCCCTGACTTAAAGTGGTCAAAAGTTTGGTTCAATTGCTCTCAGCACCTTCACCATAAAAATTGTTCCAGCTCCCAGATCAAATCTAATCTGAGGGCAAAACAATGAGGATGGGCTAGTCTACATACACTCCCTTTTTTGGACATATGGCAGAGATTTTGTGGGATGAGGGAAGAAAAAAGGAAAAGAAAAAATGGACACTACCAAAGTAAGCTCCAGCATTGTAATGGACAACTGCACCACCTTCTGGGTCTCTAGATCTTTTTCGTCCGAATTCTAAGTGATGTTCTGATGAGAGAGTGCCAAAGAAAAGAGGATACAGGTGAAATAACTACCCTTTCTGACTCCAGGCCAATCCCAGCTACCATGTGGTATGACAGTTATATACCAGTACAACAAGGAGACTTTTTCTTCTACAATTTGACTTTAGTAACAAGAGCAGCAAAGGCATTTCTGGTCCATATCAAATAACTTCTGCACTCTTTCCCAAAAGGAGTTATTTTTTAGGGGTAAGGTTCTTTCAAAAACACGGTTTACTTTTGAAATAGCCATGTCTACACATTATTTTTCTTTTAAGGCTCTTTTAAAAGCGGAATAACCAAATGAGGTGCCAGATATTTAAATCTGCACCTTATTTGCATGTTCAATCTCTTCATTTGCATGCCTCTTTCAAAAGTGGAATGCTAGTATAGACACAGCCCAAGTGATTTACATGAACGCCTTGGGCCCATTTTTTCATCTACAGTCAACAGGTGACAGGATGATTTTCAATCTCTGAAATGTTGTTTACACATGGTCATAACTGATTTTAAAAATGTAAATCACCTTAATATCCAAATAGGTAAAAAAGAGTTTCACAGCTGTTGTTCTGAAGCTACTGTTGTCATATAAGATCAACAATAACATCAAAGAAGGAAGTATTCCTAGCAGATCTGAGAGCAGAATGGCCTTCAGTGAATTGATATAGCATAGAGTAGTGTGTTTGTGGCTATTACCCATGTGAACAAACAAGCTACCAAAACAGCTGTGAATGGTTATCATCAATATTACTGTTAAGATATTTTTTTTTAGTGTGCACTGAAGGCTAAGACATATACACGTTTCTTTTTACAGAAAAGCACCTCAGTGGATTGTGTCTGATGGATGTTCACACCAAGAGAGATGAACAGTGATCTTAGAGAAGGCTATCAATATATTTTCTGAAATCAGCATTTACAACTGGCTTTTGTGTTATAAGAATAAAGACATAAAAACCATGACATTATAAAATATTAATTATGCCTGTCTGACTTCCACTTTTTATGTGAGGAATATATAGTATATGACTCTTTTTGATTAAGTTTTTTACATGTGGCCATAAAGTAGAATCTTTTTCCAATTGAGATATGGTTAAATCCACAACTCATAATCTTGTGACAAGATTATCATAATTGTTATAACACAGAAAAGTACTTATGATTTACTCATGTTTCTCAAAAGTATTTGGGGATAACAGCAGCATAGTATAAACTCAAGAAAAGATGAACAGAGCATATCAACCAACTATCTAATATCAGAGAGGTAGCTGTGTTAGTCTGTAGCTTCGAGAACAACAAGAAGTCTTGTGGCACCTTATAGACTAACAGATATTTTGGAGCATAAGCTTTTGTGGGCAAAGACCTGCTTCATCAGATGCATAAGTTCGGGGGTGGTTTCAGCTCTGGCCCTCCCTCTTACTGGGACCCCTCTCTTTGAATACCCCTCTGAAACCACCTCTGCACTCATGCAACTGATGAAGTGGGTCTTTGCCCATGAAAGATTATGCTCCAAAATATCTGTTAGTCTATAAGGTGCCACAAGACTTCTAGTTGTTATCTAATATCCAATATTCAAAAACATTTTGATTTATAAATGAGACAAGCTGCATGAGATAATCTTTTGTCGGATCAATTTCTGTTGGTGAGAGAAACTAATCTTTGAGCTGCACAGACCTGAAGAACTCTTTATCGTGAAAGTTTGTCTTGCCAACAGAAGTTGATTCAATAAAAGATTATTACACACCCACCTTGAGTCTCTGATATTCTGGAACCAACGCTACTACAACACTGCACAGATTTAGAAGAGAAGTATTTGCTTGCTTACAAATTTGAATGACTCCAAGCATATACATGGCTATCCCTCTGAGTGTGAGTGCAACAGTAATAAATATTTATTACTAATTACCAATTTAGATATCTCTGGAAACATAATAATTTCTTATTCTGAAGGGCATGATAACTTTTTATTTCAATGATTATGTCTGATGGACTGGATATGAGTCAAGAGTTTGCCCTTGTAGCCAGGGAGGCTAACTGCATATTGAGGTGCATTAGAAGAAGCATTTCAAGCAGATCCAGATAAGTTAGTACTCCCCTCTATTTGGCACTGGTGAGGCCACATCTGTAGTATTCTGTCCAGTTCTGAGGCCCCGTTATAGAAAGGATGTGGATGCATTGGAGCAGGTTCAGCTGAGGGCAACAAAAATGATTAGAGGACTGGAGCATATAACCTATGAGAGCTGCGTCTACACGTGCACGCTACTTCGAAGTAGCGGCACCAACTTCGAAATAGCGCCCGTCGCGTCTACACGCGTCGGGCGCTATTTTGAAGTTAACTTCGACGTTAGGCGGCGAGACGTCGAAGTCGCTAACCTCATGAGGAGATAGGAATAGCGCCCTACTTTGACGTTCAACGTCGAAGTAGGGACAGTGTAGACGATCCGCGTCCCGCAACATCGAAATTGCTGGGTCCTCCATGGCGGCCATCAGCTGGGGGGTTGAGAGATGCTCTCTCTCCAGCCCCTGCGGGGCTCTATGGTCACCGTGGGCAGCAGCCCTTAGCCCAGGGCTTCTGGCTGCTTCTGCGGCAGCTGGGGATCTATGCTGCAGGCACAGGGTCTGCAACCAGTTGTCAGCTCTGTGTATCTTGTGTTGTTTAGTGCAACTGTGTCTGGGAGGGGCCCTTTAAGGGAGCGGCTGGCTGTTGAGTCCGCCCTGTGACCCTGTCTGCAGCTGTGCCTGGCATCCCTATTTCGATGTGTGCTACTTTGACGTGTAGACGTTCCCTCGCTGCACCTATTTCGATGTTGGGCTGAGCAACGTCGAAGTTGAACATCGACGTTGCCGGCCCTGGAGGACGTGTAGACGTTATTCATCGAAATAGACTATTTCGATGTTGGCTGCACGTCTAGACGTAGCCGAGGAAAGGTTGAGGGATTTGGGCTAATTTAGTTTGTAGAAAAGAGTGTGGGGGGGGAGGTGATTTGATAGCAGTCTTCAACTTTCTGAAGGGAAGGGAGCTCTAAAGAGGATGGAGAGAGGCTGTGCTCAGCAGTGATGGATAGCAGAACTAGGAGCAATGGTCTCAAGTTACAGAGTGGGAGGTGTAGGTTGGATATTAGGAAAAAACTATTTCACCAGGAGAGTGGTGAAGCACTTGAATGCTTTACATAGGCAGGTGGTGGACTCTCTATCACTAGAGCTTTTTTCAGTCCTCGCTTGACTAAATCCTACCTGGGATGATTTAGTTAGGATAGATTCTGCTTTAGGGTGGGGACTGGACTAGATGACCTCCTAAGGACCCTTCCAGCCCTAGGATTCAATGATTCTATGACTTGTGTTAAAAGACAGCATCTAAGTCTTGTGACAGAGTCAGGCCATGGGGCTACAGAAGAGTGATCTTATTGGGATCAGAATAGTGGGCAAGTGCAATCTACCCTAAGGGGGGGATCCATTGGGCCCTGGAGCACAAATAATTATGGGGGACAATAGAAAACAGAACAAGGACAGGTATGCAGATCATAGGGTGAAGATGAAGGAAACAGAAGGGGACACTGAGTAGAAAGCCCTGGACAGTGCCAACTGGTCCCAAAAGGTGTTAAGGGAGCTGGTGGATGCTGCCCAGAGGAACTCTTCCCAGGTGCCTCAATGGATAGAGGAACAAAAGTAGACTCCACAGTCACAGTCTTCCCCTTCCTTCCCACAGCCAACCTCCTGTCCCTGCTCTTCTAAATAGATAAGGTTTGCAAGGGTCAGTAGGTGTGGGGAGAAGTGCAGCCAGATCTTCAACTGGAGGTTCTGGAAGAGGGGCTCTAGTCTGGTGCATTCAAGATAGATACGTACCCAGCTCTCCCTCACAACACAAAACGGACAAATGTCTGGGACAGGGCTGAGCCATGCCAAGTACCTGCACATGCTCACTTCACAAATAGAGAAGATTGATGGGGGTAGATATATTAGCCTGAGATTGAATAAGTCCCTGTTCCCAGAATAAACTAGCAGAAGCTAATCCAGAACCAGCAGGAATCTGCTAGAAGTAATCAGAGTAATTAGACCAATTAAAACTGCAGGGACAAACTAGGATACTTGTAGATTGAAGGGAACCTGGTTAAGCAGGACTGCTGGAGACAATAAAGAACCAGCTGAGACTAGCTGTGAAAAGATTTCTCTTCTACTGGCTCAGTGCTGGATGAGACATGGAAGAGATAAGAAGCTGTGGAGAATTCTGAGAGGTGTAAGTGCAAGCAGGTACCAGAGGGTAGAGCCTGCAGTAAGCAGGGTGATGGGGACTGCTGTGGGGAAGTGGCCCAAAGAATCATCACTGTAAAGTAGCTGACACTTTGGCACATTGGCTAGTGCTATCACAGGACCCCTAGGCTGTAGCTCAACGTAAAGGATAGGCCTGGGCTTCACCAGTTCCTCTCCCCACTCACACCATCCTCTATACAGTAGGGAAGAAGGACTGATTTGGTGGAGGGGTTTGCTTTGCCTGAATCACTTGGAGGGGCAGCAGGGACTATAGAGTTCTGTCTTATTTATTTTCCCTATGCTGGCTGATGATGAGAGTAACACACCAAAACAGCTAGCTAGCTAGTTAGGGCAGTTAAGTAATGACAGGTAACTCATGTGATTAACTGCTAAAAATAACATCAGTTGAAATGTATTAAATATTTTGGATGCTGTCTACATTTTCTGAAACATTGATTTAATTAAACACAAAATGGTTGATGCTCACTTTAGCCGTGTCTACACGAACCGGCTACTTCGAAGTAGCCGTGCCAACTTCGAAATAGCGCCCGCCACGTCTACACTTGGCGAGCTGTATTTTGAAGTTGAAATCGACATAAGGTGGCGAGATGTCGAAGTCGCTATCCCCATCAGGAGATGGGAATAGCACCCTACTTCGACGTTCAACGTCGAAGTAGGGCATGTGTAGATGATCTGCGTCCCACAACATCGAAAGAGTGGGGTCTGCCATGGTGGCCATCAGCTGAGGGGTTGAGAGACGCTCTCTCCAACCCCTGAGCTCTATGGTCGTCACGTGCAGCAGCCCCTTAAAGCTCCCCGCCTCCTGCGTTCCTGTGCAGGAAGCTGAGAGCGCATGCAGGCGGCAGCACTGCCATGAGGCCAGCCTTCACGCCCACAGCAGCCCCAATCCACCACCCCCGCAGCGATGGCCGCTCGCCAGCCCCCCAAGCGCCCCCAGGGCACCCCCCACAAGGGGAACCAGGGCTCCCAGCCAGCCAGCCAGCCAGCCAGGGAAGAGGCAGCGGGGCCCCTCCTGGATGGAGGCCGAGATCTGGGACCTGCTGGGGCTCTGGGGTGAGGAGGAGGTGCTCCAGGTAATGGGGAGTAAGAGGCGGAAAACGGATGTGCTCGCTCTGCTGGCCGAGGGCCTGGCTACCCGGGGTCACCCTGCCTGCACTCCTGACCACGTCAGGAGTAAGGTTAAGGAGCTATGACAGGGTTACACCCGGGCCCGGGATGCAGCCAGCCAATCTGGGGCTGCCCCTGCCACTTGTCCCTTTTACAGGGAGTTCAGGTCCATCCTGGGTCCCCGGTACACCTCCTCCCCACCAGCCACTCTTGACACCTCGGCCAACGAGCCCCAGCAGGCCCCGGAGATGGAGTCTACCCTGGAGGCAAGCCCCGCACCCCAGGGCCCCCCCCAGGAGCCCACCCGTGGGATGCCGGAGGAGGAGGAGGGGGATTCCTCCAGCGACGGGGGGCTCTGAATTGCCATCCCGTCCCGGAGCTCCAGCAGGGTGTCCGCCCAGTGGGTGGCCCCCGACCGTGGGAGCGGACCGTCAGGTATGTACCCCCCAGTGCATACCCCCGGGGTTAAGTGTCCGGGACAAGAGACATGACCAGGGCCCTCCACATGCCCAGATGACCATGGCCACAAGAACAGCAGTGGCATGTCCCTCAGAAGAGTGCATCAGCCCCTGCCCCCCAGCAGGACAGAGCCATGCCCCATCCCTGGGGATGGGGGGAGCGGAACCTAGGGTCCCCTGGAGGCGGGTGGGACACCCATCATCAGCAGCAGCATCTCCCAGGGAGGAGGATGGGGAACTAGCAGCAGAGGGGTGGGGGGACAAGGGCCACTGGTCAGGGCCCACACTAACGGCTGTCTCCACTCTTCTTCCCCCGTGTTCCGCAGCTGCACCATTGGAGGGCCCGGAGAGCGCTGACGAGGTGTCTGTGGTCCCTGAGAGCCTACCAGGGCCATCCCAGCAGACCAGCTTCTTGGCGGAGCACAGACCAGTCCCAGGATGGGGCCAACGGCAGAGCCACCAGAGAATGGCCACGGACTCCCAGCTGCTCGCGACCCTCCGGCGTCAGCTGGAGGTGTCGGAGCGGCGCCTGCGGGTGGACGAGTGGCGCCTGCAATTGCAGGAGTGGGCGCTGGCCTGGCGCCAGGAGGCATGGGGGGCCTTCATGCGCACCTTTGAGCACATAGAGGAACACCTGGTCCCCCATGCCGCGCCGACCGCCGCTCCAACTGCTGTCCCACCACCATCCGCCACCCTGGGGCCTGCCGCCGAGGGGGACCTGGGGCCTGCGGACACCGGCCGGCCGTATTTGCTGCTTTGCCCGGCCCCCACCCAGCCTCGGCCAGGGCTCTGGCCAAGGCGAGGGTCGTGCCCTCCAACCCCGGGCACTGGACATTAGGGGTGCGGAGCAGAGGACGTGGCCCTCCCCCTTTGTACATATCCCCCATTTGTAAATAGTTTGTGTTGGACCCCTGTTCTATTATGCTACCTGCCCCCCCATGTAAATAGTTCCCCTCTCTCTCTCTCTCTCTCTCTCTATATATATATATATATAGAGAGAGAGAGAGAGAGAGAGAGAGAGAGAGAGAGAGAGCTTATTAATAAGAGAATGCACTGTTTGGTTTCAAACAACTTGTCCATTTATTTGCAAGAAAAGTGTGGGGGGGTGCTCTGTGGTGTGGGCGTGGGGGCAGGGAGTGTTGTGGAGGATGTGGGGGTGCAGTCGGTGGCCTGCCAGCGTTCATGCCACAGCCTGGTCAAAATGGGCCTGCAGGGCCTCCCAGACCCGGATCCCCTTGGGGTCCACCTGGTGACTGGAGGCAGCGGGTGGCTGCATGTCAGCCCTGCCAGCCTCCACAGCCCATCCCTGGAAGAAGGCCTCTCCCTTGCTCTCCACCAGGTTGTGGAGTGCGCTGCATGCGCCCACAACCTGGGGTATGTTGGTAAGGCCCGCATCCAGGTGGGTGAGTCGACACCTCCAGCACTCTTTGAGGTGGCTGGAAGTGCGCTCGACCACCTGGCGTGCATGGTTCAAGTGCGTGTTGAACCGCTCCTGGCTGGCTGTGATATGGCCCATGTAAGGGTGCATGAGCCAGGGCCGGAGGGTGTACGCCGCATCTGCAACAACGCAGAGGGGCATGGTGGTGTCCCCCACAGGAATCTCCCGCTGGGGGATGTAGGTCCCCGCCTCCAGCCGGCGGCACAGGCCTGAATTTCTGAATACCCAGGCGTTGTGCGTGCTGCCAGACCAGCCAACATAAATGTCCAGGAAGTGGCCCCGGCTGTCCACCAAGGCCTGGAGGACCACGGAATGGTATCCCTTCCTGTTGAGGAAGCGTCTTCGGCTGTGCTCCGGGGCACGGATGGGGATATGGGTCCCATCCAGAGCCCCAAAGCAATTTGGGAAGCCCAGGCTGGCAAACCCCACGATGGCAGCATCCGGGTCCCCAAGCCGCACGAGCCTGTGGAGGAGCAGGGCATTGATTGCGCAGACGACCTGCAGGGGAAGGACATGAGAGAGCACCAGTGAGGGGTGTGCAGGGTGTGTCTGGCCCTCCACCCCAGGCCTCCCCCCAGGGCTCCCCCCTCCCAGGATTCCCCCCCAGGGCTCCCCCAGGGCTCACCCCCCAGGTCCTCTTACCTTCATGAGGACAGCCCCGACAGTGGCCTTGCCCATGCCAAACTGCTGCCCTACAGATCAGTAGCTGTCTGGAATGGCCAGTTTCCAGACAGCAATGCCGACTCATTTCTCAACGCTGAGGGGACGTCACATGGGTGTGTCCTGGTGCCGTAAGGCAGGGGTGAGCCACTGGTAGAGCTTCAGGAATGTCTGCCAGCTCATGCGGAAATACTGGAGCCAGCGCTCGTTGTCCCACTCACCAAGCACCAGCCATTCCCACCAGTCCGTGCTCGTGGGGTAGCTCCACAGCCGGTGGCGTGTGCGGCGGTGGTGGGGGGGTCGGAGGGCAGCAAGGTCTGGGGCTGCTTCCTCATCCCCTGGGTGCAGCTCCTCTTCCACGAATAAAAGGTGGTCAGCTGCCTCCTGCATAGCATTGAGCAGGGCAAGCAGTGCTCCTGCAGGGGCGGGTGTGTGGACCTCTGGCTGCTGCACTCAGAACCATAGAACCATAGAACTGTAAAACTTTAGAACCTACAACTCCACAAATTCGACTTCTTGTTCAGCCAATTCTACAACTGTTTGTTTACTTTTGCAGGTGATAATGCTCCCCCCCATTTATAGTGTCACTAGAAACAAAGAATAAGGATTTGTATGTCATGTTTGTAGCTTGAATCTAATCTTGCAGATATTTTAGATGAGGAGACACAATACGGGAGACACTAGTGTGTTTTGCACACAAAAGCTCATGACCTAATACATTTGCTAGCCTCCAAGGTGCTGCAGGACTGCTTGTTATTCATTCTGATTAGTTCACTTAAAAGCCTAAGTAGCGTAGGATTTCTAGCTACCATAAACATTCCACATAATTGTATGTTTCAATACAATGGCAAAGCATGTATTCTATTTATCTGAGTAACCAAACCCTGTTCTCTCAAACTAAAACAGAAATTATATCTCTGTACTGATTGTTTCAGCAAGAATCATTGAACAACAACAAAAAATAACAAAACAGTTTCACAATAGCCCATTGTTAACTTGGTTTTGGTGAATTGTTTTAGAATAAGTTAATTTTAATATGAATGACTAATCCTTTCAGTGTAAAATGGAAACTTCTTTTGGCTGACAGCTTGCTTCAAATAGGTTTGAAACTAACAATTTGACTGTAAATCTGTAATGTAAATTCAGATCTTGAATGTGATTACAAAATGAAACAATTGACAATAGGCAAAGAAACAAATGTGCTTTTTGCTTAATATGTTCCCACCATAACACTGCCACCAGAAAGGACAATCTTCAGTATCTCCATCACTGCAATTTACCAAGTGCCTAGCACGGTATATATAAAGCTCTATTTAAATATATCCGCCGTGTTGTTGGAAGATGCAGAGAAGATTGACTGCATCAATACGTGATTCCAGAAAGTTCTGAGACTTGATTTGTGCTGAAACTATTGTAATGAGTATAATCTCTTCTTCATTTTAGCTGCTTACTCACAGCAGTATGCGTGTGTGCTCTGAGAATGATGACAATCATTATTTGAACTTGGTACTCAAAAAAAAAAAAGCAAAAAACACCTGACAGAGCTGAACGGTGACCTGCCTTGAATATCACATCAAGAGTGTTCCACTGACAGCTGCTCAGAGTTACTCGAAATGCAGAGTCCAGGACAGAGTTGAATCTAACCCTTTTTGTGTTCGAATTTTCTAGCACAGCCAGTAAGTAGTAGAAGTAAGGCCAAAGGTGGGAGCACATACCTAAGTAATTCCATTATGCACATTAGGAATTGTCTTAAGAGCAGGTTTTCTCTGATATGTGATCTTCTGTCCATACCTCTCCTTACCTTATATTTTGGTTGTGTATTTGAATTTAATAATATGATGAGATGTCATAATTGATTCAATTTGATGTATTTAATCAGATTATTAAAGGTGACTAGAAAACTATTCAGAGAATAAACATACATAAATTTTGTACCTGGTTAAGTGTTTGTTGGGAGAGTCTACTATTTGGCCAAAATTCCAGCCTTTATGGTTGCTTAGGACATAAAAAGATCTTTTGTGGGGAGGGAATAGCCTCTTTCCCACATCTGATCCTCAGTTTTTATATTTAAATATCTCAATGTACTTGATTACTTATGAAATTTTGTCATGGTATCTCAGTTTAAATAACTGATAACCTAAAGGGATTTCTATTCTAGTCATCAGTACTAACGGTTATGACAACAGGCATTTCCTAGTGAGTTAAAAAACAACTTTCAGTTGGTCATTTCACTAAGGTCCAACTTCAGTACAGCGAATTTGTTTAACTAAAAATGTACAAAGCAGTGAGACTCAAATGCTCTCCTCTGTGAATTTTAGAACATAGAGTTAACCTCTGCCAATATTTCTGAAGCATCTCTGCATGATATTTTTTCAAGAAAGCAGTAACAGACTACGATGATCACAACTGCCTTACTCAAGGACAGCCACAGTACTGAAATTGTTAAGCTAACCTACATATACATTAACATACATCTTGTCTGGAAAAATGTTTTCCATATGTCAGGGAGATATATATATCAATCAATCAATGTGTGTACATTTCCACATCTGGATTTTTCATGCTGGATTAAATATAGGTTGTGTGCCTGAGTAAAAGAGGATAATTACTGGGCAGACAATCTGCATTTCGACATGGGACATCTTTTCTGTGCATAGATACAGTTACAGTGTTCTTGCCAGTAGTCTGAAGTGTCTCACAGACAATGGTCTTGAACTTTCTCCAAGCATTACCGGCGTTTCAGTGAACTGTTGTTATTTTCCTGTTCCTTTCTTTCTGTGACTGTGGGATTTCATTTTCCAAAGAAATTACTATGGTCTGAAATCTACAAGCGCTTCAGCAAATGTTTTTTCAATGTATGTATCTTACATCTATCTCATTGACATCAGCCACTTTATACTTTCTTCACAGATGGTTTCATAATCTTTCCAGAGCTTTTACTGTAGCATAATCTAATTGGGTAGAATTATCTATATCATAATCTCAGTTCTGAGACAGTAAGCATCTCACAGAAGGTGGCAAAGGTGGATAGCAGTGTTTTGTATTGTGAAAGTTTTTTAGCCATTATGGCAATTTTGTGAGCCTTTCACTGCAAACACCTGCTGCTTTGCTTTATTGGCATCTTATTGCCACCCTCGTTTCAGTTTTTTTTTCCTCTTGTTTTTATTGGATTATGATGAGGTATTATTTTAGTGGTGCACATGCAAACCCCTAGCATCTACTTTATAAAAGAATGTGATTTTAGAAACAGAATTTGTCCTGGCAACTTTATATGCAATGAAATTATTGGAGAAAAGCCATGAATTAACTGAAATTCAGCATGCTTTATGTAATCCCTGCATCTCTATTTTAAAAGTTTGTTAAGGTAAAAGCCAGGGCAAATTCCGTGTCTGCCTAAGTCTTCATTTTTGTTTTAATCTCTTGCTAATGCATAGTCCTTCTTTTCTTTCCTACCTTTTGGCTGGGTGTCTAGAATGCTTTATCTAAACTAATCTCTTGCTCCAGGAAGAGGGATTATATCACCTTCATTGAGCACCAGAAGTGATCACAAAACTTTTAACTTTTGGAAAATCAGATAAACCCCCCTGCCAATTTTTACCAGTTTGGTAAAACAGCTCAGTGGGTACTGGCTTCTCCCTGAGTTACTGGTGTGTGTCAGTTATCAAGAGAACATGAGAATGCAGACACTTTCCCCTCCACCCCTTCAACACAAATCAGTTTTGTTGTAAAATGGTGGCAAAAAAAATACTTTGATATGTTATGGAAACGAGCACCCAATTTGTTTCTGAGTGGAATTTTGAATTTCAATAAAACAACAAAAGGTCTTCACTGAGAAAAACAATAATACTTGTCTGATTTGTTTTCCTAAGTATGAAAGAAATTACATACCATGAATAGGGAATAGCAAACAAAGACTTATTCAAAATGAACAGTTCACAAACAACCCATGGGTGGAACAGGGTTGCAAACAATGAATTTGAATAAGTGAGAGTGGAAGTTTATGGAAAATTCTTGAACACAGAGCAGTAAATGAAAAGTTCATTTATCTCTGTTCTAGGCTGTATAATGGAAAAATTCAAGAATGTCAGATTCAGGGGCTAGAGTATTTTAAGGTAATTATGTTTGGGAAATGGGAAATTCAAGACATTGGAACAATATGATGTGGCCATGCCTTCATTTGGAATTTCAGGGAATTATGAATCAATCCTTTTTGAGTTTAAGATTGATTTTACTGTTACTGGGTATCATAGAATCCTAGGGCTGGAAGGGACCGTAGGCAGTAATCTAGTCCAGCCCCCTGCTTCTTAGCAGGATCAACCATAACTAAATCATCCCAGCCAGAGCTTTGTCAAGCTGCACTTAAAAACCGATAGGGATGGAGATTCCACCACCTCTCTACACAACACATTCCAGTACTTCACCACCCCTGGTGAAATAGTTTTTCCTAGTATCCAACCTACTTCTCCCACTCTGTAACTTGAGACTGTTGCTCCTTTTTCTGCCATCCCTCACTATTGAGAACACCCTTTCTCCATCCTCATTAGGACGCCCCTTTAAGATGTTGAAGGCTGCTTTCAAATTGCCCCTCACTCTTCTTTTCTGCAAGCTAAATAAGCCCAGATCACTCAGCCTCTTCTTGTAGGTCATGCGATCCAGCCCCCTAATAATTTTTGTTACCCTCCGCTGTACCCGTTCCAATGCATCCATACCCTTTCTATACTGGGGGGGTCCAGAATTGAATGAAATGCTCCATATGTGGTGTGACTAATGTTGAATAGAGGGGAATAATAACTTCCCTAGATCTGCTGGAAATGGTCCTCCTAGTGCATCCCAATATACCTTTTAGCCTTGTTGGCTACGAGGGCATACTTTTGACTCATACTCAGTCTCTCACCCACTGTAATCCTCAGTTCCTTTTCTACTTCACTGCTTCTTAGCCAGTTGGTCCTCAGCCTGTCACAATGCTTGGGATTCTTCTGCGCTTGTCTTTGTTGAACCTCATCAGATTTCTTTTGGCTCAATTCTCCAATTTATGCAGGTCATTCTGGACCCTGTCCATACCTTCCAACATATCTCCCTGTCCCCCTAGCTCAGTGTCATATGCAAATTTGCTGAGGTTGCAATCCAGTCCCTCATCCAGGTCATTAATAAAGATGTTGAACAATACCAGCCCTAGAACTGATCCTTGGGGCACTCCACTTGAAACCAACTGCAAGCCAGACATTGAGCCATTTATTACTACCCACTGGGCCTGATGATCTAGCCAGCTTTCTATCTACCTTACAATCCATTTATCCAATACATATTTCCTTAACTTATGGGCAAGAATATTGAAGGAGGCTATATCAAAAGTTTTCCTAAAATCAAAGTACATCACATTGTTGATTTCCCCAAATCCACAGAACTAGTTACTTCATCATAGAAGCTAATCAGATTGGTCAGGCATGATTTGCCCTTCATGAATCTATGTTTACTACTCTTGATCACTTTTCCCTCTTCCAAATGTTTCAAAATAGATTCCTTGAGGATCCCATCCATGATTTTTCCATGGACTGAGGTAAGACTGATTGATCTGTACTTCCCAGAATAGTTCTTCTTTCCTTTTTTAAAAATAGGCAATATATTTGCCTTTTTCCAATCATCTGGGACCTCTCTGATCTCCATGAGTTTTCAAAGACCAAATGACCAAAGGCTTTTCAATTATGTTTGACAATTCCCTCAATACCTTTGGATGCATTAAATCTGGACCCATGGATTTGTGTATGTATAGCTTTTCCAAACAGCTCTTAACCTGTTCTTTCCCCACCAAGGGCTGCCCACCTCCTTCCCATACTGCAATGCCTAGTATAGTGAGGCAGAAGAGTATGGGGTAAGATGTAGGCAATACTCTGAATGATCTGGATTAGGAAGTCTAATTTTGCTTATTTTTTCTCTCCTCTATTTTTCTTGAGAGCAACACAATTATATTACTATGAGATGAAAACCAACACTAATTATTATTAAAAAAAAAGAAAACACCTTTCATATCTCTTACAGGTTACATCTGCTGACAGTAGTTGTTATGTCTGCTATAATTTGAACACCATTTGTTCCACACATTAGGATAGGCTACCACAGCAATCTTTTCAAGTCCTCTGCATAATATATATCTTTCATTTCTACCACCTACACAACCAAAAGACTTCTACTGAAAATATATTAAGCCTGATATTTCTTCCCTGTACTTACAATACCAACTTTTGTGACTAGTCAACTTAACAAGAAAATTGTAACTAACTCTGCATTGTGAAATGTCATTTCTTTTTTGCCTTTTGTTCAATATGTAGATTATTTCCAAATTTCTTCCCTTTTGTGAATCTGTGCCTGCATCCACAATGATTTTCAGTCTTGTCTAGCTAATCACTTCGGACAAATTACATTCTCAGTTAGTCCATGCAGCTCACCAAACTAACTTCAATTAAATGCATAGGATGAAAGTTGGGAAGAATTTAGCCACAAAAAAAAAATAAAAAGACAGGAGAGTCTCTTTTAATTGTTCACAAACTATTTCCCCTACATAGCAACACTGAGACTCTTTTTCGTGGTGTGTTTTGTTTGTTTACTAAATATTTTCCTTTGCTTTAAACTCCAACTGGGTAAAAATCCTTTGCTTTTTCTGTCAGTGGATTCTTTAATTATTGTAACTCAGTTATTTTCTTACCCATTGCTTTCTTATTTATTTTGTACCAATAACATACTTGAACTTTTGTAACAAAAAAATCAAGACACTGTCCCCTGTCCAATACAGCTTGAAATCTAAATAAAGCAACTCAGCCACCCACAGGACTTAAGTGGCTGAACAATAGTAGTAGTAGTAGTAGTAGTAGTAGTAGTAGGTATCCTTCAGTCTGCATGGACTATGGATCGTGCCCTTTAAAGTTTCAATTGAGGACTTCATTTACAGCGTCTATTGTGACTATGAAGACCCACACGAGAGTGACAGTCCTTGCTGCACCTCTTGCAGAGGTAGTGGGTGTCTGGCAAGTCCTTATTGTGCTTTCTGTGCGCTCACTCCTCCTCTGTTGGCTGTCTGATCCTCATCTCGCCCTTCTGAAGGCCCTTGTGTAACCCCTGCTTCCATCTGCTGCGGTCGTCTGCTAGTTCTTCCCAGTTGTCCAGCTTGATGTCTACCTCTCTGAGGTCTCTCTTGCAGACATCTTTGTAGCGCAACTGGGGGCGTCCAGGAGGTCTTTTGTCAGAGGCTAGCTAACCATACAGGATGTCTTTTGGAATCCTTCCATCACTCATCCTGTGGACGTGGCCAAGCCAGCGGAGCCGACACTGCCTGAGGAGGGTGTGCATAGTTGGGATTCCAGCTTGCTCGAGGACGGCGGTATTGGTCACTCTGTCCTTCCATGATATTCCAAGGATGCGCCTGAGGCAGCGCAAGTGGAAGACGTTCAGCCTCTTTTCCTGGCAGGCATACAGGGTCCAAGTCTCGCTGCCATAAAGGAGGGTGCTGAGGATGCAGGCTCTGTAGACTTGCATTTTGGTGTGAGTGTACAGCTTGTTGTTATTCCACACTCTCTTGCTGAGTCTAGACAGAGTTGTGGCCCCTTTTCCGATCCTCCTATTTAGCTCAGTGTCCAACGACAGGGTGTCAGTGATGGTGGACCCGAGGTAAACGAACTCATGGACGACCTCTAACGTATAGTTGACAATGTTGATTGATGGGGATTCAGCAACATCCTGACTGAGTATGTTTGTCTTCTTTAGGCTGATGGTAAGCCCAAAGTCCTTGCACGCTTTGGAGAACTGATCCAGCAGTTTTTGAAGCTGGTCTTCTGTGTGAGACACTACAGCAGCATCATCTGCAAACAACATGTCTCTGATGAGGACTTCTCGCACCTTAGACTTAGCTTTCATCCTTGCAAGGTTAAACAGTTTCCCATCAGATCTTGTGTGCAGCAAGATGCCCTCCATTGAAGATCCAAAGGCATGCTTCAGGAGGAGTGCAAAGAAGATCCCGAACAGTGTCGGAGCAAGCTCGCATCCTTGTTTGATGCCGCTCCTGATTCTGAAAGCATCCGATAATGTGCCGTCATATTGGATGGTTCCTCTCATGTCTTCGTGGAACGACTGGATCATCTTGAGTAACCGTGGAGGACAACCTATCTTGTGGAGCAGTTTGAACAGACCATCCTTGCTGACCAAGTCAAAGGCCTTGGTCAGGTCGATGAAGGCTATGTAGAGTGGCTTTCTCTGCTCCCTGCACTTCTCCTGCAGCTGCCTTAGAGAGAAGACCATGTCAATGGTAGACCTCTCTGTGCGGAATCCGCACTGCGATTTGGGGTACACCCTCTCAGCAATCTTCTGGAGTCTGCCAAGGATGACGCGAGCGAACAGTTTACCATTGACTCTTAGGAGAGAGATTCCACGGTAGTTGTTGCAGTCGCTACTGTCTCCTTTGTTCTTATACAATGTTACAATGTTAGTGTTGCACATATCCTGTGGAACCTCACCCTCTTTCCAGCAAAGGCACAGTAGCTCATTTAGGGGTTCCAGGAATGTGTCCGTGGCACATTTGATTACCTGTGGTGGTATACCATCCTGACCAGGGGCCTTTCCTGCTGCAATGCTGTTGATGGCTCTCTTCAGTTCATCCACAGTTGGTTCTTGATCCAGTTCGTCCATTACTGGTGGGAGCTCAAAGGCATCAAGGGCTGCATCAACCACAACGTTCTCGCATGAGTACAGGTCGGAATAGTGCTCAACCCAGCGCTCCAGCTGTTTGGCTTTGTCAGCGATGACTTCACCAGATTTGGATTTCAGAGGTGCCATCTTGTTCTGGGTGGGTCCTAATGCCTTCCTCATACCCTCGTACATTCCTCTGAGTTTACTAAAGTCAGCACAGGTCTGGATGCTGCTGCATAGCTGGAGCCAGTGGTTGTTGGCACAGCGCCTGGCTGTCTGCTGTACAGTTCTTCTGGCCTCTCTATAGTGCTTGCTGGGTACTCTGGCTTGGTGAGCGTTTGTACTGCAGGAGTGCAGCGCGCTTCTTCTCAATGACTGGAATCATCTCATCGGAGTTAGCTTCGAACCAGTCGTTCGTGTTTCTAGCTCTTCTTCCAAACACCGACAAGGCCGTGTTGTAAACTGTATCCCTCAGATGTTGCCATTTGGATGTCACATCGGCACCCCCAGGGCTGCTGCGCAGATTTTCCTGGAAGGTCTCTCTGAACTTTTCAGCTTTCTCCGAGTTTGCCGTCTTTCTGGCATCAATGCGGGGCCTTCCAGCAGGTTTAGAGCGGAACAGCTTCTTGGGTCTCAGCTTGAGCTTGGAGCAAACTAGCGAGTGATCTGTATCACAGTCAGCACTATGATAGCTGTGTGTCAGAAGGATGTTTTTGAGGTTATTACGCCTAGTGATGACCACATCTAGTTGATGCCAGTGCTTCAAGTGTGGGTGTCTCCACCAGGCCTGGAACTGATCCTTGGGGCCGTTCACCTGAAACTGACTGACAACCAGACACTGAGCCAGTGATTACTACCTGCTGGGACTGACCTCCTAGCCAGCTTTCTAGCCACCTTGCAGTCCATTTATCCAATCAACATTTCCTCAACTTATTGGCAAGAATATTGAGGGAGAGTTACAGACTTTTCTGGGCCCTGAGCAATGTAGGGAAGACTCAGCAATGGCTCCAGGAAGGGGCAGGACCTTGCGGAAAAGGGCCAGGGCTAGAAGAAGCCAGCTTTCAGTGCTTTCTGGACCAGTCTTTGAATTGCACTACCCAGCCCTCAGAGCTTCACTGTGCTCTGACAATGATTTAAAGGACCTATGGCTCCAGATACTAATGCTGCCTCACTAGCAGAAATGGCAGCCTAGAGCCCTAGGCCATTTTACACTTTTGGGCCCTGTAGCAAATTCCTCCTTTGCCTCCCTCTTTCTTGCTGTCATAGAATCATAGAATCATAGGGCTGGAATGGACCTCAGGATGTCATCTAGTCCAGCCCCCTGCTTCAAGCAGGATCAACCTCAGCTAAGTCATCCCAGCCAGGACCTTGTCAAGCCGGGACTTAAAAACCTCCAGAGATGGAGAATCCATCACCTCTCTAGGCAATGTATCCCAGTGCTTCACCACCCTCTTAGTGAAGTAGTTTTTCCTAATATCCAACCTACTTCTCTCCTGTAACTTCAGACCATTGCTCCTTGTTCTGCTATCTGACACCATTGAAAGCAGTTTCTCACCATCCTCTTTACAGGTCCCCTTCAGGAAGTTGAAGGCTGCTATTTAATCACCACTCAGTCTCTCCTCATATGTCGGGTGCTCCAGCCCCCTCATCATTTTTGTTGTCCTCTGCTGAACCTGCTCCATCACATCCACATCCTTTTTATTCTGGGAGGCCCAAAACTGGACACAATATTCCAAATGTGGCCTCACCAGTGCTAAATAGAGGGGAAAAACTACTTATCCAGATCTGCTCAAAATACTCCTCCTAATGCATCCCAATATGTCGTTAACCTTCATGGCTACAAGGGCACACTGTTTACTCATATCCAGCTTTTCATCCACCACATCATCGAGGTTCTTTTCCACTGTACTGTTGCTTAGCTATTCGATCCCCAGACCATGACAATGCTTGGGATTCTTCCATCCCAAGTGCAGGACTCTATGCTTCTTCTTGTTGAACAACATCAATTTCTTTCAGCCCAATGCTCCAGTTTATCCAGGTCACTCTGAATCCTATCTCTACTCTCCAATGTATCTACCTCTCCCACTAGCTTTGTGTCATCCGCAAACTTGCTGAGGGTGCAATCCAGTCCCTCATCCAGGTCATTAATAAAGATGTTCAACAACACCGGCCCCAGAACTGAGCCTTGGGGCACTCTGCTTGAAACAAACTGTCATACAGATATTGAGCCATTGACACTACCCATTTAGTCCAACCATTAAGCCAGCTTTCTATATCTTATAGTTAATGGATCCAATCAATACTTCTATAATTTATGAACAAGAATGTTGTGGGAGACTGCATCAAAAGCTTTGCTGAAGTCAAGGTATATCACATCCACAGACTTCTCCATGTCCACAGAGCCTGTTATCTTGTCATAGAATCTAATCAGATTGGTCAGACAGTACTTGCCCTTGTGGAATCCACATTGGCTACTTTTGATCACTTTTCCCTCTTCCAAGTGCTTCAAAATGGGTTCCTTGATGAGCCCCTCCATTATTTTTCCAGGGACTGAGGTAAGGCTGACCGGACTATAGTCCTCTGGATTGTCCTTCTTTCCTTTTTTTAAAGATGGGCACTACATTTGCCTTTTTCCAGTAATCCAGGATCTCTCCCGATGTCCAAGTGTCTTCAAAGAGAACGGCCAAAGGCTTGTCAATGGCATTTGCCAGTTCCCTCAGTACACTTGTTATTGCCATGTTTTTCTAAAACAGCTGCCTATCTGTCTTCCATTGCTGGAACTGAACTCTGCTCATGTGCTTTCTGTTGGTCTCAGCAGGAAACAGAGAATTTGAAACAAGGCCTGGTTGAGAGGTGTATGTAGGCACAAAAACACTACATGATCACTTGAACCTTTATTGGAAAAGGATGGAAGTAATTCCTTTAAAGTATTTCTGATGGTCCTTGATGTCCTTGGGGGTGATCTTGATTTTGCGCCGAGCTCTTCTCCTTTGCCCTGAACCCAATGTAAACAGGGGTTTGACTATCTAACATTTTCCCAGTCATGCTGAATAGCCCATTTGTCTTCACAAAGCAGTGCTAGTCCTCCAACTCACTCCCTGTTATATCTGCCTACAGGGCAATATTCACCTGCTCATTGTAATCAGCTCTCTTCTGTGGTCCTTTTTTACAGCTCCATCTTCTCCCTCTGTACACCTCAGACAAAACACAAACATCACTGTTTTCAGCATACTGCTAGAAGAAGTGTACCCTACCTATGTAAGCAGCATTATTATGGCCTTGGTTTTCCACCATTCTACTCTGTCTGACAAGCCGCTATGCCCATACTCTCTCTCCAAGGCTATGTCTACACAGCAGAGCTATTTTGGGATACCTCGGATATCTTTGGAATGTGCCCATGATTTCAAAATATTTTCAAAATAAAGGGTGCACTATTTCAGCATCCCTGCCCTCCTTGTTTCAGGAGGAGTAAGGGATGCTTCCAGATAGCACATTATTTTTACATCTGGCACTGTTTAGGTAGCTTTCCAAAAGCTAAAATAGCTTATGTCAAAGTAAACACAAAATAAGATAAGCAATTTGCATAGTGTGAATTGCATATCTTATTTTGAGGTTAGGGTGTCATATAGATGTAGCCTTACAGTGTTTCAGTACGCTTAAATATCATTTCTGTCTTTGCTTGTATCTTGTTCTCCTTGCATTTCTTGTGCACTCAGCTCGTAGAATTATATCTGTCTTATATCCAGAAAAGACTAACCAGTTTTATCAAGGTATCTACATACCCTTTAGTTTATTACAAAGAAGCAATAGATTGAGTGTCACTTACTCCTTTAGAGAAGGAACTCTTGAAATGCTAACGCAAAAGCAAGTTAGCTCTTTCATAGGTTGATCAGTTAGAGGATGGCTAAGTGTATGCTTATTTATTGTCTTCATCTCCAATTGCTAATTTTCCTGGATAAAACGAGTCATGGTGCAGATGAGCTTGGAAATTGCTGCCAATAAATGGAAGAGGAATATGAAGCAACTGCTGTGTTATATCAACTTCTCCCCTTCAGTATTCTGGGATATACTCTGAATAATTAGTTCATAATCAGCTTATGTTCTTAATTAAAACACAGTCAAGTCTCGTGGGGAGGATGACTTTGATCTTGCTCTGGACAAATAAATGATGGAGAGAAGTACCCACATAAGCTTCATACCTACTTTAATGGACATATCTGTAAATGTTGGGAAAAATCAAGACTTTCAGGGTTTTTTGCCAGGTAGGCTCCACTTCCCCTCATTTTAAAGTTCAAATTTTAAAAGTTCAGCACTTATCCACAAGAAATGATAATAGCTCCATTAAAAAAAAGGAAGCAATTTTAAATGAGATTATATTTACTAGGGATGGAAGGGCAGAGCTTGTCCCCAGATATAAGACTCGAGTAGTGCAGGGAAGAAAGCACTAAAACACCTGCTAAAGACAAAGTCAGTTTTGAGATATTTTATTATTTATCCTAATCAGTTTAGTAACAGCTGCAGTGCCTCATCTATAATCAGTAAACACTATTAAACTGAGATTCATTCCTCGTCCTTTAACTGTATGATATTAAAACTATGGATGGAATGCCATGCAAATAAAGGCATGACAGTCTGCCAGTCTAATGTGTGCCAATTTATTAGGGAACTTTTGCCTCCATATATTTACATGTTAGTCCTTATTTGTCAGACAGTTCAAGTACTGGGTTTCTGAAGAAGAGCTGGAGGTTAGAACATGCTGTTTTCATATACATAAGAAATCACCACTCCATTTTTTTCTCCAAATTGGCAATCATAGAAGCTATGTTAATAACATAAAACATAACTGCAAAATCTTTTAGCTGTTTTTCTCAGTGGAAGTTTTCATGTTCACTATTGTGAAAGTGTCAGTAGATGTCTCTGTTGCTCTATATCCACAAAGACCATTAAAAAAACCTCCAAGACCTGTAATATCTAAAGGAAAACTCTGGAACTGTCAGCAAAGTAGAGATGATGCTTTTTTCATTCTTTTTTTTTTTCAAGTGAAAGTAACTACATCACTGTACTCCTTATCACTTTTAGTGTACAACTCATAAATCAGATCCCCCGTAAAGAACCAATTTGTAACAGATCAAGTACTTACTTGACTTAGGAATACTTTTATGAATCTGATGATCATCATGCTCTCTAGTGCTCTGATCATGGCATATGGCATCAGCAGTGCCTGCAATCTGATGCCATTTCTTACTGTAATTCTGTCTCCAAACTTGATCAAGTAACATACCCATCTCTATTTCAGTTTCTATATAGTACAGAGAATATAATACTTACCTAGAAAACATAGTGCTGTGAGGATTAATATTGAGAACATAAAATATTTTGAAGTTCAAGAATGTTATGTAAGAGCTTAGAATTGTTGTTGTCTACAAGTCCCATTACAGTGAGTGGAGCCATTTATTTTATTTTCCTGGTAATAACAATGGTGTATGGTGCAATGGTGTATGGAAAACTATTTTGAGAACCTGGCTATATGAAAGAGGCAGGGCAGACAAATGATCCTCAGTACTGCACTAGTACCAAAGAAGGTTACCTTTAGGAAATTAAAGCCCCAAACATTAGCTTCTTGTTCAACCTGCATGTTCACATGCTAACTAAACAGGATGGAAAAATGATTACACAGGAGAAAGATTCACATAATCAAAAATGATGGAAGATGAGGATCACACGAGATTTTAGGAGGTCATTTAGTCCAACTTCCTGTTCAAAGCAAGATGAATGCCAAATAAATCAGATGTAGGAGTGATTGATGTCTCTGAGGAGAACCAGGGCTTGTGATCTGGAAACTTTTGTTATTTCTCCAAAGAAAGCCTTCTGTACCTCATCCTCCTCATCTGGTGGTCTATAGCAGATGCCCACTATGACATCACCCTTATTGCTTTCACCTTTAGTCTTAACCCAAAGACTCTCAGCAGACTTTTCTCCAACTTCAGACTGGAGGTCTCATCAGTCATACTGCTGTCTTGCGTACAATGCAATTCCTCCACCTTTTTTCCCCTACCTGATTTTCCTGAATAGTGTATACCCATCCATTACAGATCTCCAGGCATGTCAGTTACCCATCAATTCTCTGTTATTCCAACCATATCATAGTTCCTTGACCATGCTAGCCAGGACTTGCAATTCCTCCTGTTTGTTTCCCAGGTTTCTGTGTTTGTGTACAGGCACCTAAGATAGCTAGCTGGTTGCCCTACTTTTTCAATATGAATCATGAAGGTCCCTCTATTGCACCCTCCTACTTGTGTTTCCTTCCATTATCCCTCTTATCCACTTACACAACCATGTATTTACCTCCGCAGTCAAATTGTTCCTAGCTGGGCCTATTCTTTCAACAGTGAGAACACAACTTGCACCTCAGACTCCTTCATCCTCTTTCCCAACGCCATGTAGTCTAATGACACTCTTATGGCTTTTCCAGTCTTAACAGAAACACTGCCAGATCCTGAATTCTAGATCCAGGAGAGCAGCATGCTTAAGTTTCCCAGTCTGGACAGCAGATGGGTGACTTAATTCCCTTTAGAAGGGAGTCACCAATTACTAATGCCCCATTTCTTGGTTGTGGAACCTCTATCCCTAAAACAATGCATCCCATGCCTTCCAATTGATGGGGTCTCCTTTTGTTCTCTTCTCTTGGATAACTCTTCCAAAGCATTTTCCTCTATAGAACCTGTGCAGAGAACCTGACAATAGATTCTTATCTCTACCTACTTTGGAGGTGCACGAGTTCTCCTGTTTCTTCTTCTTGAGGTCACATGCTCCCAATGTTCTCCATTCAGCACTGCCCTCTCTGATTCTTCCACATGCTGTGCCTTCAGTACCAAACACTGACTTCTATCCAGAAACTCTATTTTCCTTACTGCAATGCAGGGTTGATGCCTGGGTCATTCATCCTTAAAACGTCTCTTCCAATATGCAGTCCAGCTTAAACTTTTGTGCAGATGAAGTCACGTCTATCCTCTTGGGAAAGACTAACATGACACATCTTTTTCAGGTCATGACAACTGACTGCTAACTGTCCATATTATCTTCTTTCTAAGAATCTCTGTTTGCCTGTCCTCTGAATCATATTCCTATAGCAAAAGAGCTGCAGTCTTGCTTTGTTGCACTTTAAAGTCTTCATTCTTCATTATCTGCCAGTTTTGGGGTTTGTTCACAAATCTTGGATGGATCTGTTCACTGACAAAATTGCTATATTTTAACTCTTCTTTACATAGAAACAGGAGAGAGAGAGAGAGAGTGAATTGCTAAGAATGCACTGCATTAGACTGGAAGTATCCATTGTATTTTTTCCAAATAGACAAAAGAGGTGGAGAAGAGGCAAGAGCTTGATATTATCTAACAGATTACAAAACTCCCCATCTGTTTTTCTCATTTTTATTTGTGAGCATTTGTGTATCTCTGGGTAGTCATTGAATTTTGTTTTCTTGAGGAGACACTGCACTGTTAAAAATAAAATTTCTAACTCAAATTGTGGCCTACCAAATATAGCGTGCAGCTCTATGGATGTCAATACTTCTAAAAAGCACATATGATCTCGATTAAAATTTTCAAAAGTGCCTGAATCATGTTTTCAGAATAGATTTGCAGGAGAAACAGAAATACAGAAAGAAAATGAAAACAACACATACCCATTATTTTGACATCTGTGCTCCACCTTTAAGTACCATGGCAAGTGGGTATGTTTATATTTCAGTTAACCAACCATAGGCAGCACATGTTGGCTGACACAGGCTGAGACTACAGAGTTGAGAAATTGCATTTTACATGATATTCCTGGAACCTGGGTGCTGGGACTACCTTCTTTTCCCCTCCCAGCCCCATAAGTGGAGAGATTTCCAGACCTCAGGCTCCAGACTGAGCATCACCATCTACCCCACAATTTTGCAGTCCCACAGCCTGGGTCTGCTGGCATGAGCCAGCCAAGGATATTTAATTCCTGTGGCAACATTATACATTGTGGAATTTTCAGATATCAAGACTCAAGTGCAAGATTTACAGGGATGGTGCCAGAATATTACCTGAATTTCCCTCCTGTCTCCACTTAGTTTTTTTGTTGTTTTTTTTTTTGTTTTTAGTTTTTACCAAGTGTTTTTTTACTGTTTTTAAAGAATTTAAATAATTCTGTAACCAGATTATGATTCCAGAATAGGTTTGAAATAGGGACTGTACTAAAGGAAAATGAATAATAGATAGCTTTGGCAGCATAGGTGAGGGCACTAGGAAAGTCACATTTTATACCTTCCACTGAATATCTCTGGTCATACAGGAAAATAATAAGTATAATAATGTGCATGTTGGCTCTGTGTGTGCCCATTCGTCTCTCCCTCCTTCATTACCATTCCATACTTCTGTTCATCCTCTAGACCTGCCCTATCCAACTCACCATCACCATCTCTCAGCACAGGCCTCTTTGCACAGGTTAGTGCAGGGCAGTAGCAGTCATCTTTTGTGTGTCTTCATGTTCTCCATATGGTTATGGTTTCTCCTCTCCTTTTGGCAGTCTGAGTGGAGAATTGCTTTCTCCCTTGTCTTCTGAGTGCCAGACCTGAAAGTGGGCTCAAGAAATGTAATTTAGCATTCTAGACCTCCGTCATGCTGCACTTAGTCCTAATCTTCCACTTCCCTCCTTTGCCAACTCACTCCCCTACAAGGGCTCACAAAAGAAGGATGACATAAAGGGCTATTCTGAAGTGTCTGCTGCTTACCCAGAGAAGTTTAACAATAGTGCCAAAAACCGAAGCGGCCTCAGGGCCTTGGGTAGTATTACACCCTCACCATGCCTTCTTTCATATACCTTCGCTCCTCCTGATCCTCGTCCTGAAGTACTAGGCCACTATGCTTAGGAAAAATTAGAAAGACACCCAAAAAAGCCCATGAGGTAGCCTGAAACTCTTGGTTTTCCCTACAACATATGGGTATGTTTTTTCTTATTCAAATATATAATTTTAAAACATAGTATAATGCTTGTCAACACCATTAAATTCAAAGGAAGTTTTTCCTTGGAGAGGACTGAAGAATGAAAGCCCCACAGAGTTGTTGTCATTGCCATTTTGTATGACTTATATCAGCCGTGTCTACACGTGCACGCTACTTCGAAGTAGCGGCACTAACTTCGAAATAGCGCCCATCACGGCTACACGTGTCGGGCGCTATTTCAAAGTTAACTTCAACGTTAGGCGGCGAGACGTCGAAGCCGCTATCCTCATCAGGAGATAGGAATAGAGCCCTACTTCGACGTTCAACATCGAAGTAGGGACCGTGTAGTCGTTGCGCGTCCCGCAACGTCGAAATTGCGGGGTTCTCCATGGCGGCCATCAGCTGAGGGATTGAGAGACGCTCTCTCCAGTCCCTCAGCTCAATGGTCGCCGCGTGGAGCAGCCCCTTAAAGGTCCCCTCCCCCTCCCTTCCTGTGCAGGAAGCTGGGGGAAAGTGCAGGCGGCAGCCTAGACACATGGCCAGCCTGCACGTCCCTCAGCCACCCAGAACAGGGCCAGCACCTGCCATGGCTGCCCGGCAGCCCCCCCAGCACCCCCAGGGGAGCCCCCCCCAGGGGAGCCAAAGCAGCCAGGCCAGCCAGCCCGGCAGCCAGGCTGGGAAGTGGCAGCGGGGCCCCTCCTGGACGGAGGCCAAGCTGTGGGACCTGCTGGGGCTCTGGAGCGAGGAGGAGGTGCTCCAGGTAATGGGGAGCAAGAGGCAGAACACGGATGTGTTCGCTCGGCTGTCCGCAGGCCTGGCCGCCCGGGGTCACCCTGCCCGCACTCTTGACCATGTCAGGAATAAGGGTAAGGAGCTGCGGCAGGGTTACGTCCGGGCCCGGCATGCGGCCAGCCGATCTGGGGCTGTCCCCGTCACTTGCCCCTTTTACAGGGATCTCAGGGACATCCTGGGCCCCCGGCACACCTCCTCCCCTCCGGCCACCCTTGATACTTCGGCCGATGAGCCCCAGCAGGCCCTTCAGCCGGAGTCCGCCCCGGAGGTAAGCCCCGCACCCCGGGGGCCCCCCCCCGGAGCCCACCCCCGGGCCATCGCGGCAGGAGGAGGAGGAGGAGGAGGAGGAGGAGGGCTCCTCCTCTGCAGAATCCGGGCTGTAGATCCTCCTCCTGCCATCCCGGAGCAGCAGCCGGGCCTCCACCCCCCGGAGATCTCCGGACCGTGGGAGTGGACCGACAGGTATGTACCCCCCCCTGGTATACACCCCTGGGCTTGAGGGGCAGGGGTAATAGATATGTGTCCCGGGCCCCCCACATGCTCACATGGCCATGGCCCCAAGGACAGCAGGGCCATGTCCCTCACAGCAGTGCATCAGCCCCTGCCCGCCCCCCCACCCCGCACGGCAGTGCCATGCCCCATCCCCGGGGCAGGGGGGAGCGGAACCTCGAGGGGCCCCCGGGAGGAGGGGGTGGGACACCCCGCAGCAGCAGCAGCATGTGATGGAGTGGGGGGAGTGCAAAAGGGAGACTCAGGCTACATATGAGCAACAAGAGCCGAATAGCTCCCAGGGCCAAAGGTGGATCCTGGCGCTACAGCTGGCAGGTGACACCTCTGCTCTGGACAAAGAGGAGGGAGGAGCCGAGCTGGCTTTGAATCGGGGGGGGGGGGCGCAGGTAGAGGCTAGGGGAAGGGAGAGCTGGAAGGCAGCCAGCCTGAGGAGGGGGAAAGCTACACCCCAGAGAGGCACCCCTTGGGGTCTTCTCCTGAGGACGGGTTGGAAGGACTGTCTCTTCTAACAGCTGGTGCTGTCACTCCTGGGAGAAACTGGCATCTGTGGCCTAAGAAACCTTTCCTGTCAGACCCTGCGGAGTGAAGTGAGAGTCGCTCCCACCAGGGGACGGGGTGCAGTGCAGGGGGACCCCTGAACCCCATCCATCACAGCAGCATCTCCCGGGGATGGGGATGGGGAACCTGCAGCACAGGGCTGGGGGGACAAAGGCCACGGCTCGGGGCCCACATTAACGCCTGTCTCCATTCTTCTTCCTCCCCTCCTCTCCTGTGTCATGCACCTGCACCATCGGAAGGACTGGAAGAGAGCGCCAGCGAGGCATCAGTGGTCCCGGAGACCCCTCCGGGGCCACCGCTCCAGGCAAGCCCCTCGGCCGAGGACCAACTGGCCCCATGGCGGGCTAGACGGCGGACCCCGCACCACCACCAGCCGACGGCGACGGACCCCCAGCTGCTGGCCATCCACCGTCGGCAGCTGGACGTCACGGAGCAGCGCCTGCGGGTGGAGCAACGTTGCCTCAACCTGCAGGAGCGGGCACTGGCCTGGTGCCAAGAGGCATGGGGGGCCTACATGGACACTTTCAACCGCCTTGTTGACTACCTGGCCCCCCATGCTGTGCCGGCTGCCACAGTGCCTGCCCTGACTGCTCCACCCGCCGCACCACCTGCTGCTCCGCTCGTCGCCGTCCTGTCCGCTGCCGCCCCACCATCCACCAGTGAGGGCTAGACCGCCGAGGGACCCCTGGAGCCAGCTGAGACTCGCCGGGCATATCTTCCGGTCCGCCCCGCCCCCAGCCAGCCCCGGACAGGGCTGCGGCCGTGGCGGGGCTCCCGACCGCCCACCCCCAGTGCCGGACTTTAGGGGTGTGGGGCCCGGGACGTGGGCCCCCCCCTTGTATATTGTTGATTTTTAAAAAAGGACAATGGACAGTTGTAGTTCTCTTTTTTTGTGCCCCCCCTTTGCCCCGTCCCCCCGCATGTAAATAGTTCTCCCCTTTACCATCCCTGGTTTTCTTTTTAGTGAACAAACTTTTTTATTACTATTGTTTTCTTTGTACACATTACTTTTGTTACACACATCTTGTATATAGTTTGTTCTTGTTTTAATTCTAGTTCCAAAAAAAAAAAGTTCTCAAAGAAAAACCAGTTTAAGTTCAGCCACAAGTGCGTGCTGTCATTTGTCCAGGAAAAGTGTGTGGGTTGGGTGCTCCATGGTGTGGGCATTGGGGCAGGGAGTGTTGTGGAGGAAGGGGTGGGCAGTGGGGGGCCTGGCAGAGTTCACCCCGCGGCCTCATCATCGAAATGGGCCCGCAGGGCCTCCTGGACCCGGGTCCCTTCGGGGTCCACCTGCCAACTGGGGGCAGTGGGTGGCTGCACATCGGCCCTGCCGGCCTCCACAGCCCAGCCCTGGAAAAAGGCCTCCCCCTTGCTCTCCACCTAATTGTGCAGGGCGCAGCAGGCACCCACAATCAGGGGGATGTTGTTGGGGCTTGCATCCAGGCAGGTCAGGAGACATCTCCAGCGTCCTTTCAGGCGGCCAAATGAGCGCTCCACCACCTGGCGTGCGTGGTTCAGGCGCTGGTTGAAGCGCTCCTGGCTAGCGGAGAGATGGCCCATGTACGGGTGCATGAGCCAGGGCCAGAGGGGGTATGCCGCATCTGCGATGACGCAGAGGGGCATGGTGGTGTCCCCCACAGGGATCTCCCGCTGAGGGATGTAGGTCCCCGCCTCCAGCTGGCGGCACAGGCCTGAGTTCCGGAAAACCCGGGCGTCATGGGTGCTGCCAGGCCAGCCCACATAAATGTCCTGGAAACAGCCCCGGCTGTCCACCAAGGCCTGGAGGACCACAGAATGGTAGCCCTTGCGATTGATGTAGCATCCTCCACTGTGATGCGGGGCACTGATGGGGATGTGAGTCCCACCCAGAGCCCCAAAGCAATTGGGGAAGCCCAGGGTGGCAAAGGCCGTGATGGTGGCATCTGGGTCCCCCAGCCTCACAAGCCTGTGCAGGAGCATGGCATTGATGGCACGCACAACCTGCAGGGAAAGCACATGGGTGAGCACCAATGAGGGGTGAGCAGGGTGTGCATGGCCCTCCTCTGCCCTCCCCCACCCTGCCCTGCCCTCCCCTCCTCTGCCCTCCCCCGCCCTGCCCTGCCCTCCACTCCTCTGCCCTCCTCTGCCCTCCCCCGCCCTCCCCTCCCCTTCCCTCCTCTGCCCTCCTCTGCCCAGGCCCCCCCCCCGCCCTGCCCTCCCCCCGTGGGTCCTCTTACCTCCATGAGGACAGCCCCGACGGTGGCCTTGCCGACACCAAACTGCTGTCCCATGGATCGGTAGCTGTCTGGAGTGGCCAGCTTCCAGACAGCTATGCTGACCCGTTTCTCCACAGGGAGGGCACGCCGCATGGCAGTGTCCTGGTGCCTGAGTGCGGGGGTGAGCCACTGGCACAGCTCCAGAAATGTCTGCCGGCTCATCCTGAAGTTCCTGAGCCAGCGGTCGTCGTCCCACTCCTCAAGCACCAGCCGCTCCCACCAGTTGGTGCTGGTGGGGTAGCTCCAAAGGCGGCGGCATGTGAGGCGGGGGGGCGGGGTGCTGCAGGTTTGGGAGTTGAGCCCTGCTGCCCTGGGGACAGCTCCTCCTCCGGTGTAGCAAGGAGGTGCTCATCTGCCTCCCGCATGGCATGGATCAGGGCAAGCCCTGCTCCTGCCGGGAGGGCTGGGTGGACCTCTGGCTGCTGCTGCTGCTGCTGCTGCTGCTGGGGGCCCATGCCTGCGTCGCCCTGGGTCTGTGTGCCTATGGCTCCTCAGACCGCGTGCTGTGCAGGCTGAGTGTGTCTGGGAGGGGCCCTTTAAGGGAGCGGCTAGCTGTTGCCCCGGAAGCACTAGTCCGCCCTGTGACCCTGTCTGCAGCTGTGCCTGGCATCCCTATTTCGATGTGTGCTACTTTGGCGTGTAGACGTTCCCTCACAGCGCCTATTTCGATGTGGTGCTGATCAAAGTCGATGTTGAACGTCGACGTTGCCAGCTCTGGAGGACGTGTAGACGTTATTCATGAAAATAGCCTATTTCGATGTCGCTACATTGAAATAAGCTACTTCGATGTAGGCTTCACGTCTAGACGTAGCCATCATCTGCAAAGAGGTGAAAAATCAAATAATCAAAAGAGAGAAAAGCAACAGTCAGAAGACGAAGAAGAAGAAATAAACACCTAAACCCCCTCATGCTCTACTATATTCTGTTTTCATTTCAATATCTTTTATTTTAATAAAATATGGCATATTCTGTCTTTCCCTTTTGTCCATGAAGCCATTTAACAGTTTAATTTTTAATCTTTTTTCCCAAATGTATATATTTCAGAATTGAGAATGGAGGCAGGAGTTGGGGAAAGGGGCTTAGAAAGAAATATACACATTGTAGAATAAAAAGCCGTATACTGACTTACCATTAAATCCAGGATAATGTCTTAAATCTACTACAAGTAGAATATTTTTTAAAAGAGTCAAGATAAGATTCATGCCCAATTAAATATACTTTTCTGGAACTCCAAGCCAGAAGATGTTGTGAAGACCAGAACTTAAACAGGTTTCAAAAAAGCACTAGATCAATGCATGGACAACAGGTTTATCAATACTTATTTGTCAGAATGGGTAGGAATGGGGTCCCTAGCCTATTTGCCAGAGGTTGGAACTGGGTCATAGGGGAGGGATCACTTGATGACTACCTGTTCTGTTCACTCTCTGTGGCATCTGGCATTGGCCACTGTTGGAAGACAGGATACCAGGCTAGATGGACCTTTAGTCTGACCCATTTTTATGTTCTTATGAACAATGACTGTGTCACATTGGCTATGTCTACATTACAGAGATCTTCCAAAAGAAGCCATTATGGAAGATCTCTTCCGAAAGAGCTTCTTTTGAAAGAACGTGTCCACACACGAAAGAGCAGATCAAAAGAGTGATCAGCTCTTTCGAAAGAGAGCATCCACAAAGCCAATGGTTTTTTGAGAGAACGGACCAGGGATCAAAAATGACTACTCTTTTGAAAGAAGGGCCATGTTGAGAGTCTACATGCATTTTCTTTCAAAAGAAGCTTTTGAAAGGGGGTGCACTTCCTGAAACGGGAAAGGAAGACTGATTTTGAAAAGAATGCCACATTGTTTTGATTTACTTTTGAAAGAACACTTTTTGTGTATACACGCTCCATGGGATCTTTCAAAAGAGCCCCCTTCTTTCAAGAAATCTTTCATATGAACTTGCTAGTGTAGACACAGCCATTAGGTTTACTCCCCTTTGTTAACTCAGAACACAATTATCAAGGAACAGAATAATCTAGTGTAATTTCTGCCCAATGTGTCAAATGCTCTCACCTCATTGTTACAAAGACAGCTACCTTTTATTTAGACCTATCAGTTTATCTTTTGGTATAGAGTTTTGTTTTAGTTACAAAGAACAGAGATAGAATTTGATTCTGACCAATTTTATCGTAAAAGCAGACAGTACATACCCTTGTACTTATAGAATTTAATGTTTTTATACATATTGTTTATACTAAAGAACATTGGTGGTAATTAAAATGATCTAATTTTAAAATTAGGAATATTTTCCCTATATTTTAAGGACCAAATTTTGGTCTTTGCTGTACTTTTGCAATTTGCAAGGAACTCTTGTTCCACAGTTCAAACCTATTACACGCATCTAAGCAGGCATATAGGGAGCATGGGAAGAACTCAGTAAAAAAGTAGTCCTATAATCTCAACTTCTCTCTCTCTGCAACCAAATTTAACTATTATCTTTAAGGTAGTCCTTTCCATTGTGAACACAGAAAATAGTTTGGGAAATTTTCAATTACAATGCTTTTGTGATAATCCACCCCACAGTATGAAAAATATTTCTGGCAGAATTATATACAATTATCTTATTTTTACTGTGAAAGGAAATATAATATGGTTCTGAAGCAGCTGAGTAATCCTCATGTGTCTTTTTGGCATTCCAAAGAAAGCCTCAGGCAGAAATTCTTTTCTTCTTTGGTTTTATTTAAAGCTAATTAAAGAATGTAAGCATTCAAATAAACATCCAAGCCTAAGGAAACTTTCTGGACTACAGAGTTGATAGGGTCACAAGTACATATGTCTCTGGTTATTTATACAAGCACATAAAGTGAATTAGACTTAGAGTAGTGTCAACATTTAAGTACTCGCTAGTACTTTAATATAATTTAGCATGCTTTGCTTTTGTCCCCTTAAAATAAACAAAAATGATGATAATCAAAAACACCTACAATGGCAGAATAAACATGATATTCTCATCTCTTAATAGGACATTGTTGGATAACATATATTTGATAAATAAATATTTCTTCAACATCTGCAAAGTAACATTCTAGATCAGGTGTGTCCAACCTGCGGCCCGCGGGCCGCATGCTGCACTGCACAGCTAGTAATGCGGCCCCACAAGATCGTAAACTTTTAACATTATTATGTGATTTATATACATTAACTATATGATATATTTTGTACATGGCCCAAGACTATCTTCACTCAATGCAACCCAGGCAAGCCAAAAGGTTGGACACCCATGTTCTAGATTATGCTCAAATGGGAGAATTATATGGCAGTTAATACAAGAATATATTTTTCTGTAGGTTATTTGAAACATTTTATAGAATTGAATAGTTGTACCCCTGCTGTAGAATTCTTCTGTTTGTTTCATAACACCAACAGAGAGATATAAATCTATATTAAATTCAGTACGTTTTATTAGATTTCCTATAGAAATGTGTTCAATTGTTATAAAAATGTACTGAGTTCTTTCCTGTTACGTCTTCTAGGGCTTTTTTCCCAGAATGATTAAAGCAAAAATATATGCTTTGAAATACAATTTACAAGCTTTTCACTATGTCAGCTACATGTTCCTTTTTATACTTCTCTTAAGCTATGTCTACACAAGAATGCTACATCGAAATAAGCTATTTTGATGAATAACGTCTACACGTCCTCCAGGGCTGGTGCTGTCGACGTTCAACGTCAACGTTGGGCAGCACTACATCGAAGTAGGCACTGCAGGGGAGCGTCTACACACCAAAGCGGCCCACATCGAAATAAGGGTGCCAGGAACAGCTGCAGACAGGGTCACAGAGTGGACTCAACAGCAAGCCACTCCCTTAAAGGGCGCCTCCCAGACACACTTGCACTAAACAGCACAAGATCCACAGAGCCGACAACTGGCTGCAGACCCTGTGCGTGCAGCATGGATCCCCAGCTGCAGCAGCAGCAGCCAGAAGCCCTGGGCTAAGGGCTGCTACACACGGTGACCATAGAGCCCCGCAGGGGCTGGAGAGAGCATCTCTCAACCACTCAGCTGATGGCCGCCATGGTGGACCCCTCTATTTCGATGTTTTGGGACGTGGATCGACTACACGTGCCCTACTTCGACGTTCAACGTCGAAGTAGGGCACTATTCCCATCTCCTCATGAGGATAGTGACTTCGACGTCTCGCTGCCTTATGTCGATTTCAACTTCAAAATAGCGCTCGCCACGTGTAGACGTGGCAGGCGCTATTTCGAAGTTGGCACGGCTACTTCAACGTAGCCGGCACGTGTAGATGCGGCTTTAGTCAGGGAAATAAAAACAAATTAGACTACTTTAGTTATGTTTCTGGCCAGTTCCTAGTAAATTTCATTTTCAAGTCCACAGCTATTAACTTTCACAACACTTTATCATCTGAGGTTACAAATTTTGTAAAGCAATAGCTTTTGGGAATGATATTCTTGTTTAACTGTCTACCCTATTCCCCCAGATTTACAACTTATAACGACTGAAATCACAAGAAATCAATAATGGAAACATTTTCTTTGGTCTTAACATTTTGTGAAAGTTATGTATTTTGTTTTAAATCCAAACTCCAGAGAAAATTTTCTCTAATACTATCATTTTAGCTTCATAACGATATAAAAAAAATGAAGCTTTAGATACTCACAGTTTCAGACAAACTGGATGACATTTTTCAATTATTTGCATTTCAATGTATGAATGATATCGTGCCAAATAAAACTGCTTACATTTACAATGGGACACATAGTCCTCAACCTGGGGTTCTTTCTGGGAATCATGCAGTAAATGTATGATCTTCTGAATAATTTGCTAATATGCTGAGCACAGCTCAAAACCATCTTTCTGTAATACAGATCCAGGCTCTGTATTTGGTAACATTTTAAAATCACATAATAAGAAGCATATACATATAGGCTGCATATACACTAACAAGTGTTTTTGGAAGACTTTTCAAAAGAAGGGTGCTCTTACGAAAAATCCAGCGGAGAGTCTATACACAAAGGCCATTTCTACACATGCCACTTTCTGCAAAAGTGGCATGCTAATAAATGGCCCAAAATATGCTAATGAGGCACAGATGTAAATTTCCAGCATCTCATTAGCATAAGGTCACATGATTTGGAGTCCAGAAGAAGCTCTTCCAGACTACAAAACAGCATGTAAAAGCATGGCCCAGACTCAGCAAGAGAGTGTGGAATAACAACAAGCTGTACACTCACACCAAAATGCAAGTCTACAGAGCCTGCATCCTCAGCACCCTCCTTTATGGCAGCAAGACTTGGACCCTGTATGCCCACCAGGAAAAGAGGCTGAACGTCTTCCACTTGCGCTGCCTCAGGCGCATCCTTGGAATACCATGGAAGGACAGAGTAACCAACACCGCCGTCCTCGAGCAAGCTGGAATCCCAACCATGCACACCCTCCTCAGGCAGTGTAGGCTCCGCTGGCTTGGCCACCTCCACAGGATGAGTGATGGAAGGATTCCAAAAGACATCCTGTATGGTGAGCTAGCCTCTGGCAAAAGACCTCCCGGACGCCCCCAGTTGCGCTACAAAGATGTCTGCAAGAGAGACCTCAGAGAGGTAGACATCGAGCTGGACAACTTGGAAGAGCTAGCAGACGACCGCAGCAGATGGAGGCAGGGTTACACAAGGGCCTTCAGAAGGGCGAGATGAGGATCAGACAGCTAGCAGAGGAGAAGCGAGCACACAGAAAGCACACTAAGGACTTGCCAGACACCCACCACATCTGCAAGAGATGCAGCAAGGACTGTTACTCTCGTGTGGGTCTTCATAGTCACAGTAGACTCTGTAAATGAAGTCCTCAATTGAAACTATAAAGGGCGTAATCCATAGTCTATGCAGACTGAAGGATGCCTACTACTACTGCAGGAACACCAACCCTGGAACTTTTCCTTGCAACAAGGCCTGTTGCCAGCTTTGCCCACATATCTGTTCTGGAGATATGATCACTATCTATCAGAATAACCAGGTTATTCACAGAATCACGGGCACATTCTCATGTTCCTCAACTAATATCATATATGCCATCATGTGCCAACAATGCCCAGATGCTTTGTATATTGGACAGCCTTCAAACTCTCTTAGACAAAGAATTAATGGGCATAAAACAGACATAAAAGCGCTCCTGATTCACAGACGTGGCAGTCAACACTTTAACTGAGTGGGCCATTCTATTAATGACCTGAAAGTTTGCATTTTAGTGAAGAGGAATTTTCACAGCAGTTTGGAAAGAGAGGCTGCTGAACTCTCTTTTACATTCAAATTTGACATGTTAATACGTGATTTGAACCGGGATGGGAATTTTCTAGGTCATTATAGGGGTTCCTATGCACACTTGGCTTTATCGAACTTTTGACTCCACCCCCCTTCTGCCCTTCTGCTCTCTGATTTGCTCACCTTGATAATATTTTTCTGATTTGTCAACCTTGATTAATATTTTTGGTACTCTGTGCCTTAAATATTGAGTCTGTTCTGGTATGGCTATGATCTGAAGAAGTGGGTCTGTCCCACAAAAGGTTGTCACCTAATAAATTATTTTGTGAGTCTTTAAAGTGCTACTGGACTTCTTTTTTGTTTTGAAAACCATTGTGGGTGAAAAAAATCCATAAGGTTTGGGAGGAAAATGTTTCAGGGAAAGAAAAGTTATGATACATATGGAAAACAAAGGTGAGTAATGTTAACCTTTTTTACAAATGGTGTTTTAGTAAAAGACCATCTCTGAAAAAAAAATGTGATTTGTTTTTGCCTAATACTTCCACTGAAGACAATAGGACCTATTAGGACTCTTCAGCTATCCTCTTAGATATGGACCCAATTCTGGATTTAGAATATTAGCTTTAGACACTGCTTTTAATAGCTTTACATTTTGTGAGAAATGCTACAGGTTGAATATGTCTAATCTAGGACGCTCTCATCTGGCAGTATCTCTAATCTGGCATGATTTTAATTAGCTGGACAACCACTTATCATGGGCATGGGCAAGTTTCCCATGGTCTCATGAAGTCTGTTTACAGCCACTAGTCCTGGCTGTCAGTGTTCTGTGCTGTTACTTAGCTCTGATTCACCCCTACATGTCTCCTAAGCAGTGGGAGTGTTGGTAATGCTGTAAAATAATATTGAGCTCCCATAGTCAAGCAAATTCTGTTGTTTAGCACCAGTCAGGTCCTAACAGTGCTGGACACGAGAGGTTCCACCTGTATTGAATTGTGTTTCCTTCCACCACAAAATCTTCTCAAAGCTCTACAACTGCTTGTTTTTCTTGCAATTTTATTTACATTATTCATATGAACCATATTTACTCATAGGAGCTGGATTAAAACATTAGAGTTCCTTCACTACGTTAGCTACTATTTTATATAATCCCTTTATGGGTTTAGTAAGCATGGCCCCTCAAATCCTTGTTGTGAGTAAGAGTTGGTTGTTCTAGGAATAGGGAGTTCTGGCTGCCTGAGAGGCATGGAGAGGAGAGCAACAGGGTGTGTTTCTGGAGTTCCAGGCATAAAGAAAACAGGTTCTATAGCAAACAGATTCTAACACAGTAAAGCAGCTGAGAACCTGCTGGAAGCCTGGAAGGGGCAGAAAGGTGACAAGGGAAGCCTCAGAACAGGAGCCAGGAGGAGCACTGTGTTAGGGAGGAATTGCCAAAGGAGGACAAACAATAGCTGGACCCAGGATCACTGCTGCCCATATTTGTATGGGGTAGTGAATACTAAGGGTTGTGACCTTACATTGGGAGTAAGAAGGGATGTTGCTGTTAACTAAGTTATGGAGATTGTTGTTCTGTGTGAGTGCTCAGAGAATAGCAAAAGAGGGCAGCAGACGGGTTTGTTGGAAAAGCTTCTAGGAGTTAAAGACCAGGAGCATCCATGACTCATTTTTGGACTAGAACTTTGCCCAGGACTCCTAAACTCTAAGTTTAGATGCATTTCTTGGTGTCTGCCCTCTCATATTATGGTACCATTAAGCCAGTAGGATCTGGTGTTGGATGAATCCCTGTTTTACCACTCCACGGCTGTTTCTACACATGCCACTTGTTCCGAAAGCGGCATGCTAATGAAAAGCCTGGAAATGCTAATGAGGTGCAGTCACATGATTCAGAGTCTGCAAGAAGCTCTTCCACACTCCAAAACAGTATGTAGAAGCATGGCCCATGGGGGTTCTTCTGGAAGGAAACCCTCCTTCCGGAAGCCCCTTCTTCCTGAAAATTTTCTCCATTTATCCATCTTTTAATAAACATTTTCCTTTCCTATATTCCATATCCAGGGGATATGGAACAGGTGCCCCGGAGAGGAAGGGAATTTCTCTGATGTGTGTTCCTATATATGCCTTTACCTGGCTGGAACTGCCTGCAGAGCAGACTTCTTCTTGGCAACAAGGGCACTAAGTTTACATATTCAAAGCAAAAAGGTGAAGTGCTATGAAGAAAGATCAGTGATGCTTCTTATTTAGCTTTGAAAGCTCAGCTGGCTGGAGCATCTGATTTTTAGGAAGGTTGAAATTTTGAAGGTAAGGTGATGTAAGCATTTCAAATGATTTGCCTAAAGTTACATTTAACCTAGGACATGAGATGATTTTAGCCCTTTAATCTTAATACTAGATGAGCTATTTGATCTAAACAAAGGGTTTTTTCTCTGTTTCCTGCATGATTGGCCTGGTGAAGACTTCATTTTACATCACTATAGCAGCTACCTTGTTTAAACAAATTAAACAAAAAGACACCCTATGCTTCGATCCCATCTCACCTCTCTATACTGGGCCATGTCTTCTGAAGAGAATGGCCATGAGATGTTTACAATGTGAATCACTACCTTCATATATGTGTGACAGTTGTAGTAACAGACACTTCTCAATTTTATTTCCTATTTATTTCCTAAATTAACCAGACGATGTTCTTAGATCAAAGCTGGAATGGCTGTGGTCTGAAGAACTGGGTCTGTTTCACGAAAGCTCAACTGATAAATTATTTTGTTAGTCTTTAAAGTGCTACTTTACTGCTTTTTTGTCATGAACAATAAATGAACATTCCTTGAATTGTACTCCCCAACATGTGGGTGCACGCATACACAAACACACATACGCGCACGCACACACACACACACACACACACTTATTTTAATGGATTTTAACAAGACAACAGTGGGTAATAGGAGACTACATGAACAATGCTATTCAAGGAACAATAGGTGAAAGCAGCTAATACCTTTCACAATGTCAGTTGACTGGAAAAGAAAATTAATCCTCTCTTGTCTTACATTTGTGTAGCTTTGTAATTATAGTTTTTTTGCCCATAGCCACAGAATTATTTTTTCTCTAAGGGTTTTTTTCAGCCCATCATAGGCTATGGTTACCCTAGAGAGTTTTGTTGACAAAAGAGGGGCTTTGTCAACAAAACACGCCACCCGTCTATACACAAAATGGGTTTGTCAACAGTGTGTCAACAAAACTTGGCACTTTCACTGGCAGCATTTTGCCTCAAACCTTTGAGTCATAATGCCTTTGTTGACAGATTTCTGTCAACAGAACACCTGTGTAAATTCCCTCAGGGGTCCTCTCTTAACAGACCGGGAATCCAGAAAGACAGGCAGCCCTGTCTGCTGTGCTTCCCAGTGCCTGTTTTGTTCAGAGAACAGCTGGACTGGCCAGCCGCTTTGTCGACAGAGCGAAGAACTCTCCTGATTTGCTTTTTTGTGCAGCGTCAATCTGCCAACAGAAGTTTTGTCAGGAAATCTCTTCCTACACTGATTTATGTTGACAGAGCAGTGTAGTGTAACCATAGCCTTAGAATATTTAGGTTGCCATTCCATTCTCCCTCCCCTTTCTTTTTCATTTAAAAACAAAACAAAACAAAACAAAACAAAACAAAACAAAAAAAACCTTGCACTATCCTTGCACATCTTGAAGAAACTTCCTGGGGAGAAAATAAATGTTTTGACAGCTTAGTCTATTTTTCATTTGAGTGTATGTATCAAAATATGTTTCTCTTCTCACAGACTCAGTGCTACAAGGTTCTATGAACATCATCAACTCCCATTTGTCTCCTGTGGAAAGTGAGGGCACATATTACTTTTGTGATTTATGAGACAGTAATGCTATTATTCTATGACATTCCTGGAGATTATGTAATTCATACACATAATCTAAAATTAAAAAAAAAATCATGATCCATACAACCGCAAGAATATCATAAGAAATAATAATTTATTTGAATGTGTTCACAAATTTTACCCCATTTGTTTATTAAATTTTGAGCTAGACTAAGTAAATCCCATTATGGTTATTTTAGTGATTTTCTTTACATTTGCCCATCTACAGAGTGCAAACATATCATCATCATTCTGGATTATTTGTGTCTGAGATTGAAATGAGACAACATCACATTGATTTTTGACTACTCTCCTCAGATCACCTTCCTAGAGGCCTTAGTATGAGGACTGATGCCTTTCAGACTAGGGTATTTAAGTTCAAATTCTCTTCATTATTGAAGAAAGCATTAGGCTGGTAAGATGTGGAATATTGCTAATCAATTTTTAAAAAGAAGTAAAATTCACACTTTTAGCCACTTGTTTTTAAATATCCCAAATTTTCAACACAATCTCAAATACCAAAAAATATAGTTTTTATTTTGTGAGGGGTATTTTCCTCTCACTACTTTCTCTTCCCTTTCCTCTTATTTTTCAATGCAAAATTGAAAATGAAGTGGACAAAGGAAAGAACAAGAGGCAAAAATTAGAAACAAAAGTTTAGTAACCTAAATTTTACATTAAAAGAGAATGAAAAAATACAATTTTCAAATTGCTACTTTTAAACATATGAAGAATTAAAATCTTTTTGAAATTTTCAAATTCTTTAAAAATCCTTAGATTAAAATTACAGACCTCAATGGAATCATGAATCTGTGATTATAGTGCTTAGGAAAAAAGAACAGTTTGTACATTTCATGATGAAAGCTACAAACAAATGGAGTCAAATGTTCTGCTCTCTAGTAGTATCATTTTGGTAATCTCAAGTTTCTAAATATTTCCCTTGTACACTCCACAGGTTGTTTTGTTTTGGTTCTTCCACAAGCAGACAGCAAGATGGTAAACACTTACCATAACACTTGCATGATGCTATTTCAACACATATTTGCTTGACATTACATCTAATCTCTTAAAAAGAAAATGACAGAGCTATGAAAGAAGTGGTTCTTATGTAAACAGTATCATTATGGAATATGGTCATGCAAAAATGAAATATGTCAAAAGTCTGTCTAATATAATGAAAACAGTCATGTCTTCAGAAACAGAGATCAACAAAAGAGAAATGTTTTCTTGGTAGAAACAATTAGACTTCCTGGGACAACATATAAATAAGCAAGGCAGGTACCCTGATCTGAAATAATTAAAAGCTATGAAAGAAATGTAGCCTAGTGAGATCATTTACTATCTGGAAAGATATACATCTGACCTGTCAGAAACAATGCATTCAGGGCAGCCTGCAGCTGCCAATTTCTGTATAAGGGATACCATGGAACAGGTGTAGAGAAACCTGGGACCTTTTCCAGAAGTCTACGTGTTAGTCTAAGATGTGCTGCATCTAAAACCTTTGGTTTCTTTCTTCATATTGGTGCAGTTTTCTAGACCATAACTGCTTGTTCCGCACTGATGCTCTGTCACTGAGAGTGGCTGAGGCAAATAATGAAAACCACAAGTTCCTCTTAGCTGCTTTCTGTCCAGTGCTTTCACAGACAACTTCTTAGCAGCCACCTAATGTTGTTGGCTGTGAGAATAAGGTTGTTTTTTTAATTCAAATGGACTTGACAATATTGTCCCAGTCATAAGTAAATGGATGAATGATAGTAAAACTTTAGTAACTGAGACTAAGTTTCACTAGCTATATAGTTTCACTAATTCTGTTAACAATGTTTACAGAATTGTTTGTAAGATTCGTTTTTAATTAGGCTTGCATTTAAACACAGTGGAGATATAATTTGATGCCTTGAGAAAAAGGGAGTAATGATGGAGACATTAGCAAAGAGAACAAAGCAGGGAGCATTAGAAGTGGCAGTAGAATTGCTTCCTAAAAAATTATTCTTACTTATGAAGGACTGGAAGGAGACTTCTAAAAGTATAAATACATCAGGAAAACCGAGAATTCATAAATTATTGTAAATGTCCATAGATTTTGCTTGGAAAAATACCTTTAGGAAGAGTAGTTATTCAAGAGGAATTCACCCCCTTTAATAAATATTGTACCTCTTGTCAAAGATTTGCAGGAAATCAGTGCCCTCTGTCACCACTAAATCCGTTCTTTACTGTATTTCTTCTCCATATAAATCTTTGGAACAGAACTTAAGAGAAACTTTATTTTCCTTCTTTCTAGAGAAAAACATGTTTCAGTTACTGGTAGTATCAAAAATTTATTTTTGTGGTGAAAATTTTCTAATATTCCTGATATTTTTGGGCCAAAACAACACCATAGGCATTATTTTTTATTAGATGACCAGAAGGCTTATAACTTAATACAGATTTGTCCCTTTGTGCATGCCATAAAAGGATTCAATGTAATCTGCATGTTATCTATGATTTTGGTCAATTGGAATCATTTATTAAAAACAAAACAAATCAAATTCAATTGAAGAATTCATCAATTCACACTACAGAGGAAATCTTCCAATCAAATTGCCAATCAATGTTGTGACATATGCAACTTTAAGTGCCTTTCTTATCTTACTTACTTGAGTACAGTATAATATTTGTACTCAGTTAAGATTGTGAAGTGTAAGAGTTACTTTATGTTTTATATTTTATATGAATTTCCCTAACTATCTATTCATTTTTTTGCTTTTATTACATTTGTAAGATTGCTTCCAAGTATAACTAGTCTATTTAGAATTAATGAAATTCAATGCATATATTATTGAACACATTTTATTGTATTTCATTTAGTATATTTTTGCTAAATATGTCCTGATAATCAGCTATTATTTATTCAAACATTATTTAGCAAATATCTGATTTAAGAAATACAAGTGAAGTTGATCAACTAAACTGATATTTTACTACAATTCAACAAGCTATAGTTTCTGTAGTGACATTTTACTTCAAGAGGGTTTACTGGAAAGTATTTTTATTTGTATCTAAAAGGAGATCAGTGAACTCATTTGCCTACTTCATTTCCTTTCTTTCTTAGGGTTACTTCATTTTTATCATGTTTTCTACAAAGTTGGATTATTTTATCTTTTTTTAAATCATAGAAGTGTTGACCTTGGAAGCAGTCTTAAATAGCCTTCTAGTCCACCATCGTGATGAAGCAAGACAAAGTATATCTGCACCATGCTTAGTAAATGTTTACCTAACCTCTTTTATTCCAGTGCTTAAATCATCCTTTTAATTAGACAGGTTTCCCTAAAATCTAGCCTAAATCCCCCTTGCTGTAGACTAAAGGATTACTTCTTGTCCTTCCACTGGGGTACATCAAAGGACAAGAAGTGACCTGCAGCTCATGAAAGCTTATGCCTTAATAAATCTAAAGACTAATGTAATCCTTCTGCTGGAAGCCATCCACAGAAACCATGGCCAGGTTCAATATCTAAGGTTTCCTTTTCATCCATCTCACATAAAAGTGAATTGAGCTCCCATCCAGCAGCCTGGGAAATTCACACACTCTGAGAACCTAAAAGAGGCAATGCTTCTCCACTTGCAAGCACAGATCTGAGTGTAGAAAGAATTTTTTAAAGAAAGAGGTGGAGAGGTCACATTGTATTAGCTTGGGAATATAACACACCCAGGCCGTGTCTACACTAACCCAAAACTTTGAAATGGCCCTAACCCTAACCCTATACATATTCAGCACCTCATTAGCATGCTGGCAGCCACGGCACTTCAAAATTGCTGCGGCTAACCGCCGAGTGCCTTGTCCAGATGGGGCTCCTTTTCGAAAGGACCCCACCAACATCGAAATCCCCTTATTCCTACCAATTTCAAAGTGCCATGGCTGCCAGCACGCTAAAGAGGCACCGAAAATGTATTTCAGTGCTTCATTAGTAAACTTTGAAATGGCCATTTGCATGGCCATTTCGAAGGTTTGGGCTAGTGTAGACGTAGCCCTAGATTTAATAACCAACCCACAAGTAACTGTGCCAGCTCAAATGGATTGAGCAGTATCTGCCTCTGAGGCTTACCAGTCCAATATTATACGTATCCCTTTCACATACCCAAACTTTCTGTGTACCCACCCTCAAGTGCCTCACTTACACCTCTGTCCAGTCCGTGCAGGCCCTGATGCATTCCCTCACTGAGCCCAGGGCAATGCCACCTTGTGCTAGTCCAGTGTCCTGCTTGCTCCTGGCAGCCACCCTGCTGGCCACCTACTCCTGCATAACACTGTTGCCCCTTCTGTTGATAAAACTCTCTAGGGTTGACACAGCCCTACGTTAATACTACACTCATCCCTAGTGCCAGCAGCTTGATGCAAATGAGCAGTCTCAAAAATGCAAAATGGCTGCTTGCTTACATATTTGAGGGGCTCATTTGCATATTCACAGAAGAAAACAATCATTGAAGATGTGGTTCTGCCAGCAAAAACCCCTCTGTCACCAGCCCCTTGTACCTGGACAAAAATCATTCGATGCTGGCACTAGGGGGCTACGTCTACACGTGAAGCCAACATCGAAATAGCTTATTTCGATGTAGCACCATCGAAATAGGCTATTTTGATGAATAACGTCTACACGTCCTCCAGGGCTGGCAACGTCGATGTTCAACTTCGACGTTGCGCGGCACCACATCGAAATAGGCGCTGCGAGGGTACGTCTACACGCCAAAGTAGCACACATCGAAATAAGGGTGCCAGGCACAGCTGCAGACAGGGTCACAGGGCGGACTCAACAGCAAGCCGCTCCCTTAAAGGGCCCCTGCCAGACACAGTTGCACTAAACAGCACAAGATCCACAGAGCCGACAACTGGTTGCAGACGCTGTGCATGCAGCATGGATCCCCAGCTGCGGCAGCAGCAGCCAGAAGCCCTGGGCTAAGGGCTGCTGCCCACGGTGACCATAGAGCCCCGCAGGGGCTGGAGAGAGAGCATCTCTCAACCCCTCAGCTGATGGCTGCCATGGAGGACCCGGCAATTTCGACGTTGCGGGACGCGGATCATCTACACGGTCCCTACTTCGACGTTGAACGTCGAAGTAGGGCGCTATTCCGATCCCCTCATGAGGTTAGCAACTTCGACGTCTCACCGCCTAACGTCGAAGTTAACTTCGAAATAGTGCCCGACGCATGTAGCCGCGACGGGCACTATTTCGAAGTTAGTGCTGCTACTTCAAAGTAGCGTGCACGTGTAGACACAGCTGGGGTGAGGTTAGCATTAACCCTTGTGTATATGAGCTTGGATGAAAACCCAGGCCCTTGGTATGTGTTTACACTGCTCATGGCAGTAAGCCTCCTAGCCTAGGTTAACAAAGCTGAGCTCATACTAAAAATAGCAGTGTAGCTGAAGTTGAAATAGCTCAGAAGTTTGAAGCTGCATCCAGGCTCTGAAGTTTCCTGAAGGGGATGGGCTTCAGAGACTGAGCTTCAGCCCAAGTTGCAATGTTTATTTTTGAGTACAATAGAATAATCCACAGGGGCCGTGTCTACACGTGCCCCAAACTTCGAAATGGCCATGCAAATGGCCATTTCGAAGTTTACTAATGAAGCGCTGAAATGCATATTCAGCGCTTCATTAGCATGCGGGCTGCCACGGCGCTTCAAAATTGACGCGCCTTGCTGCCGCGCGGCGCATCCAGACGGGGCTCCTTTTCGAAAGGACGCTGCCTACTTCAAAGTGAGCTCATGGGAATAAGGGGACTTCAAAGTAGGCGGCATCCTTTCAAAAAGGAGCCCCGTCTGGACGCGCCACGCGGCAGCAAGGCGCGTCATTTTTGAAGCGCCGCAGCAGCCCACATGCTAATGAAGCACTGAATATGCATTTCAGCGCTTCATTAGTAAACTTCGAAATGGCCATTTGCATGGCCATTTTGAAGTTTGGGGCATGTGTAGACGTAGCCAGGAGGTCAAGTCCATTTACCTGGTCTGCAAGGCTCACTGACATGGGTTGTATAAACATTTCTCTGAGTGTTCCAGCCTGTACCAAGTCAAAGAAGCTGGTAAAATACAAATCCGGAGGTGTATATAAATTTCACTATGAAAAAAAGGCATTTCTTGAAGTATACCCTAGTGCTCTGAATTCAAGTAAAACTGAATAGTTAGAAAGGTTGAGCGAAACCTGTTGTTAAGCTGAATGGTTTAGTCTTAGATCCCCCACAATAAGAACAAAATAGGTACATCCATCAAAGGAGAAAAATAGCCTTGGCAGCCCATAGAGTTGATCATACACTGGAATTTATTTGTAATTGGAGATGGGAAATGAAAGGCTCAGAGGTTTGCAGGACATTCTTTTTTCAAGACTAAACTACCACCATCTTCAGTTTCAAATCTGGCCTCCTTTTGCTGATTTGGAGTTGGAACTTTTAATAGCTTGCCCTAGAAATGTAACTGGCGATGAAAATTCTAAGCCCAAAATGTGTATATTTTATTTACCAGTGCCCTATTTAGGATTGAACATCAATATGGATAGGTGTATAATCATAATATTGTCTATCATCTAAGCCAATTACATGTATATAAGCCCTAGAACTACAGTGGCATGCTAGCATGGCACAATTGTTTTGGGTTATCTAAGATTGAGAGTTTAGGCTTTGGTCAGATTCCCTCCAAGACCTTTTCCACTTGGCTCATGCAGGATATTGTGTCCAGTCATGGGGGAACACGTCATCCAGTTTTCTGGGATCCAAAAGACTTATTTTGACTCTGGGTTTTCACTCAATTGTTCTTTAATTTGGCATACTACAAAGCTACTCTGATGATTGGATTTTGGTGTAGGAAACAGGCATAGGGTGCACTATACATCCAAAGTCACACAAACAACCTCTTCCTTAATATGGATTTACGCATTATGCTGAATTTGATACAGATCCAATGACACAACAGCCATTTTGTCTATAAAACCCATGGAGCGTCCAGATTGCAAAGCGCATTTTGTTGACAGTAAGTCAACAGAACACAGCACTTTCGTCAATAGCCTTACCCCACTTGCCACAAGAAAAAATGCCACTATCAACCAAATGCCAGTCTGGGCATTCTGTGGTGGGGGGCTTCTAGTGACAGAAAAGGCCTCCAGGCCACTGTGCAGGTGTCTCAGCAGACACCCTGTTCACAGCAAGCAGTGTTCTATGGTTCCTGCCTCTGGCCATTCTTAAAGCAGCAGGAAACCCAGGGAACCCCGCAGCAGGAAGCTGAGAGCATGCAAGCAGCAGAGCAACATGCTGCTCACTAAACACACTTCACATCCTCATGTGCGCAGTGAGTCATGATGGCAGAGGCCTCCTGAGACCCCCCTGGGCCCTTCAGGGATCAGCCTGAGGGGTCTCAGGACCCACCCCAGTACTCAAAGAGGTGGGACCTCTCCAATAGCAGGGCCAGGGTCCAGGCCCTTTTGGATCTGTGGGGTGAGGAGGAGACCGCACAAGATCCCAAGGCCAAGTGGCAGAATGTGCCGATTTACACCAGGATGGCAACCATCCTGGCCAAATGAGGCCACTCCTGTCCCCCACACCCAGCACGGAGCAGGCCTGGGCCAACGTGAAGGACCTGAGGCAGGGCTATGTCTGGGCCCAGGATGCTGCCTGACACTCCAGGGCACGAGGTATCACCTGCCCCTACTACTGGAAGGTACACAGCATCCTGGGGAGGGGACATCCCCGTAACACTGCAGCATAGATTTGGCACTGGAGGCCACCTCACCACGATGGAAGCCCCTGCAGGAGGAAGAGGAGGAAGCCCAGCCCCAGCCATCAATAGAACCAGAGCTGGACTCAGAGGCCAGCTTCCTCATTCTCATGCTGGACACAGTCCCTGCCAGCCAGCCTACATACCAGTCATCTTGGGAGCTGGGTGAGGGTCCTCCCAGTGAGTACACTGAACATTACATACCTCAGGACATGGGGGTGGGCGCAGATGGGCCATGCTGCAAGCATCACGTTTCCAGCCTGGGCAGTACCTCACGCTGCAGTCCCAGCAGGTGGCACTGCATGCAGTGGGAGTCTGCACCACCTGGAGCCAGCAGACAGCTCCTGGGCATGGGTGGTATCCTGCTGTCAGCCTCACAGGAGGCCAGAAAAGCCCTGGGCCCTGGGAGGAGGGCCTCCCAGCACATGGCGTGGCTGGAAATGGTGCTAGCCACAAGGGCACCAGCTGGACCCCAGACACACCAAGGAGCGTGGCATCTGGCAGGTGGTCATGCCTGCAGGCAGGAGACAGCACCCACTCCCACAGACAGGGCTGCTAGCTGCAGATGTGTGCGTGTGGACCCTGGGGAGGACAAGGCTGCTCCAGGATCACCATCCACCCACGAGGGGACCCTTGTGTAGCCAGACACTCCCCCTGCCTTGGCTGCTAGTCCATTGAGCAGCGGGAGGGCTCAACAGTCAGCACAGTACCAGAGGCACCACAGAACCCTCTTGCAGCAGGGCCTGCTGCACAGGCCACACATGGGTCTGCTCTCAGGACATCCCCATCCCTTGGCCTAACAGGTGTTGTTCTGTGGTCATGGTGGGGGGGCACAGCCTCAGGAGCTGCATTGAATGAATGACTCACTGGCTGTCTTCCTTGTCTTCCTTACAGTTGGACACTCACTGACCGAGGGCCAAGCCACCCTTACATCTTCCTCAGGCCTAGCCCACAGCTGGAGGGGCCATTGGTGGATATAAAAGAACCTCCAGTGGAACCCACAATGGCACCCTGGGGGCCTTGCAGGGCACAATGGAATGGATGCTCAGGGCCAATATGGACTGGTGGTCATGGGCCTGGGACCAGCTCATGACCCTCTTTGACACCTTGACTGACATCTGTTGGGACATAATGGCACAGTTGCCTGCTGCTGCCACCCCTTCTGCCTTGCCCTTCCAGGCTCCCCTGCCCCCCAGACCTTCCTGTTCCCCTGTGCACTGAAACCCACTGCAGCCCCTCCATCCTGTACCTCCCCCTTCTCCCAGCCCCATTCCAGCCCCAATAGGAGACCCCAAACCTGCAGTGGGAGGGTATCCCAAGACCGATGGTGCTCAGGGTCCTGCTCCCCTTCAGGTTCACAGTCCCCCAAACCCCCACATTCCCACCCCCTGTCCCTAGCCCCCCCACTGTAATTAGATAGGCACATTTTATCTGTAAATCGTTTTGAATGACACTGGGGTTTTTTTAGTGCACATTTTTTTTGTTGGGTAAAAGCCACTTAATTGTTGATCATATTCACATCCATGGTTATTGTGCAGGGGTTAGGTAGGAGCGAGGGGGCAAAGGGAGGGTCATGCAGGGATTGGGTTGGGCTGTGGGCCTCACACCTCCACTGGGGGTGCTATGGGGAGGGTTACTGGGGGCTGTGGGAGAAGGAACTGATGACCTGCAACCCTTTCCAACATGGTTCCAGGCTGTTTTGCCAATACAGTGGCCAGGCAGCCTGTCTACTCTCTGTCGACAGAGCAGATTACTCTTTTGATATGCCTTATGGTCTGGACGTGATCTGTCAACAGAAGTTTTGTCACAAGATGTCTCCTGACACAAACTTCTGCCAACAAATCCCTGTAGTCTAGACATAGCCATTGTGGCTACACTGGTTTTAGGCGTGAGCTCCAGCAGGACTAGCACATATATAGCTAACCTCATTGGAAATCACACTTCCTAGCTTATGTGCAGATGTAGCAAGACTGGGCTGTCACTGACAAATACTATGATTATTTGGAAGATGTTAAGTTTCAGGTGTGGACAGACAACAATCCTTGAATTGTTAGCAAGTGCTGAGTTAATCACTACAGAGGAAAGATTAATTTGCTAATTATGAATTTAGCATTCAGTATCAATCAAAGCAAAGTTATATAGATACTAATGCATTGTCCTGAATACAAGCCCAGAGCTGGTTTTCATTCTTGCTGATGAAATACTAGCTATCAGCATTTTAAATTAGATAGGCTTAAGGTCCAAGTGCAGTCTTCTGGGATGTCTTGCAGGATCTTTAGGCCTTCTTGCTTAAAGTGTTCTTTTAGACTGGGTAACTCATATTGTATCGGTTTCCACTGGCCTGTTCCAATGCTTCTGACTGGCAAGGGGCCTTAATGCAGGATAATGACATCCATGACACTGTGATTGCAAACAAAAAAAAGAGTCCAGTCCAGCAAGGTTTATTCCACTCTTCACAGGCTAAACTACTGTTATGAGACTGGAGTAAATGGAAGCTGATTAATGGCATGTTGCACTAAATAACAGCAGACCAAGAAAGTAGAAAACTATCCCTATGACATAGTTTAGTGATAGTTTCAGATATGTGGGAACTGAGAGAATCCGGGAATGCATTCAAAGTCAGTTCAATTCACTAAAGAATGACAGAGGACATTTGAAAGAAATGTATGTTCAGAAGAAAGCCTTACTCACCAGAATATCATCAACAGAACACTTTTGGAGCTGATCTCCATTGATTTCCTGTCTCTGGTAATATACACATGGAATGTTTGGAACACTACAGTTGCACAAGGTCAGTGAGAGAAATATTTTTCATTATATGGATTTATAGTTCAGATACACTTAGACCAGAGCAAAAACAGTGAAAGCCACTGGTGCCCAGAATGACCAGAAATAAATGCACAGGATTTACCACCCACAAGATGAGCTTCAGCCAGAAAGGTTTAACCAGTACTTTTGAAAGTGTAGGGGACATTATATCCAATGGAGATTTCAGAGTGGAGCCAAGACATTGTATTTTTGGTGCATGTATGAATTGCCACTAACAACAATGCTACTAAAGTTACACTATATTGTCTGATGGTTGTATGTAGTTTGGATTACCCATAGACTTTGGTTAGGATATTTCAAAGAATGGAGACCAACATGATACTCACCCATAGTATATTGCAAAATAGAGAGAAATTTAGAAATAACTTTTTATAGCAGCAGATCATGCAGACTCAGATAAAAACAAGCACTGGCCTGACAATAATGTGCATTCTCAAAAACTCCAACTGGGGGATAGAATAATGCCACACAATCAGGGTATGACTTCTTACCTTTCCTGTTCTTGATCACACTGGACTGGATTACGAGCAGGACAACAGATGGCCATCAATAGGGCTTTCAGTGAACACTTTTCAAACAGCTAGAGGACATTGATTTTGCTGATGATGTCACCCTCCTTTCACACTGATATGAAAGCACTGAAGAAAAGGTCACAGCTCTAGACAAAACTGCTTCAGTGACTGGATTGAGCATTAATAAGGGAAAGACCAAGACAATGAGGATCAACCAGCCCAACAACAACACCATCACACTGGGAGGGGATGATCTGGAGGATGTGGAGCAGTTCACCTACTTAGGGAGTATTATGGGTAGAGACAGAGGAACAAGGAAGGGTATCAATGCCGGGATAGGGAAAGCAACAGCTGCATTCAAGACTCTTCATCTCATATGGAGTTCACAAACAATATCTGTGAAGAAAAACCTGCGGATCTTCAACACAAATGTGAAGAATGTGTTCTTGTATGGATGTGAGACCTGACATGCTAAAAAGTCTTCAAATCACAAGATACAGGCATTCATAAACAGATGCCTGAAGTACATTCTTCACCTCATATAGCAAGACTTTGTCACAAATGAGGAGCTTTGAAACAGAGCAAAACAGGAATTGCTTCATGCCCAAAACAAGAGAAGAAAGTGGAGATGGCTAGACCGCACTCAGAAAACCATCATCTAGCATAATTTATCAAGCTCTCAAATGAAACCTACAAAGAAAATGCAAACGAAGAACTCACACAACATGGAGATCTACTGAGATTGAAGGACAACAACTTGAGTACTCCTGGAGTCAGCTAGATGTTTTGGTCTGAGACAGAGTGAAGTGGAAGAGACTTGTGGAGTACCTTGCCCCACTCGAAGTAAAATGGTTTAATTCATGTATGTCTTGTGCTTGTTTCTCCTATGAGTTCCTTATTTTCATACAGACTTAGACTGCTTCATAAGGAGAGAGTTCTAGCTATGAATGGTAAGCAGAGGAGAATTTTCTTATTTTCTTTTGTATTCTGGATAGAGACTTAAGCCAGTCTTTGTGGTCTTCAAAAGGTACAGTAGATATATTGAACCCCATCCTTATTGTTCCAATGAACCATGTGGCCGATGAGATTACACTTACGTAGCTTGTTGGTTTCTCAGTGTACATAGATTTTCTTGATGCAGTTCACATGTCCACTATGGTTAAACAAATCATTAGATAAATGTGCAAATTTTCATTTCCAAACAACTAGTAACAGATGATATCTGTGATGGATGGAGTCACAGAGATCCCCTTGAGACTGTCCCCTTGATGGGGTGATCATACCATTTAGCCCAACTGCCTGTCCTCTGGGGTGACCTATACTCTGTCCTGCTGATCCAGAACCTCTGGTCTCCCCCAGAAAAGGCAAAGTTGGGGTAATAGCCACAGAAGATCAATGCAGATACTCAGAGCAGCTCATTTGTGGGAGAACTCAGTCACAGGGACTTGACACAGCACCCAGGAGTGCAGGTTCAATGGAATCAAAACCCCCAGATAAATTCATCTTACTCTGCATAAATGCTTATACAGAAAAAGTTCATCTATTGCTTGCCTCCTTTATCAATGAAAGAGAGATATCCACAGCTACTGTACACGCAAATGTAACAATTACTTACAATAGGTTTAATTATAAACCAAAGTTTTTTTATTACATATAAAAATTAGGATGTAAATAGTTGCAAGTGATAACAGAAAATAAAATCAGTTGCTAAGCTAAAATAAAACAAAACATGCTAGCAAGATCTAATATACTAAGGCTGTTTCTAGATTGCTGAGAACTGTCAACAAAGATAAGTATATTTTATAATGCATTTGCATATCTTTTGCCAACATTTCTGTCAGGAGAGGCTTTTCTGACATTTAGCATGTCCACATGGGGCCAAATGTCAGAAAACTCCCCTCTCTCCAGACAGGCTTTCTTCCTCGTGGAACAAAGTGTACAGGGATGTCGACAGAATGCTCCTGAGTGACAGACCTCTTCTGAGAGATCTGCAGTCTGGACATGTACTCTGTTGACAAAACTTCTGTCAACACAAGTTTTCTTGACAGAAGCCTGCAGTCTAGACATAGCCTAAGAGAAATTGTCAGAAATAATATTTTTCACCATAGTTCTTATTTCAGGTAAAGTCCTTCTGAGCCCAGAGCTGACTTTTTCTGACCTGGGTCCAACATCTCTTCTTCACCCCTGTCATTAGAGTTACTTCATTTATAGGTGTTTTCCTATATCCTGTATGGGTTGGGAGCAGTCTGTGTAAACAGCTAAAGAGAATTATTGTTTATTTCTTCTTCCCTTCCATAGAATTTCCCTAGGGTGGGGGAGTCTTTGTTCAGTTGCCCACATTCTTATGGAAAAGTGCAAAATTTAAGATAGATTCCAGCACAAGGTAACATGGTCACATGTGTTTTTAGGCCCAACTATAACCCAGGCTTATGAGAAAAAACAAGACTTTTCACAGATTACTGTCTCAAGCATGAGGCCATTAAGTTCCTTTATTACCACTAATGGTTTTCCCTAGCATGCCTGGAGAAATGAAAAGGTTTACACTTCATATTTCTAACTTCAAATACAGAAATGATCAATGCTCACAAATAAAATATAGCAACGAAGGGTCCTGTGGCACCTTATAGACTAACAGAAAAGTTTTGAGCATGAGCTTTCGTGAGCACAGACTCACTTCATGAGATGACCAGCATCTGATGAAGTGAGTCTGTGCTCACAAAAGCTCATGCTCAAAACTTTTCTGTTAGTCTATAAGGTGCCACAGGACCCTCCTTTGCTGTTACAGATCCAGACTAACATTGCTACCCCTCTGATAAATAAAATATACATATTCAGGGGATTACAAGTGTTCCAGTTCAGGTTACATGCCCCATTTTGCGTAAAGTGTGGTTGAGTTATGCATATTAATATTCTAAACCATACTCCCATAAAAATATTGGGGTGTAGTAGATAGTCTTGGTAACTTTAAACAGGAAAATAAAACAACAGCAAGAAACTCAAACAGCCATCATCCCAGTAGCTCCTTTCCCCTATTGTTTAGAAGAAAATGTCCCTCTATGTTCTTTCCCCAGCATATTCTGACCCTCAAACTTCACAAACATAGCCACTATGTTATTTAATGGGGAGACTTCCAAAGGCATCTTATGGATTTAGGGACACAACTGCTTTAGAGCACTTAGGACTCCCATGCATTTTATATGTCATGTTCTGGTTTTTTAGTTACCAGATCACCATATTATGATGTTTATGGGTGCATCTACACATGCATTCCTCTTTCAAAAGAGATATGGAAATGAGGGAAATTGAAAATGCAAATGAGGTGCATATTTGCAAATTTGGCACCTCATTTGCATATTCTTATTTCAAAAGAGCTTCTTTCTAAAGAAGAAAACCAGTGTAGACACTGATCTTTCAAAAGTAAACCCCATCTTCGAAAGAACTCTTCTTCCCTTTATTTAATGGGAAGAAGGATTCCTTAGAATATGGGGTTTACTTTTGAAAGAGCAGCATATACACTGGTTTTCTTCTTTAGAAAGAAGCGCTTTCGAAATAAGAATATGCAAATGAGGTGTCAAATATGCACATCATTTGCATTTCCGAACTCCCTTATTTGCATACCTCTTTCAAAAGAGGAATGCAAGTGTAGGCACACCCTATGTGTGTGCTAGTAATCTAGAAACACAACAGGAATTAAAGAAACAACAAACACAGTGTATTCAAATGTGAAAGTTCCTCACTCATCTAAAATAGAGGTGTGTTAGCTGTTGGCAACTTTAGGCTTTGCACTTACCTGTATTCCAAAGTCCACTCCAAGCCTAGTGCATAGCAAGTCCTTAAATCTGCGAAATCTTTCATACATGCTTAACTTCAAGCAATATTAAAAGCAGAATAGTGGCTCTCTCTATATGCTCACATTATACAGCATGAAACAATTTTTGTAGCCTTTTTAAATATTATGCTTAAATTTGTAGAATGGAAACAAATATGAGATACAAATGTAAATAAGGAAACAGGAGACCAGTCTGTGACTACACCTAAATATTCAAGCTTAATCTAAAATCAGATAGTTCTATAGTTGGTTGAGTTTCAAAAGGCTTCTACAGTAGTGTGCACTTGGCAGGAAATGTGAATAATTATCATCTTGTACTCACATATAATTTCAAATGCTGGCAGAAGATCAAATTTTGGGAAACCATAATTTCTTTCCTATTGAAATCAGTGACCTGATGATTATCTCTTACACGGTAATAAAATGTCAGAACAGCAGTTGGACATTAGAAAGGCATTTGTCAATCTGTTGTTTAAAATAATAAAAACATTGTGGCCTCAAGTTTTCAGATCTGGATGCCTAAAATTAGACTCTTAAATCCACCATATTCAGCCAAAAATATATATGGCTGCTTAAAGTATGGCTCCTAAATCCATGTTCAGACGTAAATAAAAGCAATAGCCCAATTTTCTGAGGAAATGAGCAGCAGCAACCCCCACTGAATACAATCATATATATATAAATCATATATATATAAAAACCTGAAGTGTAGTTTTCAGAAATCCTCAAACAAAGATTTGCCATAGCAGAGAAAAGATGTGATGAGGTTGTACATATTATTATCTCAAGATTTGCTTAGGGAGTACAGACCTCAGATGAACAATATCCTACAGATGATAAAATGATGCATTGCCAACAGACACCAGATGGTTGTTAAATGACAGATGAGGATCTATGTTCAACAGAGTCAATAAACCTGGCTGTAGCATACAGAAAACTATAATCTGTATGTGTGTTTGAGAGAGGACGAGGCAACTGATGGTTAAACAAAGTTAGTTTAAAAAAAATGTTTCTCTCAAAATTCAGTTGACTTCAAGTTTTTTTCTGGTTGAAACTAGACCATGACTACAGCTGTTGAAACCTCTTTATCATCTATGTGATGTATCCTTAATAGCTTCACAACTGATCTGTCACCCAAGAAGGCTCATTCTACTGGTTATCATTAGGTCTCAGTACAAGAACAATTCTGTTATAGAATCTTAGAATACTAGAATTGTAAGAGACTTCAAGAGGTGCTCAAGTCCAGTCCCCTGCCCTCATGGCAGGACCAAGCAGCATCTAGATCAGGGGCGGCCAACCAGTTAGGGATGAAGAGCCATGGATAGATTGCAAAAAGCCATGTATTACATATTTATTTGTATCCATCTATCAAGATATAGATATCTATCTACATATAACTAGCTAGCTAGCTAGATAAAAATAAATATGTAATATATGGCTCAATACCCTCCTACTGCCCTAAGAACCAAGCACCCCCAGTCCCTCCACTCTAACTGAATGCCCTCCCCTTCCCCAGAGCCAGGTACCCCCAGCCTCCTCTGCTCTCACCCAAAACCCCACAAACCTCCGTCCCTTCAGCTTTAACTGTGTATTGGCAACTCATCACAGAGCAGGGGACAGCACTCCCAGGCCATTTCTACACTGGCCACCTTCCTTCAGAAGTGGCATGCCAATACACGGAGTGAAAGATGCTAATGAGGTGCGGATGCAAACTCCCTGTGCCTTATTAGCATAATGTCGCATGATTTGGAGTCCAGAAGAGCGTTCTTCCAGACTCCAAAACGCCGTGTAGAAGCACGGCCCCTTCTTCCCAAAAATTTTCAGGAAGTAGGGGCCTCTGGAAGAAGGACTTCCTTCTGGAAACCCCCCCAGGGCTGCGCTTCTACCTGGCATTTTGGAGTCCGAAAGAACGGCCTTCCAGACTCCAAATCAGATGACGTTATGCTAATGAGGCACTGGGAATTTGCAACTGCGCCTCATTAACACCTTTCGCTCCATGTATTAGAATGCCACTTGAAGTGGCCTGTGTAGAACGGCCCGAGTGTGGACCTCAAAGAGGAGCTGCATTTAATAGCTTAAAGAGCCACATGCAGTTCCACCGTCACAGGTTGGCCACCCCTGACGTAGATCATCCCTCTTAAATATTGATCTAAGCTGTGTTTAAATATCTCCAGTGATGAAGATTCTACATCCTCCCTAGACAATTTATTCCAGTAATTAACCACTCTGACAGTTAGGAAATTTTTCCTAATATCCAGTCTAAATCTTCCTTTGTGCAAGCCCATTGCTTCTTGTCCTATTTTATGAGGCCAAGAATACTTTTTTCTCCCTCCTCCATGTAATACCCTTTGACGAGGCTATTCTTCTAATTCAAGTGTGAATTCTAACCTACATTAGTTAGTTGGCTATGGAGCGTTGGATTTCAGTGGGTCTGCTTGCATAAAAAGGAAAATACAATCTCATTCAAACAATATGACAAGAACAAAATCATGGTATGAAACTAATGTTTTGTGAATTTTAGATAGCACTAACCAAAACAAAGCCAGAAGTAAAACTAGACAAGGAAAGGCACTTTCCATGTACATGCATGGACTGGGCAGCTGAGTTTACATTTAGATTTTTCAGCAAAACTAGGAAAACTATTTAATAGTAATGTAATAATCTTAAGAGATTTGAGATTTTCAATAGCTATTCGCACTTAATGATTATTCTTCATTTCTGTGGATAAAGGAAAGTAGGAGTAGATTTTGGCACCTTGGGCCAGCTCATCTATGACAATTCAGAAGTATCTGGGTGCTATGAATAAGCTGCTAGGAGCCAAGGGAGAATTCTCTCAGAATTGGAGCCATAGACCTGAAGAGGTCATCAAGTCCAGTCCCCTGGACATACACAGATTTATGCTGCTCTTGCTCACAAGCATCATCCCACGTGTTGTGCAGGATAAAAGAGATCAAGGACAGGAAGAGGTGTGTTGGAGGCACCATGGTGAGGACCCATTAATCTGGTGGCTGCAAACAGCCTTGGACTGCTGAAGGATCATTTAGGTCCCTACAGCTGACCTAATTTCACATGGGAAAAAGGTGATTTAAATCTATATTAGCCCCTTTCCTCCTGCTCTGCATATTTTGAGAAAAATATCATTTATTATAAGGAGATGCAGCATATAATATAGCCTGCATTCTTAAGAGTCACCATAACTAAATACACCTAATGACTGTAACCCAGGAATAGAAGAATAGTTCAGTGATTTTAATTATCAGATTTTACAATCACCAGAATTATAATTTTACCAGATGCTCAAATAATATGGACCAAGTCCTGGGATTCCTTCTGAGCCTTGGACTGGATTACAAGAGCCCCCAGGGAGAGAAAAGAAGTCTCTGAGAGTAATCCAGGCAGTGATGGTTCATGGTGTGTCTACCCATCGGTACCACTTGTTGGGCCCTGCAAGGTAGGGATCAAATTTGTTTGTTCAGCCTGGCCTGACACGCACACTGACCATGTGTCATTTGTCATTTCTCTAATGTTAGAGTCTAGCACTCTCCCATGTTTTGAGGCTATGAAGTGTTTCAAATCACTATTCACATCCTTATTGATATTTAAACTGAAGTAGTCTTTGGTACTGCTGCTATAATTAGCTCCAAGGTAAAGTATTCCATTCATGAATGTTGATCTACTTACCACTGTTCCAAGACATGCAGTACTTTGTTATGGTGGATGGGTAGGGGTTCCACATTCATTTTCTTCCCAGTTCATTCTGACTTTCTCTGAATCTGCAAACCTGCTGGCTCTTCCTGGTATTTAAGAATTCTCCATGTGTCTTCTTAAATGCCATGGGTTTCTGTTTATAATATCTCTTCTTTGTAACTCATTTTATCAGCTTGCAAAACTTTAACTCTCCCCTCATCCCTATATTATGATTATTTATGAGTTGCAGTTTTCACTCATTGATTTTATTGAGTACTGGTAGGCCCTTGTAAAATGCACAGTAGTAAAATGCTTAACCACTTTTATTTTTCTTTCACTTTGTTCTAGGCATTATGCAATTATGGGCTTAGTTCTAGTAGCTTTCTACTGATTGGTACTAGTAGTTATGTTCTTCAGTTCATCAGTTTTTTGTGCTGGATTTCCTTTAAATCCTGGTGATATTGTGATGTACTAGTCCTAACAGAGCTGTGCAGAGAATAAACACATGAAGCTGTGTGTTTTGTGAAGGATTTTAATATATTGAAATTTCAGTTTGTTCCAATTCAGCACAAAACTCAAAAATTTCAAATGTTTCTTCAACAGGAAAGCTGCAGAGTTCATAGTTGTGGGACAGTTAGCCTGGCTGACTTCCTCCAAAGGACAGGTTCTGGAAGTCCTGGAGGGGTGGAGGGTGGGGGACATGTCTGATTCTAAGCCACAGTCACATGGAAGCCATGGGTTTTTAAATTTAGGGACAGTGTGCCTGGCTGGCTGTAACTGAGCTATTGACTAAGTGGTAACAGGCATAGCAGCTGTCCAGGTGGACAGCTGGCCTAGAGTCATGGGCCCAAGGACCCAGGCTCCTAAGGAGCCACAGGCCTCCAGGAGCTTGGAAACTGACAGTCCTAGGGGTTCCGGGCTTACAGATGCATGTCAGCACATGAGAGAGAAGTTGAGAAGTCAGGTGGGCAGGCTGGTAGGAATTCTCCCTGGAATGTTAAACCTTCAAAATCAAGCTATTTCCACTGAGTGTTTCATTTTTGATGAATCTGCACTCTCCAGTGGGATGGTGGTGAGAAAGTTCCACCTGATAATTTCTGACCAGTACTGTTGCTAGCAAGGGAATGGTTCCATGTCCGTTCACTTTCTGCAGCAACCATTTCTCAGTCTTCACCACCATTACTTTTCCACTGCTTTGTGAGTGCCCTGGATACAAATGTAAGATTCAAAGACCCATCTTTTACTAGATGAACTGAACTACATGAAGTGTGCTGTGTGGCAGTATTGATAGCTGAGATACAGTATCTCACAAAAATCTGCCCTTAATTTTCACATCACTGTCCTTCATTTGTTTTACTTCGACTATTCAACCAGTCACCAGTTTTTAATAGTAATCCTCTGTAACTAATCTCAGAAGCGTAGCCATGTTAGACTGTAGTTTCACAAATAAACAAGCAGTCCTGTACCATCTTAAAGACTAACAACTTTATTCATTAGGTAATGTGCTTTTGTGGGTAACTAAGTATATTTGCGCTATTGGAAAGGAAAAGGTCCATCCCCTTTGACCTACTAGTTTCACTAGGATCTCTTGTAGCAAGAGTGTTTCCTTTTGTTGATTGTTCTTCCAAGTACAGCGTATGTCTTACTATGTACTGTGTAGCTCTAAAACAATGAATTTGTGCCTGATCAATGGACATAATTGTATGGTTCTGTGTGGGTACTTTTCAGTTCCAATATGTGAATGCATGTTTGTTGTTGTCTACATCTACACTACAGAGATCTTTAGACAGAAGCCCTTCTGGAAGATCTCTTCCAAAAGAACTTTTGAAAGAGTGCACCCACACACAAAAAAGTGGATCAAAAGATTTATCTGCTCTTTTAAAAAATAATGTCCACACAGCACCTGCTTTTTTGAAAGAATGGTCCAGGATTAAAAATGAAGACTGTTCTTTTGAAAGAAGGGCCCTGCGGTATATCTACACATGTTTTCTTTCCAAAGAAGCTTTCAAAAAGGGGCATTCTTCTTGAAAAGGGAAAGGAAGACCCATTTCGAAAGGAGTGCCACATTCTTTCGATTTACTTTCAAAAGAACACGTTTTGTGTGTCGATGCTCCACAGGATCTTTCAAAAGAGCCCCCTTCTATTGAAAAATTTTTGAAAGAACTTGCTAGTGTAGACACAACCATTATGTCCATCCTCACTGTTTTGGTATTATGGTTCTGCCTTAAAACACTATATTGTTTTGGACTCAAGAAAAAAAATGGTGTGAACTTCAACTGGTGGTGGTATTATTTTTATTCTGGTCAATTAGTCAATGATTTTCTTCAGCATCATCAGGGTCTGGTGCTTGACTGACCAATCACAGCTTACAAATGCTTTTAGAGTGCCTGGCTGCATTAAAGATGCTCACAGACACAGACGCATCATGTTGTATGACTAGTCTTGCCTGTGTGTCATAATACATTATTAATTGATGACCCTTTTTATTTCTTCAAAATGCTTTCTGTGTAGTCCTGTTCATTTCTGTATTCATGTTTCTTTGTATTAGTTGTCTCAATGGCTAAGGTGTCTTTGATGAGTGGTTAGAACATTTCAAAACAGTCTTTAAGAACTTTTTGACTGCAATATATACTTGAGGAATTAGCATTATTATGATTTATTCCAGATCAGATTTTACCCCTTCCACTGTGAGAAAATGCATGATGTATGCAGGTCAGCCACGGGGGAGGAGGAGAAAGGATCAGTTGTCCTGGTGCCCAACAATTTGAAAGGGCCCAGCCACCACCACTGTCTACTTCTTTGTGTTAATTTCCTCTCATCAAAAATTTCATGTTCTTTCATTAGCACAGACTTGTGAATGGAAGCTCACTGTGAACAATATAATGCTCAATTTGCATATGTCCAGCCAGAATACCATGATTGCTTCTTCCTCTCTGCCAGACTTAATTCAGAGACCTAGAGAAAATATATTTAATATAACATAGACTCCTTCAATTCTATTTGAACACACATTTCACTATAGTTAAGAGGACCAGTATGTCACAGGTTTTCATTAGAGACTTTACATGGCATTCTTTGTTAAACTAGACCGTAAATTCCTATAATGATTTGCGCTCTCTGCAAATTAACATTCAGTAATTGTTGGGTCTCAGCCCCTATTAACCAACCTAAGCAACTCTCCCTTTATAAATTTTAGCTACAGGCTCTCTCATTTTGGAGGACTGTGTGGGCTTCACACATTTATATGCTTCCAGTTTGTATTTTCCATCTAAATGTCTTTCATCCTGAAACACATCAACATAGCTCTGTGGGACAGCATCAACACTCCATGATGTATTTCTGCAAATCTCATCCTTTGGGTCATTGCTCATAATCATTATATGCTGCAATTTCACTTTCACCATGACCTTTGCCTGTAATACTTTTCTCCCTAGAAGTGGTACTGTATATGTGATTCATCTTCAACAACCACTTATTCCAGTCTCGATAACTTTTGATTTCCAGGGATATTTTAATTTTTTCTTTTACCCACAGGTTACATTGTCATTTTATTATACATTACAAATACTTAGCTTTTTCCCCTGTTCAGTGAAATTATCAGGATTATATTGCAGCCAAACCTACAATCCATCTGAAACATTATTAAAAATCACTGTTAGGCCGCGTCTACATGTGCACGCTACTTCGAAGTAGTGGCGCCAACTTCGAAATAGCGCCCGTCACAGCTACACGAGTTGGGCGCTATTTTGAAGTTGAAATCGACATTAGGCGGCGAGACATCGAAGTCGCTAACCCCATGAGGGGATGGGAATAGTGCCCTACTTCGAAGTTGAACGTCAAAGTAGGGCACGTGTAGATGATCCGCATCCTGCAACATCAAAATAGCGGGGTCCGCCATGGCGGCCATCAGCTGAGGGGTTGAGAGACGCTCTCTCTCCAGCCCCTGCGGGGTTCTATGGTCACCGTGTGCAGCAGCCCTTAGCCCAGGGCTTCTGGCTGCTGCTGCGGCAGCTGGGGATCCATGCTGCATGCACAGGGTCTGCAACCAGTTGTCGGCTCTGTGGATCTTGTGCTGTTTAGTGCAACTGTGTCTGGGAGGGGCCCTTTAAGGGAGCGGCTTGCTCTTGAGTCCGCCCTGGGACCCTGTCTGCAGGTGTTCCTGGCACCCTTATTTCGATGTGTGCTACTTTGGCGTGTAGACGTTCCTTCGCAGCGCCTATTTCAATGTGGTGCTGCCCAACGTCGAAGTTGAACGTCGACATTGCCAGCCCTGGAGGACGTGTAGATGTTATTCATCAAAATAGACTATTTCAATGTCGCGTGCACGTGTAGATGTAGCCTTAGAGTTGTGTTGTAGGCTTCAGAGCTTGCTTATTGACTCACATTCATGTTATCTTGTGGGTATAGAAACATCCACAAAATACCCTTATATTTCTTTCTCTGTTCTTTTCTTTGTCACCGGCTGTGGCCACACTAGCCCCTCTCTTCGGAGGGGCTATGGTAATGTGGCACTTTGGAATATGCTAATGAGGTGCTTCCAGGAATATGCAATACCTCATAAGCATAAAAGGCAACCGCATGTGCTTCGAAAGTACCGGATTCAAAATGCTCGCTGGCCATGTAGCCGGGGGGCTTCCAAAATGGCCTCCTGATTTTGGAAAGCCCCTTCTTCCCTGTGTTTCCCTTGTATCCTTCCAAGTTCTTTCTTTACCCCAATATACTATAGGGATGAAGTTTTAGAATAAGAACAAGAAAGCTCAACGTAGTCCAATTTTTATGGTAGTTAGACTTTGCTTCATTGATTGTTGTAACACCCAACAGATTGAGTAACCAACTTTCATTTAAAAAAGATTTAGGCATTTAGGAATCAAAATCCCATTGCAGTAGATGTGATTTGGGCTCCTAGGTACATTTATCCTTTTTGGAAATGATATTTAGGTTCTTATATTAGCCAGGCATTACAATGCTAAGTGTATCAACATTTAAATACCTTTTAGAAATGTGAACCTTATTTTCCTGATAGTCACAGACCATATTTCAGATTTCTCTGAGGGACAAGAAATTTGAATAAGTTCAGGTTGAAATTCTCTAATCTGGAACCCTCTCATCAGGAAAACTCCATAATCCAGCATGATTTTTGTTAGCCAGACAACCACTTATCATGAATGCGGCCAAGTTTCCCATGGTCCCATGAAGTTTGTTTCCAGCCTCCAGTCCTGGCTCTCAGTGTTTTGTATTGTTATTTAGTTGTAATTTACCCTTAAATGTCTTCTAAGAGCACAGTAAATCATCTAACAAATTCTTTTGTCTGGCACTGCTCAGGGCCTCAGAATGCCAGATAAGCGAGGTTCAACCTGTAGTATTAAACTAGATTTGCTTAAGCTACCTGATGCTGTTGACTTGATGTTCACAAACACTAAATATACTATTCAGTGCTTCTTTTTACTGATACTTGCCAGTACTGAGTATGGGCACCTTGGCAACCCCAGCCATGGGATTGGCTGGGGACGGGTGTGGGGAGCTGACTGAATTCCAGCACCACTTTTTTTTTTTACAAAAATGGCACTGGCTATTATGTACACTACATGGCTGAAATTTTGTTGTTTATATAGCACAAAAGTATTTCATAATTCCAGGATAGCTAGTTCTGACTTAAAGGTAACAGTGACTTTACCTTCTGAGTATCTTGTTATATTAGTTGTTTGGTTCTCAGACATACTGATTACAGGAATTGCATTGCATTGCAATGCATTGCATCAGGAAAGGCCCCTGGCCAGGGTGGTATACCACCAGAGGTAATCACGTGTGCTGTGGACACATTCCTGGAACCCCTACATGAGCTACTGTGCCTGTGCTGGAAAGAGGGTCAGGTTCCACAGAATATGCACGACGTTAACATTGTAACGTTGTATAAGAACCAAGGAGACAGAAGCGACTGCAACAACTACCGTGGAATCTCCCTCCTAAGCATCACTGGTAAACTGTTCGCTTGCGTCATCCTTGGCAGACTCCAGAAGATTGCTGAGAGGGTGTACCCTGAATCGTAGTGCGGATTCCGTGCAGAGAGGTCTACCGTTGACATGGTCTTCTCTCTAAGGCAGCTGCAGGAGAAGTGCAGGGAGCAGAGGAAGCCACTCTACATAGCCTTCATCGACCTGACCAAGGCCTTTGACTTGGTCAGCAGGGATGGTCTGTTCAAACTGCTCCACAAGATAGGCTGTCCTCCATGGTTACTCAAGATGATCCAGTTGTTCCACGAAGACATGAGAGGAACCATCCAATATGACGGCGCATTGTCGGATGCTTTCAGAATCAGGAGCAGCGTCAAACAAGGATGCGTGCTTGCTCCTACATTGTTCGGGATCTTCTTCGCACTCCTCTTGAAGCATTCCTTTGGATCTTCAGCAGAGGGCATCTTGCTGCACACAAGACCTGATGGGAAACTTGTTAATCTTGCGTGGCTGAAAGCTAAGTCTAAGGTGAGGAAGTCCTCATCAGAGACATGCTGTTCGCAGACAATGCTTCTGTAGTGTCTCACACAGAAGACCAGCTTCAAAAACTGCTGGATCAGTTCTCCAAAGCGTGCAAGGACTTTGGGCTCTCCATCAGCCTAAAGAAGACAAACGTACTCGGTCAGGATGTTGCTGAATCCTCATCAATCAGCATTGACAACTATACGTTAGAGGTTGTCCACGAGTTCGTTTACCTTGGGTCCACCATCACTTACACCCTGTCGATGGACACTGAGGCTACGTCTACACATGCAGCCAACATCGAAATAGTCTATTTCGATGAATAACGTCTACACGTCCTCCAGGGCCGGCAACGTCGATGTTCAACTTCGACGTTGCTCAGCCCAACATCGAAATAGGAGCAGCGAGGGAACGTCTACATGTCAAAGTAGCACACATCGAAATAGGGATGCCAGGCACAGCTGCAGACAGGGTCACAGGGCGGACTCAACAGCAAGCCGCTCCCTTAAAGGGCCCCTCCCAGACACAGTTTCACTAAACAACACAAGATACACAGAGCTGACAACTGGTTGCAGACCCTGTGCCTGCAGCATAGATCCCCAGCTGCCGCAGAAGCAGCCAGAAGCCCTGGGCTAAGGGCTGCTGCCCACGGTGACCATAGAGCCCCGCAGGGGCTGGAGAGAGAGCATCTCTCAACCCCCCAGCTGATGGACGCCATGGAGGACCCAGCAATTTCGACGTTGCGGGACGCGGATCGTCTACACGGTCCCTACTTCGACGTTGAACATCGAAGTAGGGCGCTATTCCTATCTCCTCATGAGGTTAGCGACTTCAACGTCTCGCCGCCTAACGTCGAAGTTGGTGCCGCTACTTCGAAGTAGCATGCACGTGTAGACGCAGCTTGAGCTAAATAGGAGGATTGGAAAAGAGGCCACAACTCTGTCCAGACTCAGCAAGTGAGTGTGGAAAACAACAAGCTGTACACTCACACCAAAATGCAAGTCTACAGAGCCTGCATCCTCAGCACCCTCCTTTATGGCAGCAAGACTTGGACCCTGTATGCCCACCAGGAAAAGACGACCGCAGCAGATGGAGGCAGGGGTTACACAAGGGCCTTCAGAAGGGCGAGATGAGGATCAGACAGCTAGCAGAGGAGAAGCGAGCACACAGAAAGCACACTAAGGACTTGCCAGACACCCACCACATCTGCAAGAGATGCAGCAAGGACTGTCACTCTCATGTGGGTCTTCATAGTCACAGTAGACACTGTAAATGAAGTCCTCAATTGAAACTATAAAGGGCACGATCCATAGTCTATGTAGACTGAAGGATGCCTACTACATTTGCCCATTTATGAAAAAGAATGAGGTAAGATTATCCATGGTGGTGTTTCACTGGTCCTTTAGTGCTGTCTGGATTTTCCCAGGGGCTTATTTGACTTCTTTCCTAAGCCATCACCAAGATGTTAAGCTATTTTAACTTTCCTATTAGGCTTATTTTGAAAAAAATTTCCAGGAATAATTATATCTTTTGGCATTCTGCCTCTTCATCCAATAGTCAGAAATGTTAAAGGAACTTTAATGCAACTTCTTTTTAATGAATTCACTTTATATATCTGAATAGATCTGAACAAAGTGTTCTCCTTGGTAATGTTTCTGATACCAGTTTTCATTACAGTTTCTTTCACTAGCTTGGGAGAGTCATTGGGGTTTTACCTATACAGATGAACTTATCATTTGAGATCCCTGTCCTGAAACTGATTCTCTTCTATAGTCTTGTTTCATAAATCAACCCAGTTAAAACACTGACCACATTGGAGTGAACACAGAAGTGATGAAAAACAGACACCAGGAGAAAAAAAATCATAAATTCTGGCAGCAGCAGAAAAGTGGACAGAGTATGGAGCTGGTGCACTAAATGTGGCATGAGACTTCTCCCAACCTCCACACCCTGAGCATGGGGAAGGAACACAAAAAATGGGAAAGACAAAAGTAACAGTTGTCACACGCTAAAAACCATGGGCTGTGTTTGTGCAGTTTATCTCAATTGACCCCAATTAAGAGCTCCCAGCTCAAGAAGGTGTTTCCACTGTTCCAAGCTCCATCAAAGCCACAGCCCAGCTAGTGAGACCATCGTCTGTAGAACAGCTTGATTCCACACACAAGATATCAAACACTTAGCTGAACTGGTTCTAGATGCACTAGTTCAACTTGACCTGAACTGATGATTCTAGTGTGGTTGCTCATCATTTGAAATGGTTCAACTAGTCCACCCTGTTATTGTCTGAGACATCTGGGCTAGGCATGCAACTCATGAGGTGGGACAAAACTGAAACCAATACATAATAGTCAGTCATAGCAGAGTGGTAACTATGAATTTTAGTCTCTGGGGCAACCAAGCATATTTCTGTCCTCTAGATGAAATGTATGGGTTGACAACTGGGGTCACATGCCCCTTCCCAAGGTATTTGTGCCTTCCATTTAGCACTGAGTTTTTCAAACCATGGCATGTGTCTCCCAAGGGGGATGTGTTCCACAGACTGAAACCATCATCTCCTGTAGGAGCCAGTGGATCGGAAGCTAATGGGAGTTGACAGATCTCCATTCTGTGGGAGCCAGGGCATTTTCTGTCTACCCTGCATCCCTCCCTGCCCTCCTCCTTGAGCTAGGCTGCCTGTGCATGGCCAGGCACTCACCAGGCAGAGTGAGCAGGAAAGCTCCAAGCTGTTTCTTAATGTGCTCTTGTCTCTGCCCCAAAGGGGTCCTGCAATGGTCAGCAATATCTCCCTGGAGTTGGAGTATGGCCCCCTGACTTGCAGATGAAGAGTCCGAACTCTGATCTCAGCCACGTGAGCCTGGTACCCAGACCGTGCACTAAGGAGTGGGCAGCTGTTGCCTGCAAAACAGACTGACTCCCACCAGCTCCATGAAATGAGGCCATGAAAATGGAGCAACCCCTAAAGTTATCAGATTGCTCTCCAGTAGGGGACTTTGCTGGGGAAGGAGAAGAGCTGGAGGAAAGGGGACAACATGTTGAGGGTGTATTCATGTACTGGGGAGCATATATTGGGGAGCTGAAGGGAGTATTTTGGGAGTACTGGAGTAGTATGTGTATAATAAGAATACAGTAGATTCATGGCAGGAGAATGGGACTCATGCCCTGGTTCATTGGCCAATTGGGAGGTACCAGAAGAATGGGCACTTCTATGCCATGACCCACATTACCTGCCTAATAGTTCTGCCAGAGACTGGGGTAGGGATGTGGGGGCTTGTTCCACTCTGCCCAGCTTCCCAGCACTCCTGCCTGGGAGTGAAGGAAGGTCCCATGCCCCAACCCCACTCCCCAGTGGGAATGCCAAGAGGTGGGGTTGGCGTGAGACAAGTCCCTGCACTCCAACCCACTTTCCCTGGCAGGAGCATGGGGGGGGGGACAGAGAGGGGACTTCAGGGAGAAGGGTAGAGAGTGGCCACACTTGCTTTGACCCAGGTTCCCACAAAGGCTTAATTTGCCTCTGATTATGAGGGTTATCTGGGTCACACTGGAGGTGATATTTAGAGTTATTACAGGGGTACCTTCAAGAGGTAGGGGTAATGCCATGGCAGCAGGGAAGTTGGTGCAGGCTCAGGATCCAGCAGTTGCCCATCAGTCAGCACGATCCTGTGGTCCTTGCCCCTTCCCCAGGCAGATTCCAGTGAAACTCACTGGCCTGACCTCCTGCTGCCATGGTTCTAGTGCCATGGGAGTAGCCTGTCATTGGACTCATAACTCTGAGGGGAAGAGGTGTACTAACTATCCTGGTCTCTGCCTGATACCTTTGGGCCAAATTCTGCAAGGGGATGGAGTGGGGAATGGCTGATGCCACTGGGCCTGCCCCATTTTTGACCTTCACTAGCTTTGCACACTTGGAGACTACAACACTTGTCCCGCCCTAATTGGTAGTACAATTACGACTACAAATGGTTCAGTTCTATAGTGTAGAAAATGCTTTTAGCCTGGCTGTTGAAATTACAATGGCTAATCGCGAGAAATATCTCAGGAAATAATCAAGAAGAATAAGTGGCAACACTGGAGTCTGATTTTTAATGCCTGTAATCTGTGGGCTTCAGATTGCAAAGTACAGGACAGATTAATATAATTATATTAATTTCTTCCCCAAATCACTATGGATACAAAATAGTGCCAGCAGTGCTACAAACACAAATCGGATGACAGGTTAAAGCTAGCATGGTATATAATTTGTCAATTCATCTTGTGTTTTATGTACGGTATGAGATCTTTACCTCTATTGAAAGAAATGGCACCAGAATAAATTAATGACTTTGAAGTAACAACATTGATACTGTGGATGTATCTAAATGAGAAATAATGTGTTACTATTGGAACAGATACATTTTGTGGTAATAATATGGCTTTAATCTCCAGTTTGAAGTAGACAGAGAAGTTCAAACACAACAACAGTCAACTCATCTCTTTGTCCTTTTCATATTGCTATTTCCATGCAATTTAATATGTGAGGTTCTTTCTAACTGGCACTTAGGTAGTTAAATGAATAACATAATTAACTGGTTGAAAACTCCATAGGATCTTGTATGTCCATCCAGTATTTGGTGTTAATGTGGGGACATGACATTTCAAGTCTCCTAGACAGTTAATGAATATGATTTATGTCTTTTTCTTTCAATCATTCAGGAAGCAACCCAGCTATTTTAAAGTCCCCTCATTGAACAAACATGATTTATTATATTCTGCAAAAAGGATAAGGGAGATAAATTAATTTAAGTACTAGTGAAAAATACTTAGTCCATGTCTAGGAAAGAGATATCTCCACCAGGAATTAAGCTGTTTGTAGCCTCTCTTCATTGCTATATGAACTTTGAAAATATTCCATATTAAATAACCCCCACCTCTGCCACTTACTAGGGATCAAATCCAATGAGACTATTCGAATAACTCTCCATTTGCACCAATTGAGGAGTTGGAACTTTGAACGCAACACTTTGCACCAAGTATGCCATGTGAACAAATTCATATAGGGCCTGACTTTCGAAAGTGCCGAGCACCCATGGTTCTGGGATGTCTTGATAATCAGTGGAGCTGTGGTCCCTTACATGTTTAAAATTTAGCATAATTGTTTCACATCTGTAGGTCAAATTCTGCCTTGGTTTAAGCCTTGTTTTTTAAAGTGACCTCATTTCAGATTAGAATGTATGCTATTCTGTTCCTGTCACGGTCTTTTACTGGCTGGCCTCCCTTTGTAGCAGTACCCACTGCAAATTGCTCAGTTTTCTCCACACACTCTGCTTTCCTATGCAAGACACTCAGTATAATTATCACAGTTCACATTCCAATTGAGATTACAAATGGATGCACCAATTTCCTAGACTGAGCACATACATGAACTAAGGACTAGTTATAATTTCTTTCTATCAGAGATTCTATTCTAGATAAGAATAAAAGACAAACTTTTACAATCAGAAACATCAGAAAGCTGAAAAAGGGTATCAATAACTGATCCAAGCCTGTAAAATTAGTGTATTATATCAAATATAATACTTTTTATAGCACCAAAAATAAGCTATTCATAATCAAAAATGTTTGATTACATGCTAAACTTGAGAAGTGCCACTCTAAACAATGCAAATTATTATTACACACCTTTTGAAAACTTTGTTGTATGGTGTGAGAACTCTACATAGTAAGACCTCAGAGTTATGAGCCTTTGGGGAATTGAGATTGCTTGTAATTCTGAAATGTTTCTATCTCTGAACAAAATGTTCAGGCTCTTTGAAATGTTTACAACTGAATATTGACTTAAGTACGGCTTGAAACTCTACTATGAAGAAGAAAAATGTTATTTTCCTTCAACTTTTTAGCAGTTTGTGTTTAAACCAGTACTGTACTGTATTTTCTTTTTGGTTGTTGTTGTTTTCTAGGATTTTTTGATTGTTTGTTTCTGCTGCTGCCTGATTGTGAAGTTCTGGCTGCAAATGAGATATTCAGTTAACTTGTATCACTGGTGTTGGTAACTCTGAAGTTGAAATTTAGCTGGTGATTTCCATGGTTCTAAATTTTGTATATCTATCCCCTACCTCCATTCACTTGTGGAAGTTGTTCAAGATGAGCAGAGTCTACCTTGACTTCTTGCACAGCTTTGGGAAATTGGGCATCAAGATCCTCCTCCTCCATGGGGTTTCTGCTATATGTTAGTGTGTATTCCCCTCCGTCCAGAACCACTCAGACAACCTGACAGGAATAGGGTTTTATTCTGTAAGGAAGCATAGAATAGGATTACAGTCCAGCAACATCCTCTCTGCATACCTTCTACATCCTCCCACCTTCAGGCATTTCTGAAACTTCATGCTGGGGGAATAGAGCGTACACCCTGGCAGGAAGCAGGAAATTCTCCCAACATGCCACCACTCGTAGTCCACATCTTTTAGGCCTCCTTCAGAGGCAACTCATAGGGAGGTGCACAGAGGGTCACATGCACCTCCCAGCATCCCACTCCCTGCCACACTTGAAGCAGTGCAACACTTCTGCAGGAAGAGACAAGTGGGAGCAGAGCAGGAGGAGGGGGCAGGGCAGAGGCAGGGAGAGGGCAGCTCATGGGCAGAGCAGGGGAAGGAGGTGGGAAGGGCATGGACAGGGCGGAGGTGGAGCAGAAACAGTTCAGAGGTGGGCAGACGGTGAGGCAGGGGCATGTGGACGGTGCTCTCCCGCCACGGAATCCCTACCACCTCCAGCACCACCTAAGTAACCGTTCTGATCAAAAGCTGTAGATAGTAATGCCTAGGAGGCATATTGCTTCTCAAACTAATGAAATAGTCATGTCCAACCTGATGCATTCCTACCTCCAGTCATTAAGACTGAAGGGCTATATCTACACTTGCCCCCTGCTTTGAAAGGGACATGGTAATCAGGGTGATGGGAGATTACTAAAGAAGTGCTGCCATGCATATGCAGCACTTCATTAGGTAAATTCTCCCCTGAGGCAACTTTTAAGTGTTAAACTTCGAAGAGCCGGCTTGCTGTGTAGCTGTGGGCACTTCGAAGTTTGACACTCCATGGGGGAGAATTTGCCTGATGAAGTGCTACACGAGCATCACAGCACTTCATTAATAGTCTCCCATCACCCTGATTACCATGCTCCCTTCAAAGCAGGCAGCAAGTGTAGACATAGCCAAGGTGTCTAAAAATCTCTAGCTTGGAAAATGTACTCTGTGTGAATATCATACCATAAATAAGTGTAAATAGTTGACTCTGTGGGACACTAGGAAGTGTGAAATCCTCTTGTGGTGAGATCTTACAGAAGGAAAACGCCTAAGATGAGGGAAAATATTTTGATTAATCAAATTAATATAATTAGTTCTGAATAAATATCATATAAACATCATTATATCTGCACCTTGCAAGTTCTCAAACCTGCAAACTCTATTCAAACTAAGTAAATATGCCCAAGAGAAGTTAGAGCAGATTAGGAAATAAAGTTTATAATAGAAAACTGAAGCCAATCTGAATTATACATCTGAATGACACCTACACAGTTCTGTTTATTTTTTTCAGCACAGTGCTTGCTTTTAAACCCCTGTGTTTTTTCCCAGCCAAATAATTCAGGCACTGTATAATTTTCATTACAGTGAACTTCTTATCCACTAGTAATATAGTTTCTTTTTTATATCACGTTCTGTTTGCTTGTGATGAACCAGCTTTTTGCATCTGCATTTACTTCATGACCTGTGGCTAAGGCATGGTTTCCCAACTGGCAGAGGAGTTAGCCTCTGGCAGATGTCTGCCCTGTGTGTTTATTCAGTCTGATATGAACATCTTTCTTGGTTTCAGCAACATGTTCAGAATTAGAAGCCCCATGTTACTTTTAAAACACATCCTTAAGCCCTAGCTCAGCCTTTATAACCAAACAATGTAAAGTCAACTGAGTTTCATGTGCTTCAAATGTAATCATAGAGTCCCACCTTTTAGACAGAATACACTCGATGTCATTAACTCCCCATGACTTTGCTACAAAAAGGTGGATGGGGAAACTGGGATTATCTGCACAAACTCTGGAATGTGTTCAAGTGATATAAAATATTTTTCCATCCTCCAAAGTCAGCTCATCTGTGCTCACTCTGACTGTGACTGCCTGCAACACTGCAGGGTGTGTATGAGACAAGCCACTGCAATGCGATATATGATAGTATTTATATTAGGCTCAAATTTGTCTTTAACTATAGCTTTGATGAGTGCATTCTCAAAGAGATGCCAATGTCACAAGGGTTTTAATGAAAATTTGAAAGGAGTCTAAGGATTCTCTTGATGTGGGGCAGGGGAAGCAGTGCGGCTTCCCTAAACTAAGCTGACAGCCTGCTCATGTGGTAATGAAAGACAGAAACATATAAACACAAAAGTGGAAAGGAGACTTTCACAACATGCCTCTGTCTTTTAGCAGTTGCTCTGCTAGTTCTTGTTCAGAGAATTGTGGGAGAAGGTACTCCACTTCGCTTGTCTTTCAGGATCAATAAAGAATCAGAAGCCCCATCCTGCAAGATGATGAAGGCCTTTAGAACTTGATGAGCGCCTGCAGCTCCTTTTGTGACCAAGCCTGAGAAGGACTGAGCACTTTCTCTTTACTATTCTATCTTGGGTAGTGCTCATTGGTATTCAGAAGCTGCTCAGCGCTTTGCAGAATTGGCCTTTAGTAGCTCAAATGAAAGCAAAAGTTGTTTGGCCTTTTCTCCATTTCTCCCACAGTATCTTAATATGTAATGTCTTCAATGGGAGGTGAACAGGTTCAGAAGCAACCCAAACCTTCACTCAAAACCTATGTTCTGTGCTGAGGCTCAAACAAGTTCAGCTATCTTTATTTATTAATTTGTTTTTGTTTGCATTTCTGTGTAATTCCTCACCATTTCCCTCTACTTGGCAGTCTGGAGCATATAACTAGGGGCTGAGGAACAAGCTGAAATTGCACTGATTGATGTCGAACTAAGCAGTATCAATAGCTGCTATTCTTAAACCAATTTCAATAATGTCCATTCAAGGGAGTTGTGCCACATTAACTTTATCCAGTTAGAAAGCAGTTTAGTTAAATTGATTTAATCTCTACATGTAACATGGGATTAGGCTGTACCATTCACTCAGCTAGGCCCACTTCATGTGGGAGGTGCTCAAAGGGGCAGTTGCCCCAGGGCTCAGCATTTCAAAGGGGCACAGAGCCATTGCCATTGCCAAAATAGCAGCAGCAGTGGCCAGAGCTCTGAGCGCCTTTGAAGAGCCCCTTCAGTACTGTGCAGCTGTTCCATGCAATGCTCTGAGGGAATGTTAGGGAGGGCCAGGTGTGACTGCCCTAAGCCATGCCCCTTCCACTCTTGGCCCCACCCCTTCTGGAAGTGGGAAGCCAGGCCCACTCCCACTTTGTTCCTAGGCCTGCAGAGACTGTCAGCTTTGCTTCACTCAGTCATACGATACAGGTACCAGCCTAGAAGGGCCATGCTTGACTTTACTGCTATGCAATGGTTTATAAAGGTTGCTTGTGTGGAAACATCTGCCTCTGGCTACGTCTACATGTGAAGCCAACATCGAAATAGCTTATTTTGATGTAGCAACATCGAAATAGGCTATTTCGATGAGTAACGTCTACATGTCCTCCAGGGCTGGCAACATCGATGTTCAACTTCGACGTTGCGCGGCACCACATCGAAATAGGCGCTGCGAGGGTACGTCTACATGCCAAAGTAGCACACATCGAAATAAGGGTGCCAGGCACAGCTGCAGACAGGGTCACAGGGCAGACTCAACAGCAAGCCTCTCCCTTAAAGGGCCCCTCCCAGACACAGTTGCACTAAACAACACAAGATACACAGAGCCGACAACTGGTTGCAGACCCTGTGCATGCAGCATGGATCCCCAGCTGCTGCAGCAGCAGCCAGCAGCCAGAAGCCCTGGGCTAAGGGCTGCTGCCCACGGTGACCATAGAGCCCCGCAGGGGCTGGAGAGAGAGCATCTCTCAACCCCCCAGCTGATGGCCGCCATGGAGGACCCGGCAATTTCGACGTTGCGGGACGCGGATCGTCTACACGGTCCCTACTTCGACGTTGAACGTCAAAGTAGGGCGCTATTCCGATCCCCTCATGAGGTTAGCGACTTCGACGTCTTGCCGCCTAACGTCGAAGTTAACTTTGAAATAGCGCCCGACATGTGTAGCCGCGACGGGCGCTATTTCGAAGTTAGTGCCGCTACTTCGAAGTAGCGTGCACGTGTAGACGCAGCTTCTGTGTCTAAAAGACAGAACTATAAATAGGTAGGAATCTTGACTAAGACCAAAAGCCTTATTGTCAGTTGGTTAGAAGACACAAAGGGAAGTGTAGAGAGGACCAATATGGATTTAACAGAGCCCTGGAAAATGCTAATTGGTCAAAACTGAAAGGTTTTGTGTACACATATTTTTTATTAAACTTTTATTTTTGGGAAAGTTTCTCATATCCAGGATGTTGTTTTGGGGAGGGAAGGAGAGGGGTGGAGTGAGGAGGAGACCTCCCAAAATAGGCAATTTCTAGTGACAGAGCCATGGGAAGTGGGTAATAGAGAGAAAGGAAGGCACTGCCTTCCCAAAAAGACTTGGGTGGCCATGACAACCACACTGCAGCTGGCTGGGAAGGCTGGGGCACTGGCTGCAGCAAGACTGTTCAACTGCTCCCAGGGCACTGGCCACAGCCATGGCCACAGCCACATGGCTGCCCAGTTGCTGCGGTGGTTGAAGCTGTGGGGCTGGGGTGGGGGAAGATAGGGCTGCCCCATTTGGGGAGCTGGATCAGGAGAGCTGGAGCTATGCAGCTGCCTGGTGATGGGGCAGGGTTTGTTCAACAGCCTGGGGCTGGGTGGGGCAGAGGAGTGCAGGCCTATGGGCATGAAAGTGACAAGCATTGGGCATGCCTCCTCATGCCCAGCCTTCACTGACTGCCAATAGTTAGGGCCCTTGACTGACATGGGAAACCGCCTTGTTTATGTTATTAATGTGTCCTCTGCAAATCTCTCTCTTTCTCTCTCTCTCTGCTTTGCAAACATTTCAAAAGGAAAATTCTTCATCAGCTCTTACTCGAATCTCTTTATGATCACCTCCTACATAAATGTTTGAGACAAATTAGGGGTGAAGAATTACTTGTAGCTGTTGAACAAAGATAAAGGAATAATAATTCTTTACAGCTTTGCCTTAGCCAGACCTTTAGTTCCCACCTCTGATCCTGAGTCACTCAGTTTTTACTTTTCTGTGTGAATTCTGAGCAGATTTTGCTTGCTAAACTTAGAATGGGGATAGTAACAGAGAGGTAGCCGTGTTAGAATGGAGGAGGAAGTAACAGAATATGACCAAAGCCAGAATGTAGAGTTTGTGAAAGCCATATTTGTGCCCTACAGATATCCATAACTATGGGTATCTGTTTGAAAAAGCTAATCTCAGTATTCAATTTAAAGGAAAAAAAAATCCTATCCTTTTCCAATTCATGTAGAGCCTAAAGAATATCAAACAATCTCTAAAATGGAAAATTTGCCAACATGATCTTTTTTTCAACACAGAGGATAGGTTATTAATGCTTCCACCATGGCAACCGTCTACTGGCTCTGTGAAACATATGTATGGCTGCTGAGACCAGGATTCATTGGGATTTGCTGAAAATATGTTAGAAGGGGCTGCTAGCTGTGACACTCCCCCTTGCACCACATGTACAATTTTGAAAATATCAGGCATATTTACCCATCTCCGACTGTTTATTTACATTTGATGATCTCTCTACAAAAACATGTCTTAAACCACAACTGGTTAGAAGGAAGAGATTAAATATCAACTCTGTGTGTGTGTGTGTGTGTTCCTCTTGTTCAGACATTGCAGTCTTTGATTAAAACATCTTTCTCCTTTTCAATTTTTAACATTAAAAACAATATTTAAAAAAAAACATGTTCAGAGATATTAACAGATTAAAGAAGTAAATGTAGGTGGTCTGGTTTTGAAAAATATTGAACTCCTATTATTTTAGTTGACTTCAGTAAAAGTTAAAGATGCGTAGAATATCCAAGCCCAAGGTCAGCTCTTTTAGTCACCTAACTTTAAGCCCTAAATTTTCATGTTCATTGAAATCAGTTTCCAAAGCACTTTTAAAAATTAACTAAGGTGTTTCAAGGCTTTGCTCTGAACCTCCTGTTTCATTTTGGCCTTGGGTTCTTCTTTTCCAAGGCTAAATCCTATTTTGCCTCCTTCTCCATACCCCACAGCCTGCTACATGTTTCTTGAAAGGCAAAAGCAACTTTGTCTGTGTCTGCACTTGTGTCTAGGGATGTGAGTCCCAGCTAATGCTTGCACTAGTTCTCATCCAGCTATCATGCTAGGTAGTGTTGAACTGAAGGAACAATTCAGGCCCTCTGACTCTTGAAGTATACTCAGACTTAAAGCTTGTTGGCTAGAGGAGAGGTCTAGTGAGGAGAATGACGAGATCTATCATTTCCAATCCTGAGTCCTCTTATTATGTTCCCTCTGTCCTCATCATCCTTATACATACCCATAAATATATTACCCTTGAGAAAAAAATAACATTACCACTCTAAGTAAACGATGGTGCAGTGATTCTACGCAGAAAGGTAGTTCACTGTTTTGGCACCACTGGATTTCATGACAAATGTGTACATTTCCCCTATCTACAAGAGATTCAGCTGGATGATTTCCTTATGCTTCATCATATTTTGTCCCCTGATGAGCACATGGTCTGAATATTAGAAAATGAATATGTTTTGAGGGAAACTACTTACCAAAATTCTCTTGCTGATCTCTGTTTAAGTCATTCAGTGGTTCAGATGATTCACTGATGATCTACTTTAATTTTGTTGAATGTTAACATTAACCATATGAAAACATGACATAACTACAGAGCAAAAAAAGTCTAGGAGACGGAGTTTTTCAAAAGTATATGTGGAAGTGAGATGCTGAATTTTCATGTGTGCCTATAGAGAAAAAATACATTCTCGAGATAGTACTTTCAATTGTGTTGAACAAACCTGTTCAATGATATGTCCTCTTACTGATGAAACAGGTTAATTGCAAACATCAGGCACTGTTTTCTTAATGTGCAAAATTAGTCCTTTACACAAGGAAAATATAAATGCTAAATTAACTTTTATGAAGTCTTCCATCTTTTATAGACATTTACAGTTTGACAAGATCTTCAATTTTTCAATGTCTCATATCCATCAAGTGCCAGTGCTAATCTCTCTTCTTCAAATGTGATAGCTGTGTTTCCTAGAAATGCTTTCCACGTTCCACCTAATGATGTTGCCTTTCACAATCAGAGGTCACAAGGTAATTTCTGTGTTTATGCAATAGACCCCGCATAACATCACTTTAAATCAAAACCGACGTCTTATGGTGTAAATTTTCTCTAAAACTATACATTTAAAATCTCACCCCATACCCTACCATATGATTCTGAATTCCCATATGCTTTTTTAGGAAATAGATTTATATCTTTAATAATTTTCACGATGTTTGATTTGAATCAAGTAATGGAAAGACTGCTTCTCTCCATCATAATGTGAAGGATAATGAAAACATGCACTATGAATAAGAGTAATTGCAGAGTGCTTAGCAAAGGATTGGTGGTGTGGCTTGAATGAAATAAGTGGCAACCCATCATTCCAAACAAATCTGAAATGAATTATGCAGGTTCTCAGCTACTATAAATAGGCATCACTCAATTGAAGTAATGGAACTATACTAATTTGTGCCTGCTGAGAATCTGGACCTGCAGTTTTACAAACCTGAAAACATGGTAAACTTAAATGCATTCTTTTTTATAAAAAGATAGCTGTCATTATTCCCCACTCTTGCTCCCCCACCCCTCAAAAAAGATGTTCTTGAGGTGTTTCAGAAAACCACCAGTTGGCTGAAAACAGACTCAAGGGCTGCGTCTACATGTGCCAGATCTTCCGGAAGAGCCCCTGTTTCTTCCAGAAGATCCGTGGAGCTTCTACACATGCAAAATGCTCTATGAGAAGGAATTCAGAAGAACTCACTGTTTCTTCTGGATTACTAACTCTGGTCCCAGATCAGGAATAGTGCCTTCTTCCAGATCTTTACCATTAGTCTCTGAATATTGTCCATGTGTTAGCATCTGGTAAATGTCCACACAACTGTTCAAGAGTATTTTCCTCTCTGATGGCAACTTACTATGGTGATTCACAATCCCCCAGTTCTTTTCATGGTCTTTTACTTATCCAAACCTTTCCTCTAAACAAAACTGTCTCTTCTTCCAATGAATACATTTTTCTTTGAAGGTAGTCTCACCTCTTAGGTTTTCTACTATTTCTTTGGCAACAGAGAAGACATCTTCAAATCTATTGACTCTGCAGGCTTCAATAAAATCAAGGCGGATGCTCACCATGGGAGTAATGGTTGTCATAGCCATTGCTTGAGTTTATTTAGAACAGGATATCATCCCAAAGCATAACAGAGACCAGGTATTTAAAGTCAGTGATCTTGTTTCTGAGGCTTCGCACCTCATGTCAGATCCCAGCCTTGGCTTTCCTTGACTGCACTGCAATATCAGAAAGTAACATTCTGTTCCCTTATGAAATAAGTCTTTTTTTAAAGAATAAAACCCCACAGTGAGGCAGTTCAAATTACACTCCCTACTCTTGCTGAAGGGGAAGGGAAGGTTAAAAGATTCATGTAATGTTAAAGTAAAGAAAAAGGTGATTTCCAGAATGGAGAAGACAGTTCTAAGCTCCTCCCCCCTTTTCAGTTTTAAATAAGGCACATGCAAAATGAAGCTAATGGCAATTGATGTGGTATCAATCTGAGAGAGAAGGAATAGCCAAGCGCCAAGCTAATTATGGTGTTACAGATCAAAATCAACACTCAAACTTGCAAGTGTTTGATCACTGATACAAGGTGTTCTTGGTATGCAGCTCTGCTTAATAAAGCAGGAACCACATTCCACACCAGCTTCAGATTTCAAGTCTCCTGATGATGTAGTTTTAAGTAGTGTCACACAGGTACAAATTATAAAAAGCAATTTTTACCACTGTTGCTGTTGGGGTATTTGGAAACAAGGGAGCACCCATGAAAATCATCAAAATATGAAACTGAACAATATTTTGTATCGATATTTCCAGTTGTTATTTGAACTGATATAAGATGCCAATATAATTTATACTTAAAAATATTCCAAGCCCTGCCTAGCAAAAGTTATTTTTATTCACTGTCAATGGGTCTTTAATCTCTACAATTAAAGACTTAGTATCATCCTTATCTATAGATAGCATCAAATCCTACCTGTTGTCTCAGAATGCCTGCTGCCATGGTCAGGTTGGTGGGTCAAGGTACAACAAAAGAGATGAGGGAAAAGCACATACCCAAAATAATAAACACAGAGTAAGTAAAATCCTAAACATTTCACTTATTGTAACAATCCATCCTTCTGCCAAAGTATATTCTTTCTGGAGGGGTCCAACACCCACCTGTAAGACTCTACACATGGCCCAGTTTCCCTTTCTCCCACTTCAGCAGTGACCATTATTAGATGCATCTCCCCCCGCGTATGTGGTGACTACTAGAGAGGCTTGTCACCACTGAAGCTATAGCCATGAGGTGACACTGTCTCCAATTGAACAATTGCCCACGGGCAGAGCTTCCATCAAATCAAAAGTGGACACTCAGCAGGAAATCCTGTACATACTTTTCCTGTCCCCTATCTGCTCCCCCTTTTACCTGCTTTTAACATAGCAAAACTGAAGGATGCCCAATGTTTCAACAATTTTCAGAAGAGTCTCGATGACAAATTAAGATCCCATGGTCAACTGATTGGTACTGTAACCGAAAAGTGGGATCAGTTCAAGCAGATAGTGACTGACACAGCCATAACATTGCTTGGACCAAAGAAAAGAATACGTCAGGATTGGTTCGATGAGAACGAAGAAGAAATATGTTCAGCACTGGAAGTAAAGAGAAAAACCTTTATAGAATGGCAGAATGACCCCTCCTCAGTCTCCAAATGGGACCATTTCAAGCACCTTAAGAGCAAAACACAGAAAGACCTCCGTCAGATACAAGACAGCTGGTGGGAGAGCAAAGCCAAAGAAATTGAGCACTATGCTGAGTCCCACAACTCAAAGATGTTCTTTAGTGCTATTAAGACTGTCTATGGACCTTCTAAGCCAAGGACTACCCCATTGCTCTCATCAGACAACACAACGCTGGTCAAAGACAAAGAGGGCATCAACGAAAGATGGTGAGAACACTTTAACAACCTCCTTAACAGACCATTGACCGTGAATAATAACATCCTCAATGAAATTCCAGAACAACCTGTCCTGACAGATCTTGACTTTCCGCCCACTATAGATGAGATTAAGAAAGCTGTTAGCCAGATGAGTTCAGGAAAAGCTCCTGGAAAAGACGGGATACCAGCAGAGATATATAAAGCGGCAAGTCCAGCAGCACTAGCAGCGTTCCATAGTGTGATCATCAGCATCTGGGAGGATGAAAACATACCACAGGACCTCCGCAATGCTATTATTGTCTCCCTTTTCAAGAATAAAGGCAGCAAAGCAGAATGTGGAAACTACAGAGGCATATCCCTCCTCTCCGTTGGAGGGAAGATCATTGCCTGCATCATCTTGAACTGCCTAATAGCCAATACTTCTGAGGGAAATCTACCTGAAAGTCAATGAGGTTTTCGACCTGGCCGGAGCACAGCCAATATGGTGTTTGCTGTCAGGCAAATACAAGAGAAGTGCATTGAACAGAACATGCACCTGTATGCTGTCATCATAGATCTGACAAAGGTGTTTGATACCGTCAACAGGGAAGCCCTTTGGACCATTCAAATACAATTTGGCTGCCCAAGAAAATTTGTCCAGATTATATGCCTTTCCATGACGACATGACAGGTGAAGTACTGTCTGATGGAACCACATCAGCCCCCTTGAACACCACCAATGGTGTGAAACAAGGATGTGTTCTTGCTCCTGTCTTATTTAACCTGTTCTTTGCATGCGTCCTTAACCATGCAATGAAAGATCTGGACCGAGGTATATACTTGAAATACCGGCATGACAGTTCACTCTTTGACCTCTGTCGCCTGAATGCAAAGACTAAGACAGTGCAGAAACTCCTTAATGAGGCACTCTTTGCTGATGACTGTGCCCTTATGGCTCACACTGAAAACGATCTTCAGCACATTGTCAACAAGTTTGCTGAGGCCTCGCAACTTTTCGGACTATCAGCCTCGGAAAGACAGAAGTTCTCCATCAACCTGCACCTGGATCAAATGCTCCTGTCCCAAGTATCTCCATTGATGGCACTCAGCTTAAAGTAGTGGAGAACTTTAAATACCTGGGTAGCGTCATATCCACTGATGGATCACTGGATAATGAGATCAACGCGTGAATATCCAAAGCGAGCCAGGCACTTGGCTGTCTGCGTGTCAAAGTTCTAAACCACCATAATATCCGGATGTCAGCAAAACTGCTTGTGTACAGAGCTGTTGTTCTCTCATCTCTTTTGTACGGGTGCAAAACATGGACACTATATAGGCGTCACACCAAGCAGCTCAAAGCATTCCACACGCGCTGCCTCCGTAACATCATGAAGATCCGCAGGCAAGACAAAGTGCCCAATCTTGAGGTCCTCGAGAAAGCCCAGATGACAAGCATCGAAATGATGATTATGAAGTCACAACTACATTGGACCAGTCATGTCAGCTTCATGGATGCCAACAGAATCCCTCTCTGGCTTCTGTATGGTGAACTCTCCCAGGGCATCCGGCATATAGGTCGTCCACAGAAACGCTACAAGGATACCATCAAAGCCAATCTGCAGTACAGCAATATCAAACCTAGGGACCTTGAGGATGCCACCAGTGACAGAACACAGTAGTGTGCAACAGTCAGAAATACCTGCTTTGCCTTTGAGGAAGACCGCTGCCAGCATCTACAAGAGGCACGCAAACGATGTCACAGAGCATCAGCAATGCACAACCCACGGATTGCAAACTTCCCATGCACCATGTTTTGGAGAGGAGAGGTGGTGTATCATGGGATTACTGACCAAGGTGAATTCTAGAATTGGCTTATACAGTCACCAGAGGGCACACCATGAGCCCAATAACAGATGATCTGCACAGATTTGTCATCATCAGATCAATGAACCACCATTATCTGCTCCCCCTTTTCAAATTTTTTTAAGTAAGACATTTTTTATTTAAAATGTTCAGTTTTTGCAGCAAAATTCCATTATTTTCTCCAAATAGCTGACAACCTAAGAATCTAAACATTTCGGTTTGGAAATATTGCTATGGAGCTTTATAGGACATACAGTTCAGTAATGCTCTCTTAATCCTCTGTGGGCTGGACACTCCACAATGCACCTTGGTCAGTAATCCCATGATACACCACCTCTCCTCTCCAAAAGAGGAAAACTGCCATGTCATAGGAGAGAATGGGAGCATTAAGCACCCGACCTGCAACTCCCAGAAGGCAACAATTTTCAATATTCAAATTTCTGCCCAACAAACAATATCTGATGACAGAAAACAGTCTCCCTTTTCAATCGCTTTTTCCCCTAAATTCTATTCTGTCCACCTGTAAGGCCCTTTCTGGTGTAGATAGCATCAAGGCAACTAACTATATATATCTTGTACTTTCTAAGCATGGTAATTCTACTCTCTCAATAATGCTTCTCTTAGCACAAAATTGCTTTCCCAGAACTCTTCCATCGTGCCATGAGGCACATATATATCAAGGTAGCTATAAAATATCTTTAAGGCGATTCCAGGGTCCAGAATTGACAGGATTATTACCATACTTTTCTTCCTGTATGCTAGACATCATTGACAGCACGAGAGTCTTATGTCAGAATCCTTTTACTGAAAATGCCAGGACAGTGACTGTTCTGATAGAATTTTCACTAGAACTTACTCATCCCTCCATAGGATGAAAAGGCTACAGGGAGAGGTGTGAGGGGGGAATCATTACTGATTCAGAGTGGGTCATGTCATCTTCTATCTAAAGTTCACAGGGAGGAGAAAACAGACTAGACCCAAATCACAAATCACATCACTGGGTCAGTTTCAATGTTCCTTGACAGATCTGGGGCAAGGATCACAAGTTAAATAATAAACACCATTTAATAGTCATTTGAGTCCATAACCTAAACCTTCCTTGCTGTAATTTATGTCCATTGTTTCTTTTCCTATGATCAGGAGTTAAGGCAATTATTTTCTTTCTCTTTCTTGAAACAACCTTTAGGGTACTTGAAAGCTGTTATCATGTGACCACACAGTTTCTTCTTTTCCAGACTAAACAACCACACTTTTTTCAATCTTCCCCCACAGATCATGTTTTCTAGACCATTAATTGTTCTTGTTGCCCTAACCTGGACTTTTTCCAATTTGTCCACATCATTCCTGAAATGTGGTGTCCAGAGGACACGATTCTCCATTGGAGGCCCAGCACAGAGTAGAGTGAAAAAAATACTTCTTTTTCTTTCTGAAAACATTTTTGCTCATATATATTTTTATTACCATAATTTGTACCTACCATCATATAGCTCTTAATTAAAACAGACTAGCTGTGTCTACACATGCAAAAAACTTTGACATAAATGGCCCTTTTTCAAAAGAGCGAAAGGAGCGTCCACACATGTAAAACCGTCTTTTGAAAGAAAATCGAAAGAACGGGGTGCACGCTTCAAAATATGAACCCCGATCCCATATCAGGAAGATTGCTCCCTCTCTAAATAATAAATCAAAAGGGTACACGTGTAGACACTCCACAGTCCACTCTTTCGAAATACAGGTCCACCATGGTGCCAATCAGCTGGAGTGCGGGGTTGCACTTCCATGGTCCCTGTGTTCAGCTGCCTTAAAGCCACACGCACGCAGGAAACCTGTGGTAGAAAGCTGAGAGCGTGCTAGTAGCAGCCTGCACATGTGCTCCAGCCCCATGCTCCAGCACCCACTTGGCAAGCAGCCAGCCCTCCCCGTGAGCCCCATGGCCCCCCCCCTCCAAGCCTCCCCAGGGCTCCCAGGGGGAGAAAAAAAAAGGGCTCCCTCCTGGACGGAGCGGGAGCTCCGGGACCTCCTCAGCCTCTGGCAGGATAAGGAGGTCCTGTGCCACATGGGTGTGAAGCGGTGCAATGCCGCAGCCTTCGGCCGCCTGGCAATGGGCCTCCACACAAGGAGCCACCCGGCGCGTACCGCGAAGCAGGTACACTCCAAAGTAAAAGAACTGCACCAGGGATATGCCCAGGCCAGGGACCAGGACAGATGCTCCAGGGCAAGACCAGCCACTTGCCCCTTCTACAGTGAGCTACAGAGCATCCTGGGGCCCCAGGAGAGTTCACCCCCCCATGCCTTTCCTGTACACCTCCGGGGAGGAGCTGCAGCTGGAGGAGGAGGAGGAGGAGCAGCCCGGATCGGGGACCCAGGAGGGCGAGGGGACCACGGACTGGTCGAGCAAGGAGTGGCAGCTGGCCATTGTGATCCCCTCCCACTTCTACAGCTGGCCGACCGAGGGCTGGACATCTCCGGATGTCACCAGGGGACCCTCAGGTACGTCCAGGGAGGGGCGCGCACCTATTCCACATGGTGGGGGCGACACAATGGCTAGGTGCCCGCACACAGAACTGGTGGTCTTGGGCCACACACGGGCCAGTCCCCACATGGGATGCGGCACCCCGCGGTGCCTCACTAGCGAGGCACAGCACGCGCCCCCAGTGGACAATGCTGTAAGATGCACAGGGGTGGCGGCCAGTCAGTGCTGGACGGCGCCCGGGGCCCGCACACCACAGGCTGAGAAGGGCCACCTGCAGGAGAGACCCCTAGAATCACACCCAGGCTGGGAGGCCCAGTCCCGCGGAAGGGCGGTTGGTGGTCCCTGGAGGGGGGGTTCCTTGGGGGGGTGGGGGCAGGGGCCCCATGGGGTGGGCTCAGGCAGGTGGGGCACAGCCAGGTCCCTTCTGTCTGGGGCACACTACTGACATGCTCTCCTCTCCACACAGCTGCACCATCTGTGGGCCAGGAGAGCCCCGCGCCATCCCTCATCCCAGAGAGCCCACCCACACCCATCGGAGGTGTCCAGACTCCACACGGCCACTATGGCCTGCCTCCTGGTCCCTCTGGCATCTCTCCCTGCTGGCCCTGCCCACTCTGCCCCCACCGAGCCTGCCCCCTCTGCCCCCACCAGGCCCACCTGCTGGCAATATTTGCTGGTGGTACCGGCACCCTCCCCCCCATGCCGGGGACCCTGTTCCCAGGGGGCAGGGGCTCCAGGGGCCGACGGGGTTTGCAGCCCACCACCCCTGCCCTGGACTGAGCACCTCGCCCCCCTCCAAGTTTGGTTCCCCCCTCCAAGTTAGGTTTCCCCCTGTACATATTATTCCAAACACCCAAGTTATATAAGCATTTCTTTATTATTCACCACTCCGTGCTGTGCTTCTCAGTGGCTGGTGGGTTGTGGATGTGCGGGTGTGGTGCTGGTGGGGGTGGAGGTGGCAGGGATAGTGTGTGATGGATGTGCATGGGATGTGGGCATGCATGCAGGTCAGAGCTGGCCATGGGCAAAGGTCTGCCTGAGGGCCTCTCAAATGTGATGGCCATCCCGGTGGGCCTGGTGGATGGGGGTGGTGCCCAGCTGCTCATAGACAGCACCATCTGGAGGGCCGCCCCCGGGGACATAGGCGTCCCCCTTTCCCTCCACAATGTTGTGGAAGATGCAAGAGGCGCCCACCACCTGGGGCACGCTGGGGACCCTGACCTCCAGCCGGGTGAGGAGACACCTGCACCGCCCCTTTAGATGCCCAAAGGCCCGCTCCACCACATTGAAGGCGTGGTTCAGGTGCTCATTGAACACCTCCTGGGTAGGGTTGCGGTGTCTCGTGGAGGGCCTCATGAGCCATGGCTGCAGGGGATACACTGCATCTGCCACCATGCAGAGCGGCATGGTGACGTTCTCTGCCATGGGGATCTCCCTCTGGGGGACGAAGGTGCTGGCCCCCATGCGGCGGCAGAGGCTGGGGTTCTGGAAGACCCAGGCATCATGGGTGCGGTCAGCCCAACCCACGTAGAGTTCAGTGAACCGGCCCCTCGCATCCACCAGTGCCTGCAGCACCACCGAATTGTAGCTCTTCCTGTTCATGTACTGGCTGATGCTGTGTGGCGGGGTGCGGATGGGGATATGTGTGCCATCCAAAGCACCGATGCAGTTCAGGAAGCCCAGGTCCTGGAAGCCGGTGATGGTGTTGTCCACATCCCCCAGGCGGACAACCCTATGGAGCAGCATCGCATTGATGGCCCTGATGACCTGCAGAGGGGAAAGGGGGACACATGCTCTAGTGGGGGTATGGTGGCTGTTGCCCCCCGCCTCAGGCCCATTCTACCCCCCCTCCTGTCTGGCCCCTGGCCCGTGCAGCCCCCTCCCTTTCGCGTCCAGCCCCTGCCCCATCCAGCCCCTTGCAGGGGAGGGTTCCCTTTGCTCCAGTCCCCCCGCCCACCCAGCCCGACCTTACCTCCATAAGTACAGCCCCAATGGTGGCCTTGCCCACCCCGAACTGCTGTCCCATGGAGCCGTAGGAGCTCGGGGTGGCCAGCTTCCAGATGGCAATCGCAACCTGTTTCTCTAGGGTGAGGGCTGGCCACATGCTGGTGTCCTGGTGTCAGAGTGTGGGGGTGAGCCAGTGGCAGATCTCCTGAAAGGTCTGCCTCGACATGCAGAAGCTCCACAGCCACCTTCCCTCACCCCACCTCCCCCAGCACTATGCAGTCCCACCAGTCGGTGCTGCTGGGGTGGGTCCAGAGGTGTAGGGGCTCCCGGGGGGGCACCCCGTGGCCCCGGCGGGACCTTGCAGCCATCTGATGAGCTTGGGTGCAGCTGCTGAGAGGTTGCACAGCACTGCCAACAGGGCATCCATCATAAGAACATAAGAACATAAGAACATAAGAATGGCCATACTGGGTCAGACCAAAGGTCCATCAAGCCCAGCATCCCATCTGCCGACGGTGGCCAATGCCAGGCGCCCCAGAGAAGGAGAACAGAAGACAAGTGATTTATCTCCTGCCATCCATCTCCTGCCCTTGTTATGAAGGCTAGGGCACCATACTTTATCCCTGGCTAATAGCCATTTATGGACCTGACCTGCAAAAATTTATCAAGCTCTTTTTTAAACCCTAATAGAGTCCTGGCCTTCACAGCCGCCTCGGGCAAGGAGTTCCACAGGTTGACTGTGCGCTGTGTGAAGAAAAATTTCCTTTTATTAGTTTTGAACCCACTACCCATCAATTTCATTTGGTGTCCCCTAGTTCTTGTATTATGGGAAAAGGTAAATAATTTTTCTATATTCACTTTCTCCACACCATTCATGATTTTATATACCTCTATCATATCGCCCCTCAATCGCCTCTTTTCCAAACTGAAAAGTCCCAGTCTCTCTAGCCTCTCCCCATATGGGACCCTTTCCAAGCCCCTAATCATCTTAGTCGCCCTTTTCTGAACCTTTTCTAATGCCAATATATCTTTTTTGAGGTGAGGAGACCACATCTGCACGCAGTACTCGAGATGTGGGCGTACCATAGTTTTATATAGGGGAAGTATGATATCTTTTGTCTTATTATCGATCCCTTTTTTAATAATTCCTAACATCCTATTTGCCTTACTAACTGCCGCTGCACACTGCGTGGATGTCTTCAGAGAACTATCCACTATAACTCCAAGATCCCTTTCCTGATCTGTCGTAGCTAAATTTGACCCCATCATGTAGTACGTGTAATTTGGGTTATTTTTTCCAACATGCATTACCTTACACTTACCCACATTAAATTTCATTTGCCATTTTGCTGCCCAATCACTCAGTTTGCTGAGATCTTTTTGTAGTTCTTCACAATCCCTTTTGGTTTTGACTGTCCTGAACAACTTGGTGTCATCTGCAAACTTTGCCACCTCACTGCTTACCTCATTTTCCAGATCATTGATGAACAAGTTGAACAGGATCGGTCCCAGGACTGAGCCCTGGGGAACACCACTAGTTACCCCCCTCCATTGTGAAAATTTACCATTTATTCCCACCCTTTGTTTTCTGTCTTTTAACCAATTCCCGATCCATGAAAGGACCTTTCCTCCTATCCCATGACCACCTAATTTACATAAAAGCCTTTGGTGTGGGACCGTGTCAAAGGCTTTCTGGAAATCTAGGTATATTATGTCCACTGGGTGCCCCTTGTCCGCATGTTTATTAACCCCTTCAAAGAATTCTAATAGATTAGACAGACACGACTTCCCTCTGCAGAAACCATGCTGACTTTTGCCCAACAATTCGTGCTCTTCTATGTGCCTTGCAATTTTACTCTTTACTAGTGTTTCTACTAATTTGCCTGGTACTGATGTTAAACTTATCGGTCTATAATTGCCAGGATCTCCTCTAGAGCCTTTTTTAAATATTGGTGTTATATTGGCCGTCTTCCAGTCATTTGGTACCAAAGTGGATTTAAAGGATAGGTTACAAACCACTGTTAATAACTCCGCAATTTCACATTTGAGTTCTTTCAGAACCCTTGGGTGAATGCCATCTGGTCCTGGGGACTTGTTACTATTCAGCTTATCAATTAATTCCAAAACCTCCTCTAATGTCACTTCAATCTGAGTGAGTTCCTCAGATTTGTCGCCTAAAAAGGCTGGCTCAGATTTAGGAACCTCTGTAACATCTTCAGCCGTGAAGACTGAAGCAAAGAAATCATTTAATCGCTCCGCAATGGCACTGTCTTCCTTGATCGCTCCTTTTATATCTTTATCATCCAAGGGCCCCACTGCTTTTTTAGCAGGCTTCCTGCTTCTAATGTATTTAAAAAACATTTTACTATTGTTTTTTGAATTTTTGGCTAGCTGTTCCTCAAACTCTTTTTTGGCTTTTCTTACTACATTATGACAGTTAATTTGGGAGTGTTTATGTTCCTTTCTATTTTCCTCACTAGGATTTGACTTCCACTTTTTAAAAGCTGCCCTTTTCTCTCTCACTGCCTTTTTAACATGGCTGTTTAGCCATGGTGGTTCTTTGTTAGGTCTCTTACTGTGTTTTTTTATTTGGGGTATACATTTAAGTTGGGCCTCTAGTATGGTGTCTTTAAACAGTTTCCATGCAGCTTCCAGGGATTTTAGTTTAATTACTCTACCTTTTAGTTTCTGTTTAACTAGCTTCCTCATTTTAGTGTAATTCCCCTTTTTGAAATTAAATGCCAGAGTGTTTGACCGCTGCGGTGTTCTTCCCAACACAGGAATATTAAAAGTTATTATATTGTGGTCACTATTTCCAAGCGGTCCAGTAACAGTTACCTCTTGGACCAGATCCTGCGTTCCAGTCAAGACTAGATCGAGAATCGACTCTCCCCTTGTGGGTTCCTGTACTAGCTGCTCCAAGAAGCAGTCATTTAAGGCATCAAGAAATTTAATCTCTGAATCCCGTCCTGAGGTGACATGCACCCAATCAATATGGGGATAATTGAAATCTCCTATGATTACTGTGTTTTTTATTTTGATAGCCTCTCTAATCTCCCTCATCATTTCAGCATCACTATCACTGTCCTGGTTAGGTGGTCGGTAATATATTCCTAATGCCATATTCATATTAGAGGAATGAATTGTTATCCATAATGATTCTATGGAACATTTTGATTCCTTTAGGATTTTTACTTCATTTGATTCTATATTATCCTTCACATATAGTACCACTCCGCCACCCGCACGACCTGTTCTGTCTTTCCGATATAATTTATATCCCGGTATGATAGTGTCCCACTGATTGTCCTCATTCCACCATGTTTCTGAGATGCCTATTATGTCAACTTCCTCCTTTGATATGAGGTACTCCAGTTCACCCATCTTATTAGACAGACTCCTAGCATTAGTGTAAAAGCATGTTAGAAAACTACCACTATTTATATGTCCGCCTTTCACAGACGTGGTGGATTTTTTTATGCACGATTGTTTCACATCTGATCTTGCCCATATATTATTTCCCACGTTCCCTATCTGACTAACTTCTAGGGAATCCCTGTCTATGGAGCCTCGTGTAAGAGAAGTCTCCGTCCGATCCAGGTGCTCCCCCGCACCAATCGGCTTTCCCCCACCTCTTAGTTTAAAAACTGCTCTATGTCCTTTTTAATGTTTAATGCCAGCAGTCTGGATCCACCTTGATTTAGGTGGAGCCCATCCTTCCTGTATAGGCTCCCCCTACCCCAAAAGTGTCCCCAGTTCCTAATAAATCTAAACCCCTCTTCCCTACACCATCGTCTCATCCACGCATTGAGACTCTGAAGTTCTGCCTGTCTATCTGGCCCTGCGCGTGGAACTGGAAGGATTTCAGAGAATGCCACCAAAGATGTTCTGGATTTCAGTCTCCTTCCTAGTAACCTAAATTTGGCCTCCAGAACATCTCTTCTACCCTTCCCTATGTCATTGGTACCAACATGTACCACGACGACCGGCTCCTCCCCAGCACTGCCCATAAGTCTGTCTAGATGCCTCGAGAGATCCGCAACCTTCGCACCAGGCAGGCAAGTCACCATACGGTTCTCCCGGTCATCACAAACCCAACTATCTATATTTCTAATGATGGAATCCCCCACTACTAAAACCTGCTTCTTCCTAACAGCTGGCGCTCCCTCCCCCGGAGAAGTATCCTCGGCACGAGAGGATACAACATCACCCTCTGGAAGGAGGGTCCCAACTACGGGATGGTTTCCCTCTGCTCCCCTTGACTGCTCTCCTTCCCTGAGCCTTTCATCCTCCGTAACAGCCTCAGGACTGTCAGATTGGAGGTGGGACAGCCCTACTATGTCCCGGAAAGTCTCATCCACAAACACCTCTGCCTTCCTTAGCTCCTCCAGTTCAGCCACCCTGGCCTCCAAAGCACGCACTCGGTCTCTGAGGGCCAGGAGCTCCTTGCATCGAGCGCACACATACGCCACCCGCCCACAGGGTAGGTAGTCATACATACTGCACTCGACACAATAAACAGGATAGCCCCCACTCTGCTGCTGGGCTTCTGCCTCCATTTCCTACTCTAGTTATATACGAGGGTTAATTAAATGTTTCAGATAGAGGTTGTTATAAAGGATTTAGTTTAAGGGCAACAGAAGTAAGTCACTGGCTCCCTCCAAGCTCCCCCTCTAAACTCCCCTCTCCAAACTCCCTCCTGTTAGCACGCACCCTGTTTGCCAGCACCCGGTCGCAAAGCTCCCTGGTCGCTTACTAGCAGGGTTTAAGTGCTCAGCCTCCCTGATAGCTCCTCCCTCTGCCTACAGCTCAGCCAATCAGCACACAGTGTTTCAATTCAAACCTAATCAGCTTCCAACTGCCTGCCTGCCTGCCTGCCTGAGCACACGGCCTTTCAAACAAACAAACACACACTCAGCTCAGCACTCCAAACAAACAAACTCCAAACTCCAAACAAACACACAAGCCCAAAACCTCCAAATATAAGCAGCCACTTACCCCAAGGTGCTTTAGTTTGCTCCTTCCTTCCTTCTCCTCCTCCAGGAGAGCCTCTCCAAACTCCCTCCTGTTAGCACGCACCCTGTTTGCCAGCACCCGGTCGCAAAAAAAGGGCATCCCCCTGCAGAAGCTGTCGCTTGGCCTCCATGGTGGGCACGAGTGGGCTCTGCTGGGCTTGGACAGACTGGGCAGCACTCGGCTCGTGCATAGGGAAGGGTGGAGGGAGGGGCCCTTTAAAGGAGGTGGCTAGCTGCAGCCCTGGAAGGGCTTGTCAGCTGTGGGACTCCGTCCATGGCGTTTCCTGCCTCCCTTCTTTCGAAAGAGAGCTTGGAGCTGTGTGGACGCTCTCTTTCAAAAGACCTCAATGGCACTTCGAAAGAGCAGATCAGAACGCTGATCTGAAAAATGGCGGCAAGTGCTCTCTTTCGACGGCCACTTTTTCGAAAGCCGAACTTCGATTTTTGCCCTTTCGAAAGGGCGCTTATGTGTAGACATATCTACTATGAAATGAGAAATTTAAAGTACAAATGCTCAGGTATTTATATAGTTGAAAATGTACCAGAAAAGAAAGTACCTAGATATCTAATAAATATCTTTCACTTATTTAGCACCTTCCAAAAATGCTCTTAAAAGCAATGATTTTAAAGCTATGTTAATTGGGATTAGTTCACCCACTGCTGAGATACAGCTCTCTTTGAAGTGCAACAAGGACATTTAAAATAGGTAAAAAAGGACCGCCATCCCTTACTAAAAGGGGGGTTTAGCAGACTCAAACACGCATAATTTAAGGTTATAATTTAACGCCCCTTTCCCTGAACTTCGAAGGGGGCATGGTAATCAGGCTGCTGGGAGATTACTGATGAAGTTCAGCAATGAAATTTTAGGGAGTAAATGTGCTTCAAAGTGCCTGTGGCTACACAGCGTGCTGGCACTGCGAAGTTTGATGCTTCAAAGTTGCTGCAAGGAGAATTAGCTGAATGAACTGCTGCATATTCATTGCAGAACTTCATTAGTAATGTCCCAGCAGCCAGATTACGATGCCCCCTTCCAAGTTCGGAGCAAGAGTAGACATAGCCTAACAGAATGTAATTTACTATAAGCCTGCAAGCATGGGGAAAAGGAAATGAATTGACTTTAAATTTGGTCCAAGTGTTTTTGTTAAGAGTCATGGGTGCTTTAGTAACCACAACTGATCATTGACTGATAAGGAAAACTGTATATCTTATCTGAAATATCATGCTTTTAACTGCCTTGTATGATGCCGCGATACCAAACAAGTTCAAGCCCAGAGGGAAGAATGAAACATTTTGTCTCAAAAAAAACCAATTCCTGCAAGCTCTTACATGTTTCTGTGCACAGGCACAAACAAGTTCTCAACCGATATACAGTCTAATAAGTGATGGGCAATACTTTAAGTATCTTCAGTGATATTATGAATCGTTTACCAGAACCTTTTTTATTTTTAGTTGAATTTGTATTAAAGGAGTTAGAATTATTCATATGTATAATTGATGTGTCCATGAACACTGAGATATATCAGATGTTTTGCTTGATCTTATGTTGCTAAAAGGAAAGGGTTATGATTAAGATAGTGGGTAGTGGATGGTTTGGTTCAACAGGAAATACAAGGTCTTATGTCTGAGTCAAAGCTCTCTATCACAGTCCAAAATGTAAGAACAAGACCGTGTTTATCTCTGAAGATATACATACATCTGTAAGATAGATATTGTACATAATGAGTTGAAATGTATAGTGATCTCATACTTCGATCAGTAGTAGTAGTAGGCATCCTTCAGTCTGCATAGACTATGGATCGCGCCCTTTAAAGTTTCAATTGACGACTTCATTTACAGCGTCTATTGTGACTATGAAGACCCACATGAGAGTGACAGTCCTTGCTGCATCTCTTGCAGATGTGGTGGGTGTCTGGCAAGTCTTTAGTGTGCTTTCTGTGCGCTCGCTTCTCCTCTGCTATCTGTCTGATCTTCATCTCGCTCTTCTGGAGGCCCTTGTGTAACCCCTGCCTCCATCTGCTGCGGTCGTCTGCTAGTTCTTCCCAGTTGTCCAGCTCGATGTCTACCTCTCTGAGGTCTCTCTTGCAGACATCTTTGTAGCGCAACTGGGGGCATCCAGGAGGTCTTTTGCCAGAGGCTAGCTCACCATACAGGATGTCTTTTGGAATCCTTCCATCATTCATCCTGTGGACGTGGCCAAGTCAGCGGAGTCGACGCTGCTTGAGGAGGGTGTGCATGGTTGGGATTCCAGCTTGCTCAAGGACGGCAGTGTTGGTCACTCTGTCCTTCCATGATATTCCAAGGATGCGCCTGAGGCAGCGCAAGTGGAAGACGTTCATCCTCTTTTCCTGGCGGGCATACGGGGTCCAAGTCTCGCTGCCATAAAAGAGGGTGCTGTTCTGTAGACTTGCATTTTGGTGTGAGTGTACAGCTTGTTGTTATTCCACACTCTCTTGCTGAGTCTGGACAGAGTTGTGGCCGCTTTTCCGATCCTCCTATTTAGCTCAGCGTCCAATGACAGGGTGTCAGTGATGGTGGACCCGAGGTAAACGAACTCATGGATGACCTCTAACGTAGCATCACAAACACATTCTTCCGAATGAAGCCACAGCACAGAGTGTCGTGGAGACACCCACGCTCGAAGCACTGGCATCAACTAGATGTGGTCATCACTAGGCTTAATAACCTCAAAAATGTCCTTCTGACACGCAGCTATCATAGTGCTGACTGTGATACAGATCACTCGCTAGTTTGCTCCAAGCTCAAGCTGAGACCCAAGAAGCTATACCACTCTAAACCTGCTGGAAGGCCCCGCATTGACGCCAGAAAGACGACAAACTCAGAGAAAGCTGAAAAGTTCAGAGACACCCTCCAGGAAAATCTGTGCACCGGCCCTGGGGGTGCTGATGCAACATCCAAATGGCAACATCTGAGGGATACAGTTTACAACACGGCCTTGTTGGTGTTTGGAAGAAGAGCTAGAAAGATGAACGACTGGTTTGAAGCTAACTCCGATGAGACGATTCCAGTCATTGGAAAGAAGCGCGCTGCATTCCTGGAGTACAAATGCTGACCTAGCCAGAGTACCCAGGAAGCACTTAGAGAGGCCAGAAGAACAGTACAGCAGACAGCCAGGCGCTGTGCCCACAACCACTGGCTCCAGCTGTGCAGCAGCATCCAGACCTGTGCTGACTTTGGTAATCTCAGATGAATGTACGAGGGTATGAGGAAGGCATTAGGACCCACCCAGAACAAGATGGCACCTCTGAAATCCAAATCTGATGAAGTCATTGCTGACAAAGCCAAACAGATGGAGCGCTGGGTTGAGCACTACTCTGAGCTGTACTCACGCGAGAACGTTGTGGTTGATGCAGCCCTCGATGCCATCGAGCTCCTACCATTAATGGACGAACTGGATCAAGAACCGACTGTGGATGAACTGAAGAGAGCCATCGACAGCATTGCAGCAGGAAAGGCCCCTGGTCAGGGTGGTATACCACCAGAGGTAATCAAATGTGCTGCGGACACACTCCTGGAACCCCTACATGAGCTACTGTGCCTGTGCTGGAAAGAGGGTGAGGTTCTACAGGATATGCGTGACGCTGTTAGCCGGTGGCCGGGTAATGTGCGGTGAGGTACTCCCCTGGGTCCTAAGCAACCCAGGTTTTTTTTACTGTTAGAGCAGGCAGCTCCTAGCACTCTCACCCACGGCCAGGCTGTAGTAACCAAACGGTTAAAGTTCTTTTGTTGTGCCGGCTGTGTTGCAGTGACAAAAGGGTTAACAGCAGTTAGGCTCAGAGCTTAACTAGTTACAAGTTTATTAAGCTACAGTTATAAGCGTGCGGTTACAAAAGGCTATTGTTTACTTCTTATATGCTAGCAAAGTGCAGGTGTTAACAAGTTACGTTACAATCCAATACAAAGATATCTGTTACCATCTAACACAATGATATCTTGATACAATGACATCTAGTTACAGAGCTCTAATTCTTTAGCTGTGCACAAAAAAGTCGGAGACCTAGCATGGGTGTATCTTACTCTCTCTGTGTCTCTCGATACCAGCGTAGCCAAGCTGGATCGGTCACTCAATTCCGCGGAAAGACGAATATGAGGTTGGGCGTCCCCAGTTGTGGACCTCGGGAGGCAATCACCTGACCCGACCAGCAGGTAGTTGGTGGAGATGCACTCAAAGTTAGAGTTCTGCTGGACCCACCTTTTATACCCCTTTTGGGTTACGTATTCTCTTTCTTATCTATGGTGCCAGATCATACTGGTCTGTCTTTGTGACGCCAGTTTGTTACAAGGGCATTTCTTACTTAATTTGCACTTGTAAGACAGGAGATAAGCAATTTGAGAGTACAGGACATTCTTTTGTGCGGGCGGGGCACGTCCCCTTCTGGGATGGTTCTGTGTGTGTGCATCATATCGATCAATGCCAGCTGGGGTGATTTCTTGAGGGTCCCCCCCCTCATGTTGACAGTCTGGCCTGTTAGCCTTCTAGCTGTACTTTCTGCTTCTCAGGGTCACGATAAGCTAGCATATCTGGGCCTCAATGAGGGCATCAAAGACTGTGCTGTCAGCAGCCATTTCTGTGCCCTGTGTGCTTCTCGGAGTGGGGGGCCAGCGAGCAAGCTGGCTTGTAAGGGGGAGACTCTGTCTGGCTACAGACGCTAACATTGTATCATTGTATAAGAACAAAGGACACAGAAGCGACTGCAACAACTACCATGGAATCTCCCTCCTAAGCATCACTGTTAAACTGTTCTCTCGCGTCATCCTTGGCAGACTCCAGAAGATTGCTGAGAGGGTGTACCCTGAATCGCAGTGCGGATTCCGCGCAGAGAGGTCTACCGTTGACATGGTCTTCTCTCTAAGGCAGCTGCAGGAGAAGTGCAGGGAGCAGAGGAAGCCACTCTACATAGCCTTCATCGACCTGACCAAGGTCTTTGACTTGGTCAGCAGGGATGGTCTGTTCAAACTGCTCCACAAGATAGGCTGTCCTCCACGGTTACTCAAGATGATCCAGTCAGTCCACGAAGACATGAGAGGAACCATCCAATATGACGATGCATTATCGAATGCTTTCAGAATCAGGAGCGGCGTCAAACAAGGATGCGTGCTTGCTCCAACATTGTTCGGGATCTTCTTCGCACTCCTCCTGAAGCATGCCTTTGGATCTTCAACAGAGGGCATCTTGCTGCACACAAGATCTGATGGGAAACTGTTTAACCTTGCAAGGCTGAAAGCTAAGTCTAAGCTGTGAGAAGTCCTCATCAGAGACATGCTGTTCACAGACGATGCTGCTGTAGTGTCTCACACAGAAGACCAGCTTCAAAAACTGCTGCATCAGTTCTCCAAAGCGTGCAAGGACTTTGGGCTTACCATCAGCCTTAAAGAAGAATACTTCGATCGTTACATCTTTAACAATTTTAAATGCACTGGTAGTCCTGTGCTGACATAACAGTCAATATTCATTTCAGAAAATGTTAAGCACAAGATTCTGTGTAGGGCTGATGGCAAATCAGAATTTCCATTTCATGGGAATTCAAACATTTTGGTGAAAAAAGGAAAAAAAATCGTTTTGAAACAGCTGAGAAGCTAAGATGTCCTATAAAATGAAAATCCTGAAAACAGTATTGCTATGGGACCACTGAAGTATTGCAATGGGTAGGTAACGAATCCCCAGTGCAATAGTAGAAGAATATATATGTGTTTAAGATCTTGAAAAATAAAATGTACACAGGATAAAGGCAACTAGCAGAGAAAAATAATTCATTTGATCAAGGATATGTGATCTGACATGCTTACATATATTCTACACTGTATGGAGTGATCTTTGTGTTACATTTCATGAGGGATCTGTTTATTGAATCTTCCCTACCACTCTACATTATAATGACAACAGCAGTAGCAGCAATGAGCAAAAGTTCATTTTTGAATTGCCCATCTTACATATTCGTCCTCAGTGATCTTGTTGTAGCAGTTAGTGTACTGCCTGTACTAATACACTGTGGCCATGTCTACACTAGCCAAAAAATTCGAAATTGCCATGCAAATGGCCATCCGAAGTTTACTAATGAAGTGCTGAAATACATATTCAGCGCCTCAGTAACATGCAGGTGGCCGCGGCACTTCGAAATTGATGCAGCTCGCCAACGCATGGCTTGTCCAGACGGGGCTCCTTCTCGAAAGGAGCCCGCCTACTTTGAACTCCCCATATTCCTATGAGCAGATGGGAATAAGGGGACTTCAAAGTAGCTGGTGTCCCTTCGAAAAGGAGCCCTGTCTGGACCAGCTGCACGGCAGCGAGCCGCATCAATTTCAAAGTGCCGTGGCTGCCCGCATGCTAATGAGGCACTGAATATGTATTTCAGTGCTTCATTAGTAAACTTCGAAATGGCCTTTTGCATGGCCATTTCAAAGTTTTTGGCTAGTGTAGACATAGCCTGTCAGTGATAATGGTGGGATTAGTTTAGGCAAGGGGCAAGTATGTTATAGGCCGTTAATGTGTTTGTTCTCTTCGATCACATTAAGCACTAGCTCACTTAACATGCTGAAAAAAATGAAAGAGGTGCTTCATAAAGCTTTTTGACATCCAACATAATCTTTAACCTTAATCAACATTCATTATCATATTGTTAGTTTATTCAGTCCAATGTAGGATGATGGCCTCATGATGATGTCAGTGTAAACTGGCTTAAACTGGATCATATAAAAATTCCTGGCTAGTTAGTCCAATTATTGTACATGCAGAACATGAACATTTGAATGGCATTTGAAAAAAAAAGAATTTGCTATTTCCTTGATAACCCTGTACATTCTTGTTTAGTTAAATTTAAATTATTTTATTATGTTATTTCAATATTGACTTTGTGGATTCCTATTTTGGAATATAATGAAGGGGTGGGGATTCATATTTTAGCATAAGAAGCTGCCAGAAATATGGTGTATATGTGTGCAAAAAATCAATGTAAATGACTATACCTACAAGCAGATTTTTAAAAGATCTTCAATAATTACACCCACAGAACCTATGTGTGTCAGCTGAAAGTGAGCAAATACAGATTTCCCCTGGTCAAATTATACACTTTCTATACATCATGGAAACATGATCCAGAGATCCAAATTCAGAGACGTGTAAAGTGGTGTAAATTAGTCATTTAATTAATTCATCATCATACAGTAAGATGTGTTTTTATTGGTTGACTTCCTTTGAACCCATTTAAATTATTACAAATTATCTGACTCCCTTACAATGAGTTAGATTCAGATGAGAGAATTCTGCATTTTCATTATGTGGCTTATGGAAGGAAATAAGCAAAGACATCTGTTAGCTGATGGCCGGGTAATGAGTGGTCTGTGCGCCTTATCACATCCAAGTCTTTAACTGCTAGGACAGACTGTCTCTTCGCAGCGGGCAGCCAGAATGGCTGACAAATGCCCCAGGGATCCACCCGAGTCTTTAACTGCTAGGACAGGAAGTCCCTTCACAGTGGGCAGCCAGTGCAGCTGACGGGTGCCCTAAAGGTTGGTGCAGAGAGCTTATTACACCCGAGTCTTTAACTGCTAGGACAAACTGTCCCTTCGCAGTGGGCAGCCAGGATGGCTGTCGGGTGCCCCAAGAGTCTGTCCCATGGAGGCGACTCTTTTACTGCATATAAGCTTTTACTGCACCTTACCACTGACCAGGCTGATATAGCCAAACGGCTAAGGTTCTTTGTTTTTTGTTCGGCCGAGTTACAGTAACTGGATGGAGTCAGGCTGAAAGCTTAAATGGTTACTATTAATTATTAAAAGCAGAAAATAAAAATCTTAATGGTTACAAGATTATTGTTCTATCTTCTTAACTCCTAGTAGAATGATACATGTGGTATACCAATTAGATTACAAGTGAAAGTTACTCATTTGAGGACCAGACGCCTCAGCCTAAAGAGCTCTCACTATTAAATGTGCAAAAGTACATTGCAGGTATAATTCTCACCCCTGCGTCCTTCGACTCCGGTGTAGCCAACATCCTTCACTGAATCCTTTGGGAAGAACAATGTGAGGAGGGCGTCCCCTGGGACCTTGGGAGGCAAAGACCTTAACCGACCAGCAAGTATAGGTAATTGGAGCTCAGTTAGAGTGGTCTGCCAGACCCTTCTTTATACCCTTGGGGTCACACACATTCTTCCTTATCTTAAGGTAGTAATTGTACTGGTTTGTCTTTGTAACACCAGTTCTTACAAGGCAGTTGCAATTTAATTTACATTTGTAAGATAGAGATAACTAAATCATTAAAACAGCACATTTTTTCCATATGTGCGGGAGATTCCTCTTCTGGGATGAAAATGTGGGAGTTTCAATTATCAGTACCAGCCAAGGGAAGTTAAAGGCCCTGTAGTCAACAGCTAGCCTATTAGCCCCCTTATCTGTATTCTTCAGTCCAGGGTCATGCTGACACAGCACATCTGTGTTTTGAAGCATCAAAACTGTGCTTGAGATAAGCGCATCTGTGCTTTCAAACATTCTAAGACTGTGTTATTTCTTTGCTCTTTGTGCTCTGAGGCACCTAAGAGGGGCAAGATGGAGTACAGCAGTACGACTCTGTCTGGCTACAACATCCTCGTGTTCTCTCCTACACTCTCCTACAGCTGTATACTAGCACATTTAAAATTGGGGAATTAACTCAAGGTAAATAAGCATTAAAACAAAGAAAATAAGAAGGAAAATATTTCTCTTTAACTCAGTGGGAATGAGCTTCCACACCACTAATGTAAAATACTTTTTCTTTGGTTATGTAATGCTCCTGATTGCTACAAACATTATTTTTAAAATTACTGAGAACAGGGTAGGACTGTTTCTGTATGACATATGACGTTTTACCCTCTTCTTGGTAAAATATTTCATGGCTGTCCACACATTATACCAACAATTTTGCATTGTCAGTTAAGTCCTTCAAAAATAGTTTATTCTTGGCCAGAGTTTGTCACTGCATAACTGATGCTCGATAAAAACTGTGAACCATATGTGGTGAGTATATCTGCATCTCTGGGGGAAAATGGTGTGAGGTCTGTAGCTTTAGTAAATTTGAGATCCTCTGTTTTCATGAATTGTTGCTGTAGAATCATCCCAAGATGTTGGCAGGAAAGGGGACAGACAAAGATTTAAAAGTTTATTACTTTAATTTTTCCTCAGCAATTTAGAAGATTGTTTTAAATCACAGAGAAAATTCCCCACTGGCCTGAAGCAATATTAGCATGTGCCAAATTCAGTTCCTGAATTCTATGATAGTTCCTTTTAAGAAAACAAAAACGTTATTCTATATGAGTCATTTATTATTGAAAAACTCATCATAAGATATTTTAAAGGATTTTTGTTCCTCATTCCCAGATGCAATATCTGCCTAAAGTACTTTTCCAGGACCTTGGTAAAAGGCAAGTGTTCTTGAAGCTGTTGCTTCTGAAGTAGTTTAGAGACAGATTGAACTTATTGAATGTAAGATTAACCCAATTAAAAAGAATGCAAACTTAATTTTAAATATCATCCTTCATACAGTGGCATAATATTGCTTTATAAAACAGAATCACTACATTTGGAAGCAATGTATAGAGATTTACTCATATAACTAGAAACGAGTTTAACTGAAGCTACAAAGCTACATTTCCTTTGCCGCCTTTCGAAAATGGTGGAAAGTCTAACTGCATTGAGGCACTGCAGCAGGATGAAGAGTGTAGTTCTGAGTGCACTGTATGACAGGGACAGGTGTCCAAAGCCCACAGGTAAGTAAAAAACCTAGACACCTGGGAGTGGGGTTGGAAATGGGAAGGATCATGGGCTATAATAGAAAAAACAGAGGGACTAGGCAGAACATGGAGTCAAAAGCAAATCAGTATCTTAGATAACTATATACAAATGCAGGAAATATGGGTAATAAGCAGAAAGAACTTGAAATCTTAATAAACAAACACAACTATCACAGAAACTTAGTAGGATAATACACAATTGGAATATTGCTATAGAAGGGTACAATTTACTCAGAAAGGATAGGCAGGTTAAACAGGGAGGAGATGTTGCCTTATATATAAAAAATGTGCATACCTGGACTGAGGTGGAGATGGATGCAGGAGACAGACATGTTGAGAGTCTCTGGATTAGATTAAAAGGAGTTTAAAAAAACAAGGGTGATGTCATTATAGGGGTCTACTACAGGCCATTTACACAACTAGAAGACATGGATTAGGCTTTTTCCAAGCAATTAACAAAATCATCCAAAACACAGGATTTGGCGGTGATGGAGGACTTCAACTCAGTGAGGCAAAGGCTATCTAAACTAACACAGTGAGGCAAAGGCTATCCAAAAAGTTCTTGGACTGCAGGGATGGCAACTTTTTATTTCAGAAGGTGGAAAAAGCTACTGGGGGAAGCAGTTTTAGATTTGATTTTAACGAATAGGGAGGAACTTGTTGAGAATTTGAAAGTGGAAGGTAGATAGGGAGAAAGTGACAATGAAATCATATAGTTCATGATTCTAAGAAATATTGAAAGGGAAAACAGCAGAAAAGAGTCAATGGATTTCAGGTAAACAATTTTTAGTAAACTCAGAGAGCTGGTAGGTAAGGTCCCATGAGAAACAATCTAAGAGAAAAAACAACTGAGGAGAGGTGGCAGTTTTTCAAAGGGACATTATTAAGGGCCCAAAAGGAAGCTGTACTGCTGCATAGGAAAGATAGAAAACATAGTAAAAGACTGACTTGGATTACCCAGGAGGGATCTTAGAATCAAAAAAGAGGCATATAAAAAGTGGAAATTAGGACAATTTACGAAAGATGAATATAAGCAAACAATACCCAGAGACCACCTACTCCAAGATAAGTCACAAAAAGCCAAGAACAGAACACCATTGTCATCACCTACAGCCCCCAACTCAAACCACTGCAATGAATTATTAAAGACCTAGAACCTATCCTTAATCAGGATGCCACACTCCAGAAGGCCCTAGGTGACAGGCCAGTTCTCTCCTACAGACAATCTCCCAACCTTATGAGGATTCTCACCAACAGCCACTGTCTATACTGCAGGAACACCGTTCCTGGGACTTTTCCTTGGAACAAAGCCTGCTGCCAGCTTTGTCCACATATCTTTTCTGGAGATACTATCACTGGACCTAACAAGCTTATTCAAAGAATCACAGGCACATTCTCATGTTCCTCAGCTAACATCATATATGCCATCATGTGCCAACAAGGCCCAGATGCTTTGTATATTTGACAGACTTCAAACTCTCTTAGACAAAGAGTTAGTGGGCACAAAATAGACATAAAAAACACTCCTGATCCACAAACCTGTTAGCTGGCATTTTAATAGAGTGGGCCATTCTGTTAATGACTAAAGAGTTTGCGTGTTACTGAAGAGGAATTTTCACAACACTCTTCAAAGAGAGGCTGCTGAACTCTCTTTTCTATTCAAATTTGACACATTAACATGTGGTTTGAACCGAGATTGGAATTTTCTGGGTCACTATAGGGGCTTGTTTGCATACTTGGCTTAATCTAATTATTGGCTTCCCTGCCCCCTTCTGCCCCATACTCTCTGATTGCTCACCTTGATAATTTTTTTTCTGATTTGTCCACTGTTTTTGGTTCTCTGAGCCTTAAATATTGAGTGTGTACTGCTATGGCTATGGTCTAAAGAAGTGGGTCTGTTCCACAAAAGCTCACCTAATAAATTATTTAGTTTGTCTTTAATGTGCGACTTGACTGCCTTTTTGTTTTGATAATGTATAGACTAGCACGGCTTTCTCTCTGTTACAATACATGTATGCAGGGACAAGATTAGAAAGGCCAAGGCACAAAATGAGCTCAAACTAGCTAAAGACATAAAAGGTAACAAGATGTCATTCTATAAATATGCTAGAAGCAAGAGGAAAACCAAGGACAGGGTAGGCCCACTACTCAGTGAGGAGGGAGAAACAACATCCAGGAACTTGGAACAGGCAAAGGTGCTTAATGACATCTTTGTTTTGGTCTTCATCAAGATTGCAGATGTAGAAATGCCTAACATAATGCATGCTAGTGGGAAGGGGGTAGGTTTAGAGTATAAAATTTAAAAAAGAACAAGTTAAAAATTACTTAGAAAAATTAGATGTCTGCATGTCACCAGGGCCAAATGAAATGCATCCTAGAATACTTAAGGAGCTGAGAGAGGATGTTTCTGAGTCTTTAGCTATCATCTTTGAACAGTCCTGGAAGTTGGGAGAGATTCCAGAAGACTGGAAAATGGCAAACATAGTGCCCATCTATAAAAAGGGAAAAAGAACAACCCTGGAAACTACATACCAGTCAGTTTAACTTCTTTCCTGGGAAATATAGGCTGTGTCTACACTAGCCCCAAACTTTGAAATGGCCATGTAAATGGCCATTTCGAAGTTTACTAATGAAGCGCTGAAATACATATTCAGTGCCTCATTAGCATGTGGGCGGCCACAGCACTTCGAAATTGACGCGGCTCGCCGCTGCATGGCTCATCCCGATGGAGCTCCTTTTCGAAAGGACTCTGCCTACTTCGAAGTCCCCTTATTCCCATCTGCTCACAGGAATAAGGGGACTTTGAAGTAGGCGGGGTCCTTTTGAAAAGGAGCCCCATCAGGACGAGCCACACAGCTGTGAACCGCGTCAATTTCGAAGTGCCGCGGCTGTTCGCATGCTAATGAGGCACTGAATATGTATTTCAGCACTTCATTAGTAAACTTCGAAATGGCCATTTACATGGCCATTTTGAAGTTTGGGGCTAGTGCAGACATAGCCATAATGGAACAAATGTTTAAGGAATTAATCTGCAAATATCTAGAAGAAAAACAGGTAATAGGTAACAACCAGCATAGATCTGTAAAAAAAACAAATCATGCCAGACCAATCTGATAGGTTTTTTTTTCCCCCACAGAATAACAAATCTTGTGGATAAGGGAGCAGTGGTGCATGTGGTATACCTAGACTTCAGTAAGGCATTGGACACGATCTTGCATGATCTTATCAATAAACTAAGCAAATACAACTTAGATGGGGCCACTATCAGGTGGGTACATAACTGGCTGGATAACCATTCTCAGAGAGTAGTTATTAATGGTTAGCAGTCATGTTGGAAGGGCATAACAAGTGGTGTTCCACAGGGAACTGTTTGGGAACAGTTCTGTTCAATATCTTCATCAACAATTTAGATATTGGCATAGAAAGCACACTTATTAAGTTTGCAGATGATACCACCCTAGGAGGGGTTGCAACTGTTTAGAAGGATAGAGTCATAATTCAAAATGATCTGCACAAACTGGAGAAATGGTCTTGGGCAAACAGGTTGAATTTTACAAAGAATAAATGCAAAGTACTCCACTTAAGAAGGAATAATCAGCTTCATACATAGAATGGGAAGTGACTGTCTAGAAAGGAGTACTGTGGAAAGGGATTTAGGGGTCATAGTGGACCACAAGCTAAATATGAGTCAACACAGTGATGCTGTTACAAAAAAAGCAAACATGATTCTGGGATGCATTAACAAGAGTGTTGAGAGCAAGACATAAGAAGTCATTCTTCCACTCTATTCAGCACTCATTAGGCCTCAGTCAGAGTATTGTGTCCAGTTCTGGGCATCACATTTCAAGAAAGATGTGAAAAAATTGGAGAAGGTCCAGAGAAAAGCAACAAGAATGATTGAAGGTCTAGAGGACATGAGCTATGAGGGAAGACTGAAAATAAGACTGGGCTTATTTAGTTTAGAAAAGAGAGGACTTAGAGGTGACATGATAGTGGTTTTCAAGTACCTCAAAGAGGGTTGCGAGGAGGAGGGAGAAAAAAAATTGTTCTCCTTCACATCTGAAGATAGGACAAGGAGCAATGAGCTTAAACTGCAGCAAGGAAGGTTTAAATTAGACATGAGGAAAAACTTCCTAACTGTCAGAGTGATTAAACTCTGGAATAAATTTCCTAGGGAGGTTGTAGAATCTCCATCACTGGAGGTATTTAAAAGCAGGTTAGATAGTCACCTGTTGGGGATGGTCTAGATAGTGCTTGATCCTGCTGTAAGGGCACAGAACTCAACTTGATGACCTCTCGAGTCCCTTCCAGTTCTATCATTCTACATTTTGTCCTATGTACCAACTAGCAAGGAAGCCATTAAATGCATTTCTAAAATGGACAATGAAATGACTTTGCTTTAGGAGGTAGTTGTGATGTACAGGGGCAGAAAGCTCTATCATGAGTCGTTTTTACTACGTAACTCAGCAAGTAGACACTGAAAGTAAGAAGGAAAAGTAACTTGAGAAATAGGTATAGGATTAGAATAGTTAGGCTATATCTATATGAAGGGATTTGTCAGCAAAATGGCCATTTGGTTGACAAAATCTGCAGAGTGTCCAGATTCCCAAGGGTGTTCTCTCATAGCACTTTGTTAGCGGCCACGCCCCACTTGCCACATGGAAGAACACCTTTGTCAGCAGAGATCAGTAGACAAAACGAGGGTCTGGACATTTGGGGGGGAGGGGCTTCTGTCAGCAGAAAAGGCCTCCAGGGCTTTGGAGGATGCCCTGTCCACAGCAATCAGTGCTCTATTGTCCCTGCTACTGGCCCCTCTTAAAGCTGCAGGGAGCCTGGGTAACCCTGTGGCAAGAAGCTAAGAAAATGCGAACATCAGAACAACACTCAGCTGTGTCCCATGCCCTCACAGCCTCTCCTTACCATCCAGCAGTTCCCATGGCAGACCAGCAGGGAGTCCACAACCCCCTGAGCCCTCAAGAGAGTAGGCCGAGTGGTCTCAGGAGCCATCCCAGGGCCAAGGTCCAGACCTTGTTGGACTAATGGGGGGAGGAGGACACCCTCAAAGACCCAAAAGCACAGAACCAAAGCATCCCCATATATACCCAGATGGCCACCACCTGGCCTCATGGGTTTCCTCTCCCAAAGCATGGAGCATGTCTGGGCAAAATTTAAGGAACTGTGCCAGGACTATGTCTGGACTCAGGACATCTGCCACTACTACAGGGAGCTGCATGGCATCCCAGGGTAGGGACACATCCCCACCATGCCACAGAATAGACATGGTGCTTGAGCCCTCTCCCACTGTAGTGGGAGCCCCAAAAGTGGAGGAGGAGGCTTCTGAGCCCCAACCCTCCCCCAGACCCAGAGATGGAGATGGAGTTGGGGGCCAGTGGCAGCTTGTGTATCATTCTGGACCCAGTCCCCAGCAGCAGGGCACATCCAGGGCGTCACTACAGCTGTGCGAGGGTCACTTCAGTGAGTAGCCCACATGTCACACATGCCAGAGTGTGGGAGGCAGGCACAGATGGGTCATGCTTTAAACATCACCTGGCCAGCTTGGACAGGATCTCGCACTGCAGTCCCAGGATGTGGAGCCATGTGCAGGTAATGTGTGCCACATGGACCCAGCAGACAGGCCCTGGGCATGAGCAGCATCCTGCTGAGAGCCTCAAAGGTCCCAGTACCCTGTGAGGAGAGGCTTCCCAGCACCTGCCATGTCTGGAAGTAGGCCAGTTAGAAGGGTGCCAGCCTGATGCCAGACATGCTGAGGAGTGCAGAACTCAGCACGCAGGCAAGCCCACAGGTGAGAAGCAGCACTCACTCTCTCAGACAGCGCTGCAAGCTGCTGGTGTGTGAGTGGGCCCCAGGGAGGGCCAGGCTGCTCCCAGCTCACTTGCCACCAATGAGGGGAACCCCTCTGTGGCTGGATAGCCCCCTTTGCTGCGAACTCATCAAGCATAGGGGGGCACGCAATGGCCAGCATGATCCAGGAGGTACTGCAGAACCCCCATGTAGCAGGGCCCACTGCGCAGGCCACACATGGCTTTGCTCCCAGGACAACCCCATCTCTTGGTCCAGTGGGTGTTGATCAATGCTTATGGTGAGGGGCATGGGCTCAGGAGCTATATTGCATGAATGACTCACTGTCTCTCCTGCTTGTCTTCCTTACAGCTGCAATGACACCAAACAAGGGCTGGGCCACCCCTCCCTTAACACCAGGGAAGCCTGCAGTCAGAGAGGACCTCCAGAGGGACCACAATGCCACACTCTGGATGATGATGTGCATCATGGAGTGGAGGCTGCAGGCTGACATGGAGTGGTGGTCTTGGGCCTGGGACCAACTAATTTCAGACTTTGACAGCACCACCAGCATCCGGTGGAACATGATTGCCCAGCCACACAGGGCTGCTGTCTTCACCACTCTGCCCCCTCTAGTCATTCTGAAGGGAGTCCTGGACCTGCTCCAGTGTTTGAGGGCCATGCCCACCCCCCTTACCTCAATTCCGACTTCTGCTGGCGCTAAAGAGAGGACTCCACACTTAGTAGCCCCATTTTGAGTTGCAACATGATTCGCTGTACCATATGGAATGGGATCCCCATATCAAAGAGCTTTGGACTCAGGGGCTCATGTCCCAGTGTCACTGCCTTGCAGTAATGAGGCTGGCCCATGCCTTATCTGCTGTAGATTATTTGGAGCAGGAGAAATCCCTGGTTTGAATCCTGATCCAGTTCATTTGGCTGTGGGTTCACCAAGAAGTGAGGAATTATTATAATTACTCTCCTGTATGTCAGCTGGCCACCTCTCCATGGGTTCCCAGGTTTCTGTTAGTTCTTACACATGTGGTTAAACCTTTGTTTGAGAAGGTGACAATGGGCCTGATGGGACCACTCCCAAAGAATGTTGCCACAAGAATTCCTCATGGATCAGGGCACCATCTTCATCTTCAAGCTGCTGAAAAAAGTCTGTGTACTCCTAGGAATCAAGTAGTTGGATACATCCATCTACCATCCACAGACAGATGGGATTTGTAGAGCAGTTCAATCACCAGCTCAAGGAGATGATGCATAAGTTATTTCCAGACAAACTATGACAGTAGGACCAGCTGCTTCCACCTCTACTTCTGGCAAGCCACAAGGTGCCCCAGTCTTCCCCAAAGTCCTCGCCATTTGCGTTGTTTTATGGACATAACTCCTGGGGGTTGCTGGACCAAATGCTCAAGACTTTGGAATAGATGTTCTCCCCATCCCAATGGTTGCTTACCTATGTCCTCCACCTCTAGATGCAACTAGAGGAAGACAGGGGCCAGCCTAGGAGAACATGAAGTCTGTGAAAGAAGCGCTGGCCTGAATAGATGAACAGGAGGCACACGTCTACAACTTTTCATCTGGCCACTGGGTCTTGGTCATCCTGCCTTCCAGTGGTTCTAAGCTGCTACCTGGCTGGCAGTAACCACATGAAATCACCCAGCCAATTGGTCCCATTACCTACAAGGTCCATCAGCTAGATGGCCTCAAGGAAACCTAGTGCTACCATGTTAACCTCCTGTAGCCCAGGCACAAGTGGGAGGATCTTTTAATCAGCCCTCTACAATCCTTTTTGGCCACATGGTTGTTGAACCCCTCAAAGAATCCTGTAACTGCCAGGATCACCTCTAGACCCCTTTTTAATTATTGGTGTCACATTAGCTACCTTGCAGTTAGTTGGTACAGAAGATGATTTGAAGGATAGGTTACAAACCACAGTTAATTGTTCTGCAGTTTCACATTTGAGTTCTTTCAGAATCCTTGGGTGAATGCCAACTCTTAAGGTTATCAGTTTGTTCCAAAATCTCCTTAATGACACCTTAGCCTGGGACAATTCCTCATGTAAAAGAATGGCTTGAGTTTGGGAATCTCCCTCACATGTTCGTCCATGAAGAGAGAAGCAAAGAATTTATTTATTCTTCAAATACCTTTTTGTCTTTGAGTGTGCCTTTAGCATCTTGATCATCTAGGGGTCCTATTGGTTGTACAATATGCTTTCTGTTTCTGTTGCACTTAAAAAAACATTTTTTGGCTAGCTGTCCTTCAAACTCCTTCAGACTCCTTTTCGGTGTCCCTATTATATGTTTCATACTTAATTTGACAGAGTTTATGGTCCTTTCTGTTTTTCTCACTAGGATTTAAATTCCACTCTTTAAACAATGACTTTTTATCTCTTGCCACTTCTTTTATTTGGTTGTTAAGACACTTTTTTGGGTTGTCTTCCTATGTTTTTTTTTTAAATTTGGGGTATACATTTAAGTTGGGCCTCTATTATGGTGTCTTTGAAATATTTCCATGCAGCTTGCAGGGATTTTACTTTTGGCTTTGTGCCTTTTAATTTCTTTTTAACCAGCATCCTCATTTTTGTGTAGTTTCTATTTCTGAAATTAAATGCCACAGTGTTGGACTGCTGTGGAGTGTTTCCTTCCACTGTGATGTTAAATTTTATTACATTATCTTCTCTATTTCCAAGCGGTCCAGTTATATTTACCTATTGGACCAGACCCAACACTCCATTTAGGACTAAGTCAAGAATTGACTTTGCTCTTGTGGATTCCAGAACCATCCACTCCAAGAAGCAGTCATGGTGTCAAGACATTTTATCTTTGTGTCCCAGCCTAAGGTGACATGTACCCAGTCATTATGGGGGAAGTTGAAATCCCCTGCTATTACAGAGTGTTTTATTTTCATAGCTTCTCTAATCTCCCATAGCATTTCAGAGTCACGAACACTAACCTGGTCAAGTGTTCAGTAATGTATCCCTTTTTTCCATTGATTGTCCTCATTCCACCAAGTTTCTGTGATGCCTTATTATTTAGACTTCTAGTGTTTGTGCTTGCATAAACACTTTAAAAATTGTGCCTATTTAGCTGTCTGCCATTTCCTAATGTTTTTAAATGGCGTTCTTTTTCATTTGACTGTTTTTCATTTGATCTTATCCATATTTTATCATCTTCCATCTTCCTTACAAGAAAATGGAGAATTTCTAGACCCTCCTCTAAGGGATGTCTCTGTCCAGTCCAGGTACTAATCCACACGTCAGCTTTCCCTCAGCCCTTAGTTTAAAAACTGCTCTATAATCTTTTTAATGTTTAGTGCCCAAAATTGGTTTCCTTTTGGTTTAGGTAGAGTTTATCCTTCCTGAATAGGCTCTCCCTTTCCCAAAAGTTTCCCCAGTTCCTAAGAAATCTAAACCCTTGCTTCCTACACCATGATATCATCCACACATTGAGACTCTGCAGTGCTGCCTGTCTACCTGGGGCTGTGCATGGAATTGGAAGCCTTTCAGAGAACACTACCATTGAGGTCCTGGATTTCAGTCTCTTTCCCAGAAGCCTAAATTTGTCTTCCAGGACCTCTCTCCTATCCTTCCATATGTCACTGGTACCAGCATGTGCCACAACTACTGGCTCCTCCCCAGAGCTACACATAAATTGATCTACCTGTCTTAAGAGAACTGCAACCTTCACACCAGGAAGACAAGTCTCTATATCATTCTCCTGGTCATCGCAAATCCAGCTGTCTATATTTCTAATGATTGAATTCCCCATTATTAACACCTGTCTTTTCCTGATAACTGGAGTTCCCTCCCACAGAGACGTATCCTCAATGTGAGAGGATAGTACAATGTCATCTGAAAGGAGGGTCTCAATAATGGGATCATTTCCCTCTGCTATAGATGATCATTCTCTTTCCCTGAGCCATCACCCTCCTTAAGAGCACAGAGGTTGTCTGGCCAGAGATGGGGATGTTCTACAGTCCCCTGGAAAGACTTACCTACTTAATTCTTGGCTCCCCTTTGCTCCTCCAATTCAGCCTCCATTGCCTCCAAAGTCTGTGTGCATTTTCTTAGGTCCAGGAGCTCCTTGCACCAAATTCACACATACACCACTTGTCCATAGGGCAGGTAGTCATACATGATATATTGGGTACAATAAACTCTTCTGCTGGGCTTCTGCTTGCATTCTCCCCTATAGAAAATTAGATTTTTGGTAGGGTTTTTATTTAAATCTCACATGGTTTAGGCTTTCATTTAGATTAAAAGAAGATTTAAAGAATGCAAAATATATCAAGTGCCCTCCAAACTCCCACTCTAAAACTCCCATATAAAAATCCCTGTTCACTATGTTCCCTGGTCACTTACTTTATATAGGCCTGGCCTTCCTGGTATCCCTTGATGAATGAACAAAGCATTATGTTTCAAAGCCTGATTAAGAAGCTCATAGCTTCCAACTGGTATCATCAGCACATAGTCCTTTAAACAAACAGCTCAGCACATGGACCTCAGAACAACCAGACAAACACAAGAGCAGCACATAGTATCTTTCATGCAACCAGAAAGGCAGAAAAGAGCTGTAGTCCCTTTATCCATGCCCTTGTGACTACAGAAAGGTCTAACTTTTTTTTTTCACTCAGTATTCTTCATTGATGTCCTGACTAAACATAAATATCAAGAATCTAGGCTTTTGGCTTATCTCTCCAGGTGTTCTGATTCATTGTGCTAAAAGGGATTTTGGCATTAGTAGATATTGCTGACTACTATTCTCTACAGTGACACAGAACTGCACATCTAGCTATAAGACTGTGAACACCAGTTATAGCTTTATGAAGCTAACAGTGTTTTTCGCTCATTAGGAGCCTGTGCATATGGACACTGAGAAGATGTTTTGAATATTTATTTCTAAGTTATAAAATTGGATTGCAGAGAATGAGAGTATCTAACCAAATGATTTTATTTTCAGATATTGGCTACATCTACACGTGAACGCCACATCGAAATAGCTTATTTCGATGAATAACGTCTACACGTCCTCCAGGGCTGGTGCCGTCGATGTTCAACGTTGAAGTTGGGCAGCACCACAATGAAGTAGGCACTGCAGGGGAATGTCTACATGCCAAAGTAGCACAATCGAAATAAGGGTGCCAGGAACAGCTGCAGACAGGGTCACAGGGCGGACTAGCACTTCCGGGGCAACAGCTAGCCGTTCCCTTAAAGGGCCCCTCCCAGACACACACAGCCTGCACAGCACGCAGTCTGCAGAGCCATAGGCACGCACACCTCGGGCGACGCAGTCATGATGGACCCCCAGCAGCAGCAGCCAGAGGTCCACCCAGCTGCCCCTGCAGGAGCAGTGCTCGCCCTGCTCCATGCCATGCAGGAGGCAGCTGAGCACCTCCTTGCCACAGAGGAGGAGCTGCCCGCAGGGGAGGAGGACGCAACCCCCAACCCTGCAGCACCCCGACCCCCCCCCCCCCCCGCCGCCTCATACGCCACCGGCTGTGGAGCTACCCCACCAGCACCGACTGGTGGGAGCGGCTGGTGCTCGGGGAGTGGGATGACGACCGCTGGCTCCAGAACTTTCGGATGAGCCGGCAGACATTTCTGGAGCTCTGCCAGTGGCTCACCCCCGCACTGAGGCACCAGGACACCGCCATGCGGTGTGCCCTCAGTGTGGAGAAACGGGTCGGCACCGCTGTCTGGAAGCTGGCCACTCCAGACAGCTACCAATCCGTGGGCCAGCAGTTTGGCGTCGGCAAGGCCACCGTCGGGGCTGTCCTCATGGAAGTAAGAGGACCCACGGGGGGGAGGGGGAGGCAGCCCTGGGAGGGGAGGGGAGGGGAGGGGAGGGCCACACACACCCTGCACACCCCTCATTGGTGGTCTCCCATGTGCTTCCCCTGCAGGTCATCTGCGCCATCAACGCCCTGCTGCTCCACAGGCTCGTGCGGCTTGGGGACCCAGATGCCGCCATCGCGGGGTTTGCCATCCTGGGCTTTCCCAATTGCTTCGGGGCTCTGGATGCGACCCACATCCCCATCCGCACCCCGGAGCACAGTGGAGGATGCTACTTAAACAGGAAAGGCTACCACTCAGTAGTCTTCCAGGCCTTGGTGGACAGCCGGGGCCGCTTCCTGGACATATATGTGGGCTGGCCTGGAAGCACCCACGACGCCCGGGTATTCCGGAATTTGGGCCTGTGCCACCGGCTGGAGGCGGGGACCTACATCTCCCAGTGGGAGATCCCTGTGGGGGACACCAGCATGCCCCTCTGCGTCATCGCAGATGCGGCATACCCTCTCTGTCCCTGGCTTATGTACCCTCACACGGGCCATCTGTCAGCCAGCCAGGAGTGCTTCAACATGCGCCTGAACCACGCGCGCCAGGTGGTGGAGCGCACATTTGGGTGCCTCGAAGGGCGCTGGAGGTGTCTCCTCACCGGCCTTGATGCGGGCACCACCAACATCCCCCAGATTGTGGGCGCATGCAGCGCCCTCCACAACCTCGTCGAGATCAAGGGGGAGGCATTCTTTCAGGGCTGGGCTGTGGAGGCCGGCAGGGCTGATGTGCAGCCACCCGCTGCCCCCAGTTGCCAGGTGGACCCCGAAGGGACCCAGGTCCAGGAGGCCCTGAGGGCCCAGTTCGACGAGGCCGTGGGGTGAACGCTGGCAGGCCGCCCACTGAACCCCCCCATCCTCCACAACACTCCCTGCCCCTACGCCCACACCACAGAGCACCCAAGAGCACCACCCCCACTTTTCTTGTAAATAAAAACAGACATGTTGTTCGTCAAACCAGAATGTATGTTGAACTCTTATTATTATTATTGTAACTATTTACAGGCAAAATAAATATTATATATATATATATATATTATAATAAGATAAGATGACAGGAAAAATAGGGGAAGACAAGGAAGGGGAGAACTATTTACATGGGGGGGCAGGTATCATCATAACAACATAACAGGGGTCTAATACAAACTGTTTACAAAAGATAAGTGAAGGGGATATATACAAAGGGGAAGGGGGGGCATGTCCTGGGCCCCACACCCCCTAATGTCCAGCACTGGGGGTGGGCGGCCACGACTCACGCCTCGGCCTCAGCCCACGCCGGGGCTGGCTGGGGGCCGGGCAGACCGGTAGATATGGCCGGCGGGTGTCAGCTGGCCCCAGGTCCCCCTCAGCGGAAGGGCCCTCGGTGGCGGATGACGGTGCGACAGTGGGTGGTGCAGCGGGTGGAGCAGTGGGTGGAGCAGCAGGTGGAGTGGCAGATGGAGCAGGCAGGGCGGGCAGAGCGGCAGCCAGCGTGGCATGGGGGGCCAGGTAATCCGTGACATGCTCAAACGTGCGCATAAAGGCTCCCCATGCCTCCTGGCACCAGGCCAGCGCCCGCTCCTGCGGTTGGAGCCGCCGCTCCTCCACCCGCAGGTGCTGCTCGGAGACCTCCAGCTGCCGACGGAGGATAGCCAGCAGCTGGGGGTCCGTCGCCGTCCTGGAGTGCTGGTCCCGCCGTCGTCCCCACCCTGGGGCTGGTCAGTGCTCCGCTGAGGGGCTGGCCTGGAGTGATGGCCCCGGTGGGCTCTCCGGGACCACTGACACCTCGCTGGTGCTCTCTGGTCCTTCCGATGGTGCAGCTGCGGAACACAGGGGGAAGAAGAGTGGAGACAGACGTTAGTGTGGGCCCCGAGTTGTGGCCCTTGTCTCCCTACCCCTCTGCTGCTGGTTCCCCATCCCTGTCCCCAGGAGATGCTGCTGCTGCTGATGGATGTCCCACCCCCTCCCCCGGGGGGACCCTAGGTTCCACTCCCCCCATCCCCAGGGATGGGGCATGGCACTGTCATGCTGGGGGGGCAGGGGCTGATGCACTCCTGTGAGGGACATGCCACTGCTGTCCTTGGGGCCATGGTCATCTGGGCATGTGGAGGGCCCTGGTTATGTCTGTTGCCCCTGCCCCTTAACCCCGGGATTGTGCACCAGGTGGGGTACATATCTGATGGTCCACTCCCACGGTCGGTGGACACCCAGTAGGCAGACGCCCTGCTGGAGATCCAGGACAGGATGTCTATCCGGAGCCCCCCATCACTGGAGGAGGATCCCCCCTCCTCCTCCTCCTCCTCCGGAGCCCCAGGGCTGGGCTCCTGGGGGGGCCGCTGGGCTGCGGGGCTTACCTCCGGGGTGGACTCTGCCTCCAGGGCCTGCTGGGGCTCATCGGCCGAGATATCAAGAGTGGCCGGAGGGGAGGAGGTGTGCTGGGGGCCCAGGATGGCCCTGAGCTCCCTGTAAAAGGGGAAGTGATGGGGGCGGCCCCAGATCGGCCGGCTGCATCCCGGGCCCGGGCATAACCCTGCTGCAGCTCCTTGACCTTACTCCTGACGTGGTCAGGGGTGCGGGCAAGGTGACCCCGGGCGGCCAGGCCCTCGTCCAGCCAAGCGAACGCATCCACATTCTGCCTCTTACTCCCCATTACCTAGAGCACCTCCTCCTCACTCCAGAGCCCCAGCAGGTCCCAAAGCTAGGCCTCCGTCCAGGAGGGGCCCCGCTGCCTTTTGCCAGGCTGGCTGACAATCTGGGAGCCCTGTCTCCCCTTGGGGGGTTGCCCTGGGGGTACTTGGGGGGCTGGCGGGTGGCCATTGCAGTGGTGGGGTGTGTGTGTGGCTGCAGAGGGGCGTGCAGGTTGGCCGCGTGGCTGGGCTGCCACCTTCATGCTCTCTCAGCTTCCTGCACAGGAAGGCAGGGGGCAGGGACGTTTAAGGGGCCGCTGCATGCGGCGACCATTGAGCTCAGGGGCTGGAGAGAGCGTCTCTCAACCACTCAGCTGATGGCTGCCATGGTGGACCCCGCTATTTTGATGTTTGGGGACACACAATGGCTACACGTGCCCTACTTCGACGTTCAACGTCAAAGTAGGGCGCTATTCCCATCTCCTGTTGGGGATAGCGACTTCGACATCTCGCCGCCTTACGTCAATGTCAACTTCGAAATAGCCCCCGCCATGTGTAGCCGTGGCGGGAGCTATTTCGAAGTTGGCGCGGCTACTTCAAAGTAGCCGGCACGTGTAGACGCAGCTATTTAGTGAAGTCAGAGCTGTGAAATTTCCTTTGTCATCAACTGCAGCAGCAAAAATTGACCATACAGTAATGGTCTGTGTCATCTGTGCACCATAGACCACCACTTCCCAGGGTTCCTTCACTCAAGAACTGGAAAGGGCACATGTAGTGTTTTAACCAGGAAGTATGTGAACCCATCTGTCCAAGGAGAACATATAAGAGGATGGAGTAGAACAAAACTTGTGGTTACTATTCCAGCTAGGCTACAACATAGGTGCACACAGGCTACTGCAGATTGGGCCTAGGGATTCCTTTCCTCATCCCTGTCCCCATGAGTTTGAGTGTGCAAACTAGTTTATTAGGCTCTTTGATCTCTCCGAGGATTTCACCTTCAAAGAACCAAAGAACAATCAGAAATTGAGCTTTCACTAGGTAAATTTCTCATTGTTTTCAGGTTTTGAAATTCAGAACATTCGAATCGGGTGAGTGAATATTTTTTCAGGCACTATCCAGTTCTGATTGGGGGTAGTGTCAGCTCTGGACTTGAAGTGGGTGCACTGTAGAACAGTGGCAGGTTGCTGCATTACTACTGTTTTCTCTTTCTAACTTCATGACTTTGGTTGTTAGGCATCACTTTTATGACCCTCCTAATTTGTTCCATCTCTTACCATCAGTTTAATTCCATCTCCCTCCTACCAGTTATTTTAAACTGTTGGAGCAGCTCCGACTTTAAAAATGATTGCCTATGCTACCGCCATTGGCCACCAAAAAGCACGCTGTGAACCAGTCACAACTTAACCAGCTACAAATCCAATTACCGCAAAAAGCAGCATTTATTGATCTGTTTCTCTACATATGATATTGTATGGTGTATGTCTCCTACTCCAGTTATCATTGGCTTTCCCACAGCCACCAGCATAGACTCATCACTCAGATGCTGTGTTACATAAGATCAACAATACACCTTGATAAATATGCCAGCAAAGAACAGACAATCCCACCGTGATCCATGCTAGCACCTGCACTGTTCTGTCTCTATAGCAGTGACTTTATGGTCACATTATTCCATATGTTTTCTACAGCAGATTATATGGTGCTAGCAAATTGTTGCTGAAAGCGTACTTTTGTCATCTGAATGTAGTCCAAGATTCTTTGCAGTTACCATCAGTTGGATTCTCACCAATATCTCAAGAACATGTGAAAGAAGATGAAAAACACAAGGCTTAACATCATCCAGAAGCTCTTTTGCACTTTGTACATCAGTGGTCCTAGCCAACAGCTCCCACACCGGTCTCATTGACACTGAGGTTAATGCTGTGTTCAGGATCATTAGCAGCTTTCCTAAATTAATGCCAAAACCATGACTCTCAGTCTTGGCAGGCATTGTGCCAGGCAACATGAGATGTTCCAAGGAGACCTGATTTAAGATCCAAGAAAACATGTCCTATGATTATTCCAGCCAAAGAGGGAGTGGACTGCAGTCATTTGCATATGGACAATAATTGTGAATGATGTGGACAAAATAAATATGAAAGTTCTGTTTACCCTTTCAGATAAACATATATAAGAACTATGGGGTCACCTAAAAATTAATATGCAGCAGGTTTAAATAGACAGAAGGAAGTACTTCTTCACACACAATGCAGTCAGTATATTGAACTCATTGTCACAGGATGTGATGGACTCAAGAGTAATAACTGGGATCAATGAAGAATTAGATATGTTCGTGGAGGATAGGTCCATCAATGGATATTAGCCAGCATTCTTAGGTTTCCCTAAGCCTCTGACTTCTAGAAGCTGGTAATGGATCACAGGGGATGGATTTCTTGATAAGTGTCAAGTCTCTTCATTCCCTCTATTGCATCCAATACAGACCACTGTTGGAAGATAGAACAAAGGGTTAGATGAACCATTGATCTGATTCAGTATGGCCATTTTTATATTCTCATTAAAAAATCATGGACTATATAGGCTCATTGTTTTGCAGCTCATTACATTCTACCAATTGCAAATTTTTAATTGCCCACTTCATTTGAAGTGGTCTCCCACAGCGTGTCAGCTCCTTATGTATAACAATCTGTACCAAATTGTATTTTGCTCAGACATGAATATAGCTGGTTAGTTTCCCCAGAGTGGAGGAAGCACTCTGTGATGTTTGAAATTATGTCTCTTCTATCAGCTGTAGTTGATCAATAAAAGATACTACCTAACCTATACTATCTCATTGAATATCTGATATCTATTTTTTCAGGTGCTAGATATATCCTCAAATCACTTGTAGAGGAGTATGGAATTTACCTGTTTTATTTACACCCATCACTCTGTGGATAATAGTCTTGAAATCCTCAGCTGCCTTTTATTTATGAAACTTTTATGTGCATTAATAGGTGTCACGATCTCATCACAAAAATTTCTTTCAAAGAGAAAGAAAAGGGGAGTCCAATTAGTCTAGCACAATTAATTAACCTCTACTTCAACAGCAGAATTAATTAGCATTTTCACTCACTTATTCAGGCTTTGAAAGCTCAATATGTGAATGTATAACCTTTTTCATTACATGTGTAAATGAAAAATTAGAAGACCAGAAAACCAAGCTGAAGTAAGTTATTTTCAGACATTCAGCAGTCACCTGCAGAGACCAAATATTAGACATTGCAGTGATTATGGAGGTAATAGTGGTGCTTGTATCTACAAAATACTTTTTTTTTCATTGTGCCCATTGGAAATCGTATTCCTGGATACAACTATTTTAAAACTTAGAGTTTAATGTGTTGGAGCTGAGAAATTGGACCTTATGCAACCATGTCTTTCATATTTTCCATTAGAAAGCACAGAAGTGGACTAGGAGAAATCTACAATTGTTTTATCAGATCATATAATCCAGGGTTGTTCAATTCTGAACAAATTTACACTTCAGTTTGTATTTTAGAGAAAATAGACACTCATCCTTACTATAGCTACACTATAACCAAATCATATCTATTCTGTTCTGTACATGTTCTTGTTCCACCCTCATTGCTATATATCTGAATACCCAGTACATTCTAGAAATTCCTTGAATATTGTCATTCACATATGTCACGTGTGGTTCGATTTTGCTTTCATCCTTACCTCAAAAAGGATAATTTTGTGGGTTTTGTATTTTTGTGATAAAATTTTAATTTCTGGGATTACTTTTAAATATACTTCTTTGTATTTCCTTTAGAAAAGGTAGGTTGAAGATGTGTGTCTTCCATTTAGGGTGATGTGTGATAGTTGGTAGTTCCTCCAAAAGTTTGTTACACCATCTCAGCCCCACTAAAGATTTGTCACCCATAGAAGCAAACTGTTTCTCTCATGGGGGGAAGTTGCTATGTTCTAGAAGAGCAAACTGTCAAGCATGATCTTAATTCCATATATTTAGGTAATCTTTTAGCTATGTTTGGTCACAGGCCATGAACATGTTGGACTGAGACTTTGAACTCAATTTGCTATTCAAGGGTAAGCCAACATAGAGAGCAGAGAAAAGGTTGGATATGCTAACTACAGGATGTGATCTTTAAGACATGTACCACAACATTGTGTGCTAGCTGAAATCTCCTAAAATCTGAGGACTTCATGGCCAGTCCTGCCTACCGAATTTTTGGGAGATTGAGAAATAAGTAGAAAGTAAGTTTTGTGCCTAAGTTAACCTAAGTGTAGAGTGTGAAAAACGGAATTGTTAGTGTGAGAAAGTTAGAGACAAGTTGATGAGATAGTGCTACAAATAGTAAAAGTTAGAAAGGACATAAAATTATGTTACCATTGTATTTGGCTTACGACTGATTTAAGAATTGAGAAAGTACTATTAAAATATTAAGGTGAAAATACAAAAGTGCAGATGCTAATTTAAATAGTAATGTAAAGAGTAATTCAAAGATATTAACATACAATTATAGTAAAGCAGTGTGTCATATAGGCTACTTCTACACGAGCCCCAAACTTCGAAATGGCCACGCAAATGGCCATTTCGAAGTTTAATAATGAAGCGCTGAAATGCATATTCAGTGCCTCATTAGCATGCGGGTGGCTGCAGCACTTCAAAATTGATGCGCCTCGCAGCCGCGCGTCTCGTCCCGACGGGGCTCCTTTTCAAAAGGACCCCGCCTACTTCGAAGTCCCCTTATTCCCATCAGCTCATGGGAACAAGGGGACTTCGATGTAGGCAGGGGTCCTTTTGAAAAGGAGCCCCGTTGGGACGAGACGCGTGGTGGTGAGGCGTGTCAATTTCGAAGTGCCGCGGCTGCCTGCATGCTAATGAAGCACTGAATATACATTTCAGCACTTCATTATTAAACTTCGAAATGGCCATTTGCGTGGCCATTTCGAAGTTTGGGGCTCGTGTAGACATGGCCATAAAGAAGTGTGACATATAAGAGTGGGGATGAAGTTTTCCATCAGTACTCTAAGTACATTCTTCCAGGAAGAATTTAACGCATTCTAGTGCATTACCCTCAGCCCCTGCCATTATCCTTAGGCAAGACACCTGTATCACATGGTTGAAAAGCATTGAATGCTGCAGGGAGGTATATTTGCCCACTATCTATAACCTGTCTCTAAAGCTGTTTCATTCCAATGTCTTGGCTGGAATCCAGATTATTCCAGGTCTGGGATATTTACTTGAATTTGGCCTTTGGCTAGGTTTGTTATAAACTTGCTAAGCAACAGAATATTTGATATTGAGCAGTTGTTGGCTAGAACCAATGTATCCAGATGAGTTGTTTCCACTGTTGGTTATACTATGAGGGATTTGAGAAGAGAAGACTTCTTTCATGAAGGCATGAATTATTTCATTCAGAAGCACCTGTTTGTTAAGACTCCTTCATCAGACAAGAAGGGCATGGGTTGAATTCACAGGCACTACCTGGGGCTCATTTATAACATTCTAGTATTTCTTGAGGAGTAAATTATTTGAACTGTGTAAATGTAGGTGTGCTGCAGTAGGTGGGATTTTTTTTTTTGGCACAGGGGACGGGGGCTGTTATAAGATAAGCAAATTCATGCTGTTTGACGTACCTTTCTGGGTGATCTTTCCAGTAAAGTAGGGAGATAATTCTTTACTCTGCCTCACACTGAATTCATCTGTGCGCTCAAGATGTTCAGGTGAAGCTTTTTGCCTGACAGTTAGGAGACCTCTGACCATTCCCTTTATTTTATGATGCTCTGTCCAAGACAATATCTAGGTTGTGAAGTCTTGATATTGAGAGGTGATTGGAAGACCTGGTCACATGAACATCTAAGATAAAGGTAAGCAAGCAAAGATAAAAATTGTTAACATATGATTATCAGTACAAGAAAAACATAAAACTCTAAGTTCGTTTCCTATTTAATCAGGTATTTCTCACCAAAGGCCCAGTCTGTACAAAACGTATCCTTCAAGAAAGCTGGAGTTACTTTTCTTCAGACACAATGACAGTATCGCCTCCATTATGGATGCCATCCTGAGTTACTCTTTTTCCTGGTATACATTTCCAAACCTTTTGTCTCTTTTCATAACCAGAATGTAACATACGCTTTATTATGCCCCAGATTAATGCTCTCTTCAAGGTATTTTTCTTGGGTACTTTTATGCTTTTTAAAAGCCACAAGTTCACGTCTTGTCTAGACTGTAAACACGTGGCAGGGCTATGTCAAGATGTGGCAATTGTTTTCATAGAATCATAGGGCTGGAAGGGACCTCAGGAGGTCATCGAGTCCAACCTCACGCTTCATGCAGGATCAACCCCAACTAAGTCATCCCAGGCAGGACTTTGTCAAGCTAGGACTTAAAAACCTCTATGGATGGAGATTCCACTACCTCTCTAGGCAATGGAGTCCGGTGCTTCACTGCCCTCCTGGTGAAGTAGTTTTTCCTAATACCCAACCTACTCCTCTCCTGTAACTTCAGACCCTTGTTCTGCTGTTTTCATTCTTGATTGATTTAGCTCTGGGAACCACACGTCTCTAGGTGACCAGTTTCACCTCCAGCAACTTTGGCATCCACCATCCCATATGTTACATAATTCTTACAAACTTTTCTATATATATCCTGCAATAAACATGAAAGCCAGAGAGTTCTCAGCTTATGGAAGGCACCATACATGAACACCTTCAAGGAAATATTGGGAAAATGGAGATCATAGGGGAAACATGGCATCTAGGTATGTCTAGGCAAGACTCTTGTTATAGACTTGCAAATGTTTGCATCACTACTGTTGTCATTATGGGATGCCTAAGTCACAGGCAGGATGGTATAATAAATCACCAAACAAACACTGCATGGAATCTGACATGGACTTTCTAGTAGTTCAGTGCCTCTTTTTCTCATGTTTAAAAAGTAATCCTAATACAATTAATATGATGAGTTTGTTAACTCTCACTTTTTACCCTGCTTTCAGAGTTTTAAAAGCCTTTAGCAGGTTAGCTTTAAACTTGTTCTTTTACAATGGGGAAAAGTCCCAATGTCCTTGATTCTTAGGAAGCTGGCAAGTGCTAGGGAGGAGCATGGTACATGCTGGTAGCAATGATATAGGGGAGGATAGGAGAGAGGCCATGTCGACCAAAGGTAGGCTGTTAGGTAAGAGACTGAAGATTATACAAGTAAAACTGCAGGATCTCAATGGCTGGATGACACAATAGTGTAGGGAGGAAGGGTATAGATGTATTAGGAACTTGGAAAACTTTTAAAGAATAAGAAGCTCATATAGGAAGGATGGGCTCCACCTAAACCAAAATGCAAGCAGACTGCTGGTACTGAAAATTAAAAGGGTCATAAAGCAGTTTTAAAATTAAGGTCTGGGGGAAGTTAACAGGTATAGAAGAACACATGGTTCAGACAAGTATCTCATAGAGGGGGATCTACTAATGGGAATTCTCTATGTCCTAGTGATGAGGAGAGGATGAAAAAAAATACAGATATGATGTGATGAGAAACAGTGAAACGAAAAAGAAACCCATTCAATTACATCATGCAATGGCAGATAAATAAAAAGTGACACTTTTTCAAATGGCTTATACACAAATCCTAGAAATCTAAATAATAAGATGGGAGAACTAGCATGCCTCATATTAAATGAGGATACTGATATAATAGGCATCATAGAAACTTGGTGGAATGAGGCTAGAACACAGTAATAACAGGATTCAAATTTATATGGGAAGGACAGAACAGGTCTTGCTGATGTGGGAGTTTTATCATATGTGAAAGAAAGTGTAGAACCAAATGAAGTAAAAAAAACTTAAATGAAACAAAAGAATAGAGCAGAAGGAACAGACCTGTCCCTGTGTGGGAAGAGGGTCTGGGGCAACACCCTGTTGCTGCGGGCCTCTGCCCACCCACCTCTGCTCTGATGGTGTTGGTAAAAAGTGTAACATTCCATCAAGGATATTTCTCATCCCACTTACAGTACAGATGGAGTGATAGGGATGGAGGAAGAGCTAGCCATGGATTTCTTAACTGAGCACAGAATGAAATATACCTATTTTTTCAAAGCTTTGATATTTGTACTCATGCGCATTCCTATGATATGACACACAAGTAGCTGTACGAAGGCTGTGATTGTGTTCTGTTACAGGTTTAAGCATTTAGGCATGCAACTCAATCAGAGAAAGAATCCTCCAGCTGTCTGAATAATTATATCACTGAATAAAATAACTTTTTTTTCCTAAAATTGAATTTTTGATCACATTTTTGCCTCCAAGGACCACTGACATCATAAAACAGTCTGTTTGACTATATTATATATTACTAAAAAGGTGATAAAATTAAATGCTCCGCAAAAAACAAACAAACAAACCCCAAGAAACCCCCCTACAATTATCTTTGCAGCTATGAGATGCTCATTTGACTTTTTAAAGCTAGAACTGAATAATTAATTTTAATTTTAGTTGCTGCCTCACATTTGTTCCTTTGACATTATCAGCGTAGAATTATGAACATTATACTTTTTTTCTTCAGCCATATATACCACATCTTGAATAACAGAATTCTATTAGCATGAATATTAGGGTTTTTCCAAATGGGTGCATTTGAAGAATAGTATCGACTGAATTTCAGAGCCATTTCAACACCTTTCCAAATAAGATGGGTGAAATTAATGAGGAGTGCTTCTTTTTGCCTGTATGTTTTTTTAGGCAACAGATTGCGTCTAAGGACATATTGTGTAAAAAAAATTCCTTTTGTATTATTTAGTCTCATATCACCTCTTCAAGGGGTTTCTATATTAGATATTCATAACAATATGTAAGAAATAAAATATATGCAGAAACAATTAAATAATATCATTGTGACATATTTCATATACTGATATTGTAAGTAGTGTTCCACTGTGCTCTTAAAAAATCATAGTATAGTTAAGACACAGAAACTTACTGAGGTTGTGATTTATTATTCACTAAGAAACAATAAAAGAGGCATTCCCCCACGCTCTTACTAAAATTTCCCTACAGAGTCTTCTGCATTTAAGTTCTTAATTCTTTGTACCACAGAGAAAAACATCAGCCCCGTACAATATGGTGGGTGAACAGGATTTACCTGCCAACATGTATTAGTATCTTAGCATGGGATAGAGATGTCCAAATAGGAATGTGTGAACTCTGCCCAAGGAAATACCACTGAGCAAGATGGAAGGTTTCAGCAACATACATCCAGTAGGAATAGGGCTTCGGGTAGAAGGGGAGGGACTAGGGTTAGAATCCTCCAGCCAGCTCTTCAAGTGGCACCCAGAACATGTTGCCTGGGGCTCCTGAGTTGAGTTAAAGGGCCTGGGGCTCTGGCCACTACTGCTGCCACAGTATCAGTGGCAGCAACTGTGAGCCCCACGATCTTTTAAATCACTAGGACCTGGGAGAGCTGCCCCTTTCCCCACCCCATCAGCAAGGCTGCCTCAGGATACTGTGAAGGCCAAGACCATTACACACAGTTAAAAAAAGAAGTTGATAAGTTCAAGGAGAATAGGTCCATCAATGGCTGTGATTCAGGATGAACAGAGATGGGTTTCACAGACGCTAGGAATGGGAAACAGGAGGTGAACCACTTTATGACCCATTCTATTCATTCCCTCTGTGGCACCTGACAGTGGCCACTATCAGAAGATGGGCCTTTGGTCTGAGCCAGTATGGCCATTCTTATGTTCTTCAGGATTCTGCCAGCTGATCTAAGAGTAATTTCAGCAGACTAGGTGATCACATTGGAAGAGCAGTGGATTGGGATCTAGGAGATGGGTTCTATGCCAATCTTTGCCACTCTCATATAGGATGACTTTAGGAAAAAGTAAGTTCTTTTATGTGCCCCAGTTTCACATTTGTGATATCAGTATACTGATATTTATTGTCTTTAAGATATACTGATAAACAGCACTATAAAAAAGCAAAGAAATATATTATTGTTTTATTAACAGCAAAAGAGACCTACACCCTTTTGCAGTACTCCAGAAATTGCTATTTTATTAAAGGCACTTAGGTGAAGAACAGAATAAGGCCGGTTTGGAACATGGCAATTTTCCAAATGTGCATCTGTGAACTGGGTTTTGACAATGACAAGCAGACTGCATTTCAACCTGAAAGAGACACAGGAATCTCATTAACCATTGTTTACTTCTCCTATTAAAGGAACAACCAAACTATTGTTTTAACAATTAAAGCTCACCTTGGTGAAATAGGGAGGTGTGAATCACATGTTCAGAATGGGATGATAACCCCCATATTCATTATTATGTTTTAGTTCAAAGGTAGTAAATGACTACCACATTTAGTCACTCAGCACTCACCAAGCAGTCCCATTCATTTGCATGGCCCATGAGTGAGTAGCATTCAGCAGGATTGTTTTCTTGACTAAGGCAGGAAGAATTTAAACTCACATCTATAACATTTTTTTCTTATCTTGGAGAAAAAGGTGTGAGAGGAACTAGCATCAGAACTGACCTCATTGTCTTGTCATAATGATTTCTGTCTTTGTGTATGTTTTCATAAAAAAGGAACCATCAGACTGAGAATCACTTTTTTTGGTATTTAGCATCATCTTCATTTCTCTCGTTTTAGTAATCTGAAGAAGTGCATCTAACCTATGAAAGCTCATGACATAATAGATATATTTGTTAGTCTTTATAGTGCTACAGGACTGCTTCTTTTTGATGGCTTTAAAATGTTAGATGGAATATGAAGATATTGGTTTGAGAACATAATCACCTGAAATATAATGTAATTTAAACAGATTGGGATTGAGGGTCTATCAATCAACTTTAGGTCAGAAAGTCTCTGTGTGGTGCACAATCCACATTTTAGCTTGCTTACTGATGGAATCTCTTTCTTTAAATTTCTTGCTATCTAGATATCTGTACTAGTCCTTAGGATTGTTGGTCAGCTAGATAGCAAAGAAAGAAAGAATGCTCAATCCTAACAACACCATGTCATTTCCATTGGTGCTTAATACTAGAAGCTTCATATGAAGCTAAATTTGCAGTCTAATCAATAACCACCTCTCTTTTTATTTCCAAGTTTTCCTAAAGATTTCTATCCATGCTCTATGAATACATTTAGTGTGATGCCAGAATTGCATAGGAAAGTAGATTTACCATTTTCACTGGCCAACTTTTACTCCAGTATCAACACAGAAAATTTCAGGTGAAAGGAAAAGACAAACCAGTCCTTATTACTATCTTCTTAAGCAAAGTCCCATATTTTTCTATATCAGACATCTCCCTTAATAGATTAATAGGATGTATCAGCCATGTACTGGCAAATGAAGGGTTAATGCACCTTTGTTAGCAGAAGAAGTCACACCCCTTCTGTTTTGCTGAGCATGCTCCTGCTGTAACCACAGTCTAAAAGCTGGAGAGGATCGCCACATGGGCTGGCTGCCAGAAGAGAAGGAGATGCACTATGAGCTCCAGTGGGTAGACCATTACCACTCTAAGACTTGGGGGACATCCAGACAGGACTGAACCCACCCACTCTGATGGAAAAAGTCTACCGAACTGTGGATGCCATGCATGCCATAGGATCATGTCGGAAGGGACCTAGGGCCCTATTAGGGGAATGGCACCAGGATAGCATAAAAGTCTCAGTATATTATAGTGAATCCTTGCCAAGCTGGTTGTAAGGCAGTCTCCCATTGACAAGGCCCTGGGTTAGGACCTGGTGGAGAGGGAAGGCCCACTTTCCCCTAGCCTGGCCATCACCCAGCAGGGAGTGGTGGCCTGGCCTGCCAAACGCTAACCCTGGCCTTTAGGCCAAACTACTCTGACCACAGTGGGGAGTACTCTACTCACTCTGGCCATTAGGCCATTATAGCTTGATCAGAAAGGATTATTCTATTGACACTGGTCATTGGATCACAATATCCTGAGTGAGGGGGATTGGTGTAGGGAGGAAGTAAACAACGTGGACACTGATCTGCACAGTCCTAAGATGTGGGACACCTTTAAACTGGTGTGTGGGGCTGTAATATGTTTGTCCCAAAGCCCAATATATGAAGGGTGGATCAGCCTTGCAACAGGCCGAAATTTAATTATGTCATACAAATGTTAATAGCTAAACTAGATATCATTGCTGTCATTATGTATGCTACTGTGTTAGTTACCAATAGGGGAGCCTAGCTAGGTCAAATGACTTGAATCTGATGTAGTTCCATACCCAAGTCTGCCTGAGAGAAACTGCAAACATCCTGTCTATCAAATGAATCAGAACACAATAATGTGACTTTTCCAAAAGATGCAGCCACCAGAAAAAAAAAATGAACAAGAGAATTTTGTGACAATATGAGTTGTTTACCGCACTCCTTAGCTTGGTTTACTGCCACTTTTGTTTTGTTTTGTTTTGTTTTCAATTTTGCCTGTCACCTTTTTCTCCAGATAATTCCATTGTACGTCAAGTCATTAACTCCTGGAGAAGAGGTTTGACTCTTTATTGCCCTCAACCTTGTTTATTTATGGCAGAGCAAAATGGGTGCAAAAGACCATTAAATCAGAATGGAAATTTTCACCCTCTTTGTGCTCATTTTGTACAAATGTAATTGGCTGTATAATGTGAAGATCAATGGAGAATGTGGCCTGACATGCCCACTAGATTACACACCTTAATTTGGTTTTTTTTCCTCCAGTAAAATTCATACATTTATATGAAGCACACAGAAATAGTGAACTCCAAAAAGAAGGACTGCGTATCTTCAGTATGTCTGATTACAACAGTTCAGGTAGTTTAGAGGCAGGAGGTGAGGAGAACGAACAAACAAACCCCAAAGCCTTTAGGAAAATATTACATATTTTGGATGCATGTGTTATGTACTACAGTAAATTTAGGAAGCTTGTCCTGGTAGGGAAGGAGACAAATGGGGCTATATCCAGAGGATCTGGAGAAAGCTAATATACATATGCCAGAAGGGGAAGTTGGTAAGGTTAGTATTGAGCAAGCTGGTTATAGAGACAAAAAACAAAGTGGGAGAAAGAGACAGTCTGGCTTCAGAGGTGCCAAGTACATGGCTAGATGAATCAATGTTCCCACAAAAGAAAAACACACAAACAGTTAGAAAGAAGAGTTCTTATAGCATTATGCTTTATCCCCAGAAAATAAGGCATCTGGTGATTTAGAGCTCTGTGCAAGTTTGCTTTAGATGAGTTGCTGTCAGAACTAATAAAGCTTACTTTTAAAAGCTGCAATTTTAATGTTAAAAATATTTAGGATGTTGTCTTCTGATTCCCAGTTTTTTTCCAAATACACATGGTTTTGCTATTCTTCCTCTCAATGGAGTGGTAGATGTAAAGAGGTAATGAGGGAAACCAGTCACCTAAATAGTAAAGCAATCATTTTAACTAACATAGCTCTCCAAAATAAAGCTAAAGTGAAATCAAATATAATGTAAATTATTGTTGTGGGTTGTAGTGTGATACTAAAATAATACATCCCATTAACTGAGATGCACTGTAGTTTAACTGAGGAATTGTGATGGCTTTTTCACTACCAGCTAACTTCTAGAGAAAATTAGCATTAAAGAGTGTATGCTCTAAGAATGACAGTTCAATGAAACAGCTACATATAAAGCATGTTTCTAATCACGGCTTTAAGGCAATAACACCATGAACTTCTGCTTTTACTAAGATTTAAGGAGGGTAATGCTAATTGATTTCACATTAGCAATGTTCTGATTCACTTTATGAGGTAGTTATTCCTGATTGTAGAAGGGAAGTTTTTCTTTTTGAGTATTGAGGTTAAGAATGAGCTGGGTTTTTTTTCTATTAAGGGTGCTGATTCTCATAGCACATCCGGCACAAAAGAAACTGTGATGAATAAAATAGTACTTTCTCGGACAATATGATAGGAAAATTCTCTAATGCTTGAATGCATTATACTCTAAATTATCCATACTGATTTCCTGTTACATCACAAGGAGCCCTCACTGTAGTTGGGGGAAGAATCTGGAGCAAAATGTACGTGTTTCTTTATCTATGTAAGAATTTCTGCTCACTCCTTTTGAAATCGTTACTGTAAAAGATGTATGCTAACTGTGAACACTAACATATATGCAAACAACTTTACCCACTGGACAAGAGCATTTTCAGAAAGCCATCACCTACATTATGTTTCTCTATGGGGTGAAAGAAAGCTGGGAATTGTGGCGCACAAGATCTTCTCCACTTCTTGGCTAATTTTTAGAGATGTGGAAATTTTCAAGGATGCTGAGAACCTTCAATTCTTATTCCCTGTTGTGGGAATTTTGTGCTTTCAGTAATTTGCAGATCAGGACACATTAGTTAAATGTGCACAAATATGGATTCAGGAGTATGTTATGTACCTAAGTTTGAAGATATTGGCCATTATGGGGTAGCAAGTGGAGAAGGCATTAGACAGGGACTTGGGGGACCTTACTTTGCTTACTGTTTAAGTCACAAATTTGGCTTGAAAGGATTAAATCTACACCATGCCTCTTTTCCCCATCAATGAAATGATATGTCTCTGTATGCCACAAGGTTATTGTGAAGATAAATTCCACTCACTTTCAGATGGCTTTAGGTGCTCCAGTGCTTAGGCCCACAAAAATGCTTGGCAGACATCAGCAGCAGTTATTATAGGCAGGGAGAGGCTGTGCCTCCTCAAACTGCCTATCCTCTCCCCTGCCCATTCTCTGCTCACCAGGGCAGACACCATCCTAATGTTCCCAGCCTCAGTTTGCCCTATCTGGGCCTAGGCAGCCTGCATCTGTCAGGCAGTTAGGTTAGGGTGGCCGGTTCTGGGTCTGTGCTGCCTTCCCTTTACTCAGACCTTGCTATTCAGAATCTTGTGGCTGGGAATGCTGCAGCTCTACTGCCCAGCTGCCTGCAGCCCTGGGTGTAGGGGTTGTGTGGCATTTTCATGGCCCTGCTGCCTGAAGCATGAGGGCTGAGGTTGTGGGGATGCGAATGCTGATGTAGGAAGAACAAAAGCTTCCTAAACTATGCCTCCCCAGCAGAACTCCGGAGTCTGCCTAAAACAGCGAAAGGAGTTAAGCAAAACATTTAACAAACTTTGAAACTCTTCTTCCAACTGTATTTTGATTTGTAGTGTTTCATATTTAATGGCCTGTAAGTTACATGACCTAATATAACATGGCACACTTTCATTGTCTTACGAAAATGGGACAAGGCAATATGATAACATGTGAAATACTCCAGTGGGTGCCTTTGATGAATCACTACCCAGATTCCCTTTACATTAGTTACAGTATCTCTTGCTGAATGAACTGCATTTACAAACGTGAGCTTTTTAACTGAGTCTTCTCTTTCCATAATAATATGCTGTAAATTTCCCTGCTACATTAATCAGAATTTGCTACCTACTGATTTACCTGATTGTGAGCTAAGGTCATCTCTGCAGATACATAGCTGGACTTCCTCTACAGTGGTCTTCTTAATCATGTTTCCCTTAGACTTCTTAGGTTTTAAGGCCAGAACAGATCCATATGATCATTTAATTTGATCCCATGCACAACACAGTCCATAGACTTACAAGTAGTAATTCCTGTCTTGAGCCCATAGTGTCTTTTTCAGCTATATCATATTATCTATCATCCTATCTTTATTTAGAAAACTTCAAGTGATGGAGATCCAATACATCCCTAGGTAAGTTGATCCAGTGGTTAATTACCCTCTTTGTAAACTGATAAATAGGATAATCACAGCTCTCTCTGTTTAGTGTGTGTGCATGTATACCCATAAATAAGATGATTGTGTGTGTGTGTGTGTGTATATATATATATATATGACTTTTTTTCTAACTTCAACTTGTAGGCAAAGGGCCTCATTATGTTTTTGTCTGACAAGCTGAAGAGACATCCATGGGCAGTGCATATAAGAAGTAGGGGAAGGCAATGCCTTCCAATGCCCTGACCACACTCTCCCTCAAGATCTTCCCATTCAGTTTCCTGGATCTGCCTGGATGTTAGCCCTGTACTGCCATGCCTCCCCATGCTCTAGTGTTGGGCAGACTCAGGGGAGAAGGGTTGCCTGCATGCCCTCCCCAAGCTTCTGGGTGGGGGCTCCAGGGTCATAAACCACCCATGCTCTTTGAGGGGGGCACCATGCTCTGTTACAGGGGCTGCCTCTACAGTGGGGGGGCCTTCTTTCCCCTGGGGGCTATGGGCAGCAGGGTCATGATCTCAGCCAGAAGGAGTGTGACTGGGGAGCTCACCACTCCCAGCCCTAGGTTCACTCACTGCCCCTGGAGACATCTATTATCAGAAATCTTCTGCCCAGACAGACACTTACTGATTATGACCAAGCCACTTCCTAATCTTCTCTTGAATAAACTATGTTTGTTGGGCTTCCTTAGATTCCTGTTGTAAAATAGATTTTCTAGACAATTCTTATAGCTATTTTCTGAACCATTTTCTGTTTTCCAACTTTCTTTCTGAAGTGTGGATTCAGTTTTCCAAGTAATGATCCCAATATTGCCATGCACCATGAGTTTAATCTTTCGCTTCTTCAGCTTATACTTCCCTGAATGACGTTTGTTTTCCTAGACGTGGGGTCATACTGGGAGCTCATATTAAGCTCATGTTAAGTGAGACATGAAGAGTAAAGGAGGTCAATGTGAGAAACTTTCCTGTTGACCTTGTTCTGTGAGGATGGCCTGATAAGTTGATTGCAGATTTGTTAATTCTAGCTACACTATTGTAGCTAGAATTGTGGACGTGCCATCTACTTACTTTCCTACTTGCTTTGGACATAGCCTCAGAGAGTGCTGGACATTGCAGACCACATGGCTGTGAGAAAATTCGAGATGGGACAGTGGGGATCATCTTGCCTGGTGTAACTAGATGTGGCTGAGTTACAACAAACAGGCTGCTGAAATCAGAGCAGTTTAGCACAAAGACACTGAGTACAGATTTATATGGAGGCTTGGAGCAGCCAGGCAAGGTCCAGGCAGCAGCAAAGCAATTTAAGGCATCCAGAGTAAGAAGTTAGGCAGTAACATAGGCACTCGCTGGTCTGCATTTCACCCGAGAACATGACAATGTTCTATTTAATTTCTCATCATTTGTATGTTTCTTTTCCATTCAAATGGCCATGTCTCTTAAATAAAAGTAGTATCATAAGAAAACAAAAAGTAATATGCTGCTCTGCTCTACCCTAGTAAATCCCTGAAACATCATAGTAATTTGACAGTCTAGTGGTAAATGAAGTAAGACAGCAGGGCACAAGTTTTTTTTTTTTTTTTAATTGCTATAATGGGATGTGACCTTTTGGTTTCTTGTCAGTAGCATGTGTCAGTGCTCAAAATCTGAACGAAATGCAGACTTTGGAGAGCATGAGAAACTTCTGGGAAGCAATGGAATGAAAATGTGTGGGAGAGCCTTAACTAGCTCAATTATTTGAGGAGGCTGTCAGGTTTCTTAACTCCAAAACACTTCAGGCATGAATCCACTTTAACAAGTGGAAGATGAAGCCATGGTAGCTAATTTTAAGACTCCATACAATCAAGTTGAAACCAGTGCTCTTATTTCTGGCCTCCAGAGTTGTATACTTAGCAAGCCATACTACTGCCTGTGCAGGGAACAGAGCTAATAAGTAATAAAATGACAACCATTGAAGAGACAGTTTTGTGTTTATTCTGCAATATTCTTTTTTGTTTTTTTTTCTTTGAGTATCCTTGTGTAAAGGACAGTATGACAAGGTGGTTGAGAATAACTTACTGACATTTCCTATAAGCTGTCAAGGCTCGGCCTACAGCGTTATCATTTTCCCCTTTATGTGCTTCTTAAAATGAATATACTTTATAAGCTACTTCATTTATTTTACTATGATTTGGCTAAGATTTTAGCCATCTGCTGTAAAATCACATGGACATTTAGTAAATGGCAGAACTGATCACAGTCTGCAGGGTCACCATTTAATTAAATGATTTCACTAGCTTTTTCTTATACTTGCAAGCCAGACATAAATTTGTGTTCGCTGTACCATCTCTTCAGTAATGTTATTCTGAAAGTGTCAGGGGGCACTTTATTGTTGATCTACACCTTGATCTTTTGTAAACCTTTTTGCCAAATTTGTGAATCAAATGAATTCTCTTTCACTGACTCTTGCTCAGTTAGTAAGTTCTGTGAACATTTCTTCTGATATTTTCTGTATAGCCTGAGACAGGGCTGGGGTTAAGATGCATGCAGTGCAATCTAAATACGTACACAAACAAAAAAGACCTCCTAAGGTTTTGAAAAATGATTACCAGTCAGAGATACCATTACCAATAGTTTAAAAGGGAAATTATTCTACTCCTGTCTTATTTACTCTATTCTATATAAGTTTTCATGCCAGCTAAATATCTTCCAATAACACGCTGCGACTAAGCTCCACCGAGTGTGATTCATTTTCTTTCATCATGGATGATCACATTCTGAATATCTGTGTGGTTGTGGCATAACCTTCTTATTGAAGTTGACATTGCATATTTATGACAAAGTAATGTTTCTACTGGCATTACAATTCCTCAATTACAAAAAAAAAGAGAGAGAGAGAGGGAAATAGCTTTTCTCTGTGTGAATGATGTAGCACATGTTTAAATACTTCACAAGATCTCAATTATTTTATGCATTACATGGGCAATTTCCTCACCTTTGATATTTTGCAGGTGTGGCACACATCCCAATTAATGTAATTTGCTTCATCTCCTGGTCCTAGTAGTGATAGGTAAACCCTTTTTTCCCTCCTTCCTCCCCCACCTCTCCACTATATAAACTGTGAGTTCTAAATGTCTACATTAATAATCTGAAGAAGTGGGTCTTACCCATGAAAGCGCATCACCTGATAAATTTGTTAGTCTTTAAGGTGCTATAGGACTGCTTGTTATTTGTGACACTCCACATGTGAACATGAAAGGCAGCTGTTACACTAAAAAGGCATGTGATAAATTTATTCATCATCCCTCTGTGTCCATTTTATTTCTCCTTCATCCACAAATTCACCTCAGCATTAATTTGCACTCACATTCTAGACCACTAAGCAGTTTTGGGCAGCTGTCATTTAAAAAAAGAAAGAGAAAAGAAGGAAAAAAGACAAAAATGATTCTTCCTCTCTCTCTGAAGAAGTGGACTTTCTCCCCTCAATTACACTTTCATAAGTGTCAAGGTAGGTAAGAATCAGTCCTTCTTCATCAACAGATTTTCTAGATATAAAATAATAACAACCTAATCTGTGGTATGCCACCACCATCAGGTATGGAAACGAAGGTTTATTTTCAAGTTTGCTAAACAATTTAAACCAGTGCTTTCCAATTTTATTTGGCCACAGAACCCTTTTAAACTCGAAAGAATTTTGTGGAACTCCTCATAACAGTCTTAAATATGGCTTAACCTCCCTCAGCCCTAAACCCACACTTCAATCCTCAGAATTAACTCGCCTCAGCCTCAAACCAGTCCCCAGCACTAGTCCATGCACCTAAAGAGGCCCCCAGCCCAGCCCCACCTGAACAATCTGTGACCAAGTTAGCTCCTGTCACTACCTCACCCAATATGGTGGACGAACCTGCCTTAGGCACCGCTGCTCCTCTGACTCTAGTCCTGTTGACCCAATTTGATTGGTCATACTATGGAAATGTGAGAGGCCAGTCAGAGCCAATGAAAGGCGAGGACAGTGCAGGAACTGCAGGACCCATCTGGCTCCTTTTCTGAATAGCCATTGCTGAATAGCCCTTGCCCCACCCCATTGTGTGCATGCTGACTACTTTGTGAATGAGGGACTCTCTGCAGCTCCCTGACCTGCCACTGCTGATATAATTGAACTAAATTCAGTTGGTTTAATGGCCAGATCCCTTCCACTGCCCTTCCAGCCATTAAACAAATTAAATTTAGTTCTACTCTTTCAACAGTGGCAGTGCAGGGAGCCACAGAGGAGTGAGCAGTGGCAGCTGATCCCTGATTATTTTCTCATGGAACCTTTAGTTTCATTTTGCTGAACCCTGGGGTTCTATTGAATGCCATTTGGGAAACACTGACGTGGACACACATTTTCCATAGGCAGGAAGTAGCCCTAAAGAAGGCTATTGTCATCCACTTTTTATAAAGCTCTCATAGGAAGCAGAATGGGGACCAAGAACATTGGGCTAGATTAGAACTGTAGACCAGAGGATTAGATGTAGGCTGAAGACTGTGGGGTAGATGGGTTCATAGAACTGAGGATGGAGAAGGAGATCTTGTAGGGTTTGTGGAACTGAATATATATGCCTTAAGGATAGAAAGATCAGGGAAGATTTGGAGAATGTGACAGAATAGATGTTGGGACTGAGGATTGCAAAGAGCTAGGGATATTATAGGTTGAAGTGTGAAAAAGGGCTGGGGTAGCTAAAAATTGTGGAAATTTGAGTCTCAAATTTGATTGATCTGGAAATGATGTTTGGGAGTTACTTTGAGTGGTCACTTGGTGGTTGGGAATGTCTTTTAGAGACAGGAGGATGGTCCAAGTGGAACATCACAGGAAGTGAAGCAAAAACTAGCCCCCTGACTTTCCAGTGATTGGGATACAAATCAAATGTATCAAGTGGCTCCCCTGAAGTTTGGCTCTGATATCAGATTTGATTTTGTGCTTAAGATTGCTCTGGTATGCTAGTCTGTATTACTGGCTCAGGCTCACCTGCACATTTTATTTATTTATTTATTTATGTTTTAATTCTTGTTTCTTTTGATTTTGCGTTACCATTCAAATATGATTTGGAAGCCTTTTTGTTCCTTTTTACTCCCTATGAGGTACTTGCAAAAACATCAGAGAAAATAAGCAGCAGTATCTTGACAGCTCAAGTTAGAGAAGCACACACACACACACACACGTACACACACAAAGCTAATTTGTCAACAGCTCTAATTCCATTGTTATTCATTTTGTTCTGAGACAGCCCTAGTGAAAATAAATTGATTCCATGATTCAGTGGCTGACTTAAATGCACGAAAACACAAGACTGTGGCCTCGAATGTCACTGTGACACAAATCCATTCCTCATCTTGATTACCATGTTTTAAGAAGCACTGAGGATGCATAAATATTTAACTTTACTTGGTGAAACATAGCTAGCTCATAAAATCATTTATTTCACCTCTGGCTTAAATTGTCATTTGATAATTTCATCAATAAAGACAAGATTATGACTGCACAGCAACAAATACTACATACTTTGCTGTACAGTTTACAGCATACTTTTCTGTTATGGCACCAAAATCACTAATAGAACAATCAATCAAATGCATCGCATGTGTAACTCCATTGATTTTTACCATAAACAAATTTGACCTATGATGTATTAAGTGGTGTGACAGAGAGAAAGATCAGTGCATATAATGCGGGCTTTTCAGAAACGTTTAGTGTTGGCCTAACTTTGTTCCCATTGAAGCAAACCGGTGATACTACTAACTTCAATGGCACCAGCTTTAATCCATTGCTGAGCATGTATGAAAAGCTCAGCGTTAAGGTTCTTGGTCTAACTGTTTTGCATACATTGTCCAGATAACCCTGACTTTAACTTTTATGGTGTCTGCCTGGATGGAAAATCAACATTAAATTTTAAAAAAATCATTTAAGGTGGCTTCAGAGTCAATGTTTCCCTGGTGGGCTTTTTCATAGTAGCCTAGACTTGTAAAGTACAGAATGATTTTTATGAAATTTTAATGCATATAGACAGGTGACATCTTAGATATCAAAAAAAAGACAGTTTATTCAAATTAAAATTTTCAAACATATTACATACTCCAACTAAAACGTCCAGCTGTACCATAATAGTAATCCATTAAAGCTTTGGCCCCTGTGGGGATGCTTAAGTTGAGATTTTGTTTCTGAGAGGGAGAGTTTCTTTCTAATCCTCTCTATTTACATAGAGAGTGTACAAAACAACACCATCCCGCATCTGGTCTACTTCTCCCTTACCCTGTGGGCAACCCTGGGAAATAGTTCCCACCTCATGACCTGTATAGGGCCCGCAACAGTTGGAAAGCTCCTTTATTTATTCTTCCATGTGTATCCTTACAAAAGCAGGTAGGAATCCAGACCAGACTGTGTTAATTTTGATTATGGCAAACACTGTTTTTCATCAGTAAACAGGAAAATGGAGGATGTTATAACAATACATCAACACACTGCAAACATCATGTAAAGTCTTCCACTGGTATGAAGATTGCTAGCTTAGTATGGGATTTTTCATATTTTGTGGTCTTTTAAAGCTAGGAAGCAGAGCTACGCTGACAGAAGATGACACAAAGAAGTCAGCCAAAGCAAGTGAAGTGTTAGTCAACAGCTAACCTTGAGGTTAAGTGGTAAGCACTCAGCTGGACAGACATACAAAGAGATCATCTCATGCTGCTGCAGCTTCAGAGACATGCTCTCCAAAGCAGATCAAAGTAAAAGACAGACGCACCAAAACTATGCTTTAAACTATAACACCCTTTTAGTCACTTTATCATTTGTCACCTGGCAACTGGCTATTTCTGTCAGTTGTGCTTCATTCTCAATGAGAAAAATCCTATTCCACCAGCCTCATTCAAGTCTGACAATTGCAGGTATGACATGAAGCTATTTCTTCTGGAATAATTATTGGCAAAAACGAAGAGATACCTACACTCTTCATTTTCAGAAATGAATGAGAATAAACTATTTGAATACCTTTCTGTATGATTCTCTTTTGCTGGCTGCCTCTTTTCCTCTTCCTCCCCTTTAAGTGAAGTTAGTTGTCGTGGAAGGGGCCTGAATCACAGATGAGGACAGACAAGAATGGTATGGAAATATCTTCTATTGGGTCAGCTTCTGTTGGTAAAAGAAACAAACTTTCAAATAGGAGAGTGAATTCCTTTGTTTATGCAAAGAAGTGGGAGAGTGGAGGTAGTAGAAATGTAAGCTTCTCCAGAGCTCTTTGAGGCGAGAAATGTCTCTGACTATGTTTTTGTGCAGTGCTGAACAGGAGGGGCCTCTGATCACTGTTAATCTCCAGCTGCTACTATTCTACAATACTAATAAAATAGCAGTAAGTTACTCCAGTCCTGGACATTTGCTATAAGGATGGTCCTGTCACTGAGGGGTATATAAAAGACATTCAGTAAGTTTTCATTCTGTCGTTGTAGAAATGTAGTTCAAAAACAACAAGAAAATCTACTCATATTACATGCATGTAGCATCTGTCTAGGATACATAGTTCAGAGACTAAAAGAGTAATTTTTTTAAGTTCTTCTGCTCCAGAGGGAGGCAACAGAGTGATAAGAAAAAGGTAGACAAATTAACACCCATTGTCTGTGTCATGCCTGCACACTTCTGCAGCAAGAGACTATTAAATACAAAATTCCTAAAACCGACTTGGATTAATTACAGTGGCAACTATCCCTAATCTACATTCACTTTTTAAGCATGAGAGTTGCATTATAGTCATCTACCTGCGAGAACACAGGGTGGAATAGCCAGTTGAAAAGTCAGGGCCATGAAAATAAAATCAGGGTGTCAGCATTTAACATCCATTTTGTTGAGATGCAGGGTATGTAGGCGCAAGGGAGTGAGAATTGGACCCTATAAACTTATCTTGGATGTGATGGCATGAAATTATACTTGCTACTATTTTTCTATGTTATGATATGCCCACTGTGTGACTACTGAACAAGTTCAGGGGATAAAATTTAAATAATTTGCTGAAGGTAAAGTCCTTTGGACATGATAAATGCCTGAATCTGTGTATTTGGGTGGGGGGTGGGTCTGTCTGGTCACTGCAGTTACTCCAAAGCCCATAGTGATTTCAGCGATAGTTATTCCGTATCCTCCAATTTCCATTCTTACTAACATCATTGCTAGTAGCATTGCCTCTTCCCTGAGTTAACTACACTTACTCACAGATTCGGTGATCACCGAGCAGGAAAATCATGTGATTTTTGCTTTGTTAATATATTTCCTCCTCCCCACCACTTAATTTCAGTGTTAGCCCTGTCCCTGGAACATACAACCCTGATGAAATCTACATATCCTCTTTTCCCTTTTCTCGGTTCATGATGTTGTTGCTTCTAAAGTGTGCTGGGTTTTTTGTTTGGTTTTTTTTCCTGCACACTTGGAAAATTCATCTGTAATTCACCCATCAGTATGTATGAGGTGCCACCCTGTACCAGATCCACGGGATGATAGTATATTATTATTTCCTCACCAATAAAGCCTGGTGTTTTATCTCAAGCAGTAAAGGTAAATGTATTTCAGTTTAGAGGTCTTAAATTTGATCCCTGGTGACAGTCAAAAAAGCAATTGTCAGGCATCCATTTTTCTGGGAATATAGTAGTCCAGGACCTAATTATTTCTTACTTCAATTATTGAGTTCTCTTTGTTCTTGAGAACCTGGATTGTCACCTTGCCCCAGATGAGGGCAAAGCACTTAAAAGTGGCATAACATTTATTTAAAAATGTATCAGTTTATCATAAGACCATAAGAGCCGTCACACTTGCCTGACCTGGTTAGACATGATGAAAAGCCTATTTGCTATTAATGAGCTTGTAGTCACTGCTGTATAATTTAGACTCAAGGGGGTTCACAGGAGATGGGGCTCTGACTGGGAGCAGCCCCCTGTCTTTCAGAAATACCTTCAGTTCTTTGGATTGATGCTGGGAGTGCAGATGCTCTTGAGGAATCTTCCTTCTGTGACTGTCTCACTGACTTTCTTATCCATCAAGCTCAAAACTGAATGGTCTTGTGTGTACAACAGACTGTTCAACTTTAGTTGGAGTTAATCAGCTCTTTCACTGTACCCTGGCTCATTGTAAATCTGATCATTCCCAGCACTGACTGATCACACCTATATTGCAGTGTTAAACAAGTGTTCTTTAATCTTGTTACTGACTGAGTAACTCTGTACTACCTAATCTTTTCTATTTTATGCTCATTTGCTCTGATGCAGGCCAGGGAGGCAAAGGCCACCAGTGAAAGCATAAAAAGGGCTCTGTAGATGATCAGGACAGTGCAAGTTCACCATGTATTTCTCTACTGACAACCTTGCTAAGGCTCAGAGGGATGGTCTTGTCTCTCTTCAGATAAGGAGCTTGAAGGTCTTGCCCCCACTTCAAATTGTACTAATAATACCAGAACTGGGAATAGCTGCCTTAGCATTCCACCTATCACACCCTGCCTGGTTTTGTATTTAGTACTGCAGCATTTCCAGCTATGCCTCCTAACATAGCACAGTAACATGATAAATTGAATGGAGGGGAAACTGGAGTCAAGCTAAGCCTCCACATGCATCTCCTGGTTCAGCTCTTTTTCTGATGATAAGGCCCCTTCAGATGTAATTATGGATTCAACTACTGTTGACCCCAGACCCTCTGTAAGCCAGGACAATGGCCAACAGACAGGATCATCAAAGGAGTGGGGGGCGCAAACAGGGCAGTTGCCCTCAGGCCCCTTTGAAACGCCACAGCACTGCAGTCCAGGCAGCGCTGAAGGCTGACTGCCCGTGGCCCCATTCCTGTCATTCATTCCCCTCCCCCATTGCACTGGGGCTGTAGTTTAAGATATAGTTTGAGTGAGGATTTTTTATACTATAACCATAGGTATTAAGAAGCCATGAAAGTTTAGCTAACTTAGGCTCAGAAAGGGGCTACTCCTTTCTATCTTTCCTGTCAGCAGTACTACAAGCAGGCTGCCAGTCAAACATGGCATGTGGGGGCTTTTTGCCAAATGTTTTCCGCGAGAAAGTTTAAGGTCATATTCGTAATGGTGAGATACATGCGTAAATCTTCTCTATTGAGGGTACATTTCTGACACCAATCGGTGACCAAGTTTCCCCCACCAGAAAAAGCTGTGAAATTACCAACTGAATTGAGATAAAGGTCACTCAATGGTATTTTCCCCTCAACCTTTTATCAGAAACTTGGTCCTAGGAAACATTCAGATTTAGATCATTAGGAAACTTGGGGTGTCAGCAATTGTCAAAGACTTTATGAGGTCAGACCCTAATTTAATCATTATGTGGTAAAATAGGTATAAAAACCCTTTGCTGTTTGGGGAGGAGGGGCCCAGACGGATCCGCACCAGAGGAGTGCTCCTCACCCCAGTTGGCTCTCACTCTCTCTATCTCTGTTATCTCTTTTGATCTTCAATATCTTTCCTGAAACAATCTTTTGTTTCTCTTCTTTAACCTAAACATTGCAATAACTCCTTCCTCACCGGCTGAAGCGAGCTGGTCTCAGCTTCTAGAGGGTTCAAAGGAATCAGTGAGTATAGTATCCTGCTTGCCTAGCATAAGTTTAAACCCTAAGTGCAGTTACTTAAGTTACTAGTATTGCTTTAGAATATGGTTAAGTGAAATCCTTTGATTGTAACCAGATACTGACTGAGTGATACACCTTCAGTCTGCATTTGTTAAGGGCTGCTTAAATATTATCATGTTGCTAAATAAACAAACCATAAGTGCTGCTAAAACATATTGTATGTGTAATCACTTGAAGCCCTGAAAAACTCACCTCTAGCCTGAGACAGGCTCTGTCTCAGACTCCCTTGTTAATTCAGGAGAGGTGCTAATTTACAATCTTTTAATCTTAAGTCAAATTGGTGAGCCTTCCCATACCCATAAATGCTACTACCTTTACCCCTGGGTCTACAGGGCACACCCCAGCACAACTGCCAAAAAATGAATGGGATAGCTTCTGACTATTTCATCCACTGTTTGCACTGATTTTGAGAGTATAAAAGTGCTAAAACTTCTTTCTATTCCTGTAGGTCAATGAGAATCTTCTACTTGAAGTGCAACTCAGACATGCTGAGCATTGCTCCTTCCCATCACCCCTCTATCCTCTGATAAGGTTATTTGAAACTCTCATTCAGTTTTCTCCCTTTTGGGACACATGCTAAAAGAGATTTGCCTGTGAAACAATTATGAACCTTTACAAACATTGCAGGTTTGAAGTGGGTATTCTTCAACAGAACATTAACATCAGGAAATATTTACTCAAGTTTGTTAGTGTCATGAGTTAGCAATAGGGTGACCAACCACCCCAAATTTGGTGTTATGGTCCCATATTTCGGATGCCTAAAAAATATCTTGACTTATTTTTTAAAAAGGACTAATTGTCTCGAATTTAGGTACTCGGGGGCTGGGAGTGGGGGCAGAACAGGTCCTGCCATTTTCCCAGGGCTCTGGGTTGGGAGTGCCTGCAGCTGCTACTTCCCCAGGGCTCCAAGCAGGGAGAGCCCATTTCCACTGCTTTTCCAGGGCTCAGGGTGGGGCAGCCACCACTTTTCTGGGGCTCTGGGCCATGAGCACCCATGGCCGCTGCTTCCTCAGGGCTACAGGGGTAGGGAGCACCAGCTCCACAGGGCTTGGTGAAGCTGGGAGGAGATGCCCCTCCCCTCATATATCCCTACCCCATATTTGGAACAAGGAGGCATGGTTGCCCAAATTAGCAATAAATTCCATTTCATTCTTTTTGGTCTACTGCTCACTACCTTGGAATTATTTTTAAAAGCATACTCTTTTGTAATTCAGCACATAGGACAAAAAACTATTGTACTGAAATATGAGCAGTCTTCATTAGAGTTCCTTCACATTAACATAAACAACAATGCACTGACTATAGATATAAAAACTTAAGATTTTAAGATATAACTGGTTGATATTTTCATTTTTAATATTTTATTCTCTGTCTTCCTGGGTTCTTCCATATGTGCCTGCTTAGTGTAGACTGTTGCTTGCCTTATCAGGCCTATTCCCCGTTACTCACAGACCAATACAGCAGACAGTGTAATGTTGGCTTATACATGCAACTGAAAATCCTGAAGTTAAAAGTTATGTCCTAATGGTGGAAAAGACTAAGTCTATATCTACACTACAAGATAAACTTCATTTTTAATAAATTTGATTTTTAACTTCCTTCTAATAAACTCAAATTTAAGTGTTCACAAACCTTTTTAAATTTGACCCATCATTGTTCTGTATTGAGTTTTTGTGTTCCAATGCACTATTCAAATTTGACAGCATGAGCAGCTCATTGTGGTTATGTATCCCACAGTGCCTTAGCCCTGGTTGCTTGTGAGTGTTTCATGTTAGAATCCCAGAATGCAAAACACTGTTCTAGAATTCAGAGCACCCAGTTACAGAATTTAGCCCTCCCCCAAACTTGCCCAGGTTTCTTGTGCCATGCATCCTCTGCAGACATTGGCATAGTGGTAGGCAGCTGTGCTATGAGCTCTGTCCACCCCTGCCTGGTTCAGTCAGCTGTGCATGAGGACCTTATATTTGCAGGCTTGGGCTCTGCATATTTCTAATTCAATCAAAAATGTGCAGGCTTCCTGTGATCTTCCTGTACACCTGGATAGAGAGCAGAGGAGAAGGAAGCACCCATACATGAAGGGTCACCAACTAGCACTTCCATACCAGCTTTTATTCTAAATTTTAAATTCAAAATTGATGCTATACCCATCCGGTAATATCAACATTTTGTTATTGGTATTAGGGCTCACTAGTTGAAGCTAATGATTTTCACAGTGGAGAAAGTGATGTTTTAATATCGAGCCAACTCCCTTAAATTTGATTTTATCTCATAGTCAATATTAACACAACATAGACTCTTGCTATCCCAAAAAGAGAAGTGTTTCCATGTGTGCAAAAATTCAGAATATGCAAAGGATCAAATCACTTGCAGATTCGAAATTGCTGTCTTCTCTGGATTTTAAACAGGAATAAATTTGACCTAATTTTCCTCTTCTCTTTAATACTAATTATTTCATACCACAGAAAAATGTATTCCTGTAATAGAAGCACACAGAAGAACAGCTAAGAGTGGTTGAGAAGCCATTACAAACACAACACTTTTTGGAATCATGGGTATGTGTTTTAAAAATGCCTACCCTACAAAATAAAATATTCTTCCCCAGAAAACACTGGGCATTTTAATTTATTGGATTTTTTGGTTTGTTATTTGACCATGGTTCTCCAAGAATTTGTAGACTGATTTATCAGACTGCTCTGCAGTTGACCCCAGAAAGAAAACCAGTTAAAGAAGCATATAAAAGCTAAGTCCTATTTTAATATTTCACTGAAATATTCCTAAATTTACATATCAAATATCTTTTATTGCTGTGAAGTCCCACTGCAGCTTTGTTGCAGAGAAGATAAAATTACAATATGTTGGTACACAGTGCTGCTACTCAATTTTAATTCATAGGATAGACAGGTACATAGGAGGCAATGCATTTTAGCAGTAAATAAGGGGTGACAGGTCATTAGACCAAATTTACTGCAATAGCAGATAGTAAGGAAATGGTACAGTTGAAACACAGTAGCACTTTGTTAGATGACTTCCCCAATGGTTAACTAAGATTAATCATTACAACGCACACCAGGCTTCAGAATATTTCTGTGTGTTTTGTGTGTTTGTGTGTATGCTTGTGAATATGAGGAGAGAGAGAATGGATACAGATATGATGTACAGATCTTCATAAAATTTACTAGTGAAAGGTGTGGTTATTATTTAGCTGTTTGGGATTTTTTATAAGTACATTTCATTTCAAAAGGGACCCTTTCTATTTTTGAGATGTAGATGCAAATTCCTTTACCAATACACCAAATAGAAATTGAATTTATTCCATCATATTCTTTAGTATGGATCTGAAAGAATCCTGCAGCAATTTGTGCAGTAAGAAGCAGTGTGCATAAAACTCTTGAAGTCCATCTGATTTGCCCAAGTCCCCAACTGCCACCACATTTGAAAAGCTCTGCTTATCAGGGGTAAGTTGAAAAAGGAGCAAGTTTTCTGCGAAGACAAGTGATTAAGTGCAGTCCTCAGCATGTGTCCCCCCCTTGTATATCACTCCTGATACCTAGTCAGGAATAATTTGGCACCTCTCTTCACTTCAGGTTCAGACCTCCCATTCAGGCTGGGTCTGCATATATTTCACCAATTACTTGCATTTGTAACACTTCATACAATAGAGTATGATGGAACAAATCCACAGCTCAGCATCTGACCCCAAGAAGTTCCCCTATGGGAGAGACTTTTGGAAGAAAGAATCAGTATAAGATCCAGCTACACCCTGCATTCTGTCTCCCCACCATCTCCCAGTCCTCACCACAGAGGTAAATGCTCTGGACACTGCTGCACAGGAATCATCTGCACAGAAGTGGACTGGTTTTGCTGCTAAGTGAGTACCGTTTTCCATACAGTATTTGGAAAAAATCCAGTATCTATAAAATTAAATATTTTCAATAACTATTCAAAACATTTTTGAGAACAACAAATAGAATTTTTTTTATTTATAAGTACATCTCATTTACAGCCAAGGACATTTTGCTCAGCTTTTCATAAAAATTAATCAAAGCAAATGTACCCTCTTGCTCATAACTTTCCTAGAAGTTATTTAATGTAAAGACTGCACATGCCACTTCTTTAAAATGCTGTGTTAAGATTTTGCTGTTATGTGGTTGTTTGTGTCTCTGCCCACTGTAGGAGACTTAAGAATCCATATTTTCCTTACATTAGTCTAGCAACCAAAATGTATAGAATCAACGTCACACTAAAGCTGCGTCTACACGTGCACGCTACTTCGGAGTAGCGGCACCAACTTCGAAATAGCGCCCGGCGCTATTTCGAAGTTAACTTCGACGTTAGGCGGCGAGACGTCGAAGTCGCTAACCTCATGAGGAGATAGGAATAGCGCCCTACTTCGACGTTCAACGTCGAAGTAGGGACCGTGTAGACGATCCGCGTCCCGCAACGTCGAAATTGCTGGGTCCTCCATGGCGTCCATCAGCTGGGGGGTTGAGAGATGCTCTCTCTCCAGCCCCTGCGGGGCTCTATGGTCACCGTGGGCAGCAGCCCTTAGCCCAGGGCTTCTGGCTGCTTCTGCGGCAGCTGGGGATCTATGCTGCAGGCACAGGGTCTGCAACCAGTTGTCAGCTCTGTGTATCTTGTGTTGTTTAGTGCAAGTGTGTCTGGGAGGGGCCCTTTAAGGGAGCGGCTTGCTGTTGAGTCCGCCCTGTGACCCTGTCTGCAGCTGTGCCTGGCATCCCTATTTCGATGTGTGCTACTTTTACGTGTAGACGTTCCCTCGCTGCGCCTATTTTGATGTTGGGCTGAGCAACGTCGAAGTTGAACATCGACGTTGCTGGCCCTGGAGGACGTGTAGACGTTATTCATCGAAATAGACTATTTCGATGTCGCAACATCGAAATAAGCTATTTCGATGTTGGCTGCACGTGTAGACGTAGCCTAAGGGAAGTAACTTCCTATTTCATCTCTCCCTGGTGTGTCTATATCTATTACAACTACTGGTTCAAGGGATTTCCTGTCCCATCTGGGTTTCTGCTGATATGGCTGAATCACTATCACTTTTCCCCTTGATGGTTTCAACATGTTTTTGTATTATGTTGTCAAAATCATCAGGTTCAATTTTATGTGTTGCAATAATTCTTTCTCCTTTGCCTTTGCATCAAAAAGTAATAAGGTCCCTCTGCCCCTCATTCTTGGTCCAGCGAAGGAGCTAAGACAGTGCCTTTGGGACTGTAGTAGTTTCTTTTTTTTTTTTTTTTGACCGGCAGGAATGATGCACATTTTCATGGCAGATTTAGGATTTATTATCTGTCTTTGGGAGTGAAATGATGAACCTCTCCTATGTTATGTAGTTGAGTTTGTCAGAAGCCGTAAAACCAACCTAAGGAATAATAGTGGATTGCTAGTGCCCATTTAGAAGCAGTACTGAAATTGTGAGTTTTATTTTGAGAAAGAAGAGAATACTAGGAAGTACACTGACCTATGCTCTTTTAGAAAAGAAAGAGAAGCTTGTAGTTAAGGCAGCAGGCTGAGACTTGAGCAATCTGACTTCTCTTTTGCTTCCTTCATGAACTTTTGTGACCTCAGGGGAGATTTTAAAAGGCACAAATGACAGGCGATAGGGAAAACAAAATAATATTTATGTGCTTAACTGTCACTTTGAAAATCTCTTTGAAATTCTTCTTACTCTGTAACAGAGGGAAGGTGGGTCCATCCCACAAAAGTTCATCGCCTAATAAATTATTTTGTTAGTCTTTAAAGTGTTACTGGACTGCTTTTTTGTTTTCTCGCTCTCTGTGTGCCTCATCTCCCATTCTGTATAGTGTGAGTATTACTACTTTCTGCGTCTCACCCTATCTTTGTCTTAACTTTTGAAAATAAACTTTACTGGTCAGGGACCAGATATATCTTCATATGCTTGAGACCAGTGACTTGAATAATAGCATCCTGTCTACCCTATCATATATTAATGATTCTTAGGAGATGATTCAAGATTCACAAGTTCCAATCCCAGACGGCTCATGAGGTGCAGTGCACCTCACAAATTCTTTCTGAACATCCAGTCTACAATCTGAGACCCTGGTTCTCTTCACTGGTTTTATACTGTGCCCATGGCAATAGAGACATTCCTGATTTATACCCTTGTATGTGTGTTGAGAATCCATATGCTTCAACCTCAGTTTTTCACATTCACTTTCCTACCAGTAACAGGGTATGCATGAGTGTGTGGAGGGAGTAAATTAACAGCTTATTTAAAAACAAAACAAAACAAAACAATGAAACAAAAAACCAAAAAACCCAAAAAAGAAAAAAGAAAACCAAAAACCCCATTGCTTTCTTATTTCTTCAGTGTTAAAAAAAAATAACCTTTTTGTGTTTTGTGTTTAAACCTAGGTGTTGTAAAGTCATTTAGAACACAAATCTAGAGGTTTTTCTGATGAATATATATTTTTTAATCTTTGTGTTGAAAAGTTCACAAATGAGTCATATTGGCTTGGTGCATTTCTAGATATATATGGTTCTAATGGAAAGTAGATATTTCCATTTTGTATTTGGAAGGAAGTGTGAGCATGAATGTATCCCATATGATACTGTAGATAGAAAGGAAAATTTACTTTCTCTAACAAAGAGAATTTAAGGGAGTAACTGCTAAAATTCAAAATTTTCAAATGAACAATCTGAGATAACTCTCTCCATGGCCTTGTCTACACTAGTCCCCTCTTTCGAAGGGGGCATGGTAACCAACTCAATCAGGCAGCACCTCATTAGCACAATGGCCATTGCCAAAACTTTGAAGTTGCTAACTTTGAAGTGCTGACAGGAAGTGTAGCCACAGGCACTCTGAAGTATGTGCCAAACTTCAAAGTTCCCTTACTCTCAAAACTGTTCTACCATTATGGCGCCCACTTTCCTATTGCTTGTCTGTATAATCTTTGTCTTGTTTTAATTGTCTCTGTCTGTTGTATAATTAATTTTGTTACATGTAAATCTGTTAAAGTGGTGGGATATGATTATGATATGATAGATAATTCTGTTATGGTATGTTAAACCTGGTTATTGAAATTTTATTTGTTATGTAGCTATGCTGGACTCAAGTTTCACTATACAAATGGGGGTCCAAAAGAAAGATTTTTGGGAACCTACTCTAGGACACAGATCCAAGGTCAGAAATGTCAGAGGTTAACCCTATGCCAATGTCACCATGCAGACTCTGGAGTCCCTGGTGGACCTGATCTTGATCAGCCATCAAGAAATGTTCATCTATCTTGTTGGGAGTGGTGAGCATTATATGCTTAGTGTGTGCATTCTGTGTTTTGATGATTGTTAAAGTACATTGGAGTGCATGAACTACAGAACGATTGCCCTAACGAGTCATCTAGGCAAGGTGCTGATGAAGATACTGACTGGGAGACTAAGATCGCAAATAGAAGAACATATGGCAGGTGAGCAAGCAGTGTTCAGAAAAGATAGAAGTACATATAGCAGATATTGGCACTAAGACTGATAGCCGAAAAAGCTCAATGAATGAACAAGAATGTATACACTCGCTTCATCGATTTTCAAAAGGCATTTGACAGTACAGATCAGAAAAAGTGACTTGGGTTGTGTTGGAGTCATACGGAGTGGATAGCAGACTAATATGGTTGTTGAAGGATATCAGTGACAATGCAGAGGCAGTGGTGAGAATATGCGTGGAGTTGGGAAGTTGGTTTAAAACAAGTAGAGGTACGAGACAAGGAGATCCAATATCACCAAGTATCTTCATCACACATCTGGAGACAGCAATGGAAAAGATCAAGGAAGAGGTGGAAGCGATATCTGTGCAAGGGAAAAGAATTAACAACATGAGGTTTGCAGATGATATAGTTATCATTGAGGAAGATGAGGAGAAGCTAGCGAAAATGGTGCATGTGTTAAACGAAGAAGAGAAGCCGTATGGGCTGATTATGATCATCAATAAAACAAAAGCAATGGTATTTGGAGATAAGGAAATAGGAAGGAAGATCAGTGTTGATGGTATTGAACTAGAAAATGTAGAGAAGTTCACATATCTGGGGAGCAACATAATGTATGATCTAGACCGTAAGAAGTACACAGTGACTAGAATAGTGAAAGCAAGAGTGAGTTTGAAGGTGATGGATAAGATCTGGAAAAGCAAAGCCATTAGCTTAAGAATGAAGCTGAGTATCTTGAAAATATGTGTATTCAGCAGCGTGCTGTACAGATGTGAGACATGGGTGATAATGAAAGATTCGAAGACAAGAATATTGTCTTTCAAAAGGAGTAGTTATAGAAAGATTCTGAGAATAAGATGGATGCAGAAGGTTACCAATGATGAATTATATAGAAAGATACAGCCGAAAGAGAACCTAATGCAGAAGGTTATAAAATGGAAGTTACAACTATTGGTACATGTTTGCAGAATGAACGACGAATGAAGAATCAAGACCCTGGTATTTGGCATGAAGGACAGTTTGAATAGGAGAGGCAGACCCCACAGAAGATGAACAGGTGATATAGTAGATTGGTGCGGAGCTAGTTTACAGAAACTAAGCCACTCTGCAATGGACAGGGAAAGATGGAAGGAAATAATGAGAAAGGTATCAGACACCAAAGGGTGCTGAGCCCACGGTTATTGATGATGATGATGATGACGACAATAGTTTCAAAGACCAAATCTCCCAACTGTGGTCCAAGAATTCACAGCTGCTGGCTTCCCTGGATGCATTGCTGACAGTGGAGTGGTGGTTTTGGACTCATGAGACCAGCACACACTGGTACAACCACATTGTTTTGGAGTATTGGGACAGCCAGCAGTGGATGCAGAACTTTCACATGCACAAATCCACTTTTGTGGACCTTTGTGATGTGTTTGCCCCTGCCCTGAAGGACAGCGACTCAAGAATGAGGATGGTTTTAATGGTTCAGATGTGAGTGGCAATCACACTGTGGAAGTTTGCAATTCCCAACACTTATTGGTTGCGAGCAAATCAGTTTGGAGTAGGCAGATGTAACCTTACCTTATAATCCTAACTCCATATACTATAATTACTTATGATAGATAACAGATTTATAGTTTTGTGAATTTTTACTTATTATAATTGACTCTGTTTTCTGCTAGGTACTTTATTTTTCTGTTCACTAAATTGTAAGAAGCTGTAATATTTTAAATATAACAAGCTTGAATATGCTCTGTTACGATACACATTCTTTGTTCTTGCCAGGCTGCAATTATGTAAGTTTGTGCCTGTGTGTGTGAATGAGAGAAGGAGTGGACATCAAAGGACCTTCAATACTTAGAATATCAGAGGTAGAGATGAGGACTCGGGGAAAACCAAAACAAGGCAGATTGACTACCTCAAAGTTGGAGGCTGACAAACCTTTTGATGAAGAATGGATAAGGACTTTCCAAAGAGACCAACACCTTCATACCCTCAGCATGCAAGGCAACACCCAGATGAAGTTGCACCCAGAAGGACTGCTGGAAATTCTGGGAGCTGTTGGAGTGTTTGAAATTTTGGGTGCTGTTTGAAATGCTGAGTGATTGAATAAGACCTGATAAAGTGGAACATGTGGACTTCTATGAGGGAAAATCCTGTAAAAGTGGAGTGTCTTGTCTTCGTCTTTGGGTTCTGTCCTGCTGCAACATGGAACACCAGTCCTGACAGAAAGAACTTGGCTCAACTGTCCCATTTCTGATCTATCTGGTCAGTAGGTCAGGGTGGGCAACAGACTGATAACTATAACATCAACAGGATGTGTGTGTGTGTGTGTGAAAACATATGCTGCTTTGCCTATATTGTTTAATAAATGTGGCATGGTGCCTTATCCTCCTGAAAAAAAGATATCATGTGCTTCTTTTAAGCATAACAGAGATCTACTGTGAGCTTCATGGTGATGCAGGTGTCCCATGTAATCAGTCAGTGTCTCCTCAGGAAGACTGGGACCATGGGAGATGTACAAACAATATTGGATGCAAATTCTATGCTTCTGCAAGTTGCCAAAGAAGACATCACCCTCCTAAAACTAACAGATATGGAGAAAGAACACCTGCTGCATGACCAAAAGCCTGGAAAATTTACTAAAATGCTGTGTGGCTCCAGGACACCAGATTGCTATCTGGCAGCCTGGCGTGGCAAGGTGTGCTACTGTGGAAGATGCAACGAGTCAGGCTTGCTCAAGAACTTTGTGAAAAAAAATACAAGAGTGTGTGGATGAGTCCTTCAAGATGTCCAAAAAGAAGAAGCCCTCCATCCCAAGAAACATTAACACACGGTTTTGAGGAGCACACAACCATAGCTGGAAAAACTGTACCCATACATAACCCTATAGCTAAACCCACCCACAAACCACTTCTGCAAGGGAACACCATGGAGGGACCCACCAAGGAGGGGACCAGTTCCAGGCCTATGCCAAGGAGCTTCTGGCTGTCTAGTACAACTTCCTCTGTCCCCTGCTCATTACCTCCTTCCTCCTGGCTGTTGCTGTCTTCCTCCAGGCCACCCTGCTCCTCTGTGCTCACCCTGAACTGCACATCAGCACCTTTAGAAGTGTTGTAGGTCAGATTGGGCTCTGTCATGGGGTTGCTCCCCTTAAGCATGTGCAGCTGTTTATATTATTGGCACATATGTGGAGCTGCCCCTGACCAACGTTTGGTTTCCCAGACTTTTTGATAGGCCGGCCAGAGTTCTTTCACCTTCACTCAGAATTGCAATGAGTCCTGGGAGTAACCTTGGGTAGTCCTCTCATGTGACATCTGATCACATATTGCCACATTTCTCTTGGCCACCAGAAGTCTCTTCACCACCAATTGATCTCCCCAAATTGCAAGAAGATCTAGAATCTCCTGGTGGGTCCATGCTGGGGCTCTCTTACAACCCTGAGAAGTACTGGGCAGATCACTGCCTTGAGTGATCATGATTGCAGTAGATAGCTAATGATGTAATTGCTGCTGATGCGGTGAGATGTGATGGGCAAAGGAATTTTTTTCATAATGGGCACCCTTTATATTTGCCAGACCGGGTGCTGCTGAATTCCAATTCATTTTCTAATTCAAATTCAAATTCAATCAAAACTTCACAGAGTTTCTGTGACCTTCCTCCTGTGCAGCTGGATGGAGAACAGTGTACAACGAAGTGGCCATACATTGTGGGTCACTGTGTAGCTTAGTGAGATACATGTAGGACACTTCTGGAGGCTAATAAATTCAAGTTAAGGGGCTGGCTCTTCCACACTAGCCTTGATTTGAGATTTTAAATTCAAATTTGATGCTATACCTGTCCTGTAATATCAATATTTTGTAATCAGCATTACCGCTCAATAAACCAAGACAATAGTATTAACTGTCAAGAGAGTGACATTTTAATATCGAGCTAACTCCTTGAAATTTGATTTTATCTAGTAATGTAGACACAGCCTCAGTATAATGTACTGGCAAAAAGATTTATGCAATCCTTCAATGTGGAGTAGCACTTCAGAGTACCAAACACCTTGGGAATGGAGGTTGTTTGTAACTCTTAACAGAAATCATGGTTCTTTCTCAAAAGTTTACATCTGAAAATTGGATTCATGTGGCTTTGAATCTTTACTATGCAGAAGAAACATGTTGCTTATAACCATCTCAATTTCAATGAGAGAAGGAGAGAAACAATGTTCCCAACTTGTCAAATCTTTCTTTAAAACTTGATCTTTATTTTTAGTAGTTTATGCTTAAAGCAGTACTGTGCAGTGTTTGCTTTTGGGGTGGGAGGGATTCTGCTTCTTGATTGCATATTTCAGTTCCAAATGAGGTGAGTGGTTCACCAAGCAGTTTGTCTCACGTTGTACTGTATAAAAAAGTGAATGTCAGTTAGAAGTAGGGAACTGATCTCCATATAGCTTTGGTAAGACCTCTGCTGGAATACTGTGTCTGGTTCTGGTGTCCACACTTCAAGAAATATGTAGAAATACTTCAGTGAATCCTAAAGAAGCCACTAAAATTATCTAGAAGGTAGAAAAAAAAAAGCCTTACAAGGTGAGGTTTAAAGATCTCAGCTGTTGTGTATTAGGTCATAACGACAGATCTTCTTGTTGTCATGGTAACCGAGTTTTCTCATTAAGGCTTTAGCCCAGCTGGTTTTGGTTGCTTGTAGCTTGTTCCGTTTGATGGAATAAATGGAAAACTTGAAACTGATGCCCCTCTCTGTGTTCAAGCAATTTGTTCCTAAACTCGGTGACTCCAAACAACATAACATCGATCTCCTCAGCTTATCAAAGGAAAGTTTGGGAGTGTCAGCCGATGGCTGGGTACAGGTGCCCCAAGAGTCTGCTGCATGGAGGCAGTATGACTCAGCGCCCAGCTTTTACTGCACCTTACCACTGACCAGGCTGAATATAGCCAAACCGGCTAAGGTTCTTTGTTTGTGTTTGGCCGAGTTACAGCAACTAGAAGGAGTCAGGCTGAAGCTTAAACATGGTTACTATTTATTACAAATCAGAAATGAAAATCTTAACAGTTACAGAATTATATAAATTCTTAACGGTTACAGTTGCAGGAAAAGTTAGATAAAATCTTAACAGTTATGCTGTTATTGCTCTATTTGCTTAGCTACTATAGTAGGATGATACAAAGGACATATCAATTAGAGAAAAGTTACCCACTTGAGGACCAGATGCCTCAGACTAAAGAGCTCTTACTATTAAATGTGCCCCCAAAAAAAACATTGCAGGTATAATTCTCACCCCTGCATCCTTCAACTCCAGCATAGCCAAGGTCGTTCACTGAATCCCTTGGGAAGAACTGTACGAGAAAGGGGGTCCCCTAGATCCTCAGGAGGCAATAACCTTACCCGACCGGCAGGCACAGGAAATTGGAGCTCAGTTACAGGAGGCTGCTGGGCCCCTCTTTATACCCCTTGGGGCACGTAGGTTCTTCCTTATCTCAAGGTACCAGTTGTACTGGTTCGTCTTTGTGACACCAGCACTTACAAGGCAGTTACACTTGTAAGGACAGAGATAACTAAATTTATAGAAACGGGGCAAACTTTCACACAGGCAGAAAAGTTCCCCTCCTGTGACCAAGTGTGGGCGGATCAACTATCGATGCCAGCCAAGGGCAGCTTGAAGCCCCAAGGCCGACAGCTAGCCTGTTAGCCCTCTTATCTGTCCAGGGTCATGCTGACATAGCACATCTGTGTTTGTGAGGCACCAACAGACAGTGTGCTCTCAAAACATTCCAAGATTGTGCAGTCTCTTTGTGCTGTGTGCTCTGAGGCAACTAAGAGGGGCAGGCAAAATGCAGTAGAGCAGAGGGATTCTGTCTGGCTACAGAGTGACATGATCAATGTATCTAAACTTGTAAAACTTCTTATGGTGAGGGCACATTTGAACCTTGCTGCTGAAGGTATAACAAGATATGGTGCCTGCAGACTCAAGTTAGACAATTTCAGTCTTTAAATAACATTCAATTTCCTAGTAGTAAGAATAATTCATATTTGGAATGGCTTACCAAGAGAAGCAGTAGAGCTGTTGTCCACATGTACCTTTAAAACCAGATTAGGTATCTTTCTAAAATAAATGATTCCATCTGTGAGTGTGAGAAATTCTACAGTTTCTGCGTGCATGCAGGCGTGGTCTCTTCTGTCCTTGCAGTTTTTCAGTTTTCATTGAATTAAACAATTAAAATGTTACACGAGAAAATCCAAAGAAAACTAACCTTTTCTGACAGAAAATAGACAAAAATTTTCAACCACCTCTCAAGATAAGCTACAGCTGCCATGATGAGAAAAGTTAAGCCTGTCATAGTTTTTTCATATTAAAAAAGCAAGTACAATTATGCTTTTGTGATAAGTTTGTCTAATAAGTACTTCTTGGCTTCCAAATTTTCCCTCAAAGACATTTAACTTTTTGAGTGACACAGTTTTGTATGGTGTCATTGAGTGAGTGCAGCTGGCTTTCCAGATTCAGTTTTCCAATAAGTACTAAAGAAAAAGGCTAATGGTACATTAAAAGTTCAAACCAAAGTCCCGTTGTTATTTGTCCAATATGGCAGAGCAAATCCTTGTTACAGGTAGGAATCCTAACTCACAGTCTCATGAATGAAATGAAAAGATTGCCGGAAAATAACCCTTGAAGTTAACAGATAGACCTGTACCATGTGACAGGGAACTAGGCTTCAGTAATCCTGACCTATGTCATGTGACTGAACAGGGACTAAACATGAGACTCTTAACAGAACTTCAGCGTGCCATGTCTTCATTAAATCATCCTCTCTTTATTTTTGAGTTTGTTTTTAATTGTATTTATCCCATTCCCTACCTTACCATTCTTCTCGATGTACTATCAGCTAGAAAACTCTGTCAGGAATAATGACTCCATTGCTCAGGGCATTTACAGACTCATAACACTAAGACAGTCCCTGCATCAAAGAGTTTGCTCTTTTTCTCCACTTCCATGATTGTCTCTATTTGCCTACCATCTGACCTTTCATTTCCCATCCTCTGCAATAATCTAGCGTCCTTTCACCCCCCAATATTCTCATTCAGATTTTCTCCCTCTGCATCCTTTGTCACCCCCTGGTTCCATTCACATCTCCATATTTTATTCAAACCATTTGCTATCTATCCCTTCATTGTTTCCTTGCCATGTCCGGTGTCTCCCACCCACATATGCACAATGTCCCTAACTCATGAATCCCTGGTGGGGTGGTATAAGCTGGTTCTGTTTTGCAAGGCTACATGTTTTGGAAGGCAACGTGAGTAGGTGGTTCAAGATGCAGGCTTCCTCACTTTCTTTAACACTGCCTGCCCTAAACTGCTGCAGGAAGAGGTAGTGAAGATAACTCCCCTTCCCACAGTTCCTGCTAATTAATGAAAGAAGCCTTGCCTGCCTGCTCAGCATACTGATGGTAGTCTCCTAGTATGCTGGGGGAGGAATTGCAGGCAAACCTCGTTCCCTGAAACCATTTTCAGCAGTAACATTTCAGCTGGGAGTAATGATGTAGGGCCTGACACAAAGCCAGTTCAAGTCAATGGAGGTTTTTTCCATTGATTTCAGTGGAGTTTGGATCGGTTCCATCATGTCACTAGAGGAAATGTGATGATGATGCCAAATTATTAGTATGAACTATATGTCTTATGGTAGCACTTATTACACGACTGACCATAGATCCTGGCTGAGATTTCATCCCCATCTTACTAACTACTGTATAAATAGATACTAAGACAAAACTGCAGGCTTGCACAGCTGTCAGTCTAAATAGACAAGAGACACAAATAGTGAGTGGAAAGGAATACTGTCCTTTTATAGAGTGAATCTGAGGCAGAGAAAGATTAAGTGACTTGTCCAGGAACACATACAAAGCTCATAGGAGATTTGGGAATATGTATATAAGTGCAAATTAGAGATGTTTGTAATTGGTTTTGCAAGAAAGTAGAGCTCAATTTAGAGATCAAATCAGAGCTAACACGGAAGAAAGCTGGGAGAATGGCTTGTTAATTGAAACTTATTAAGCAGCAAAATACAGGGCTAGGAACAGCTGGCTGATGATGTTTATTAGTTAATCTAATCAAAGCAAGAAAGAGAAGCAATAAAATAAGTTAAAAAAATTTAAAAAAAGGAAAGAAAGAAAGATGGGGAAATAATGTACCACCAGGTTGTATAGTCACACAGGCTGTGGGAAAACTGTTCAGCACCAAACTAGCAATAAAACAAACTGGGTGCTAGGCATTTTCAGGTGGCTGACTATGCAAAGATAGGAAGTGAAGTAGATGAAAGTAGAAAGCAACAAGAAGCATTTTTTTGACTTTTCAAATGTGAAAAAGATGCAGATACCTTTAGTCACGTGGAACTACAGCTCTTTGGCAAACCAGTGGTATTCCAGATTGACAGAAGGTCAGATTTCTGTATAAAAATAGTAAAGATAAAAGAACCTATACAACAAATATCACTAACAGCTGCAGTGTTTCATTTTAAATGAATGCTGGGAAATTACAATATCTTAAGAAGGTCATGGCAAAGACAAAATGCAATGAAAAAGACCATCAATTGAATTAGTGACTTCATCGTGTCCTTACATATATGAACAACTAACTGGGCCCAAAGCATGGCTGTGAAACATATTTTGCGAATGGAGGACAGACATCTAGATGTCTTTGGGGATATTGGATTAGTTAAATGAACTGGAGAAAAATTAATTTAAAGATAATGCTAGTTCCTGTAGCATTGCTTACTCCTGGCCTAGTGCCATTTTCATTGCTTTCAAAAGTGAAAAATGTGGACATCAAAGAGAAAGTTACTAAGACAGCTGATTGATGTGCATCAATGGTTCCTGTCACAAGAGAGAACAGAAGAGTAAAATTTGCTTAGATCTTAAGCAGTTGAATGACAAAGTACAAAAGAGGTGCTCATCTGTCATTAGAAGATGTGGCAAAAATAGCTAGTGCCCGTGAATTATCTTCACTTCAATTCCTAAATTCTAATGGCTTTGGGCAGAACTGATACATTATACCTCTGCAGTGAGAGGACTAAATTTATACTGGACCGGATCCTCAGCTCACGTGAATTGGTGTAGACTTTTGAAATGCAGTCTTACTAATTTATATCTGCTGAGGATCTGGCCATATGTTTTTAATCCTATTTTGGAATTTTTTTTTATTAATCCCATTTGGCATCAGAAATATTCCACAGCAGAATATAGATGTAGAAGGAGCATGCAGATGCAATAATTAATCACATTATTCTATACAGACAGGAATCAAGCATACATTTGTGTAAGGTTTTAACCCTGAGAGAATCTGGCTAAAAACAATTAAATGAATTAAAAATGGAAGTTTAAGAAAAGTGAAATTGAATATTTTTACAGAGGTGAGTAAATTCAACCCAGCTGTTGCAAAGCCATCAAAGAGCTCCCATATCCTGGAATCAATAGAGTTATACAAAGAGATTAATATGATTAGCTTCTTGGTAGATTTTTCTACCACGTTTTAACTCTGTGGTCTCCTTCAATAACTCAAATGGTAAGATCACAAATGGTTTGTGTCACCACCTGACATTCCATGATATCTGAAAACTGACAGAGGTGAGTAACAATTTAGTTTTAGTGCAGCAACATGTAGAAAAACTTCTTCCAACTTCTTTTTGTTCCCAGATATTAACTTTTAGAAAAAGAGAAGCTCAGATAGAGAAGGAATGTTTAGTAGGGGTAGGTTCAGTTTACCATTTACATTCTATCTGTACAGCACATAATTATTTCATCTTCTAATAGACCACAAGCTACCAGCCTCCTTATTCAATACTTAAAAATGGCTCTTTCATGCCTGTGTGGGTGGGAGAACTTGACTGGGCTAGTGGTGAAGTGTGGGGTGGGGGCAGTCTAAGGAATGAGAGAGAGAGAAAGAGAGAGAGCAGGTGGGTTTTCCCTACTGGAAGCACCACACCGGCCAGCTTGTGGGATAGAGCTGATGAACCAGCATCCCCAATTCCCTGGATTTAACTTAGGCTATGTCTATGCTAAAGCAGAAAGTCGATTTTAAGGCACTTAGGTCGATTTTACAATGTGACTGTCTTCATTGTGAATTCCACTAGTTTGAATTTAAGGAGTGCTGAGGCTGACATTCTTGCATTGATCTGGCATAATGCTAAGTTTGAATTTAAAATGTTGGATTAATGCTATTGAGGAAACAGCACAACTTTAAATCAATTTTATTGGCCTCCAGAGGTGTCCCACAGGTATCCCACAATGCTCCACAGGTGTACGTTCTGTCTGCTTTCACATCCCTGCTCTCCAGGTGTGCAAGAAGTAAGAAACAGGAAGACTGGCATTCTGAATTCATTTCTTTAGGATCAGCATGGTAATTGCATCTAGCCACTTCAGCAAGCTCCACCATGGAGCCACCAGGAGAGCCAGGGTTTCAGTTTGGCTGGCATGCTAGCCCCAACCCCACCTCATCACATGGTGGCTTGGCTGCTGGGACCAGGCAGAAGCACATCATATAGTGGGGTGGCATGTTCTGCCCTGCCTGGGGTGAAGGCTTCTTTCCTGCAGAGGATGTAGCAGGACAGGCTGAGAAACTTCTTTTCTGCGCTTTACATTTGAGCAAAGCACCCCCCTCACCACAAGGTGCCATGCAGTCAGGGTTCTATTCCCCACTGCACCACATGGCTACCCCCTCCAAAGTGCCATCTGGCTGGAGGGCCAGCCCCCGCCCCACCCCACAACATCATGTGGCGGCTGGGCTGTGAGGGTCATGCTTGTAGGAGAAGCTGAGAAACTTCTTTTCTGAGGTGCACATTTGTTTGGGATAGCCCCTCTCACCTACAGTCACCATGTAGTCCCTGCTCCACCATACCTATGGTTAGACTCCACCCCATCATATCACATGCCTCACCCCTGCCCCACCACACCATCTGTCCACTGTGCAGTGTGGACCATGCTTCCAGAGAAAAGTGGGGTGAAGGCTTCTGCTCTTCACATTTTCTGGGGCTTGCCCATGGGAACTATTTTCAAGGTCTGTCACCAGGGAGCTGATTCCCCCTATGGCAAAGATTTTCAGGGGAGGCTGGCACATTGTCCCACTTGTCCAGGACCAACCGGTCCCACCAGTCGGAGCTGGTGGAGTAACTCCAGGGATTCCATCAGGCCTGAGGGTGCACGCAGCCTGTGGTGTGTGGGGGGCCCTGAGGACAGGGCTCAGGCATCATAACAGGTGGAGGGTAGCCATGATGAAAGTGGCTAGCAGCCCAGCCAGGGCATTCAGGGGGCTCCATGGCTGCTGTGGTCCATGGCTTTCAGAAGCAAAGGTCAGAACCAGGCACAGGCTCAGTTTCACTGTGAACAGCTCAGCCGGCCTCAGCATCATGTTCAGAGAGGGGTGTTTGGGTGGGACCCTTTTAGAGAGCATGTGATTAGTGCTCCTGGAAGGGCTTGCTGGCTATGTGACCCTGTCCACAGCATTTCCTGGCCTGATATTTCGGAAGAGCACCCAGGGATTGCATTGGGATTCTGTTGGGACAGCTGTACTGCCACTGGGCCTTCATTGTACTGCTATCATAAAAATTAGGGGAGTTGTTGCGGTACATTCCGTTTTCTTGTACTTAATTCTACATAACTCCCAAGTTATTGCTGGAAAAAATTCTCCAGTCTCTACTTTCTGATCTGTATTCTGAATAAGAAAAAAAATCACTCTACCCTGAGACAAATGCTTCAGACTGAACATGCTCAGTAAGAACTTATGTTAAAGAAACAGAGTGTCCTTGCAAAGACGTGTGTGTGTGTGTGTGTGTGTGTGTGTGTGTGTGTGTGTGTGTGTGTGTGTGTGTGTGTGTGTGTACCAGTACAGTCACAACTCCAAGGCAAAGGGCAACAGTGAGCATGTGCAAGACTGACAACTATGGAGCATGTGCAGTAAAAGTGTGATAAAACGGTCAGTTAGCTAAGCAGCTAGCTCATCAGACCTCACTTATACCACTCACACCTTGTTTTAAATGTCAGGGTTGTCAATCAAAATTCTCAGATAATGGTCTGGACTGAGCATGTGCAACTAAGGTATTTTTAAGAATAGGGAGGTAGATAAAATGAGCTACAATGTAGCATAAAAGGCCAGTTCCCAACAACAATCTACAGGCTGTATGTGAGAAAGAGAAAGGCATGCAGGGAGAACTGGGAAGCTAGCAAGAGAACATAAAGAAAAACTGCAGCAGAGAAAGAAAAGAAAGCCAGAGCAGAGCAGAACTGACAGAAGAGAAACTGAGCAGCAGAAGCAATTTGATTATTAAAAGAAAACACCAACATATTTACATTGTTAGCTTAATGTTTTAAGTACAATTTGGTATAAAATGGAGTATATAGATTCATTGGGTGTATGCTTCACCTGTGTGTCTGTTTTCATTCTATTTTATTTATGTAACCATTAAAGCAATTTAAGAACTGTCAGCAGTTTGTTGCACACTGGCCATTTGCAATGAATTGCTTTGCTTAGACTCATTTAATTTATATTCTATTGTAGTTTAAATTGTCTTATGTCTCAGGGATTTTGTACTTGTTAATGATTTTAGATTATTAGTGAAAAATACTTTGGTTTGTTTCAGAAAAAATACTCTGTATCAATGATTTTATTACATAGTCGTATCAGTGTCCTTTGGTGTTTTCCGAAGTGACTCCTGGGAACTTTTATCTTTAGAAGAATCGACTAAGTAGACAATAGCAGGTTATTGTAGTAGCACGGCAAAATTCATTTTTGGAGTAACTAAATAACTGCTGCCCTAGAACTAGTTAAATGTCAGGGATGGATGATGGGTAGGTAATCATGCCTCCCCTGTGATAAAGTTTAATAAAAGTTGTGGTTTGCTGCTTATTTCCTTGAATGTGTCTGTCCTCATTTTGGCTCTGTGTCCCCATCAGTTTACATAAAGCAACATCCTGATGTCAGCAACTCTTAATATGAGACCCAATGCTGAGGCAATGCAAATGGCAGGGAAAGGTCTGATTGCCACCGGGACATAGTCAAGGCCTCTGCATGCATTAGAAAGAGCAGCAGTCTAATTATTACTGCAGAAAGTAAATTAGTGCCAAGAGATTAAATTATGTTACTGAAAAAAAAACCAATAGAATGTTTCAAAATACATATTTTTGTAAAATATTGCCAGGAGGAATGGTCAGTGTATATTCAAAAGGTTTTGAGAAACATAAGGTTTAATAAGGTTTGCTTGGTTTTCATTAACATTTCTATACTACTTAGCACCTAGAAAGAGGTAGTGCTCTTCATCTTCAAAGTCTCATGTCAAGATTCATAATATCAAGTTAGTGACTGTGATGGCAAAAATTGAAAAGAGAGACAGACTATCAGGTGCTTAAAATTTAAATTAGGCCCTGAAATTTCACTTTTCCATTTTTCTTGTAAACAGAAAAAGAAAACCTAACCTGTAAAGAACTTAAGAAATAATCTAGCCCTTGTTTTGTCATCTCTCTGCTCCACTTTCCTTACTGACAAGAAAATAGAAGGGCACTTTATGTTACTTTAGAAAAATGTTATTGGATCCTCACACTACTATCATACACGTCATAGTATGTCCCAATCTCACAGCTTTACATTTTTCAGAAATCAAGCCATAAGGATCCTCTCATTAACTTACTACCTACAGAATTAAAAAGCTTAGATATGTTAGGTCAGCCCACAGAGCTGATATAAAACCAAAAAGCAGTCCTGTAGCACTTTAAAGACTAAGAAAATAATTTATTAGGTGATGAGCTTTGGTAGGACTGACCCACTTCTTCAGATTGGGAAAATTATGATAAAAGGAAACTGACACTGAGAGCATTTATCAGAAAGATAGCAAAAAATGAAATGAAAACTGATGAATCAGCTACATAGGACAGAAAAGGGGAGAGGGGAAAATAATGTTACTTACTGCAAGTGTCTGTTAAGCGGGCTACCTATGATCACTATGAATATCAAAGATGGGGAAACTGTCCTTGGAATGTGTAAGACAATTGAAATCTTCTTTGAGTCCAAGGTGTAAAGTATCAGACTTGAAAATGAACTCTAACTCAGATGTCTCCCTTTGTAATCTGTTATTAAAGTCTCTTTGTTTTACAATGCAAGCTTTCAAGTCTTGCTATGGCCTGCTCCATTAAAATGCTCACTGACAGGTTTATGTGTATTCAGATTTCCAATTTGTGTCCATTTATTCTTGGGCAATGTGATTGTGCATTTTGTCCAATATACATAGCAGAGGGGCATTGCTCGTACACGATGGCATATATAACATTAGTGGAGGTACAGGAGTATGAGCCTCTGACCCTATGACTGACGTGGTTAAGTCCAGTGATGGTGTCTCCAGTGTAAACATGTGGACAGAGTTGACAATGGGGTTTGTTGCAGGGAATAGTCCAAGGATTAGTACTTCTGTTGTATGGCATGTGGTTGCTGGTCTCTAACCCAGGGCCTGTGAGAGTGTAGCATCATATTCCAGTATAGGTTGTAGATTGTCAATAATGTGCTGGAGAGGTTTGAGTTGGGGGTGATGACAAGTGGTTTTGCTATTAACTTTATTGGGCCTATTTAGAAGTAGCTGGTTTCTGGGTATTCATCTGGGCCTGTCAATCAGGTTTTTTTTTTGTTTGTTTTTTGTTTGTTTGTTGTTTGTTTGTTTTACTTCTCCTGGAGGTATGAAGTTTTTCGAATGCCTGGTAGCAATCTTTAAGTTTTTGGTCGCTGTCAACAAGAATGGAGCTAATGCAGTTGCATCTAAGGATTTGTATACTACTGACAGAGACCTCACCTCTTAAATACAACTGCATCTGCTCCAATCCTACTGACAGAGACCAAGCCCTTAGAAGTAAACCTGTAGAATGTCTGTGTTGAAAGCTGACCCCTGCTATTGATACACTGAAGCCCTCATAAACCCCACCTCACAGAAAATTTTCACTGTCTTGAAAGATCTGTGGCTTTTGATCTTTGCTTGTTCAAATATTCTGTCATTTGTTTCCTGTTCCGTTGCCAGGGCTAGTTCAAAGAGACCTGTGACTTATTTTGTATTCTTTCCTCATAACCAGATTAGAAATGTCCAGTCTAACAATTTCTTAAAGTCCTTACACGTACTTTTCACTTCACTGGTTCTAAAAAACAAAAACAACAAACAAACAAAACTAAAACAAAAACAAAAAATCTACAATTTTTTATTTATGTGCCTCTGTTGCTAAGTTTTGTTTGTTTTTAAAACATGGATTATTTTTCTATGCTTTCATGCAATGCTGAGTTTCCGCATGTTATTTGTAAAGGATGAAACCATCTTATGCATTGCTGTCTGCAACTATAAACATGCTTCCTTTTTCTTCCTTAGATTGTATCTTCTCTGATCATTAGTTTTAATGGTCGCAGGAATAACAACTGTATTGCCTTTACCAAGCAGACAGACACTACACTTATTTCCTAGTTTTTCCTGGAGGGGTTGATATTTCAGAAGAAGTTGAAAAGCTTGTACTGGACTTAGCCAGTGTTGCATTGATACCAATGGCACATAGGGTTCTACACTGGGTTGGATAGTAACAGAATAATTTGCTAAAAGGTGGCATGTAAGTTCTCCACCAACAGCCAGCACCCCACTGGTCGTCATAATCATTGCAAAATGTATGCATAGATAAGAACAGAGACTACACTTGATCTTAGTCACAAAGGCTGAAAAGTACATCTATACTGAAAATTATGTTCGTAAGGTCTTAGAGTTAAGGCAGGCTTCTGGGACTTGCCATCCTACGTGCATAAAACTAACATTTTCAAGGTAACAACCCCCTACCCCCCACACACACATACTCTCTCTTCCCATTAACAGGTGGTTTGAACTGGGACAGCAATTACCTGGCCCATTATAAGGACTCTTGTACATACTTTGCTTTATCTAACTCTTGACTTCCCCCATCCTACTGCCCCTCTGCTCTTCTGATTTGCCCACCTTGATTACACTTTTTCTGATTTGTCTACCTTGATAACAATGTTTGGTTCTCTGTGCCTTAAATATTGAGTCTGTTCTGGTATGGCTATGGTCTGAAGAAGTGGGTCTGTCCCACGAAATCTCACCACCTAATAAGTTATTTTGTTAGTCCTTAAAGTGCTACTGGACTGCCTTTTTCCCCCTTCTCAATTTGGCTATGTCTACACTACAGAGATCTTTCAAAAGAACCCCTTCCAGAAGATCTCTTTTGAAAGAGTGCATCCACACACAAAAAAGCAGATCAAAAGAGTGATCTGCTCTTCCGAAAGAGACCATCCACCTAGTCCCAGCTCTTTCAAAAGAATGGCCCAGAGATTGAAAAATCAGGCCCCATGAGGGTTGCTTTTCCGAAAAAATGGCCTGTGGAGCATCTACATATTTTCTTTCCAAAGAAGCTTTCAAAAGGGGGTACTCTTCCTGAAAAGGGAAGGTGTAGGCGTCTGGAGCTAGGGCAGTGCCTGTAGCTCCAGAGGTGACTGCAGCCACACCGGCGGTCCTGGGATGCCCAGCCCTTGGCTCAGGGCAGCACAGCAACAAAAAGGGTTACAACACAGGCCCAACCCTTACTTCAGGGCGGATAGCAGTTCACAGTTTACCGTACAAGCCAGGCCCAGCCCCCAGTCCAGGGCAGGCAGCAGTTCACAATTTATAGTACAAGCCAGGCCCAGCCCCCAGTTTGGGGTGGGGCAGCAGCACAAGGGTTTTGGAGCACAAGCCCAGCCTCAGTTTGGTGCAGGGCAGCAGCACAAGGGTTTGGAGCACAAGCCCAGCAAGGGCTTGCCCCATGAGGGAGAGGGGTAGGGAGTCACAGGCCCTCCCACACCACTGCGACCTGGCCCGGGGCCCTGTGGGTCGCTTACATGCGACCATGGCGGTGGGGATCCAGGCCGCAACACACCGCCATGGGTTCGGGTGCAGCATTCCCCAGGCCACTTCCTACCTCCACCTCCATCGGGGGAAGGTCCCAGTCCATCTGGTCAGGGGGTCCCGCGGGGTCAGCCTCTTCCAAATCATCTACCTTTGGGGGCTCCAGCCAGTCGGTCATCTCCACATCGTTGGGGTAGTCCGGCAGCGGTAGCACGGTGGGTTCGAGGTGATTCTGGGCCTGGGGGCTGCAGGGGTCCACTGGAACTCCGGGGCAGGCTGCTCCTGGGGCCTCGTAGTTGCTAGCCCTCGTCAGACTGGCAGGGCCTGGGGTTTCCTCCCAGGTGGGGGGTCTTCACCGGCAGGAGGGTCCTGGCAGGTCTGAAGTTCGGGTAGGTCCCCTGGGGCATCCGGATCTGTGGCTGGCCTGGCTGGTCTGGGCTGCTGGGGGCTTGCTCCTCTGGCCTGGTTGGGCGGCAGTGGGCCCTCTGCCCCTGGCGCTGGGTAGGTCGCAAAGGCACTCCCTCCCTGCCTGGAGGCCCAGGCTTTAATGGGTCCCGAGCTACACCCTTCGCCCTTCTGGCTGTAGGCGCCGCCCTCTGAGGGGCAGGCCACTGGTGTTCTGGCTCTGGGCTCGCCCACCAGGGCTTCTGCGCAGCCTCCTCTGCCTCTGAGTCAGCGGGTGGCCACAGTGGCTCACTACAAAACGGAAGAGTGATTTCAAAAGGAGCATCACATTCTTTCAATGTACTCTTGAAATAACACTTTTTGTGTGTACATGCTCTGCTGGATCTTTCAAAAGAGCATCCTTCAAAAAACCTTTTGAAAGAACTTGCTAGTGTAGAGGCAGCCTAAATATATTGAGAGACTTACAACTTGCGTCTATTTGCAGACCAAGCCAGGTGCAGAATGAAAGGCTGCAAAATCCACAAGACAGGAAATCTGTAGAAATAAATATCCAATCTGTCTATGAGTACAGATAAAGAATTGGTCTGTTTTATTTGGGAGTATAGAGAGAGACACTGAATCCTTCACTGAGCAGGGAAAATAACAACATTGTACTCATCTCATAAAAAAGGATCACAACCAGCCTAACTGTAAAGCACTACAAGAATGTTGGGTAGGTAACACTCTACAAGATATAAGTATCTTATTAAGCAAGTCTACAATACAGAACAGGTGTTCTGATTCTATTTTGTATGTAACAATGTACTTCCAATGCTTCAACTTGTGATTACTTGAATCTATATTTTGTTAAATAAATTTACACTTGGTTCAAATAAAATTGTGTTTAGTTGCTAGGTGTTAAGCAGAGCGGTGACGGGAGGTAGATCTTGAAAGCTGGGGTGCACCCCAGCTTTGAAAGCAGCCAGATTGTGAATACTGTGAGAATCAAATTGATTAGGGAGTGGATATTCTGCGCAGATGCTAAGAAGGGTCAAGGGCCGAAAATTCCATTTGTTATCCTGTAGAGCAACAATGGAAACCGTGAGGCCTAAAGAAGTCCTTGTGTTGCCAGTGGCACTGGAGTTTGGGAATTAACCTATGGTAGGCACAGATAGGGCTTCCTTATGCCAAGGACAAAAGACCTAATTTAAGGAGTAACAGAGAGATAGCCATGCTAGTCTAAATACGATCAAAACAAAAAAGCAGTCCAGTAGCACTTTAAAGACTAAGAAAATAATTTATTAGGTGATGAGCTTTTGTGGGACAGACCCACTTCTTCAGACGATAGCCACACCAGAACAGACTCAATATTTAAGGCACACAGAACCAAAAACAGTAATCAAGGTTGACAAATCAGAAAAATATAATCAAGGTGAGCATATCAGAGAGCAGAGGGGAAGAAGGCGGTGGGGGAGTCAAGAATTAGATAAAGTGAAGTATGCATAAGAGCCCCTGTACTGACCTAGAAAATCCCATCCTGGTTCAAACCACATGTTAATGTGTCAAATTTGAATATAAAAGCATTCAGCTCCCTCTCTTTCCAAAGTGTTGTGAAAATTGCTCTTCAGTGAGATGCAAACTTTCAGGTCATTAACAGAATGGCCCACTCCATTAAAATGTTGTCTGATAGGTTTGTGAATCAGGGTGTTTTTATGTCTGTTTTACGCCCATTAATTCTTTGTCTAAGAGAGTTTGAAGTCCGTCCAATATACAAAGTGTCTGGGCATTGTTGGCACATGATGGCACATAAGATATTAGTTGAGGAACGTGAGAATGTGCCTGTGATTCTGTGAATACCCTGGTTAGGTCCAGTGACTGTCTCCAGAATAGATATGTGGACAAAGTTGGCAACAGGCCTTGTTGCAAGGAAAAGTTCCAGGACTGGTGTTCCTGCGGTATAGACTGTGGTTGTTGGTGAGAATCCTCATAAGGTTGGAGGTTGCCTGTAGGAGAGAACAGGCCTGTCACCTAGGGCCTCTGGAGTGTGGCATCCTGATTAAGGGTAGGTTGTAAGTCTTTAATAATGCATTGCAGTGGTTTGAGTTGGGGACTCTAGGTAATGACGAGGGGTGTTCTGTTCTTGGCTTTTTGGGCCTACCTTGGAGTAGCTGCTCTCTGGGTATTCATCTGGCCCTGTCAATTTGTTTTTTTATTTCTCCTGGTGGGTAATTCAGGTTTATGAATATTTGGTAAAGATCTCTGTAGGATCAGACCAAAGAGATTGTACATATTTTTCTGATTTGTCAGCCTTGATTACTATTTTTGGTTCTCTATGCCTTAAATATTGAGTCTGTTCTGGTATGGCTATGGTCCGAAGAAGTGGATCTGTCCCATGAAAGCTCATCACCTAATAAATTATTTTCTTAGTCTTTAAAGTGCTACTGGACTGCTTTTTTTATCATTTAAGAAGGTTTAGAGGAGGTATATAGCTCCACCAACTTTGCCCCCTATTTGAGGGCTGCTTAACATGTCGCAGCAGTATTTATGCTGCTCCCAGCTTTGCTTTGGGGCAGGAACATGGATATCTCTCTGTCACCGATAAACACAGGTTGGCAGGGTGATTAAAACAACAAAAGGTTTGTCATTCAAGTAATTGAAGGGTCCTAAGGTTATCATGGAAACATAGCAGGGTACTTGACTTAAGATAGGAAAAAAGAATAGGAATAAATAGTGACAGAGAAGAAGCCGTGCTAGTCTATGCACTATCAAAACAAAAAGCAGTCAAGTAGCACTTTAAAGACTAGCAAAATAGTTAATTAGGTGAGCTTTGTGGGACAGAAGGCCCTGGGTGACATGCCTGTTCTCTCCTACAGACAACCTCCCAACCTCATGAGGATCCTCACTAACAGCCACAGTCTATACCCCAGGAACACCAGTCCTGGAACCTTTCCCTGCAACAAAACCCGCTGCCAGCTTTGTCTACATATCTCCTCTGGAAATACGATCACTGGACCTAACCAGGTTACTCACAGAATCACGGGCACTTTCTCATGCTCCTCTACTAACATCATATATGCCATCATGTGCCAACAATGCCCAGATGCTTTGTATATTGGACAGATTTCTAACTCCCTTAGACAAAGGGTCAATGGGCACAAAACAGACATCAAAACTCTCCAGATCCACAAACCAGTCAGTCAACATTTTAATGGAATGGGGCATACTGTCAATGACCTCAAGGTATGTGTGTTACTGAAAAGGAATTATCACACCGTTCTGCAAAGAGAAACAGCCGAGCTGGCTTTTATATTCAAATTCGGCACATTAACACATGGTTTAAATCGTGATGGGAACTTTGAGTCACTATAGGGGCTCATCTGCATACTTGGCTCAGTCTAATTCTTGACCTTCTCCCGCATCCCTCCACTCTCTGATTTGCTCACCTTGATTATCTTTTTCTGATTTGTCCTCCTTGCTTACTGTTTTTGGTTCTCTGTGCCTTAAATATTGAGTCTGTTCTGGTCTGGCTATGGTCTGAAGAAGTGGGTCTGTCCCACAAAAGCTCACCTAATAAACTATTTTGCTAGTCTTTAAAGTGCTACTTGACTGCTTTCTGTTTTGAATAAATAGTGGTATGCTTCAGAGGATCTGCATTTGGATTACTGCTGTTCAACTTATTCATGAATAGTCACAGAAAGGTAGCCATGTTAGTCTGTATCTTCACCAAACAAAAAAATAATTTATTAGGTGATGTGCTTTCATGGGCAGACCCACTTCTTCTTCAGGTGGGTCTGCCCAGGAAAGCTCATCAGGTAACGAATTATTCTGTTAAAGTGCTACATGACTGCTTTTTTGTCTTATTCTTAAATAGTCTTCAAAAAGGGGTAGCAGTGAAGTGACAAAATTTGCAGATGAGAAACTTACTCAAAAGGAGGGTTTGGGTAAGAATATTAATTGTGGAGATATGGAAGAAAACAGTTCATTTTGAAGATGTTGTGGAAGAAGTGACAAATAGAAAAAGGACTCAATCAGAATGAGCCTAATGATGTGAACAAAAGTGGAAACTAGGTGATACAGGAGTTTTTCAGAGCTGGGAAGGAGGCGAAGTTCAGTTTTCCTTCACTTGTTCTTTTGAGAAGCAGCAGGGCATCCTCAAATATATATTGTAGATTTGGAGATTCCAGGTGAGAGGACAGATCTGAGAGTCATCAGCTCAAAAGTGTAATTGACACCATCAGAATAGATGGGATCACCTGGTGAGTGAAAAAAAATGCTATTTCATTCAGTTTTGCTTGTTGTGCAGTTTGAAAATAGACTCGCCTCTCAGTAGCTCGAGTGCCTTGGTTTTGATTATAAATTACCTGTCAGACAGTAGGGGTGTGAACTACATTTTTTTCTGTGAGATTCTCTACATCCAAAAATTTCCAGACTTCTACCATATCCTCAATTTTAATATCATATTCCCTCATAATAATTCTTCTAAAAGTAATTTGTAGTAAAGGCCATGTGATTATCTGTGGCAGCACATGCTTTTCTCTGCTCTGCCTCCATATGGCAGTTTTAAGCAATTGGTGAATACTTTCCTGGATAGAGCTTACAGAGGGAGTTGACTGAAGTCAGTCTTTTAAATAGTTTTAGTTAAATGTAATCATACATGTCACAGGATTCATCCACTGATTGACAGTTTGTTGTTTCCTCATGGTTGCTCAGGGGATTCATTCTTGAGACCAATGCCACCATCAGTTGTTTGTATGCCATCACTCTGTCTCTCCCTTTTCTCTGCCTCTCCTCTCCCACTCCAGGGCCCTTGGTATTTCCTTTTTGACTTAGATCTCCAGATCATTCAGCTTTTTCCCCTTCTAGAACATAGCCCATGAGCAGTCTGAGGCAGCCGAGCCATTCACTGTTTCAATCCTATGCCACACACTTGACGACTGGTACGGGATCTTGGACCTATCCTCTTCTCCAGATTCCACTACAAGGACTCATCTCAGCAGTGCTGGGATTCTTCTTTCTGCTCTCTTGGTTCCATCTCTGGACTGCTCACTACCACTGCGATTCACCTTTTCTCTCTGTGTGCGTACCAAAGCTGAGAACCCTCCTCCCTATTTCCAGAGAGTGACTGCTGCCTGGCTTCCTGCAGGCTTTCCTAGCTACCTCATCTGTAGCTCTCTAGCTTTGAAGGTCCCACCAACTCCTGCACAAGAGAGCATCCTCTGTCTGCTACCTGATAAATTGTTTGGGCCCACCTGGCCCAATTCAGCTCTTCTAGGACTAGTATGGTGAGCACACCCTAACATGATACACCATACAATTTGCCATTTAAAAATGCAAGTGAGGAAACTTGCACAATAGCACTACCAAATTCTATGGCTACGTCTACACTAGCACACTACATTGAAGTAGCCTATTTCGATGTAAGAACATCGAAATAGGCTACTTTGATGTGTATCATCTACATGTCCTCCAGGGCTGGTGCCATCGACGTTCAACGTCGAAGTAGCAGCGGAGATAGTCGAAAGGAGACACCCTGGAAGGAATGCGGAGCGTCCACACACACAAGCGCTCCCCATCGAAATAAGGGGCCAGCAAAGCCCCAAGCTGCTCCCTTAAAGGGCCCCTTCCAGACACACTCGGCCTGCACAGTATGAGATTCACAGAGCCAACAACCGGTTGCAGACCCTGTGCACGCAGCATGGACCCCCAGCTGCAGCAGTAGCAGCAGCAGCCTGAAGCCCTGGGCTGAGGCCTGCTGTGCGCGGTGATCATAGAGCCCTGCAGGGGCTGGACAGAGCATTTCTCAACCCCTCCACTGATAGCCACCATGGAGCACCCCGCTATTTCAAAGTAGTTGGATGCAGATCATCTACACACGCCCTACTTTGACGTTCAACGTTGAAGTAGTGCGCTATTGCCATCTTCGGATAGGAATAGTGATTTCGATGTCCAGCCACCTAATGTCGATTTCAACGTCGAAATAGCACACGGGGTGTGTAGACGCAACACTTGTTATTTAGATATTGTGATGGCTACTTTGAAGTAGCCGGCTAGTGTAGACGCACCCTATATGAGCTAACAAATTAGGACCACATATTTCTGAGCTGTTGTATAAATATTTTGCCTATGTTAAGAGTTGCACTAGACCAAGCATTCCAGGAAGTCATCTTTCCATTCTAACAGATTATGACATTGAGAACTGTAATGATAATGTAGATATTTATAATTGTTCCCTATTGATAAATTGCTAGGCAAAGGTGCATTATGTGGCAAATTGATAGATTTGAAAAAAAAAGGGAACAATATCTGAAAGCAGTGATCAAAGGGCAGGTACAGTTACATGACATGTGTACCTTGCCTATCAGCTGTGCTACCATTTTGAGATGAATATTCATGATTGGGACAAACTGATTTGATAAAGAACAATGTGCAATAAAGTAAAGGAGAATGCTGACTGAGTATGGGTGACAGGATTACAGGAAGGACCAAATGGCTTTGTTAAGGATTAATTTTTCCAGGGTTATTTAAACTGAGAGAAGAATATTGTCTTTTTGTGTCACTCCTTGAAAAGGGAATACAGTTTTACCTCATATTATTTCCTTATTAAACAGAGAGCTACATTAATTAATAGTCTTTGATTCTAAGACTGAGTTATTACATTTAAAGTAATTCAGAAAAATTCAAGTCATTTTCTCTGGGAACCACGGGTCATAATCCTGACATATGCAGTATTTTTTTATTACTCTGTACAGTGTACAATATTGCATGTGGTGCTAACATGCATGCTTTTTATTTGCAGGATTTTCTCATTTGTATACTCATGTACTGCATGTGTTGCTGATTGTTTTATTATATCCCAATCCCATATCTTTGTTTCAAAACTCAATTTTAATGCTGCTGAATGAGAACAAGATTCTATGTGACATCATTTACAAACCCCAAGCAATTGTAATTGAGGACATCTCTACATTAGGACATGATGATTCTTACATTGTCTGTTCAAAGAGCTAAATAAATTGATTAATATTATATAAGAACCTGAACTTTGACCAGAAATATAACACAGTAATATTTTCACCAGTAAAGACCTTTTGGAAAAAAAAAATCTGCTAAACACATAGTCCCTACTCTCAACTTGCCCAGCTTTCCTGTGGTTAACTTTTTTTATGCTTTCCCCCTTCGTGTACAGTTTAATCCCTGTAGAATAAGTAGATGACATGACCACGGGTATAATGCCCAGAAAATGAGCACTCTCTCGGCAAAGTCATGCTGTACTCAGAATAGTTACCTCTGGAAAACTCATGAGCACACAGCACTATCAGCTCCATTAAATGCACTACTTTCTACTCACATACCTATCTTGGACTGGAAATCTAGGCCTATATTTTAAAGTCATATCTTAGCAAAAGTGTTAAATGCTTTTCAGGCATTCAGCATCTAAGAGGTAACTGGGAATTCTCTGTTCCCACCCATTACTAGGCTGTCACCGTCATGCAGCATGACACCCCTTCTTAGCTTCTAAAATGAAGTGATATACTATCCCCCACATTCAAAAGGGAGTCCAGCTTCTCCAGTTAGAAACCCATATTCCAATTTCAAATATTCCATTTTATGCATTAAAAATAGCAAATATTTCATGATTTGTGGTTGTCTGACTTCTTTGTATCGAGGATGCGAGTGACGTATGAATAAATTTGAATATTGATTAGGTCAAGTCAATCACACCAGAGCAATGGACTGGACTAAAACTGAGTCCTTACCAATGCTCCCAGGATTTTACCCCGCGACCCTGCTCGCCGTCTACGGTGGGTCTAATCACAACGGGGTTTCAGGGTGTGTGAACTGTGCTGCTGCGGTGTGTTTACCCAAGGAAGAAAATACAAACAAGATGTCAGGTTCAAACAGGGAGATAGGGTTTATTTTATAACTCAAAAGTATGAATTTTGGTAAGCTAAGTTGCACAAAATGTGTAAGCCCTTGTTTTTGTGGAATAGACACAGGACTTGAATACTATGGGTTATAGCCTTAAACAATAGGTAACTGCTGTAACAGCACTGCTATCTAATCCCTCAGCTACTTACTGTGCTTCTGGGACGGACCGTGCAGCCTTCGATGCGTGCTGTAAAATGGAAAGATTAACTTCAGAGCTGAGTTGTATTTATTTATTTATTCCTGGATCTTCCTGAGGTTCACCAGGTCGCTCAACTCTTGGCCGACTACCGCGGGGAGCAGATCTTACTTAGAAAAAGAATTTGCCTGCGTTAAGCTAGGTCAATTCTCTAGTTAAATGGGTTGCCCTGCTGGCCAAGCAGGGGAGAGCCCAGTATATGCGGGGTTTCCTTCTGAGAGGTTTTCCCCTTAGTTAAGTGGAGGGGTTTTCCTAGTTAAAGGTTATCCCCTCAAAAATGGTACTGCCTATTTCGACCACCTTGTTATGGTGGCCCTTTATTGCAGAACCTTGATTACCCTTAAAGGGTTACTAAGGACACCAGGGTTTTCCCTTTATAGGGTTATCCCTGATCGCTCTACCCTCCTAAATAGGGGGGAGCTTATAGCTCTGGATTATAATAACAAAGCAGTTTACCTAACTACCCTCCTGTGTGCATGCAATAGTTTTAGGCTAGACCAATAGCATTGGCCCCCTGTGCCTTTACAGAAAGACAAGGAATACAAAATATAAGGCGCTGATCATGGACTTGGGGAAGTCCCAATCCACCCTCTATTACAAAACTGTATAAAAACATTAACTGCTCACCTAATTATTTAACCCTAAACCCAGACCATAAATACCTCCTTGTTCCTGCTCTGTGATCCAGGCGCTGGGCCTGTAGTTCTCTTCGAGCTAGGAAGTTATGACCCTCACGGCGCGCTTGTACGGCAGCCGCGTCAGGTCAGACAGTAAAGGAGGGAGAAAGAGAGAGCCAGGAGGAAAAACCGGCTTGGTTAACAAAAACCTCCTGTGTTTTTAGGAACGACCGTGATATTTCAGACACCGGCCTGAGCTAGGGTCGGTGACTGGAAGGGCAGGGTCGCTGCTGCGGTTTCCCCGTGCAGGGCACCGTTGTTTGGGCGGTGCAGTCTGCCAGGCAAACCCTCCGGATGAAAGAACCGGAGCCTTACTAGTGATTTAGCTCTATGGAGACTGGAGCTCTTCTGTTCTTCGACGGCCCACGGCGGCTAGAGAGCGATGACTGACACGCAGGTCAGCTTCGGCTCTTCTGCCAGCGATGTTCAGCTACAGGCTCAGTCCAGCTCTTAGCTCAGTCCTTCTCCGTAGTCTTCCTTCTTCTTCTTTGTCAGCTCTCCTCCAAGGTCTGGTCCGGAATGCCCCAAGCAGGGCTGCTCTCCTCAATATATGCAGCCTGGGTGGACCTGTTTGACAACCTCTGCCTGCTAGGTCCTCCTCAGTGCCACAATGTATCAAAGGGGCATTTGACTATTACATATGTATGAGGATTCTAAAGTAACCAATCAGTTTGAAGCCTTTCAAACCATAACTTCATACATATTCATAGCCCGCCGAATATTAATTGCAACTGTCATTTTCTAACTGTCATTTTCCGGCGGCCATTTTGTGTTTCTAAAACTCCATTTTAACAGTGAATATGGTTTTCAATTTATCTAATTTTGATGTGGTTTGTGAGGGAAATATGTCACCACTGCTGGTAAAGCAGATTATAAGTTTAAAATGCTTAGCTTAAGAGCTATTTGGTCAGGATGCAGGGCAACCATACAGACACCGCAGCTCATGGACAGGGACATATAAATCACCTCAGAAGAGGATATTTCTACACTTTGGATCTCATTAAGATCTACAAATCAAACCAAGTTCTGTATTTCTATCTTCAAGGGCCATTTTAGTCATCTGTGAACAATGTTTCCAATAAGAGCATATTGGGAAGAGTATGTATATATTTTTCAGAGAATGCCTCGGAAAATCCTAGGCAGTAATCATCACATTCAGTGCCACACAACAGCAGAATCAATATTACTCTGACTTTCTAAAAATAGTTCACCTTCATTCTGAAATACAGGAATGAAATTTTCTACCCTGAGGAATTAGTTTCACAAACTTATGATCAAAGGAATAAAGGAGGATTAGAAAGAAATTTTGAACTTAGTCCTAACAACGGCCCTGTCATACATTTTTCCCTCAGTTTCTATTGTTATAAGCACATATAACTAGTTTTTTTTAAAAAAACAAATATAAGTTTTTTATTAATTTGGAAATAATACTAGGTTATGATATGAACAAGAGGATAAGAAAAAAGAAACTGCTCTGAATAGCATTAAAATAGTATAAAGAGTAAATGAATCAGCAGAAGCCCAAAAAAATAAAAGGTTGACAATGATTTCCCTAATGTCCTTGGCTGTTGTGTTATCCGTTATAGAAATGATTTATAAAATAACTAACAAGGAAAATATGCACTCATTGACTGATTGATGGCTTTGTGTGACAGAAAACATAACTCTCATTTGCATTATTGTTAGAGCGGGTCCCCTTTATAACTTGGGTACAATTTGCAACTTAGATTTTGCCAATTTCAAGCCCCATTAAGCTTTCTTATTAAAGTGATAAATTATATGATCGGCATGGAAACACTCAATTCATTAATGTCTGTTTAGACATAAAGGTCAATAAAGTCCTTTTTTTTCCCCCACACTGGTAAAACTAGATAAATACAGGAAAGCAAGATAGTGAAATTTTATTTTAATTTTTTTAGATTGTTATTTTACAATTTTTGTAGCATTTTCTAAGTAGTGGAAAGATTGGTACAAAAAATAGGGAAAAATGGTTATTCAGAAAGTAAGCTAGAAATGAACAGTCTTCTAAATGTCTGACTAATACTAAAAAGTCATCCTGGAAAGTAATTACTTTGTTTGTTTGGGCTTTGGTTTTCTTTGCTTTGTAATTGGTACTTTTTAACATTTAAATATCTTCAGTGGAGTTACACTTTTTTTACATTGGATCTGAAATGAGAATGAAGTCCAGTGAGCCGAATAATATTGTTCCATGAGTATGGAGAAGAATTAAGTTAATAGAATTCAGTGGAGTTATTGTAATTTGATATTGATGGTTTGATACTAAGAAAGCTTTTGATAGCATTCACAGAATTAGCCTGTGGCACGCTTCACTAGCATATGGAATCCCTCCCCATATTATCAATATAATCAAAAATTTCTATTTCAGCTTTGCATTCAAACTGTACTGTAGACACAGCCTTGTTTCGAAAGAACGTCTTTCGAAAGAGAACATCGAAAGATGGTCTTTCGAAATGGAGCATCCATACACACACCAGTGGGGACCAAAGGTTCAGTCCATTCTTTTGAAAGGCCTCGAGCACAATTTTGGAAGAGAGCATCCACACATACCAGGGCACTCTTTCAAAAGAGCAGGGGCAGGGAGTGCCATGGGTGGGGTCGCATGGCGGACAAGCCCTTCTGGGGCTGCTACCTGCCATCCCCTTAAAGCCCCCCCCACCCCGTGCCTCAGCCTGCACGCTCTGAGGGCCAGCAACCCTGTCCCCAGGCAGAGAGAAAGCGAGAGAGACAGCGCAGGTGGCATACTGGGTCCCCATGAATCCCAAGCAGCACCCCCCGCTCCATCACAGCCATGGTCAGTATGCTGGCTGTGGTCCTGGCCACTGTGCTGCAATGGCTCCAGGTGGCCAGCACAACAGTCACCCTCCTGGATGCCATCCTCAGGGTGCAATGGCCCTAGCTGGTCCCCCAGGTCATCCACCGACTGTAGAGCTTCCCCACAGGCAGCGACTGGTGGGGACAGCTGGTGCTGAAGGACTGAGGTGATGACCGGTGGCTATAGAACATCAGGATGACCAAGGAGACATTTCTGGAGCTTTGCCACTAGCTCACCCCAGTTCTCCAGCACTGGGACATACACCTGAGGCCAGCACTCCCCCTGCACAAAAGCATGGCCATTGCCCTATGGAAGCTGGCCACCCCGGACAGTTACCAATCCAAAGCCACCACTGGGGCCATCCACATCGAGGTAAGCCATGCCCAGCTCACACCTAGCTCACACCATTAAAGTAGGGGCAGCTGGTGGGTACTGCCCCTGACTGCCCAGCCGTGTCCTGAGGTCAGCAGTATGCCTACCAGAGCTCCTTGACCTTGGACCTCACCTGGTCCCGGGTCCAGGTGAAGTGACCCCAGCCAGTGAGGCCCTTGGCCAGGTACTCAAATACCACGGTGTTCCAGCGCTGGACCCCCGTCTGCTGCAGGACCTTCTCATCTTCCCACAGGGCGAGGAGGTCCTGCAGCTCGGCCTCTGTCCAGGAGGGGGCCCGATGCTTGGGGGGGTTGGCTCTCCTCCTGGGAGGACTCCCCCTGGTCCCTAGATGGCCCCTGGGGTGGATGGGAGTCATGGCTGCTGGCCATGGTGCCAGAGGTGCTGCGGCTTCCACCAGGGCATCGCAGCTGGGAGCGGTTTGAGTGACAGCATGGGCTCCCTGCTGCCTGCATGCTCTCAGCTTCCTGCCTGAGGGCTTCTGAGAGCCTGCGTGCTGAAACGCAGCCAGACGCTGAACGCGTAGAGCTCCGCTTGTTCTGGGAGCAGTGCTGCCACCTGTCAGCTGATCACAGCCATGGAGGACCCACTCTTTTGAAAGAGTGGGCCGCAGAGCATCTACACTACCTCTCTTTTGAAATAATCTTTTGAAAGAGGGCGCTTTTCACATCCCAGGAATGGAGGACCGACTTCAAAAGAACGGGGGAGTTCTTTCAAAGTTAATTTTGAAAGAGCACTGTGTCAGTGTAGACGCTCTGCGGCTTCTTGCAAAAGAACTCAGTCTTCCGATCTGAATTTCGAATGTACTTGCTTGTATAGACACCCCCTAACTGGAGCTCAGAGAGCTTAGATTTCAAGTCAAAGCAAGAGCACATCAGAGGTGAATCATGTTTGCAATCCTCTTTCACATTGCGTTCGCCTGTGCAATGCCGCATTGAACAGAAGACTTGCCATATCCTCTCATTGCTTGAAGACCTGGACTTCATAGATAATCTTGGTCTTCTATTACATAATCAACACCTATTACATACCCAATACCATACATATGAAAAAATTAGCTTTACTCAGAACATTCCACCATCACATTGGACAAAAAACACTAATACTGCAAATGTGAGCAGTACAGCAACTCTTCAAGATCTATCCTCCATGCATTGAATAAATACAATAAAATAAAACATTAAAAATATACTTAGCAGCAAGGCTGTGACCTTTAATACTACCTCATTATCACAAGTGCAGATTGAGGATTATGTTCTGACTGATAGAGAAACATTCAAATACTTTTGTAGCAGCATCAGCCAAGATGGTGCCACAAGTCAGGATATCTGGAACATATAAAGAAAAAAAGACACTGACACCTTCAGGAGCTTAAACACAGTACAGATATCATTAAAACCAAACTAAAGATTTATCAGAGCTGCGTACTTTCAATGTTACTTTACAGTGAAAAAGGCTGAGGAGTGAAAAAGTATGACATGTCCACGCTGTCTTCATGCTATACAAGCTGCCTTATACTCCCTATATTTTGGCCCAGAATAATCTCAAACTATGATTTATTGACCGAGTGGAGCCAAGAAGATGTGAGCACTACTATTGCCAGTAGGTACTAGAGATGGATTGGCCATCTTTCCACCACCAGAGCAGCAATAAGATGGACATCTGAAGGCAAGCAAAGACGAAGCATCTCAAAAACAACATGGCAAAGAGCTATGGAAGCCAGGTTGAACAGCACTAGAGCACATGTCCCCCTGCCCACCCCCGGAAGGTCATCAGAGCCATCAACACAACGCTGCTCCATAGGGTCGTCTGCCTGGGGGATCTGGACAACACTGTCGCTGGCTTCCAGGACCTGGGCTTTCCAGACTGCATCGATGCTTTGGATGGGATGCACATCCCCATCCGTGCTCCGCCACACAGCATTGGCCACTACGTCAACAGGAAGGCCTACCATTCGATGGTGCTCCAGGCCCTGGTGGATGTGAGGGGACAGTTCATTGACATCTAGGTGGGCTGCACCGGCCACACCCACAATGCCTGGGTCTTCCAGAACTCTCACCTCTATCGGCACATGGGGGCTGGCACTTGTGTCCCCCAGTAGGAGATCCCAGTGGAGGAGGATGTCACCATGCCACTCTGCATGGTCGCAGATGCGGCATACCCCCTGCAGTGGTGCCTCATGAGGCCATACAGAGGATGCCTCAACCCCACCTGGGAGGCATTCAATCAGCATCTCAACCATGCCCATAATGTCGTGGAACGGGCCTTCAGGTGCCTAAAGGGGGGGTGGAGGTGCCTCCGCACGCAGCTGGAGGTCAGGGTCTTCAATGCACCCCGGGTGGTGGGCACCTGGTGCATCCTCCACAATGTGGTGGAGGGAAAGGGGGATGCCTATGTCCCTGGGGGGGGGCCCTTCTGGCTGGTGCCAACTATGAACAGCTAGGCACTGTCCCCATCCCCCAGACCCACTGGAATAGCTACCACATCAGGGAGGCCCTCAGGCAGCCCTTTGCTGATGGCCACCTCTGACCCGCATGCACACCCACATCCCATGGACATATGCCACCCCCGTCCCCACCCCCCCAACCCCAACACACTGCTCCCACACATCAACCAGCTACCATCCCCCTGAGGAGCACAGCATGGAGCGGTAAACATTAAAATAAACATTTATCTACACTATTTGTGTTAACTATATACAGGGGGTGGAAACCTATATACAGGGGGTGGAAACCTATATACAGGGGGTGGAAACCTAACTTGGAGTGGGGTGGGGAGAACCTAAGTTGGAGGGGGGAAGGCAGCTTATTCCAGGGCAGGGGTGGTGGGCTGTGAGCCCCGTCGGCCCCTGGAGCCTCTGCCTCCTCGGGTACAGGGTTCCCAGCAGGGCGGACAGGATGCGGGGAGCACAGGCAGGTAATTCTGACAAGTGGGCCTGGTCGAGGCATAGGGTGCTGACTCAGTGGGGGCAGGGGGTGCAGGCTTAGTGGGGTCCAGGATCAGCTGGGGCGGGCTCAGCGGGGGGAGCTGCCAGGAGGCCAGCAGGTGGGCAATGTTGGCCGCATGTTCTCAGACAGTGAGGACAATGCCCTCCAGGGTGGTCAGCGTCCTCTCCCAGGCTGCCCTCCACCACTCCATCTCAGCCTGGGTGAGCCGCAGGTGCTGTTCAGCCACCTCAGCCTAGCGGGGCCGTCCAGCCACAGCCCTTGTGGTGCGTGGGGTGGTCTCAGGGCACTTTCAAAGGCTGCGGAGGGGCTGTCAGGGACAAGGGATAGGACAGGGCTCTCCCGGCCCACGGAGGGTGCGGCTCTGTGGAGAGGAGGACAGTATGTCAGTAATGTGCCCCGCATGGAGGGGATCCGCCCTAGCCCACTCTATCAGCTCTAGGGTCACTGACCCCCAAAGGGGCACAGACCCACCCCCACAGCTGGGCCTCCCAGCCTGGGGGTGCATCCAGGGATCTCTCATGCAGGTGGCCCTTCCCAGCCTGCAGTGTGCAGGCCCCAGGTGCTGTCCAGAACTGACTGGATGCCACCCCTATGCAGCTTGTGGTGCTGTCCACTGAAGGCGGGTTCTGGGCATCACTGGTGGACCACCACGGGGTGCCACATCCCATGTGAGAGGTGGTCTGTGTGCAGCCCAGGACCACCGGTCCTGTGTGTGGGTGACTAGCCTTTGCGTTACCCCCACTCTATGGAACAGGTGTGAGCCGTTCCCTGTACGTACCAGATGGTCCCTCGGCGACATCCGGGGATGTCCGGCTCCATGTCGCCTGGCTGGAGGAGTGGGAAGGGAGGACGATGGTGAGGTCCCCCTCCTCACTTGACCGCTCCATGATCCTTTCGTCCTCCTGGGTTCCTGGTCCAGGCTCCTCCTCCTCCTCCGGCCGCAGGTCCTCAGCTGAGGTGTCCAGGAATGATGGGGGTTGGGAGCTTTCCTGGGGCCCCAGGATGCCCTGATGCTCCCGAAAGAAGGGGCATGTGGCTGGAGCAGCCCCAGAGTGGCCAGGCTGGTCCCTGGCCCAGGCATAGCCCTGCCCCAGCTCCCTGACCTTGGATCATACCTGCTCCACGGTACGCTCGGGGTGGCCCCTGCTCAGGATGCCCTGAGCCAGGCAGCTGAAGGCAGTGGCACTGTGCTGCTTGACCCCCATCTCGTGCAGGACCTCCTCATCCTTCCACAGGCTGAGGAGGTCCCACAGCTCCCACTCCGTCCAGGAGGAGGTCCTTTTTTTTTTTTCTCCTCCTGGGAGACCTGGGAGCCCTGCAGGGTCTCAGAGGGAGGGGTGCCATGGGGCTTGCGGGGGGGCTGGCTGCTGGCCATGCTGCAGCACTAAAGTATAGGGCAAGAGCATGTGCAGAGGCTGCTCCTAGCACGCTCTCAGCTTCTTGCCACGGGTTTCCTGCATGCATGCAGCTTTAAGGCAGCTGGATGCAGGGACCATAGAACCCTACTGCTGCCAGCTGGAGCGGCCCTGAACTCCAGCTGACGCGGGCCATGATGGAGCCATATTTCGAAAAAGCGGACTGTGGAGTGTCTACACATGTACTCTTTTGATTTAGTATTTCGAAAGGGGACGATCTTCCTGATATGAGATCAGGGTTCGAACCTCGACATCTGCACCCTGTTCTTTCAATGTCCTTTTGAAGAATGGCATTATTTGTGTGGATGCTCCTCCCACTCTTTCAAAAAAGGGCCGCTTATTTTGATGTTTTGTGCATGTGTAGACACAGCTTGTGTCTCTGATAAAATTTCTTCTGACAAGGGCAGATGGCAAGTTGCTAGGATCCAGGCCACAAATCTGATTACAGGGGTAAGGAGAGAGATAACATGATAGTTTCCACAGTCCACTTTAGCCCCCTTCTTGTAGAGGGTGATAATGCAGGTATCTCCTTCATCTAGATTTGCAAGCTGTTTAGGTAAAGCTTCCGAATTAGCTCTGGCCCACCATCTTTAAAGATTTCAGATTTCCATCTGGATCTACTGCCTCATTCTTAAGCACCCTGGCTGCAGAGAATGTCACAGCAACATTTATTATAATGAGAGAACATTCCAAGTTATGTCATGAGCCGTGAGCAACTGACCAGCAAAAATGCAAACTGCTCAAACTATTAGGCAACATTAGAACACCAATGTCACAGTCACAGTAAAAAATCAGGATTTTTTTCTGTCCTTGTGTAGGTGGGCAACTATGAGGTTAAGAACAAAGGGACCTGAGAGGTCATGGCATAAAAATAGATGTGATTCAATATAAAATAAGAACAAAACCCCTCTGAAGTCTTTCATCAAAACAATGTTCCAAAGAATCAGAGAAGTTCAACACCCCAAACCACTTTGGAGGGAATTATAGAGGATAAAATACCTTCATTCCTGTAGTGCATTCCTAGATGTTCCCTTTTCCCCAGGGACACCTAAAAAGTCTGTGCATTCAGTGAGTTTGAAGGTATTTTAATTCCCTTAAAAAAATCAGCGTTCTACTATCTATGCTTCACCCCAGGAAAATCTGGCAAGACTTCCCACTCAGGCTGCATCTACACTAGCTCCTTCCTTTTGTATGGGGCATAGTAATGACTGAGTTGGGTAGATGCTATTGAGGGACTGCTATGAATATGCAGCATCTCATTAGCATAATGGTGGTCGCGCACGATTCGAAAGCACTGCTTTCAAATCGCGTGCCAACTGTGTAGACGTGGGTCTTTCGAAAGGACCCTCCCAGACTTCGACAGTGTCTTATTCCTATGTTGTTTTAGGAAGAAGGTGCTTTTGAAGTGAAGAGAGTAGAACTGTAGGAATGAATAATATCCCAGATGAGCAGAAAACTTTTATGAAACAAAGTTTTTCTAGATAAAAGACATCTTTGGAATGCTACAGTACAAATGTATTTGACTAGATAAGTCTACCTTAATAATCCCAAAGCAGTCAGTTAGTTAAATGATGTTCTTGTGTAACTTACAACAGCAAGTTTAGAACTGTGATAAATCCATTGTTTTGATGTGCCACATTTCAGGTGGACATATGATTGTTTCATGAATAAATACGTAGAGGGATTGTTTTTTCTTGCAGAACAAAGTCTGAACACTGCTCAGTTAAGGAATATTTCAGTTATACTAATCAAGAACAACAGAGAATATTCCCAGGCAGTATATTAATTGCTCCTGACAAAATGAAACTGACAGTTACATACTGACAAATAAAAGGTGTCAAGGTGAAAAATCAATTGAACGTAAAAGACTGCTTTCTCCTTGGCCTAACTTGACATCAGTATGCTGCCATATATGGATTTAATCAATGTTTGGTGCAAATAGCTTAATTATATCTATCTATCTATCTATCACCTCATGTACTATACATCTTAAAAAATACTGCTTATTGGGTGCATGCTACTTTTTAGCTATCCATTGAAACTGTTCATGTTCCATTGAAACTGTTTAAATTGATTTTCATTTAGTATGAGTACTGCCAGTCCTACACTAGGAGTGACCAAAATCCACTGGAGGAAGTCAGGACATAGTTCATTCCAGGGTCTCAAATAATGTAAAATTGATGTAGATCTCCTGATGACAAGGCAACCCACTCAATTACATCAGCTGAGGTTGTGGTCTTGGGCACCTCCCAAGGGCATTTTGGTATGCTGTAGACCACGGAGGTGAGCTACAACGTGTCCAACTCATTGATGCTTAAAGAAGAGACATGGCTTCAAATGGATTGGGTAAGTTGTTCCCAGTGGCTCTACAATCCAGAAACTTACAAGTTATTCCTTTCTATGACAATTTTGTTCTGAAGATCTGTGTGCAGGATTCACCCCATTCCTTGTTTTCTGTGATTACTTTTAGAGATTCATCCATATACATCTATTTAATCCACACATGGGGCCTCATTCTTTGCTGTCAACTCAGTGGAGCTGCACTAATCTAGCGTTTGTATGAAATCAGAATCAATTCTGTATGAAATTTTTGTTACATATAAATAATCATCTGGCTCTCACATAGAGCTAAATTTGACTAAATATATGCACATCATGTCATAAATACTAGGATGATTGATTGGTTTATTAGCATTTTGCTAATTATTGCCATATGCAACTTTTCTAATTAGTACACCTGGAAGTAACAGAATATCACCTTAAATAAGATCTGCTTTCATATAATTGCAATAGAAGCAAAACCGTTGTGGCAGATGAATAAAGAGTAAGAATATAGAAAAAGCCATTCAAGTGAAATCATTATTCCAGACTAAATATCATTGTTTAAATGGAACACAAGTTAGCCCAAGGAGTAAGATTTTCATATAGTCAAAATATCAAGATGATAGTAAAATAATCTGCAAATATAATTTCTTTAAAAGGACTTCTGGGTGCTTAGTACCTCTGAAACTTAAGTCCTCAGTGTCTGCGTTTTTGCCCTAAAATTTAGAAAACACTCTTTTGGAAATATGAGCCAGGTAATGTGTCTAAAGGAGAAAAGAAATTCCATAGCAGAACCAGGAAGAGGAACACTTGACTATTTTCTGAGGATTTACTTTGTGTCCACCAACCTGCACAGGCAGAAATTGTGGAAAAGCGGCACTGCTTACCCCATAACCTTAGCCATGCAGAACGCAACGCCATAAACAGACTCAGAAACAACTCTGACATTGTCATCCAAGAGGCTGACAAAGAAGGTGCTGTAGTCATCATGAATAGGACAGACTACCAAAAGGAGGCTGCTAGGCAACTCTTCAATACCACATTCTACAAGCCTCTGTCCCAGGATCCCACTGAGGAATACAGAAGGAAACTACAACATCTGCTCACGACCATCCCTATAAAAACACAGGAACAAATCTACACATACACACCCCTTGAACCTAAAGTAGGTTTGTTCTACCTGCTACCCAAGATCCATAAACCTGGGAATTGCAGACACCCCATCATCTCAGACATTGGCACCCTCACCACAGGATTGTCTGGATATGTGGACTCTCTACTTAGACCCTATGCTACTAGCACTCCCAGCTTTCTTTGAGATACCACCAACTTTCTCAGGAAACTGCAATCCATTGGTGACCTTCCTGAAAACACCATCCTGGCCATCATGGATGTAGAGGCCCTTTACACCAATATCCCATGTGAAGATGGATTCCAAGCTGTTTGGAACATTATCCCTCATAAGACCGAGGCACCAGTGGTGGCAGAGCTTTGAGACTTTGTCCACATCCACAACCATTTCAAATATGAGGACAATTTATACCTTCTGATCAGTGGTACTGCTATGGGCACCCGCATTGCTGCACAGTATGCCAACATTTTTATGGCTGACCTGGAACAACGCTTTCTCTGTTCTCATTCACTAGTGCCCCTCCTCTACCTGTGCTACATTAATGACATCTTCATCATCTGGACCCATGGGAAGGAGGCTCTTGAAGAGTTCCACCATGATTTCAACAGTTTCCACCCCACCATCAACTTTAGCCTGGACCAGTCCTCAGAAGAGATCCACTTCCTGGACATTACTGTGCAGATAAACAATGGTCACATAAATACCACCCTATACCAAAAACCCATGGACCACTATGCTTATCTACATGCCTCCAGCTTCCATCCAGGGCATACTACACAATCCATTGGACACAGCCAGGCACTAAGGTACAACCATATTTGCTCTGATCCATCAGACAGAGAAAAACATCTACTAGACTTCTACCAAGCTTTCCTCAAACTACAATACCCACATAAGGAAGTGTAAGGACACAAATTGACAGAACCAGATGGGTACCCAGAAGCCACCTGCTACAAGATAGGCCCAACAAGGAAAACAAGAGAACACCACTGACCATCACATAGATCCCCCACCTAAGGCCTCTCCAATGCAACATCAGTGATCTGAAACCCATCCTGGACATGATCCTTCACTCTCACAGACCTTGGGAGGCAGGCCTGTCCTCGCCTACAGACAGCCTGCCAACCTTAAATAAATTCTCACCAGCAACTATAGATCACAACACAGTAACTTTAAACCTGGAACCAATCCCTCCAACAAACCTTGCTGCCAACTCTGCTCACATAATTACACCAATGATATCATCACAGGACTTAACATCAACCATACAATCAGGGGCTCCTTTACCTGCACATCTGCTAATATAATATATGCCATCATATGCCAGCAATGCCCCACTGCAATTTCCAATGGCCAAACTGGACAGTCTCTATGTAGAAGAATAAATGGACATAAATCAGACATCAGGAATGGTAATGTACAAAAACCTGAAGGAGAACACTCCAATTTCCCTAGACACCCAGAAACAGATTTAAAAGTAGCAGTTCTAAAACAAAGAAATTTCAAAAATCAAATGGAGAGAGAAATCTGAGCTGCAATTTATTTGCAAATTTGACTCCATCAACCAAGGATTAAATAGAGACTGGGAATGGCTGGCCCCTTACAAAAGCAGCTTCTCTGCCCTGGGTGTTAACATCTCCACATTAGTCTCTGACAATGGGCCACATCTCCCCGCCCGCACCCCCATCTGAACTGACTTCTTTTTCATCTTTTGATACATACTACTGAGATTGGGCCATTTCTCCATCAACTGAATAGACCTCACCAGCTCTGGCCCTCCCTTTTACTGGGACCCCATTCTTTAAATATGCCTATGAAACTGCCCCCCCACTCATGCATCTGATGAAGCAGGTCTTTGCCCACGAAAGCTTATGGTCATGCTTCTATTGTGTTTTGCAAACAGTAGAAATACACACTACTTGCCCTAGGAAGCTTACAGTCTAAACAACAAATAAGCTCTAAATAGAAGACAATATGTTTCCATCTATGCAATGTTTGTATATGGCTATACATTTGCATTGAGCTGTTTTTTGTTAGTTATGAAAAGGTAAAACTAGAATCAGTCAGCCCTAAGCACCAGCAACAAAGCTTTGGCCCATTGAATAATTTCTTTTAACTTTTAAAGAAAAGTTGGGTCTTCAGAAGGGACTTAAAGAAGAAGAGGCTTCTCTACTTACAGAGGAAGAAGGTCAGGCTTTTCAAATGTATGGAGGGGTGTGGGAAGTGAAAGAAAACTTGAAGAGCTTTTATGTGAGGAGTTGATAGAGAACAGGTGGGAAGGGTCATTGGCTGATATTAGAGGTTTTTTAGTGTAACCTCAGAGGCCTTGAGACCATGTCAGAGGGAGAGTGAGGTTTCTGTTCTACAGCCTTAGCTGAGCACTGCCTGGCCTTTAGTTTGTGTGCTAAAGCATAGGGCTTTAACCCCACCTGTCACAGGTTCAATCTTGTCTGTCCACAATCTGTGTCTGTTAGTATTACAAGCAGGGTCTTGTGGGTGTGACCTCCTGGAAAGTGTCAGAAACTCTCTGCATGTTTCCTCAGCCCCAGGGAAGTATATAACCCCAGAGACAGTGGAACCATGTACTAGGGGAGAGTGAAGTCTCTGCTCTACAGCCTTGACTAAGCACAAGAGGGCCCTTAGCTCATGTGGTAGAATACAGGACTTTAGCCCCTCTAGTCACAGGTTCAATTCCTTCTGTCATTAATCCAGGTCTGTTGGTCCTACATTAGGAAGGACTATTTGATTTCTACTAACAAAATGTTGCAGCTATGACTCTTTTAAAAAAAAATGACTCTGTGGCGATACACTAAAAAGTTTTGTCAACAAAAACCACAGAGCGTCTACACTCCAAAGGCATTCTGTCAACAAGAAATAGGCAGAATGCTTCACTTTCATTGACAGCATTCTTCCACTTGCCCTTGAGACAGAACCTCTTTGTTGACAGAGGTCTGTAAACAGGTGGCCAATTTGAACATTCTAGGAAGCTTTCTGTCAGCAGACAGGGCTTCTGGGATACCAGACAGCCCTGTGTGCTGTGCTTCTGGTTGGCTAATTTGTTGAAAGAGCAGCTGGGCAGGCTGGACTCTCTCAGTCGACAGAGCTAATAGTTCTTTCAATTTTCTTTGAAGTCTGGCCGCAATCTATCAACAGATGTTTTGTTGGAAGATATCTCCTGGCAAATATCAGAGGGGTAGCAGTGTTACTCTGTATCTGCAAAAACAACAAGAAGTCCTGCAGCATATTATAGACTAGTAGATATTTTGAAGCATAAGCTTTTGTGGGCAAAGTGGATATATAAGGTACCACAGGACTTCTTATCTTCTGGCAGTAACTTCTGTTGACAGATTGCTTTAATGTAGACATATCTTATATGGCTGGGGCCACACTAGAAGGGAAATACCCAAAATACCCAACATAGGAATAAGGGGCTTTTGAAATCAGGGGGTCACTTTGAAAGGCCCCGCAGCTACATGGGCAGATGTGTTTTGAAACTGGCAGTTTCAAAGTGCATGCGGCCACCATTATGCTAAAGAGGTTCTGTATATTCATGGTAGTGCTTCATTAGCATATCCCGAAGTGCCACATTACCATAGCCCCTCCAAAAGGAGTCTCAATGTGTGGATGAGACGATGGTGTAGGGAAGAGGGGTTTAGATTTATTAGGAACTGGGGACACTTTTGGGGTAGGGGGAGCCTATACAGGAATGATGGGCTCCACCTAAATCAAGGTGGATCCAGACTGCTGGCATTAAACATTAAAAAGGTCGTAGAGCAGTTTTTAAACTAAGAGGTGGGGGAAAGCCGATTGGTGCGGGGGAGCACCTGGATCGGACGGAGACTTCTCTTACACGAGGCTCCATAGATAGGGATTCCCTAGAAGTTAGTCAGATAGGGAACGTGGGAAATAATATATGGGCAAGATCAGATGTGAAACAATCGCATATAAAAAAATCCAACGCGTCTGTGAAAGGCGGACATATAAATAGTGGTAGTTTTTTAACGTGCTTTTACACTAATGCTAGGAGTCTGTCTAATAAGATGGGTGAACTGGAGTACCTCATATCAAAGGAGGAAGTTGACATAATAGGCATCTCAGAAACATGGTGGAATGAGGACAATCAGTGGGACACTATCATACCGGGATATAAATTATATCGGAAAGACAGAACAGGTCGTGCGGGTGGCGGAGTGGTACTATATGTGAAGGATAATATAGAATCAAATGAAGTAAAAATCCTAAAGGAATCAAAATGTTCCATAGAATCATTATGGATAACAATTCATTCCTCTAATATGAACATGGCATTAGGAATATATTACCGACCACCTAACCAGGACAGTGATAGTGATGCTGAAATGTTAAGGGAGATTAGAGAGGCTATCAAAATAAAAAACACAGTAATAATAGGAGATTTCAATTATCCCCATATTGATTGGGTGCATGTCACCTCAGGACGGGATTCAGAGATTAAATTTCTTGATGCCTTAAATGACTGCTTCTTGGAGCAGCTAGTACAGGAACCCACAAGGGGAGAGTCAATTCTCGATCTAGTCTTGACTGGAACGCAGGATCTGGTCCAAGAGGTAACTGTTACTGGACCGCTTGGAAATAGTGACCACAATATAATAACTTTTAATATTCCTGTGTTGGGAAGAACACCACAGCGGTCAAACACTCTGGCATTTAATTTCAAAAAGGGGAATTACACTAAAATGAGGAAGCTAGTTAAACAGAAACTAAAAGGTAGAGTAATTAAACTAAAATCCCTGGAAGCTGCATGGAAACTGTTTAAAGACACCATACTAGAGGCCCAACTTAAATGTATACCCCAAATAAAAAAACACAGTAAGAGACCTAACAAAGAACCACCATGGCTAAACAGCCATGTTAAAAAGGCAGTGAGAGAGAAAAGGGCAGCTTTTAAAAAGTGGAAGTCAAATCCTAGTGAGGAAAATAGAAAGGAACATAAACACTCCCAAATTAAGTGTCATAATGTAGTAAGAAAAGCCAAAAAAGATTTTGAGGAACAGCTAGCCAAAAATTCAAAAAACGATAGTAAAATGTTTTTTAAATACATTAGAAGCAGGAAGCCTGCTAAAAAAGCAGTGGGGCCCTTGGACGATAAAGATATAAAAGGAGCGATCAAGGAAGACAGTGCCATTGCGGAGCAATTAAATGATTTCGTTGCTTCAGTCTTCACGGCTGAGGATGTTACAGAGGTTCCTAAATTTGAGCCAGCCTTTTTAGGTGACAAATCTGAGGAACTCACTCAGATTGAAGTGACATTAGAGGAGGTTTTGGAGTTAATTGATAAGCTGAATAGTAACAAGTCTCCAGGACCAGACGGCATTCACCCAAGGGTTCTGAAAGAACTCAAATGTGAAATTGCGGAGTTAGTAACAGTGGTTTGTAACCTATCCTTTAAATCCACTTTGGTACCAAATGACTGGAAGACGGCCAATATAACACCAATATTTAAAAAAGGCTCTAGAGGAGACCCTGGCAATTATAGACCGATAAGTTTAACATCAGTACCAGGCAAATTAGTAGAAACACTAGTAAAGAATAAAATTGCAAGGCACGTAGAAGAGCACGAATTGTTGGGCAAAAGTCAGCATGGTTTCTGCAGAGGGAAGTCGTGTCTAACTAATCTATTAGAATTCTTTGAAGGGGTTAATAAACATGCGGACAAGGGGCACCCAGTGGACATAATATACCTAGATTTCCAGAAAGCCTTTGACACGGTCCCACACCAAAGGCTTTTATGTAAATTAGGTGGTCATGGGATAGGAGGAAAGATCCTTTCATGGATCGGGAATTGGTTAAAAGACAGAAAACAAAGAGTGGGAATAAATGGTAAATTTTCACAATGGAGGAGGGTAACTAGTGGTGTTCCCCAGGGGTCAGTCCTGGGACCGATCCTGTTCAACTTGTTCATCAATGATCTAGAAAATGAGGTAAGCAGTGAGGTGGCCAAGTTTGCAGATGACACCAAGTTCTTCAGGACAGTCAAAAGCAAAAGGGATTGTGAAGAACTACAAAAAGATCTCAGCAAACTGAGTGATTGGGCAGCAAAATGGCAAATGAAATTTAATGTGGGTAAGTGTATGGTAATGCATGTTGGAAAAAATAACCCAAATTACACGTACTACATGATGGGGTCAAATTTAGCTACGACAGATCAGGAAAGGGATCTTGGAGTTATAGTGGATAGTTCTCTGAAGACATCCACGCAGTGTGCAGCGGCAGTTAGTAAGGCAAATAGGATGTTAGGAATTATTAAAAAAGGGATCGATAATAAGACAAAAGATATCATACTTCCCCTATATAAAACTATGGTACGCCCACATCTTGAGTACTGCGTGCAGATGTGGTCTCCTCACCTCAAAAAAGATATATTGGCATTAGAAAAGGTTCAGAAAAGGGCGACTAAGATGATTAGGGGCTTGGAACAGGTCCCATATGGGGAAAGGCTAGAGAGACTGGGACTTTTCAGTTTGGAAAAGAGGCGATTGAGGGGCGATATGATAGAGGTATATAAAATCATGAATGGTGTGGAGAAAGTGAATATAGAAAAATTATTTACCTTTTCCCATAATACAAGAACTAGGGGACACCAAATGAAATTGATGGGTAGTAGGTTCAAAACTAATAAAAGGAAATTTTTCTTCACACAGTGCACAGTCAACCTGTGGAACTCCTTGCCCGAGGAGGCTGTGAAGGCCAGGACTCTATTAGGGTTTTAAAAAGAGCTTGATAAATTTTTGCAGGTTAGGTCCATAAATGGCTATTAGCCAGGGATAAAGTATGGTGCCCCTAGCCTTCAGAACAAGGGCAAGAGATGGATGGCAGGAGATAAATCACTTGATCATTGTCTTTTGTTCTCCTTCTCTGGGGCACCTGGCATTGGCCACCGTCGGCAGAAGGGATGCTGGGCTGGATGGACCTTTGTTCTGACCCAGTATGGCCATTCTTATGTTCTTAGTATGGCCACAGCCTATGCGTATAATGTGGATAGGAATACTCTTTCGCACAAAGATATTTGAAGTCCAGTAAGAGGACACCTCAGCAGAACTACACCTGGTCAGGATTCTTGGAATTTATATATATTGATTTCATTGTCAAAGCCAAACTCCAGGAAGATGGCTAATTTGACTCTACCAGGACATATACAATTTGTTTGGAGAAGGGTTGGAACGCATCTTTTTAAAAATATACATATGTATTGCTGGTAAATTCAATTACTGCTCAGAACAAAACATTTTAGAGGCTGTGAAACATGTTTTGGTGGACAATTTTTAATTTTTCAACCATTGGTAAAATCAGAATAGTAAAGTAAAATATGTCTATTCAATGCGCAAATGAATTGAATCATGCCTTTTACTGTAAAATTGTTTGGACACTTTTCTGTTGTAGAAGGAAGATGCTTATTGGAACTTTACAGAAAGAAATATTTTGTCTCAACTTATTAAAATTGCTCATTTCAGTATAGCTTCTGAATATCTTTATTTAATGACAGAAACCATAATTTATTAATGGGGGTCAGGACTGGAAAAATACACATTTGACTTTTGCTATTATGAATTTTGCAATATGTCATTGAGAACATTGAAATAGTATAATGAAGATCAGAAGAAAACACTATGTTAAAAATGTGACTGTCTAGAGAATAAAGAGATTCTTTATCTCAGAATACATTGCTCCATATCTGTCATTTGATTGTAGCAGTCTTGTAGATACAGAGGTCAAATAGAGACTTGCAAATCAGAACTCATGAATAAAATGCATGAGTTAAATGTCTTTCAAAAGAGCTAAAAACAGGGGAGAGGAATGCTAACTACATATGTTTTTAAATGTAAGTATACTGTACAAGCCTTTATGAAAAGAACCTGACTATTCAACAGTGATATCCTAAAATACTTCAGTATCACTGCTGAAAAGTGTAATAATTTGGAACATAACTGTAGAAAATAAATAGTTTACAAGCAATGTAATTGAAACTTACCGGGTGAATAGTAAAACTGTGTTAGTTCAGAAGTCACCAGCATGGTGTCCTGTGCCATCCGTGATTATAACCATTTGGCTATGTGCATATGCTCCATTTGTGTATCACATTAGCCTTGCACATATAGCTAACGTTGTAGTCCCCAAGCCTCCAAGAGGGCCACCAAAGACTACAAAATCAAAAAAGGATTGAAGTCACCAGGCCAAATTTATTGTAGATGAAGCACAGTTCCTCTAAGAATTTGGGCCCATGACAATGGATGCGTCTCAGACAGTGACATGGGATCCATCACTGCTCCTTAGGTCAGACAAAGTGTTGAGGTACCCCAACATTTATAGACCGAGACAGTCTATGGTATACATCTTGCATATCATCTTACGCTTTAATGATCTGCTTGTTACCTCTCCTTGCACTTTCCTCCTGATGTTTCAGACAAAGCGTTCGTATTTACCTTTTATTATTGTGCTTTCACTCCTGATGTTTCAGACAGAATATCACTATTCGTATCTGTGGTCAAACTAGTTTATCATATGCTGAGTTGATGAGTCCTTTTACTGTCCTGGTGGAATGTATTTAAATATTGCATGTGTCTAATCAGTGCTAGGGCCAAGTTCATGTTCTGGACACTGACTTGCAGGCAAACATCTTATCTTGACAGTCCTGACTGTTACTGATAGCATAATTCTTGCTTGCTTATTTTGGTTCAAGCCTCAGGCCTTACACCAGGCCCATGCGTTGGGCTCTTTCTTTCTCCTACATCAACCATTAAAAATGTTGGATGATGATGATACGAAGGTACTTCTCTTGGGCAATATCAAAAAGATATTTTTCATTGTAAACTCTAAAGGAGACTTTTTAAAAGGTTGTCCAAAAATTACAGTTGCAGAATTTACTCTAAGCTTGCAATTCAGACTTAATCCTGTTATATTTGAGTGTAGGTGATCGGTAGTGAAATTTGGCTAAGTTTTGGATGAGGATCCAAACTTTGAAAGTCCACTTGCAATGTGCTGAGCTTCTATTGCCTGAATCTTCACTCTGTAATGACTGGCTATTGCTGCTGAAATGAAGAACTTGTATATACAGAATTATTTCTATAAATGTACTAAATGTGGCCATTTAAAGGGAAGCAAGAATAGGATAGTTTAAATATCTAAAGACCTGTTGTAGAGTACAATAAAAAATGCCGATTTTCAGATCCTTTCCCAGTATCGCGGGTATTCAAACTGTAGAATGAAAATACAGTGTTCTTGCGAGCATGTTCTATGCTCCTAAAGACTTTCAACATTTTGGCCATGTGTACACTAGCCCAAATCTTCGAAATGGCCATTTTGATCGAAGAGTACTAATGAGGTGCTGAAATGCATATTCAGCACCTCATAGCATGCTGCCGACCACAGGTCTTCGAAATTGCTGTGTTTTGCTGCCGCGCGGCTCATCCAGATGGGGATCCTTTTCAAAAAGACCCTAGGTAACTTTGAAATCTCTTTATTCCTATCAGCAGATAGAAATAAGGGGATTTCAAAGTTGGTGGGGTCCTTTTGAAAAGGAGCTCTGTCTGGACGAGCCGTGTGGCAGCAAAACGCGGCAATTTTGAAGACCCGCGGCTGGCGGCATGGTAATAAGGAACTCAATATGTATTTCAGTGCCGCATTAGTAATCTTCTACCAAAATGGCCATTTGCATGGCTATTTTGAAGATTTGGGCTAGTGTAGACGTAGCCTTGATATATACTTTCAGCTTTTTACATATTTGTACCAGATAATTAGTACCAGGTAATTAGATGAAATTGAGACAATCAATGTACTGTTTTGGATTAAATGACAACGTATATTTGTTTTTTACATAATTATATAGTGTTTTGGGTACCTTCAATCTGAGTTGGAAAATAAGTTGATTTAGGTTATATTCTGATGCAGTGTTATTTGATAAAGAAAGAAGGATGGACTTTTTTAGGGTTGTAGTTTTCAATCTGATAGTATTTAGTTACAAAAACCAGAAAGCCAGTAGAGTTCTGGTTGTATGTACAAGTTGATACAAACCTTCTCATTGGAAAGGGTGAACATAGATCATTTTAAATAAAGATCCTACTTCCAATTCTATTTAAAAGTTCAAATAGTTCAGTAAAAGACTCTCTCCTTACTCCAATTAAAATTTTTCTACTGTTTCCCAAACTCAGTGGATCCTCAAAAAGATATCCAGATATTCCACTTTCTATATGTGACCAGCAAAGAACTCTTCATGGCCTCTTTCCTGACTGACCAACAGGGTACCTCTCTTTCTTCTTCACATTAGTGGGAGCACATACTCAGACAGATGTCAATGATAATTACCAACATCCACAAACAGCAGGTAATTGTCAGAATAATATAATATATTAATACCTTCTGAAGATATCAGCGTCTTTTAGATTTTAATAGAAGGTAGCATCGCACTGAACTCAAATAAATGTCTTAGAGCTATTGGAGGGAAAGGGATTATTAACCACCCATTCCTCCCCACATTAAAGATTAAAGTTTATAAAAATGTGGGTTTCCACTTTGAAAAACAAGCACAGAACTGGACTTTATTTTCCTGACTGCCCTGGCCAAGCAATTCAGGAAGCAGTTTTTGATGCTCTTTTCGTCTTCTCCACCTCTCCTTGCGTGCACTGCGTCGGAACCCTCAAATTGCCCCACCCCTTCACAGATTATCATTCTCCATTGCGGATGGTCTTGGGCAAGGTTTCTCCCAAGTGTCGACACCAACACTGCACTTTTTCAAGTGTGCCTTCAGCATATCCTTATCTTGCTTCCACTGACCCCCAATGCTCATCTGTCCTTCCTTCAACGTGGAAAACAGAATCTGTTTTGGGAGGGGCTAATCAGACATCCAAACCATGTGACCAGTCAAACAAAGCTGATGATGAATGCTAATGGCTCCAATGATGATTGTGTTTGACTCTTCCAGGATGCTAGTGTTCCTGCACCTATCCTCCCAACAGATTTTTAGGATTCTCCTGAGGCAGTGCTGATGATATTGTTCAGGTGCCTTCCAATGACGCTTGTATGTTGTCCACATTTCACATGCGTACAGTAGCATTGGAACAACCACTGCATGGTATACACATTTGTAGCACTCTCACTTTCTGCAGATTGAATTTCTGCTATACAAGTGTTTGCAGTAGGTGAATTAAAGGGGATTACAAATTTGATCAATGCAAATTGCTCATGTTCAGTGAATAAAAGTTTGACTAATTTTGTTTACATTTACATCTGTGACTCTTAAGGGAAATCTGATCCAATACAGTATTGATTGAAACTATCACTGACTAGGATAAGAAACAAGGTTTCTGTAAAGTTGTTCAGGGAGTCACTATTCTAAAATTGTAGAAAGGTAGGTTGCTTTCTTTTTCTGATCTGTTGTATAGAAAAAAAAGCAAGAGAATTTTTTTTTCTGACTATAATCACAATAAATAGTTTGAAGTGTGTTATGGAGCACAGAGCAGTCTATTGAACTGGTAGATAAAGTTAGATGGAAAAAATACATTTAAGAAATCAGGACATCAAACCCAATTGCAAAATCATCACTGTAATATCCACATCACTCCACACCCCACTGCCTTGTGGGTTATCCTGGGAAGGAGAGAGGCTAAGGGAGTAAACCCTGACAGAGAATCCAGAGTGGAGTCCGAAGGCAGTTCGGTGTCACCTTCTGGCACTGTCCCGGCAACTCCTGCAGCTGAGCTGGTACCAGATGTGGAAGTGATCCTCTCCTTTGACTATATCAGTAAAGCTGAGAGGGGGACACTGGTGTCTGGGCAGCCCAGAGTCCCCATAACAAATGCCCAGGCTCGCGCCCAGAGAGGTACTCCAGCATCGCTGAACAGCGTTGCATCAACATGGGAGGCAACAGTTACCGGTTATAAGCTCTTGCTCGATTGGCATAGAGAACGAGCACCAGGGGTTGCCTTCGACGGTGGGAGGGATCCTCGCATCTCACTGGAAAGTCACCGCCTGCCTCAAGCTGGGCAGCCCCCAGCCAATGGGGTACTGTCCCGCCACAGTTCACCTGCCTCACTGGGTGCATGAGCCTTAAGGTTCCTGAACCTGACAAGTGACTGAAATTTGGGCACCAGGCAAACCAATAAGAAAATCAACAAGAAATGAGAAACATCAACAATTCAAGCTTTCTTGCCGGAATGTGTGGACCATGCTGACCGGCTTGACTGAAGATCTTCAGACCATCAGGACACCCGAAAAACCACTGTCATCAACGAGGAACAGAAGAGGCACAGAGTTCATATCGCTGCACTGCAAGAGACGCGACTCGCAGATTCGGGATCTCTAAAGGAAAAGGACTACACCTTTTTCTGGCACGGTAAAGCCCAACAAGAACCCAGACAGCATGGTGTTGGCTTTGCTGTCAGAAACACCCTTCTACAAATGGTGGATTTAGTGATGGGCGGATCAGAAAGACTTCTTCGGATCACGCTTCAAACTGGCGCCAGTCCTGTCCACCCGATCAGCGCTTATGCCCCAACCCTGTACGCCACACCAGAAGTAAAAGACAAGTTCTACGACGTGCTTAGTGCTGCTGTAGCGCAAATACCTGCTCGTGAACAACTGTACATCTTGGGTGACTTCAATGCAAGAGTTGGAGCTGATTGGGCCTCATGGCCTTCCTGCTTAGGACACTTCGGTGTGGGAAAAATTAATGACAATGGACAGCGTCTCCTTGAACTGTGCATGTACCACAATCTGTGCATCACAAACACATTCTTCTGAACGAAGCCACAGCACAGAGTGTCGTGGAGACACCCACACTCGAAGCACTGGCATCAACTAGATGTGGTCATCACTAGGCGTAATAACCTCAAAAACATCCTTCTGACACACAGCTATCATAGTGCTGACTGTGATACAGATCACTCGCTAGTTTGCTCCAAGCTCAAGCTGAGACCCAAGAAGCTGTACCACGCTAAACCTGCTGGAAGGCCCCGCATTGACGCCAGAAAGACCGCAAACTCGGAGAAAGCTGAAAAGTTCAGAGACACCCTCCAGGAAAATCTGCGCAGCGGCCCTGGGGGCGTCAATGCGACATCCAAATGGCAACATCTGAGGGATACAGTTTACAACATGGCCTTGTCGGTGTTTGGAAGAAGAGCTAGAAACACGAACGACTGGTTCGAAGCTAACTCTGATGAGATGATTCTAGTAATTGAAAAGAAGCATGCTGCACTCCTGGAGTACAAACGCTCACCGAGCCAGAGTACCCAGCAAGCACTTAGAGCGGCCAGAAGAACAGTATAGCAGGCAGCCAGGCGCTGTGCCAACAATCACTGGCTCCAGCTGTGCAGCAGCATTCAGACCTGTGCCGACTTTGGTAATCTCAGAGGAATGTACGAGGGTATGAAGAAGGTATTAGGACCCACCCAGAACAAGATGGCACCTCTGAAATCCAAATCTGGTGAAGTCATTGCTGACAAAGCCAAACAGCTGGAGCGCTGGGTTGAGCACTACTCCGAGCTGTACTCACGTAAGAACGTTGTGGTTGACGCAGCCCTCGATGCTGTCGAGCTCCCACCAGTAATGAACGAACTGGACCAAGAGCCGACTGTGGATGAACTGAAGACAGCCATCGACAGCATTCCAGCTGGAAAGGCCCCTGGTCAGGATGGTATACCACCAGAGGAAATCAAATGTGTCGCAGAAACACTCCTGGAACCCCTACATGAGCTACTGTGCCTGTGCTGGAAAGAGGGTGAGGTTCCACAGGATATGCGTGACACTAACATTGTAACGTTGTATAAGAACAAAGGAGACAGATGCGACTGCAACAACTACCATGGAATCTCCCTCCTAAGTGTCACTGGTAAACTGTTCGCTCGCGTCATCCTTGGCAGACTCCAGAAGATTGCTGAGAGGTTGTACCCCGAATCGCAGTGCGGATTCCGCGCAGAGAGGTCTACCGTTGATATGGTCTTCTCTCTAAGGCAGCTGCAGGAGAAGTGCAGGGAGCAGAGAAAGCCACTCTACATAGCCTTCATCGACTTGACCAAGGCTTTTGACTTGGTCAGCAGGGATGGTCTGTTCAAACTGCTCCACAAGATAGGCTGTCCTCCACAGTTACTCAAGATGATCCAGTCGTTCCATGAAGACATGAGAGGAACCATCCAATATGACGGTGCATTATCGGATGCTTTCAGAATCAGAAGCGGCGTCAAACAAGGATGCGTGCTTGTGCCGACATTGTTTGGGATCTTCTTCTCACTCCTCCTGAAGCATGCCTTTGGGTCTTCAATGGAGGGCATCTTGCTGCACACAAGATCTGATGGGAAACTGTTTAACCTTGCAAGGCTGAAAGCTAAGTCTAAGGTGCGAGAAGTCCTCATCAGAGACATGCTGTTCGCAGACGATGCTGCTGTAGTGTCTCACACAGAAGACCAGCTTCAAAAACTGCTGGATCGTTTCTCCAAAGCGTGCAAGGACTTTGGTGTTACCATCAGCCTAAAGAAGACGAACGTACTCGGTCAGGATCTTGCTGAATCCCCCCACTATACATTAGAGGTTGTCCACGAGTTCGTTTACCTCGGGTCCACCATCACTGACACCCTGTCGTTGGACACTGAGCTAAATAGGAGGATCGGAAAAGCGGCCACAACTCTGTCTAGACTCAGCAAAAGAGTGTGGAATAACAACAAGCTGTACACTCACACCAAAATGCAAGTCTACAGAGCCTGCATCCTCAGCACCCTACTTTATGGCAGCGAGACTTGGACCCTGTATGCCCGCCAGGAAAAGAGGCTGAATGTCTTCCACTTGCACTGCCTCAGGCGCATCCTTGGAATATCATGGAAGGACAGAGTGACCAACACTGCCGTCCTCGAGCAAGCTGGAATCCCAACCATGCACACCCTCCTCAAGCAGCATCGACTCCGCTGGCTTGGCCACGTCCACAGGATGAACGATGGAAAGATTCCAAAAGACATCCTGTATGGTGAGCTAGCCTCTGGCAAAAGACCTCCCGGATGCCCCTAGTTGCGTTACAAAGATGTCTGCAAGAGAAACCTCAGAGAAGTAGACATCGAGCTGGACAACTGGGAAGATCTAGCAGACGACTGCAGCAGATGGAGGCAGGGGTTACACAAGGGCCTTCAGAAGGGCGAGATGAAGATCAGACAGCTAGCAGAGGAGAAACGAGCGCACAGAAAGCACAATAAGGACTTGCCAGACACCCACTACATCTGCAAGAGATGCAGCAAAAACTGTCACTCTCGTGTGGGTCTTTATAGTCACAATAGACGCTGTAAATGAAGTCCTCAATTGAAACTTTAAAGGGCGCGATCCATAGTCTATGCAGACTGAAGGATGCCTACTACTACTGTAATATAAATAAATATAAGATAAATAAATGCATATGTATAAAATAATAGAAATAAAGACCATTCAGTAGAAATGCAATATACTATCTCCTTTTACAGTAGCCACCTAAATAAACTGAACCACTATTGAAGAAGATTGTAACCAGATTAACATAGTTCATATATAATGCCACAGAGTTTGCAGTCCCAAATATTTGGACATGCAAGGGAAATATTTTTATGCTGTGGAATATCAGTCCCATGACTCACATTGTTAATTTCAGAAGCACGCTGTCACAAATAAATGCCTGAAAAGGGTTAACAGGAGGCTCTCAGCAGTGGATAGTCAGGCAAAGGTGAGGAAGAGAAACTTTTCTGAACAAAAAACAAATGCAGTCTAAGGGGTTTTTGTCTGTGTGGCTGATGCAAAGGGGGCAGTGAGAAATTATTGCTCCTAAGCAGCTGGAATGAATCCAGTAAATATCCTGGCTGTCTCATAATCAGCCATTGACATGTAAGTAGAAAGGAAACTTGTAGTTAGATGCAATCAGGTAATGGTTATTTTGAAATTGGCATGGACTTTTTCCATTGCTCTGGTTAATGATTTGGTTCTTTTCCCTGCGTTCTGTAACTTCTAAGATGAATGCCAGGGAAGTAATTCTCTGTGCTGCAACTGGTATGTCTCAGGTAATTTCTCTTGTTTTGTGAATAAATTATTTTTTTTAAAGACAATTATTTGATCCCTGTGTCCTAGAAAAGAGTCTGTATATATTCATGCCTTAGACTGAAAGGCCAGCTATCAGATTACAGCTCTTTTTTACAAGACTTCTTCCAGGGGAAGGTTAAGAGTCTGGGGCTTAGCCTACAGGGAGACCTCCCAAATGTGTCTTCCTCCGTTAAAGGGATTTTTTCTCTCTTGGCTGGTGGCAGCGACTACCCACCCAGGGTCAGGGAATCTGTGACCTTGGGGGGAGCTTTTTTTAAGTGGAGCCTGTAAAGGAAAGATATTTTTACGGGTTAGAGGATCCTCATTTTCTGCACTCAGAGCGTCAGAGTGGGAAGGCAGCACCTTACTTGAAATCTCACTTTAAAGCTGTTTGAAATATACATGGGCAATTATTTTCTAGATAAACTTAGTATCCCTTTTTTAATGCTTACTAATTTTCTGTGATCAAGAAGCATTCTTATGAATGTGTTCCTTATTTGTAATTTATCTACTAAGAGGTAATGCATGCATTTTTTTAAGGCTATGGTTTGGTTTGTAAATTGGTCTCTGAGTATAACTAATTTGCCACCTCTGCCAACATACTTTAGATCTAACACACTTGGTGGGGTTTGTGTTCCCTCAATAGCTACGTCTACACGGGGATGCTACATCGAAATAGCTTATTTCGATGTAGCAAAATCGAAATAAGCTATTTCGATTAACAGCATCTACACGTCCTCCAGGGCTGGTGCTGTCGACGTTCAACATTGACATTGGGCAGCACTACATCGAAGTAGGCGCTGCAGGGGAATGTCTACACGCCAAAGCGGCCCACATCGAAATAAGGGTGCCAGGAACAGCTGCAGACAGGGTCACAGGGCGGACTAGCACTTCCGGGGCAACAGCTAGCCACTCCCTTAAAGGGCCCCTCCCAGACACACTCAGCCTGCACAGCACGCGGCCTGCAGAGCCACAGGCACGCACACCCTGTTGAAGCAGTATGGACCCCCAGAAGCAGAAGCAGCAGCAGCAGCAGCCAGAGGTCCCCACACCCGCCCCTGCAGGAGCAGTGCTTGCCCTTCTCAGTGCTATGCAGGAGGCAGCTGACCACCTTTTATTCATGGACGAGGAGCTTCCCCCAGGGGAGGAGGAAGCAGCTCCATACCTTTCTGCCCTCCGCGGCCCCCCCCTTCCCCGCCACACATGCCGCCGGCTGTGGAGCTACCCCACGAGCACAGACTGGTGGGAGCGGCTGGTGCTTAGCGAGTGGGACAACGAGCGCTGGCTGCAGAATTTCCGCATGAGCCGGCAGACATTCCTGGAGCTCTGCCAGTGGCTCACCCCTGCCTTACTGCACCAGGACACCTACATGCGACGTGCCCTCACGGTCGAGAAACCGGTCGGCATCGCTGTCTGGAAGCTGGCCACTCCAGACAGCTACCGATCTGTAGGGCAGCAGTTCGGCGTGGGCAAGGCAACCATCGGGGCTGTCCTTATGGAGGTAAGAGGACCCGGGGGGGGAAGCCCGGGTGGGGAACCTGGGGGGGGAGCCTGGTGGGGAGCCGTGGGGGGGGAGCATCCATGCGGGGGGTAGCCCTGGGGTGGAGGGCCAGACACACCCTGCACACCCCTCACTGGTGCTCTCTGATGTCCCTCCCCTGTAGGTTGTCCATGCAATAAATGCCCTGCTCCTCCACAGGCTCATGCAGCTTGGGGACCCGGACGCTGACATCGTGGGGTTTGCCAGCCTGGGCTTCCCAAATTGCTTTGGGGCTCTGGATAGGACCCATATCCCCATATCCCCATCCATGCCCCGGAGCACAGTGGAGGACGCTTCCTGAACAGGAAGGGCTACCATTTGGTGGTCCTCCAGGCCTTGGTGGACAGCCGGGGCCACTTCCTCGATGTTTATGTTGGCTGGCCTGGCAGCACCCACGACACCCAGGTGTTCAGAAATTTGGGCCTGTGCCGCTGACTGGAGGTGGGGACCTATATCGCCCAGTGGGAGATCCCTGTGGGGGACACCACGATGCCCCTCTGCATCGTTGCAGACGCGGCGTACCCCCTCCGGCTCTGGCTCATGCACCCTTACACAGGCCATCTCACAGCCAGCCAGGAGCGGTTCAACACAAGCTTGAACCATGCGCGCCAGGTGGTTGAGCGCACTTTCGGCCACCTCAAAGGGCGCTGGAGGTGTCTCCTCACCCACCTGGATGCAGGCCCCACCAACATCCCCCAGGTTGTGGGCGCATGCAGCGCACTCCACAACCTGGTGGAGAGCAAGGGAGAGGCCTTCTTCCAGGGCTGGGCTGTGGAGGCTGGCAGGGCTGTTGTGCAGCCACCCGCTGCCCCCAGTCTCCATGTCGACCCCGATGGGATCCGGGTCCGGGAGGCCCTGCGGGCCCATTTTGACCAAGCTGTGGGGTGAACACTGGTAGGGCACCCACTGCACCCTCCCCTCCTCCACAACACTCCCTGCCCCCACGCCCACACCACAGAGCACCCAAGAGCACCCCCCCACAACTTTTCCTGCAAATAAATGGACCTGTTGTTTGAAACCAAAAAGTGCAATCTCTTATTAATAATAATATATATATATATATATATATATATATATATATATATATATATATATATAAAAGGGGGGAACTATTTACATGGGGGGCAGGTACCAGAACAGAACAGGGGTCCAACACAAACTATATAAAAATAATGGGGGATATGTACAAAGGGGGGGCCACGCCCTTGGCCTCACACCCCTACTGTCTGGCGCCCGGGGTTGGAGGGCGTTATTCTCTCCTTGGCCGGAGCCCTGACCGAGGCTGGGTGGGGGCCGGGCGAACCGGCAGATACGGCCAGCCGGTGTCTGCAGGCCCCAAGGTCACCCTCGGTGGCAGGTCCCAGGGTGGCGGACGGTGGAGGGACGGCGGTCGGAATGGCGGTCGGAGCGGTGGGTGGAGCAGCGGGCAGAGCGGCATGGGGGGCCAGGTGTTCCGCAATCCACTCGAAGGTCCATATGAAGGCCCCCCAAGCCTCCTGGTGCCAGGCCAGTGCTCGCTCTTGTAGCTCCAGCCGCCATTCCTCCACCCGCAGGCGCCGCTCCGACACCTTCAGCTGATGCCGGAGGGTCGCGAGCAGTTGGGGGTCCGTGGACGTCCTCTGCTGGTGGCTCTGCCATCAGCCTCATCCTGGGGCTGGACAGTGCTCTGCCAAGGGGCTGGCCTGCTGGGATGGCCCCGGAGGGCTCTCTGGGACCACGGACACCTTGCCGGCGCTCTCCGGGCCCTCCAATGGTGCAGCTGCGGAACACAGTGGGGAAGAAGAGTTGAGACATCCGTTAGTGTGGGCCCTGGTCTGTGGCCCTTGTCCGCCCGCTCTCTGCTGCTGGTTCCCCATCCCCGTCCCCGGGAGATGCTCCTGCTGCTGCTGCTGCTGATGGGTGTCCCACCCCCTCCCCCCGGGGGACCCTAGGTTCCGCTCCCCCCATCCCCAGGGATGGGGAATGGCACTGTCATGCGGGGGGGGCAGGGGCTGATGCACTCTTCTGAGGGACATGCCACTGCTGTCCTTGGGGCCATGGTCATCTGGGCATGTGGAGAGCCCTGGTCATGTTTCTTGTCCCCGCCCCTTAACGCTGGGGGTGTGCACTGGGTGGGGGTACATACCTGCCGGTCCACTTCCACGGTCGGGGGACACCCACTGGGCGGATGCCCTGCTGGAGCTCTGGGACGGGATGGCGATCCAGAGACCCCCATCGCTGGAGGAGTCCCCTCCTCCTCCTCTGGCAACCCAGGGTTGGGCTCCTGGGGGGGCCCCTGGGGTGCAGGGCTTGCCTCCGGAGCAGACTCCGTCTCCAGGCCCTGCTGGTTCTCGTTGGCCAAGGTGTCAAGAGTGGCTGCGGGGGGAGGAGGTGTACCGGGGGCCCAGGATGGACCTGAGCTCCCTGTAAAAGGGGCAAGTGGTGGGGGCGGCCCCAGATCTGCTGGCCACGTCCCGGGCCCGGGCATAACCCTGCTGCAGCTCCTTCACCTTACTCCTGATGTAGTCAGGAGTGCGGGCAGGGTGACCCTGGGCGGCCAGGCCCTTGGCCAGCCGAGCGAACGCATCCAAGTTCCACCTCTTGCTCCCCATTACCTGGAGCACCTCCTCCTCACCCCAGAGCCCCAGCAGGTCCTGGATCTCAGCCTCCGTCCAGGAGGGGCCCCGTTGCCTCTTCCCCCACTGGCTGCCAGCCTGGGAGCCCTGGCTCCCCTTGGGGGGGTGCCCTGGGGGCGCTTGGGGGGCTGCCTAGCGGCCATCAGTGCAGGGTGGTGGGTTGGGGGCTACTGCAAGGCATGCAGGCTCTCCACATGGCAGTGCTGCTGCCTGCACGTGCTTTCAGCTTCCTGCACAGGAACACAGGGGGTGGGGAGCTTTAAGGAGCTCCTGCACGCAGCAACCATAGAGCTCAGGGGCTGGACAGAGTGTTTCTCAACCCCTCCGCTGATGGCCGCCATGGCGGACCCCACTATTTCAATGTTGTGGGACACGCATTGTCTACACGTGCCCTACTTCGACGTTCAATATAGAAGTAGGGCGCTATTCCCATCTCCTGATGGGCATAGCGACTTCGACGTCTCGCCACCTTACGTCGATTTCAACTTCGAAATAGCGCCCACCATGTGTAGACTTGGTGGGCGCTATTTCGAAATTGGCGCGGCTACTTCGAAGTAGCCGGCTCATGTAGACGTGGCTAATGAATGACAAAACTATATAAAGAAGAAAGAAAACAAAGGAAAAAGATAACCTGTAAACTTCTGTCAACATCTATAATGCTTTGACTGTATAAAACAGATAATTACAAGAGCTTTTTGAAACAGCTGTGAGAGACCTTAGCCACGTCTACACGTGCACGCTATTTCGAAGTAGCAGCGGCAACTTCGAAATAGTGCCCGTCACGTCTACACATGTTGGGCGCTATTTCGAAGTTGAAATCGACGTAAGGTGGCAAGACGTCGAAGTTGCTAACCCCATGAGGGGATGGGAATAGCGTCCTACTTTGACATTCAACGCCGAAGTAGGGAACGTGTAGACGATCCGCGTCCCGCAACATCGAAATTGCGGGGTCCTCCATGGTGGCCATCAGCTGAGGGGTTGAGAGACGCTCTCTCTCGAGCCCCTGCGGGGCTCTATGGTCACCGTGTGCAGCAGCCCTTAGCCCAGGGCTTCTGGCTGCTGCTGCTGCAGCTGGGGATCCATGCTGCATGCACAGGGTCTGCAACTAGTTGTCGGCTCTGCGTATCTTGTGCTGTTTAGTGCAAGTGTGTCTGGGAGGGGCCCTTTAAGGGAACGACTTGCTGTTGAGTCCGCCCTGTGACCCTGTCTGCAGCTGTGCCTGGCACCCTTATTTTGATGTGTGCTACTTTGGCGTGTAGACGTTCCCTCGCAGCGCATATTTCAATGTGGTACTGCCCAACGTTGGCATTGAACGTCGACGTTGCCAGCCCTGGAGGATGTGTAGACGCTATTCATCGAAATAGCCTATTTCGATGTCGCAACATCGAAATAAGCTATTTCGAAGTTGGGTGCACGTGTAGACGTAGCCCTTGTGAGTTATAATGCAGTTATTTGAATGTTCACAGATATGCTAATAAAACAGTAAGGAATGTTGGGAAAGTAGTGACAGGTTTCTTTTGTAAGATTAATGAAGGGTCCTGTGGCACCTTATAGATGAACAGAAAAGTTTTGAGCATGAGCTTTCATGAGCACAGACTCACATCAGATGCTGGTTTTGGAAATCTGCAGGGTCAGGTATAAATAAGCCAGAGCAAGGATGGGGATAACAAGGTTAGCTCAGTCAGCAAGGGTGAGGCTTACTACCAGCAGTTGATCTGGAGGTGTGAACACCAAGGGAGGGGAAGCTGCTTCTGTATTTAGCCAGCCATTCACAGTCTTTGTTTAAGCCAGAGCTGAGGGCATCAAATTTGCAGATGAATTGTAGCTCAGAAATTTCTCTTTGGAGTCTGGTCCTGAAATTACTTTGCTGTAGGATAGCTACTTTTAAGTATGCTACTGTGTGGCCTCGGAGGTTGAAGTGCTCTCCTACGGGTTTTTGTATATTGCCATTTCTGATATCTGGTTTGTGTGCATTTATTCTTTTACGTAGAGACTGGCTGGCTAAATACAGAAGCAGCTTCCCCTCCCTTGGTGTTCACACCTCCAGATCAACTGCTGGAAGTAAGCCTCACCCTTGCTGACTGAGCTAACCTTGTTATCCCCACCCTTGCTCTGGCTTATTTATACCTGGCCCTGCAGATTTCCAAGACCAGCATCTGATGAAGTGAGTCTGTGCTCACAAAAGCTCATGCTCAAAACTTTTCTGTTAGTCTATAAGGTGCCACAGGACCCTTTGTTGCTATTACAGATCCAGACTAACACGGCTACCCCTCCGATATTTTGTAAGATTATTCACTAATAATAATTTAATGTTATTATTCTCTGTTACTATTTAACAATTTTATGGTTCACCTGCTTTCAGAAAAAAAATGTACCTCAAGAAGCTGCAACTGTAATACAGTGTTCTTATGCCTATAATAGTAGTAGGCATCCTTCAGTCTGCAGAGACTATGGATTGCGCCCTTTAAAGTTTCAATTGAGGACTTCATTTACAGCATCTACTGTGACTATGAAGACCCACACGAGAGTGACAGTCCTTGCTGCATCTCTTGCAGATGTAGTGGGTGTCTGGCAAGTCCTTATAGTGCTTTCTGTGCTCTCGCTTCTCCTCTGCTAGCTGTCTGATCCTCATCTCGCCCTTCTGAAGGCCCTTGTGTAACCCCTGCCTCCATCTGCTGCGGTTGTCTGCTAGTTCTTCCCAGTTGTCCAGCTCGATGTCTACCTCTCTGAGGTGTCTCTTGCAGACATCTTTGTAGCGCAGCTGGGGGCGTCCAGGAGGTCTTTTGCCAGAGGCGAGCTCACCATACAGGATGTCTTTTAGAATCCTTCCATCATTCATCCTGTGGACGTGGCCAAGCCAGCGGAGTCCACGCTGCCTGAGGAGGGTGTGCATGGTTGGGATTCCAGCTTGCTCGAGGATGGCGGTGTTGGTCACTCTGTCCTTCCATGATATTCCAAGGATGCGTCTGAGGCAGCGCAAGTGGAAGACATTCAGCCTCTTTTCCTGGCGGGCATACAGGGTCCAAGTCTCGCTGCCATAAAGGAGGGTGCTGAAGATGCAGGCTCTGTAGACTTGCATTTTGGTGTGAGTGTACAGCTTGTTGTTATTCCACACTCTCTTGCTGAGTCTGGACAGAGTTGTGGCTGCTTTTCCGATCCTCCTATTTAGCTCGGTGTCCAACGACAGGGTGTCAGTGATGGTGGACTCGAGGTAAATGAACTCGTGGACTACCTCTAATGTATAGTTGTCAATGCTGATTGATGGGGATTCAGCAACATCCTGACCGAGTATGTTTGTCTTCTTTAGGCTGATGGTAAGCCCAAAGTCCTTGCACGCTTTAGAGAACTGATCCAGCAGTTTTTGAAGCTGGTCTTCTGTGTGAGTCACTACAGCAGCATCATCTGCGAACAGCATGTCTCTGATGAGGACTTCTCACACCTTAGACTTAGCTTTCAGCCTTGCAAATTTAAACAGTTTCCCACCAGATCTTGTGTTCAGCAAGATGCCCTCTGTTGAAGATAGAATCATAGAATCATAGAAGAGTAGGACTGAAAGGGACCTCGAGAGGCCATCGAGTCCAGCCCCCTGCCCTCATGGCAGGACCAAGCATTTTCTAGACCATCCCTGAAAGCCATCTATCTAACCTCTTCTTAAATAGCTCCAGTGATGGAGATTCTACCACCTCCCTTGTCAATTCGTTCCAGTGTTTGATCACCCTGACAGTTAGGAACTTTTTCCTAATGTCCAACCTGAACCTCCCCTGCTGCAATTTAAGTCCATTGCCTCTTGTTCTATCCTCAGAGGCAAGGAAGAACAAGTTCCCTCCCTCTGCCTTATGACACCCTTTTAAATACCTGAAAACTGCTATCATGTCCCCCCTCAATCTTCTCTTTTCCAAACTAAACAAGCCCAATTCTTTCAGCCTTTCTTCATAGGTCATGTTCTCTAGACCTGTGATCTTTCTCGTTGCTCTCCTCTGGACACTCTCCAATTTCTCCACATCCTTCCTGAACTGCGGTGCCCAGAACTGGACACAATACTCCAGCTGAGGCCTAACCAGCGCAGAGTAGAGCGGGAGAATGACTTCTCGTGTCTTGTTCACGACACACCTGTTAATGCATCCTAGAATCATGTTTGCCTTTTTCGCAACAGCATCACACTATTGACTCATATTTAGCTTGTGGTCCACTATAACCCCTAGATCCCTTTCTGCTCTACTCATTCCTAGGCAGTCCTTTAACATTCTGTATGTGTGACACTGATTGTTTCTTCCTAAGTGGAGCACTTTGCATTTGTCCTTATTAAACTTCATCCAAAGATCCAAAGGCATGCTTCAGGAGGAGTGCGAAGAAGATCCCAAACAATGTCGGAGCAAGCACGCATCCTTGTTTGACGCTGCTTCTGATTCTGAAAGCATCCGATAATGCACCGTCATATTGGATGGTTCCTCTCATGTCTTCGTGGAACGACTGGATCATCTTGAGTAACTGTGGAGGACAGCCTATCTTGTGGAGCAGTTTGAACAGACCATCCCTGCTGACCAAGTCAAAGCCCTTGGTCAGGTCAATGAAGGCTATATAGACTGGCTTTCTCTGCTCCCTGCACTTCTACTGCAGCTGCCTTAGAGTGAAGACCATGTCAATGGTAGACCTCTCTGCGTGGAATCCACACTGCGATTCGGGGTACACCCTCTCAGCAATCTTCTGGAGTCTGCCAAGGATGACGCGAGCGAACAGTTTACCAGTGACGCTTAGGAGGGAGATTCCACGGTCGTTGTTGCAGTCGCTTCTGTCTCCTTTGTTCTTATATAATGTTACAATGTTAGCATCACGCATATCCTGTGGAACCTCACTGTTTCCACCACAGGCACAGTAGCTCATGTCGGGGTGCCAGGAGTGTATCCGCGGCACATTTGATTACCTCTGGTGGTATACCATCCTGACCAGGGGCCTTTCCAGCTGGAATGCTGTCGATGGCCCTCTTCAGTTCATCCACAGTCGGTTCTTGATCCAGTTCGTCCATTACTGGTAGGAGCTCGAAGGCATCGAGGGCTGCATCAACCACAACGTTCTCACGTGAGTACAGCTCGGAGTAGTGCTCAACCCAGCGCTCAGCTGTTTGGCTTTGTCAGCGATGACTTCACCAGATTTGGATTTCAGAGGTGCCATCTTGTTCTGGGTGGGTCCTAATGCCTTCTTCATACCCTCGTACATTCCTCTGAGATTACCAAAGTCGGCACAGGTCTGGATGCTGCTGCATAGCTGGAGCCAGTGGTTGTTGGCACAGCGCCTGGCTGTCTGCTGTAGTGTTCTTCTGGCCGCTCTAAGTGCTTGCTAGGTACTCTGGCTCGATGAGTATTTGTACTCCAGGAGTGCAGCGCGCTTCTTTTCGATGACTGGAGTCATCTCATCAGAGTTAGCTTCGAACCAGTCGTTCGTGTTTCTAGCTCTTCTTCCAAACACCGACAAGGCTGTATTGTAAACTGTATCCCTCAGATGTTGCCATTTGGATGTCGCATCAGCGCCCCCAGGGCCCCTGGGCAGATTTTCCTGGAGGGTCTCTCTGAACTTTTCAGCTTTCTCCGAGTTTGCTGTCTTTCTGGCGTCAATGCGGGGCCTTCCAGCAGGTTTAGAGCGGTACAGCTTCTTGGGTCTCAGCTTGAGCTTGGAGCAAACTAGCGAGTGATCTGTATCACATTTAGCACTATGACAGCTGCGTGTCAGAAGGATGTTTTTGAGGTTATTACGCCTTGTGATGACCACATCTAGTTGATGCCAGTGCTTCGAGCGAGGGTGTCTCCACGACAATCAGTGCTGTGGCTTCGTTCGGAAGAATGTGTTTGTGATGCACAGATTGTGGTACGTGCACAGTTCAAGGAGACGCTGTCCATTGTCATTCATTTTTCCCACACCGAAGTGTCCTAAGCAGGAAGGCCATGAGGCCCAATCAGCTCCAACTCTTGCATTGAAGTCACCCAAGATGTGCAGTTGTTCACGAGGAGGTATTTGAGCTACAGCAGCACTAAGCACGCCATAGAACTTGTGTTTTATTCCTGTGTGGCGTACAGGGTTGGAGCATAAGCGCTGATCAGGTGGACAGGACCGGCACAAGTTTGAAGCGTGATCCGAAGAAGTCTTTCTGATCCACCCATGACTAATTCCACCATTTGTAGAAGGTTTTTTCTGACAGCAAAGCCAACACCATGCTGTCTGGGTTCTTCTTGGGCTTTACTGTGCCAGAAAAAGTTGTAGTCCTTTTGCTTTAGAGATCCTGAATCTGCAAGTCGCGTCTCTTGCAGTGCAGCGATATGAACTCTGAGCCTCTTCAGTTCCTCGTTGATGACAGCGGTCTTGCGGGTGTTACTGATGGCCTGAAGATCTTCAGTCAAGCCAGTCAGCATGGTCCGCACATTACAGCAAGCAAGTTTAAATTGTTGATGTTTCTCATTTCTTGTTGATTTTCTTATTGGTTTGCCTGGTGCCCAAATTTCAGTCACTTGTCAGGTTCAGGAACCTTAAGGCTCACGCACCTAAGCCGTGTCTACACATGCACGCTACTTCGAAGTAGCGGCACTAACTTCGAAATAGCGCCCGTCAGTGCTACACGTGTTGGGCGCTATTTCGATGTTAACATCAATGTTAGGCGGCGAGACGTTGAAGCCGCTAACCCCATGAGGGGATGGGAATAGCGCCCTACTTCGACGTTCAACGTCGAAGTAGGGACCGTGTAGTTATTGCGCGTCCCGCAACATCGAAATTGTGGGGTCCTCCATGGTGGCTATCAGCTGGGGGGTTGAGAGACGCTGTCTCTCCAGCTCATGCAGGGCTCTATGGTCACCGTGTGCAGCAGCCCTTAGCCCAGGGCTTCTGGCTGCTGCTGCAGCAGCGGGGTATTCATGCTGCATGCACAGGGTCTGCAACTCGTTGTCGGCTCTGTGTATCTTGTGCTGTTTAGTGCAAGTGTGTCTGGGAGGGGCCCTTTAAGGGAGCGGCTGGCTGTTGAGTCCACCCTGTGACCCTGTCTGCAGCTGTGCCTGGCACCCCTATTTCGATGTGTGCTACTTTGGCGTGTAGATGTTCCCTCGCTGCGCCTATTTCGATGTGGTACTTCGCAACGTTGATGTTGAACATCGACGTTGCCAGCCCTGAAGGACGTGTAGCCGTTATTCATCGAAATAGCCTATTTCGATGTCTCCACATCGAAATAGGCTACTTCGAAGTAGGCTTCACGTGTAGACGTAGCCCCAGTGAGGCAGGTGAACTGTGGTGGGACAGTACCCTATTGGCTGGGGGCTGCCCAGCTTGAGGTGGGCGGTGACTGTCCAGTGAGATGCGAGGATCTCTCCCACCATCGAAGGCAACCCCTGGTGCTCGTTCTCTACGCCAGTCGAGCAAGAGCTTATAACCGGTAACTGTTGCCTCCCATGTTGATGGAATGCTGTTCAGCGATGCCGGAGTACCTCTCCGGACGCGAGCCTGGGCACTTATTATGGAGACTCTGGGCTGCCCAGACACCAGTGTCCCCCTCTCAGCTTTACTGATACAGTCCAAAGGAGAGGATCACTTCCACATCTGGTACCAGCTCAGCTGCAGGAGTTGCTGGGACAGTGCCAGAAGGTGACACCGAACCGCCTTCGCACTCCACTCCGGATTTTCTGTCAGGGTTTACTCCTTTAGCCTTTGTCCTTCCCAGGATAACACACAAGGCAGTGGGATGTGGAGAATGTGGTTAAGGATCCCACTTCTTCATACCTCTCTGTCACCACGCGTCACCATAGCTCCCTGTGGAGCAATGACCTCATATCCCCGGGACCCTCCTCCCCACCTTTCACCGCCCCTCCCCCCAGCTACCATCACCATAGGACCCTCCCCAACCCACTACCCCCATCTGCTCCCATGTCCGCCCTCCTCACTGCACTGGCCCCTCTCCCCCCAGCTGCTCTCAGTGCCCCCAGGTCCACCTTCCCCCATCGCTCTTCAGGCTCTTCTCTTCAGAGACTCTTTTTCCTGATAGTGCTGCCTTGGAGGGCATAGGTGGAACACTATATCTGAAAAGGACAACAAACACGGGGCTCCTCCCTCGGCGAACTCCCAGAGGCAAACTCCCTTCCCTGTTCGCTGCTGCCCCGTTTGCTGGGAGCTCTCTTGTTATGGAGAGAGCTGCTAGCTGGTCAGGCCTGGCTCAAAGCCTTGCCTCCAGTCTAATCAGCCCTTGAAGGCTCACCTGGCAGGGAACTCCCCCAATTCACACCTTGCAAACTGCTCTTCTCTGCACAGCACAAGCACAGGCACCCAGGCAGCTGAGCTGATCAAACTGCCCTTCTCTGCAAAGTAACAAAGCTGCACAGACTGGAGGCAAGGCTTTGAGCCAGGCCTGACCAGCTAGCAGCTGTCTCTATAAGAAGGGAGCTCCCAGCGAACAAGGGGCAGCAGCTAACAGGGAAGGGAGTTTGCCTCTGGGCAAAGCGTCCTAGAGGAGCTTGGGTGAGTGTGGGATTTGGGGGGCTGCGTGGTGAGCTGCTGGGTGAATGTCTGTCTGTCTATGCAGCTATGCCTATAATAATTAAGTCAGCAAATTTACCCTTATTGTGAGCTCAACTGGGCAAAAGGGTTCATAAAATATCACAGTAACCCACCTCAATAAATGTTGATAGGTGAATGTGTGACAAAGAGACAGACTGAATTAGCTGAAACCATAAGGTCTACTGAAATAATTCAAGGATTGCTTCAATATTCTATCTGTTAAACAAGAACAGTGTGAGAGAGGAAACCGAGTAACCAAAAATTGTGTGTTGGGAGTTAGGCCTAACCAGCAGATAAAATCATGGGGGGTGGGCTATTCTACTCACATCTCCCATTTGGAATTTTTTGTTTGGTTTTAAAGGGTTTTATTGTGGTGGGCTGGGGGCGGAGGGAATCTGGCTATGGTAATTGCTAACTGACTAAAAAATTGAGGGAAGGAAAGGAGTGAGCTTTAACATATTTTTTTGCCCCTCTCACGCCCCTTAACCTCCTGACATCCCATACCTTTTTCATCTAATCCTGAAAGATGTCCTGACAAGACTGGGCCAAAGAGAGAGAAACACGTTGTACTGCCACCTCCTTCAGCCCCACTAAATCCAAAACAACTCCTAGGATGTAAGACTTATCCCACCCCTCAACCCCTTGAAATGTGTCCTCTTCCTTCCCTACATTGTTTTTTCCTTTACTGTTTGCCATTTTTTCCCATCTGTCTAATAAAGGTCTGATTTACCTTGTCAAGATTGCATATTGTCATAGAATCATAAAATTTTAGGGTTGGAAGGGACCTCAAGAGGTCATCTTCTTCTGTTAGTCTGTGAACCAAGAGCCAGATAAGTGCACTACCCTAAACAGCTCAATGCTGCTGCAAGTTATCCAGCTTTAAGAGTGGGTGATAAGATGGTTTGCTGTGCTTGTATTTTTACATCAGTGAAATTGCAAATAAGAATCAATATCAGAGATGGAAGCTGCCTTTTCTGTCTTTGTTGTTCTCTTCTTTCCTTTTCACCATGTGTTTGTCTTGTTTTGCCTTCCAGGAAATAGGACTGGATTTTAAAAACAATGCCAATAACCACAGTTACAGCCCATCTCAAATAATTTCTCTTTTTCTCTCAAAAGGACAATTATTACCTGCTTTGACTCCATCTATTCACTGTCATATGACAACTTTTTTTCCTTCTAAATATTCTTTCCAACTAACGGGAAAGGGAAGTTGTTAAAGGAAATTTTTCCTTAACATATTATATATCAAATGCTTTAATTCTTTTACCTTTATTTTCTTTATTTTCAATAGCAGATAGTAATAATTTTAAATAGCTTTTTTGTCATGGTGCTAACCAAAATGAAGTCCCTGTGTAGCAAATCATGAACCTTGTTTAAAACTTTTTAATGTTCAATGCGACTAAGTCACGTTAACTCCTTTAAGTCTTTGGACCCATATATTCCATCTGCATTAACAGATCAGCCCTCTTCTGCCTTGTATTATCACGTTTCACAGTTCTTCTTACTGTGCTCATTTTGTTTAATGGTGGTTTTGGTATGTCTGCACATTTTTTGTGGAGGGGGAATGTACCATAATAATGCTAGTAATGGAAGGCTTTCCTGAATAAAACTGGTGTATTCTTACTCTTTACATGGAGGATAACATTGGCAGGGAGAACAGCAAGAGCCAGGCCAGAGGGCTGTGCCCCCCCCGCACCTCTGCTTTATGCTTGCCATAAGGGAAAGCCAGGTGGAAGGAGAGGAAGAAGAGTAACTAGGGAGATGAGATTTTGAGGGGGGAAAAGGTGGCACAGGAAAGGAGCATTAGGGGAAGGGACAGTACAATACAGGACCCTCAGGGAGAAAGGATGAGCTGGGTCAGATGTTGGGGGAAGGGGCAAAGCCACAGGGGAAGGGGTGGTACCAGTGATACTGACATTACTGCCCTCCCCACATTTTCGGGGCACTTCTGCCATGACTGAGAGAGGCCTCTAGGAGTGTTCACTTTCACCCTTTGCATATCCTAGGCAGATGAGGGAGGGCAAAAGATAGGCATGGTCTCTTTGGTTGGGAGTTCAAAGCACTGATTCATCGCTAAGCTCCCCCAGAACACAAAGGCTGTGTCTACACTAGCCCAAAACTTCGAAATGGCCTGTCTGCTGTTTGAAATAAGGGGATTTCGAAGTTGCTGGGGTCCTTTCGAAAAGGGCCCCCGTCTGGACGAGCCGAGTGGCAGCGAGCCACGTCAATTTCAAAGTGCCGTGGCTGCTGGCATTCTAATGAGGCGCTGAATATGTATTTCAGCACTTTGTTAGTAAACTTCGAAATGGCCATTTGCATGGCCATTTCGAAGTTTTGGGCTAGTGTAGACATAGCCAAATTGTCTCAAAGGGGATAAGGTAAGGGCAGACCATATCCCTATTCCTCCACACCAGCCTGCAGAAAGGAGCTGGAAGACATTCCTGTAACAGGTAATTCCTTCATGAACTCCAAAGGAGACGATACAGTTTTGTACTACTCCCAACACAGGGTCTGCAGAGATGTCATAAATTAATGCCGAGTAAACACCTCAGGGTTTGTTGCCTCAACATTTAAACAAACAACCTTCTCCACACAAAAGCCATAGTAAACCAAAACTAGCCAAATCCAGTTGCAAGAAATAATGCACATAGTTTCCCATGTACACTTGAGATGATCATAGATTGTATACTGCTCTAAGAATCCAATCCAAAGTTCAATAAAGCTAATTGAAATTCTAAAATTTGGATCTGGCCCACAGTACAAAACCTTAATACTGCAGAATCTTGCAAGTACTCTGAGTCATACAGCAACCACAGCTCAATTACACAGAGAAGGATATTACATGTGCATTAGGGCCATTTTTCACGCAGTTGATAGTCACTTCACACAACAGCCCTCTTGGCTTGAAATCCTCATACTTGTTTCAATCACACAGCATGCCAGTTTTTTTTTTTTCTCTATTAGATCCTATGGCATTTATCATTTTATCTGATTATACATTATGGTCAGCCCAGTCATCCAGACTATTCCCATTTCATATGCTTTCTGCATGCCAGTGTACAGTGACTGGGCCTGATTCTGTTCAAATTTACATTATTCTAACCCCAATGAGATCAGCTGATTTACTCCTCATTTCTACCTCTTGAATGAGATTAGATAACAAGCCCCATTTTTCTCAGTACATCTAGGATCCTCTACTTGCAGTCCTGTGTACTTGTGTGTAGAGATTGTCTCTCCAGATCATAGACACTACAGAAAAGTATAAAAAAACTATTGCTTACTTTATGATGGTTGATATTTTTGTTCCTCTCTTTGATAGAACATTGCAGATATTTAAAATGTACACAATATCCATTATCTTCAATAATAAAGCTATAAACCACAGTGAAAACCACCCTGTACTGTATAAATGGTTAGTATAGCATCCGGCTCCAACACCTTGCTTATTTAGTTCATGGGTTACATGGACATACTTCATCTCAAACACAGACCCTTGGTACATGCGGGCTTTATCCCTAGTGTGTAGAGCAGAGGAGGGCAATAATTTTTGATGTGGGGACCACTCCAAGAATTTGAAAGGTCATCAAGGGCTGCACTCTTCCATGATATTAATGGAGGAGATGAGGGATTTGGGATGGAGACTCGGTGCAGAAGGAAGCTTGGGAAAAGAGACTGGGTTGCAGGCAGTGGTTGAGGTCTGGGTGGGATTTTGGGTGAAGGAGGTGGTTGAGACCTGAGGCTATGGTCTGTGATGCAGGAGGATGTTGCTGTGATACAATGGTTTGTGTGGTGACCTAGGGCAGGGGATTGTGTTGCTGGGTCTGGGAGAAGGAATGGGTGCAGGAGGATGGGGAGAGGGTTTCAGTTATGTGGGGTATGGGAATTGGGGGTGGGCAGAGGGTTTGGATTATATGGAATATGGCTACAGGAGTAGGGGCAGAGTAGAAGTTTGGGGGGAGGGAGGGACTGGAAGGCCAGAGGCAGGCTATGGCAAGGAGGCCTACCTGGAAACTCCCAGCCAGCAGCCTCGCAGGGTCCTGAGAAAGGCTGTCTGCCTCCCGCAGCCCCAGACCACTCAAGACTGCTCCTTGCTCCATAGGGCTCTCTGCTACAGATGCTGAGAGGAGAGAGAGGCTTTTCCTGCTGCTCTCACCCCACAGCAAAAAATCTGTCTGCTCTTATTGGCCAGAAATATAAACCAGTCAATGGCAGCTGAGATATTTTGCAAGGGAGTGGGAGCAGCGCACAAAACCTTTCCCGCCCCCACCGTGTCCGGACCAGAGAGCTACATGTAGCAGGAACCTGCTTAAAGCGGTGGCTGGCTGCTCTGTGCTTGCAGCAGCCCATGGGCTGGGTCTAGCTCCTGGGTCATATCTTAGCCAACCCTCGTGTAGAACTGAGAACACCCACCCCCCATGTGCAGTCTTTCATGCCAAGAGGAGTCGGCTCTGTTCTATTCCCTCCCCTGCCCAGTCTACTGGCATGTTCTAAGTGACAGGATTAGTATTCCTATTAAGTATTTTTTTCTCTGAGCAAAGCAGGTGGATGCTACAGCTTATTTAAAACTGTTGAGAACAGTCTTTCCTCTCCTATTTCCTGCCTTATCAATACTCCTTTTATCTCCATCAGGCTCACCACCTGGGCCCTAGGACAGGAATCAGTTGATCTCCTGGCCCCTTGTTCTGCTGGGACCACAAGCTCCCACACCTCTACACCCTCAAGGAAGCAAAAAGTGCACCCCCCCAACCCTTTCAGAAAGGTCATGGAATGGCTTAGGCCCATTTACTACCTGCTGGGACGAGCTCCAGGGCAGCTGCATTGAACCTTCCTTCCCTTCCTTGGACCCAGCTTGTCTGCTCTGGGGAAATCCAAAGCAGCATCTGTTGATTCAGACACTTTTAGTATTCCCCATGCAGGTTCCAGGGCCAAGTACTCCAGCCCCGGAACCTGCCTGGGAAATATCAAAGTATCTTTCAATTAGGAGAAGCTTTCTGGCAGAGCTCCTGCAACAGTCACCAGAGTCCCCAGGCCCTCTAAAATTGCCAGGCCCTGGAGCAATTGTTTCTTTTGTCCCCTCCACCCTTTGGGCAGGCTCGATCCCCATTGCTTTTATGCCTTCGTTCAAGTTTGTAGTTGTCATTACATTATTACATACTGTAGCATTGGAAAGTCTGTGTTATGATTGTGTGTTCCAGATTGGTTTTCTGTTCACTGATGCATCAAGGTTGATAGTATTGTTGGACTGAAACTGAACATACTGGAGAGGGTATTCATGTGCTGGTGAGATGAAATGTGTTTTTTATTCAATGTAAGGCCAATAACCTAGAAGCAGACAGTATAGCTTGAATTCTTTTTTCTTGTGTGTGCGAATTGAAATATAAATATATAGAGATACACATCTTATAGAACTGGAAGGGACCTTTAGAGGTCATTGAGCCCAGTCCCCTGCCCTCTTGGCAGGACCAACCACCATCTCAGGCAGGTTTTTTTTTTGTTTTGTTTTTTTTTTAATCTATTTTGTCCGAGACCCCCTCAATGGCTTCTTCAGGGATTGAGCTTATAACTCTGGATTTAGCAGGCAAATGCTCAAACCACTGAGGGTTATCCACAGAATCAAGGAAACCTGGAACTAGGTTCCTGTTCTTTTCACGTGACATCAAGATACAGTATTTTAAATCTACACGCAAAATATTCTTCTCTGCATAGTAAGCAACAACCAGAGATGGAAACTTAACTGTCAACAAGGACAATGTTCTAAAGGAAAGAGGACTCACACCACATAGGAATGCATCAGGAATAAATAATTTGATAAGTTATATCAGTATATGTTAGAGATTTAAACAACAAAAACAGAGAACGACCATGGCTGCTTCAATAAAGCCCTTTTTAAGGAAACCGTGTGCTACAGCCAATAAATACAATTACTCTAATCGAATACAAAACATTTGGTCAATTAAAGCGGTGTCTATTATGCACTATAGAAGATCAGGAAATTGAGGTCAAACTGTCCCATTTGGCTTTGCTCCCTTAAACTAAAAAGTACCCAATTCATATAAATGTAATCTAATTTGAAACAGGTTTTGTGTTAATGTGATTCGCACCCCTGTAGTCTGCTCTGTCATGCAGTGCAGCCAAGAGGTTGGAGTTAAGCTTGCTCTAGTGAAGTCTATCAGTGAAATCTCTGGAAAACTTTGAAACCACTAATAAAGGAAATATTAGCATCCAAACAATCTGGCCATTACCTGTCTTTAGAACCACACATGCCAACACAACAAATCTATGTCTCCTCTCGTTCACATCTATATCCTCCCATTTACTGAAAAACATGTGCTTAGCTGTACCATTTGGGCATCATCCAAAATTATTAACATGACCTGTTCAACTTACAAACCCTTGACTTGTCAAGTTGTTCCCAATGGTGTCTTGACAGAGTCCTTCAGCTTGTTCTCAGGAGAGCAACAGGGATGCCTATTGTCACCTTTCATGTTCTTGATTATAATGGACTGGATTGTGAACAGTATAAAAGATGGCCATCAATGAGGCATTCAGTGGATACTTTTCAAACAGCTGGAGGACATTGATTTTGCTGCTGATGTCACCCTCCTTTCACACCGATGTGAAAGCATAGAAGAAGAGATCACAGAACTAGATAAAACTGCCTTAATGACTGGACTGCACATTAACAAGGGACAGACCAAGACAGTGAGGATCAACCAGTCCAACAACAACACCATCACGCTAGCAGGGTATGATCTGGAAGATGTGGTGCAGTTCACCTACTTGAAGAGTATTAAGAGCAGAGATGGAGGAAGAGGGAAGGATATAAATGCCAGGATAAGGAAAGCAACAGCTGCATTCAAGACTCTCCATTCCATATGGAGTTCTCAAATAATATCTGTGAAGACAAAATTGCAGATCTTGAACACAAATGTGAAGAGTGTGCTTTTGTGTGGATGCAAGACCTGGCATACTAAGAAGTCTTCAAATCACAAGCTACAGACATTCATAAACAGATGTCTGAGGTACATCCATCGCCTCAAATGGCAAGACTTTTTCACAAATGAGGTTTGGAACAGAGCAGAACAAGAACCACTTGACATTTAAATCAAGAGAAGCATGTGGGAATGACTAGGCCACACTCTCAGAAAACTATCATCCAGCATAGTTGCTCAACTCTCAAATGGAACCCACAAGGAAAACGTAAAAGTGGAAGACCTTGGACAACATGGAGAAGATCTGCTGAGATTGAAGGACAACAGCTTGGGCACTCCTGTAGTCAGCTAGGTTTATCCAGAGACAGAGTGAAATCAGGGAAACTAGTAGATAACCTATGCTCTACTCAGAGTTCAAGGGTTAAGTAGTAGTAGTAGTAGTAGTAGTAGTAGTAGTAGGTGCATAGCCATAATTTAATATGAATAGCAAGTGTTTGAAAATGGAATGTGATGGAGGGTGATAGGAGGCTGGTCAGGCCAGAGAAAGGTGAGGTTCAGGAAGACATATGTGGCACTACGGAGTATCCTTAACTTGGAAGCCAATGTTGGGATGTTAGAAAATAAAGTTTTGGAAACACAGCAAGTGCTTCCTCAGCACAAACACCAGTCTCTCTGCCATACTTTCCTGTCTGTCTTCTGAGTTCCTGTTCCACCAGTAAAAACACTTTATTCACCAGAAAGACATACAGTAGTATGTCTCAATAGCTATCCGGTCCTCAGCAACTTACTTTAAAGCTTAGAAACTCTATGGGAAGTTGGATGAGGAAGAGGAAGAACAAAAATAAAAAAAGAAAACACAAAAAATAAGGTAGGTAGAGGGTTAGGCTAACTGACAACTATAATTATCGAATAGCTCTGGAAGGGCAGGGTTAGCAACAGGACCATCATTGACACTGAGGTATGTTGTGTGTTTTCCTTCTTTATTTCTAATTTTTAATGAAGGATACATTCATTATTGACTTGCCATGACCTAGGTAGAACCAAAGATAATTACCAATGTTAATATATATAGTATTATGTAACTCTTCTGCCAGGCGGTTAATATTACCAAAAAGTTCCCAACTGTAGAAAAGCCATGGGTGGATTATCATGTCTGGTTTGCACCACTCCTGCTAATACATTCCAGGATGATGTTTGCTTTTTGTGCAACAGTATCACGCTGTTGCAATATATTTAGCTCTTGGTCCACTATGACCCTTAGACCCCTGTCTGCCGTGCTCGTTTTTAGACTGTGGATTACTTTTCATATGTCCTTTTGAATGTCATCCTTTTTACCTTAGACCATTTATTTATTTTTCCAGATCATTTTTAACTACAGTCCTTTCTTCTAGAGCACTTCTTACAACCCCACCCTACTTGGTAACAGCCACCAAAAAAAAAAAAAGGGTATTCCTTATGCCATTATCTAAATCATTGATGAAGATATTGAATGGAGCTGATCTCCAAGGAACTCAACTTGCTATGTCCTTCAAGAATGATTGAGAACTACAGATAGCTACTCTCTGAAAACACATTATCCAACTAATTATGGACCTACCTTACAGTAGTTCAGACTAGCTTGTATTTCCCTACTTTATTAATGAGAAGGCCATGCAAGGTTGTATGAAATACCTTACTAAACTCTAGATATACTACTTCTAGCCCTTCCATCTTGTCAACAAGGCTTGTTATCCTATCAAAGAAAGTTATCAGGTTGCTTTGACATGATCTTTTCTTTACAAATTCATGTTGACTATTACTTATTACCTTATTATTCTCCGGGGATATGTTTACTCTAGAAGCATTCCTCTACAGAAGTCACTGTCTGAAGAGATGTTCTGACAAATCTTCTAGGGTGTGTCTACACTAGACAGGTTTGTTGACAGAAGGGGCCTTCTCTTGACATAACTCAGGGAGTGTCTCCACACATAAAGCATTCTGTTGACAGAGTCTTGACAAAACTCTGCATTTGCCTTGACAGTGTTATTCCTCCAAAATTTGAGGCACAACACTCTGTCAACAGAGTACAGTCAATAGACATGCAAGCTGTGCCTACACAAACCCCTTTTGGAAGGGGCATGGTTATTAATGAGCTCGAAGAAGCTAATGAGGCATTGCCATGAATATGCAACGTCTCATTAACATAATGACGCTGCCCATGTAGATGGGGGCCTTTCGAAAGGACCCTTCAGTCTTTGAAAGCCCCTTCTTCCTAACAAGAAGGGGCTTTCAAAGACTAGGGGGGTTCTTTCAAAAGGCCCCTGTCTACATAGGTGCGCACAATTCGAAAGTGACACTTTCAAATCACCATGGCCGCCATTATGCTAATGAGGTGTTGCCTCATGGTGCCTCATTAGCATCTTTCAACCTCACTCATTATCATGCCCATTCCAAAAGGAAGGAGCTAGTATAGACACAGATGCGGTGTAGACACTTCTGTCGACAGAAAGGGCTTCCAATTGCCAGGCATCCCTGTTTGCACAGCTGACATTCCACATTCTGTCACCAGAGGGCAGTGCAGTCTGCCAGTTCTCTGTTAACAGAACAAGTTCCCTGTGTCTGCAGGTTCCCCTTCCTTTCGAAAGGGGTATGTTAATGAGCAGGTTTGAAAGATGCTCATTCATTGCAGTGCCTCATTAGCATAATGGCGTCCATAGCAATTTGCAAGTGCAATCAACAGATAGGAAGAAGAGCTTTCGAAAACTGGGGGATCCTTCCGGAAGGTCCCGTCTCCTTGGGTGGTGCGCAATTCGAAAAGCCGCACTTTCAAATCGCCGCAGCCGTCATTATGCTAACGAGGTGCTGCATATTCATTGCAGCACCTCATTAACATCTTTCAAACCCACTCATTAACATGCCCCTTTCAAAAGGAAGGGGCACATGTTGACCCAGCCGTCGTGTGCAGCAGCAATCTGTCGACAGAGGTACTTTCAAGCTTTTTCTGTCACGGATGCTTCTAGTGTAGATGTAGCCCTATTGACAGATCCCATCCACACATAAAAGTGCATCTATCTCTTGATCCGCTTTGTCAATAAAAGGGCCCTCCAGAGCATCTACACAACTTTTTTGTCAACAGTTTCTGTCAACACATATCTTGCGTGTAGATACTCCACAATTTTTGTCTACAAAACCCCAGGTTTGTCTACAAAATTCTCCAGGCTATGGTTACACTAGCAAGTTTTGCCAGCAAAACCCCAGTTTTGTCAAAAAATCTTGTAGAGCATGCATGCACAAAATGGGATTTGTTGATGGTATCTCAACAAAACGTGATACTTTTCCCGGCAATATTCTGCCTCGAAGCTTTGAGACATAATGCTGCTGTCAACAAATTCTGTTGACAAAAGCTGTGGAAATGCCCCCATGAGGCCTCTCTTGACAGACAGGACATTTAGAACGATGGACAGCCCTGTCTGCTGTGGTTCCAGGTGCCTGTTTTGTTGAGAGAGCAGCCGGGAAGCCTGGCTGTTCTGTCGACAGAGACCAGAGTTCTTCTGATTGGCTTTTGTGTGGGGCCATACTCTGACAACAGAAGTTTTGTCAGGAAAAGTCTCCCAAGAGTGAGTTCTGTTGACATAGCGCTGTAGCGTAACTGTAGCCCTAGGGCACATCTACATGGAACTGTTCTCCCAGCAGCTCCATGCTAATTAGCAGTCTCACAATTGCAAATGGCTGCTCATTAGCATAATTGCATGGCTAATTAGCAAAGCCACGCAAGATCTCACTGCTAGCAGAGGCTGCTGCGGGCAGCAAACAATCTGTGTGGTCATGTCTCTGCCAACTAATTTTTTTTCAGGCTTTAGCCAACAGAGGAACATCCACACAGCCTCTTTACTGCCAGCATCAGCCTTCACCAGCAGTGAGATCTTGTGTGGCTATGCTAATTGGCTGCACTATTATGCTAACGAGCAGCCATTTGCAATTATGAGACTTTAGCATGGAGGGGCTGGAAGAACAGTGACCGTAGCATCTAGAGTTTTGTAGACAAACTCACGGAGCATCTAAACACAAAATGTGGTTTGAAAACAGAAACTGTCAACAAAAAAGCTGTGTAGATGCTCCAGGGGACCCTTTTGTTGATATACTTTTATGTGTAAATAAGATCTGCCAACAGAAGTTTTGTAGGAACATCTCCTCCAATAGTAACTTCTGGAAATTTGGTAGAAGGGTCATCTTGTTACTGAAAAATGAGCATATGCATATTTGTTATACAAGCTTTTGAGATGTAATTAACATAGAAACACATATAAGTGTTTTTTACAAAGTCAAATTTCTGAGTAGTGTAGTCACTGAAAGTCCTTTGTCCATTATAAATAAATTTTGGCAAAATGCTGAGGAATGGATTTTGCAAAGGAATATAGAACAGCATAACCAGCTAATTTCTACATCCTGAGATTGTACAGAATTCATTACGGAGCTGAAAATCCAGTGAATTTCCAGGCAATTAAATCAAGAGGCATCAAATATTTGCTATTTTAAAAGATTTTACTAAAGTAATAATTAGTTTTATTAAAACAATGGTGACATTTGATATAAACCTGACATGTTGAAGGTCTATGTGTCAAACAATGTAAGGAAAGGTAGCCTTTTCCACATCCAGAGTTAATTTAGTAAGCTTGATAGTTCCCGAGTAAAGTCATTATTTATTCTAATTAGAAGATAGAGCCAGAAAAAAAAACAGTTAAGTGGCTATTGAGAGCTTTATAATACAATCAACTGGACTGAGAAAAAGAACTGGGACCCACACAGAAGTATTAACAGAATGATGATGTTCTATAATAATGCACACAAAACCAAGAGCTTTAAAAAGCTAAGATTGAATCTCCAACCTTATTTTTGGCTGATAGAAAGATTAAGTAGGCATGAAAATATAGAATGAGTGAGTCATAAAAATCATGCCAATGCTTCCAAAAGCCTGGCCCAGTGCTAATAATCATTTTGGCTCTCAAGAGTATTGGAACAATTTTCGTTGTGGGGGAGCTGAGAGCCATCGTACCTAGCTGTAAATCTTGTGTACAATGGAAATATGTTCAAGACAGGGGCTGCTGAAGCGTACCCAGCACTCCTAGTTCCAACACCTAGCTCCTGCCTAAGGGCTCAGATGGCAGTTGAATTCTCAGGGGATTGTCAAAGCTTATGTTTGGCCACAACCATGTCTCTGAGCTCTCATTGCTCAGTGTGTTTTTCAAAACCACTCATACAGATTTACTACATGTTCACAACTGCACGTTCCCATATGCAATACATATTTATGCATTTTAGTAATGACAATATTGAGACATATGAATGGGATGGGTGAAAACAGGCTGTTTTTAATTTTTATTTGGGGTAGCAAACTGACAGGATTTTGGATATGAGTGATGGAAGTGAGGTGAGAGGATGAGAAGGAGATGGGATTCAGACACTGACACCTCTATTACAGAAATGAGCACCTCCTGGATGAGGGGCTAGGCAGAATCTCCCATCCCCTGCAAAAAATAAAATAGAAGATACAAAATCAGGTGTTCACTGGGTAAAGTCGGTAGCTGTATCTGGATATAAGTCCTAGAATGGGCATATATCCCTCCCATCCATGCTCATCACCATATGTTGCATACACTCATTATGCCAATGATTCAGAAATGCATAGGTCATTTTGCTACTTCTGTACCACAAGTTGTTCACATTTGTCTCCTCAGGAAAGTTTTCCATGGTATGGAAGTCTTGCCTACTTTGTGTTTGGGTCTGCATCCTTGGATGCAAGCAAATGTGTTCTGAAGTCCAGCAGTAATTGTATTTATGAAGTTTTCTAAGCATAGCAAGGCAGTTAGCTGTGCAATGTCAGTGGTCTCCTCAATGGTTCTTTCAAAATATCTGGAAGTTTTGAATGCATTGTTGGCCTCTCTACCTCTCTATTTAAATACTCATACTTATGCTAGATTACTTTTTGACTGAACATGTATTTTGGATTAATCTGTCATTCATACAGATTGAAGAAGTTTGCCCAAGTCTTCACAGACCTTCTTAGGAGAATAAAGATGACTTCGTTCCTGATTTTCAGCCTCAACTGTGGGATGCTTCTCATGATATACCCAAGACCATGACTAGCTGCTGTTCAGAAATCTCTTCTAGATTATACCCAGCCCCTCGACATCCAATCCCCCAAGTGATCTTTTTGTGTTGGATCCCTGGAATGTGTGCTCCAGTTCTTTCCAGAACTGAAGAAAAGAACATTGTGTTATTTTAAACTTATGCAGGTTCAAAATTGGCCAGCTATTACTAAAGAGTAATTTTACAGAAATAAACAGAGCAGTATTATTGTCACATGTTCATTATTGTGTTCTTATGGTTTTGCAATTTCGCAAATCATCAACTATTCTGTGTGAATAATTTATATGGCAGTCTTCAAGCTTCAGTGCTCAGCTATTTATGTTTTTCTATAGTCTGCAAGTGAATAGTTTTTCCCATTAATCAGAAAATATTTATTCATCCTTTAACAACCACAAAATTGATACTTTTTACAGAAAATTCAACCTAACAGGAAACATGTTTCAGTTAGTCGTGACCAGCTGAAAATAGTGTTTATAAAGGGAATTGTTTTGCAACCTTAAGTGCTAGGCAAATGCTATATTATAATCAGAAGTTAAAACAGTCTACCTATCATTGGAAATACACATAGACACTGCTGAGCAAAGGTAACCCTTGTGTCCTTTATATTCCCATTTCATGGTCCCAGCTGGTGGCTGATGATTCTGACAAACTGTGATTCTGTCTATTTAACAGAGCCGAAAGTATTCAAGCTGATATATGACAGTGGTTTTCTGAAATTTTTGGTGTGAGAGTAAGTAGTAGTAGAATATAAACTATCTTGAGATGCTGACATTCTTGTATACCAATAGCTGGAAAATTTTGAACGTACTGTGGTTCATGCTGTTCTAAAGCACTAAATATATTGTTAGCTTGTAGCAGAAGAGAATGTTGTTGTAATGGAGCTTTGATAGGATAGCTGCTCTCTAGTTTTATTATATATGCCTGGCAATAAAATATAGTCCTAGACTTTCAAAAGAATTTGAGTATCATTTGAGGATCTGGATCATTTAGTAGATGATCATACCACATAAAATATGGTTCTAATTTGCAAAACATGCATATATGGGTGCAAACATGAAAGGTATGGGAAATATTCTCTTAAAATATCCAGTTGACTGTGTTATATGCCATAAGTTCATCAAGTCAAGGAAATTAGAACTTGAAAATTTATGAAGTCATCTTAGACCACTCCCTGCATTTTCCTGTCTTATTATTTTGCCTTTCTACTTTGTCTAGTTTCGTGTGCCCCAACTGATGGAGTTTGTAACATTCCTCTTGGGAGAATATTTCATAACCAGACAAATCAGAAGGTCAGGAATAGTTTTATGACTTTTCTTCTCTTTATTCATACCATTATGCCTTTCAAAATACTCAATAATTCCTCTTTCTGCTTGGTATAGTAGCACCATTCCAAAATGTGTAGGTTCTTTTCATATGCCTCCCTTCACCATCTTGTAGGCAAACTATGCATATTTAACTCTCATCTTCCCTCCTAAATCCATCACTACAGAGGGCTTATGCATTATGTGGCTCTTCTTGAAACTCCCTCCTTTCAAATAAGATATCCAGAAGTGTATGTAATTTTCAGACCTGGTCAGACCAAAGCCTGAGAAACTGCTTCCATTAGGTGATGTATCCATATTTGTAGCTCAGAATTGCCCTGGATAGTAGGTTTTCTTCTTTGTTTGCTTTTGGCCTTTTTTTTTTTTTGATACATATCACATTGCATACTCACATCTAATTTGTTGTATAATAAGATACTTGATTATCTTTCTTCATTTCTATTTTCCCCTTCCATTGTCTACGTGAGGTGTGGATTACTCTACCCAATTAGTGTGCATTTTCCCCTCATATTTATAAGCTTCCTAGGTTCTTTCATATTTTTCGATCCTTCCTAGTGTATATTTCACTTCTTAACTTTGCATCATCTATGCTTGTTATAAATGGGCTTTCTAATCTGACTTCCAGACCATTAATGAGCATATTAAATAAACAAATCCTCATTGTACCACACTGACACCTCCCTCGAATTTGTAGTACTAATTTTCCATTTATCATAAACCTTTGTTTCCTCAGCTTTTAATTATCCATATGACTTTGTTTGTATATGGCTATGTCTACACGTGAAGCCTACATCGAAGTAGCCTATTTCGATGTGGCAACATCGAAATAGGCTATTTCGATGAATAACGTCTACACGTCCTCCAGGGCAGGCAACGTCGATGTTCAACATCGACGTTGCACAGCACCACATCAAAATAGGCGCTGTGAGGGAACGTCTACACTCCAAAGTAGCACACATCGAAATAAGGGTGCCAGGCACAGCTGCAGACAGGGTCACGGGGTGGACTCAACAGCAAGCCGCTCCCTTAAAGGGCCCCTCCCAGACACAGTTGCACTAAACAACACAAGATCCACAGAGCCGACAACTGGTTGCAGACCCTGTGCATGCAGCATGGATCCCCAGCTGCTGCAGCAGCAGCCAGAAGCCCTGAGCTAAGGGCTGCTGCACACAGTGACCATAGAGCCCCGCAGGGGCTGGAGAAAGAGTGTCTCTCAACCCGTCAGCTGATGGCCGCCATGGTGGACCCCGCAATTTCGAAGTTGCGGGACGCGCAACGACTACACGGTCCCTACTTCGACGTTGAACGTCGAAGTAGGGCGCTATTCCCATCCCCTCATGGGGTTAGCGGCTTCGACGTCTCGCCGCCTAACGTTGATGTTAACATCGAAATAGCGCCCAGCACGTGTAGCCATGACGGGCCCTATTTCGAAGTTAGTGCCGCTACTTCGAAGTAGGGTGCACGTGTAGACACGGCTTATATGAGTTAAAATATTCTTTCAAATAGGATGTCATTTTTGACAGGACATTTTTCACTAGCCTTTACTGACCCCACTGTTGCTTCGCACTTTCCGACTCCTTTTGTTTATTTCCATAGCATGTAAGGGAAGATATTGGTTCACTAGCCCTTTATGAGAGGCACTGTTCTTTACTTCCCTAATCTTTTACTAAGGCTTTGAGTACACTAGATCATAAAGCCAATTTTATGGTGTTAAGCTTGATTTTACAATGTGACTGTCTTAACTGAAAATACCATGAGGTTGCTTTTAAGGGGTGCTAAGGTCAACTTCCTCACACCACCCCTTCCAGAAGGAGTAACATCAATTTCAAATGTAAAAGGTCGTATTAATGCAAGTGTGGAAACAGTGTTACTTTAAATTGATTTTATTGGCCCCCAGAGGTATCCCACAATGCTCCACATGTGTACATTCTAGGTGCTTTCACCTCCACTGCTCTCCAGAGCTGTGGCCACTCTTGGCCAGAACTTTGAAATGGCCATGCTAATGGCCAAATCGAAGAATTCTAATGAGGAACTGAACTGAATATTCATCACCTCTTTAGCATTAGCACGCTTCTGGCCACGGTGCTTTGAAAGCGCCACTTTTGAACGTGTATGGCTTGGTGTGGCTACACGGGGTCCTTTTTGAAAGGGCCCCTCACATTTCAAAATCCCCTTATTCCTCTCAACTGAAGATTTCACCACTGAGAAAGTTTGTTTCCACACTTTACGTTTTACAGGGCTGCACCCCCCAATAGCCCACCATGCAGCCGGTGGGATCAACCACCATGTGACTGCTTACTGTGCAGATCCTGCTTCCAGACACCAGCATGCCCAGCACAGGCTTTCCATCCTTTTGATGGCTTTTTCCCTGCACAGGATTTAGGAGGAGATACCTATATTTTTTTGTTGTTGTTCAGGTTTTACAATCCAAGGGAGTGCCTCCAACAGCCCACCATGTGGATAGTGAACTCAACCCATGCCCCACCACATGGCTGTGCAGACCCTGATTCCACAAACTGGCACATCCAGAGTGAGTTTTCTCTGCTTTAAATGGCTTTTTCCCTGCACAGGAAAAAGACTCTGACAACATTTTTTCTGAACTTTACATGTTACAGGGCTTTGTTTCAACCACTGTTCCTGCTCTTAGCCACTAGGTTATTACCACATGGCTTACTCACTCCACTTGCTGCACAGTTTTTTCCCATAACACACTGGCAAAAAAAAAAAAAGGATGCAGCAGGGTTGCAGGCACTGTGGGATAGGTACGCACAATACATGTCCACAATTAAATGGTCTTGAGAAGTTACACCTTCTGTTCTGCACAGGTTGATTTATTGTCATCTTTCAGAAGCCAAAAGTGGCCTTGGAAAACAAAACTTGCAGTGGTTGTCAAACGGACACCCATTCATTGTATTGGACAGTATGTTATGTTACATTTAAAAATTGTATCTAAATTTTTACCTTGACTGTCGTGAACAGACAGCATGAGTAGAAGTGACAGGGTTTCTGTGATGCACGACAGGAAAAGAACAAAGCACCAACTCATCCTGAAGCAGCTGCAAGAAGCCCAGAGGGAGCAAGCTGAAGCCACTGCTGAGAGAAAGTGTACCCAGCAGTGCGTGCAAATCATCCTTCAGTGCAGGAACCGTGACTCGGCAGAACTACTGATGGCTGTCAAGGAGCAGACCAACATCCTGTGGTCCACACTGGAACTAAAAAGTGCCAGCCACCACAGAACTCACAATTATGCGGCATCCTCACCCTGTTGCCTGACCTCCCCCTCAATGTTGCCTGACCACACCTCGTCAAGGGCTCCAAATGCAGGGTGTGAGGGAAGAACAGATTCGCTGTTCACCCCCAGGACCTCTCCACACTGCAAAAGTCTCACATTCCCCCACACATGACTGCTGGATTCCCTTTCTTTTTTCTTCTCTCTTAACCCTCACCCCCCTAAATTGAAAAAAAAATGCTGTTGTGAAAACCATAGTATTATTTATTGGTTCACAAGGTATGGGGTACAGCTGGAGGTGTTATCATAAAGGTCAAGCACACATCATTGTGGTGGATGGTGGTGGTATCACAATAGTTAAAGGCAGAAGATTCATGTGGCTAGCTGCTCATTCATAAAGTTACTTTTTCAAAGCCTCCCCCCTCATTTTCATTGCTTCTGTCTGTAGATTGCTCATTCGTTTGTGTCCAACTGTACATAAACATTGCACAGAGCATCTGCCTCTGCTACCCACTCTGGCATGACATTGTCACCCTTTGATTCACAAACCTTATGGAGAATACAGCACTCTGAAACCATGGTGGGGATGTTGGTTTTGCAAAGGTTCAAATGGGTTAAAAGGCACCTGAACCTGGCTTTTAAATGGCCAAAAACACATTTCACCGCCATTCTGCATTTGCTTAGTCTGTAGTTGAAGTGTTCCTTGCTGTGGTTCAGGGTGCCTGTGTATGGCTTCATGAATCAAGGGAGCAGAGGACCAGCAGGGTTGCCCAGGATCACTATGGGCATCTCTATGTCACCAATCTTGATTTTTGGTCTGAGAAGGAAGTGACATCCTGAAGCTTTCTGTAGAGACCTGAGTTCTAAAGATGTGTGAGTTGTGCACCTTTCCCAACCATCCCACACTGGTGTCAGTGAAACGACCTTTGTGATCAACCAATCTCTGCAACACCATGTAGAAATACCCCTTGCAGTTTATGTAGTCGAAGGCCAGGTGGTCCAGGGCCATGATGGTGTTGTGTGTCCTGTCTATTGCCCCACTGCAATTAGGAAACCCCATGGCACCAATGCTGTACACTATGTCTTGCACATTTCCCAGACTCACAGTCTTCCACAACAGATGGTCATTAATTGCCTGGGCTGCCTGGATCACCATGGCCCCCTTGTAGATCTGCCCACTCCCAACTGATTACCCACTGATCAGTAGCTATCAGGTGTTGCAAAAGTCCATGGTGCAATTGCCACTTGCTTGTGAGCTGTCAAAACAGGTCTCAGTTTTGGTATCACAGAGCTTCAGGGTGTAGGATAGCAAATCACAAAGTTCCATGAAAGTGGCCTTGGGCATATGGAAGTTCTGTAACCACTGCTGGTCTCCCAGACAACCAAAACTATGTGGTCCCACCAGTGTATGTTGGTTTCATGTCTCCAGAATCGGCACTCCACTACATGCACTGCATCCAGGGCAGCCAGCAGCTGCGCATTCCTGGTCTCCAATCCGTCAATGTCATCTGAAATGAGGTCAGCATCCACCTCATCCTCCCATTGGCTTTGTCTAATAAAATACTGCACAGCACTTTGGGTAGTGGCCATAACACATTGTGCAATGGCTATAATCTGCTCAGGATCCATGCTAGTTGAACCTAACTAAGGCAATGGATATACACTCTTGACTTTCTGGACATTTGTGTACATGTATCTCTGACTATAAAATTTGGTGGTAAAAGGTCAAATTCAATACATTTGACTTTCTTTTGTAGTGTAGACAGAACCTAATGTGCTGTAACTGAGGGCTTCCTCTGTATCAATTTAATTTTGATTTGCATATTCAAGCATTTCTTTGCAATATGGAGTTCTAGAAATATTTGTTTTACTATTTTTAGTGAAAGCTGAGATTTTGGCACACACGTGCATATTTCTGTGGCCATGAAATTCAGAATGCATGGGGCAGATGGTGAAAGACACCCATTTAAATTCATCTGCTGCAAAAATAGGAAGTTCTGATAGGGGCCTAATGGATTGTGCTGGCAAAATAAAGACTCAGTACGAGAGATGGCCGCAAACCAAAACCATACATATAGACATCTTCAAACTGCTAGGAAGTATGAATCCAAATCTCATCTCAGCAAAATCTTCCTCTGTATCTAAATAAACCTTGATTTTTATACAGTTTTTCAGTAATTAATGCTAGGAGATGGTGGACCTACTTTTTTCTCGAGACATGTTGAAACAGAACAAGGATATGTATGGAAAGCAAGAGGAGGGAAATCTTTTCTTATCACATTTATTTTTCCAAAGTCCTCAATATAAATTAATTTCTTTTCCTTCAGTGCTATGTACATATTCACAAGGATAAAATGGCTTCTGCCTGCTACTGTGTTATAAAGCTTTATACAGCAGACGTACCATTGTGAAAATAACTAAGTAAAAATAATCTCAAGTTTTCTTCATAAATATTCTCATTATAAATGGCAAATTCATTTTTTTTGGTTGATAATATAGGTTGTCTTACTGAAAGAATCTGCCTGAATTCTGTATTATTTTAAAGATTTCTTCAGAGGACTCTTTTCTTGTTTCTATGTAAAGTGGATTTATGCATTCCAAGTTCTGACAGCATAATTCAACAAACTCCAACAGTAACAGGTATGATAAAGTAAATTCCAAGACTTGCTTTCCAGTAGCCCTGCACACTGATATAAACTATTTATATGTTTTCATATAAATCTAAATTATTCATCTAAAATGTATATTTTCAGAGAATATTCTGAATTTCTCCTTGTCATTTCATACTTCCAATCTTTCCTGTTCTGTGTTTCTCGGAATTTCTCTATATGGGCAGAAGATTCCTCTCACTGAGAGATTTAGACACTGTTACTTAACCTTTTACAAAGTGTATTATATTGTGATTATTACTATTATCTGAGTTTATGTGGAGACCATCAGTTTTGTAGAAATACAAATTACTTCAAATCTGAATATATGGTTTACCATTAACTAGGTACAAACCTAAAGGAATCAAATAAGTTCGAGTAGCAATATGTTTGGTTTTGCAAGGGAGGGGTTGCTTGTTTTTGTTAAAAAGATTAAATTGAATTATTTACTGAATAATTTTGTGGTGCTTTTCTAGTAAATTACATTTATTCACCTGATAATCTTTGGTAAATTGCTGAAATATTATGCACATTTTTTTTCTAACAGGATAGTTAACATTTCTGTGTTAATTACTGAATTCTAATTATAACATCCCTCTTCAAGGAGGGACATCAAGTTTATAATTTTGGAGTGTATATTCTTTATAGCTGTGTCTACACTAGTTATTTTTGAAAGTCCAGGCCTTCTTTCGAAAGAGCGAAAGTTTCCACATGCCGTGTGCTTTTTCAAAAATGCAATCAAAGGAAGGCAGCCAAGCTTCTGAAATTGCTCTTCCAAACATGAAATAGGAAGAGGCCTCCATTTCAAAAGCTGATTTCAGAAGAAGGTGTGTGTAGATGCTCCACGACCCGCTCTTTTGAAATAGCGGGATCTTCCATGGAGCCGATCAGCTGGGACGCAGAGACATGCTGCCCATCTCCTGCAGGGCTTTATGGTGTGTGCATGCAGAAGAGCTTACAGCTGCATGTACCCAGAAACCCCACTGCGTACAGGCTGCCACCATCACACATGGTGCCCCTGCATGTCTCAGCAAGACCTCCAATAGCTACCGAGCAGCATGGCCACCAGCCAGCAACATGAGGAGCCCCAGGGCCCCCCTCCAAGTATGTCCAGGGCTCCCAGGGGACCAGCCAAGGGGGAAAAAGAGAGCGCCCTCTTGGATGGAGCACAAGCTCTGGGTCCTGCTGGGCCTAAGGCAGCAGGAGGAGGTCCTGTGTGAGATGGACATGAAGTGGCAGAATGCAGCTGTTTTTGCCCAGTTGACCAAGGGCCTGACTATCCATGGCCACCCTGCCTGCACTCCAGACAAGGGTCACAGCAAGGTCAAGGAATTGCAGCAGAGGTATGCTTGGGCTTGGGACTCGGCCAGCCAGTCAGGGGGCTGCCCCCACCTTGTGCCCATTTTACTCAGAACTCCGCAGCCTCCTGCGCCCATGGGACATCACCTCCCCACTCTCTGTCCTCAATATCTCTGCAAAGGAGCCCCAGCCCGAGGTCCCTGATGATATGGGTTGGGCCAGAGCCAGATCCAGCAGCAGCAGACTGGTCCATCAAGGAGGGTGACCTAGTCATTGATTTCCCCTCCTGCACCTCCACCCATGCATCAATCAGCCAGTCACTCTCCTGGGGTGTGTGGACCATGGGGCAGGGATTGGAACTCGTGGCCTGTCCCTGTCTTCCCTCTTATTCTTGAAGCTGTGCCATCCAAGGGCTGGGAGAACCTCACACCCTCCTTAGCGCCTGACAGCCCCCTGGATGTGAGGGATAAGCACTGGGTGGTGCTACTGGCAGAACCGGGGTGACCCCACTCCTGGAGGGGCCAAAGGTGGACAGCAGAGGACCTCTACCTTGCCACCTCTGTCCTCCAGCAGGTGGAGATGGCGGAGTGGTGCCTTCACCTGGAGGAGGGTGAGGCCACCTGGAGCAGGGCGGCTTGGGCAGAACTGATGGGCACCCTGAGGGATGTGTTGGGCACCTTCAGGGAGCTCCTGGCTCAGATGCTCCCTCCCGCTGTCCCCCCTGAAGCCTCTCCCGCTTTCCCCTCTGCAGCCCCACCTGCTGTCCGTCCTGCAGCCCCACCCAACAGCTCCCCTGGACAGGCCCCTGCTGGGGCCAATCTCCCAGCTATGGCAGACACCCAGCCCTATCTCTCTATCCTCCCCACACCCTTTGTGCCCCTTTGGGAACCCCAGACAAGGGGGGATCGTTGGTTCCAGGGCTGCCATGGGTCAAGGCCCTTCACCCTTGACCCACAGTAAGGGCACCCCAGTCAGGCCTCCCATGTCCCTCTCCCCGGTACATACACTAAAATTCCTTTAATCTGGCCTCTGGTGGTCCAGGAATCCTGATGTTCCAGCATTTTGCAAAATAGTCCCATTTATGGGATAATCCAGCAAAACGTGATGATCCAGCATACAGAAGTCCCCTGAGATACGCATACGTCAAGGTTCACATAAGTAGCGGGGCTTGATTAGTGGGTTGGGGCCATAGGAGGCAGGAAGGTTAAGCCTGGGGTGGGTTAAGGCTACAGATAGATCGGGGGTGGAGTTGATCTGGGGTGTGCAGGGGTTGGGAAGCTGCAGATGTGTGGGGTAGAGAAGAAGCTGGGATGCACAGAGGTGGTGAGCCACAGCTAGGCGTGGGGGTGGTGAGCCATGACAGTGGGGTTTGAGCTAGGGGTGGGTTTTGAACTGGGGCATATCGGGGGTGAAGCTGGAGACATGGGGATGGTGAAGAAGCTGGAGACGTATGCGGCTGGTGAAACTGAGAAGTGCAGGGGTGGTGAAGAAGTTGCAGCAGCACTGGGTAGTGAAGGAGCTGGGTCTATGCAGGAGTAGTGAGCTGCAGCTGGGTGCTAGGGTGGTGATCTGTGATCAGGGGAGGTTGAATTAGTGTGTGGGGTTATTGTGGCATCTAATAGTCTGGAAAATTTGGCAATCCAGCACCTGTCTGGTCAGGGGTGTTGGATTAAAGAAATTTTACTATAGTTCACCCCCTCTCACTTCTAAATAGTTCACCCTCCTCCCACCAGAATATACATTGCCCCCTCCTATCTGTAAACAGTTGTATGCTTATGTTCTGCATATTTTGAAAATAAAATTCCTTGTTGTGCTCAATAATACGTTTATTTCACCCATATCCCTGTGTGCTGTGTTCCTGGTAGGAGGGCAGTGTGCAGGAGGTGGGGGTCATTGTGGGGGTTGTGGAGGGGCTGCATGTGGGGGGTGGTGATGGGGGGGTGCATGGGTTGGAGGGGCATGTGTGGTGGACCTGCTGAGGGTGGCCAGGGCAGTGCTCAGTGGGGCCCCTGTTTGAAATATTGGTACAGGACCTCCCGAGTGTGGATCCCATCCTGGTGGGCCTGGGAGCTGGGGGCGATGGCTGGCTGGGGATAGCCTGTGCCGGCCTTGGCTGCCCACCCCTGTACAAAGGCCTCCCCCTTGCTCTCCACAATATTGTGGAGCATGCAGCAGGTGCCCACCACATGGGGGACATTGAGGATACCCACCTCCTGACATGCCAGGAGGCAGCACCACTGGTCCTTCAGACAGCCAAATGTTCGCTCAACCACACTGTGGGTGTGGTTGAGCTGGGTGTTAAACTGCTCCTGGCTGGAGGTGGGATAGCCTGTATAGTGCTGCATGAGCCAGGGCTGGAGTGGATATGCTGCGTCAGCCACAAGCAGAGGGGGCACTATGGTGTTCCCCAGTGGGATCTTCCACTACAGGATGTAGGTCCCTGCCTCCAGCCAGAGACACAGTCCTGAACTGTGGAAAATCCATGCACCATGGGTGCAGCCGGGCTAGCACACACAGATGTCCTGGAACCAGCCCCGTCTGTCCACCATGGCCTGCAGGACCATGGAGTGTTAGCTTTTCCTGTTTATATATTGTCCTGAATGTGCTCTGGGGCACTGATGGGTATGTGGGTCCAGTTGAGGGCCTCAAAGCAATTCTGGAACGCAAGCTCATCGAAGCCTGGGATGGCTGCATCCAGTTCCTGATGTGAACTACTCTCCAGAAAAACATTACTTTGAGGATGAGCACCACCTGCAGGGGGAGACATGTGCACCTGTGAGTGTGTGCAGGGCATGCCGCCCGCTGCCCTGGCCCCACCCTGGACCGCCTGTCCTGGGCCCCCATCCCAGCCCCATCCTGCGCCCCCAGTCCTGGGTCCCCAGGCTCTAGTGTGTGCGTGGCCTCCTTACCTCCATCACAATGGCCGTAACTGTGGCCTTGCCAACATCGAATTGGTGTCTCATGAAGAAGTAGCAATCTGGAGTGGCCAGCTTCCAGACAGCTATTGTGACCCTCTTCTCCAGGTGGAGGGCATGCTGTCTCCAGGTCTCCTGATGTCTTAGCATGGGGGGCAGCCACTGCCAGAGCTTGAGGTAAGGTCTGCCACCACATCTGGAAATTCTGGAGCCACCAGTCATCATCCCACTCCCCCATGAGCAGGTCCTCCCACCACTCTGAGCTGCTGGGGTAGCTCCAGAGCCAGTGGAACATCTGAGGGGGCAGTGGCACCAAAGGAGTTGAGGCTCTGAGACATCCCTGGCTGCCCCTGGAAGGGCCTCGCCAACAGGAGGTGAAGAGCAGCCACCACTGCTGTGGCCAGCAGGGCAACCACTCTGCTGGTAGTAGCAAGCAGTGTTTCTAGCTGCTGCTAGTCCCTGCTCTGTCAGGTGGGCACTGTGTCTGTGGGGCTGGTAGCAGCTCTGCAGGCCTCATGAGCAGCCCTTTAAAGGGGAGCCGACCTTTAAAGGGGAGGCCGGCTACAGCCCTGGAAGGGCTTGTCTGCCTTGTGGCCCTGGCCCCAGCGTTTCATGACCCCTTCTTTTGAAAGAGAGTGTGGGTACATGTAGATGATTTTGATGGGCTCACTGGTCTCTTTTGAAAGGGTGGATGGCCCTTTCGACAGCACAAAATGTTGGCATCAGCCCTGGTCTGTGTGTAGAAGCTCTCCTTCGAAAGGGCGTCCTTCGATTCCTCTCTTTCGAAAGGCGCCCTTCCAAAACAGTGCTCTCATGTAGACGTAGCGTATATGCTTTATTTTCTGTATTCAGTCATAAAGAAGTTCTGTACATCTTAGATGCACCAATAGATGCTTCTCAAAAATATTTAGCAAATGTTATTTTTATTCTTCAAGGTTCCTTTCATCTTCTCTCACCTGCCCAGACTTTTCAGTTGTGCTAGTGAGGAAGTTTATTATAGATGTCAAAAGTGCCCTCGGCAGCAGAATATTATTTGTCAGCTCTGAAAGTTGTGGAAAAAAGAAAGTTTACTAAACAAAAGAGTAGTCCTGTAGCACTTTAGATACTAACAAAATAATTTATTAGGTGATGAGCTTTCATGGGACAGACCCACTTCAGATCTGGAAAAATTCTTACTAGGCTATGTCTACATTACAGTGATCTTTCAAAAGAAGTCCTTCTGGAGGATCTCTTTCAAAAGAGCTCCTTTTGAAAAAATGCATCCACACACAAAAAAACAGATTGAAAGAGTGATCTGCTCCTTTGAAAGCGAGCATCCACACAGTCCCTGCTCTTTCGAAAGAATGGGGCAGGGATCGAAAAATCAGGCACCATGAGGACTGCTCTTTCAAAAAAAAACATGGCCCCAAAGATCATCTATGCATGTTTTCTTTCAAAAGAAGCTTTTGAAAGAGGTGCTTTTCCTCTCTTCCTGAAACGGGAGTGGAAGAGTGCTTTCCAAGGAGCACTGAATTTTTTTATATAACTTTGAAAGAATGCTTTTTGTGTGTAGGTGCTGCACTGGATATTTTGAAAGAACCCCTTCTTTTAAAAAAAAATATTTCAAAAGAAATTGCCAGTGTAGATGAGGCCCTAGATAGGTTTGAAGTGCTTCACAACATCATGTATTTTAAAGTTCTGTTCTCTCACACAAGGTAATTGTATGTTAATAACTTAGAGATGCTCAAGTTTTCATTAATCTAGCATCTGGTTTCCCATCTGCTTCTGGGTATAATCAAAGTGCTGGTTCTAATTTGTAAAATCACAAAGGTTTTTGGAGCTGGTAATATAGAGGACCTCTCTCTCTCTCTCTCTCTCTCTCTCTCTCTCTCTCTCTCTCACATTCTCTCTCTCTGTATATTGAGACAATTTAAACATGTTTAACTTTAAATTTGTGACGAACCTACATTTCATGAGTGACGCTTTTTTCAATTAAGCATGAAAAACCCTATTAAATATCCTTAAAATGCTTATGTTATACAATAGGATAAACTGTTCAGCTAGGAATCTAGTTTACCTTGCTCAAACCACTAAGGAGGAGAATATGGAACATTTTCACTACTTTGGTGCATGGGTAGTCTCTGAAAGCACTGTGTGAATTTAATACATCTACAAAACCACAGAGATTTGTGCATATGAAACATCTAGCATATCATTTTTAAAGTAATTATTATTTTACCTGGATGTAGGTACTTGGGTTTTATGTCTCAAAGGTTGTTTTATATTCGGTATCAAATTAACAGCTGATGTTTTGCAAAACTGGTCATATTTTAGGAGTCACTCTTACTGTTGCCCTGTTTCATGACTGGTCTTGATTATGAAGATACCTTTACATAATTTCGCAGACTTAAGAACCAGCTCAGGTACAGATCCACAAAGTGAGGCACTATTGGGAATATGACTGAAAACAACTTTGTATATTTGAGTGTAACTAAAACCATGTTCACTAACAGTAACACAGAGCATAACTACATGTGAATGTAATTGCTATGTGTCTACATCAGCTGGGGCATTCAGAGTAAATCTTCACAGCAAAGGGCATCAGGCCAGAAGTAAAAGAAAGCTCTATGTTAAGCTTGATAGTTCATCACTGAAAGAAAATCACCATAAGGAGGAGAGGAAAATTAAAAATGGCATGAACACCTCCAGGTGTTCACCAACAGGTCTGACCTTTCATATTTCATAGTCTTCCTTTTCCACCCTGGTTAGGTGAGGCATTAAGCAAAAAAATCATTTGAATTTGATGTAAAACCAATGTCATCTTGGTCTGAGAGCATTTATATGCATTCCTCATTTTAGTAAAATGAAAATGGTGCTATAAAATCTTGAGAATCCATTTTTCTTCATCCTTGGAGGCCAAATACATATTATTAACTGCACAGTCTCAAATGGCATTAGAATCCCCATGGAATATTCATGATCTGAAAAAAAGAGAAGAAATCTTAGTGAAGAAACTAAAGCTCTGGATTTCTAGATGTTAGTGGCAGAAAGTAGTTAATTAATTAACATTTATTATTTATTTACTTTAAATTCCAGACAAGCATCTGTGAATATTCTGTGTAATGTTACAGTACCCAATCCAAACAACAAAAAAAATCACACACACACACACTGTTGAATAAAGGAGGAAAATACATATTTATATATGTAAGCATTGCTAAATAATCATAATTATTTTTGAGACGTGTGTGTGCATACTACGGTAAGCAAGATACAGAAATGGTCTGGAAAGAGTGGACAGTTAACATTCATATAGTGTGACTTTAATTTTAAGTAGAAAATGTGAGAAGGAGAATTCCTTGGATTTTGATTTAAAAACGGACATTTTGGTGACACCTTATTCACAACAAGACATATATGATGTCAGTGCAGATCATTTGTAATCACCTATACCAGTCTAAACATCTATACAGGAATAAAGGAAATGCTAACCAGAAGAGAACTGTTTCATTTAATATATTGAGTTTCTGACCATGGTAATGTAAAAATGTAAAAACCTAAGTGATAAATTCTGCAATTGTTTTCCTATTTTTCCAGTGGCTAAAAGTCTACTAGGTGCTTCCCAAAGAATTTAACTTGTACATGCAGCCCCTATAATGAATTGCTTACAATGTAAAAACACAGGAGTTGTAGCAGTAAACCCTGGAAAAAGGAGGACACAGATTACAATATGAGGAAGAGAAATAAAAAAAAAAAAACTAGGAATTTAGAACATTTACTCTCAAATCCCTGTTGCTGTTGGGCCCAGGAGGAAGGAACATACTGCTTCAGCAAAAATATACCACAATTAAATAAAACATCCATCAAATGTTTAAGTGAACCTGTTGGTAGTTTGGACTAGGTTTGAAACCCTCAAAGGGTCTTATTTCACTTGCATACACACTACATTTTGGCCAAAATGAACCAGGAATCCCCTTAACCAGAAGGGTTTTGTCTTTCCAATAGTTGCAGTGCTCATCCTTACCTAAAGCTATCCTCTAGAAAAAGTTACTTCAAGTTACTTGAATGTATCCTTTCTCCATACTGAAGCATCAGGTCTGAAAAGGCTGATCCTAGCTGTGCTGCTGCTACTGAATTGTAACTGTGCTTTGCCCATGATATAGGAGTTCCTAGCAGTATGATGTGGTCTGGGGCAGTGGTTCTCAACCTAGGATATCTTAAACGGGCAGGCAGAAGTTTTCTGAGGGATATATCAATTCACCTAGATATTGGCCTTTTTTATAGCAAGCTACATAAAAAGCATTAGTGAAGTTAGTACAAACTAAAATTTTGTTTGGTCTATAGTAGGGGTGGAGAACCTCTGTCACGCTGGCTTCATGGGGTATATCAAGGTTAGTGAGAAGTTTTCTTTACCTAAGTGTCTACAGGCATGGAACCCCAGTGCCAAGGTCCAATCTTCCTGGTCAATGAGAGCTGCAGCAAGTGGCATGATCCAGTCCACTGCTTCCTGTAGCTCCCATTGTTCAGGAAGGAATGGCAAACTATGACCACTGGAAGCTGCAGACCTCCATGCCCATATGCACTAAAGCATATGGCAGCCTGCCAGGAGCTAACCCTGATGAGCCACGTGAAACCCACAGACCAAAGTTTCCGCACTTTGGCTCTGTATACTTACTGTACACCACAATGTCAGTACCGTATTTATATTTCAATTGATTTATAAGTTTGTGGTAAAATGGGAAAGGAAGCATTTTTTTCAGTAATAACATACTGTAACATTGTTGTATTTTTATGATAGATTTTGTGAGCAAATAGTTTTTTAAGTGGGGATATGCAAGACAAATCAGAGCCCTGGAAGGGTAGGGTAGTCTAGAAAGTTTGCAAGACACTGCCCTGGGATATTTAATCCAGAATTTCATTAATATGCCTTTTAATCTGCAGCACTGGAACACAAAGGAGTGTTTCAGAGTTTCATTACTACTCAAAGGCTGTGTCTACACTACAAAGTAACTTCAAAGTTGCTTACTTCAAAGTTATACTTCAAAGTAAGCAACTTTGAAGTAGAGCATCCACACACAAAATGCACCCTCCCTTAGTTCAAAGTAGGCTTCCCCCTACTTCTAAGTTAAACATCTACACACAATTAGGCCCTACTTCAAAGTATGGGGCCAGGAAATGATTCAGGCAGGGGGTTGCATGGCCAACAAGCCCTCTGGGCTTGCAGCCAGCTGATCACTTAAAGGCCTCCTCCTAACACCCCCACATTGCATGCGCTGAAGGCTGCCAGGCTGCAGACATGCAGAGCATGTGCTGGGGAGAAGAGCTGCACACAATGCCTGCTCCCAATCTCCCTGAAGACGAGGTCCTCTCCACCCTGGCCAGCTTCCTAGCCATGCTGCTTGCCCTTCTCTTCCAGCGGCATGGCAGGGTAGCCTGCATGGAACCCAGCCTACAGGCCATGGCCACAGCACTGGTGCCCCTTTGCCAACTCCGCAATCTGGCACTGGTGGGCTTTCACCACCAGCAGCGAGTGCTGGAACCAGCTAGTGCTGGAGGACTGGGATGATGAGTGGTGCTGAGGAACTTCCGCATGACCCGCAAGATATTCAAGGACCTCTGCCACTGGCTCGCCCCAGTCCTCCAGCACCGGTGCAGAAGAGGGTGGCCATCGCTCTGTGGAGGCTGGCCACCCCCAACAGACTCTAGTTTGTTGGCCACCAATTTGGAGTAGGCAAGCCCACTGTCAGAGCGGTGATGATTGAAGTAAGTCCACCCTCCACCACGGACCCATCCTGGAGATAGGGCTACTAGGCTGGGGGCCCCAGTGGGGAGGGGGCAGGGGAAAGGGGACCTCCCGGTCAGGCATTCATGGACACGTATTCCTGTCCCCCACCACAGGTCATCCAAGCCATCAACAGGGTGCCCCTGACACGAGTTGTGACCCTGGGGGACCTGGATGCCACCCATCGCTTGGTTCGCAGACCTGGGCTTCCCCAATTGTTTCAGAGCTCTGGACCACAGTGAGGGCTCCTACATTAACAGGAAGGGGTACCACTCAGCGGTACTCCAGGCCCTAGTGGATGCGAGGGGCTGTTTCCTGGATGTGTGTGTGGGGTGGCTGGGCAGGGCCCATGACACCCGGGTGTTCCACAATTCATGGCGGTGATGCCAGATGCAGGAGGTCACATATGTCCACCCATGGGAGCTCCAGCTCAGGGACAACACTAACTGAAAAATACATAATGAGGAAAATCTGGCTTGAGATCAGCACTGCTGAGAAATATCTTGGAGTTGTGGTGGATCACAACCTCAACATGAGTGAACAATATGATGCTGTTGCAAAAAAAAAAAAGTAGGTTACATTAAAAGAAGCATAGCATGTAAGTTACAGGAAGTGATACTACAGCTCTACTTGGCACTAGTTAGGCCTCAGATGCACCACAGTGTCCATTTTAGGTAACCAATGTATAGAAAGGTTGAAAAGGAAATGGAAAGGATCCTGATCAGGGTTCCATCTAATGTTTTATGTCCATATGAGGAAAGAATTTTGTTAAGTGGACCAACCTGGAGATGATATGCAGGAGTTGTGCCAAAGCATTCAGAATGTGGGGGGAGCTCAAAATTGGTGGGATGAGGGCAGTGGCTGGGTCTGTGGGCTCTAGGGTGGAGATGAGACATGTGGAGTGCGGGAGGGGGTTCCAGGTCAGGGCCAAGGGGTTTAGAGTGTGGGAGGGGGCTCAGGGCAGTAGGTTGTGTGTGTGTGTGTATATGGGGTCTTGACAGGACATAGGATTCAGGAGGGAGCACAGAGTTGGGGATTGGGTTCTAGGAGGGAGGTAGGGTTGTGGAAGGGTCTTGGGGATAGAGCAGAGGATTAGAATGTGGGGCACTTATTCCCCAAGCATCTACACTTTTGTGGGAGGGCAACAGGGGGCTCCATGCTGCCCTGTGGTCACTTGAAGGCATTATCTCTTGCAGTTCCCAATGGCTGTGATTCCCGGCCAATAGGAGCTGCAGGAACAGAGGTGCTGGCCCTGCAATATGATGTGGCTTCAGATGGGGTGTGCGTCTGTAGGAAGGAATATCCATGGTCCAGCAAGATTTTAGATGGCCGGATGTCCATTTATCATGGTGTGGCCAAGTTTTCCGCAGTCCCATAAAGTTTGTTTACAGTCACTGGTCCTGGATCTCAATTATATGTGCTGTTATTTAGCTCTAATTTACCCCTAAATAAGTTCAGAGGGGTAGCTCTCATACTCCGTAGCTTCACAAATAACAAGCTGTCCTGTAGCACCCTAAAGACTAACAAATTTATTTATTAGGTTATCAGCTTTTGTGGGTAAGACCCATGTCCTCTGATTTGGAGTATTGAAGAAGACAAAATTTGAATCTGAGATTTATGTGTGTCGGGAGGAGCTAAAAAAGGAGGTGGTTACCTGTCACTGATCAGCCCAGTAGAAGAAGCAAATTAAGTTAGCAGGATGTGTGCAATTCCTGTGAATATCACAGATGGGGAAATTACCCTTGTAATGCATAAGATAATTGAGATCCCCGTTAACGACTGATTTAAAAGTGTCAAATTTGCAAATGAATTCCAATTCAGATGTTCACAAAAGCTCATTACCTAATAAATAAATAAATAATAAGTTTGTTAGTCTTTAAGATGCTACAGGACTGTTTGTTATTTGTTTGCCCTAAAATGTCTTCTAAGAGCTCACTAAGCAGTGGAAGCATTAGTAATATTGCTCAAAAATATTAACTTCCCATGGTTGGGAAAATTTTCTGGTTTGATGCCAGTGAGGTCCCAAGGGTGCCAGACTAGAGAGGTTCAACCTGTACTCAATTATATCCAGTTCTACTCATGGCCTGAGTAGGGTGCGAGAAAACTTTGTAACGGTTTCATGAGAGCAGTCCGACCCCTCTGTGAACTCTTAGAGGAATCATATACAGAAGCATGCTGCCAACAAAGAAGAGGTACCAAAACTGGTCTGTGCAAGGTAAAAGCTGCAAAACAACTCACATCACCTGCAAAACTAGCTGCGCCTGCCAAAACTCCAAGGCTACGCTGGCAGTAGGCCACTAAAGATAGTGATAAGGAATGCATAGGCAATTTTAGGCAATTTTATGTTAATGGGCTCAGCTTATCAGCTAGTGTTAGGAGGCCTGTTACAGAGCCTTTCCCCGAGCGAAGCTCCGACGCGTCGGGCTTTCCCCCTCACGGGTGACTGCGGCGTCTCTGGGGCTCCCGTCGCGGGTGTCACGCGCTTTCAATAAACCAAATATAGCACTCGCCTTCTGGGTGCAGCCTCGTCTCTGGGGAACCCGAGTCTGGTTGGCTACAATTGGCACGAGCAGGGTTCTCCAGGTACGATGCCCTTTTGGTCGAAAGCAGGGGAGGCAGGGAAGCCAGCGCTGTCCCTGCAGCGCATACCAGGATGGCCCTCGACGGAGCAATGGGGGCCGGTAGCGCAGATGGTGGCCTGTTGGGCAGCCCCGGCAGACTGGCCGGAGTTGCAGGAGGCGGCAGGCGTGATGCCAGTTCAGGTAGAAGGGGCGTTGCGTCGGCTGCGGTTGAGCCGCCGGCCGGGGACGGAAAAAAGGGTGGCGGGAGAGGTAGCATGGCTTTTCCTAACTGCCCTCCGGTCCCTGGGTGATGAGCTTCTCCGCCTGCAGAAGGCGCTGGCGGGGAAGGAGCAGGAGTGTTGCGCTTTGGTGGATGCGCGGGCAATAGCGCAGGAGGTGGTTACCTCGCAGTCTAAAAGGACGCAAGAGTTAACCCATTGTTGTGAGGTGTTGGCAGCGAGAGTTGCAAATCGGCGGCGGGCGAAAGTAGGGAAAGCACTGGTGTCGAAGGCCCAAGTGCGTGCGGTCCTAGCGCTAGCCTCTTGGGACCCTGAGACCTGGGATGGTAACATTTGGAGCTCTTCCTCGTCTGAGGAGGAGGAGGTGGTGATCGGGGAGGCTGTGCCTACCGACCAGAGACAGGCGCATCTCGTTCGGGAGATGAGGTCGGAAGGGGGGCAACTGCGCTCCGATGTCTGGCGAACGTTTAAGACAAGTGAGTTGCAGGAGTTGGTAAAAAGTTTTAAGCAGGAGCCGGGGGAAGGCCTTTTGGCCTGGCTGGTGCGTGTGTGGGACAACGCGGGCAATTCTGTGTTGCTGCTGCCTACGGAGCTCCACCAGATGGGTGTGTTGTCCCAGGATTCACAAGACAGGCAGGGAGTGCAGACTATGCAAGGTCTAAACGATGGACAGGGAAATGCTGTGGAAGCGCCGTCCCTGTACCGCTGGTTGGCTGCAGCGGTGGACCAGGTCTACCCCTCCCCGGGGGAGCTGGAAGCACAGGTGAGGCCCTGGCATACGATCCCAGAAGGGGTAAGTGCACTGAGGCAGCTGGGCATGGCATGGGCTGTGGCCCTCGACATGGGACCGGACGATGTAGCGGTCCAGAAATCCATCAAGGCCACTGTGTTACGCCTTGCCCCTCTCGAGCTGAAGGCCTCCCTTATGGCCGTGGTCATGGCAGCGGGCGGGACTGTAGGTGACTTGGTGGGAACATTGATGCAGTTAAGGCTGTCATAGGCGGCGCAAAAGCGGTCCGTGCCACAAAAGGAAAAGGTGGTTGGGCGGGAGCCTCTGGACAGGAAAAAGGGCACGTTAAGGTGACTCGGAGAACTATGTGGATGGATTTACTGAAGGCAGGAGTGCCCCGTAAGGAGATCAATGGTGTGCCGACACCAGACTTGTACAAGCGTTGGTTACAACTGCCGCCTACCCAGCGGAGCGAGGATGTGGGTGCCTCCAAGAGGGTGGGCGAGACTCAGGCACCACAGAAAGGTACAGGAGCTAGGGGGAGGACCGAGCCCAGTGCCCCAGTCGACTGGACCCTTCCCCCTAGGAAGTGACGGGGAGGCGGGTCCCCTGTGGTACGGGCTGTGGCTGTGCAACAGGTAGCAGGGGACCGGCGCCCATTCATCCCGTTAACCATCAAGTGGCCCCGGGGAGGGGAGCAGCATGTGCTTACTCTGTTAGACACTGGAGCTGAAGTGACCATTCTGCATTCTACCCAGACTGTGGGCCACGTGGTGGTTGTGCAGGGCCTCGGAGGAGCGGAGACCACCGCTTATTCGGTGGAGGTCACCCTCACGCTGGGGAAAGCCCCTCCCTTTCGGGCCACTGTGCTGGCTGCGCCGTTAGGTGAATACATCATTGGCATGGATGTTTTGCGTGGCCGGTGTGTGGACACACAGTATGGGCTGTTTGCCTTTGGGCACCCCCGATACATCCGGGCAATCAGAACTGTGGAGCCCCTACTTCGGGGACATCCCAAATGGGAGCCTGTACGCCTGCCGGTTCCCCAGACCCCAGTGTCAGTCAAGCAGTACCGCATTCCCGGTGGAGAGCAGGAGATCAGTGACACTATAGCTGCATTGCTACAGGCGGAGATTATTCGCCCCACGCTAAGCACCTTTAACAGCCCCATCTGGCCAGTGAAGAAGCTGGATGGCTCGTGGCGCATGACAGTGGACTATCAAGAACTCAATAAGGTAACCCCGGAGCTAACAGCCATAGTTCCGGACATGGTTACCATTCTGGAGCACATCACCGTGGCGGCCCTGCCGTGGCATGCCGTCATAGACCTGGCTAATGCGTTTTTCTCTGTTGACATTCATCCTGAGAGTCAGGAGCAGTTTGCCTTCACGTGGCTAACAAAGCAGTACACGTTTACCGTGTTACCCCAGGGCTTTAAGCACTCCCCGACAATCTGCCATCAGCTAGTGCAGGCCGATCTGGAGCGTCTGGACCTCCCTGACCAGATGGCCTACTATCACTACATCAATGACGTTACGATCTCGGGACCAGATGAACCGACTGTTCAAGCTGCCTTAGACACCGTTGTAACAGGTTTGCAAGAACGGGGGTGGGCTATTAACCCCAAGAAAGTGCAGGGGCCAGCCACCAGTGTGGTTTACTTGGGCGTGCTCTGGATGGGTACAAACAAATGCATTCCGCCAAAAGTGCGGCATACCATCCAGGCATTCCCCACACCCTCGTCTAAGCAGCAGCTGCAAACCTTTCTGGGCCTTCTCAGTTTCTGGCGTGCTTTTATTCCGCACCTTGCTTTTCTTATGCGTCCCTTACAGGAGCTTGTGCGCAAAGCCACCCAGTGGCACTGGACAGAGAAGCACCAACGCACCTTTGACCTCTGCAAAGAGGCGGTAGTAGCACACGCCCGCCTCACCGCACCGCTGCAGGGCCAACCGTTTGAACTGGAGGTAACAACCGTCGGCGACGTGGTGTCCTGGGGTCTGTGGCAGCAGGTAGGAACCCAGCGAAAAGAACCTATCGGTTTCTGGTCACGAACCCTCCGCGGAGCAGAAGGTGGGTACACCCCCCTGGAAAAGCAGATCCTAGCAGTGGTGTGGGCTTTGCAGGACACTGAGTGGGTCACGGGCGTCGCCCCTGTTACCGTGCGGACCCCGATCCCCTTAATGGGGTGGGTCACAGATAACTCTGAGCGTGCACATATGGGCGTAGCCCAAGCAGCTACCCACTTCAAGTGGAAACACTACTTACAGCAGCGCATGCGCTTGGGAGCCCCCACACTTACTGTTCCACATGCCCTGCTGCTGGGAACCATTACCTTTCAGCATGATCCCCAGCTAGCGGATGAGCTACCCGCCATCGACTCACCAGTGGCCCCCTCACCGGTAGCGGAGGCACCTCCGTTGGATACCGTGCCTAAGGAGAGGAGAGGAAGCATCTGGGTAACCGACGGGTCTGCTACATACACCGCAACAGAACAGAGACAGTGGCGAGCAGTCGCATACGCCCCCTACAGGGATGAAATCGCCTTTGCCTGGGGAACAGGTAACTCAAGCCAATGGGTGGAATTGCGGGCAGCGACACTGGCAGTAAAAACTGGACAAGCGGAGACCTTTATCTATACTGACAGCTGGGTAGTCTACAAGGGTCTGCGCACCTGGGTAACAATGTGGAAAGCCAAGGAGTGGAAAATAGCGGATCGCCCCCTCTGGGGCGCCGACTTATGGCAACAACTCTTAGCTTTCGCTCGGCAGAAGCCCCTGGCGGTGCGGCACGTTAATGCCCATACCAAACAGACAACTTTGGAGGCGCAATTCAACGCAGCCGTGATTCAGATGGCAGGACACACTATCACAGAGCGCGCCATGGCCCTCCATGTGGAGTCAGGGCACCGAGGTGCTCACGCAGCCCGCCAATACGGCTTAACCAAGGGTGAAAACCTCCCCCTGGCGGTGTATCGGGCAGCCCGACTGAAATGCACCGTCTGCACCAAATTGGCCCCAGTGGCGCTAGCGCTAGCCACAGGAAGTGTACGCCGCGGGCACCTGCCCTGTAGTGAGTGGCAAATCAATTACATCGGACCGCTACCTCCATCGCGCTCGTGGCTCTATGCGCTAACCGCCGTGGACACCTATACGGGCCTGCTGTTTGTACATCCCTGCAAGCACGCGGACGCTGCTGCTACAATCACAGCACTCACTCAGCTCAGTGAACTGTATGGTGTCCCACTAGCAATTCAGAGTAATCAGGGCAGACATTTCACCACCCAACGCGTTCGTGACTGGGCGGCTGACCTACGGGTAACCTGGACATTCCACATGCCCTATACCCCCACTGTGAGTGGGCTAATTGAGCAGATAAATGGACTCCTAAAAGAACAAATCCGCAAACTAACGCCCACAAACACCCTAAAAGGGTGGGGGGAGGTGGTGCACCGTGCTGTTTTCTTTCTTAACAACCGTGCGGTTGGATCCACTACGCCCTATGAGCGCCTGCACCTTGCCCCGGAGCAGGGAGTTGTAATCCATGTCAGGCAGGCCTCCCTCCCAGGCCAGGTGCAAGTGGAAGGATACCGGGTGGTGCTCCTTGCTGGGACTCCAGAAACGGTAGCACCCCTAACCACTGCTGAACCCTGGGCGGGGGCAGACATACTTGAGTGCACCCCTAAAATCCTCTTTGCTGTTAATACCCGAGTATCTGGGTTAAGTTGGGTTCCAACTTACTGGTCAGTTCCTGGCCCACCACTGGCTGAATTACGGTGTTACAATCACACCGACCAGCCAGTTGTCTGGGAAGTGGGGCAACCCCTAGCTAAGCTGGTCCCTGTAACCCCCACAACAGCACACATAGAGTGTGCCCCTGCACCGGCAACCAGTGCACCTTTGATCAGTGCTTGGTGCCGTGGTGCGCCTTCAGGGGCTATACAAGCAGTTACGATCTTAGCAGAAGGCTCGGGCATGGCCGTGGTCCTCCCTAAAGGTGAGGACTCTCCTCAATGTGTTTCTTCCCGCAGGCTGACGCTACGGACCTTGTAACCATGGCCTGGCTGTGGCGCTGGTACCTCTGGACTGCTGTAGCACTGGCCTCGGAGTGGGGCCCACGTATCAGTGACCGCTCCAACGTATGGGTAACATTGGCACAGACTGCCATCAATGCGTCTGCCGTTTGTCTGCCCCACAGCATGGCCGTGGGACAGCTCATGGACACCTGTTTCATCGGTGTCAGTGCTTCTCCTGCTGTCTTGCAAAACCATACCCTTCTGCATAATTTTGCTTTCACTGCCACCTTTGCCAATGTGTATAATATGGGGACTGTGTTAGCAGCCCCAGACAGCCGCACATATGCGTTTCGTGTAGCCAACGTCACACAAGCCACACAGTGCATGTTGTTTGTTAATGCTTCAGGGCCCCGTGTAGATCTAAATAACACCAAGTTACAGTGTGCTCAGACCGAGTTTATTTCATACGCCCGCAACCCCCTTTTGCTACCAACAGGGTGGTTTCTGTTATGTGGCCGTGTAGCCCGCACCTATGTACCTGCGAATAGCTCAGGCGGCCCTTGTACCATTGGCAGGCTTGTGCCCCTTATCAGCCCTTACCCATCGCCACGCAAGGCCCGACGCCGTTTGGCACGTGATCTACCAACCCTGCCTCCGCCACCCACTTGTAATCCGAGGGTAACTTTGGCCGCCAAAAAAGAAGCAGCAGCCCTACTCTTTGTTTTTGAAGGTCTTTCTGGCCTCTTGGGCCATAACTATTATGCTATAACTCACCTTGCGTGTGCCCTTGCTAAAACTATTAATCTCACCTCCATTCTCATTGCGGCCCTCAATCAGGAACTCGGGGAGGTGCGCAAAGGAGTGATACAGAACCGCATGGCTATAGACTATCTCCTTTTGCAACATGAACACATATGTAATAAGTTTAAAAGTATGTGTTGTTTCAACATCACTGATGTCGGTAGCACAGTGAAAACCAACCTAAATCGTTTGGAGGCCCTGGCCCAGGGCATCCGACAGAGTCAGGGCAGTAGCTGGCTTTGGTCCTGGGTGGCCTCACTGAGGGGCTGGGTAGCCCACTTGGTGCAGATCCTATTCCTTGGGCTCTTATGCCTTTGCGCCGGGTACCTCTGTTTCATGTGCTGTTGTCAAGTCTGTTCTGCAGGCGCACGCTGTGTGACCAGACGCCTTGCCAGGGGGGCCTCCACCACCTCCCTCAAGTCCTACTACTAGCCTCAGCGTTCACAAAGGGGTCGCGGGGAGGAGTGTAGGGTGCGAGAAAACTTTGTAACGGTCTCATGAGAGCAGTCCGACCCCTCTGTGAACTCTTAGAGGAATCATATACAGAAGCATGCTGCCAACAAAGAAGAGATACCAAAACTGGTCTGTGCAAGGTAAAAGCTGCAAAACAACTCACATCACCTGCAAAACCAGCTGCGCCTGCCAAAACTCCAAGGCTACGCTGGCAGTAGGCCACTAAAGATAGTGATAAGGAATGCATAGGCAATTTTAGGCAATTTTATGTTAATGGGCACAGCTTATCAGCTAGTGTTAGGAGGCCTGTTACAGAGCCTCTCCCCGAGCGAAGCTCCGACGTGTCGGGCTTTCCCCCCCACGGGTGACTGCGGCGTCTCTGGGGCTCCCGTCGCGGGTGTCGCGCGCTTTCAATAAACCAAATATAGCACTCGCCTTCTGGGTGCAGCCTCGTCTCTGGGGAACCCGAGCCTGGTTGGCTACAGCCTGGGAACCAACTGGTGCTTTAAAACACTGATGGTGTGTCTACACTAGCCGACTACTTTGAAGTAGCCGGCACAACGTCAAAATAGCACGCATCCCGTCTACACGCACCATGCATGATTTCAACGTTCAAATCGATGTTAGGCGGTGAGACGTCGAAATCACTATTCCTGTCCAAAGATGGAAATAGTGCCCTACTTCAACATTCAACGTCGAAGTAGGGCGTGTGTAGACGATCTGCGTCCTGCTACTCTGAAATAGCAGGGTCCTCCATGGTGGCAATCAGCTGAGGGGTTCAGATGTGCTATCCAGCCCTTGCGGGGCTTTATGGTCCCTGTGAGCAGAAGCCCTTAAAGCACCATGGACCCGGATTTCCTGTGGCAGGAAGCTGAGAGTGTGCAGGCAGCAGCACATGCTCATGCTAGCCCTGCACACCCTCCAGAGGCCCAGAACCACCACACACCACCCTGGCAGCCAGCCAGCCTCTGGAGTGCCCCCAAGGCTTCCTCCTGAGGGGACCTAGGCACCCCCGGCAGCCAAAGGGAGGGGCCAAAAAGAGGCGGGGACCCTCCTGGTCAGAGGTCGAGCTCTGAGACCTGCTGGGACTCTGGGGTGAGGAGGAGGTGCTCCACATGATGGGGAGCAAGCGGCAGAATGCAGAAGCATTCACCCAGCTGGCCGAGGGCCTAGCCGCCCAGGGTCACCCTGCCCGCACTCCGGATCATGTCCGGAGCAAGGTGAAGGTGTTGTGTCAGGGTTACACCCGGGCCCGGGACTTGGCCAGATGGTGGCCCACCGCTTGCCCCTATTACAGGGAGCTCAGGGCCATCCTTGGCCCCTTGGACACCTCCTCCCCCCAGCTATCCTTGACACCACTGCTGAGGAGACCCAGAAGGCCTTGGAGCCAGAGGCCAGCCCGGAGGCCAGCCCCGCACCCCGGGTCCCACCCGAGGAGCCACTCCTCAGGACAGTGGAGGAGAGGTCCAGCAGGGAGGAGGGTGGGCTCCTCATAGACCTCCCCTCCTAGAGCACCAGCTGGGTGTCCGCCCACTGGGGTTCCCCCGACCACGGCAGTGGACGGTCTGGTATGTACCCCACAGGGCACACACCCCTGGGCCACGGTGGGGGGGGCAATAGACATGACCAGGAGCCCCACACACCTCCAGCGGACCCCAGCATGCAACTGCCCAGCCACAGCATGGTCCCAGGATGTCAGCATGGCCATCAGCATCCATCAGCACCCACACCCATGGTGTGCCCTAACCCCAGGGGTGGGGGGACCATGCAATGGAGACACCCAACAGGGACAGCACACCCACCGACAGGGAGAGAGACCCAGCACCCAAGATGGGGTGGGGGGAATGGGCCACGGCCCAGGGCACAGTACTAACAGCCTTTCTTTCCCTCCCTCCCTCTCTGCAGCTGCACCATCCAAGGCCCCAGGCAGCCAGGCACCCTCCGCGGTCCCCAAGAGCCCACCAGAGGCCAGACACCGCCAGTGCTCGGGGACACCTCTAAGGCCAGCAGGACAGGCACGCCACCACCGGACCCAAGGGATGGCCCCCATGGACCCCGAGCTCCTGGCAGCTCTCCAGTGGAAGGTGGAGGTGGCCGAGGAAAGGCCCCGCTTTGACTGGGAGGAGTCCACCTGGTGCTGGGTAGCACAGCAGAAGTTCATGGGCATATTCTGGACCATAGCTGGGTCAATCCGGGAGGCTATCACCCAGTTCCTCCCCCCACTGCCCCCCGGCTGTCCTCCCTGCCGTTCCACTTGATGCCCCCCCCACAGCCCCACCTACCTCGCCCCCTCACGCCTCTCCACTGCGCCGCCTGCTGTGCCACCTGCCAGCCCCCCAGGACCGGAGGCCACTGGGGCTGAAGACCAGCAGGTGGAGGCATCCTGGCCGTACTTGCCAGTCCTCCTGGCCCCCAGCTGGCCACGCTGGTGACCAGAGACGGGGGAGGGAGGCGCGACCCGTACCCTCTGGGGTTTGTGCCCCTCTACACCCACCCCAGATTGATGGGCCGATGGCTGAGCCATCCGCTGGTCACTCATTTGTATATAGTTGTCCCCCTTGTGTATAGTTGTTCCCCTTGTATATAGTTGTCCTCCTTTGTACATTGGTTCCAGTTTTTGTGGTGAACATAGCACAGTTTACCGGTTTTCAATATCCACAGTTTATTTTCCAAAGAACCTTCAAGGTGTGTTTGTTGGGGGTATGGTGTGCGGGCGGTGGAGGCAGTGTTCAGGCAGTGTGCGTGGTGTGTGTGGGGCCCTCCAGGGAAGAGCTCAGGGGTCTCCTGATCAAAATGGGCCCCCAGGGCCTCACAGACCTGTACCTCCTCGCGGTGGGCCTGAAGACTGGGTGTGGCAGGCGGCTGGGGGAAGCCTGTGCCGGTTTCGACTGCCTACCCCAGATGAAGGCCTCCCCCTTGCTATCCACAATGTTGTGGAGCCTGCAGCATGCACCCACAACCTGGGGGATGTTCTGGAGACCGATATCTAGTTGGGCAAGGAGGCACCGCCAGCAACCCTTCAGGCAGCCGAAGGTTCTCTCTACCATCTGGCAGGCATTGTTCAGTCGGGCGTTGAACCGCTCCTGGCTGTCGGTGAGGTGGCCAGTGTACGAGCGCATGAGCCAGGGCTGGAGGGGGTAGGCTGCATCCACCATGAGGCAGAAGAGCATGGTGGTGTCTCCCAGAGGGATCTCCCTCTGGGGGATGTAGGTCCCTGTCTCCAGGCGGCATCACAGGCTCAAGATCCAGAAGATGTGGGTGTCGTGTGTGCAGCCGGGCCAGCCCACGTAGACATCCTGGAAATGGCCTCAGCCGTCCACCATGGCCTGCAGGATCATGGAGTGGTAGCCCCTCTGGTTGATGTATCTTCCCCCCCGACCCCATGCTCCGGGGCGTGAATCAGGATATGGGTCCCATCCAGGGCCCTGAAGCAGTTCAGGAACCCCATGGCAGCAAATCTGGCAATGGCTGTGTCCAGGTTCCCAACTCAGAAGACCCTCTGGAGCAGCACGGCATTGAGCACAAGGACCACCTGTGGAGAGGGAACACAAATGCCCATGAGGGTGTGCAGGATGCCTCAGGCCCCTCCCCGCAAGCCTCCCTCCCTGGCACCTTCCTAGGTACCCAGGTACCTGCCCAGCCCCTCACTCCGCAGCATCCGTCCCTCCCCAGCCCCACTTCCAGCCCCCTCCCTCCCCAGCCCCTTCTTCCCCCAGTGGGTGCATTCCCAGGCCTCCTTACCTCCATGATGATGGCCCCAACCATGGACTTTCCCACTCCAAACTGGTGTCCCATGGAGCGGTAGCTGTCTGGAGTGGCCAGCTTCTACACAGCTATTGCAACCCTCTTCTCGACGGGGAGGGCGTGCCACATCCATGTGTCCTGGTACCTCAGTGCGGGGGTGAGCCTCTGGCAGAGCTCCAGGAAAGTCTGCCAGTGCATGCAGAAGTTCCGTAGCCACTGGTCATCATCCCACTCCCCCATGACCAGCTGCTCCCACCACTTGGAGCTGGTGGGGTAGCTCCAGAGTCGGTGGAGCACTTGGTGGGGGAGGAAAAGGGGAGCCCTTTGGTCAGGAGCGTCCCCATCAGCCCCCTGCGAGGGCCCCCCTGCCAGGAGTTCCTGGGTGGCCTCCCATGTAGCATCTAGCAGGGTGCTTGCTCCCTGGGTGATGACCTGGAAGGCTTCCAGGTGCTGCTGCTGGGGTCCATAGCTGCTGTGTGTCAGTCTGCGAGAGTGTGGCTAGTGCTCTGCAGACCTCGTGCTGTGCAGGCCGGGTGTGTCTGGGAGGGGTCCTTTAAAGGAGCGGCTTGCTGTTGCCCTGGAAGGGCTAGTCCAGCTTGTGACCATGTCCACGGGCTTTCCTGGCCCCTTACTTTGATGGGGAGCACTTGTGTGTGTGGACACTCTTTGTTTCTTTCTGGGGTGGCTCCTTTCGACATTCCCCATTGCTACTTTGACGTTGAACGTTGACGGCACCAGCCCCAGAGAATGCGTGGATGAGACATGTCAAAGTAGCCTATTTCAATGTTGCTACTTCGAAATAGGCTACTTTGATGTAGTGTTCTAGTGTAGACATAGCCTGAAAAAAATCACTCCTGGCTACCCCAAAGATATTAAAATATACATATATTACAGTATTATATATAATTATATTCTGAATTAATTGTATTTGCTGTATAATTGGAGGCACAACCATAAGAATCACACATTGGATGAAAAATGAGAACTTGTCTTCTAAAGATGTAGGCCATTTAAGTTCAGTACTATTTATGGCAAAACATTGCAATATTGCAGGTACTCCCACAGAATTCAGTAGGATTCTACATATCAAGATTACAACGAGTTCCGAATAAAATAAACTATTTTAAATTTATCTATAGTTTCCATAATATATTGTGATTATCTGTCCCCCACCTGTTGCTCCAATTGCAATTTGTATTATGAAGTGGCAAATTTCTTGAGACATTTGCTGTGTTTGATGCCTTAATGGATTAAAATTAGCACTTAGAGGGCTTTAAAGACTATTATTTAATATTGCTCTAATTAATCATTTATGAAGTGCTGCAAATGTACAGGCATTTAAAAATCTGTCATTATTTTAAATATTGTTATATGATCCCCTTCAAGATTTATAGCAATATAGGAGAATAACATGATTCTTTAGAAACGTAATGTAGGAAAGTCTTACCATTCACAGGGGTTATGTTGCAGAGAAAGCCATGAATGGAGAACACCAGACATATCAGGTAACAGGATGTGGTAGGAGGTGTTTGCAACATAGAAACAACACACTTCTGTTCAGCAGTCAACAAACAAATTTAACTTAAGAGCAGTAAATTACCAGAGAGAATGAAACACAATGATAATGCAATCAACTTCAGCCTTAATCACCCAAAACAGTTCTTTTTGAACTTGCTGTCTGGGAATCTTATTTTTCCTCTCTGCAGAGCGGGTTAATGGGGTGGGTTTGCAAAGGAACATTGTGATGGGAAGCTGTTTAGTCTTGCTCCTTATGTCCTTTAAAATTTCCTCGTATGGCAGCATTGCGGCAACACTGTCCCTTATGTTTTGCTCCTTTTAAAAATACAATGCACAATAGACTGATTAATGCCATACAGCCAATCTACCGGGGCCTCAGTATGCCCACTTGCCAGCACCTTTTCCCCTACTTAGCCTGTTGACCCCGTCTGCACCACTTGCTTTGCTTTTTGCTGCCCTAATTAAAGCTGGGTGTTACTTTAATGGCCCTGATGTGGTTGTGAGTGAGCTCTGAGAAAGGATGAACATGCTGAGTTAGGGCTAGGTGTTCCTTTAGCAGCCTTAGGCTACGTCTACACATGCCCCAAACTTCGAAATGGCCATGCAAATGGCCATTTCGAAGTTTACTAATGAAGCGCTGAAATGCATATTCAGCGCTTCATTAGCATGCGGGCGGCAGCGGTGCTTCGAAATTGACGCGCCTTGCCGCCGCGTGGCGCGTCCAGACGGGGCTCCTTTTCGAAAGGGCCCCGCCTACTTTGAAGTCCCCTTATTCCCATGAGCTCATGGGAATAAGGGGACTTCGAAGTAGGTGGCGTCCTTTCGAAAAGGAGCCCCGTCTGGACGCGCCACGCGGCGGCAAGGCGCGTCAATTTCGAAGCACCGCTGCCGCCCGCATGCTAATGAAGCGCTGAGTATGCATTTCAGCGCTTCATTAGTAAACTTCGAAATGGCCATTTGCATGGCCATTTCGAAGTTTGGGGCACGGGTAGACACGGCCTTAATGTGGTTGTGAGGAAGCTCTGAGAAAGCATGATCTTGCTGAATCAGGTGCTTGGGAGGGTGCAGTGTGGAGCAGGGTAGGGCAGGACAGCATGACTAACTGCAAAACAGCAAAACACAAATAAGTGAAACTGAGAGTCTGCAGATGACGAGGACTTCCTGTATATTTATACTGAAGCCACTCAAAACAAATAGTTATATCCTTTCTACAAGTTTTTTACCCATCTTATACAATTTTCTAACATCAACATACCTCTCTGTAGAACTTAGTGATGGGTCAAAAAGGGTTATCCTTTTCCATTAAAATCTGAAGGACTTTACCTTCAGGGATTTTTCCAAGATTATAGTTATTTTGAATAAATAGAATTTAGATGCTCGGAATATCTATTCAAGATATGAAACAATATGCTGCAAAAGGTCACAGCTAGAGGTATTTGTTAGAAAACGCATGAGTTGAGCTTCAGTAAACAGTTCACTGAAGATTTAGTAGCATAATTCCCTGTCAGGAAAATTAATTAAACTCTGTTTTTGATTACATTGTTCACAAAGCTTACTGATGTTTTCATCTGAGAAGCATTCCAGCTTTGTCCTTTTATATCATTTCAGAGTCTGGGGTTCCATTAGTTCCCCACAAAGGAATAACAGTGTAGCTCTCAGCATTATTAAGCATTGTTCCAAAATGCCGAAGTATCATTTTAACATGCCTGAACCAAAAAGAAAAAAAGAAAGAAAAGAAATCTAGCTAAATATTATTTTCAAAAGTAAATGAGATGGCTATGTTCAGATTTATGGAACTATTGTACGTTTTGAGAAGTAATACAGGCTTGAAAGAATTTTATTGAACGTGTATGGAAACTAATAGTAACTTCTGGAGCCTACCTGTGCTAATAGAAGTCCAAAATCCCAACATCATAGTTTTTCTTTATTTTAACATAGTGTTTCTTTTTGTTTTATTTTTTTCTAAAACAAGAGTTGCAAGGAAATGTGATAGTGAGAACATCACGATAAATATTAGAGACACCATCAACCCTGCAATCTTCAAATGTCATCATGTATAGAAATATTTACATTAAAATACTTACAGTATATAAAGGAAGGATTACAAATTATGTTACATATGATTTTATGAGTTCAAAATAAATTGAAAGATTCATAATTTATCACAATATTATCCCTTTTTACATATTTCATAAAGGGAAGCCCTGTAGCTAAGTATAGTTATTTCCTGTTCCTGCCCTTCCTAGTTCAAGTGAGTTTTTCCAATGAAGTAATGTCTCACACTGTAATCGATAAACTGTTTCACAAAGGGGTGTGCTTGGACAGCCATTCCTAGGTTATCATCAGACTAATAGCTACTGACAGTTGAGAAAGAAAGTGACAAGAACATGTTTGACAAGCTTATTCATCTACTCATAGAAGATTGAGGCCACGGGATAATAAATCCTTTTGTGAAGAACATGAAAGAAAAGATGAAAGATCTGGCACATGAATATTATTTATGCTGGATGAAAATTGCCACAAACTAACAGTTCCAGCACACCTGGGATCATAAAGATCCATCTTAGATGACAATTGATTGGAAGTGAAATACTGAAATGTATATGAGGGTAATTAAATAAAAGTATATATGAAGAGATTATAAATACACGACGGCTATGTCTATGCTACAGTGATCTTTCAAAAGAAGTCCTCTGGAGGATCTCTTTCAAAAGAACTTCTTTCAAAAGCGTGTACCCACACACAAAAAAGTGGATCAAAAGAGTGATCTGATCTTTTGAAAGAGAGCGTCCACACAGCCCCCACTCTTTCGAAAGAACGGGCCAGGGATTGAAAAAATCAGGCCCCATTAGAACTGTTCTTTCAAAAAAAAAAGGCAGAGTTTCTACACACATTTTTCTTTTGAAAGAAGCTTTCAAAATTGGGGGAAAGATATTCCTGAAATGGGAAAGGAAGAGCACATTCAAAAGGAGTGATTCATTCTTTAGATTTACTTTTAAAAGGACACTTCTTGTGTGTAGATGCTCCTCAGGATTTTTTGAAAAGTCCTATTCTTTGAAAAATAACTTGCAAATGTAGATGAAGCCAAGGTCTGCTTTTCTAAAAAGAAAAAGGGCCAGCAGAGTATCTACACACATTGTCTTTCAAAAGAACTTGCTAATGTAGGCTCAACCATAGACCACAAGGTCCAAATTTCAGAACTGTCTTCTTGATTTTTGTCCATCTATGGTCTGCACAACAGTGTCATCTGAGCATCTACCACTCAGATAGTTGTGTGTATTTAACATCTCTGGAAATCATGTTTTGGTGATAAGTACCATCATGTAAGATTTTACCCTGATCTCCTCCATCACTGTCTAATGCAGGGATTCCCAACCTATGAGACAGAACAAATTAAGAACATTTAAGCGGCCATACTAGATGAGCCCAAAGGTCCATCCAGCCCAGTATCCTGTCTGCCCACAGTGACCAATACCAGGTGCCCCAGAGGGAGTGGACTGAACAGGTATCAATCAAACAATCTCTCTCCTGCCATTCATCTCCAGCTTCTGACAAACTGAGGGACACCATTCCTTACTCATCCTGGCTAATAGCCATTAAGACTTAACATCCAAGAATTTATCCAGCTCTTTTTAAAAACCCTGTTTAAGTCCTAGCCTTCACAGCCTCCACTGGCAAGGAGTTTCACAGGTTGTCTGTGGGCTGTGTGAAGAACAACTTCCTTTTATTTGTTTTAAACCTGCTGCCAATTAATTTCATTTGGTGTCTTCTAGTTTTGATATTATGAGAAAAAGGAAATAATTTTTCCTTGTTTACTTTCTCCATACCACTCATAATTTTATACACCTATATCATATCCCCATTTAGTGTCCTCTTTTCTAAGCTGAGGAGTCCTAGTCTCTTTAATCTCTCTTCACAGGGGATCCGTTCCAACCCCCTAATCATATTAGTTGCCCTTTTTGAACATTTTCTAATGCCAATATATCTTTTTTGAGTTGAGGAGACCACATCCATACTCAAGATGTGAGTATACCATGGTTTTATGTAAAGGCAATCAGACATTCTCTGTCTTAGTCCCTATCCCTTTTTTAATGATTTCTAAGATCCTGTTTGCTTTTTTGACTGAATGGATGTTTTCAGAGAACTATATACGATGCCTCCAAGATCTCTTTCCTGATGAGTTATATCTAAATCAGTCCCCATCATACTGTATGTATAGTTGGAGTTATTTTTTTCCAATGTTTATTACTTTATATTTATCCACATTAAATTTTGTTCGCCATTTTGTTGCCCAGTCACTCAGTATTGTGAGATCTTTTTGAAGTTCTTCATAGTTTGTTTTGGTTTTAACTGCCTCGAGCAGTTTAGTGTCATCTGAAAACTTTGCCACCTCACAGTTTAGCCCTTTCTCCAGATCATTTAGGAATAAGTTGAATAGGATTGGTCCTAGGACTGACCTGTGGGAACACTATTAGTTACCCTTTTCCATTCTGAAAATTTACCATTTATTCCTACCCTCTGCTTTCTGACTTTTAACCTGTTCTCAATGCATGAAAGGATTTTCCCTTTTGTCCCATGACAACTTAATTTACATAAGAGACTTTGGTGAGGGACCTTGTCAAAGGCTTTCTGGAAATCTACTGGATTGCCCATTTCCACATGTTTGTTGACCCCTTCAAAGAACTCTACTAGATTCGGAAAATATGATTTCCCTTTACAGAAACCATGCTGACTTTTGCCCAACAAATTATGTACTTCCATGTGTCTGACAATTTTATTCTTTACTATGGTTTCAACTAATTTTCCTGGTACCGACATTAGACTTACTGGTCTGTAATTACCAGGATCGTCTCTAGAGCCCTTTTTAAATATTGGCATTACATTAGCTATCTTCCAGTCATTGGGTACAGAAGCTGATTTAAAGGATAAGTTACAAACCACAGTTAACTGTTCTTCAATTTCACGTTTGAGTTCTTTCAGAACTCTTGAGTGAATTTAATCTGGTCCAAGTGACTTGTTACTATTAAGTTTATCATTCAGTTCCAAAACCTCCTCTAATGACACCTCAACCTTGAACAATTCCTTCTACAAAGATGGATGAGGTTTCGGAATCTCCCTAACATTTTCAGTTGTGAGGACCAAAGGAAAGAGTTCATTGAGTTTCTCCACAATGACTGTCATCTTTGAGTGCCCCTTATCTCAGTTGTCTAGGGGCCTCAATGGTTGTTTAACAGGCTTCCTGCTTCTGGTTCTGATGTACTTGTTTTTCAAACTTCTTTTTGGCTTTTCATATCTCATTTTTACATTTAATTTGACTTCCACGTTTTAAAAGATGCCTTTTTATCTCTCTCTTCTTCTTTTGTATGGCTTTTAAGCCACTGTTGCTATTTGTTGGGTTTGGGTAGATTTACTAAAGGTTGCCAGCTGGGCAGCTCTGAGCTGCAAGTGGCTCTTAAAGGAGACTTTTGTGGCTCTGCCGCCATTCATTCTTCTGGCTCCCAGTCCCTGTCATGTCCTGCTGCACTGAAATGAAACTCAATTTAACTGGTTTAATGGGCTATGCTTCAGGTGGGGGAAGGGAATAGGAGGGCTAGGGGTAGCCATGCAGAAGAGGAGGCAGCAGTGGCCCAGTGAAGGAGCAGCAGGGGGCAGCAATGGCAGTGCATGGAACTCGTGAGAGGTACATAGGGGGCCTGGGAGGGCTCTTAGACTGTTATAAGCCTGGGGATGAGGGGGAGATGGGGGCTGAGAGGGGTTTAAGACTGGGGATGCAGTGGGTCTGAGAACTGTCCAGGGCTCCACACCCCAGCTTGCTCCCAGCTGCAGAGCTGCCAGGGTCCCCACTCCCAGCCCTGATTTTTGGAAATCTTAAGTGGGACAGGCAGCCCTGGGTGGGGATCCTGTGAGTGATGCTGCCCATTCCATATAAGTTTTCAGAAATCTGACAATCCTATTTGCGAGGGCTTTAAGCCAGGTGTGGGGGTGTTTTGGGGCTGACAGGGGTTTAAGCCAGGGGCACAGGGGGGCATTTTGGGGCTCAGAGGGCTTTAAGTCAGGGGGATGGAGGGAGCATTTTTCCCAGGGGAGAACCTCTCCAACAAATTTTGAATTGCCTTGGGTCACAAAGTCTTCCTAAACTGTCAGTATGGGTCCCCATTTTGAAAAGGTTGGGAACCACTAGTCTAATGCATAATCAGAAAATGATCCTTTGGGTATCTTGATCCAATTAATTTATTTTCTGAGATTTTGGTCAAATTAAATAAAGAAACAAATTTCCCAGTGATTGACATAAATGTAAGATGCAGGATTTTATAGACATATACTGTATCATACACAGGAATACAGTTGCAGAGTTATCTTTGCTTCACCTTTTTAAATGGCATGAAATTCAAGGGACTGTCAAATGGTTCAGCTGCATAATATCTAAGTGACCTCAGGTGGCTCCTAGCATTAAGATTAACATTTCCATTCTTAATTTCAATATAATACATTATATAAGGCATTTTCCAGAAAAGTAGGCAAAAAGGGTTTGGACGAGAATTCTAAAGCCTTGTAAAACTGTAACAGCAACAAAGAGTCCTCTGGCACCTTATGGACTAACAGAAAAGTTTTGAGCATGAGCTTTCGTGAGCACAGACTAACTTCATCAGATGCTGGTCTTGGAAATCTGCAGGGCCAGGTATAAATAAGCCAGAGCCAGGGTGGGGATAACAAGGTTAGCTCAGTCAGCAAGGGTGAGGCTTACTACCAGCAGTTGATCTAGAGGTGTGAACATCAAGGGAGGGGAAGCTGCTTTTGTATTTAGCCAGCCATTCACAGTCTTTGTTTAAGCCTGAGCTGTGGGCGTCGAATTAGCAGATGAATTGTAGCTCAGAAGTTTCTCTTTGGAGTCTGGTCTTGAAATTTTTTTGCTGTAGGATAGCTACTTTTAAGTCTGCAAATCAGATATCAGAAATGGCAATATACAAAAACCCATAGGAGAGCACTTCAATCTCCCAGGCCACACAGTAGCAGACTTAAAAGTAGCTATCCTACAGCAAAGAAATTTCAGGACCAGACTCCAAAGAGAAGTTGCTGAGCTACAATTCATCTGCAAATTCGACACCCTCAGCTCAGGCTTAAACAAAGACTGTGTATGGTTGGTTAAATACAAAAGCAGCTTCCTCTCCCTTGGTGTTCACACCTCTAGATCAACTGCTGGTAGTAAGCCTCACCCTTGCTGACTGAGCTAACCTTGTTATCCCCACCCTTGCTCTGGCTTATTTATACCTGACAGTGAAAGTGTTGGTAATGTGCTAGAAAATATTGACTTCCCATGAGCCAGCAAATTCTCTTGTCCGGCACCCGTCAGATCTCAAGGGTGCCGGCCAAGAGAGTTTCAACCTGCACATGGCTCTGTGCTATTCAGAGATTCCTCAAAAACAGGAGATTTAACAAGATTAAGAGCACCTTACTAACTGAGACCAAGTCTTCCACCAAGAGACCAGGACACAATTATGCTAATACTGACCTTAATCTATCCCCCAGTTATGATGACAGATGCTACAAAAAGGAAATACATATCTTAATTCTGAGCTGTCCTGCAAGGTTTCTACTGCTAGTCAGGTTTGTGTAACTTAAAAAAGCCAGCTGAAGATACATCACTGCAATGAATTATGCAGTCAAATAACATCATAATTTCTTTAGTAATATTCAAAATTTTCATTAATGTTTAGATGATAGGTACTAACTGCAAAGTTTCTTTCATGTTGTTATCAAAGTGAGTTACAACATAGCTTGCATAAAACCAATATCAAATTGGAGAGCAAACTAGGCCAGTATGTACTACTTGTATTTTGAAAAAATACAGTGTTGGCATTGGGAAAAGAACTTTGATGAGTAAAACTCTTCATTTATTCATGTCAGATTTCTGAAGAAATGTGAAAAATAATCAGCATGTATTAATGGTTTTCAATTATTTCCAACTTTTGAAAGAGATTAAAAATAAGTGACATTTGACAAAATTCTTAGCATAATGAGAAGAAAACTGGAGACAGAAGGGCTGTGTATACACTAGCTCCCAACTTCAAAGGGAGCATGGTAAGTAGCGTGTCAGGAGGAGTAAAGGGACTTTGAAGTAGCCCAAGCAACTTGCAGTAACCACTGGTGAGCCGTGGCTACGTGCAAGCCGGCACTTCAAAGTTTAACACTTTGAAGTTGCTGCAGGGGAGAAAAGCAAGTGTACCACAGCACTTCGTTATTAATCTCCCGACAGCCTACTTACCATGCTCCCTTTGAAGTTTGGAGCTAGTGTAGACACAGACAAGGAGAGTCACGCCATTAACCCCTTTTATTTTAAGAAACCTTTGCATTACACTTTTTTTGTATGCTGAGGAACACATACTTAACAGTTAAATATCCAGATGTTTGACTTAGCAACATATAACCTTTCATTCTTTCAACAATAAGAGATTGGATGCAGAATGTGATCAAATGGGAACACATTTTCTCTTTTTTTATGTCTTGATGCAATAGGATAAAGACACTGTGGTTAAGGTAATATCTCTTATTGGATTAGTTCTGCTAGAGAGAGAGGGAGAGAGAGAGAGAGAGAACTTTTCAAGTTTATAAAAAAGCTCACCTTTAGGTATGGAAAATGCACTAAATTTAAATGGAGTTTTATTATACAAATACTCAATGACCATATCAATTTTCAACCAGCTTTGAAATTCACCTAAAGTAATGAGTTTTCTTTAAAAAATGGGTTTTGGATACATTTTATTTTAGATTCTGGGCCTTGATAGCACACTCATCTGAAGTTTATAAGCTCTTCACCACAACCTCAAGGACAAGAAATTGACCTTTTTTATACTGCCTTTAAATTAGTGAGTCATTATTTCAATGGATGTGTTTGTCATCTGTAACCTTTTGTTGAGCTGTTCTAACAAATTATTTTCAGCCTGTCATTGAAAAACTGTTGGCTTTGCCTATTTGGCATTTATTATTTATGTTATCAGGTCATGGGTAACTCTCACTACCTCAGATGAATAGAGTGGAAAAAGAGAATGCAAAGAGTTGGTTCTGCCCATGAAATCTCACAACCTAATGAAGTTGTTAGTCTCTAAGGTGCCACAGGATGGCTTGTTATTTTTGAAGGTAGAGACTAAGTTTACGTCTACACAGCAAAGTTATTTCAAGATAACAGCTGTTATTTCAAAATAGCATGGCACTATGACTGACAGCAGAGAAAGCTTGACTAAAGAACAAAAACGTATACTCTTGCTTCGTCGATTTTGAAAAGACATTTGACAGTATAGATCAGAAAGTGACCTGGGTGATGTTGGAGTCATATGGAGTGGATAGCAGACTGATACAGTTGTTGAAAGATATCACTGATAATGTGGAGGCAGCAGTAAGGACATGCAGGGAGTTGGGAAGTTGGTTTAAAATAAGTAGCGGTACGAGAAAAGGAGATCCAATATCACCAAGTATCTTCATCGCACACCTGGAGAGAGCAATGGACAAGATCAAGGAAGAGGTAGAAAGGATATCTGTGCATGGGAAAAGAATTAACAACTTGAGGTTTGCGGATGATATAGTTATCAATGAGGAAGATGAGGAGAAGCTTGCGAGAACAGTGCGGGTGTTAAACGAAGAAGGGAAGCGGTACGGACTGATTATGAACATCGATAAAACAAAAACAATGGTATTTGGAGATAAGGAAATAGGAAGGAAGATCAGTGTGGATGGCATTAAACTAGAAAATGTAGAGAAGTTCACTATCTGGGGAGCAACATAACATATGATCTAGACTGTAAGAAGGAAATAGCGACTAGAATAGTGAAAGCAAGAGCGAGTTTGAAGGCAATGGATAAGATCTAGAAAAGCAAATCAATTAGCTTAAGAATGAAGCTGAACATCTTGAAAACGTGTGTATTCAGCAGCATGTTGTATGGATGTGAGACATGGGTGATAACGAAAGGTTCAAAAAGAAGAATATTGGTATTTGAAAGGAGTTGTTATAGAAAGATTCTGAGAATAGAATGGATGCAGAAGGTCACCAATGAGGAATTATATAGAAAGATACAGCTGAAAGAGAACGTGCTGCAGAAGGTTATAAAATGGAAGCTACAACTATTTGGACATATTTGCAGAATGAATGACAAATGAAAAATCAAGACCCTAGTATTCAGCATAATAGATGGTTTGCATAGGAGAGACAGGCCCCACAGAGAATGGATAGATGATGTAGTAGGTTGCTGCAGAGCTAGTCTACAGAAACTAAGCCACTCTGCACCGGATAGGGAAAGATGGAAGGAAATAGCGAGAGAGGCATCAGACACCAATGGACGCTGAGCCCTCCGGTTATTGATGATGATGATCTACACAATGCAACTGCTATTTTGAAATAATTTTGAAATAGTGGGTGGCTTATTTTGAAATTGGTAACCCTCATTCTGGCTGCGTCTACACGTGCACGCTACTTCGAAGTAGCGGCAGTAACTTCGAAATAGCGCCCGTCACGTCTACACGTGTTGGGCGCTATTTCGAAGTTGAAATCGACGTTAGGCGGCGAGACGTCGAAGTCGCTAACCCCATGAGGGGATGGGAATAGCGCCCTACTTCGACGTTCAACATCGAAGTAGGGACGTGTAGACGATCCGCGTCCCGCAACATCGAAATAGCGGGGTCCTCCATGGCGGCCATCAGCTGGGGGGTTGAGAGATACTCTCTCTCCAGCCCTTGCGGGGCTCTGTGGTCACCGTGGGAAGCAGCCCTTAGCCCAGGGCTTCTGGCTGCTGCTGCTGCAGCTGGGGGTCCGTGCTGCATATACAGGGTCTGCAACTAGTTGTTGGCTCTGTGTATCTTGCACTGTTTAATGAAAGTGTGTCTGGGAGGGGCCCTTTAAGGGAGCGACTTGCTGTTGAGTCCGCCCCGTGACCCTGTCTGCAGCTGTGCCTGGCTCCCTTATTTCGATGTGTGCTACTTTGGCGTGTAGACGTTCCCTCGCTGTGCCTATTTCGATGTTGGGCTGAGCAACGTCGAAGTTGAACATCGACGTTGCCAGCCCTGGAGGACGTGTAGACGTTATTCATCGAAATAGCCTATTTCGATGTCGCAACATCGAAATAAGCTATTTCGAAGTTGGGTGCACGTGTAGACGTAGCCTCTGTGAGGCATAGAATCGTCTTTGAAATAAGCCATAGTTCATCCAATGGCCCTATTTCAAAAGTTGCTCTACGGCCAGGGCTACACTACACTACAGCAGTCCTTCGAAAGAAGTTCTTTTAGAAGATCTCTTCTGAAAACACTTCTTTCAAAAGAACAGCCTGTGTCAGGAGTGCGGCTGAGGGATTCAAAGTGTTTGAGGTGGGTCAGGATTGAGGGAGATGAGGGCTCTGGCTGGAGGTACAGTCAGTGTACATGAGGTGCAGTTTGGGGTGGGGCTGGGGATGAGAGGTTCATGGTTCAGGGCGCTCAGGGCTGGTCAGAGACAGGGCAGGGATGACGACTGTGGATGGGGGTATGGGATCTGGGATGGGGCTGAGGAGTTTTGGATACAGTATCCCTAGGAAAGAGGGCTCCTCCAGTCATCTCTCTCTGCAGCCATTCCCAGCCAAGTGAGAGTCACCTCTCTGGTGGCAGTGGCAGTTCTAGTGAGGCTCAATTGGCCTAGGGGACTGACACCTCCCTCCTGGCTATGGCAAGTCTGTTCTCCTGGGGATGTCCAGGGGAGAAGCTTTGAAAGGTGCCTCAACCCTACTGCAGCAGCTCCCTGCTGGCCCGGCTGCAGGCAGAGGAGTGCACCCCTGTCAACAGCAGCTCCCTATAGGAGCCAAAAGTGCTTCTCACAGCAGCAGCACCTCACTTCTGGTGCCATTTTAGAAACTGTCCTGTGACAAGGAAGAGGCATAAATTGTGTTGCTTCTATTTCTGTGGAAGTCTTTCAGACATTAGTATATATCTTTATTGAATACCAATGTAAATTGGCCAACAAGAAGCAAAACAGCATTATTTGGTGATTGAAACTCTTTCAAGTTTCACAGCTATGTGGTCATGCATCTGTTGAAGCAGGTCTTTGCCCATGAAAGCTTATGCTCCAAAATTCCTGTTAGTCGATAAGGTGCCGCAGGACTTCTAATTGTTTTTGAATATACAGACTAACATGGCTAACTCTGTGATAATGTGGTCATTATGAGTTATTATATTTAGTTGGAGTGCAGAACACTCTAGCAAACAAAGCTTTCATCCTCTTATTTACCAAGCCTCCTGAGAACTCAGGAATGTTGTTCAAATGCACCTATGTAGTCACATTTGCCTTTCCCCCTTTCAATTTGGGGGGAGTTTCATGGAAATGTGCTATAAGATGTCACAGGACTTCTTGTTGTTTTTGAAGATACAGACTAACACGGCTAACTGTGTGGTAATGTGGTCATTATGAGTTATATTTTGTTGGAGAGCAGAACACTCTAGTGAACAAAGCTTTCGTCCTCTAATTTACAAATTATAAATTTGGGGGGAGTTTCATGGAAAGAGCAACCTGATCTGTTGATAGACTGCAGCCAGACTGCTCAGCCCTGTCTTGACAGAACAGGTGACCAGAAGCTCTGTGAACAGAGCTGCCCAGTGAACTGGAAGTCCTCTCTGTCAACAAAAGGCCCCTGGAGTATCTACACAGCTATTTTGTTTACAGGAAACCATTATACCTGAACTTAGAGAGATATAAATCTGCTGGCGAGCGTGCCGGGTTTTATCAATAAACTGACAACAAAGCACATTTTGCATATAGACGCTCCATGGGTTTTTTTTCCCAACAAAAGCCCAGTTCTGGTGGAAAAACCCACTCGTGTGGAGGTAGCATGGATGTACAGACAGATCAGTAGACAAGAATCAAAGCAAAGGCCATGAGAAAGGAAGAAAGTTTTCTGTGAGGAATCAATAAGACTTTAACAGGAAAGGGAGCTTAGTAGGGGGCAGCGTGGTCTGGGTGGCGTGATGGGCTGGTTTACCTGGCCCCACCACTTCTGCCCAGGCTCTGCCCCTTCTGGGAGTGCAGAGACACCCTGCACCCTTGTGAAGGGCTCAAAGAATCTGTTGGCTCATGTACCTGAGACAGAGAAAAATGTATAATAAGACAGGAATTCATGTTCTTGGGCTGCCTTGTATTCAGACAGATTTTTGGGACTTCTGCTTAGAGATTTGGTACCTTCCCTTCTGTCCCTTCTGTTGCTGAAATCTGAAAGGACTCCTCAGGTTTTTAGCATTGACCAGGGCTTTTTTTTTTCTTCTCCATCACTTTTAAAAAGACATTCATATTCAGCATTGAGTAACCTCAACCCTCACTTTTTCGCAAAGTGATGGTCAGTGAAAAATTTAATATAATCACCCTTGAATTTGATAATGTAAATGGCTCAGTCTTTTCCAATGTAGTTTATTTCATGGGCCCTGATATTGTAACTGACTCTGTAGGGAGGATCAAAGGACACCTTGAAATCACTGTATTTTTTTCCCCTCATGAGGCTTTCAAAAATCATAAATACGTTGAAACTTGTATTACTTTTTACTTCAGAAAAAATGTTAATCTATAGTTTTATTGCTACATAAAAAGTTAGAAAGGTTGATTAAGCTATGAATATGGGAGATTAACTTAGTTTTGCTTGGAATAAAAGGATTTTCCAACCTGAAAGCTTCAGGATCGTTGTTTAAAGCCTTGATAATAAACAGGCATTTTTCTCCACCAGTGAATCTCCATATTTTTCCATTTGTGCAATAGTGAAATATATTGAGAAGGGTCAAGACATTAATAAAGTATTGTACATATGCACTATAGAGTTCAAAAGTACGTTCCCTGGTCCAAACTGAAGTCAATCTGCATACAAAATTTAGACTTACTAATTCTGTAGAACCTAGTTAATATCTGTGGTTGATGGAGAGAATTTTAGGTTGAAAAGTCAGAAATATATTTATTAATCCGAAAAGTAGAGACAAAAATATAAAGAAGCCATAAAAAATTCACAAGGATTTCAATTCACAATCCTTGCAATAAAATTACTAGTGGCAAAGCCCCATCTAGTCTAGGTCAGATGACCTTCATTTGCATGGCTCCTTAAGTAGGGCCATAAAATTGCTGTATACATGTTGGAGTTCAAGGAACCATGGGGCCTCAGAGCCTGGAATCCAGTCCAACCCCAAACATCTACATTCTTATTTTTAGGCCATGTAAATGACCTGACCAAACTCAGTCATGTATCTCTTTTTGCATTGTAGATGTCCCCTAACTCTACTCGTGTATTGTATAAGGAACCTAACATGGGGATGGTGAACTCTGCTAGGTAGTAAGGCACCTAAAAGTTAGTCATTGCATTTCAGTGCTGCCATGTTCTGGCTTCTTTTTAAATCTAGGCCTAGAGATGTAGATTGGCTTCAAGGTGAGATGGGAATTCTATCTTCAAACCAGAGCTATGTCTACATGGCACCCTAAACTCAAAATAAAATATTCAATTTGTGCTATACAAATTGCATATCTTATTTAGAGTTTATTTCAAAATAGGCTACTTGGACATTTGGAGCTCTTTAAACAGCACTAAATATTGAAATAATGTACTATTTCAAAGCATCCCTTATGCCTCCTGCAACGAGGATTACAGGGATGTAAAAACAGCATGATGGTTATCATGAAAAATAGCTTGAAATAAAGAACACATTTCACAGACATGGAGTAGCTGTTTTGGGATACTGAGGTATCCTGAAATAGCTCTACTGCGTAGACATAGCCCACGTAAAAAACATAGGTGTCTAAGGCTACGTCTACACGTGAAGCCTACATCGAAGTAGTCTATTTCGATGTTGCGACATCGAAATAGGCTATTTGGATGAATAGTGTCTACACGTCCTCCAAGGCCGGCAACGTCGATGTTCAACTTCGACGTTGCGCAGCCCAACATCGAAATAGGCGCAGCGAGGGAACGTCTACACGCCAAAGTAGCACACATCGAAATAGGGCTGCCAGGCACAGCTGCACACAGGGTCACAGGGCGGACTAGCGCTTCCGGGGCAACAGCTAGCCGCTCCCTTAAAGGGCCCCTCCCAGACACACTCAGCCTGCACAGCACGCGGTCTTAGGAGCCATAGGCACACAGACCCCGGGCGCCGCAGTCATGGACCCCCAGCAGCAGCACCAGCAGCAGCAGCAGCAGCAGCAGCAGCAGCAGCAGCTAGAGGTCCACCCAGCCCTCCCGGCAGGAGCAGGGCTTGCCCTGACCCATGCCATGTGGGAGGCAGCTGAGCACCTCCTTGCCCCAGGGGAGGAGATGCCCCCAGGGCAGCAGGGCTCAACCCCTACCCCTGCAGCACCCCGCTCCACCCCCCGCCTCACACGCCGGCAGCTGTGGAGCTACCCCACCAGCACCTCAGCTACCCCACCAGCACCAGCTCAGTCCTGGGACCGATCCTGTTCAACTTGTTCATCAATGATCTAGAAAATGAGGTAAGCAGTGAGGTGGCCAAGTTTGCAGATGACACCAAGTTCTTCAGGACAGTCAAAAGCAAAAGGGATTGTGAAGAACTACAAAAAGATCTCAGCAAACTGAGTGATTGGGCAGCAAAATGGCAAATGAAATTTAATGTGGGTAAGTGTAAGGTAATGCATGTTGGAAAAAATAACCCAAATTACACGTACTACATGATGGGGTCAAATTTAGCTACGACAGATCAGGAAAGGGATCTTGGAGTTATAGTGGATAGTTCTCTGAAGACATCCACGCAGTGTGCAGCGGCAGTTAGTAAGGCAAATAGGATGTTAGGAATTATTAAAAAAGGGCTCGATAATAAGACAAAAGATATCATACTTCCCCTATATAAAACTATGGTACGCCCACATCTCGAGTACTGCGTGCAGATGTGGTCTCCTCACCTCAAAAAAGATATATTGGCATTAGAAAAGGTTCAGAAAAGGGCGACTAAGATGATTAGGGGCTTGGAAAGGGTCCCATATGGGGAGAGGCTAGAGAGACTGGGACTTTTCAGTTTGGAAAAGAGGCGATTGAGGGGCGATATGATAGAGGTATATAAAATCATGAATGGTGTGGAGAAAGTGAATAGAGAAAAATTATTTACCTTTTCCCATAATACAAGAACTAGGGGACACCAAATGAAATTGATGGGTAGTAGGTTCAAAACTAATAAAAGGAAATTTTTCTTCACACAGCGCACAGTCAACCTGTGGAACTCCTTGCCCGAGGAGGCTGTGAAGGCCAGGACTCTATTAGGGTTTAAAAAAGAGCTTGATAAATTTTTGCAGGTCAGGTCCATAAATGGCTATTAGCCAGGGATAAAGTATGGTGCCCTAGCCTTCATAACAAGGGCAGGAGATGGATGGCAGGAGATAAATCACTTGTCTTCTGTTCTCCTTCTCTGGGGCACCTGGCATTGGCCACCGTCGGCAGATGGGATGCTGGGCTTGATGGACCTTTGGTCTGACCCAGTATGGCCATTCTTATGTTCTTATGTTCTTATGTTCACCGACTGGTGGGAGCGGCTGGTGCTTGGGGAGTGGGACGACGACCACTAGCTCAGGAACTTCAGGATGAGCCGGCAGACATTCCTGGAGCTGTGCCAGTGGCTCACCCCCGCACTCAGGCACCAGGATACTGCCATGCGGCGTGCCCTCACAGTGCAGAAATGGGTTGGCATCGCTGTCTGGAAGCTGGCCACTCCGGACAGCTACCGATCCGTGGGACAGCAGTTTGGTGTCAAAAAGGCCACCGTCGGGGCTGTCTTCATGGAGTTAAGCAAACCCACAGGGGGAGGCCAGGGCAGGGGGGCCAGAGCAGGGCAGGGCAGGGCAGGGCAGGGCCACGCACACCCTGCTCACCCCTCATTGGGGCTGTCCAATGTGCTTTCTCTGCAGGTTGTGCGTGCCATCAACGCCATGCTCCTGCACAGGCTCGTGAGGCTGGGAGACCCAGATGCCACCATCGCCGCCTTTGCCACCCTGGGCTTCCCCAACTGCTCCGGGGCTCTGGATGGGACTCACATCCCCATCCGCGCCCCGCATCACAGTGGCGGATGATACCTCAATCGCAAGGGCTACCATTCTGTCGTCCTCCAGGCCTTGGTGGACAGCCGGGGACGTTTCCAGGACATTTACGTGGGCTGGCCTGGCAGCACCCACGACGCCTGGGTTTTCCGGAACTCGGGCCTGTGCCGCCGGCTGGAGGTGGGGACCTACATCCCCCAGCGGGAGATCCCTCTGGGGGACACCACCATGCCCTTCTGTGTCATCGCAGATGCGGCCTACCCCCTCCGGCCGTGGCTCATGCACCCCTACACGGGCCATCTCTCCGCTAGCCAGGAGCGCTTCAACAAGAGCCTGAACCGTGCGCGCCAGGTGGTGGAGAGCTCATTTGGCCGCCTGAAGATGGAGATGTCTCCTGACCCGCCTGGATGCGGGCCCCAACAACATCCCCCAGATTGTGGGTGCCTGCTGCGCCCTGCACAATTTGGTCGAGAGCAAGGGGGAGACCTTTCTGCAGGGCTGGGCTGCGGAGGCCGGCAGGGCACATGTCCAGCCACCTGCTGCCCCCAGTCGGCAGGTGGACCCCGAGGGGACCTGGGTTCGGGAGGCCCTGCGGGCCCACTTCAACGAACAGGCCGCGGGGTGAACTCTGCCCAGGCCCCCTACTGCCCGCCCCTTCCTCCCCCACACTCCTGCCCCAACGCCCACACCATGGAGCACCCCACCGCCCCCCCGCCCACTTGTCCTGGACAAATGACAGCACGCACTTGTGGCTGAACGTAAATTTTTTTTTTTCTTTCCGAACCTTTTTTTTTTTGGATGTAAATAAATACGTGAACCACAAACAGAAAACTAGGTACAAACGTTCAACAAAAGCAATATGTACAAAAATAAAACAATCCAAAGAAACAACTGTGTGCCATAAATAATAAAAAGAAAACCAGGGAGGAGAAAGGGGAGAACTATTTACATGGTGGGGACGGGGCAAACGGGGGGACCAAAAAATAGGGTCCAACTATATACAAGGGGGGGGGCCACGTCCCGGGCCCCTCGCCCCTATAGCCCGGCACTGGGCGTGGCCAGCTGGGAGCCCCGCCGTGCTCGCAGCCTGGTCCGTGGCTGGGTGGGAGAGGGCTGGACCGGATGGTATGGGGGCCGGCGAGTGTCAGGTGGCTCCAGGGGTCCCTCGGCGCTCTGGCCCTCGCGGGTGGGTGGCGGGGCGATGGCGGATGGGCCAGCGACGGGTGGAGCAGCTGGTGGTGGGGCTGCAGGAGCGGGCAGGGCGGGTGATGGGTCGGCTGGCGCGGCATGGGGGGCCAGGTAGTCCACCAGGCGGTTAAATGTCTGCATATAGGCCCCCCATGCCTCCTGGTGCCAGGCCAGCGCCCGCTCCTGCAGCTGGAGGTGCTGCTCCGCGACCTCCAGCTGCCGCCGGAGGATGGCCAGCAGCTGGGGGTCCATCGCCGGCGGCGGTTGAAGGTGCGGGGTCCGCCGTCTAGCCCGCTGCGGGGCCGGTCGTTCCTCGGCCGAGGGGCTGCCCTGGAGCGATGGTCCCGGAGGGCTCTCCGGGACAACTGACGCCTCGCCGGCGCTCTCTTCCGGTCCTTCTGATGGTGCAGGTGCAGGACACAGGAGAGGAGGGGGGGAAGAAGAATGGAGACAGGCGTTAGTGTGGGCCCCGAGCCGTGGCCTTTGTCCCCCTAGCCCTGTGCTGCAGGTTCCCCATCCCCGTCCCCGGGAGATGCTGCTGTGATGGATGGGGTTCAGGGGTCCCCCTGCCCTGCACCCTGTCCCCTGGTGGGAGCGACTCTCACTTCACCCCGCAGGGTCTGACAGCAGGAGAGGTTTCTTAGGCCACAGATGCCCAGTTTCTGCCAGGAGTGACAGCACCAGCTGTCGGAAGAGACAGTCCTTCCAACCCGTCGTTGGGAGAAGACCCCAAGGGGGGCCCCTCTGGGATGCAGCTTTCCCCCTCCTCAGGCTGGCTGCCTACCAGGTCTCCCTTCCCCTAGCCTCTACCTGTGGCCCCCGCCCTCGCCCCCCAATTCCAAGCCAGCTCGGCTCCTCCCTCCTGTTTGTTCAGGGCAGAGGTGTCACCTGCCAGCTGTAGCGCCAGGATCCTCCTTTGGCCCTGGGAGCTCTTCGGCTCTTGTGGCTCATATGTAGCCTGAGTCTCCCTTTGGCACTCCCCCCACTCCATCACATGCTGCTGCTGCGGGTTGTCCCACCCCCTCCTCCCGGGGGCCCCTCGAGGTTCCGCTCCCCCCTGGCCCGGGGATGGGGCATGGCACTGTCATGTGGGGTGGGGGGGGCACGGGCTGATGGCTGCAGTGCTGTGAGGGCCATGGCCCTGGTGTCCTTGGGGCCATGGCCATGTGAGCATGTGGGGGGCCCTGGACATATATCTCTTACCCCCGCCCCTCAAGCCCAGGGGTGTCCACCAGAGAGGGGTACCTACCTGTCGGTCTGCTCCCACGGTCCGGAGATCCCTGGGGGTCGGAGGCCCTGCTGCTGCTCCGGGATGGCAGGAGGAGGATCTGCAGGCTGGATTCTGCGGAGGAGGAGCCCCCCCACCCCCTCCTCCTGCCGCGATGTCCCGGGGATGGCCTCTGGGGGGGGGCCCTGGGGTGCGGGGCTTGCCTCCGGGGCGGACTCCATCTGCAGGGCCTGCTGGGGCTTGTCAGCCGAGGTGTCAAGGGTGGCCGGAGGGGAGGAGGTGTGCCGGGAGCCCAGGATGTCCCTAAGCTCCCTGTAAAAGGGGCAAGTGATGGGGGTGGCCCCAGATCGGCTGGCCGCATCCCGGGCCCAGGCATAACCCTGCCGCAGCTCCTTCACCTTACTCCTAACGTGGTCAGGAGTGCGGGCAGGGTTACCCCGGGCAGCCAGGCCATCAGCCAGCCAAGCGAACGCATCCGCATTCCGCCTCTTGCTCCCCATTACCTGGAGCACCTCCTCCTCGCTCCAGAGCCCCAGCAGGTCCCGCAGCTCGGCCTCCATCCAGGAGGGGCCCCGCTGCCGCTTCCCAGCCTGGCTGGCCCTCTGGCTGGGCTGGCTGCCCTGGCTCCCTTTGGGGGGGTCCCCTGGGGGCGCTGGGGGGGCTGCCGGGTGGCCATCGCAGCTCTCAGGGGCTGAGGGTGGTGCAGGCTGGCCGCGTGTGCAGGCTGCAGCCTGCACGTTCCCTCAGCTTCCTGCAGAGGCAGGGAGGGGGAGGGGATCTTTAAGGGGCCGCTCCCCGCGGCCACCAGTGAGCTGAGGGGCTGGTGAGAGCGTCTCTCAACCCCCCAGCTGATGGCCGCCATGGAGGACCCGGCAATTTCGACGTTGCGGGACGCGGATCGTCTACACTGTCCCTACTTCGACGTTGAACGTCGAAGTAGGGCGCTATTCCTATCCCCTCATGGGGTTAGCGACTTCGACGTCTTGCCGCCTAACGTCGAAGTTAACTTCGAAATAGTGCCCGACGCGTGTAGCTGCGACGGGCGCTATTTCGAAGTTAGTGCCGCTACTTCGAAGTAGCGTGCACGTGTAGACACAGCTTAAATGCCATATGTAGTAGCCAAAATTTTCTGTTCTTGAAACAGAAATATATTTTATACAAATCCAAATCATGTGAGACATTTAGTCTGATTAAGTCTAAAAAATACTCATGCAAAAATTTACAGATAACTAACTCACAACTTTCATGCCTCCAGCTTCCATCCCAGACATACCACACGGTCCATTGTCTACAGCCAAGCACTAAGATATAACCGCATTTTCTCCAACCCCTCCAATAGAGACAAACACCTACAGGATCTCTACCAAGCATTCTTGAAACTGCAATACCCACCTGAGGAAGTGAAAAAAAAAACAGATCAACAGAGCCAGACGTGCGCTATGAAGCCTCTTACTACAGGACAAGCCCAAGAGAGAAACCAACAGAACACCACTACCCATCACCTACAGTCCTCAGCTAAAACCTCTACAGCGCATCATCAGGGATTTACAACCCAGCCTGGACAATGATCCCACACTTTCACAGGCCTTGGGAGGCAGACCAGTCCTTGCCCACAGACAACCTGCCAACCTGAAGCAAATCCTAACCAGCAACTATACACCGCACCAAAGTCACTCTAACTCAGGGACCCATCCATGCAACAAACCTCGTTGCCAGCTCTGCCCACATATCTACACCAGCAACACCATTACAGGACCTAACCAGATCAGCCACACCATCGTGGGTTCATTCAGCTGCACATCTACCAATATAATTTATGCCATCATGTGCCAGCAATGCCCCTCTGCTATATACATCGGACAAACTGGACAGTCACTACATAAAAGAATAAACACACACAAATCAGATATCAGAAATGGCAATATACAAAAACCCATAGGAGAGCACTTCAATCTCCCAGGCCACACAGTAGCAGACTTAAAAGTAGCTATCCTACAGCAAAAAAATTTCAAGACCAGACTCCAAAGAGAAATTGCTGAGCTACAATTCATCTGCAAATTCAACACCCTCAGCTCAGGCTTTAACAAAGACTGTGAATGGCTGGCTAAATACAAAAGCAGTTTCCCCTCCCTTGGTGTTCACACCTCCAGATCAACTGCTGGTAGTAAGCCCCATCCTTCCTGACTGAGCTAACCTTGTTATCCCCACCCTTGCTCTGGCTTATTTATACCTGGCCCTGTAGATTTCCATGACCAGCATCTGATGAAGTGAGTCTGTGCTCACGAATGCTCATGCTCAAAACTTTTCTGTTAGTCTATAAGGTGCCACAGGACCCTTCATTGCTGTTACAGATCCAGACTAACATGGCTACCCCTCTGATACTTAACTTAAAACTGTCATGACTCATTGTATGGCCTATTAATATAGTGTGTGTTTACATGGCCCTCTGTCTTGTGATTCTAGCCTGGTTTTGCTTCAGTTTTTCTTACTTTTTGAAGCTTGTTAGCTATGTTTTACAGTTTTCTTTCCTTTTCTCATATATATACGTCCCCTCTACTAACTTTATTTTAAAAGGAAAAAAAAGTAAAGAGGAAGGAAAACAATTAGGAGCTGTCTGAAAACTGAAAAGTTTGAGTTTAAAGACTCAAACTGAACTTTATTTTATGAACTACATTGTAAAATTTTCTATCAGGTTTTTATTCCCTTTTTCAATTTTGGATGTAAATCCAGCAGCTGTAACTACTTCATTTACCTCCTTTTCTCCATTTTTATTCAAAAACAGAGACGTTATAATGTGACTCCAAAAGAAACAAAGAATGAACATGGTCCAACACTGAATTCTATTTTCTTGCCTCTTTCCTAATGAACCACTCCTAGCACCAGTCTTAAAAGAATTAAAATGTTAATTTGTTTTGAAAAGATATCTGCAAGCAAATCTTGAACATTGTCACATGGCTAATTTTCAATTTATCCTGGAAGCAATTGACTGAAGAAATGTTTGTGTCTCAGCTAATAATTGAATTATTTTTAGAATTCATCAAGCATATTGATCTATCAATATGCAAGTTCCATGTAACATCAAATACAAAATCATTGATGTTGTGATCTGAATTTCCCTATTCTGTCACAGTTCCTTTATAATCAAGCAATAAGCAACAAACCAATGGCCTGAAACAGGCAATATTTAGGGAGAATAGCTATTAGCTATTATGTTTCCCCCCTCCCCACATCCTTTGACTCATACCTTTTTTTTTTCCAATTTCACATTTCCTTACCTGTATGCAATTTTCCAGAGACAAAGATTCTTTTTGGCAATTTTCAGATTTTAGTACAATTACATGATAATGAATCTATCAGAATAATCACATATGTCATTGAAAGTGAATTAAGAATATTGATCAATTTTACCTTGGATTGTTCTGGTGATGATGATGCATTATATTCCTTGAAATATGTGCAATTTGTTCTAGCCTGCTATGTTTTATACAGTATAATTCATACAAACACAGTGATGGCAGGGCCTAGACTGGGAACTCTAATCAGAATACCTGGTATCTGTTCCCAACCCTGTCACTGACATTGCCAAATCATTTAACTTTCTATGGGTGTGTCTACACTAGGAAGTAACTTCGAAGTTAGGCACTACTTCAAAGTACCCAGAAGAGAGTCTACGCACATTTACCTTTACTTCAAAGTTAACTTCAAAGTAGGGAGCCCAGCTTCGAAGTCCTTGCTCCATTCCTGGGAATGGAGTAGTGCCCTACTTCGAAGTTTAACTTCCAAGTAGGGTGTGTGTGGATGCTCAGCTTCACAGTTACTTACTTCTAAGTTGTACTACTTCAAAGTTATTTTTGTAGTGTAGGCACAGCCTATGCCTCTGTTTCCCAAACTCTATAATTGTATTTATACTTGTATCTTATGAACTGAGACCTTCGCACGAAAATTACTAAAGACCTGCAGTTAATTATAAGCAAGTTACTAAATATCACTAAAAATAGAATTTTCCCAATATTTTAGAATATTTTTAAAAAAATCCTACGGTACAAACAAATATGATTAAATTTAGCTGATCTTCCAACCCTCTCAGACTGATTGATACCTGTTCACCACTCACAACTGCTAACTCTAACTTACACTGAAAGCTCTTAGACAACCAGTGAGTAGTTTTTTTTTTTAAATTATGGCCTGGAGACCTGTACCTAGTTTTTGACTTAGCATGTCTTAATTTTTGAATGATCTTTGGCTGATGTCAATCCATCCTGTGCTTACCAACACACTAGACATAGACTAACCAGCTAAAACTGCCAGTTCACTGTCCTTGGTTGTGTGCCAATGTTGTATACACACCTAAATTATCAAACTTTTAAATTATAAATCATCTATAACTAGGGAAACAAGGACAACCCAGGGAATACAGACCAGCCAGCTTAACTTCAGGATCCAGAAAGATAACAGAGCACATAATCAAGCAATCAATTCACAAACAACAAGAAAATAAGCAGGTAATAAGTAACAGTCAAGATGAATTTGTCAAAAATAAATTGTATGAAACCAACCTAATAGCTTTCTTTGATGGAGTAACAAGCCTTGTGGAGTGGAGGAAGGAGTAGATATGGGAGGTTTTTCATACAGATTGGGGGAAATACAATCTCGATGGAGCCACTAAAATGTGGGAACACAGAGAATAGCTCTCAGTGGTCCATGGTCAAGCTGGAAGGCCATACAGAGTGCAGTCCTGAAGAGATCACTTCTGAGTTCAATTCGATATATACACTTTGTGGTTGATATCAAGATGGAAGGACTTATACATAATTTGGAGGCTCTAATTAAAATTCAAAATCATAATGTCAGGCTAGAGAAATGACCTGAAATAAAATTGATTAAATTAAATAAAAACAAATGTAAAGGATGAAATGATCAGTTGTAGAAACATAAAATGGGAAATGACTGCCTATGCAAGACTACAAAAGAAAGAGATCTGAGCATCATAGTGAATCACAAGTAAATACCAATGAACAGTTTAACACTACTGCCGAAAAAAGAAATATCATTTTGGGATGTTGTGACAGGGTATACAGGGCCCTGAAGTCCCCGATGGAGGCTCAAAGCCTTAACCTATTCCGAGACCATAGAGCAGTCCTCCAAGGAAATTAGAGTGGCAGCCAGGAGAAGTGGTCTATCAGGAGCCAGCTCAGCGTTTCTGGAGGCTTCACCAAAGGTAGAACTACCTTGGAGAGCTCTGTATGGAGAGCTGGCCAGCACTGTGGAGTGCAACAGGTCCTGATGGACTACAGGTCAAACTCTGAGAAGGGCAAGGGCTCGACTGAGGACTACAGAGCTCTGAGGAAAGGGCAAAGACTCTTCAGTCCCACAGAAAAGTAGCAGTTGTAAAGTTAGATTTGGAATATAGCTGTAATTTATAAGGTCCCTGTGCTGGGGTCTGGAGTCAGGGTCAGAACTGGCTTTCCCCACAATCACCTCCCCCCAGTAGCATCAGGGATGTCTCAACATTGGCACCCTGGGGGATGATGGGAGAAGTGGAGGATAGCAACCCATCCAGGGAACTGGAATTAGAAGACTGGGAAATGGCATAATCTTTGTCTCCAGGAGGGGAAACCCTGGAGATACCACTTGATTCAGAGTGGAGACCAGATGCTGGTGAACTGAGGTAAGGCCCTGAGTTAGGGGCCAGAAACAGTGTCCAGGAGGGGAGGCTATGGAGACACCACTCTCTCTCTGAATGGGGGAACCAACTTGAGAGACTTCAGTGAGAGCACTGAGATGAGACCTGTTAAATACATACCCCAGAAGGGACTTGTTTGAAGACACCTGACCTGTGACTTGACCGGAGAGCTGGGTGGCCAAAAGGCAAAAAGACTGAGTGAGTGCAGGCACAGGCACTTGTTCAGAGAAGAGTGTTTGTGAGAGGTGAGTGCCACCCCTTAACAGATGTATCAGTAAATGTGTTGTAAACGAGACACAAACAGAATGAAAAAATGGCGTTGGTTAGTCTGGAGAAAAGAAGACTAATAGAGGACATGATAATTTTCTTGTAAACAGCAGGTTGTTACAAAGACGAGGGAGGAAAAGCATTCTCTTTAACTTCTGGGGACAGGACACTTTCTGTCAGGGTAGTTAAGCACTGGAATAAATTGCCCAGGGAGATTCTGGAATCTCCTTAATTGGAGATTTATAAGAACAAGTAAGACAAGTACCTGCCTGGAATGGTTTAGATAATAGCCCTGCTATGAGTGCAGGGGACTTGATTAGATGACCTCCCAAGGGCTCTTCCAGTCCTATTGTTCTGTGACCCTATGATCACCTTATTTATTTAGTTTGTTTAATTTTTAACTTATGCACCTAGATCTTATGATCTACTACCACAGACCCATTTTTTACCAGTGTAGTTATTTTCTCCCAGTTTTTCCCTATTTTGAATTAATGGTGTCAGAGCAATATTTTCAATGCTGGGCTGAAGAAAAACCATGAAGGAGCTTGAGGTCCTTTCATATCACAACACCAGTGACTCTCAGAGCTTGGGTCAACTGATTCAGACTCACTGGGTTCACTCTGGAGGGTTGAAAACAGCATTGTAGATGTTTGGGATTGGGCTGGAGTCCGGACTCAGAAATCCAGCTTAAGTCTGAACATCTACACTGCTATTTATAGCAGAATAGTGTAAGCCCCATAAGTGCAAGTCAAGTATCTGCCCTGGGTATCTCTATTTTTACCAATGTAAACTTACCGTAAGATACAGTCCCTGCCCCTGAGTTGAAAATTGAAGTAGAGAATCTGAATAAAGAATGGAAGAAGGGAATCTGGGAGGAGAAAATTATCCCCATTTTGCCAGGAAGAAAATGAAGCAACAAGAATTAAGGCACAGCTGCGTTTCAGAATCTGGACATAAGTGACTTGCCCATTTCATGGGAATTTGACAGTACAACCCTAAGACTTGAGCCAAATCTCCTGAATCCATGTCAAGCAACTTAAGCCTATCCTGTGTCCTTTTCCTCATTCTCTTTAAATTCACCATCTTCCCTGCAAAAATCAGTAGCTGACTGCTCACTGTTTCTGTGGCAATCTCATCTACCGCTGAAAACCTGAAAAAAACAATAAATCTGTGTTAAAGTGAATAAGATAAAAACAAATCATTTAGAAGCTTAGGGTGACAGTTAAAGAGATATTCAATTCTTTTCTGCAACTAATTGATTAAGTCAAGGGGAGAGCAAAAAGAAAAAAAAAATCAGTAAATATGAATTATCTACACAAAAGCAGAGAAGGAATAGGAACAGCCAGGAGAAATAATTCAGTAAAATGATTTTGATTCTCTTCCAGTCTCAGAACACATGTTGCAGGCACTAGGCAAGGAAGTCTCCCAGAAAGTGCAAGGAGAAGGGGCAGCAGTGTAATCTGCTCCATTTCTCTGCCTTTCTGGTGGTGAGGGACTTAGTTGGAGGAATGATTTAGCCACTACAGTGCTTACAAAGGATTGGACCAGCAGGGCAAGGACATAGTCTGAATACCTAGGAAATGTTCAGATTCATCTTGAGCAGAGGTGGCCAACCAGTTAGAAACTAACAGCCAAAGTAGCTGTGGGTAGAGTGTAAAGTCACATATTATATATTGATTTTTATCTATCTATCTATGTGGACTGCTCACTGCCACTCTGCACTGGGACATATGTGGAGAGTGGCAGTGAGCAGTCCAGATTTGAGGCTTTGAGCAGGAGCCATATTCCATGGAACAAACAGCCATATGCAGCTTGAGAGTCGCAGGTTGGCCACCCCTGATCTTGAGGTATAACCAATAGATAGATAGATAGACAGACATGTGGCTCAATGCCTCCCCCCCCTGGAGCCAGACACCCCAGCTCCCCACTCGAACCTCAATGCCTCCATCCCTCCCCTAGAGCCAGACACCTCCAGCCCCCTGTTCTAACACAATCTCCCTGCCTTCCCCCAGGGCCAGGCACCCCAAGTCTCCACGATATAACTCAATGCCCCTCTCCACCCCCAGAGCCAGGTACTCCCAGCTCCCCCACTGTAACTCATCCTCCTCCTTTCCTACAGAGCCAGACACCCTGCAGCCCTAACCCAGTACCTGGAACTCACTGGAGCCACCACTGCCACAGCAATGCACTTCTCCCTCCAGGTGCTGGGGCATGTCACAGAGTGGCAGTGAGCAGTCCAGATGCACAGATCTGAGCAGGAGCCACATTTCATTGAGCAAAGAGCCATATGCAGCTTGAGTCATGGGTTGGCCACAACAGTCTTCAAGTATGACCTGTGATTCCTTTTAAGTGTGCCCAAACCAATGACAACCAGTTCTAATAATTGCTGAGCACATAAATCTCTAGATAAAGATCCAAATTGCTCAATAATAACGGATTTTGATGAATGTTAATTATATTTCAGAGAACAATTCAGAAAATAATACATACAAGTCCAGCTGACTTTTAGAGGGGATGGAAACATTAACAGTGCAGCATAAAAGGAACAAAGATCATACAGAAGTTGAATGCTCAAATGTTTTAAAATTCCCAATTATTCTTTGAGTACAGCAGAAAATTGATTTTGATGGAAATAATCATTCCAACTGCTTGAAAGCCATGTCTGACTTATTAACTAAATGAATAACCAGCTTGAATTGAAGCACGTAGTCGAAGAAAATCATCATCTGATCTATAAGCATAAGTCGTTATTACACTGAAAATCTAAGACTCATTCTGAAACCTGATCATTTTACAAGACGTATTTTTTTAAAACACCAGGGCTGTGGCAATGCTAGCCCCTCCATTCAGAGGGGCTATGGTAATGTGGCAATTCAGAATATGTTAATGAGGCACTTCTATGAATTTTCAGCTCCTCATTACCATAATGGCAGCTGCACGTGCTTCAAAACTGCCAGTTTCGAAACGCATGCTACCCATGTAGCCAGGGGCTTTCCAAACATCCCCCTGATTTTGAAAGCCCATTCTTCCCATTTGGTTTGGCTTATTTTGTGTGAGGTGAACGATTAAGCTGAAGTCAGTGGGTAACAGATTGGAATAAATGTCCCAGTCTATATTTCTTGTACACTACTCTTTACAGATAATATGAAATGAATTACAATTAATATAAATAATTTAATATCAGTGTAGCCACAGCCTATGAGTTTAACATTTGCACATGATATATGTACTAAATTAACATAACTGTCCTCATTAGTGTGCCTTTGGGAAGATTATTCATTAACATTTTATTTTTTTCCTCATTTACCTCTCATGTTCCCCTGGTGACTCACTGGATTAGGGGAGCCTAGCAAAGTTATCAACAACTGTTCTTCCTCACCAAGACTTTTCAGAGGTGGAATCCTATGGGTGAGTCCTTATACATACTATACATACATACTACATACTTATACATACATACTAAGAAAGTATGAACCACCATGTACTTTACTACTATGTTACACGCTAACCCATGTCTCCTCAACAAATGATCCCTTCTGAGCCACCAAAAAAAAAAATCCAGCGTTTTTTGTTTGTTTTTACAAGGTAGTAATTGATAAGCAGTTTAAGAGGGGATAGGTTTTCCTGCTCAGATCCAGGGAAGGCATCCTATCCCTGTTCTCACTGTTCATGAAGGCTTCCGCAGCAAGTTGTTGCAGCCTGTTGAATCTTAAGTTTCTCGATCTCCTCTGAAAGGAAAGTGAAAGTCCTTCCAGCTTTCCAGACCTATCAGCATAACACTGAACCTGCGAAAGGATCATTAAAGCCGTGTCTACACTAGCCCCAAACTTCGAAATGGCCATGCAAATGGCCATTTCGAAGTTTACTAATGAAGCACTGAAATGCATATTCAGCGCTTCATTAGCATGCGGGTGGCCGCAGCACTTCGAAATTGACGTGCCTCACCACCGCGCGACTCGTCCCGATGGGGCTCCTTTTCGAAAGGACCCCGCCTACTTCGAAGTCCCCTTATTCCCATCAGCTCATAGGAATAATGGGACTTTGAAGTAGGCGGGGTCCTTTTGAAAAGGAGCCGTGCGGCAGCGAGGCGCATCAATTTTGAAGTGCTGCAGCTGCCCGCGTGCTAATGAAGCGCTGAAATGCATGCATGCTAACGAAGCACTGAATATGCATTTCAGCGCTTCATTAGTAAACTTTGAAATGGCCATTTGCGTGGCCATTTTGAAGTTTGGGGCTAGTGTAGACGTAGCCTAAGAGGTAACAAAACCATTTAACAGGCATGTGCCAACCTGGAGATATATACAGGTTGATTCTCTCTAAACAAACCTTCTCTGGCCTGGCAACATCTGTGGTCTTAGAGAGCCATGGATGTTCCTAGACCAGAAAGCCTGGTTGGCTAGGAGTTTAGTGGCAGGAAGGAGGTGATCAGGAACCTCAGCCAGGCTGTGAGGGTGGTAGTAAGGCTGGCAGCTGGCATGTAGCCAGCAACAGTGTGGCTAGAAGCAATGTGGCCAGCAGTAGAGCTGGTCCCACAGTGAAAAGGTGGGCAGTGATCAGGTGGAGAAGCTAGCTGGAGGGCCAGTTGCCAGGACTGGGAGTGGAGATGGTCTCATGGCCAGCGGGTTGGCAGATGTGGGGGGAGGGGAGGAGTCAGTTGGGGAACTTGTGGCCAGGAGTATAACTGTGCTGGGGGCTGGTGGCAGAGTAGCCAGAATTGAATCCCTCCACCTCCCAGTCCAGAAAAATCCCTTTTTTGGGACCAGTGAGGTCCCAAGGGTACTGAACCAGAGAGTTCCAACCTGTACTGTCAGTTTCTGAATTTACTGACAAAATCAGCTGTGCATTACTGTAATATGTCTACAGGAAACTAGTTTAAAACTGGCTTTAAATATTCCATTAGTTATTGAAGATTATACAATCACATCTCTAGAAAAGTCTTGTCTAATTTTTCTTAGATGCACACTCTGAGTGTTCATCTTCAGCCTTAAATGCTTGGATCTTAAGATACATATGTTTAAAAAAATAAATTCCTCAATAGGCCACCCTTACCTAAAACAAATGTTTTAATTTTAATTACTAGAGTACAAAAACACTTGCTTCCAAAGTCTTCCTGTACTTTTGCCATCCCTGCTGTAAGCTTTATCTCTTCATCCTGTTGTTGAAGAGAGCCCTTTATGAGACAATACCCCTTCTTCCAAAGAGCTGGACAGATGAGTTTGCCTTTCTTCTGACTATTTGATGAACTAGTTTTAAGACAACCCGCTGTTAAAAATCAATACTTTAGTAAGATATAAATTCTTCCTCATGCCTAAAATCTTCAGAAATATATTTTCAACACAAACATATGGTGAAATTTCATAAGCATGCATGTTGTTATGGTTTCTAAAAGCACAACTTTGTTATTAATACAATTAAAGCACTCTGATTAATTTGAAATAATGTATTTCAGAGTGTAAAACATTTAGTTTGGGTCTACACAGCACTTTGCCCAGTGCCGCTGCTGTCAGAGGAATGCAAAATGAGCTTCTCAGGATTGCAAATGGCGTGCCATTTGCATACTCCCAAAGCTCATTACCATACCCTGTGAGAGTTTGGTGTTGGCAGAAGGGGGTGCCAGCAATGCGGAGGCCATGTGGACTTGCCTCTGCTGGCTAACCCCCCCTCTATCACCAGTCCCTTACATTTCAAATGTTTGCAAAGCTTTGCCAGAAGCGGCGCTGGACAGAGTGCCGTGTAATCTGGAATGATTACTTTGTGAAGGTTGAATGGTATATTTAAAATGTAAAATCAATTTAAAAATCCTGATTAAAAAATGAAAAGAAAAAAAAAGAGAAAACCTGCATCATGTATTCCATGGTATTTAATGTTCTATTCAGCAGGACAGCTGACTTGCTCTTAGTACAAAGAGAAAACTCTCAGGAATTTCAGGGTATATCAAAAAACGTGTGACTGACATTTTTTTATTCCTAAATTTAGTATTTTTTGTTCCATATCTTCTGCATGTCCGGTGTTCACAATCTGGCACACAGTGGAAAGTATGTTCCATTTTCTTTAGAAAGAAATTGTAGAAGAAAGGGGTTTTCTTTTGTTTGATTTTTGTTTGTTTTTGTTTTGTTTCGGTTTGGTTTTTGGTTTTTTTCAAATGCCATTTGCTACATTTGGGTTCAGGGATTTAATTGGAAGGAGATAAGTGGTGGAGAGGAGGGGCCAAAGGAAGAGAAGAAACAGTAGGGAGTAGGTGGAGCCTGGGTAGAGTGAGGGTTGGGTCTGAGGCAGAGCAGCGGTAGAGCATAGGCTGGAGAGCTTGACACCTGAGGGGACACCTATGGGTAACAGTGATGTAGAATACTTTAGTTACCTTCATCTGGACAGGAGACTGGGGCTTTTCCTTGCTCATGGGGTCTTTACCCTTGTGATTCCTCCTTTTATAATCTCTAGTTTGTTTAAGTTGCAATTGACAACTTAACTACATGAAGGTGAATGTGAGCACCACATCAAAATGTCATTTCACATTCAAAGAATTGGGAGACATCAAGTACAAAGTACGAAGTTAGACTACATTTAAAGTCTCAATGTAGCATGTTAAAACCTACGTTGGATATGTTGGTGAGAAAAAGTACACACATCAAAACATAAAGTTTAGCTTTCTATAGCACAGCAGGATTAGAAATTACTTTGAAATATATTCAGAATAACCTAGATGGAGAATTGTTGCCAGCTTCTGTACCATATATTCCTGGTTTTTTTAACTGTTTCATTTCCTCTCCTTTTTTAAAATAATATTTCATATGGTAGGATCAGGGTGCTTAAGATTAATCATGCACTTTCCTGTCTAGGGCTAGACTTCAGCATTCATTTATAGCTAAGGATACTTTTCAGTGTTTAGCCGAGTTGGGGTTAAAGTGCACAAATTTTTCTGGAAACAAAAACAGCTGTGTAGATGGGGTTCCCTTGGAAGAACACTTCATTTCTGGAAGAACCTTTATTCTTTGGAACCTTTATTCTTGAAAAAAATTAGGAATAAGAGCTCTTCCACAAACAGGGTGATCTTCTGAAGGAACTCCATCTACATGGCTGTTTTTTTTCCGGGAAAGTCTCTTCCAACATGGTGATCATGTGGGAATATGCAAATGATGCACGAAATACGTAAATCCACGCTTCATTTGAATTTTAAATCTCACTCATTTGCATTCCTCCTCCAGAAGGGGAATGCTGTCTAGATGTGGGGCATGTTTATCCTCATCTCAAGCCATTCCATATTCTTCAACAGGTTCCGATCTTTTCCTATATTAGTTCCCTGCCTTCCATTTAATCCTGTTACCTTTAAATAAGTCATTGATTTTGCATCTTCTATTTTCTCTGTTCCCTCCGTCTGTCCCCCATCAGCCCCAGCCCTTCCTCAGCCTTTTTCCTTCCAAACACCAACTTCTACCCTAAAAATACAAACTTCTATTCAGACTTCTTCTGATGATATCAGTGGTCTTCCTAGCTCTGTGAAGCACATCCCTGCAGCTGCTTCTGCCTCTGCTGGGGGACCTGCTGCCTTTCATGTGGTACTGAGGGAGGAAAGTTGTTAGGATTCTGTCTTTTAAATATGTTTTGAATCTGCAGAGGTGGGTCTTACCCACAAAAGCTCATTACCTAATAAATAAAATTTTTAGTTTTTTATGGTGCTACATATCTCTTTTAGGACAAGATGGCCAGACTGAATACCATTTTCCAAGTGACCAATGATTTGTCTAAACTATTTACAATTTTTTCAGGGAGGTCTTATACTCACTTTTTCATTTGTCTTAACATTTAGTGTAAGTTCATAGCACAAGATAGAGCGGAACAATTGGTTGGGAGCATTTTTGATTATTTTCTTATGGTCCCTATACAGATTAGATAGAAATAATGTCTGTCGTGAAAAAAGTATTGTCAAAAATCTTTAGGTATGTCCATACATAAAAAAGACTTATTAATCACACTAAAGTCTTTTTACTCTGCAATGAATTTTTAGTTTCTGGTGAACAAAACAAACTTTTTAAATATCTCTGATAATTCCAAAAAGATCATCACATTTTGTACAATTTTTACACAGAAACCATATACCTTATAGTTGAAATGAAGACTCAAAAGTTTCCAATTCAAAGATTTTTTGAGAAATTTATAAACATACACAATCAAGATTTTATAGTGTATATAAATTTAAATATAGATTATCTCATAGTACATAGGGAGAGTCATGGAAATTCTAGAAAATAAAAAAATAAATAGCTCCTAGCAGTAGCAAACACTAATATATGTTAGTCTTAACAGGTCTTTTTTCATCCTGCATGTGTTGTGTTAGATTGTACATTATACATTGCAATTTTTAGTAATCATCTGTGGTTATTACCTGGGGAATGAAGATGCACAGAACAGTAATGATCATTGTGCTCACCAAGGGCCTTAGAAATACGAAGACTACTTGTAATAACTCTGAAGATTAACATGCTAATTTGTTCTTTTGTCTATAGAATTTGTAGGCAATTTGTTTCTTTGATGTAATTTCTTTAGGCATATTTTTTGACTTGCAGAAGAATAGAAGGCTTTGATGAGGACATTGTACAAAAGTTCTAGTAGCTCATTTTAAAATTGAAATAGTGCCTTTAGTACTAAAGAAAGGTGTTGACTTGACAGTTGTAGATAATTAAATTCTACACCATGTCTAATGTTAGAAAATAAGCATCAGTAAAAATCATAAATATGTATCAAGTTTGAGCTGGAGCCCCTCCAAAAGCCATGCTACTTTGTGCTAGATCTGTTTTTACATGAACCTATATCCACAAGGGAGATGTTCCAAGTAATTTTATATTTATATGGCAAAAAATGAGAAAACAGGCAATTTTTGAGTAATACTGTGCCATGATAGTTTTGTATTTTTATGTCTTATAAGCAAGTAGTTTTCATTTGGGTGATACTTGGTGGTTGTATCAAGTTGAGAGTCATTGCCATGGCACTTCCTGCTAGTTACTCCGGGAATCAGCTCAGTCCCATTCTGCAGCACCATCTTCTAGGCAGTGTCTCATCTGCCCTTACCTGTTGCCCATTTTTTATTGCCTTGTATAAGGACCCACATCCACCTCAGACAGTGGAGACTGTTCCTCATGGTACTTCCCTGCCCCACTGCCCCCACACTCTGGAGCCCCTAACCCCCAATTCCCATGTTGCCTCAGTGATCCTCACTACCAGTCATCATCTAGCCCCTGCCTCAGAGGCAAACTTCAGTCTGAAATAGCCACTCATCATAGCCAAGGTTATGTGGGCCTTGTGCTTTCACATACTCTGAGTGCCTCCCAGAAGCCCCTAGTTCCCATTGGGCCCATTTTGCTTGGCCTGTGTCTCAGATTACTCAGGTCAGGGCCCCCCAGTTTACTCTGCCCTTCCCCAGTACAGCTCTGTCCATGATACCTCAATAGCATGCAGCTAGGTCCTTCAGCCTCCAGAGCTGATGCAAGAGTGTGCTCCTTCTTTCCAGGAGCCCTTGTTATAGGGGCCTAGATGGGCCCTGACTTGCTGTCACTAGCCTCATTCTAATTGGCTCAAAGGACATCCCTCTCCCAGGGCTGTTCTAACCCTTTTTATCCTGGAGTGGGGTGACTGCCCACTACAAGGGTACACAGGACAAATCAGATATCTGGAAGGTTACATTGATTTAAAGGCTGAAAGCTGCTGTTACAGAGAATGAGAAAATAATGTGCACCTTTGCACTGTCACCTTAGTTAACTTGAAAGCCCTGTAGCCCCTGCTCTCTGGAAAAGACGTCTTGAGCTGCATCTTTCCACACAACTAACATTACTAATTTTCATTACTTTTCTGAAACAAGATTTTCTCTCTTTCTCTATCCTTCATAAACTTTCTCTGTTTGTTGTTACTTGTTACTAGACAAACATTCTATGAACTCAGAGACAGCATTGTAGACATACTTCTCAGCTGAAAATCCTAACTTCCAAACAAAATCTTAGAAACCCTGGCCATCCCTATTTAACTTCTAACGTCATATAACTACAAAACACTACTATGTCCTGGATACCTCTAAGCTCTTCTTCGAGTGCTTGTTCATGTTAATTACAATCAGGTGTGTGTATGTGCGCTGGCTGGCAGCCTGCAGACATTTTCCATAGAAGCATCTGTCTGGTTCATCTAGATGTCACCTGGAGCTGTACCTTCATGTTCCTCAGTTTAGGCCCATGTTAACCCACCACCCCCTCAGGTCCTTCTTATAGCCAGTGACAGATATCTGGAACTCCCCCCAGCTCTTGCTTTTGCAAGTGCCTCTATACAATGTCTGATTTTGTTTTGTATATAATTATCAGTGGTCAATTAGTTGTTTTCTTTTGGATGGTTGTCCCCCAACCCTCCTGCAAAAAAAAAAAACAAAAAAACCAAAAACCCACTTACGTTAGGGCATGCCTTGGTCTCTGGGGTTTTTGTGAATAGTGAGACAAACCTGTGACAAAACTTGACCCACATACATCTTGTCTGAAGTACCTTGTTGAGAGTCACCACAAAGACAAGTGCTACATCTGGAAAAGGTTTTGCCCTTGCAACCTCAAGAACCACAAGAAGAGGCTCAAGAACCTGTGTAGGAAGGTGGCTCTATGCCTGCAGTCTGACTCAATTCAATGTTGATAAATGCAAAGTAATGCCCTTTTGAAATTATAATTCCAATTACACATATGAAATGATGGGGTCTGACTTTACTGTTACCACTCAAGAAAGAGATCTTGGGGTCATTGTGGATAGTTCTCTGAAAACATCCACTCAATGTGCAGCGGCAGTCAAAAAAGCTAACAAAATGTTGGGAATCATTAAGAAAGGAATAGGTAATAAGACAGAAAATGTCATATTACCTCTACATAAATCCATGGTACATTCACATCTGGAATACTGTGTGCAAAAGTGGTCACCCCATCTCGAAACAGATATATTGGAATTAGAAAAGGTTCAGAAAAAGGCAATGGAAATGATTAATTATATGGAACGCCTGCTGTATGAGGAAAGACTAATAAGACTGGGACTTTTTAGCCTGGAAAAAAGACAATTAAGGTGGGATAGGATAGAATTATATAAAATCATGACTGGTGTGGGAAAAGTAAATAAGGAAATATTATTTACTCCTTCTCACAACACAGGAACAAGGGGTCACCAAATGAAATTAATAGGCAGCAGATTTAAAACAAACAATAGGAAATATTTTTTTCGCACAACACACAGTTAACCTTTGGAACTCCTTGCCACAGGATGTTGTGAAGGCCAAGACTATAGCAGAGTTTAAAAAAGAACTAGATAAATTCATGGAGGACAAAACTATTGTCAGCTGTTTCCTTGAAGCTTTCAACAGAGTATGATACGTCTAACAGTCTTACCACCCTGGGACCTCCATTTGCTCCTTTCCAAACTGACAGGGCCAATCTTTGAGCCACTGTAGACATGTTCTCTCATGCAGGATGTCATTTTTAGTAGCAATAACCTCACTGGGACGTTGCCAGGTGTCTGAAAGCCTTAATATTAGACCCTCCTTATCCTCTATTATATAAAGCCAAGTTTCAGCACAGGCCACATCCAGATTCCCTCCCTTCCTTCCCAATTTTACATTCACCAGGAATTTTTGGGAAGAAGGGGCCTCCGGAAGAAGCACGTCCTTCTGGAAGCCCACCCCCCCCGGGGGAAGCACTTCTACATGGCGTTTTGGAGTCTGGAAGAACAGTCTTCTGGACTCCACATTACATGATGTTATGCTAATGAGGTGCAGGAAATTTGCATCTGTGCCTCATTAGCATCTTTCGCTCCGTGTATTAGCATGCCACTTCCAAAGGAAGTGGCCTGTGTAGAAACAGCCATGAACTCTAACTTCACTTCTAGTACCTAGTCTTGGGAGTTACCTAATTGTAATTGACATGAACAAGCACTCAAAGAAAAAAAATGGATATTCATCTTTTCATAACTGCTGTTCCTTGTGATGTGTTATTCATGTCCCTTCCAATATTCACCAACCTTCTGCTCCTTTGGACTAGCCAGCAAAAAGCAATTGAGGAGGGTCAGGCCAGTAGGATATTGAATGCCATGAAGGTGTGACTTCATGGAGCACTCAAGCTGATCTAATGGATCCTGTTATGGGAAAAATGTGGCTGCCATGCATGCATATGTGCCTGCATACACAGCTGATTGGAATGGACATGTATAGCACATCTCAAAGAACACATCCCAGAAAGAGAATAACCATTCTTTTCTTGGATATTGTAATGGAGTTTATGTAGATCATGAGTTATTTGCAAACTTAACAGATGCTGTTACGGGACAAACTCATGGCTAAAGCACCTCCATCTGGTCAGATGGGGAATTAGTTTGATATCAAGCACAGCCCCCTCTCTGGCGAATGCGTCATCTAACTTTGCTCCCTGCTCTAGCTCATGCTCTATTCAGGACCTGCATCACTTCCAATACTGCAGTGACCCCCCGGGTACTGTCCTTTCTATTAGTGTCTCACCCTGTTCTGAAAGACTCAGCAGTCCTGGTTCATGGCACCCAACAGTGTGTCCTACTGCAGCCTCAATCTAGCCCGTCCCCTCAGGGTCAAGTTACACTCCATAATGACCACTGTAGTGTGTGGCTAGGGCTGGTACAAGGACAAAGGCTAAGGACTCAGACCCATGCATTAGTTTGAGTCCTAGCCCAGGGACCCTGTGTCCCACTCCCATCCGCTCTACCGTTTACAGCCTTACTCCCTGGACCACTTCTCCTGTGACCCCTTGCACCACTCAGACTTCTATATTGGGCCAGAAGCCTGGCAGGCATCAGGCTGAAGCCTCTGCTTAACTTCTCTTAGCCTGCATAGTGCTACTGTGAATTGGTGCTCCTCTTACTGGGAGCTGGCCTTGTACCTCCCCTGGTCAACCAACTCAGCTTTGCTGGAGCATCTCCTTACATGCAGGGCTGCTCCAGCAAGCTAAACTCGGGTTGGTTGCTTGTTAGCCCTTCCCTAATTGGCTCAGGGTGCTGCGCAGGCTCCCTCCAGCTGGCATTAACCCCTTTCTTGCAGCGTGCTTAGTACAAATTCTGCAGAAAAGCAAGTGAGTTGCAATCATGAATCAACTGTTTTTGGCTAATGGTGATTACGTGCTCCAAAGATATACTAAAACTGTGATTCTGCATTCTTTCTTCACGTTACTTTGCAGTCATATCCACCTGTGATAAAAACATCAAAATGTTCTTATTAGGTAAATCTCAGTGAGCACTCATGAGTACAATCAGTTACAATATAGTAGAAGTAGGAGGAATCAAAACTAGTGTACAGTGAAATTTGCATCATAACCTTATTCACAGAATCACTGCCAAGTTTTAACCCCAGAATTTTATTATCTAACTCTGCAACAATTTTGGGATAGTATTCACATCAAAGATAATATGACAAATGGTTACACTTTGAAGGAGATTGTCATGTTTACCTAGACTGCTCAACCTTCATTAATCATGTCTTTGTGTGTTTCTGAAAAATTAAATAATAGGGCATTTTTGCACATGTGGAAGAAGGTTGACACTCAGTAAATGCTTACACAAATAACAGGCAATACTGTGGTAACTTATATACTAACATATTTATTAGGTCATGATTTTTGTCAGTAAAATCCACTTCCGCAGATGAATGGAGTGACTCTGTTCACTTTCGATAGTGCAATTTTTAACAAGAAAATAATTGGATTTACATAGATTTACTTAAATACATTTGTGGGGCCTCTTGTATATAAGCAAATGCTATGGGTACAGTCCTTTCTTTTAATTTGTTTTATTCTGGCATATTTGTAATGTAATAGTGAGTAAAACGGCAATTCGGCTCTCTCATTTTTAATAATACATCAAGAGACACTAAACCATCAGTTTGCAATCAAAAGTATATTTGAAGACTAAATCCACATCTATTTTTTCTGCATACAAATATGAAACATTAAACCTTGTATAGGTTTAAAGTCTGAATGGCTCAGTTAATGAAAAACTTATGAATTTAAACATAATGCTTTTTTGACTTATAATCATATTACTGTTGCAGTCAAAGGGATGTTCTTTCTATGTTTAATTTCTGTACACTAAACAGCAACAAGGAGATTTTAGAAATCATTTGGATTTTTTGTATAACAAGTTATTGGGATTTTTATGAATGTGGTATAAACTGTGACTGAGGAGATACATTATGCACACATACACTTTTTAAATAATGTTCATATTTTTCACGTTGCATATAAATGGCAATGTTTACTACGGCATATACTGTAAGATTGCAGCAGATCTTCATTGAGACGTGCACATGAAGCTCCATCGATCAATCAATCAATCAATCAATGCTATTCACTAGGGCCTGATGACAAGACAGTAGGGAAAATTTTCACTACTGCTTCCTGAGTGGAGATGCTGTGTAGAAAGAAATCCTCTTTTTCCAGCTCCGTTTGATATGTTTAATGACCCCTGCATATATAGAAAAGAAAAATGCCCAAGCGTCTATATTAATTAAATTAATTCTTCATTGAAAGGGAGGGAGAGACGTTTCCAGAGCAAACTGTATTTACACAAACACAGCTATTCTGCTTAGTAACAGAGAGGAAGCCGTGCTAGTCTATATACACTATCAAAACAAAAAGCAGTCAAGTAGCACTTTAAAGACTAACAAAATAGTTTATTAGGTGAGCTTTCGTGGGACAGATCCACTTCTTCAGACCATAGCCAGACCAGAACAGACTCAATATCTAAGACACAGAGAACCAAAAACAGTAAGCAAGGAGGACAAATCAGAAAAAGATAATCAAGGTGAGCAAATCAGAGAGTGGAGGGATGGGGGGGAAGGTCAAGAATTAGATTGAACCAAGTATGCTCAATCTAATTCTTGACCTTCCCTCCCATCCCTCCACTCTCTGATTTGTTCACCTTGATTATCTTTTTCTGATTTGTCCTCCTTGCTTACTGTTTTTGGTTCTCTGTGTCTTAAATATTGAGTCTGTTCTGGTCTGGCTACGGTCTGAAGAAGTGGGTCTGTCCCATAAAAGCTCACCTAAGAAACTCTTTTGCTAGTCTTTAAAGTGCTACTTGACTGCTTTCTATTCTGCTTAGACATCCAGTGGATTGAACCATTGGTCAAAGTTATCGACTTTGACTGGTGATGGGTTACAAAACATCTTAATACTAAATGCAGGTTTAGTGAAATGTTCATTACCAATGTTACCTTGGCATTATTTTATGAACACAGCAAAGCAGAACTGTGCTTAAACTGTCCCAAATGAGAGGCTCATCTGCATCTTAAAGAACACCATTAATCAAGTATCGGAGGGGTAGCTGTGTTAGTCTGGATCTGTAACAGCAACCAAGGGGTCCTGTGGCACCTTACAGACTAACAGAAAAGTTTTGAGCATGAACTTTCGTGAGCACAGACTCACTTCATCAGATGCTGGTCTTGGAAATTTGCAGGGCCAGGTATAAATAAGCCAGAGGAAGGGTGGGGATAACAAGGCTAGCTCAGTCAGCAAGGGTGAGGCTTACTACCAGCAGTTGATCTGGAGGTGTGAACACCAAGGGAGGGGAAGCTGCTTCTGTATTTAGCCAGCCATTCACAGTCTTTGTTAAAGCCTGAGCTGAGGGCGTCAAATTTGCAGATGAATTGTAGCTCAGAAATTTCTCTTTGGAGTCTGGTCCTGAAATTTCTTTGCTGTAAGATAGCTACTTTTAAGTCTGCTACTGTGTGGCCTGGGAGATTGAAGTGCTCTCCTATGGGTTTTTGTATATTGCCATTTCTGATATCTGATTTGTGTGCATTTATTCTTTTATGTAGAGACTGTCCAGTTTGTCCGATGTATATAGCAGAGGAGCATTGCTGGCACATGATGGCATAAATTATATTGGTAGATGTGCAGCTGAATGAACCCACGATGGTGTGGCTGATCTGGTTAGGTCCTGTAATGGTGTTGCTGGTGTAGATATGTGGACAGAGCTGGGAATAAGGTTTGTTGCATGGGTGGGTCCCTGAATTTGAGCGACTGTGATGCAGTGTATAGTTGCTGGTTAGGATTTGCTTCAGGTTGGCAGGTTGTCTGTGGGCAAGGACTGGTCTGCCTCCCAAGGCCTGTGAAAGTGGGGGATCATTGTCCAGGATGGGTTGTAAATCCCTGATGATGCGCTGTAGAGGTTTTAGCTGAGGACTGTAGGTGATGGGTAGTGGTGTTCTGTTGGTTTCTGTCTTGGGCTTGTCCTGCAGTAAGTGGCTTCGTGGCACACATCTGGCTCTGTTGATCCATTTTTTCACTTCCTCAGGTGGGTATTGCAGTTTCAAGAATGCTTGATAGAGATCCTGTAGGTGTTTGTCTTTGTCGGAGGGGTTGGAGCAAATGCGGTTATATCTTAGTGCTTGGCTGTAGACAATGGATTGTGTGGTGTGTCTGGGATGGAAGCTGGAGGCATGAAGGTAGGAGTAGCGGTCAGTGGGTTTATGGTACAGGGTGGTATTGATGTGGCCATCATGTATTAGCACTGTGGTGTTCAGGAAGTGGATCTCCTGTGTGGACTGTTCCAGGCTAAGGTTGATGATGGGGTGAAAGTTGTTGGAGTCCCGGTGGAATTCCTCCAGAGTCTCCTTCTCATGGGTCCAAATGATGAAGATGTCATCAATGTAGCGTAAGTAGAGATGGGGTGTTAGTGGACAAGAGCTAAGGGAGCACTGTTCCAGGTCAGCCATGAAAATATTGGTGTATTGAGGGGCCATGCAGGTACCCATAGCTGTGCCGCTGATTTGAAGGTATATATCGTCACCAAATCTGAAATAGTTGTGTGTGAGGATAAAGTTACAGAGCTCAGCCATGAGATGTGCTGTAGCATCATCAGGGATACTGTTCCGGACAGCATTTATTCCATCTTTGTGTGGGATGTTGGGATAGAGAGCCTCTACATCCATGGTGGCTATGATAGTGTTTTCTGGTAGGTCATCAATGTATTGCAGTTTTCTCAGGAAGTCAGTGGTGTCTCGGAGATAGCTGGGAGTGCTGGTGTCATAGGGTCTGAGGAGAGAGTCCACATAACCAGACAGTCCTTCAGTGAGAGTGCCAATGCCCGAGATAGAATCATAGAATCATAGAACACTAGGACCGGAAGGGGACTCGAGAGGCCATCGAGTCCAGTCCCCTGCCCCGACGGCAGGACCGACCACTATCTACACCATCCCTGATAGACATCTATCTAATCTGTTCTTAAATATCTCCAGCAAGGGAGATTCCACAACCTCCCTTGGCAACTTATTCCAGTACTTGACCACCCTGACAGTTAGGAACTTTTTCCTAATCTCCAACCTAAACTTCCCTTGCTGCAGTTTAAGTCAATTGCCTCTTGTTCTCTCTTCAGAGGCCAAGAAGAAAAAGTTTTCTCCCTCCTCCTTATGACACCCTTTAAGATATCTGAAAACCGCTATCATGTCCCCCCTCAATCTTCTTTTTTCCAAGCTAAACAAGCCCAATTCTTTCAGCCTTTCTTCATAAGTCATGTTCTCCAGACCTTTTATCATTCTAGTTGCTCTTCTTTGGACCTTCTCTAATTTCTCCACATCTTTCTTGAATTGGGGTGCCCAGAACTGGACACAATATTCCAGCTGAGGTCTAACCAGCGCAGAGTAGAGCGGTAGAATGATTTCTCGTGTCTTGTTCACAACACACCTGCTAATGCATCCCAGAATCATGTTTGCTTTTTTGCAACAGCATCACACTGTTGACTCATATTTAACTTGTGATCTACTAGAACCCCTTGGTCCCTTTCTGCTGTACTCCTTCCTAGACAGTCTTTTCCCATTCTGTATGTGTGAAACAGATTATTCCTTCCTAAGTGCAGCACCTTACATTTATCTTTATTAAACTTCATCCTGTTTACTTCAGACCATTTATCTAGATCATTCTGAATTATGACCCTATCCTCCAAGGTAGTTGCAACCCCTCCCAGCTTGGTATCATCTGCAAACTTAATAAGCGTACTTTCTATGCCAATATCCAAATCATGAATGAAGATATTGAACAGAACTGGTCCCAAAACAGACCCCTGCGGAACCCCACTTGTTATGCTTTTCCAGCTGGATTGAGCACCATTAACAACTACTCTCTGGGTGCGATTAGCCAGCCAGTTATGCACCCACCTTATTGCAGCGCGATTTAAGTTGGAGTTGCCTAGTTTGTTGATAAGAATATTATGCGAGACAGTATCAAATGCTTTACTAAAGTCTAGGTATACCACATCCACTGCTTCTCCCTTATCTATGAGTCTCGTTATCGTGTCAAAGAAAGCTGTCAGGTTGGTTTGACATGATTTGTTTTTTATAAAACCATGCTGGCTGTTCCCTATCACTTTACTACCTTCCAAGTGCTTGCAGATGACTTCCTTAACTACCTGCTCCATTATCTTTCCTGACACAGAGGTTAAGCTTACTGGCCTGTAATTTCCTGGGTTGTTCTTATTCCCCTTTTTGTAGATGGGCACTATATTTGTCCTCTTCCAGTCTTCTGATGGGGCGTCCAGGATTTCCAGGTTTGTGGATCTTGGGTAGTAGGTAGAATAGCCCCCGATGGGGCTCTAGAGGTGTGTTGGTATAAATCTGTTCTTGTGCTTGTGTAGGGAGTGTCCTGAGCAGATGCTGTAGTTTCTTAGTGTATTCCTCGGTGGGATCTGAGGAAAGTAGCCTGTAAAATTTGGTATTGGAGTGTTGTCTGGAAGCCTCCTTCTGGTAGTCAGACCTGTTCATGATGACAGTAGCTCCTCCTTTATCTGCCTCTTTGATTGTAACGTCAGGGTTGTTTCTGAGGCTGTGGATGGCATTGTGTTCCGCACGACTGAGGTTGTGAGGCAAACGATGGTGTCTCTCCACAATTTCTGCCTGTGCGCATCGGCAGAAGCATTCTATATATAGGTCCAGACTGTTATTTCTACCCTCAGGAGGAGTCCATGTGGAGTTATTCTTCTTGTGCTGCCGGGAGGGTATCTGTGTAATGGTGTGCTGGTCAGTGTTGTGTTGAAAGTATTCTTTGAGTCTGAGACAGCGAAAGTAGGCTTCCAGATCACTGCAGAACTGCATTATGTTTGTGCTGGTGGTGGGGCAAAAAGAGAGTCCCAGAGAAAGAGCAGACTCTTCCGCTGAGCTGAGTGTGTAGCTGGACAGATTGACGATATTGCTGGCTGAGTTAGTGGTACCACTCCTGTGGCTCTGTGTGGCAGGCAGGAGTTTAGACAGCTTGCAGTCCTTTTTCCTCTGTAGAGTAGTGAAGTGTCTAATGTAAATCTCCTGTCTTATTTTAGTAAAGTTCAGCGGTGTGGAAGTTTGTGTTAAAGGTTGTTTTTTTATGAAAGACTCCAGATTTGAGAGCTCTTTCTTGATGTTCTCCTGTTTGTTGTACAGGACGCTGGTTAGGTGGTTCCTCAGTTTCTTCGAGAGTGTATGGCATAATCTGTCACTGTAGTCTGTGCAGTATGTAGACTGCAAAGGATTTTTCACCTTTAGTCCATTTGGTATGATGTCCATTCGTTTGCATTTGGAGAGAAAAATGATATCTGTCTGAGTTTGTGCAAGCTTCCTCGTGAGGTTGATATATTTCCATTCCATACAGCTAAATGCAGTGCCTTGCATGGTGTCTGGAGCATGGTGTCTTCTGACTGAGCTAACCTTGTTATCCCCACCCTTGCTCTGGCTTATTTATACCTGGCCCTGCAGATTTCCAAGACCAGCATCTGATGAAGTGAGTCTGTCCTCACGAAAGCTCATGCTCAAAACTTTTCTGTTAGTCTATAAGGTGCCACAGGACCCTTCGTTGCTGTTACCATTAATCAAGAGGCTTAAACTCCACAACCCTGTGAAAGAAAGAGTGGTGGGAACAGGTGTGGTAGATGGAATGAATGGACTCTCCCTCAAGAGTCCTCCCTGGCCTAGTTTAACCTGATCCCTGCCCCCATTGTTCAAAGAAAGAGCTAAATAAGATTCTTTAGGTGCCTCTCTGTTATTGTAAATGCTCAGCCAGAACTGAAGTAATTTGTGGTAGGACTGTGTTTCTGCCTTGCCTGCTGAGAGATAAAAATTACTTAAAGACTTATTCGCAGAAGTCACAGCAGGGAAGCAGTTGGCAACAGAAAGTGGCAGTCAGCTGGCAAACAAGAGTCAGGTGAATCAGAGAGCCACAGTGAGCAGTCAGGAAGGTGGCTGGCAGAGAGGTGCAGCAAGCGTCCTGAAGGGCAGCTAGTGGAGAAGCACAGCAAGAGAGTGGACCAGTCAGAAGGAGGGGCCAGTGAGAGTACTAAGTGGCTGGTACGAGCAGCCAGCAAGTGACCAGTGCTGTGGCTGACAGAGAGAGGCATCAAGTGGGTAACTGAGAAGCAGAGTAAGATGCTTTCTTACTACCCTTCAGTCGGGGGGCAGAGGGGTTCTGTGCTGTATCAATGGAAATGCATTCCTCACTACTGAACCCAGCCTGATTGCTGCTGGCTCCACCTGGCAGAAGAGCTACCTATGTATCATAGAACCATGGAGCTGGAAGGGACCTCGGGAGGTCATCTAGTCCAGCCCCCTGCTTCAAGCAGGATCAACCCCAACTAAGTCATCCCAGCCAGGACTTTGTCAAGCTGGGACTCAAAAACTTCTAGGGCGGGAGAATCTACCACCTCTCTAGCAATGTATTCCAGAGCTTCACCACCCTCCTGGTGAGCTAGTTTATTTCCTTACATCCAACCTACTCCTCTCCTTCTGTAACTTCAGACCATTGCTCCTTGTTCTGCCATCTGTCACCACTGAGAACAATTTCTCACCATTCTATTTAGAGCACCCATTCAGGAAGTTGAAGGCTGCTACTAAATCACCCCTCAGTCTCCTTTTCTGGAAGCTAAATAACCCCAAATCCCTCAGCCTCTTCTCATCGGTCATGTGCTCCAGCCCCTTAATCATTTTATTGCACTCCACTGAACCTGCTCCAGAACACCCATATCTTTTTTATACTGGGGGGGCCCAAAATTGAACACAATATTCCAGATGTGGCCTCAACAGTGCCAAATAGAAAGGAATAACCACTTCTCTAGATCTGCTCATAATGCTTCTCCTAATGCACCCTAATATGCCATTAGTCTTCTTGGCTACAAGGGCACAATGTTTACTCATATCCAGCCTTTCATCCACAAAAACCCCTAGATACATTTCCACTCTATTGCTGCTTAGCCTGTCAGTCCCCAGCCTATAATAATGCTTGGGATTCTTGCCTTCCAAGTTCAGGACTCTACACTTCTCCTTATTGGACTGCATCAGATTCCTTTTGGCCCAATCCTCCAATTTATCCAGGTCACTCTGGATATCCTACCTCTACCCTCCAATGTATCTACCTCTCCCGCTAGCTTAGTGTCATCTCCAAACTTGCTGAGGATGCAATCCAGTCCCTCATCCAGGTCATTAATAAAGATGTTGAACAATACCGGCCCCAGAATCAAGCCTTGCAACACTCCACTTGAAACTGACCATCACCCAGATATTGGTCCATTGACCACTACCCATTGGGCCCAACTGTCAAGCCAGCTTCCTATCCATTTTATAATCTAGGGATCCAAACCAAACTTCCTTAATTTATGGGCAAGAATGTTTTGGGAGACTGTATCAAAAGCTTTGCTAAAGTCAAGGTATATCACATGCACTGACTTCCTCTAGTCCACAGGGCCTGATACCTCATCATAAAAGTTAATCAGATTGGTCAGGCATAACTTGCCCTTGGTAAATCCATGTTAACTACTGTTGATCACTTTCCCTTTTCACTTTTCCTATTTCTCCAAAATGGATTCTTTGAGGATCCCCTAAATTATTTTCCCAGGGATTGAGGTAACGCTGACCAGTCTATAGTTCCCTGGATTGTCCTTCTTATTGTATAGTTCCCTGGATTGTTCTCCTTTCCTTATTTCTGGAAAGAAAGTAGCATCTCCGGTTTCTTTCTGCTTGTAAAACATATCACACGGTGAGGCTTTGAGGATGACTGAGAGCAGTAAGAGTCTTTTATCACCTGTCTTTATGCTGCAAGGTCTTGCTTTAGGTGTGTAATGCCAGTAGCCCATTAACAAGCACAAGATGTCACCAGCCTCATCATTCCTCCTGGGGTGACATAAACTGCCTATGCAGTCTCCTGTCTCCCCAGAACCTTTCACCCAGAGTTCTTAGCTACTAGTCACTCAGATTTTTCATCTGTTTTATTACTCCCAAAAGGAGTAAAACCAGCATCCCACACAAAATCTTATTTTGGTACACACATTCCACACCATTTGCACAAGGGGCTTGAGGTAAAAATAAACAAAAAGATTTATTTGATAGAAAAACCACAGATTCAAAGATGAATTACTAAGAAAGAGCTCAGCAAACATATATAAGTTAAACAGAAAATAAACATAAAGGTACAAACTCAGGGTTCATTCTTTCAAATTAGCTAAAAATCCCTTTTCTAGCACAAGTTTTCTATAACTTTTGAATAGTTTTTTTTTTTTAAATGTACCCCTCAGGGATCTAGTGTTTCACAGAAAGCACTCACCAAATAACTGTCCCACAGTTTCTGTATGAAGACCTCAATTTCAAGTCATATTCTTTTCCTTTTATGTATGTATATTCTCTCTCTCTCTCTCTCTCTCTCTCTCTCTCTCTCTCTCTCTCTCCCCTATCATGGTGACATATGGTTATTATGGGGTAGTGAAATTTTAGCAAGGGAATTTTAATCCCCACTAATTCTAGTAGCTCATCTATTATCTTTTCCCGGACTATACAAATGTGAACTGTTTGTAGCTAGTCTCATCTGGTTGAAAAGGCAACCTGCCTAACTGTGCCATAGACTATGATCAAATTTCTATTACTACATATACAATACTTCATAACTGTAGTCTGCATACATCTCATAACAAACATTACATTCAGAATATTACAAGCTTTGGAAAAAAAGAGCTTACTCAACAAGTTTTGTAGAGCAATACCATTGTATACTATCAGCTGATCCAACTGTTTATTTTATGTAGTTCAAGATCATTTTCTTCACTAGGGTTATCTGAATGTTGCTTTTTCACATCCACGTGTTGTTCTTGAGATCCAAGGGAGAACACATAACTGGAAGACAATTCCATTTTATAGAAACATTTGAGGTTTCAAAGTGTCTTTTTGTTTCACCTTTGAATGAAAGCAAAACCTTTGCAATGTTTTTGAGAGAATACAGATGTTCTGAAATGTTCGTGTTCTGACCAATACCTGAGCTTTTCCATTCAGCAGCTGCCAGCTGCACTAAGCCACTCTGCACTGTACAGGGTAAGATGGAAGGAAGTAGAGAGGCATCAGACACCAACAAGCGCTGAGCCCATAGTTGTTGTTGATGATGATGATGATGATGATTATGATGATGATGATGATGATGATGATGATGATGATGATGAGCTGCCAGCTGCATGCACAGATGCTATTGGTTAGTGCATTGCCGAGAAGGAAAACAAGCCAGTTTCAAATTCCTGCTGTGTCATAGTCAGAACATCTGGTTTCCCACATTTCAGTGCTAGGGTGTGGCTGTTTTCCTTTTTATCCAACATCACCACACACCAAGAAGGTTCTGATCACCTATACAGGGGAGCACTGGAAAGAAAATAGAAGAAATATAGCTTGTTAAAACCACTTTTTTTTTAAATGAGCAATCCTCACAGTTGCTCCTTTCTTTAAATTTCTGGTACTTTCATCACTTCTGGGCTTAATTATCGTATTTTGTCCTTGATTTTATTCTGGACTCAGGCACTAAGGCAGTATCCTTGATTCACTCTGTCACACATTCAGGTTTCCAGATCTCTTTCACTGATGTTAACCTGACAGCCCCCCAGCATTGTTTCCACAGAGGGAAATGTGTCCTGCCTTGTGAAGGGCAGATCACTAATTACAATGATAATTTGATGCTGCAATTAGTGTAACTGATACAAGGCACTATTTCTTCTCTAGCTAATGCTGCTGCAAATTAGTAGTATCTCCATGGAAGTCAGGGGAGTCACTCCACTGGAAAGCTGATGGATATGTAAATGATCAAGCACATAGTGAATCCAAAATGCCAATGGGTTTTTTTTGTTTGTTTGTTTGGGTTTTTTGTTTTGTTTTGGTTTGTTGTTGTTGTTGTTGTTTTTTCCCTTCCAGGCATTAATGCTGTATGTAGAAAATGCACTCTTCCAGGCAGAATGAAATACATTGCCAGCTATAATGATGACTCTGCAGCTATCCAGAATACAATCTGGACAGATGACCAGCGATGTCCTATCAATTCTGCAGCCTTCTACACATCTTTGCTGTGAGACCAGCAGCTCTTGGTTTGCTCACACAAAGCCTTCAGTACGTAAATCATTCCCAGCTGTATTGTATGAGTGCTATCACAATGAATTATATTACTGAATGACTGCAGCAAACTCCCAGTCCATGACATTCCTTCAGAAGTGTGCGTTTGTACTGCCCAGAACCCTCGCAGACAATAAAAGCTCATCTAAAATCCATCATTTTATGAACAAAATATGATGGGCACAAATCTAGTAACTTAAATAGAATTTCCCAGACACTTCAATACACTAGTTTAGATAAAGTAAGGTTATTAATGAGATAAAGATAGATTTTAAATGATAACAAGAAATCAGGCATAAAAGGCAGAACTGAGTACAAAGAAATGAAGGTAAAAATAATTAGTATCTAACTTAACATGATAAATGAATTAAAAGCAAAGATTTATTTTGCCATGTGCATCGCTAGCTGGCTTTCTACCAGCCAGGATTCCTCCTATAATTAATGATATTTTCCATGTCCTTAAAACATTGTAGATACTGTGAGCAGGGAGGAAAAAAAGGAGTATTTTGCATCCTCTGTTCTCCTTTCTCCTTTTTCTTTGAAAATTATCTCCTGATGAGGTTCAAGAGACAGAAAATCTGGTAACAGCTGGAACCTTCCTTTTACTGCAAAAATATAAATTCTGGCTCACACCCCTTTTTCTGATGAGGAATGGCCACTTACCCAGGTGATAGCCCTTTTGATTTTGTGGACACCTTTCTGAAGTGTCAGTTTTCCTGTGGAGCTGATTTCTGCCTACTTTCCTGCACTTGGAACTCATCTCAGCAATTTCATAAGGAGAATCTTATAACTTCTCCACATATTTTTTGTGAAAATTAACGATAAGCTTATAGCAAGTTTTCAAATGATACCTCACAAGGCTTATTTTGTACAATAATCCATCAGTCTTGTAAAAAGGATGAACATAAGGATACAGAGCGTTGAGTACTACTCCGAGCTGTACTCACATGAGAACATTGTGGTCGACTCAGCCCTCGATGCCGTCGAACTCCTACCAGTAATGGATGAACTGGACAAGGAACCAACCGTGGATGAACTGAAGAAAGCCATCGACAACATTGCAGTAGGAAAGGCCCCAGGCCAGGATGGTATACCACCGGAGGTAATCAAGTGTGCCACAGACATTCTCCTGGAACCCCTACATGAGATACTGTGCCTGTGCTGGAGAGAGGGGGAGGTTCCACAGGATATGCACGACGCTAACATCATAACATTGTATAAGAACAAAGGAGACAGAAGCGACTGCAGCAATTACCGTGGAATCTCCCTCCTAAGCATCACTGGTAAACTGTTCACTCGCGTCATCCTTGGCAGACTCCAGAAGATTGCTGAGAAGGTGTATCCTGAATCACAGTGCGGATTCCGCGCAGAGAGATCTCCGTCGACATGGTCTTCTCTCTGAGGAAGCTGTAGGAGAAATGCAGGGAGCAGAGGAAGCCACTCTATATTGCCTTCATTGACCTAACCAAGGCCTTCGACTTAGTCAGCAGGGATGGACTGTTTAAGCTGCTGTACAAGATAGGATGTCCGCCATGGTTACTCAAGATGATCCAGTCTTTCCATGAAGGCATGAGAGGAACCATCCAATATAATGGCACATTATCGGATGCTTTCAGCATCAGGACTGGCGTCAAACAAGGATGCATCCTTGCTCTGAGATTGTTCAGGATCTTCTTCGCACTCCTCCTTAAACACACCTTTGGATCTTCAACAGAGGGCATCTTTTTACACACAAGATCTGACAGGAAACTGTTTAATCTTGCAAGGCTGAAAGCTAAATCTAAGGTGCGGGAAGTCGTCATCAGAAATATGCTATTCGCAGATGATGCTGCTGTCATGTCACACACAGAAGACCAGCTTCAGAAGCTGCTGGATCGGTTCTCCAAAGCATGCAAGGACTTTGGGCTTTCCATCAGCCTAAAGAAGACAAATGTACTTGCTCAGGATGTTGCTGTTTCTCCATCAATCAGCATTGACAACTATACATTAGAGGTCGTCCACGAGTTCGTATACCTCGGGTCCACCATCACTGACACCCTGTCCTTGGAGACTGAGCTAAGTAGGAGGATCGGTAAAGCAGCCACAACTCTGTCCAGACTCAGCGAAAGAGTGTGGAATAACAACAAACTGTACACTCACATCAAAATGCAAGTCTACAGAGCCTGCATCCTCAGCACCCTCCTTTACGGCAGTGAGACTTGGACCCTGTACGGCCACCAGGAAAAAAAGGCTGAACGTCTTCCACTTACACTGGCTCAGGCGCATCCTTGGAATATCGTGGAAGGACAGAATGTCGAACACTACTGTCCTTGAGCAAGCTGGAATCCCAACTATGCACACCCTCCTCAGGCAGCGGCGGCTCCGCTGGCTTGGCCACGTCCACAGGATGAATGATGGAAGGATCCCAAAAGACCTCCTGTATGGCGAGCTAGCCTCTGGCAAAAGACCTCCTGGATGCCCCCAGCTGCGCTACAAAGGTGTTTGCAAGAGAGACCTCAGGGAAGTAGACATCAAGCCAGACAGCTGGGAGGAGCTGGCAGACAATCACAGCAGATGGAGGCAAGAACTATACAAGGGCCTTCTGAAGGGTGAGTTGAGGATCAGACAGCTAGCAAAGGAGAAGCGAGCCCACAGAAAGCACAGCAAGGACCTGCCAGACACCTGTTACATATGCAACAGATGCAGCAAGGACTGTCACTCTCGTGTGGGTCTTCACAGTCACAGCCAACGCTGCAAATGAGGATGCCAAACGGAACTATGAAGGGTGCGTTCCATAGTCTACGTAGACTGAAGGATGCTACTAAGGATACAGACTGTAGCAATGACACATTAAGGCTACGTCTACACGTGCACCCAACTTCGAAATAGCTTATTTCGATGTTGCGACATCGAAATAGGCTATTTCGATGAATAACGTCTACACGTCCTCCAGGGCTGGCAACGTCGATGTTCAACTTCGACGTTGCTCAGCCCAACATCGAAATAGGCACAACGAGGGAACGTCTACACGGCAAAGTAGCACACATCGAAATAAGGGAGCCAGGCACAGCTGCAGACAGGGTCACGGGGCGGACTCAACAGCAAGCCGCTCCCTTAAAGGGCCCCTCCCAGACACACTTTCATTAAACAGTGCAAGATACACAGAGCCAACAACTAGTTGCAGACCCTGTATATGCAGCACGGACCCCCAGCTGCAGCAGCAGCAGCCAGAAGCCCTGGGCTAAGGGCTGCTGCCCACGGTGACCACAGAGCCCCGCAAGGGCTGGAGAGAGAGTATCTCTCAACCCCCCAGCTGATAGCCGCCATGGAGGACCCCGCTATTTCGATGTTGCGGGACGCGGATCGTCTACACGTCCCTACTTCGATGTTGAACGTCGAAGTAGGGCACTATTCCCATCCGCTCATGGGGTTAGCGACTTCGACGTCTCGCCGCCTAACGTCGATTTCAACTTCGAAATAGCGCCCAACACGTGTAGACGTGACGGGCGCTATTTCGAAGTTACTGCCGCTACTTCGAAGTAGCGTGCACGTGTAGACGCAGCCTTAGTGTCAGCAGCAGGTGTTGTCAATTGGAGTAACCTGAAACCCTGATAAACCTAAATTAAGTCTTGCTGAAGAACATTAATAAAGTAAATAGGATTTTTAAATTCCTCGGCTGATATCTTTTCATGATAAAAATATGTTTATAATTGCATTGTTGTGTAGAGCGAAAGTTCTATTATTTCTGCTCCATAAGTAAATCTACGGCTATTGTTACACTAGAGGGTCTTGTTGACAAAACTGGTATTTTGTCGACAAAACTTGTGCAGTCTCTACATTCTCAAGGTATTCTGTCAACAGTATATCAGCAGAGCATGGCATTTTTGTTGACATTATCACGCTCCCCATAAGGCAGAAACCCTTTGTCGATAGAGATCTGTCGATAGAAAGCCACTTTAGACATTCTGGAGGGCCTTCTGTCAACAGAAGAGGACCCCAAGGGCATCACACAGGTACCCTGGGGGTACCTGCCTCTGTCCATCTTAAAGCTACAGGGAGTCCAGGAAACCTTGTGGCAGGAAGCTGAATGCACTTGTGCTCCCACACACCCTCACAGCTACTCCATTCCTCAGAAGCCGACCAGATGGCTGAAGGACAGGCACCTCAAGACCCCCTTGGGCCCTCATGAAACCAGCCTGAGGGGTCCCAGGACCAACCCTGGGGTTAAAAATGTGGGTGCTGTCCTGGACTGGAGCCAAAGTCCAGGCCCTCCTGCATCTGTGGGATGAGGAAGAAACCCTCCTTGACCACAAGGCAAATCAGCTCAATGACTCCACTTACACCCAGCTTGCCATCATATTCACTGAACAGAGCCACTGACCTGCACAATGGAGCAGGTGCAGGTGAAGATGGAAGGACTTCAGCAGGGCTATACTTGGGCCTGTGATGCTGTGTGAAGATCTGGGACAGGACAAGCAACCTGCCCCTGCTACAGGGAGCTGCCCTGGCTCCTGGAGGGCACAACATATCCCCTTCAACTGTCACCATCCACATGGCACAGGAGGCTCTCCCTGCACAACTGGAGTCCAAGGAGGAGGAAGAAGCACCTGGGGACCTAACCCCGGCAGGAGCCAGAGGTGGACATGGGGTCTGAAGCCAGCAGCAGCATGCTGGTCATCATCCTGAAGTCAGTCCCTGCCTGCCAGGCCACCTCCAGGGCATCCTTGGAGCTGGGTGAGGGTCCCTGTTGTAAGCACCATGTACATCACACACACAGGGCACAGGAGGTGGGTGTAGATGGGGCATGCTGCAAGCATTACCTGGACAGCTTAGATGGGACCTCACTCTGCGGTCCCAGCACATGGAACCACATGCATGGTAGCATGTCTGACCTGGACCCAGTAGGAAGCCCCAGGTGTGGGTTCCAACCTGCTGTCAGCCTCACAGGAAGCCAGACAAGCCCCAGGCACTGGAGGGAGGGCTGCCAGCATCTGCCATGGCCTGCAGGCATAAGGCAGCACCCACTCCCACAGACAACGCTGTGAGCTGCATGAGTTGGGGGAGCCCCAGGGAAGGCCAGGCTGTGCCCAGCTTACCTGCCACCCATGAAGGAACCCCTTTGGGGCCAGACACCCCCCACCTTGACCAATAGCCCATTTTGTGGGGCAGGGCCCAGTCCCAGAGGCACTGCCAAGTGCCCATGTGGCAGGTGCCGGTGTGCAGGCCACATATGCCTTTGCTCCTGGGCCATCTCCATCCCATGTCTTGGGAAGTGTTGGTTACTGCTCAAGGTGCAGGGCAGGGCATTAGGGTCTATGTTGCATGTATGTGTGTCTCTCATCCTTGTCTTCCTTACAGCTAGACCTGCACCTAGCAAGAGCCAAGACAGCCCCACCTCACCACCTAGGTGATCCAGCCCCACGCCAGCACCAGAGTAAGGCAGCCCTGAACCAGCACCAGGGTAAGTTAGCACCTCTGCAACCAAGAGGGCAGGTCTGTAGCAGAAGGGGCCATCACTGTGTTCATGGGGACCTCCAGAGGGCCCACACTGCTGCCCTGTGACACTCATGTACTTCCTGGAGTGGGAGCTGTGGGACAACTAGGAGCGGCAGTTGAGGGACCAACTGATGTCTCATTTCAGTGACACCACCACTCTGGCCAGACCTGTTGGCTCCCTTGCAATCCATGGCTTCTGCCCCTTCCCCTGCTGCTGCCATCTTCCCTTCCCCTGACCCCACTGTCCTCCCTCACTGGCCATCCTGCAGGTTCTGGAAGTGGCTGAGAGCCATGCCCAACCCCTGCCACCCAGGTCCCCCCGATCCCCAGCTCTCCCTCCACCCTGCTGACCCAGATCCTGCCACAGCCCCACTGCCTCCAAACCTGTGCCTGCTCCCAGGTCCAACCCAGCCCCAACAGGAACACTGATCCTATGGCAGGAGGGTTCCCAAGGCCAATGCCACTCGGGGTCCTGCTCCCCAATGGGGTCATGGACTCTCATCTCCCCCATGGATTGAGACCCCTCACCTCCTCTCCCAAGCCCTGCTGTCCAACTTCTGATGACCCCACCCCATCCAAAGCCCCCCCACTGTATATAGTTTACTGTTTTTGTGCTTTGAACATAGTATTTTTTTATTACACCATTTATTTTCAACACGTGCATCTTTCCGGGTCTCCTGGCAGGGTTTGCTGGTCATGTGACCCTGGGGGCGCTCTGTCAAGAGAGTTCCCAGGCAGTCTGTACGCTCTCTGTCAATGGAATGAATTGCTTTTGCTCTGCTTTAGTGTCTGCCTGCAATCTGTCGACAGACATTTTGTTGGAGTATATCTTCTGACTGAAGTGTCTGTTGACAAATCAGTCTAGTCTAGATGTAGCCTAGGTGTTCACAACCATTTTTAAAAAATTCTCAAAGTTTCAGGCACAACTTTATTGGTAAAGTAGCTAGATTTTTCATTTGTTAAAACATTCTCAGTTACTTAAGACTTATTATGTAGTATAATTATTTTAATTTTTCTTATGCTATAGATAAAATATCCTGCCTATAACACTCCCCAAATCAAAAGGAGAAAGTGGGGATGGCTAGGCCACACAGTTAGAAAACCATCATCCAGCATAGTTTGTTAAGGTCCCACATGGAACCTGCACGAAAAATGCAAAAGAGGAAGACCTCAGACAAGGGGGAGAAGATCTACTGAGATTGAAGAACAACAGCTGGGGCACTCCTGGAAATGGCTAGAAGCTTTGTCCCAAGATAGAGTGAAGTGGGTGGGGTGGGACTTGTAGATGACCTATGCTCCATTCAGAGTAGAAGGGTCAGGTAGTAGTAGGATGGATAAAAAGCACCCAAATAACCCAACAATAGAGCTGGGTACATAAGTGATTTTGTGGGTTCATTGACAGTCTAAAAATAGGGAGCAGGGTGGAATTGTTCAGGTAAGAATGAATTTGAAAATTGCAAATAAGTGTGATTATTAGAGAAAAATCAATTTTGTGTCATATCTGTCCAATTTTTTGTCTTGTAGTTGGTAGCACAGGTCTTCCTTATGATATTTAGCTCAGTGATTAGAACCCACATCTTGGATGTGAGTGGCCTGAGTTCAATTCTCCCTTCTGCCTGATGAGGAGGAAAGGTTAATCACTGAGGAGGTCTCTTTCAATCTCCACTTTTTATAGATAATTAGAATTACTGGTGGAGTGACTCGAACAAGCGTATCCCAGGTCTTACATAAGTTCTCTAATTATCAGGCTATACATTTACTCTTACTTCTCTTTCTTAGTCCAAAAACTATGAATTGTCACTGTGACTGGTAATTCATATAACATTCACAAAAGGTTCCAGAGTGATCAAAGCTGAAGTTTGCAAGGAATAAACTATTTGAAAGATTTCGCACAGCTCTCCTAGCCTCGCAAATTTCCATTGACTTTCAATGAGATTTAGGTTCCTAAATAGCTTTTGATTTAGGCACCTACCCTGCTTAAGGCCTCCTTCAATTCCCCCTTGGTGGCTGGCTGGGTCTTTAGGCATCCTTGAAAATCTGGCCTTCTGGCACTTTTGAAAATGGAAATTAGGCTTTTGAATCACTTAGCTATTGTTAAAAATCTTTATCCTCCATCAGAGATGTAAATTGGCAAAACTGTTTTGTAGTTGTATTTAATAATCTTACCAGAAAAATACGTGGAAAAAATTGTATCTTATATAATTTCAGGCATGTTTAATTAGACTATAGCTATGAACATTTAAGATGAGATTGTGCAGCCCTTTACTTTCAATAGTATGCACTAAGTCACATGAGTTAGTGCATTCTGAGTTCAATAGGACTACTTGGGTGAGCAAGTACTCACTGATGTAATGCATGCAAGAAGTGCACAAGCTAGCTCTTTGTGCATTTCCTTGGACAGAGCACTCAATTTCAAAATAAGGATTGCTATGTGAGAAACATGTATTTACCCACTTCATCATTTAAAAAGAGCCAAGCACCAAAACCAGGGAAATGAACATTTAGAGATACCAGAAGTGCTACAGTGTATACATGAAAAATAATACAGGTAAGAAATTCCCCCTATTTAAGGATCGGGCACAACTAGTTGTGTATTAGCTATGGAAGGATCCTGATATTCTTTCTCAGTTGCAGAGAGCTAATCGAAAGGCAGCAAGTACACACTTTTACAGGACCCAACCCTGCTTGCACTTAAATCACCTTCACCTTGATCCATTGGTCCTTCAGCCCTTATAATAGATTGTGCTGATCACAAAATTTCTTCCATTTGTCTGGTCTTCCTTCTCCACGTGTGCCCAAATATTTTCATGATGACATCTTCCCATCACTTTGGAGGTCACCACAAGTTGTCACTTCAGATTTCATGTGTACCATTCAACACCTGCAGTCCATCAATTATCAGTGAAACTCACTATCTGGCCAGCCCATCACATTCATGATGTGATGGTCACTTAAATCAGTGTTTAAAAAATTATTTCATTAACCTCAGTGGAAGCAGGGTAGTCCCAATAACTGCAGTTGTAAGGCCAAATCTCATACCCATAAAGCTCTTTAATGGGGATTGGGTTGAGCTTTCAGTGAATAACAGCAGAAATAGGTCCTATACTATCCATGAAAAAAATTATTAAACTTTGTTAAATTTTACATCTCTTTTCTTCAAATGCAGATCACACATTAATTTCAAGGTGATTTAACCATACCAAAGGTTTGAAAATACAGAGCAATTAATAAATGCTACACAAAAGTGAGTATTTCCAATAAGCAATTTTAATAATCTATTCAAAAGTAGCGTTCAAAAATAGTAAAACCAGTTTTGCCCAAACACTGCAGAAACATTCACGCTTTGCTTTCAGAACAAGATAGCAATTTTCAGCACAAAATGATTACCTGCAATATAAGACTTAGGGGGTGCTAAAACAGAGATTCATAATGGTTGATTTCTTCAGGTGACCTTAATATGCACGTGTGCGTATACATATAAACTACATCACTGTGCTATAAATAATAAAATCAAATTAACCATCAGCTCATTTGTCATAAGCTGTCAGACAGCTACTACAGAAAGAAGTTATTTTTCATGTTCTAACAACCTCTGGCTCAGCATTACATATTTAAATAAATACTCAGTTAGTTTGGCAGTATCTATATTCTATTTACCCAGGTTTACGGTCATTAATTATATTATCTAGCTTTAGTTCTATATTAATTAAATCCTGTATTAATTTCTGTGTTTTCTTGCCTGGCACTGATATCTTATAGTTTACCCATGTCAGTGTATTAACCCTTTAAAAATATTGGCTGAATACCAGCTTCGTTCCAGTCTTTTGAAACTTCATCGGTGCTTCAAGATTCACTGAAAATCTACATGAAGTGCATAGAAAGTGCCTAAGTCAGCTCTTTTAAAGTTCTTGGTTTGAAATTCTCTGTACTTGATGATTTATTGAACATTTCCAGCTTTTCTTAATTATTATTAATATTTTTGCCATTTCCATTTAGTAATAGACAAGAACCATTGTGAGCATTATCTTTGGTCCCAGTGCATTTTATGTAATTGTCCTTAACTCTGTTAACTGTAGATGTATTTTTGCATCCTTTTGTTTTCTTTTTCAGTTTTCTATGGTTGCTATCTTTTGATTTTTATTTGTTAACGTCAACATCCGCTTTCTCTCATTAGTTATAGTTTTTGAAGCTTTTTTCTCTTCCCTTTAAAATCAGGTTCCTGGATTCTGGGATTGTGGATTTTTAGGCATCCAGTAAAGTGTTATTAAAAATTCCAAATTATCATTCATATTTTAGTGATGAAATTTCCCCCTCTTGTATACAGGTCAAAGTTATAATTCAGATAGGATATAGGATCATTATAATATCAATACTGGTGGGATGCTATTTTTTCAGTTTTGCCTGAAAACAATTTAATTTTAATTTTCAGATGGTCATTTTTATTTTATTCAATTTTTTATGGAAAATTAACCCTTGAGATCAAAATGAGACACTTTACACACACACACACACACACACACACTGTATCTATACTGTCTCCTAACTTTGAAGGGAGCATGCTAAGTAGGGTGTTTGGAGATTATTAATGAAGTGCTATGGTGCATATGCAGCACTTCATTAAGCTAGCTTTCCCCCTGTGGCAACTTCGAAGCGGCAAACTTCGAAGTTTCAGCATGAGTGTAGCTGCAGGTAACCTGCCAGTACTTTGAAGCACCCGGGCTACTTCGAAGTCCGTTTACGCCTCAAGAGTTTGCCGCTTTGAAGTTGCTGCGCAGGACAATTAGGTTAATGCAGTGCTGCATATGTAGCACAGCACTTCATTAATAATCTCCCGACACCCTACATACCATGCTCCCTTCGACACACACACAGAAGAAAACCTATTTTTTTCTTTGAATTTTTCATGGATAATTTTCAACCATGACAATTAAATACCTGTAAATCACAACAAGCGTATAGAGCTCCAGGCAGCTCTCAGCTCAGTCTCATGCTGCTACCTCGCAGCCTTCAGACCTACTGGGAATGAGATGAACAGCACTTCAGCAGCTATGTAAGTGGCTCAGAGCTCCAGCCATCCCCCACTTTCAGCAGGCCTGACCATACTACAATACAGAATTCAGATGAACCTATTCAAATGTTAAACTCCTTGCTTAAGAGATTTATCATTTTGTCATGAGGTAACATGAACAGAATTATGATAGTATCATTAAAATGATGCATGCTTATTTCAGTATAGCTAAAAACAACTGTTAATAACTTTTCATTGTCTTCTCTTTTAATAACTTTTAATTGCCTTTTTTAGGCTTTCTATCAACATAACAAAAGAATCATTACTGGCATGCAGCATGAAGAGCCAACCCACAATTATCAGCAAAGTAATTGAAAAAAAATAATAACGGGGAAATAGCTTCTCATACACTTGTAAAAGAGACATGCTATAACAATTGCTAACAGAGCTGAATGAGAGGCACAAATACATCACAGTATGAATATCAAACATGTTTTAGGAGCTGCTTGGGCATAGGTTTTTCAGTTTACCTTGTAAATTAAAATCTGACTGGTCATATAAATCTCAAAGTCAAGCAGCCAACTTCTGCAATACCATGCTCTTGGACAGGTGGAATAGAAATCTAGAACTTTTGTCACGGGCTTTTGTCTTTAGAATAAGGAGTTTGGAAAATGGGAGAAAAGCAACTTACACATTTGCATTTCAGGTAAATCTGTCAACTATAAAAAATTATTTAAAGGTGTTGACTACTTCTTCATGGTGGAAAGAATGGCTTTATAGAGACACATAGCAGACATGTTATGTAAGTGTTATTTTTTCAAAATCTTATAAGCTTTTAATTATGAAATATGAAAATGAAATTAAAATTATGAAGTTCAGATTACGCAAGAAGCAATTAAATCACATTTTCGCGGGTATATTTTTTTAAATATAATTTTTGTTAATAAAAGATCCATTTCACTTGATAATGGAAATGCTTTTGTTCAAAAATCCATTTATTTTAGTAAATTTTTCAACCAAATTAAGCCCATTTTCAAGTTTATAATGAAATGAAAAAAGATCCCTTGAATTTCAAATACATTTGCACTTCGTTTCATGTACCTCACATCCCTTCATGCAAGACAGTGATATTGTTCTAAGTATTCCAGAGTAAATTAACCAAAAATATACAGAGGTTACTTCATTTTCACTTCTTGAGCATTGCTCATCTTTCTTGTCCAATATTCTACACACTCATTAATTATGCCTTTCATCAGCGACATAATTAGAGATTCATTTTCAAAGAGACTACAACTCCCATGATGCATTGGGGAAAGAGTGAAACACTTCTTCTAGGGAGAGGCAGTGGGATCCATATTGGAGGCAACAGCCAGAATGTGGTATGGAGTTCTGTCTACACCAGAGCAATTGCGTACCTGGAGTTGACTCAAGGGGTCCGGCTGTGAAGGGACTGTGGGAACATCCCCCCATCCTTTTGTTTGGGAAAGTGCTTGCAAGGGAAGAGGCACAGAAGAGATCCTGAATCTGGGTCTAAGGTGAGGCAGAGTGATCTCATCAAACTAAGACGCAGAGCTCCTGACATTTGGTGCAGCCAGCTCCAATCTTCAGATGAGATGCACAGCTGTGTTGCCTTGGCAGGATTGATACACAGAATGGAGAAAGTGCAGGCTCCAGCTGCAGGACTTCAAGTGCTCTTTCGTAATTATTGAGAACTATGACATTCAGAGAAGTGTATGCTTCGGGGTGGGGTACTTGGTGGCAGTGAGAATGCCAATTAGATCAGTTCCAGCTATTACTGTATACTGTATTTGTTAATTGATTTTATTCAACTACTCCCTGAACATTTAAGTAAGTAGTGACATTTAATGTTCATCTGTTATATCCTGCTTCTTTAGATGTTAAGTAAATGTGTGTTACTTCTAATTTACGTGCATTGGATGCATATTATTTATGAGTCAAATTTAGCTAGACCCAAACTGCAGATTATTACTCGAATTCTTAGAATAGATTTATTCCTGGAGATTTCAGTGGTTCCCATTGAGTGTATAGAGGGAGCAGACAGGTGGAGGCACTGCCAATTTTAAATTGCTTTAGTAGTAAAGGGACTGCAGTAGAGGGTTGGGTAAATGATTCCTACTTACCCAGTGTCACCAATGGGATTCTTAGGATCTCTTTTAATGTCGACAACACCAGGTGCCAGGGCATCCAGGTGCGTCTGGAGGAAAGGGAGGCTACAGCTGTATAGACCTACCCTTATGCAACAGGAATCTTAGACTCAGATGCATATGTGTAAGGCAAATTTTATTTTATGCTCCCCTTCAGCAGGTGTAGTTCCAGCTGATTGCAAACTCAGGTGTCACAGTCTAGATTACAGTGAGAGGAAATCGGCAGCAGATACAAACTGCAGAACAAACTGGCTGGGTCTTATAAAGATCCAGGAATAATATAGCAAACAAAATATTGTCTGACCTTTCAGCCTGATGGATGCAGCAAGCAAACAAACGCCAAAGCTGCCTTCTGGTGCAGAGAGAGAAAGGCACTGTGCCACATGCCTTAGATGAAACCACACAGCATGTTCCGAATTGGTTTCTCACAATTCAGGGAGGGTGTAGAAAATATAGCAAAAATAAAATGAAGGATTTGAAAAGATATGTAAGGGCTGTGACATATGAAATACAAGGGAACTGATGGAGTTAAACTTGCACTGTTCTCAGTGAAGACACAATTACTGTCTACAGCGGGGTGCTTAAGTATGGCCTGGAGGCTGGATCTGACCCCCATAACAGTTGGATCCAGACCATGGGCTGAATCTGACCCATATATTATTTATATCCCACTGCTGGGGTAGCAGTAGAGGCTGGGAGCCACAGGCTTTTTAAATGGTCACAGGAACTGCAGGTGCCGGCCAAGCAGTGTAGTAGTGATGAAGGCTGGGAGCCGTGAGCTTGGAGCCCTTTAAATTGCAGCTATTTAAAGGGCTCCTGGCCCCCGACACTACCCCACCAGTGGGATTTAAATAATGTGCAGGCCAGATGTAACCCATGGGCTGGATCCTCCTGCAGGCTGTATTGTGCCTACCCCTGCAATACATGCTAACATACGAAAGCTGCGTCTACACGTGCACGCTACTTCGAAGTAGCGGCACCAACTTCGAAATAGCGCCTGTCGCGTCTACACGCGTCGGGCGCTATTTCGAAGTTAACTTCGACGTTAGGCGGCGAGACGTCGAAGTCGCTAACCTCATGAGGAGATAGGAATAGCGCCCTACTTCGACGTTCAACGTCGAAGTAGGGACCGTGTAGACGATCCGCGTCCCACAACGTCGAAATTGCTGGGTCCTCCATGGCGGCCATCAGCTGGGGGGTTGAGAGATGCTCTCTCTCCAGCCCCTGCGGGGCTCTATGGTCACCGTGGGCAGCAGCCCTTAGCCCAGGGCTTCTGGCTGCTTCTGCGGCAGCTGGGGATCTATGCTGCAGGCACAGGGTCTGCAACCAGTTGTCAGCTCTGTGTATCTTGTGTTGTTTAGTGCAACTGTGTCTGGGAGGGGCCCTTTAAGGGAGCGGCTTGCTGTTGAGTCCGCCCTGTGACCCTGTCTGCAGCTGTGCCTGACATCCCTATTTCGATGTGTGCTACTTTGACGTGTAGACATTCCCTCGCTGCGCCTATTTCGATGTTGGGCTGAGCAACGTCGAAGTTGAACATCGACGTTGCCGGCCCTGGAGGACGTGTAGACGTTATTCATCGAAATAGACTATTTTGATGTCGCAACATCGAAATAAGCTATTTCGATGTTGGCTGCACGTGTAGACGTAGCCGAAATGTGTTATCCCTAAAAGGTTATCAAAATTCATGGAGGGGGCCTCAGGTAATTTATTTTCCACCTCTGATTCACAGCATACATTTTGACAATATGACATAAAAATGAAACTGAGAAATTAATTGAAGCTTAGGAAAAAGAAGGACAATGAGCCACGGCCTAAAACTAGAAAAGGGAAAGTCTGGGCTATGTAATAAAACCAAGTAATTAACAGTGAAAGCAGCTAAGCAACCAATGAATGTGGGAAATGCAGGCCTGCCTTTACTTCGAACAGGATGGACAAAACAGTAATGAATATTTCTGCAAAAATGCTGACAGAAAGTGAAACTCAAATAGTCCATTTAGACCTGGTCATTTGCAATTCATTAGTATTCGCTTTCTCATGCAATGTCCTGATTTCCTTTTATAACTGCCTCTGAAACATCTCCTAGGACTGTACTATGATATTTTTGCGTGTATCACTGCAAAATGTACAGAAATACATTTCCTTTATCAAGTCTTCTCAAGAATCCACTTTCAACGTACATATCATTGTTTGTATCTGTTCCAATCTCCAATGATATAGATACTTCATTGTGTTATGAATTAGATTATTTATACTCTCCACTGCCTGAACTAGCTCTTTGAAATGGGATCCAAGAAATGACATTATGGCTATAGATGGAAACTTCAGATAATGAACTCTGGACCCCTTTTGAGCTGTCTCCTCTGTGTCTTTTTTATGTTTCTTATAGATTTATGCTCGAAAGACCTTTGCATTTCCCCTTCACTCTTTCTTCTTGGAAAAATGATCCACACATGACAGTGGCAATATAGTAGTAGTACAAAGCCTGAGATAAAAAGGCTGTGACCTCAGGAGCCCAGTGGATCCATGATATAAAAGGAAAAAAAAAATATTTTGTACATTTCCATGCAATGAAGAAGCTTAAGTGAAGCATTTAAGAAAAAAAGTACTTTAAATTTTAAAGAGGACAACAGAAGTAGGAAAGGAGTCAAAAGAAGAACTTAATCCTTAAGCTCAGAGGAGTTGCAGATTGGTCACGCGCTGCCATTTTCCAGGACCCTCAGCCAACCCTCGTCTGCTCTCAAAATCCTTTCCATTTCTTATGACCCAGGACAATTGCATTTAGGACTCTGGTAACGTAATGCATGCAGAAGTCCTGAAGCAACAAGACTGCTTGTAAATTAATGCTCAGAAGAACTTATCCTCCACTCCACTCCCCTGCCCGCAGCACACGAACACACTCTTTCCTCTGTTTCTGCTCATAAAATAAAGATAATATTCCATGTAACATGCTTATAATAAACAATGTTTTTCCTCCTCCAAATATATGTCATGACTGAGACAAGCCTTGGAGGCACTGTGACCTAATGGAAGTCTAATGGGATCTAATGAGAATTAAGATTGGGTTCTATCTTTGGTCTGACCCTTTTTCCTCCCAGGCTTCTGTGCAACATTAGGCCTAGCATGTACCTTTTAAGAGCATTGGAAATCAGGGTAATGATATTGACCTATTCAGTTATGTTTCTAAAGTGCTTATAATTGCAACATCTTAGTAAGTTTAGTCAGTGAAGAGGTAGTAGAAAAGCTCAGCACATCCACTCCCATAAGCTTTTGATTTTTTGTAAACCCCTAAATATTTTTAAAACCCTATTTTCCCACAGCAGCATTTTGTTGAAATGGTTTAGACATTGTAAAATTGTTCTGTTTTTACAAAACTCTCCTGATGCTGAAAACAAGCAAATGTTAATACAAAATTTCCATTACTGTTTTTTTCCTGATGCCAATTATAAGAATGTGAGTGAACATGTTTGTGCACCGACCAAACCTACTAACTTAAACAATACATTTGTGTTGCCTGAACCACAGGCCTTTCCACAATTAGTATTTAGTTCTTTAGTGCTGCTGCGCCTGGCTTTGGGCTCCCCCTTGCTCATGGGAGCTGCGAGCCAGGCACAGCCAGAAGTCAGGTGCATCAGCATCTCTTGGTTTCCTGGCTCCCCTCAGTTTGCGGTAGCTGGGAAACTGACCTGCCTTGCTGCACCTGGCTCCAGTCTAATTTAGACCTTTTGATTCTTTAGACTAAAGACAAATGTTGTCATTACAAGGTACACCATTTTATCATGCCAGAGTGGTCAATATAGTCACAACAAATATATGCTTTTATATCCATCCTATTTGTAGCGCTTGTCATAAATCCCAGTTATCTTGATTTTTTCAAAACTGTAACGTTTACATACTATTCTTTTGGCAACAAAAAGTCACTTGCCAGTCAGAAAGCCTCCATCCTTCAGAACTGAATCTATTTTCTGCTTTCTAATAAGAAAGATCTCCTAGCATTGAGAAAGGAGAAATAAAACAAGCCTGTGGAGATTTGAATGAAATGTAAATAATAGACCGAGCTGTAACACTAAATAAATTGTCTTCATATTTTCAAGCTTATAATTCATTGCCAAAAATTTTGTTATCAACCACATTATACTGAAATTATGACACAGGGGCTTGAATTACCCAGGAGATAAATCCTATGATAAGAACATTGAACTAATAGGTTCTGATCCAGAACAGGCCTATATGAAATGTTAGGTGGATTCTATCCCATTTCTATTAATTATCACTTTTCCCTGCCCGTCAAACATGGTGGTTGTTTGCTTACCTATACCCAATATAGAAACAAACTGCATAAAAATATTAACATATATATCAATATAAGTACTAAATGTTGCACAAACACTTCCATTATCAGAAATTATTTTTATCCGTTTGTAACTTTGCTAGGATTTTTTTAAATTTTTTTAGTGAAATTTGGATTTTTAATCACAATGAAGAACTTTTTTGTTTGTGAAACCTTCAGCAGACCCAGTGCAGCTACTTTTTGAGTACAAAGTTATATATATGATCATTTTACAGTGTTTTATTTTGAGAATGTGGGCACTCAGAATTTCTGACATTAAGGCCATTTAGTTTTAAGCTTTTTCAACAAAAAGTCACAAGTTAATTGAACTTCTTACTTTTTCATTTGCATAAAAATGTTTATCCTAATTTCTACAGACAACAAAACACCTGCAAAGCTTGTATGAATCTATTCCTTTTTTTTTTTCTGGTCTCACACATGCCATCCATTACCATGAGCACAGCCTGTCTGAGGTAATTTTGTATTTCTAGTTCCTGCCCTAAATGAAACTAGAAAAAACAGAGATAGGCAAAATTTATCGAAAAAAATAAATTAACCTAACTTCCAAACCTCATAATACGTTATGTACACAACAATTCGTAATGATTATATGCTCGTGTTCTGAGAACCAGGTCAGGTTGTTTCATATCATATAACCACTCACATCTGGAACATTTGCTGGCATCCATTGTATTCTGTCCTGTATTTGCTATGCTTTCTGTTCAGAAGGTACTTACTCTTGATTTTGGTTTCCTCATGAAAATTCAGTCCCTACAATAATCTCTACTTTTCTCTTTGATGTATATTGTTTCAAAGAGTAAACTTTAAGCACAGCGTATTGGTATGTTACCTGAATTAGCAGATAAAGATGTTCTTCCTTTTCTTACCCATTATTAAAAATACTACCCTCCTCAAGTAATGTTACTATCACATTGTTAGCATATTTACTTTTGTATGTTGTTCTTCATTTATTGAAAATTTCCTGCTTATTTTCCTTTGCCCTGCCAGCCATTGTCAGTTTGTTACACTATATAAGTCCCAATTTACACTGATAACTATGGCCATGTGTACACTAGCAAGTTGTTTCAGAAAACTGTGCCCTTTTTTGAATAAACATGCGGAGCCTTCACACACCAAATGTGCCCTCTCGATCTGAAATCGAAAGAATGCAGCTCTTCTTCTGGAAGTCCTCTTCTGCTCCTGGATCAGGAAGAACACCTCCTTTTAAAACCTTCTCTAGAAAAAAGCACATGTAGATGCTCCAAGTGTCCTTTTCTCGAAAGAGCAGTTCTCATGGCACCAGATTTTTTGATCCCTTGCCCATTGTTTTTAAAGAGTGAGGGCTGTGTGGATGTTCTCTATTGAAAGAGTGGATCGATGTTTTGATACGCTTTTTGCATATGGACATGATCTTTCTAAAGCAAATCTTCCAGAAGATCATCTTTTGAAAGATCACTGTAGTGTAGATATGTCCTATGTGTGACCCAGGGACCTCTTGGTGCCAAATGGCATAGGGCACAGTGGTTCACAGGAGTACAGGAGCCACCTGGGTCTGGCCCCTGCATGAAAGTACATCAAAGGGTGTTACATAATGTTTCTACTGAAAGCTAGTGTCTTATTAATTTTTATAATCATTGTGATTATAGATATCTAATTGCTGCCTTCATAGCCTCTCTTATCCAAAGAGTTGGCTCTGAACCAAAGTTGTCTTCTTTTGCAATTTTTGAACAATGGCTTTTTGCCCATCTGATTTTAAAATCTATAAATCTATGAAAAAATGCTTTCTTAAGAAACAAACAAAGCATTCATGGCAAGTAAATCAGGGAGAACAGCAAGTATTTTCAACTTCAGTTCCTGTATTTTTCCCTCACTGGACCATCCAAAAATAACTGATAATACAACATATATTAAAGCTAAATGACTTCTCTGGCTTCTTCTCATCATAAAATTTCAAATAATGTTAACTACATTTGAGTTAATGAAGCATATTTGAGCGACTGTGATCGTTACTTACAAAGGCATTACAGCTGAACCATGTTTAATTTGGGTACTGCCAGAAATCAGGTACAATATCTACACATCATAGTAAAATCAATAAAAAATCTAATTAGAAAATCAAAAGGACATCTTTGTGTCTTATTTGCCGGCAGACAGAGCTCTCAGACTTTCGACAGCCATGAATAATTAAAATGTTGAGGGAAAAGATTCATCTTGGCAACATCAGTTGTTTCACATTTTGAACAAAGCAATCCAGTCATCGTTCCCTCAGGAACAGCCCTTAATTGCTGAAAAGAGATTATGATAAACAATTGAAGAGAGATGTTGGAAGCAGATGACAAGGAGGCCTTTGACTAGGATCATATATAGAGATAGATAGATAGATAGATAGATATGATCCTAGCCAAACTTTTCCTTGACTATCTCTCTCTCTCTCTCTCTCTCTATATATATATTCATTCTTACCTTTTCCATTTCAGTAGTACAGCATGAGAATTGGAGCCATAGGAACAGTATAATGCAGAATTATACTGACATGAATATATACATAAGTAGTCATGAGACAAAATTTTTCATGTTAAAATGGTCAACATGGATCTGCAGAAACACTTTTTTCTTCATTAGCATCTTTCGATTAGGTTCATTATCATGCCCCTTTCAAAGTTCTGGGGTGAGTATAGACATAGCCTACATATAAGAAATGTGAGTGTGGCATGATGTACAAGGGTTCAGGGCAGAAGCTTGGGACAGATGTGGGGAAGCTCAGGACATGCATGAGATGGGGATATGGTGGGTGCAGGAGTCAAGGCTGGGGAGTGTGAGGAGGGGCACATGGATGGAGCCTCAGGGTGGTGCAGAAGTCAGGACTGGGGTGTATAAGGGAATTGGTGTTGGGGGTGTGGAGGAGCGTAGGGGAGGAGGATGGGGTGTGGGGGCACAGTAATCAGGGCAGGGGGCACCAGGCAGCTCAGAGCAGAGAATTATTTTTTATTTTGTATTTGAGATGTTGAGGGGCTAGGGTGCCCATTAGGGAAGGCACAGGGCTGAAGCCCCTCCATTACTGCCAATGCTGTTTGTTGCTTGCTGTTCTTCTTCCATTACTCCCACAGAGAGGAGAGATCACAGCATGGGTCAATCACTCCTCTCCCCTCTCCCTTTTCCCTCACCCCCCACACCAGTCAGAACAGGGAGGAATCGAGGGATGCTGTGGGCTTTCCTCTTGCTCCCTGAGAGTGATGGGATGGAACCAGTAGGAGATAAGCAGCATTGTTAGGAGTGAGGGATAGCTACAACCCCCTCCCCCACATTTCCTAAAGGGTTCCTTTGAGGGAGAGGCCTTGGGGCTGAGGCAGTCCCAGATGGGTATAGGGTATGCCCCAGCCATCCCCTTCAACCTGCCTGCTGCTTAGTGAGGCAGCCTGAAGAGACCCAGATGAGAGCAACCCTACTTCCTCCTTCAGCAGAGCCTAGGGAGGTTGTGGAATCTTCATCACTGGACACACTTATGAGCAGGACAGATAGACACCTATTAGGCATGGTCTAGAAGGTGTTTAGTCCTGCCATGAGGGCCAGAACAGGACTTGATGACCTCTCAAGCTCCCTTCCAGTTCTAGTGGTCTATGATTTTTTTCCAATAAAAAGCATATATTTACATTGGACTTTTCTGAACTAACCACTTAGGCAATACTGTGATTTTATGGATGTTTACTACACTTTAAAAAGCAACAGCATATTAGCTTGGATGGAAAAAAATGCTAGTTCAGTGTCTTTCCTGAATTATAATTTTATATATTTCAGTAAGCAATATCTAGATAGGAATTAATTCTTATTATGAACATTTAGAAACAGGACAAAATATTCTGTGCTGCCACCGAGCCTTAATAATTGCTATTGTCTCTCTTACTGTGTGTGGTACCCTGTATGCTTGAAGAATAGACATTGACCCAATCTGTCATGCCTTTTCTCTCACGTCTTTCAAAACATTGATTAAAACACATTTTTTCAAGTATTGGCATCATAGATTCCCACTCTTGGGGAGCACATGTGCTGCTAAAGTATTGATATTCTGTCAGTCTTCACAAGGAACTATAGTTACTAGGAAAATATCCTGTCTTTCCTCTATTAGGCCTATGAACCTAGCCCTCTGCTCACTGAAGTGCTAACGAAATCAATGTTAGACAGTCAAAACAAGAAGAAAAAGATACCAATGATCAGTTCTAGAGGAAAGAATGTTGATGTTAATTGTCATTGCTCAGTTCCTTTGTTTTTTATTGATTTCCCTTCTCTAGCCTTCATCTGCATATTGCCTGTTTAGGGCCTGGTCTGAAAGTTGTTCCACACTGGCCGATCATTTGCTTCACTTGGGCTTTGTATGGGTTATGTAAAGCAAATTGTCATCTCAGGGAATGTAAGTTCTTTGGGTTGGAATCTTGGTTCCTTTTGTTGTTGTTGTTATTGCAAAGTTCCTCTCATAATTTGAGCACTATATAAGTAAACAACTGAATAGATATTTATTTGATCACAAAGATTACCATTTAGTTTTCCCAAATAAGTATTGTCTTCAAATAATTATTTAGATATTTTTATGGGTGGCAAGTAATATAGACAAGGGAAGGCATGACCTTGCAAAAACTGCCTGCCCTTCTTGATGCCAGGGAAGGCTGGGGCCACGGCATGGCAGCTACAGCCCTCCTTGTGGCTAGGAAGAATCAGGCTGGGGTCTGCTGGGGCTTGGCTCCATAGGGGAAGTGGGTGGGTAGGAGATTGCCAAAGGGGCAGGGCTTTGGGGCAGAAGGCGTGGGGCCTTGGGTGCAAGTGGTGGGGCGGTTGGCATGCCTTGGCCAGCTGGGTCTTCATCCACTGCCCATGGATATCTTTAATGTAATTTAGCTAGCTGAATTCATGCTTTGGTAGTTGAATTATTTTTACAATAGGTCAAAATTCTAGCCCATTCACTACTATTATAGCCCAGATCCATTATATTCACTGCTACATTATATTCTCTTTTGCACTGGATTCAGCAGTAATTCTTGTACCCTGCAAGACATGAGCTTTGTTCAATACTTATAGGTTTTGAGACCCATCATCTCAAAATAAATAAGCTTTGTACAGACTAAAAACCCAACAGAAAACACTTAAATATTGGAGAGAGGAACACAGAGGTTAAGTACATCTGTAAATACAATGTTTTTGAAACAGACACTGCTCTGAGTGTACTACAGAGGTATGTCGATGTGTCTTATTTCAAAATATGCTATTACAGAAGAGCTATTCTGAAATAGCTTATTTGAAACTAACACTACTACACACAAATATGCATTTCAAATTAGCACTTAGATATTTCAAAATACAGCATCTACACACATAATGACTATTTCGAAATAAAGCCATTGGACTCACTAGCCATGACCACACTAGCCCCTCTATGGTAATGTGGCACTTCAGAATATGCTAATGAGGTGCTACCATGAGTAAGCATCAACTTATTAGTATAATGACTGCCATGTGGGGCTTTAAACTGCCAATTTTGAAATGCACACTACCTTTGTAGCCAGGGGCTTTTAAAAACAACCCCCTTGATTTTGAAAGCCCCTTCTTCCCAAAACCAGCTGGGAAGAAGTGACTTTCGAAATCAGGGGGACATTTTGAAAGGCCCCTGGCTACAAGGGCAGCATGCATTTCAAACCGGCAGTTTCAAGACCCGCATGGCAGTCATTATTCTAATGAGCTGCTGCATATTCATAGTAGCACCTCATTAACATACTCTGAAGTTCCACATTACCATAGCCCCTCCAAAAGGAGGGGCTACTGTGGCCACATCCTACTGGTTTCATCAAATCCTTTACTCTATTTGGAAGGGTAACAAGACTGTTAACAAAATAAAATACATGCAGTTGCTTCAATCAAATTTGTAATTGACTTAAAGTCTGTTTTGGTTATAATTCTGTCTCTATTCTGCTGTCAGAGGTTTTTTTTTAAATTTTGGCATATGCTGTCACACAAAGTATACAGTATAAATATGAGTAAATGCATTCTTTTTATAGCCAACTCCCAAATAACACATTTGCAACATAGGCAAAGGTTATTAGTAGGATTTCACAAAGATTGGTGTTTATGAATTTATCTGTGATATGGAAAAATTGTGAACCGCAAAATGAAATATTTATAGATCGCACAAAACTATTTAGGTGAATCAAAATGAGAGAAAGCTGTAGGAAATTCCAGGGGGACCTAACAAAGATAAAAATATAGCTAAACAAATAGCTTTGGTGAATAGAATTCAGTATTGATAAATTTATGAAAATGTATGGTGGAAGTGGTAATTTAAACTACTCTGGAAAAATAGTTGCTTATGAATGGCTTAACAGACTCTTTTATATGTATATAAATCTTTGAATCCTTTACAGTTATATAAATCTCATTCACATATGTTGAAAATGTAGTGAAATCTCTTGAAATGTAGTGTGATGCATCTCCTGAGAAAAGAGTCATCCTCTAAGACCATCTGCAGAAAACCAAGAATTTGTGAAATAAGGGTTCCTCAGCAGCTTCAATGTGTTTCTGCTTTTCTTTTTGATCTCAGGATTCTGAACAGTGTTATAGTTTGACTGGAGTGCCCAGTCAGAAACGACCTGGGTAACTCTGGTCAGGACAGTTGACTGGGTCATTAAAAGACTTCAGCGATTCCATGGCAAGCTCTATGCCTGGCTCTGTGTGGCTCCCTGAAAGCGTCAATATGTCCAGGTCCAAGATGAAAGCAAGGGAGACTATGTACGCTGCCAGTGTCTGCAGGCACTGCCCAAAGCATCGTTTGCACTGTTTCCTTTGACTGAGAGAATTTTCAGAACCTTGGGAGATCAATATTCTCTAGCAGATTATCAACACTTGCACTGCTTACTGGGTTGTTAAAAGAGATTTAGGGGTAAATTGCAACTAATTAGCAGCACACAACATTGACACCCAGGACTGATGGCTGTAAACAGTCTTTATGGATTTGGAAACTTGGGCACATACATGGTAAATGATTGTTCATTTAACTAAAATCATGCCAGATTACAGATGTTGCAGGACGAGAGAGGTCAACCTGTAGTGTTTAAAATCTCTCCCTGGTGAGGTAAAGGGCATTTGACTCCCATATTCCCACATTCAAACTGTTGCAGCTCCTCATCTTTTCTTGGCATCTGTTTGGGGCTTTGTAGTAAAAATGAGTGAGTGAGCAGCCATGGCAGAGAGTGAGATACAGAATGTTAGAATGCTCCATTTTTCCCTGGATGAACAAGTCCCACATCCATGAACATATTTTTGTTTTATTAGGTCATAGTAAAGAGCAGCGCTGTTAAAACTAAGTTTAGGTAATGTACAATTAGCAGAGTTAAGTACAGTTGTTCTCAACCATAACCTTATATCCAAATATGTATTTTAATTTTTTTAAATACAATATTTTGCACATTTCAAAATTGCTTTTGTTTCCAGAAAAAGTTTCTGTGTACATTTCTGATGTTATATATATTTATATAATATGACAGTTATAGGTAGTACATGTCAAAAATGAGACTAAACTAGAATTGCCAATTATGACTCTGCTACTCCATATTTTTTAAAATGGCTTATTGATTTTAGCCCATGTTTTTTTAAACAAGGCACATTTAAGCTGACAGATCATTTATCATGCTTCAATCTGATGCAATTGGAAATGGTTGAGGCATTTAAAGTCACCTAATGGGGCTGACTGTGGAAAAAGCCATATCAAACTTGAGTATAGTGACTCTTCTCTTGAACTTGTAATAACAAACAAGAAAAGCTAGGAGGTAAATGCTGTCTGCCATGGTCGTATAGTAAGGGATGAAAAGGAAGAAAACACAGCAAGGTATTATACACAGAGAATATTAAAGCACAAAAAAAGATCTCATAGACAAATATAGTAAATGGCTGTCAACCAATTCTTTCATGCAAGTACACAACTGTTACACATAATGTCATGTAAGACTGAAATTTAGCATACTGCATTGGTCATGTCTACACTAGCAATTTATTTCACAAATAGCTTTGAATTAAGGTCTCCTTTCAAAAAGCCTTGTGGCACGTCTACATGCATTGGCTGGATCTACGTTTGTCCCCAACTTCAAATGGGGCATGATAATCAGGCCCACAGGAAATTACTGATGAAGTGCTATGGTGAATACACAGAACTTAATTCGGCTAATTTTCCCCCACAGTAACTTGGAAGTGTCAAACTTTGAAGTGCCGGCATGAGTGTAGCTGCAGGCATTTTGAAGTGCCAGCTTTACTTCAGAGTGTCTTTAATCCTCAAAATTTCCTTGGCGCCTCTGGACCCGGCCCAACAGCACTGACTGGTGGGAACACCTGGTGCTGAGGGAGTGCGATGATGAAAGGTGGCTGTGGAACTTCCGCATGTTGAGGCAGACCTTCCAGGAGATCTGCCACTGGCTCGCCCCTGCACTCCGGCACCAGGACACCTGCATGTGGCCTGCTCTCACCCTGGAGAAACAGGGGGACCAGGAGGTGGACAACATTGGCCACATATTCCTGGAGCATCTGGCCGATGCCTGCCAGGATGGGAAGCAGTGTCTCCCATGCCGCACTCCGCCAATCCAGCTTGGCCTCCATAAGCCGCAGGTTGCTCGGTCACCTCGGCCTGGTGGTGGCTGGCTGGGTCCTCCTCGGCCCAGCAGTGAGCCCTCTGGCTACAGCCCCAATGGCACGTGGTGTAGGGTGGTGCCTGGTAGTTTCTAATGTCTGCTGGGGCGCTTTTGTGGACCAGCAACAGCGCTGGTCTCTCCCAGCCCACGGATGGTGCAGCTGTATGGAGAGGGGGACAGTGTGTTGATAGTGTGCCATGGGCAGGGGGACATCTGACTGCTGGCCACCCCCCTTCCTGAGCCCTCCCCCACGGGGTGCTTCCCCCTCCCACGGGAAACACACACCCTGAGGCTCCTGCCCCCCCATTGTCTGGACATCCCATCTGATGGCGATGTGGACAGGGACCTCTCACATGGGTGGGCCTTCCCAGCCCACAGTACATGGTCCCTGGGTGCTGTCCAGCACTGACTGGCTGCCTCCTTGCATGCAGCTTGTGGTGCTGTCCACTGGGGACAGGTAGTGGGCATTGCTGGCGGGCCACCACGGGGTGCCATGTACCACTTTGAAGTGCCTGTGCTACTTCAAAGTGCCTTTACTCCTCAAAATTTTGAGGAGTAAAGGCACTTTGAAGTAGCGTGGGCCCTTTGAAGTGCTCGCAGCTACACGGCATGCCGGCACTTCGAAGTTTGGCACTTCTAAGGTGCTGAGGGGGAGAATTTGCCTAATGAAGTGATTCATATGCATCACCACACTTCATTAGTAATCTTGCATCACCGTGTGTAGACATAGCCATAGACTTAAAGAACCCTGAATTAATTCATATTAATAGGATTCTAATCAAAAGTTCTGTCATCAGTTTTCTTTTGTGATATAAGTATGCAAATGTGTAATTTTCAGTTAAGGACAATTAGAGTAGAATTGCATCAATGGATAGTTATTGAAGGAGGCCTCTTCAAAACTGCTTTCACAACACAGAGAATCATAAGGCCATCTTCTCTGCTGCTGTAAATTGGCAGCATGCCACTGAAATCAGTGGGATGTGCCAGAGCTCAGAAGTGTGGTAGCTGAGGCACATTGTGTGCTTGCTTAATTCCCTTTAGAGGCCTACAGCTAAGAGCATATGACAGAATAACACTGAAGCTGCTCCAGGTCAAGCCAAAACCCATGTTCCCCTCAGCTGTTCTAGAGATAGGAGGAAACCAAGGGAACTTTAAAAAGTAGCATGAAAAGACTGAGGATCTGATCTTCCTTGTGTAGTTGAAATTGTAATACTTTCAGGAAAAAGTATCATTTCTTCTTTCTTCTCTTAAGTATCAGTCATGCTGCCAGTAGTGAACAAATAATAATTGACTTGTATACTGAACTTTAACATCCTGAGCATACTACTGGCAGTGATGAATCTATTCACATGCTTCAAATTAGAAAAATATGTCAATTTTTCACTTCATTGGTGGGGGCCAGAGTGCTCAGAAATTGCTGAATCATGCCCAAATGTGGTGTTTTAATACTTAATTAAAATTTCCCTATGGTTATCAGAAAGATAATAGGACCAGTTCCCCTTTTGCTAATACAACTATAACTCAGGAAAAACTCCCATGAAAGAAATGAAATTACATTGTTGTAAAACTGATGTGAGAGAAATATCAGACCCAATGAGCATTACCAAAGGCTTAAGGCCACAGGCAGCATCAGTATTAACTCCTGCTGGAGTAGTGAATGTGAAATGTACTATGAGATTTCTGTGACTTCAGTTTATTATTCTTGGTAACTCATTTTATGGACTTTAATTCTAGCTCTAGTGCTAGATGGCAGAGAAGCTGTGTTAGCTTTATGCAAGCTGTGGTCTCCACGAGGCTGGAGGAATAGCTGGGACAAGCCTCTTTGTGTTTCTATGTCAAGAGAGCATTTGTCCTCACGTATTTGTGAAATGTGAGTCTAAAAACCATCCTTAGAGCCCCAGTCATTGCAAGCACAGAACTAACAAGTCACAAACATTTGGCAGCCACCCCAAATCTGACCCAAGGGGGGGCACATGCAGATACATCTCTTTTGCTGAATTGGGCTACATTCTTTGTAACCTTGCATCCAACTTCCTATAGTTTCTCTCTTGGGGCCTAATCTCTACTACTGATGATAATACAGGTTGACCCTCTCTAGTCTGGCACTCTTGGGACCTGACTGGACCAAAGGTCAATATTGTTTAGCAGTATTACCAACACTTTCACTGTTTACTGGGCTCTTAGAAGAAATTTAGGGGTAAATTACCACTAAGTAACAGCACAGAACACTGAGAGCCAGGACTGGTGGCTGTAAACAAACTTGATGGGACAATAGGAAATTTGGCCATACCCATGACAAGTGTTTGTCTGGGTAAATAAAATCATGACAGATTATGGATGTTGCTGGATGAGAGGGGTTCAACCTACAGAAAGACACAAAAATTCAAAGGCTGTACAATCAGTCCCTTGATCAGGTCAGTTTCTGGTTCACAGGGAATGGTTAACCTAATCCTGTAACCAGCAAATTACCCTTCCAAATACAAGAAGGACAAACTAAAAGATCTTGATGATCCAAATCCTTTATATCATTCTGGATTATTTCTTATTATTTGTTAAATGCCAACAACATCTTTGAGATTGCTCAAAGTGAAAGTTATTGAGTGAAGTCCTAGCCCCATTGAATTCAATGGCAGGTTTGACTTTGACATAAATAGAGTCATAATTTTGTCAATTATTTTCAATTCATTTATGGCATATTGTGGTCCATACCCACAAGGTCATACACGTGATAAGAGGATTTGGACAACATTATTAAAGTAATATTTGTGGCCGGTATTATCCTCATGCAATGAAATTAATGATAAGGGGTCATGATGTTTTACAGCCATTTGATGTTCATGTACACGAGTACTTAACTTCCTTCCAGTTTGTCCAACATAATGTTTGGAACAATTTAAACATTGTACCTTATAAATCACATTGTTTTTAAAAGTATATTCAACTAGATCTTTTGGTTTAGATAAGATGTTCTTCAACATACTTGTCGATCTGTGTGCAACTTTAACCCCAAACAGCTCTAATAACCTCGATCAACTGTGGTTAGCTAACACATCAAGAAAAGGAAGTTTTTGATTACATTTCTTTTCAATATTGAACACAATATCCTTAATAGTTTCATTTAAAATACTATATGCATGTTCTATATCAGTGCATTTAATGACAACAAATGTGTCATCTACATAACCTATCCAAATGCTTGGTTTAATTATTGGTAGTGCAATCTGTTCCAGGCATTGCATTACCGCTTCCTCAATTAACCCTGAAAGTGGCGATCCCATTGGATTCCCTCTAATTTGTTATATATCTGGACATCAAACATAAAGTTGGTATTAAGGCATATTTCAACCAGCTCCATTATAGAATCATAACTAATAGTTTGTATTAAGTGGGATTCATCAGCCTGTAACAGGGTTAATTCCTTTTCTTGATGTGTTAGTTAACCTCAGTGAAACAGGGTATTTTGGAACATCAGTATATGGAAAAGAGAAACATATGGATCAAATTCTTAACTTCTTTGGTAACCATTCTGTTGGCCATAAAAGAAGCTGTGTAAGAAATGTTTTTGGTAGAATTAATACACATTGTAGTACAGTGTTGTTATGCTAAGCAGAATAGATGCACCTTAAGTGTGTATTCAAGTCGAATGGCTATCCAATGAATTTAATTAGAAGGCTTTTATATAAAAATCATGAACATATAATTACAGAACACCCAGTAAAAAGAATAGTATTATCACACATTAGAAATATTTCTGAGATGACATCGAGGTTATTAGAGCCATTTGGGATTAAAGTTACACACAGACCGACAAGTACATTGAAGAACATCTAATCTAAACCAAAAGATCGAGTTGAATATACTTGTAAAACCAATGTGATTTATAAAATCCAGTGTTCAAATTTTTTCAAACATTATGTTGGACAAACTGGAAGGAAGTTAAGTACTCATCTATGTGAACATCAAATAGCTGTGAAATGGGCCTCCTGAACCCCCACCACCCCAGCCATCCCACCCCAGGCAGGATTGTGCCCCCTCCCCTGGCCCCACAGCCACCCGTGTGCATGGTACATACCTGTGGGTCCCTCCAGGAGCTTGGGCGAGGTGCAATCCGAGGGGGTCAGGCTGGATAGGCCCGAGGGGACTTTGATGATGAGGGCCCCCTCTCTCGAGCCCTTGTCATCGCTGGTGTCCAGGATCCATGGTGGCCACCTGAGGGTGGCTGGAGTTCTGGGGTGGTCTTCCCCCTACGTCCCTGTCCCCTCCAGCTCCAGGACAGCTCTGTTGGGGGATCCGCCATGTAGAGATACAGGGCTGGGGGTCCAGCATCCTTGGGCCCAAGGGGGCAGTTGAGATCTTTAAAGTAGGGGCAGCTGGTGGGTGCTGCCCCTGACTCCCCGGTCATGTCCTGAGCCTGACAGTAGGCCTGCAGGAGCTCCTTCATTTTCAACCTTACCTGGTCCAGGGTCCAGTTGGGATGACCCGGGCCAGTGAAGCCCTTGGTGAGGTACTCGAACATGGGTTCATTTTGGTGCAGGACCGCCATCCGCTGCAGGACCTCCTCATCTGCCCAGAGGGAGAGGAGGTCCTGCAGCTCAGCATCAGTCCAGGAGGGGGCCTGGTGCTTGGGGAACCGGCTCCCCTCTGGGGAGGGCTCCCTGGTGTCCTTGGGGGGTCTCTGGGGTGGTTGGGGATCAGGGGCACTGGCCGTGGTGCCAGGGAGGCCAGTAGGCAGGCTGGAGTGTCACCTTTTCTGGATGGCTGTGCAGCAGCATGGGCTCCCTGCTGCCTGCATGCTCTCAGCTTCCTGCCTGAGAGCTTCTGGAATCCTGCATCCTGAAACGCAACCGGATGCTGGAGCATAGAGCTCCATTTGTGCTGTGAGCAGAACCGCTGCCTGCCAGCTGATTGCGCCATGGAGGACCTGGTCTTTCAAAAAAGTGGGCCGTGGAGCATCTACACATGCTCTCTTTCAAAATATTCTTTCAAAAGAGGGCAGTTTTCCCATCCCAGAAGCAGAAGACCAACTTCTAAAGAATGGGGGAGTTCTTTTGAAGTTAGTTTCGAAAGAGCGCTGTGTCCGTCTACACACTCCGCATTTTCTTTCAAAAGAACTCGGTCTTCTGATCCTAATTCTAAATGTAGTTGTTCCAAATGTTGCTAGTGTAGATGCATCCAGGGAGTCCTTCAGCTCAAATGGGGATTATGTTCTAAACCAGAGTGTTTTAATGTGTGATTATGTTAATTGAAACTTGAGTTAAATTATTTTTAGCTCTTAGGTAGCCAATCTTGAGTGCAACAGCTTCCTCAGTTATGGGGATAATAAGGAGACCATTGATAAATGTATGTATTTATACATATGTGCGAATTTATGCCAGGATTGAGCTTTTATTGAGATCACTGTATATGTTCCTATTGACTGTAATGGTGTTGAACCTGCAATGTTCCTAATCTAAATATTAACACTCAGGAACATTATGGATCTGATTGTTGAAAATGGGCATGGATATACATTTCATCATCATCATCATCATCACCATCATCAACCATGGGCTCAGTTTCCATTGGTGTCCAGATGGTTTTGCTTTGAATCTCACTACCATCATTCTTGCACTCATCAGTTTGTATCCTAACAATGCTCTTATATCTCTTTTGCTAAGAAGGAATTCAACTCCTTCCTCATGCTTTGTTTTGTTCCCTGACCAAATGACTTTGCAACCACACATCTCTCCCAGTGCCATCCAATGCAACTTCTGCAGTCCAAGCATATTGCATCAACATCTCTCCATCTTCCTCTGAAGCATCTCTAACTCTCCAGTCCAGTTCCAATGTTCAGACATTCCACTTTCCATTTGATGGTATATGAGTTCGTTGTAATTTTCTTTCAATAGCCAACTTATCAACCTAACCCTGATCTCTCGATAGGTGCTGTGGACCTTGTTTATCTGGGTGACATCTGAGCTGGCATCTTTTAGCAGTTAGTCATACTGGCATCAGATTTCATTTGTATCCTTGTTTCACAGTCAGTGCATAGACACGCATCTGACCAATGCTGCTCCTTTATCCAGGCTTGGGATTGGCATGGAACACTCAGAGGTTTCATGGCAGAGTTGCATATGCCTTTGCCTGTTCCTAATTCTGAGAGTCTAGCTCTACACGGAAACTATGAACATATGAATACAACGTCTTAGATACTGTGACAGACTGCTCAACCATCTCTAAAGGGTCCTGCACTTCCAGGTGGCTGCTTGTGGGCCTCAGAGATTCAGGGAGGCCCCACTCCTTGCCCTGGAATTTCCCAGAGGCAAGGGCCTCCCTTTACTGAGCCACGTTCATCACAGACCAGTCCAAATTTGAGGTGGAAGAGGTTCCCTCCTCTTCCTGCCTCAAGCTATTCTGGCCCTACCCCAGCTGGTCAGTCCTAACAGGGAGATTAGTGGGGTGGGGGGTGGGGGAGTCTAGTCCCACCCACTGCCCTGGACACCAGCCAGGACCCTAGGCAGGGAGGGAGCCAGTGGAGCTTTTTGACCCTGTCCCACTACAGCTCTCTTTCCCTGGGACTTCTCAACTCACCACTACCTTCTGGGATCTTTTCCCCAGTTACTGTGCCACTGTGCTGTGCTGTGCTGTGTTGTGCTGTGTTCTGGTCTGGTGTGATCTGGTCTGGCCTCCACCCTCCACACCTCCAGCCTCGTTCTCTCTGGGCATCATGCCTCTCCCACGCCCCCCATGCCCCAGCACCGCTGCCCGGGGAAAGCCTTTTATAGAAAAGCCTGAAAGGACTTTATTGGTCCCAGGTGCTTCCATTCCATCCTGATGCTGCCTGACACTTGAGGAGCCCCAGCTGCCTACACAGCCTGCAGGACTGCGCTATGTGAGAACTTACAAGGGGAACAAAAGTGGTTCTTCCAATGCCCCAGATTTTCCCCTTTCCCTTTCTGTCGGCTGCAGACTGTGATCTGCCACAGTAGTCTGTAGCAAAGTCCTGTTCCAGTAGATATTCAGTACAGTTTGTTCCCCGATATTTTGTGTTAGTTATTACACATTTCTTCAAACAATCACAATTGGACTTTGAACATAAGAAACATTTCTTAGCATAAAAGGCCAGAAATCTCTCATTACTGCTCAGAGCTCATCCAATGACCGCTGAATAACCTTAGGATCTAAACCAAAATCACTAGTAGAACCCAGGAGGAATTCTTAGGGCTATAGGATAACGAATGGATGAATTCAAATTTGTTACGTTTTTTACCAATTAGAAATGTGACATTGCTGAACAACTGAGACTGTTATATAGCTCAGAACACCAGGGAATTTAATAATTGAACTAAATCATGGGGTTATAATAAACCCAACACATGAATAGAAATTCCTTGAAGTACAAGACACAGTACTGGCCAGAATAGAGTTCAGTTTAGTGTCTAATTCTGAGAAATTACTTTTATATTGCTAACAAACTTTGAACTGAACTGTGACTGTGCCTAGCCTGACTGGTTCCCAGGGGTGTTTTGATTTATCTCTCACAACATTAATTAGTGTTACTGAGAAGATAAGGATAAGAATTTCTCTAAATATCTGCAGTGTAGCTGAATCTTTTAGTTTATCATTTTTATAGTATCTGCTTCTTTCATTGGTATTTTCATTGTTTACTAGCAAGCAAGCAAAGTCAGCTTTCAAGGGTGCTAGGCTAAGCCAAAGAGTTGTCGTCATGATCTATGACAGTATGGAGTACTCTGGCCCACCAACCCTTTTAATCTGACCCACCCCTGCACACAGAGCAGTGCTCCTCAAAGAGGCTAGCTGATCCCTCTAGCTCTCTGTGACGCAGAGGAAGCTTTGCGCACTGCTTGCCTTTACCTCCAGCAAAAGCACTAAACTCCCATTGGCCAGTTTCCAGCCAATAGGCAGGGCAGCACACAAAGATTCCCCCCACAGCTCAGAGAGCCACATGAAATGGTCTTGCAAGCCTGGAAGCTGCCTGGTAGCGCTACTGGTTGGAGCTACTTAAATAAGCAACTCCCAGCCAAAGTCTGCCTCTGACCCACCCCTCCTGCATCACAACTCCCTTCCAGATGCTGCATCCCTTAGATGTTAGAATTCTCTTCTGCACCCATAGCTCCTCCCAGATTCTGCACCCAATCTACTGGCCCAGATCACACCAGCAGTCTCTCTCTAAGAGACCCCACTCTCTCCTTCACCCCAGTCCATTACCTCAACCTCCATCCCAAACCCCACACTTCCTCCTTAGAAAAGTGCAGCCCTTGATCATTTACCAAAATCTTGGAGTGCTTTCCCCGCCATCCAATTATTATTCCCAACCCTTGCCTTAGTGTATCAGGATCAGTTCTGATGTGGATGAATTACCCTATCTTCTTTCTGGGGGAGAAAGTTTGTTTAATTTATAGTTTACTATGCCCATTCTCTCATGGCACCTCAAAAACCTGATCTCTCACCTCTCTACGCCAATATTAAAGAATGGGAATTTTTCATAAGCTTAGACATGTGTCGTGGCAGATTGCGTAGAGTTGGACTTGAACCAAAAACTTGGATCCAAGCATACTTGGATGCAGATCTGATTTTTGGAAATAGCCCTTAGTTTTGTAATGGACTAGACCAGAATCATGTAACTGAAAAGCTTTAAAACTTGGGCTGTATTCATATTTGAACTTTTAACCTTGTAATAAGTTACCAAACTTTCCTTTTCAAACCTTGACTTGTCTGTCTTTCAGCAAAACAATCTATCTGTTGCCTGCTGAGAACAGAGACCTCCACTTTGTCTTGTCAACCAACTATATCAGGCAATTATTCAAGGTTTGATTATCTCTGTTTAATGATTATGGTGTTTCAGAGTGTTTTGGACAGAACTATAACTAGTGAGTGTTCTTAGTATCTAGCAACAAAATCTGCAATTAAATAGGTAAGACATTATACAGCTAAGGAAGAAAAATGCTTTGTGTCAGGTGACAGGCATTCAGGAGCAGCAACTGAGTGTTGTGTAAAATGCCTCAGAGCTAGGAACCTGTGGTAGTTCCCTCCTGTCAATTTTCTGGAAGTATATTAAAAACAGTATGACTTGAGCCTATCTAATATGGAACTCTCTCGTCTGTCAACTTGCTAATCTGGCATGATTTTAGTTAGCTGCTTGACCACTTATCCTGGGCATGGCCAAGTTTCCTGCAGTCCCATAAAATTTGTTTATAGTCACCAGTTCTGGTTCTCAATGTTTTGTGCTCTTACCTGTTATTCACCCCTAAATGTCTTCTAAGAGCTCACAAAAGGTTATGCTACAAAAAAAATATGTTAGTCTGTGAGGCGCCACATGACTTCTCATTATTTTTCAGACACAAACTAACGTGGCTACCCCTCTGATACTTGTCATCATGCAAGATACAAAGAAAGACCTGTAAGGAAGGTGACTGAGAGGACTGAGGTCCAGAGTATCACAGAAATATTGTTTTTCATCTCTGCAGCAGAGCTGCTGATATATTTATTATTTCACAGGGGTTGGGGGAAATCTAGCATGAGGAATTAAGACCTAGTTCCATTTTTTGTCTCTGGAAGATACAAGGGTAGGGGATTTGTGGGCAATCTCTTCCTGAAACTTCCCATGACAGCCATGCTACTGATACATTTTTTGCATCCGTAGAAAAACAACTCATGTTCTTTTTAGTATGTTTGTCTCTGCAGAGCCCTGAGCTTTTAAAGAAAGACACAACCACTGCAGTCTCCGCACTGAACACAATCACCCTTTGTCTCCAGACTTTCTTCAAAGCATTGTCCTTTCAGTGCCATCTGTGTCTGGCATTCTTGACCAGCCGCAGGCACCTAAGGTTTAAAATAATAATAAAAAAAAATCACATAACTTCACTGACAATATTGAGTCTCCTCTGCCTCTAGCCTTCGCTATCATCAATTCCACAGCTTGTGACAGCTGTGCCGTAGGCACTTATTGCAGGTGTGCCAACATTTAATAACCTAAAAAACTGTTTTTACTTACTTATACACTAATTGCAATGGACAAGCTTTCAATAGTATCATTTGCCCGCCACCCCTACAAAATGGGTTGGTTGGGGCAGGAGAAGAGAATCCAATGTGGAGTACAGCTGCACATTGAAGTCCAAGACAGAAGTCTCTGCTGCTAGCGATTACAGAGCTGAACGCAACAAAAATAAGTTTTTGGGTTTTTTTTTCACATGAAGTGGGAACGAAAATCTCTCTCGACTGACTAAGATAAAAGAAAGGGCCTCTGCATTCCAGGGAAAAAAACAAGGCTCCACACAATCTCTTCAATCAGTTTCTCAGCATGAATAGTACCTGTGTAGCTTTAAGTTGGGTTAGCATTTCTTTTGGGATGGAAAAGGGAGACAACATTAGAAAGGTTTGTGTTCCATGAAAATCACTGACAGGTAGATGTCAAGATTTTATTTCAGATGACTTTTACTCTGAAGATCTTCGGAGGAATATACATACTTGTGGGGGGCAGCCTTTCATCTCCAAGCCATCCTTTGGCATATACTTGTTCCATTCCTGACCCCTGGCCCTCCTGCTCACCAGTTCTTAGTTACTTCTATGTAGCCCCTGCCTTCTGGAATATTCTAAAAGAAGTGGGAACATGCATGCTGAACGAGGTATAAATGTCCCATGTCTAGTTTGATTCTGGCTAATTGATTTAATTTTATCATATTTTGGACATCAGTGGGTGTTAGCCGGTGGTCAGGTAATGTGCGGTGAGGTACTCCCCTGGGTCCTAAGCAACCCAGTTTTTTACTGTTAGAGCAGGCAGCTCCTAGCTCTCTCACCCACGGCCAGGCTGTAGTAACCAAACGGTTGAAGTTCTTTTTGTTGTGCCGGCTGTGTTGCAGTGACAAAAGGATTAACAGCAGGGTCAGGCTCAGAGCTTAACTAGTTACAAGTTTATTTAAGCTACAGTTATAAGCGTGCGGTTACAAAAGGCTATTGTTTACTTCTTATATGCTAGCAAAGTACAGGTGTTAACAAGTTACGTTACAATCCAATACAAAGATATCTGTTACCATCTAACACAATGATATCTTGACACAATCACATCTAGTTACAGAGCTCTAATTCTTTAGCTGTGCACAAAAAACAGTCAGAGACCTAGCATGGGTGTATCTTACCCTCTCTGCGTCTCTCGATACCAGCGTAGCCAAGCCGGATCGGTCACTCAATTCTGCGGAAAGACGAATACGAGGTTGGGCGTCCCCAGTAGTGGACCTCGGGAGGCAATCACCTGACCCGACCAGCAGGTAGTTGGTGGAATGCACTCAAAGTTAGAGTTCTGCTGGACCATACCCCTTTTGGGTTACGTATTCTCTTTCTTATCTATGGTGCCAGATCATACTGGTCTGTCTTTGTGACGCCAGTTTGTTACAAGGGCATTTCTTACTTAGTTTGCACTTGTAAGACAATAGATAAGCAATTTAGGAGTACAGGACATTCTTTTTGTGCGGGTGGGGCACTTCCCCTTCTGGGGTGATTGTGTGTGTGTGCATCATATCGATCAATGCCAGCTGGGGTGATTTCTGAGGGTCCCCCCCCTCATGTTGACAGTCTGGCCTGTTAGCCTTCTAGCTGTACTTTCTGCTTCTCAGGGTCACGATAAGCTAGCCTATCTGGGCCTCAATGAGGGCATCAAAGACTGTGCTGTCAGCAGCCATTTCCGTGCCCTGTGTGCTCCTCGGTGGGGGGGGCAGCGAGCAAGCTGGCTTGTAAGGGGAAGATTTTGTCTAGCTACAGTGGGATAAAGAGATACTCCAAAACATTTAGGGCTTGTCTACACGACCTCTACTTTGAAGGGAGGATGGTAAATAGGGTATTGGGAGTTTATTAATGAAGTGCTGTGGTGCATATGCAGCACTTCATTAAGCAAATTCCCCCCCACGGCAACTCCAAAGTGATAAACTTTGAAGAGCTGGCTCGCGTCTAGCCGTGGCTAACCTGCCAGTAGTTCGAAGTGCCCAGGGTACTTCAAAGTCCTTTTACTCCTCAAAATTTTGGGTCCCTATGCAACTGCCCTTTTTGCCCCCATTTGTTGGTGGCCCTGGGCATTGGCCACCATCAGAAAACAGACAATTTTGAAGAGTAAAAGGACTCCAAAGTATCTCAGGCACTTCGAATACCAGCGGGTGAGCCGCGGCTAGACGTGACCTGGCACTTCGAAGTTTAACACTTTGGAGGTACCATGGGGGGGAATTTGCTTAATGAAGTGCTGCATATGCCCTGTTATTTTTTAAGGAAAGTGGATTTTCATCTGCTTGGAAGAATCATCGGAAATGTTTTATGAAGGTTGTAGTCCTGGGTTATATTTCCAATGTGCAACCAAAAGAAAATGATTGATTTGACTTCTTATAAATAATACTTTTTTAATTAATGCTTTCCCTTGAGCAGTTTTCTCTTTTTTCTCATTTTTTGTTATCCATCTTGCCTCTTGTCATTGATCATTTTGTTATTTTTAAGCTCTGCAATTAGATTCCAGGATTTATAATAAATATCTATTTAAGCATATATGTGTGTGCACAGCAGGAGAGATGAAGAACAGCCTCTGTTATGCACAAACTTAATGGGAAAAAATCCTTAATTGCTCTATCTGGTACATACCTGATATCAGGGCCTTAGAAATATATGAATAAGTTAAAAACAGATAGATATTAATTTTTTTGTGCAGAGGAATTCTTCTATGATGCAATGTCACACACATGACTAGGAGCCTTTGCTTCTCTTTCAGTGTTTGCCTTAAAAGATACCATTTCACCTAGGAGCATAGCTTCAGGGGCTGTTTAGATGAAGACGATATCAATCAGTGTTCAATTGTGCCATGGAATATGTTTATGGTAGGGAACAGGACACCCATTAATAAAATGGAGATTATTGGGTAAGAGGAACCAGTAAATGTTTCCTGCTCTTTTATGCTCCTCCTGCTCCTCTGCATAAATTCCAATTTCGTTAACAAATACTAACACCTTGCTGTATAGGATTTGTTTTACATGTGTGTCTTTTGCACAGCTCTAAAACACAATAAAGATTTAAAATTAAAGGCCTTTTGCAAGTCAAAGCCAGTAGGTCAGAGCAAAACTCATTTAGGTACATTCACAGAATCTCTTCTCGGAAAAAGACGTAATTAGGCATTTTTTCAGAACTATTTGAACTGAAGACATTTCATCACCAGAAAGTGAAATACATCATTAATAGCAAGTAGTCTTCACGGTTCAGTTTCTTGGTGCCATTAATTATTTTCTAAGATCATTCCTAAAAGATGGGTACTGGGTGGCAATAGTTCTAAATAAGCCTCATCACAAGCAGCATTTTTAATTTAGGGAGGCAGAAAGGGGACTTGATAAGGAGAAAGTAGTCCAAGTTAGCAAGAAATGTTTGTTGAAAACCTGAAAAAGAAAATAAACCCTTTGACTTAATAATCAATGTTGATTCTTAAAGGAGTATAGACCCATTTCCATACTGAAGGTTTATGCAGCCTTTATGGAATGATAATTCTTTATGGAAAAAAAAAAGTAAGCCTGTATGCTGACTGCATTGAGAAGTGCAGAACGGATCAAGTGAGGTACAAAGACACCAAAAGAAAGTGCAAAAAAACCAGGACTGAATGTGGCATGGCTTCATGAGTCCACGGAAGTTAAAAAAGCTCCCACCATTCAGCTCTCCTTGATCCAAGACTCTCTCATGCGAGGAGTAGGTGTCATTCCAACGTGAATTGAAGGCTTCTCTTTGGATACTTTTCCATCCCTTTTCAAACGTCTGGAGGTATTGCTGACACAACTAGCAGAGATTCAAGCAGAAGACATGAATATATCACTGGAATTATGCATGGGATATAATAATGATTAGATCATTGAACTGCTCTTTGCATCCTTAATTTATTTTCTGCAGAAGTATTTGAATAGTTGATCCTGAAAGTATTTAAGGGTTAAATTGTGCCACAAAGAGAAAAGCCACAGTAAAAGGTGGAATTGTCCCAAAGAATCTGTAGAATTAACATTAGCTCTACAATTTTCAATAATCCTAGATATTATGTAGATTTTACTTTTTTAGGAAGAGAGGGCTTCCAGAAGGAGGGTTTCCCTCCACAAGATCCCTGGAGACCATGTGTCTGCACGTGTATTTTGGAGTCCGGAAGAAGCTCTTCTGAACTCCGAATCACATACCCATATGTTAATTAGGCACGGGAAATTTACATCCACACCTCATTAGCATCTTCCAGATGGCTCATTATCATGCCGCTTCCAGAAGCAGCAGCATGTGAAGACATAGCCTTGGAGTATTATTCCTCTGATTCAACAAAAGTAGCCTCAAACAAGAAAAGAAGCTTGTAGCAGGGTGGTTACCTTGCCCCAGGGGGAGAAAGGGTTAACCTCAAGCCTAGGAGAGGGCTGGGGTTGAGGGCCCCCACATCTGGGGCAATAAGCCATCAATTAGGGCTGCATCTAATTAGGGTCCAGCTGAAGCTATATAAACTGAGAGCACCTTGAGCACAGGGGAGGAGATTTTTGCTTCAGGTATAGAACAAAAGGCACATGCTTTTCAGGGAAGCTACAGAAGTGTTCTAATACAGTGTGGGAGAAAAGCAGGCTGAGGTGGGGAAGCTCTGGCCAGGCAAGTTCTTAGGCTGCAGGGACTGCAGTGAAGCCTGAAGGTACTAGGGCTGCAGGGAGGCAGCCAGGGCAGCACTTGGAGGCAGCAACTCCAAATCCCTTGCCAATGGTGACTGGTTATTTCACCCCTGAGATAAGGAGCAGATGGTGACTGGCAGTGGGTCCCTAAGGCAAAATAGGTATGTGGGGTTTGGAGCCCCCTGGGAGGGGAGGAGCCTAGAGGGAGTGCCTTCAATAGGACAAAACATGAGTGAAGCTTAGAATCTGAGAATCATCGCATTGTGACATTTGGTAATTTCCCTGTGGATCATGCCTGGAGTATCGTCTGAAGTGTTTCTTTTATAATGACCAATTACAACATGTTGTTTAATATTGTCTTTAAATCCGAAATTTTTTAAAACTTTGTTTTCAGATCTCAGCATGATAAATTGAGAGCTAGTCCTAATAAACATAACCTAATATGCAAGCATTTTTAATGGATACGTCCTTTTCTAAACAGGAAGTAAAGTTCCCCTAGCATAATTCTACAATAGGATCTCTCATATTTGTCACCACTATTTCAGTCTATTATTGGCAATGAAACTGACTTCTTTTGGTAGGCAATTCCAGCTTGATGGATCTATTATTGTGGTGGATTTTAAATGTTAGAAATATACTGTCCATGCACATACACTGTAGGTATGAAAGCTAAATGGAAAGTGTGAAATACCAGTCTAAAGAGAACTCAATAGATAAATAATATATGTAGGCATGAGTTACAGTGGCTATGTTCTTAGAAGTGAAAGCTTTACATTGGATTTTCTTTGTGTTTACAATGTGCAACTCCATGAGAACAATGTGTCATATTTTCTATAAAAGAAATTAAATGTTTTCTGTGGGTTTGCAAACAGTCTGTCTTTTGTGTGTGTGTGTGTGTGTGTGTGTGTGTGCATGATGGACTATGACTGGTTAGTAGCTTGTATGAATGTATAACCTCATTTTATTAAACATACTTGAACCTCCCTAATCCAAGTGTACCCAGTCTGGCAACACCTTTTGTTCAAGACACAAGGGTGGGGAGGCTCTTCATGCTGCTTCTCTCCTGCCCTGCCCTTCAGCTGGGGGAACCGCAGTACGGGTGACATGCTTCTCCCTAGGCTTTTCTCCTGCTGCTTCCACAGCCTGGGAGCAGTGGAGGGTACAAAGCCACATGTGCCCCCACAAGCATAATGCCAAGTAAGCCACCCACCAGTGTTCCCTATAAACTAAGCACTGGGGTAACAGCCTAGCTAATTAGCAGAGAGCCTACACTCACCAACAGCTGGCAGCATGTGTTTCAGTTGGTGGTACAAATCCACACACTCATGCTTACCCATATTCCCCTCACACCCAGATCCTGCAGCTCTTTACCTGGCCTGGAAAATTCTTTAATCTGGCATATGCTGTTTCCCAGTGTAGCCAGATTAAAGAAGTTCAAATGTCTAGGCTTTTGGAGACAAAGATTGTGATTTGCTACATATTTGCAATGCATGTAGCACTAGGGAGTCAAACCTGGTTGTGGACTTTAGATATAACTGCAATATACATTTTATAAACTACAGAAATTATGTGAAAATTTTGGAACTATTTGTCTTTGGAATTTGCTGACTTGGCAATGCTACAATGTTTTACTTGGACAGTTTGATTGCATCCATCTTGCAGCAGATCCCTTCTGGCCAGATTTATGTCCCATCTACCTAGCCAGTTCCTCAAAAGCCATTTGGGTGAACTAAGGTGAAGAAAGGAGGTGTGATTTTGTCTGGTGTGTTACAAGTATTGGGTTGGTGAACATCGCTGGTCAGCGCTCTATATCGAATTTGTGCAGGTGATATTGCTACAAAAATCAAGCGTTTAACAATACAAAGAATAATACAAAAAGCAATAACAAGTACAAGAATGGTTAATGCGGTAGCTATAATAGAATGTAGGAATGGGGTTAAAGAAAATCCCAGTTGCTGGGCTAGCCAGTCCAGCCACGAAGCTATTCCATCCTGGGTAACAACATGTAGCACTTTAACTGAGTCCTTAATAGCAGATAAATCTTGCTCAATCTGTCCTGACTGGTTTACATAAAAGCAACATGATTGATTAAGAACAGTGCATACTCCCCCTTGCTGGGCTAAAATTGCATCTAGGGCTGCTCGATTTTGTAAAGCAAAGCATGCTACAGATTGGATTTGCTCGTCAAGCAGATGTAGTGCGTGTGTGGTATGATTTAGTGCCTTTTCTACTTGCCCAGGTATGTTTACTAATGCCCGTTCGAGTTTGGCTACCCTGAGCCACGGTAAGAACGCTCAGACAAATTGATGAAATCCAGTAGGGCGTTTTATAAGGTGGTTTGCTAGCTGTGGCTTGTCTACATGTTCGATGTAGGAAGCTCCCAAGGTTAGTGATAACACAGATACAGTCCATGGATGTTGAGAGTCTGAAGTACTTTGGGAAGTGGATGGAATGACTTGCAGCAAATGAGGTAAATCCATCTGTTTTTCCAGTGTTCTGCGTTGGTCTGGATTTGTGAAATTGTGTAGCTCCTCAATAAATTCCCCAGAACAGCTTAATTTTAAATAGCACGGCTACATACCAAATGCATTTAGAAATAGCTCTGTTATTTCGAAATAGACACTGGGCAAACTGGTTTATTTTGAAATAGACTCTATTCTCTGCCTACACAGCCTGTATTTTGAAATGGGTGGTATTCCTCATGAAATGAGGTTAATCTATTCGAAATAAGGTGACTGCTATTTCAAAACTCTAGTTGCATTACATAGATGCTTACAAAGGTATTTCAAAATTGTGGCCTTTATTTTGAAATAACTTTGCTGTGTAGAAATACCCTAAGAATGCAACCCTGAAATGTACTCCATGCAGTCAGTCCCCTACTGAATACAATGACATTCAATGTGAGCTGTATCAGTGTGAAACAACTTGCATGACTCAGAGAGCACATTTCTTTGGGAATTCTGGACAGCCCTTTCCAGAATTACACCTATATGTATAAATCTTTATTCTCTCTTTGAGAGCCTCGAATTAATCTAGGGTATAAAGTGCTCCTTTCACAGTAAAAGGTTCTTTATTTAGGCAACTACCTAAAGTTAATTGAAATGATGAGATCGGTGAAGCACCTACAGAAGCATTATGAGCCTTATTTAACACAAATAGTATAATGGAAATAGTGGAATATACATAAGTTTATATATGACACAAAGTGGTTTCCAGCATTGATCATATCACTTCACAATATTAAGACCATAAATTATAGTGGAAGAAATAGTACATGGAGCTCATCACAAGAAGAAGGTGCTGAGAAAGGCTTTCTATCTGGTTGTCCCCTGTCCCACCTGGGGTTAGGTGCATCAGTCTCCTATTTATCTTTTACCATTTCACCCAGTGCCAGATTAAGGTGTACGCTAACTAAGCTATATTTTAGAGGCTTGTAATATGAAGGATCTGTCAAAAAGCTTTCAAAAAGGGTATTAAATGTTTGATAAAAAAGACTGATGGAAAACAGAAGATTCACTTTGAATACAGGCACTGATATTCAAATATGACAAATATATGCATTTGGTTACATAAACATTATCTAACCCTTAGCCTTCACTAATTGTTCATTATCAACAGGTGGGAAGCCAGGACAGAGATGGGGAGGATAATTGTACTTGTAAAATCACTGTTTCCATGAGTACATCTGCTATCAGTCTCCTAAGGCAGTGTTTTGTTGGCTAGCTGTTACTGTTAAAATTATATCCAGGCCTTCCTAACTTATTGAAATGAATGAGCCTCACTGTAAATAAGCTTGGAAAAAAATATGAGGTCAGAGATGGCAGTGTTATGATACAAACCTGCCAAGCTCATACTCATGAGACTTGTGCTAGCACCAGAGCCATGTAGAGTATCTCCCTGGGCCAGTAATAGCCAGAAGGCCACTATAGTCAGGCATACTCCGTCATATAGTGCCTTTTGCTCCTGTTTTTGTTCAATATTACGTTCTCTTTTCTTTTGATCTGTACCTACATATAATTGTACATTGCAGTGTCCGTGCTTCTCACAATTGAATTTTCAGGCGATGGTCTTGTGGACTTTGTTCTAGCAGATCTTGAGGAGGCTAAACTTTTACGGTATTGGCTTGCCTCTAACAATTTTGGGAATCTTTACTGCACTTTTTATAGTATGGGGAAAAAAATCCCAATAACTTGGCATTTGTATCAAATTAAATCATAACAAACACTTGTAATATGTAGTGTTCCCTAACAAAATTAATCAAACTTTTTACATTTATTCACACAAGGATAACTTTCTTTATGGTATAAAAGTTATGTAGTCTCTCATTTTCCTGTGAGAACATACAGCTTTCATGTTTTTATATTCAGTGCCTTTTCAATTAAAAAATAAATTTCTTGTATGGAGCCTATTACTCTTAGCATAGGTAAGGTCTCAGGGTCTTAATCCAGCCCTGATTTCACCCATACACATTCAGGATGGACCTAGTGAAGTGTCACGCTCATATTAATATGTAATATTAATTACAATTTCAGTGCATCAGTCACCCATATGAAGTAATTCAGTGGACCATACTTACATTTCTGGAAGCTAAACAATTTGTACCTGTCTGTTTCTCAATAGGTTTGATACATCCGTGTAGTTTGCTCTTATTGTAGAAAGCCTAAGATGCTACCATCTCTTTCTAGCTACGTCTACACTGGGATGCTACATCGAAATAGCAAAATCGAAATAAGCTATTTCGACGAATAGCATCTACACATCCCCCAGGGCTGGTGCCGTCGATGTTCAACGTCGACGTTGGACAGCACTACATCAAAGTAGGTGCTGCAGGGGAGCATCTACACACAAAACCGGCCCAAACCGAAATAAGGGCGTCAGGAACAGTTGCAGACAGGGTCACAGGGTGGACTAGCACTTCCGGGGCAACAGCAAGCTGCTCCCTTAAAGGGCCACTCCCAGACACACTCAGCCTGCACAGCATGCGGTCTGCAGAGCCACAAGCCTGCACACCCCGTGTAAGCAGCATGGACCACCAGCAGCAGCAGCAGCAGCAGCCAGAGGCCCACACACCCGCCCCTGGAGGAGCAGTGGTTGCCCTGCTCAGTGCCATGCAGGAGGCAGCTGACCATCTTTTATTTGAGGAAGATGAGCTGTCCTCGGGGGATGAGGAAGCAGCCCCAGACCTTGCAGCCCTCCCAGCCCCACCCCCCCGCCGCACACACCGCCGGCTGTGAAGATACCCCACGAGCACGGACTGGTGGGAGCGGCTGGCGCTCAGCGAGTGGGACAATGACCGCTGGCTCTGGAACTTCCGAATGAGCCGGCAGACATTCCTGGAGCTCTGCCAGTGGCTCATCCCTGCCTTACGGCACCAGGACACCCCCATGCGACGTGCCTTCACCGTAGAGAAAGGGGTCGGCATCACTGTCTGGAAGCTGGCCACTCCAGATAGCTACCAATCTGTAGGGCAGCAGTTTGGCGTGGGCAAGGCCACCGTCGGGGCTCTCCTCATGGAGGTAAGAGAACCCAGGGGGAGGAGCCCGGGGGGGACGGGGAGCCCTGGGTGGGGAGCCCTGGGGGGGAAGCCCTGGGGGGAAGGTGGGGAGCCCATGGGCGAGGGCCAGACACACCCTGCACACCCCTCACTGGTGCTCTCTCATGTCCTTCCCCTGCAGGTCGTCCGCACAATCAATGCCCTGCTCCTTCACAGGCTCATGCGGCTTGGGGACCCAGATGCTGCCAACGCGGGGTTTGCCAGCCTGGGCTTCCCAAATTGCTTTGGGGCTCTGGATGGGACCCATATTCCCATCTGTGCCCCGGAGCACAGCGGAGGACGCTTCCTCAATAGGAAGGGATACCATTTCGTGGTCCTCCAGGCCTTGGTGGACAGCCGGGGCCGCCTCTTGGACATTTATGTTGTCTGGCCTGGCAGCACCCAGTTGTTCAGAAATTCGGTCCTGTGCCGCCGGCTGGAGGCAGGGACTTACATCCCCCAGCGGGAGATCCCTGTGGGGGACACCACCATGCCCCTCTGCCTCGTCGCAGACACGGTGTACCCCCTCCAGCCCTGGCTCATGCACCCCTACACAGGCCATGTCACAGCCAGCCAGGAGCAGTTCAACATGTGCTTGAACCATGAGCACCAGGTGGTCGAGCGCACTTTCAGCTGCCTCAAAGGGCGCTGGAGGTGTCTCCTCACCCACCTGGATGCAGGGCTCACCAACATCCACCAGGTTGTGGGCGCGTGCAGCGCACTCCACAGCCTGGTGGAGAGCAAGGGAGAGGCCTTCTTCCAGGGCTGGGCTATGGAGGCTGGCAGGGCTGAAGTCCAGCCACCAGCTGCCCCAGTCGCCAGGTCAAACCTGAGGGGACCCGGGTCTGGGAGGTCCTGCGGGCCCATTTTGACCAGGCTGCGGGGTGAACGCTGGCAGGGCCAGCTGCGGGTGAGCCACCCACTGCACCCCCCATCCTCCACAACACTCCTTGCCCCCACGCCCACACCACAGAGAACCCGAGAGCACACCCCCCCCCCACACTTCTGTGCAATAAAATGGAATTTTTTTTAAACAAAACCCTGCAACATTGTATTATTAATTATTAAAACAGAAGAAGAAGGGGGGAACTATGTACTTGGGGGGGCAGGTACAAAACAGGGGTAGAACAAAAACTATTTACAAAGATGGGGGGAATAAATCCAAAGGAGGGGGCTTTGGGGGGCAACGTCCTCGGCCACGCACCCCTATTGTCCTGCGCCTGGTGTTGGGGGCGTGACCCATGTATTGGCCGGAAGCCCTGTCGAGGCTGCATGGGGGCCGGAAGAACCGGCAGATAGGGCCAGGCGGAGTCCGGAGGCCCATGGTCCCCCTCGGTGGCAGGCCCCAGGATGGCCGATGGTGGAGGGAAGGCAGGCAGAGCGGTGGGCGGAGCGGCAGGCAGAGCAGTGGGCGGAGTGGCAGGGGGGGCCAAGTGCCGTGCGATGGCATCGAACGTGCGCATGAAGGCCCCCCAAGCCTCCTGGCACCAGGCCAATGCTCGCTCCTGGAGATGGAGCCGCACTCCTCCACCTGCAGGCGCCGCTCTGACACCTCCAGCTGACGCCGGAGGGTGGCGAGCAGCTGGGGGTCCGTGGACACCCGCAGATGGATCCGCTGCTGTCGGGCTCATCCTGGGCTTGGTCCGTGCTCCGCCGAGGGGCTGGCCTGGAGGGATGGCCCTGGTGGGCTCTCCGGGACCACTGACGCCGCGTCTGTGTTCTCCAGACCCTCCGATGATGCAGCTGTGGAACAGAGGGGGGAAGAAGAGTGGAGACAGCCGTTAGTCTGGGCCCTGACCCATGGACCTTGTCCCTCCACCCCTCTGCTGCTGGTTCCCCATCCCTCTCCCCCGGAGATGCTGCTGCTGCTGCTGATGGGTGTCAAACCCCCCCCGGGGACCCTAGGTTCCACTCCCCCAATCCCCAGGGATGGGGCATGGCACTGTCCTGCTGGGGAGCAGGGACTGATGGACTCTTCTGAGGGACATGCCACTGCTGTCCTCGGGGCCATGGTCATCTGGGTGTGTGGAGGGCCCTGGTCATGTCTCTTGTCCCTGCTTCTTAACCCCGGGGGTGTGCACCAGGGGGGTACATACCTGGCACTCCACTCCCAAGGTTGGGGGACACCCATTGGGCAGACGCCCTGCTGGAGCTGTGGGAGGGGAGGGTGATCTCGAGACCTCCCATCACTGTAGGCCCCCTTCTCCTCCTCTGGTGTCCCAGGTTTGGGCTCCTGGGGGGGGGCCCTGGGGTGCAGGGCTGGCCTCTGGGGCAGACTCCATTGCCAGGGCCTGCTGGGGCTCGTCAGCCGATGTGTCAAGGGTGGCCAGGGGGGAGGATGTGTACCGGGGACCCAGGATGGTCCTGAGCTGCCTGTAAAAGGAGCAAGTGGCGGGGGTGGCCCCAGATCGGCTGGTCGTGTCCCGGGCCTGGGTGTAACCCTACCGCAGCTCCTTTACCTTACTCCTGATATGGTTAGGAGTCAGGGCAGGGTGACCCTGGGCAGCCAGGCCCTCGGCCAGCCGAGCAAACGCATCCGTGTTCCGCCTCTTGTTCCCCATTACCTGGAGCACCTCCTCCTCACCCCAGAGCCCCAGCAGGTCCCAGATCTTGGCCTCCGTCCAGGAGGGGCCCCGCTGCCTCTTCCCCCACTGGCTGGCAGGCTGGGAGCCATGGGTTCTCTTGGGGGGGTGCCCTGTGGGCGCTTGGGGGGCTGGCTGGATGCCATGGGGTGCAGGGTGGTGTCTTGGGGCTGCCGAGGGACGAGCAGGCTGGGCACGTGGCAGTGCTGCTGCCTGCACGAGCTCTCAGCTTCCTGCACAGGAAATAAGGGGGCAGGGAGCTTTAAGGGGCTGCTGCCCACGGGGACCATAGAGCTCAGGGGCTGGAGAGAGCATCTCTCAACCCCTCAGCTGATGGCCACCATGGAGGACCGCGCTATTTCGATGTTGCGGGATGTGGATCGTCTACACGTGCCCTACTTCGACGTTCAACATCGAAGTAGGGCGCTATTCCCATCTCCTTGTGAGGATAGCGACTTCGACATCTCGCCGCCTTACGTTGATTTCAACTTCGAAATAGCGCTCGGAGTGTGTAGACGTGGCAAGCGCTATTTTGAAGTTGGCACGGCTACTTCGAAATAGCTGGCTAGTGTAGACGCGACCTGTGTTTTATCTCATTACCAAAAATGAATTGCTAAAGCATCACAAGATAAGACATACTGCTTGACCTAAGGTTATAAAATATAGCAATATCATTCTACAGCTTTCAGTCAACTTCAGAGTACTCATGCCATATACTTATAGGGCTTGTCTACACCAGCCCTGTCCTTCAAAGGGGGCATGTAAATGAGCCCAAGTGGTGAATAGCAATGAGGTGCTGTGCTGCCTATGGAGTACGTCATTAGCCTGATTCTCACTTTGTGAACTTTGAAGGTGCAAACTTCAAAGAGCTGGCAAGCTGTGTAGCCACGGGCACTTCAAAGTACCTGTGCAACTTCAAAGTGCCCTTACTCTCAAAACACTATGGGAGTAAGGGCACTTCCAAGTTGCATGGGTACTTTGAAGTACTCACAGCTGCATGGCTCTCCAGCACTTTGAAGTTTGCAACCTCGAATTTCATGTGGTGAGAATCTGCAGGACAGCACCCATAGTATCTTATTCCAGCTGGTACTAGGCCTCTAAGCCATGAACACTTAATACCTGTAGTGAATCCTATTTTTAATGTATTTGTCCTTCATGCAATTATAGCTTCAGTAACTTCTATTATTTACATACTTAATGTGTACAGTCCTTTGAGCTGTTCCCACCAGTGACAGGGTGGCATAGTGGCTAGGCCCCCTTGCCAGGGCCTGGTGTGTGGGTCTTCAGCTCCACCCAAGAGTCTGTTGGGTAAGTTTAGGGTGTGTCCCCAAGAACATAGTTTCCCCTCTGATGGGACAGGGGTTCCCTGGGAGGGGCTTCCCCCCCTTTGTGCTGGGGGGAGGGTCCTGATGTTCTGCCCTCCAGTGGCTAACTGGGTGGCAGCTCTGGCTCGGGCCCTGCTGCCTCAGAGCCAGCTCTTGCCTCTTGGCTGGTCAGCCCCGAACTGGGCTGGCTCCCCTCCCTTTATACTTCTCCAGGCCTGACACTGGCTGCAGGTGAACCAGGGGGGAGGGGGGCTGATTGGTAAAACAGGCCCTGTTTAACTCCTGCCCTGTCTGGCTTTCCTCTCACACTTTTACAAGTCCCTCATGTCCACAGATGTCACTGAGTGAGCACTGACCTGAGGGAGCTCTGGCACCAGGTATCCCTGGCAAACATGTGCTTCCTATCCCACATGCTGTTCTGTGCTGCCAGCTAGTGAAATGGGGAGCATGGGTGGGGCAGGTGACTCTTTTCTGGGAAATAAGGATGGTTCCTCACAAAGCAGCAAAATGGCCTTCTCTGAGGGGAGAGGGCCTGGCTCTTTGGCGTGGAACTGGGACTGGACTTAATGCTGATACTCCGCCGCCCATCTCTAAACCCTCAGCCTGCCCTCATGGGCTACGTCTACACATGCACACTACATCGAAATAGGCTATTTCGATGAATAACATCTACACGTCCTCCAGGGCTGGCAACGTCGACGTTCAACGTCGACATTGGGCAGCACCACATCGAAATAGGCACTGTGAGGGAACGTCTACACGCCAAAGTAGCACACATCGAAATAAGGGTGCCAGGAACAGCTGCAGACAGGGTCACAGGGTGGACTAGCACTTCCGGGGCAACAGCTAGCCGCTCCCTTGAAGGGCCCCTCCCAGACACACGCAGCCTGCACAGCACGCGGTCTGCAGAGCCATAGGCACTCACACCTCAAGCGATGCAGGCATGGACCCCTACCAGCAGCAGCAGCAGCCAGAGGTCCACCCAGCTGCCCCTGTAGGAGCAGGGCTTGCCCTGCTCCATGCCATGCAGGAGGCAGCTGAGCACCTCATTGCCACAGAGGAGGAGCTGCCTGCAGGGGAGGAGGACGCAACCCCCAACGCTGCAGCAACCCGCTGCCCCCGCCTCATATGCTGCCGGCTGTGGAGCTACACCACAAGCACCGACTGGTGGGAGCGGCTGGTGCTCAGAGAGTGGGACAACGACTGCTGGCTCAGGAACTTTCGCATGAGCTGGCAGACATTTCTGGAGCTATGCCAGTGGCTCACCCCCGCACTGAGGCACCAGGACACCGCCATGCGGCGTGCCCTCAGTGTGGAGAAATGGGTCGGCATCGCTGTCTGGAAGCTGGCCACTCCAGACAGCTACCGATCCATGGGCCAGCAGTTTGATGTCGGCAAGGCCACCGTCGGGGCTGTTCTCATGGAGGTAAGAGGACCCACGGGGGGAGGGGGGACCTAGCAGGGGAGGAGAGGGGAGGGGAGGGGGGCCCTGGCAGGGGAGGGCCACACGCATCCTGCACACCCCTCACTGGTGCTCTCCCATGTGCTTCCCCTGCAGGTTGTCCACACCATCAATGCCCTGCTCCTCCACAGGCTCGTGAGGCTTGGGGACCCGGATGCTGCCATTGCGGGGTTTGCCATCCTGGGCTTTCCCAGTTACTTCGGGGCTCTGGATGGGACCCACATCCCCATGTGTGCCCCGGAGCACAGTGGAGGACGCTGCTTAAACAGGAAGGGCTACCATTCTGTGGTCCTCCAGGCCTTGGTGGACAGCCGGGGCCATTTCTTGGACATATATGTGGGCTGGCCTGGCAGCACCCACGACGCCCAGGTATTCCGGAACTCGGGCCTGTGCCGCCAGCTGGAGGCGGGGACCTACATCTCCCAGTGGGAGATCCCTGTGGGGACACCACCATGCCCCTCTGCGTCATCGCAGATGCAGCATACCCCCTCCAGCCCTGTCTCATGCACCCTTACACGGGCCACCTGTCAGCCAGCCAGGAGCACTTCAACCAGCGTCTGAACCATGCGCGCCAGGTGGTGGAGCGCACATTTGGGCACCTCAAAGGGCGCTGGAGGTGTCTTCTCACCCGCCTTGATGCAGGCCCCACCAACATCCCCCAGATTGTGGGCACGTGCAGCACCCTCCACAACCTGGTGGAGAGCAATGGGGAGGCCTTCTTTCAGGGCTGGGCTGCGGAGGCGGGCAGGGCCGATGTGCAGCCACCCGCTGCCCCCAGTCACCAGGTGGACCCCGAAGGGACCCGGGTCCGGGAGGCCCTGCAGGCCCAGTTCGAAGAGGCCACGGGGTGAATGCTGGCAGGCCCCCCACTGCACCCCCCCATCCTCCACAACACTCCCTGTCCCTACGCCCACACCACAGAGCACCCAAGAGTACACACCCCCACCTTTCTTGTAAATAAAAGCAGACATTTGTTTGTCAAATCAAATATCTGTAGAAATATTATTATTATTATCAAGACTAACTATTTACAGGCAAAATGAAAATTATATATATGTATTATAAATAAGATAAGATGAAACGGGAAGACAAGGAAGGGGAGAACTATGTACATGGGGGGGCAAGGATCAGCATAACAACAGGGGTCTAATATAAAAACTATTTACAAAAGAACATTAAACTGGGGGGAATATATACAAAGGCGGGGGGGCACGTCCTGGGCTCCACACTCCCTAATGTTCAGCGCTGGGAGTGGGCAGCCGCAACCCACGCCTCGGCCTCAGCCCTGGCCGGGGCTGGCTGGGGGCCGGGCAGACCAGTAGATATGGCCGGCAGGTGTCAGCTGGCCCCAGGTCCCCCTCGGCGGAAGGAGCCTCGGTGGCAGGTGGCGGTGCGATGGTGGATGGCGCAGAGGGTGGCGCAGCGGGTGGAGCAGCGGGTGGAGCAGGCAGGGCCGGCGCGGCATGGGGGGCCAGGTAGTCGGCGATATGGTTGAATGTCCGCATAAAGGACCCCCATGCCTCCTGGCGCCAGGACAGCGCCCGCTCCTGGAATTGGAGGTGCCGCTTCTCCACCCGCAGCCGCTGCTCAGTGACCTCCAGCTGCCGATGATGGGTGGCCAGCAGCTGGGGGTCCGTCGCCGTCGGGTGGTGGTGCTGGGTCTGCCGTCGTCCCCGCTGTGGGGCTGGTCAGTCCTCCGCTGAGGGGCTGGCCTGGAGTGATGGCCCCGGTGGGCTGTCTGGGACCACTGACACCTCGCCAGCGCTCTCCGGTCCTTCCAATGGTGCAGCTGCGGAACACAGGAGGGGGGAAGAAGAGTGGAGACAGCTGTTAGTGTGGGCCCTGAGCCGTGGCCCTTGTCCCCCCACCCCTCTGCTGCTGGTTCCCCATCCCTGTTCCCAGGAGATGCTGCTGCTGCTGCTGCTGGGTGTCCCACCCCCTCCCCTTGGGGGACGCTAGAGGTTCCGCTCCCCCCAGCCCCGGGGATGGGGCATGGCACTGTCGTGCTGGGGGGTAGGGGCTGATGCACTCTTCTGAGGGACATTCCACTGCTGTCCTTGGGGCCGTGGTCATCTGGGCATGTGGAGGGCCCTGGTCATATCTATTACCCCCACCCCTCAACCCCGGGGGTGTGCACCGGGGGGGTACATACCTGATGGTCCACTCCCATGGTCGGGGGACACCCGGTGGGCGGACGCCCTACTGGAGCTCCGGGATGGGACGGCGATCCACAGGCCGGCGTCGCTGGAGGAGGACTCCTCCTCCTCCTCCTCCTCCTGTGCCCCGGGGGTGGGCTTCTGGGGGGCCCCCAGGGTGCGGGGCTTGCCTCCGGGGCGGACTCCGCCTCTGGGGCCTGCTGGGGCTCATCGGCCAAGGTATCAAGAGTGGCCGGAGGGGAGGAGGTGTGCCGGGGGCCCAGGATGGCCCTGAGCTCCCTGTAAAAGGGGCAAGTGATGGGGGCGGCCCCAGATCGGCCGGCCGCACCCGGGCCCAGGTGTAACCCTGCCGCAGCTCCTTCACTTTACTGCGGACATGATCCGGAGTGCGGGCAGGGTGACCCCAGGCGGCCAGGCCCTCGGCCACCCGAGCGAACGCATCTGCGTTCTGCCATTTGCTCCCCATTACCTGGAGCACCACCTCCTCGCTCCAGAGCCCCAGCAGGTCCCAAAGCTCAGCCTCCGTCCAGGAGGGGCCCCGCTGCCGCTTCCCCACCTGGCTGCTGGGCTGGGAGCCCTGGCTCCCCTTGGGGGGGGTCCCCTGTGGGCACTTGGGGGGCTGGGGGGCGGCCATTGCGGCGGGTGGGGGTGTGTGGGCGCAGAGGAGTGTGCAGGCCGGCCTCGTGGCTGTGCTGCCGCCTGCACGCTCTCTCAGCTTCCTGCACAGGAAGGCAGGGGGCGGGGAGCTTTAAGGGGCCTCTGCACGCGGCGACCATAGAGCTCAGGGGCTGGGCATAGCGTCTCTCAACCCCTCAGCTGATGGCCGCCATGGCGGACCCCACTATTTCGATGTTGCGGGACGCGCAACGACTACACGGTCCCTACTTCGACATTGAACATTGAAGTAGGGCGCTATTCCCATCCCCTCATGGGGTTAGCGACTTTGACGTCTCGCTGCCTAACGTCGATGTTAACTTCGAAATAGCACCCAACACGTGTAGCTGTGACGAGCTATTTTGAAGTTGGCGCCGCTACTTCGAAGTAGCCGGCACGTGTAGACGCGGCCATGCTGTCCCTTACCTCCCTACTTACATGCTGCCTGACTCTTCCATGCACAACCCTGCCCTCTCCTTGCTCATCTGTGCTCCCTTCCCCTCCCTTCCAACTGTTTGCTGTGAGAACACAAGTAAAACCCAAAACTCGGATTGTGGTTTGGTTGAATTGAGTCTCGCAGATGTGGAGCCACATTTTTCTGTCTGTGTAAGGGTATAATTATATGTTACCTAAAAGTATAAAAAGTCCATGGACCCCCTGTGTGTTGTGGAACAACAGATGTGCATAGGGAACCTAAGTAATACTGTATGGGTGCATAAAGGGCAAAGTATGAAAATAAGCTTAAAAAAATTGTTAAAGCAGAAACAGACAAATTCTTATACAAATGTCATTGATTTTGTAAAGATCAGTTGTTTGTGCCAGTATAGTTAGTAGTGCCTGTGCTGTATCCCTGATACACAGGACTGATTTCCCTTCAGCTGCTAGAAAATACGTATTTTATTCTTCAGATTTTACAAATAATTAATACTCTCAGTAATAAGAAAAAACATGCTCTTAATTTTGTAACCTACATTTTGAATGTATCCTTAGCTCTGCCAAGAAAACCATAAATAAAGACATGCACTAAAATACCTATATACACACAATTTTACCATTAGTTATCTTTAAGTCTCTCTGAAACCACAATATTAAAAGCAATCAAAAACTGCACTTGCACCTGACATGATACATATTTACTATCTCTTTCCAATCAGTTACTCTTAGAGCTGCTAAACCCAAGACCTTCACTGTCTGTCTCAAATTCAAATATGCAGTAAGAGAAACCTTTCAAAGCTGTGTTCCAGAACTGTGTTTCATAGCTGTGAGCTGGAATTGCAAATATGGAGGGAATCTCTCTAGGTTAAAAAGTGAATTCAGTTTTCACCCATCCAAAAGAGAGAGTTTTAATGGTTGCTGATGAGGGAAGGTGGTTGATTTTCTTCTAAAGGTAAAAATCTGCCCTGACTAACTTCCTGAGGAACTCCAGTGAACTTGATAGATTTGCACTGGATGTGACTCAGCAGAATCAGACTCAAAAAGAATATTGAGTTCCCTGAACTTGTGTTCTCTGTATTTTAACTACCTTGATTTGTGTATTCATGCTGTCTGACTTTACTCTTTTAGTACCTTTCATTGAGTCACACTTCCTTCCTGAAATATTAAGTAGGACTGATTTGTAAGAACATAGCTAATGGATATTCTTAACCCTACTTGAAATCAAATACAAATTTGGGTCAGAATGTGGCGATGCAACACAAGTAGAATGTTTATTATGCTGTGATCAGAGTTGAAGTGTAAAAAGGTTTATTGTGTACAAAGCAAAATGACAATTTCTGTATGCCTGTATCTCAAGAATAATTAGCACTGTCATCATAAAATCTTGCAAATAGTGACAGTCAAGATCAGACCCTACAAATATTTAGTCAAATTTGGTTCAGGCATTTCAATTTTGTAAAGACATCAAGATCCTTGGAGAAATATGTATTCTCTGGGTTGTCCTCATGCATTAAGAATAAGGAAGGATTTCCATTAATGGAAAAATAGAAGTATTAAAATTTGACAGATTCAATTGTCTACATTAAAACAGCAGTGTGCAGTGTCCAATAAAATAGTTATTCACTGCATTCACATCACTCTTCATTGGGCAGGGCTCCAGAAGGGGTAAGGGAGTGAAGGGAGGGGTGATAGTTGGGACAGGGTAGGGCTGTGAGCCTTACGCCTTCACTGGGCAGATCCTAGAGAAGGTTACTGGGGGCCATGGGAAAAGCTGTCCCTCAGGGCCTCCTGCTTCTGCACCCTGTCCCGATGATCTGAAAATAAAGATTGGAAGAAAACCACTACAATTGCAAGGCAATCTTGATATTAATGTTTAAACAATAAAAAGTTCTACCTTCCTTGCCGCAACCTAAGACAAGCCTGACTTCTTTCTGAGTCATATTAAGAACACTGTTCTTCCTTTCTTTAATAAAATTATATCTGAAGCCTTAAGGCTGTAAAAACTCATTGCTCTGACACAGAATGATTTCCTCCCGCTTTTTAAAGTATGACTTGCAGTGCAATGATTAACATTATCCGTATATTAGACTACATGATAATATTGTTTATTGCCATTACCATTTATCTACTAGAGGTTTTTTTCATCACTAGTAGCATCAAACACAGTCATTACCAGCAACTTAATGTATAAATTACACTTTAATTTACAACTAGAATGTCATTTCTTTGACACTTCGTATGAATTTTCTTGCCTGTGAAAACCACCAAATAGACAGCCCTGAGGAGTCAATTCCTTCATTTGTCCTCATACACCACATGGACAGCTGCAGTTTAAGTGTTTCCAGCTCTAAATCAAACAGGCTTACAGAGGTGAAGTGGAGACAAAGGGGACATAGACATTGCAAGGCTTTTACTTTAGCTATGCTAGCACCTAATGAAATCCACAGCACCCTAAGTTAGGTGTTATGGTGCTTGGACAGATATTCCCCAAGAACAGAGGGGCAAAAGCCAAATATCTGAGCAGGCAGATAGTCAATAGGAAATTCTGAGGATAATGTGTGGCATTAAGTACCTCCACCTACATCTCTACTTGGGCATCACCGCCAAGAACCATCTGATAGACTTAGGCATATAAGCCCATTCTCTCTCTCTCTCTCTCTCTCTCTCTCTCTCTCTCTCTCTCTCTCTCCCCCTCAATCTCACTCTCTCACACACATGCACACACACAAAGTGGAGGTTGGGCTCCTTGATGGTGTCAGGGAGGTGCCTTCCCCTGCCCAGCCTGAATGGGAGGGTGAGGTGGAGGTGTGGTGTTGTGGCACTGGCGGAGACTCTTTTTCCCAGCTTCTGGAACAGCATTGGTGGGGAAGGATAGAAGAGCTGGTGGTGAAGCTGGGATGGCAGTTATAGCAGTTTTGCTCACCCAGGGACAGAAGGAGGAGACAGGGCTTGAGGGGGCTGGGTCACTCTGCAGAGTTGTTGCCCCCAGAGGACAGTCTGAAGTATTTTGTCCCTCTTCTCGGTGCCCCTCCCATTCTATGTTCTGGGAAGTCCTGGGATTTTGCACATTTCCCCCAATCAGGCACATGCAAACCCTGACTTTAGTTTAGGTAAGAGATTTCTGCATACCAAATGTTGTGCTCATAGCTCTTACAGTTTAGCAGGAGTTCTTGAACAAATGTAGCATGACCAGATAGACAGACTTTCATATATCTTTCTATCTATAGATATAGCTACACACACACCCACACACACACACACACACACACCCAGCACAGGGGTGGCAGATCCGTGACTCTTGAGCCACATGTGACTCTTTGCTCAACGAAATGGGGCTCCTGCTCAGAGCCACATGCCTGGGCTGCTTACCGCTGTTCTGCACACATGGCCAAGTGTCTGGAGGAGAAAATGTATGGCTGCAGCAGCTCTGATGAGACCGAGACATTGGGTTAAAGTGGGGGTGTCTGGGTCTGGTGCGTGAGGGACAGAGATTGGGTTACAGGGGGACACAGGAAGCAGGGACTGTCTGGCTCTGTGAGAGGGGTGGTGTGGGTACATGTGGGTCAGAGAAGAGAGGCTGGGGGTGCTGGCTGTGGGGGAGGGGAGGGCATTGTGTTAGAGCAGGGGGATGGGGAGGCCTGGCTTTTTGGGAGGAATAGGAGATTGGGTTAGAGTAGGGGTGGGGGCTGGGAGTGCCTGACTCTGTGGGAGATGGAGGGCACTGAGCCATATATTATGTACTTATTTATATATCTATCTATAGATATAGATATATTATATATCTACATATAGACAGGTAAAAACAAATATACAGTATGTGGCTCTTTGCACTCTATCCACAGCTATTTTGGCATTTAGTCCCTAACTGGTTGGCCACCCCTGTACTAGCAGGCGTACCCAGCATGGCTTGTTTCTTAACTGAAGTTGTTTATTTTTCTGATACTGGCTTCTGCACTCACCACCTGACCCTGATGAGGGGTGGGGATCAGACCATGGATCCTGGCTGCCCAAGTATGTCCTCAGAGAGTGGAGGGGCTGGTTTGGGCTACTGATTCCAGTGCCCCCTCCATCTGTCTTCAGAGGTGCAGGAGGTGGTTTAGGCCCATCCTTGGGGGAGCAGGTGTGGGCCACAGCTCCCATCTCCTCCACCTGTCCTTGGAGAGAAGGCTGGTTTGGGCCTCAGCTTCTGCCCTTCTCCAGCAGAATCTGGGTTGGAGGACTGATTTGGGCAATAGCTCCCAGCCTCACCTTGTCCTCAGAAAGAGAAGCATTTGGACTGTGGTTCCCAGCCCTCTGCCTGTCCCAGGATGGGGTTCGGGGTTGGGTGGCTGTGACTAGGCTGCAGTGCTGGGCCCATCCCTGGCCTGATATCTGCGAGGAGAAGGCTGGGGCTGGGCCATGGCCCTGGTTCTGATCCTGAGATGAGCTGGTGGGGGTGAGGTGCACCATGGTACTTGGCCCAGTCCTGGGGAGAGCTCCATTGGCAGGGGAAATTGGACTGCAGCTTTTCTCCTGGCCCTAGCCAGAGTGGTGGAGGAGACAAGAGTGGCAGTGGGGGTGAGGGCCAAGGATCTTGTGACTGGTCCTCGTGAGAGTGGCAACAGGGTGGGGCCAGGGCTGTGTCATTTTCCCTAGTCCCAGCATGAGCTTGGGTGGGGGACAGGACCTGATCTCTTGGCCCCAGCATGTCAAGAGAGATAAATGTGAGGAGGGCGGGGGGTTTCAGGAGAGCAGCAGGACTGCCCCCTGTGGTCAGCACTTAGCGGTCTGGAGGTAGGCAGGGTCGAGAGCCTCATCTCCACGTGGCCATTCTTTTCCTGTGGCAGCTGCCCCCAGGGGTGAGTCTGCAATATCACTGTTCCTTGCACTCACTGCCCCAAGGTGTGAGGGTGAAGTGTGTCATCCTTCCTGTCACTGCCCCTCCCTTTCCGTATTCTGGAAAATCCTGGAATTTCAGGCATTTCCCATTTTTACGCACAACCAAACCCTGACCTTGGTTTAAGTTAGAGCAAGAGGAAGCTGCATGCCAAATTTCGTAGTTGGAGATCTTAAGATTTAAGCATAGTGCTTGAACAAACATTACCACAGACAGACACATGGAAACACTCTGAAGTATATATTAGATTTAGAAAGAAGACGAATAATCTGTTAAAACATTTCCGATAGCATTTTTTCATAGGATTTTGTGTCTTAGCATTTTTTATGTTTTATTATTTATTTTATTGGTGCTGGGTTGATTTTTTTGGCTTTTAAATACACAAATATTTGGGAAAAAAGCTTACTGTGGGTTATATTGGTTCCTTTGTAATATTTTAATTAAATGGAATATTTTATATTTTTACTGCATGTACTGCACACTTTTTCATTTAACTTTTACTTTTTATGGCCTAACAGTTTGAATAAATACTGCAACATTCGAAATAAGGGGCCATTTTTAAGGTTTCCACTACCCCTCTCATGACAAGGGGTAGCAGAAACAGAATACCTCACTCGAAATAGCACTTCAATTTTGAGTGCAGTGCTCAACTCTAGAGTTGTTCTTTCGAGATACATTTGTATCATGAAATAGCAATAGATAGTATAGCCACAGAGAGGGTTCTGCAAGCAGGAGGAGAAGCACGCCAGTGGTAGCTGACGCTACCTGACTTCCCTTTGGAAAATCTGTTTGCTCACTATGGATTTTAACATGCCTGGCAGCACTAAGTGATACTGTCAGAAATAGGTTTCATTACCAAACCAACAATTGTTTTGTTTTAAACACCTTGAAGTACTAACAGTTTGTTACCTCGCGACATCCAAGTATTTGGGCTCCGAACCACTGTGTTAATTTGTGTAAAACTCCTTTTAAATGAAGATATTTTTTCTTAAACTCTCACTTCCATTTTTTATTGTTTAAGAAGACACTTCCAAAGTGCTTACTGCACTACAATTTGTACTGTAATTCCTCTTTATTTCTCAGAGCAACATATTTTAGCCGACATTTTTCACATTTCTCAGCTTTTTGTTTTTCATTTTGAATAACATTTTAACATACTTTGCCTCCAAATCTGTATTCACTAATACAGTCCTTGAAGGACAGCTGCTTTTTACTTTGTGTTTATACAGGTATGTAAGAGACGTGCCCTGCCTGACCTTTTGGTTTGGCTTTCCTCTGCCATTTTGATTTACTTTTCATGCTTTTTGCATTCATCCCTCAAGGTAATGCATTTCATTTTTCAAAGCTTTGACTACCAGAAATAATCCTTGTAAAACTGTTTTCTAGATCTGGGCTTTCATTGCCTTAGCATAAAAAAGTCCAGGTACTGTTTTTTTCATGGATGCCAATGGGTCCTTCTTTTTGAAATTTTCAGCAGCATTTAACAGATATTTTCAGTACTTAGTTTTTTATGGCTTTTAATGGATCTCTAACCTGCTCTACCAAGCATTTATTATTATTTACAACTATGATTTGCTACCAGTCTCTGGAGTTCCTTTTTCATTTGGTCTCAGTCTCTTCCTAATACTTTTGTGGAATCATCTACCCTTAAATTAAACCCACTTTCCCCATGTGGTACTAGTTTTCCTCATAGTTAAACTCTTTCATCTTTCCAATACTATTTCCCCTAACAATAGGTTGCCATCCTTACACTAAAGGATGTAAACATTACTTACTCCACATGAGCAGGTTCAAGTCATGGCACAACTATGTTGATGTTCCCCAGAGACTTTTTACTTCTGAGTTGCCCAATAATTTAATTCAGCTCTAGCCATGGTACCTTCTTTTTTAACCGGCAGCAATTCATCTCTGAGTTGATCAAACTCAAGTGTTGGGGTGTGGCAGAGGTGAGTAAAGGGCACACTGACTATCCATTGTTGCACACCAAATTTCTTCCCTTATTTACATTTACACAATGTGCAATATATTACATTGCATTTATCACCTGTTTTGAGATTGACTTGGTCACTTTCTAGATCTAATCTCTGTACATCAGGCACTGCCTATGCATGGCTTACTTCTTACCTATCTTACAGTCCACATTTATAATTGCCCACTGTGAATGGTTCCCTGGGTGTGCCCCCTTATCTAAGCTACCTAGCTAGTACAGACATTCTGCTTTCAGTCGGCTGATCCATTTCTTTTCCTAAACCTCTCTTCCAAGAAATGAGACCTCACCCATGTCTGATTATTCATGAAAAGCCCAGCCAACACAGCAGCTTTTTTCCCTTAAAGTTTTTCTGTGCTGGGACGGGTATCATACAGCAATATTTTTTGTTTACTATGATAGTTATGACTGTAATTAGTGTGCCAATAACAAAGCTTTGTCTCTTGGAGGGACACAATAAGTCGATCATGGTTAAACATAGCACAAGCAAATTCTGAAAAATGTAGTTCACACGAGCATCCTGTAAATTATAGAGTGCAAAAAGGCACACTGATGCCAAAAGCATCAAAGAATATAAGGAACAGACTTCACTCAAAATAGAAAGAAATCAGACTTGTGGGTCTCTCTCGATATATGACATAGATTGGGAGAAAGAGCCAATCCCAGTCTTGCCTATCTGTTGAAAAGGTGTGGAAGGAAGCCCAAAAAAAAAACAATGGGGAGGAGTAGGTATGAAGAGGAAAGGAATGATCTGCAGAGAGGGAGTACAGTAAAATACTGTACGTGAGCCAGCAGCTAAGGTCACAATTTAGACTTGTAGTGAAAGCAGAAATACTAATTTGACTGGCACAAAAGAAACTGTGTGGTCTTGAGCCCTAGTTTGTATTCACTGTTGTTTAGGGGATCACAACATGAGGCTTCCACAAGGGCGGAAGGACATGAGTTGTAACCTGAAGTAGGCAGAGAATTCTGTTTGGACTTTTTCACTACTATGGAAGTTGGAAACTTTATGGCTTGACTAGGGGGCCACAGTGTTTTAAATTGTCCAACTATTCATGAATAAGAGAACTGAGGCACAGCTGAATGTGAAGGCAGGAGAAAGAAAATATCTGACAAAGCTAAACCTGAATTTTCTGCAGTCTGGAACATGAGTATGTAAGGACATGTAGTGCTAGATTTAAAACATAATCAAAATTAGGGATGAGCCATTTTGGGAAATGTGGTGAGAGAAATTCATAAAATATGGAACCATATATTTAGGGCTAGAAGGGACCTTGAAAAGTCATCAAGGCCAGCTAAATCTACACTATCTATGACAGGTGTTATTCCAACATAAAAAAAACAAAAAACCAAAAACAAAACCCCCTCCCCTGATGTGGATTATACAATGTCCCTTGATAGATTTCTCTGCTTAGCTGCACTTTTATTTAGAAAGATATTTTCCCCTAGATCTAATTTAAATTTCCATTGCTGCAGTTTAAGCCCAGTACTTCTTATTCTACCTTCAGAGAACATATTACCCCAAGATTTGGAGGTAAAGCGTCTTAATACTGGACTATAAAAATATATTGTCAACTTCATCTGGGCTGAACTGGCATATGGGTTCTAGTGACAGAGGGGTTTTGTGCTGGCAGAGGCACATCCACACAGCCTTGTTACTTCTAGCAGCAGCTTCTTCTTGCAGCAAGATCTCACGCAGCTGTAATAATTAGCTACGTGATTATGCTGACGAGCAGCCATTTGCAATTGTGAGACAGCTCATTAGCATGAAGCTGCCAGCAATACCCCTCTGTGTAGACCCAGCCAGACTGTATAAAGAATACAATATTATGGTACTGGTACTCACTGACCTTTCCATACTCCTACCTAAGTCATTTAGTACAATAAAATCACAGTCATTACAACGCAGCATACAAATACCCTCACACATAATATTACATTAAAGAAACATTAATTAATTAAGATTACCATTTTGAGACCATCTGATCACTACTCACAAAATGGCATGGGCTAGATCGCACTCAGAAGCAGTCATTTCACTTTATTTACAGGCATACTCATTCATTCATCAAGAATCATGATAAAATCAGACTTACACTGCTTTGCTATCTAGGGTTATACAGTTCTGTCAGGTATGCTCTTGTTGCTTGTGATCTTTTCCTCCTGCTTCACTCTCTGGTCTATTCTTTTTTTCTTGTCTTCTTCCATGGTCTTTTCTATTTTCACTCAGGTCCACTAAGGCTACTGTAGGCCAAACATATATTCAATTTATGTTCTCCTCTGATTGGTTACCATTTCAAGGTTGGTAATCTTAGTGTGGTAGCAACTGTCCATCCAACCAACTCTGTCTGTTAATTGACCTGCTCCTCCTCCAAATGCTTCCTTCAGATGTTTTGAAGTGAGTTCATTCATCTGTGTTTAAAATTTATTTCACCCCTCTTTCTTATCTGCTTTTAGTCAATTTAGTCTGTGTCCTTCACCTTTGATGTTTTCTAAGGTAATTCAGTGTGGACTCCATTTTTGATTTTTTTTTCTGTAAACTATCATTATGTACTACTTATCTTCAGTCCTAATTCTAAAACTACTCCCTCATGCAGTTCAAGGCATTATGTTATCACCATTCTTATGACAATTTGGAAAGATGATTTATTCACAATGTCCCTAAGCTCCTCTGAATCCAGGCTGCTGTAACCTTAAACAGAATCAAAGCAAGTAAAAACACATGTTACAAACATGATAAACAGTTGACCTCTGTCCTTTCTAGTATCATCTTAAACATATTTGAGGACTTTTAGTAGATTTCCCCTCAATCTTCTTTTCTCTCCAATTTATTCACATTTTTTCTGAAAGTGTGGTGCCCAAAACTGGGCACAAAATTCCAGTTAAAGCTTCAGTAGTGCTGAGCAGACTGGGACAATTATCTCACGTTGCTTGCATATTACATTGGGCTGGTTCTGAATAGAGGCTGGATGTGGCTGGCTAACTACTCTAAGTACTTTTCTCTATTTTGGTATTCATACCTTCTCAACAGCTGTTGGGAATGGGCCACATTCATCTGGGTTGAACTGATTTCCTTAGTACTGGTTCTCCACAGAGTAATGTCACACACTCATATTTAAATATGTATGTATACCTGCCAAACCGAAGTTCCACTTAATGAATCTGAGAAAGCAGGGTTCAATTCACCAAAGATTGCTCCCAACTTTAAGCTTCCACAAGACTTCTCATTGTTTTAGCTGAAACAGGCTAACATGACTATCCTTCTGAAACTAATCTTAAAGTGTAGCCTTTCAACCAGTTGTGGAAGCATATTATAGTAAGTTCATCTCAACTGCATTTCTCTAGTTTGCGTAAGAGAATGTCTTGTCAAAAGTCTCACTAAAATCAATTTATATCTTGCTTACTGCTTTCTGCCACATCCACTAGGCCAATAATTCTATCAAAGAAGGAAATTAGGTTGGTTTGGTATGATATGGGCTTGCTTGTTTGCTTGCTTTTGTGAATTCATGCTGGTTATTCCTCATAAGCCTATTTTCAACTAAGTGCTTAAAAATAGTGTGTTTAATCATTTATTTCAGGTATCGAAGTTATCTATAATTCTTGGGCAAACTCTTTCTTACTGTTCTCAAAGATAGGCACAGTAAAGCCTAAGACAATACAAACACCAGAGTTACAAACTGACTAGTCAACTGCACACCTCATTTGCCACGGGAAATACAAGCAGCAGCAAAGACAAATTAAAAAACAAACACCCCCCACACCACACACACAAATACCGTAAACTAGAAATAACCCAAAGAGAAATCAGCATTCTTCTTCCTTATAGTAAAGTTTCAAAGATCTATTACGTACGTGTTCAACTGTATACTTTAAAAAGAATAACCATATTTTTCTTCAATTACAAACGTTTCAGACAAGTATCAGAGAGGTAGCCGTGTTAGTCTGTAGATGCATCTGATGAAGCAGGTCTTTGCCCACAAAAGGTTATGCTTCAAAATATCTGTTAGTCTATAAGGTGCTACAAGACTTCTTGTTCTCAAAACGTTTCAGAGTCATAATCAACTTTCATACCTGAGGTGTGCATAACTGTGAGGTTCTAATGTAATGTCTTTGTCTTTCTCAAGGCTTCTGGGACCTCACCTGTATTTCATGAGCTCCTGAATTAAACTACTAACAGTTCCAAATTTGTTACAGCTAGCTCTTTAAGTGCCCTAGCATGAATATCATCAAGTCTTGCTGACTTAAATTTATCCTTATCTAAATATTTTAACCTGTTCCTTTCCTATTTTTCCATACTTTCCTTTTTCTTCATTTTAAATATTATTTGTGTTCAGTATCTGGTCATCATTACCCTTTATAATGAATATAAATGCAAAACAGTCATTAAACTCCTCAGGTTTCTTGATGCCATCGTGTAAAATTCTCCTTCACTGCTGAGTAGCAGACCTACACTTTCCTTCCTCTTCCTGTTTTCTCATTACTCTCCTTTCTGTCCCATGCTATATAACACATCCACAAATACTGATAACCTCATAAGTAAAAATATAAATCTGAAGATATACTTATGTTTGGGTGTATACAAAATGGTACAGACATTCACACCTCTAGTTAAGGCTACCTTACACTTTTCTATTATGAGATACCAGTCTTACGATGCTTATAACGCTTCCAATTCTTAAATATTGTGGCTGGTGGTTTCCATGTATAGTGTCAAGAAAAATACATAATTTTGTGCTAAGGTTTATGTTAAGTTTATCTCAACTATTTGGTTGAAACTGTATTGCCCCTGTAATATGAAGTAGAATAATGAATTTTGTAGAAGAGGCCAATAGTTAAAAATCTGGGCTGACTATGCAAATAACTCTGCATTCCTTCTTATTCCTGGCTTGTGTCCCACAGTCATCCATAGTAAAGGCACAATGTTATAAGAGTCACTCAGGTCATAAACTATTAGTCATGAGTTCCTGGTATTATTATTATATGTAAGCTCTCATCTTCCAACTGGAAACTTTCTTTAAAATTCAGTTGCACTTATTTAGCCATTGCTATTGATTAGCTTAACATTCTTAATACAAATTCCCATATCTGTTCCCTGTAGATATATACACAGAAGTGCTGTAAATATGCTAACATACAGTTTACCAAAGATAGATAAATTGCCATACATGACTGCTTTTTTGTTTTGCAAATACATTGATGTTTCATCTCTTCTCTTTGCTTTTGCATAGTCAGAAAATTAACTGTTTTTGATAGTAAACAAAATCTACAAGGCTCCTAAATACTCCATGTACCATCTCTGTCCTTTGCTAAAAAATCAAACTCAAGAAGTAGATTATGATAGTAGCCAAGAATCCTGACAATTTAAACCATTCTGATACAAGGAGAAATTGGCTAGATCAGGGTGAATGTGTTTGACTGAGTTAGCAGATCAATTCATTCCTTATATACATGCCTTTGAGCTGTAGGCATTGTGAAACAGTGCCAGCCCAAGAGTAGCAACAGAGGAATCTCCCTTTGGAAGTAGAATATAATGAATGGAAGTGCACTAAACCCTTTGGCCGTTTCTACACATGACACTTTTTCCAGAAGATCTTCTGGAAGATCTCTTCTGGAAGATCTTCTTCTGGAAGAGTGCATCTACACATCAAACAGGACCTCGGAAGAGCCACCCCTTCTTCCAGAAGAGTGTATCTACACATGCACTGGCACTCTTCCAGAAGAACAGGGCAGGAAACAACACGGACAGAGTTGCACAGCCAGGGAGCCATTCTGGGGCCGCTGGCCACTCAGCCCCTTAAAGGGCCCCCACCCAAACAGCCTCCCCCTGCAAACGCTGCTGAGGCCAGCCACATCTGTGCACAGTAAGCCAGACCAGATCCCTGTCCAGTGCCTGCCGACCAGCAGGCATGGACCCCCAGCAGCAGCAGGACAGCAGGCTTGCCCTCACCCGCGTGCTAGCCATCTTCCTGGTCACCCTTCTCAGCCTCCTGTGGAGACAGAGGCCCAGGCCCATGGGTCCTGAACCCCCACCACCCTGTTGGACCCCCTCCGACCAGTCCAGTGCATCTGGACCCATGATACCAGCACAGACTGGTGGGACAGGGTCGTCATGGGGGAGTGGGACAATGACCGCTGGCTGCAGAACCTGAGGATGAAGAAAGAGACCTTCCTCGAGATCTACAGCTGGCTCGCCCCCATGCTACAATGCCAGGATACCTGGATGAGGCCGTCCCTCTCCCTGAAGAAGCACATGGCCATCGCCATATGGGCTACGTCTACACGTGCACCCAACTTCGAAATAGCTTATTTCGATGTTGCGACATCGAAATAGGCTATTTCGATGAATAACGTCTACACGTCCTCCAGGGCTGGCAACGTCGATGTTCAACTTCGACGTTGCTCAGCCCAACATCGAAATAGGCACAGCGAGGGAACGTCTACACGCCAAAGTAGCACACATCGAAATAAGGGAGCCAGGCACAGCTGCAGACAGGGTCACGGGGCGGACTCAACAGCAAGTCGCTCCCTTAAAGGGCCCCTCCCAGACACACTTTCATTAAACAGTGCAAGATACACAGAGCCAACAACTAGTTGCAGACCCTGTATATGCAGCACGGACCCCCAGCTGCAGCAGCAGCAGCCAGAAGCCCTGGGCTAAGGGCTGCTGCCCACGGTGACCACAGAGCCCCGCAAGGGCTGGAGAGAGAGTATCTCTCAACCCCCCAGCTGATGGCCGCCATGGAGGACCCCGCTATTTCGATGTTGCGGGACGCGGATCGTCTACACGTCCCTACTTCGATGTTGAACGTCGAAGTAGGGCGCTATTCCCATCCCCTCATGGGGTTAGCGACTTCGACGTCTCGCCGCCTAACGTCGATTTCAACTTCGAAATAGCGCCCAACACGTGTAGACGTGACGGGCGCTATTTCGAAGTTACTGCCGCTACTTCGAAGTAGCGTGCACGTGTAGACGCAGCCATGGAAACTGGCAACCCCGGACAGCTATCAATCAGGGCCATCGTCCTCAAGGTAAGCCCTACCCCAGACCCTGCCCCAACAGTGGGAGGAAGGGGGCCAGAGGGCTCAGGGGACCACAGCCGTCGATCTGGAGGGGGCAGGGCTGGGGAGGTGGGCAGACCTAGCCCAGAAGGGATACCACATGGCCGCTGAGGGAGGGGTCCCTCAGTGGGGGGGGGGAGTAGAGAGGGAGTGGGTGGAAGTGGAGGGGGGCAGAGACCCCTCTGCATATGCCCACTAGTGTGTCCATTCCCCTGCAGGTTGTGAGGGCCACCAACCATGTGCTGGTGCAGTGGCTGGTGGGCATCGGGGACCTGGACACTGTCATTGAGGGCTTCACCGTGCTTGGGTTCCTCCAGTGCTTCAGGGTGATCGAAGGGACGTTTATCCCCATCAGGGTCCTGGACCACAGTGGCAGCTGATATGTCAGCTGCAAGGGGTACCGCTCCATCGTGTTCCAGGCAATGGTGGACACCCATGGGAAGTTCACAGACATTTATGTTCGCTGGTCAGGCAGGGCACATGACCTGCGGTTCCTGAGGAATTCTGCCCTGTTCCGCAGGATGGCGGCTGGGACATTCGTGCCCTGGTGGGAGCGTGCTGTCAGGGATGTCATGATGCATCTTTGCATTGTGGGCGACCCAGGCTACCCACTCCAGCCCTGGTTGATTCTCCCATCTACAGGCCACCCCATGCCCTCCCAGGAGCTGTTTAACACCCAGCTCACACAGGCGCGGTATCCCGTTGAGTGCACTTTCGGCCGTCTGAAGGCACAGTTCGTATGTCTCCTCACGTGCCTCGATGTGGGGGTGGAGAACATCCCGCAGGTCACAGCCACCTGCTGCGCACTCCACAACCTCATTGAGTCATGTGAGGGGACACTGCCCCAGGGCTGGATGGTGGAGGTGGCCTCCCTGCTACCAGCAGCCTGCTGCGGCCCCCGACAGGCAGCTCGACCATGACGGGCTCCAGATCCGGGAGGTGCTTCAGGAGGCATTCAGCTGAGGGGACTAGTAACCCCCGCATCCCTCCCCTCAGGCTCCCCCTACACACACCCCCATGAACACCCCCCCAACACCCCATCCTCCCCCACAATAATCAGGGACATGGGGAGTGCTGAATACTAACATATATTTAACCCTCAACCTTTAACAACCATGAGCAATGTAAATAGTAAATGGTGAATCATAAAAATAACAACCAAAACTTGATAGGGAGTGAACTATATACATGGGGGTAAGGGGGCAGGGGCACTTAAATCTGGATGGGGACTGGGGCAGAAACAGTGGGGGGGCCCTAATCAAGGGATGAGGTGGTAGGCCGCAAGTCCTAGCGCCAGCGGGCGCCTCTTGCACCCCAGGTGCGTGATCCCCTATGGGGTGCTGGTGGGACTGGAAGAACCAGCAGGTAGGGCCAGTCAGCACCTGGCCCAGCCTCAGTGGAGGGGCTGGAGGGGGGTGTACTGTGGCTCAGGTGACCCTCCACGGGCCCCACTGTGGCCACAAGCCATGCTGCGAGGTTCCTCAGTGCAGCATCAGGCAGGCCCAGAGGCAGTAGGGTGGCCAGGGTCTCAGGGTCATGGGCTGGGGGCACAGAAGCAGCTGAGAGGCCAGTGGGGGAGCCAGCGGGGGGGGAGTGCAGGGGTTACTGCAGGGGGGGGACAGTGGGGGAGTATTAGGGGGACCTCCATGGGGACAGCAGGGGGGCAGCTGGGGGGAGCTGGGGACTGGCCTTCCAGGGCCCCCACATGGTGTGGAGCATCCCCACCACCTCCCCCCATGTATCCCACCTCCACTGAAGGTCGGCCTTGTTGTCAGCCAGCCATCTTTCAGTGAGGGTGTTCTGCTGGTGGAGGGCTGCTATATAGGCCATGACCTCCTCCTCGCAGCAGCTGCATTGGGTCCAGCACACACATGGCCAACATGCAGCGGGGACTTGTGCGGGCCCAGCTAGTGGGCTGCTGAGTCCTCCAGCCTGGATGGGGTTGGCAGGCCCTGGGCTCCTCGTCCGGCTGCCCTGGCCCTTGGATGGTACTGCTGTTAAGAGAGAGAGGATGAGGGTACGGGGGAAGTCAGTGCCACATCTGGGACCTGGGTGGCATGGTCCCAGTCTCGCCAGCTGGTTACCCCCTCCATGGACCCACAGGATGGGCATGTGCCAGGGGAGGCCACCATGCGGTCTTGCCTGCAGTCACTGTGGTAGCCACTGGGGCATGGTGCAGGGACCGGGGCGCTATCCACGGTGGCCCACCCTGGCAATGGGCTTGTGGGCTTGGGGCGTGGGGCCTCGGTTATTGGGGGTTCCGGATGCAGCTATGCTGCCTTGGGGGGGCCTCAGCACACTTGGGGGCACTCCATGGGAAAGGGAGCCAGGTGCTGCTTTCAGGCCTGGGTGTGGCCTGAGCCCTGACCAGGGAGGGGCTTTAGGGCTTCAGGGCCCAGGGCTGGGGCCTTGGTGTCTCCCTCCCCCCACTGTGCTTTGCCACTGTGTGCACTTACCCGAGGTGTCCTCCTATATGTCGGGTGATGCCCGACTGGAGGGGGTCTGGCTGCTGGTGCTGGAGGGCACCGCAAGGATGAGGGACCCGTCTGTGGACTCCCCATCAGACGGGATGTCCACAGTGGTGGGTTCCTCGTCCTCCTCCTCTGGTGCGGCAGGGGGCTCGGGTGCTGCTGTCTCCACAGTGATACAAGGTGGGGAGGTGTCATCTGCAGCCAGGAGGTCCCGAACCTCTCAGTGGAAGGGGCAGCTGGCAGGGGCATGGCCAGATCTGTGGGTGCTATACCGGCCCCGCATGTACCCCTGACGCAGCTTCTTCACCTTGCACCTGACTTGCTCTGGTGTCTAGGAGGGGTGGCCACAGGCAGCCAGGCCCTGGGTGAGGAAGGCAAATGCTGGGGTGTTCCTCTGGTGCCCGCTGGTGTTCTGGAGGACCTCCTCATCGTGTCAGAGACCCAGGAGGTCCTGGAGCTCTAGCTTAATCTAGGAGGGGGCCCGCCATTTTGGAGTCTGGTTGGGGTCTTGGCTGCCCTTGTTTGGGTTCCTGGGGCTACCCTGGGCAGTGTAGGGTGCTGGCCAGCCAACCATCCCTGTGGGTTGGTACTTGCTGGGCACTGCAGGGCCTCGGGGGACTGTGGCAGGCAGCCCTGCATGTGCTGCCTGTCTCACACTCTCAACTGCCTGCCACGGGGTATCCGGGTCCTTGCAGATTTAAAGGCTGCAAGGACCTGGGGATCATAGAGGCTCACTGGGGGTGTCTAGCGTGGCCCCACTCTCCAGCAGGCTGCCGCCATGGAGGACTGCTTCTTTCGGAAGAAGCAGTCCAGGAACATCTACACATGCCTTTTTACAGAAGATTCCTCTGGAAGAAGGTCCTCTTCCTGATTCTGAAGCAGAGCACAGAATCCAGAAGAGGGGGCACGTTCTTCTGGAAGGAATCTGAAAGAGCGTCTTGCATGTGCAGATGCTCATCAGATCTTCCAGAAGAAGTCACCATTCTTCCAGAAGATCTTGCCTGTGTAGAGACGTCCTTTAAGAAGAAGAGCACTGTCTTAATTGGCTTGGCTTGAGATAGAGAAAATAATGACTCTGCTCATTCCTTTACCATTCCTGCTCTTGTTAGCAAAGCATCTTGTTAGAACTCTTACAGTTCCCCTAGTACAGGGCAAGCAGCTGTTCTGAGACTTTTATACATGTTGCTTGGCCACACAAGGGTGAGCTCTAGCCTGGCTCTATCAAGTTAGAACTGCTTAAGTGCATGTTCTCAGACTGATAAGGTTAACACTTGTAAAGTTAGGGACCCAAGAATCCTCAAAAAGTTGGACCTTGGTGCATACATTTTTAAGGTCAGGTTTTGGGGGCATGTCCTACTGTAGGCAGAACTGAATATTGAACTAGCTGTTACTGTTAAATTCCAAGTGGCCATGTAGTAGAGCGTCAAAACAACCGTGAATTCCTAAGGTCTATTTACATATAATCAACAGTATGAAACAAAAACTCTTCCAGAAGATTAAGACCAAACAGCCAACTCCGCTGACTGAAGTCAACATATTTCCAAAACAGAAAAGCAGTCATGTAGCACTTTAAAGACTAACAGAATAATTTAAGTGATGAAATTATGTAGTTAGTCTTTAAAGTGCTACATGACTGCTTTTCTGTTTTGTGAAGATACAGACTAACACAGTTACTTCTCTGTAATTTATCAATATATTTGTAGCATGTCCTATGATAACAATAAAACTGGGGTAAAGCCCTGTATTTTTATTCAAAGGAAATTAACTTAGTTTAGATTATTGTAATTTCCAAGTTTCAAGCTTGTAACACTTATTTTTCCTTTTGTTTCTTTTTTTTTCTCAAAAACAGACAGTTTCTGGTAATACACATGACCATTACGCAAACATACATCTATGTTTGCATATTAATAGTAAAATTTATCAAATTGAGGTAGACCTTTTTAAGATGATGGGTAATGAAGATCAGTGACTTGATGTCTTCTGTAATGATTTCCTCTAATTAATTTTCTCAGTATATTTCTGGCTGATATCAAAGCTCCTAGCAACAGTGAGCTTGTGTCACTGGACTGAAACCACTGCATATCCCACTAGATTTTCTCTGACATTCTGTATAATATCTGTCTCTGTCCTTGAGTGTCTAATTGCACACAGTACTTTCCCACTTCCAATTTTGAAGCAAGCATTTTTGGGAAATAAATTTGCCCTTAATTATATCAGTGCAAATAAAGGTGAATTCCCTTAGTCCATTAACGCTATGTTAATCAATTTGTAATTGCTTTTCATTTTCAGCTGTAATATGCAATCATTTAATTAAAATACAAACAGATTTACCAGCAAGATGATTCTGTAAGCTGGGTACAGCACTAACCACTCTCTTCCCTCCTTCTATTGCGCAGAGTTTAGAAAACAAATGTACTTAAAGTAAGATGGTCATAAGGGGCTTTGTCCATGCTCCTTCTCTTGCTTATGTTTTCTAGACTTTGCTTATGATTTTTAATAAGAACAATGCAGTTTAATGGGCAGATTTTGTAACCCAATTTGATTGGTTGTCAAGAAGACAAATCACTGGGCTGAGACTGATGACATTTGGGTTCTGTTTCTGATTCTGCTAGCAGCCAGTTGTGTCATATTTGTCCAGTTATGTCCCTGCTAAGCCTGCATTTCTCCTTTCCCTCACTCTATTGTATATAGCAGTGTCATAACATTCACTAGGGTTCTGTGTTGAGAACCCTGGTGAAAGTTATTTTGCAAATATGGCAGCCTGCCCAAGAACACCAGGAAGTGGCGGCTGCCAGCACTCTTGCCCGGAGCCCTGGGGGAAGCAGTGAGTGCCAACAGTCCTGCCCAGGGCCCAGGGAAATGGTGGCTGCTGGCGCTCCATGCCCTGAAGCCCCGGGAGGAGGGGCTGCTCAGCCCCTCGCAAATAACTAAGTTTGTGAATCTTGAGACCCTACTGTATCTAGCAGAGAAGTTCTTAATGATGAGGACTGTGTCTTCCTATCTGTTTCTATAATGTGTAGAAGAAAAGAGCATGAAACCTTCTGAGTGCCCCTCCAACAACTGCCAGCACCTGCCCCTTCTGTGATAAAACCAGTGGCTCCAGAATTGGATTCACCAGACATCAACAGATTCACAAAGAAGAGCGTGACATAACGAGGTCCTACTCACTATTCAGTGACCATCAAGAGGGAAAGATAGTGTGTAACACAGTGTGAATCCAGTCTCAGTTGAGACCCTAAGTGCCAGTCATTTATTTCAATGTTCTTTGTTTTATGTCTGATACATATTGTTTGGGATGATTATAATACCTTGATCTTAGCAGATAAAAGCACTTTACAAATATTAGTTAGCCCTTGCACTACCTCTGTGAGAAGGGTAATTACCCCAGTTTTGCAGATTAGGAAAGAAAGGCAGAACTGCTTCATTGCAATGCATATCAGAGAGGAAAAATTCACTCTATGCATAAATACTTTTATCTGGTAATAATATGCTTAATAATCTCATGCTTCCTTAACACACATTAGCCTTCAGATATCTGCACAGAATTCCCAATGAAATCCATATTCTTTGTTTTTGCATGCTGAGGAGAACAACAAGAAGACCTGTGACATTTTATAGACATATATTTAGGTGCACAAGCTTTTGTGGGCAAAGACCCGCTTCATCATATGCACGAGTGGAGGGGGTTTCAGAGGAGGATTTAAAGAGGGAGTCTCAGTCAGGGCGAGAGCTAGAGTAGACAAGGTCTGTTCAGTCAGGGTGGCTGTGTAATCAGCAGTTAATGTGAAGTTGTGAATATCAAGAGAGGACAAATAAAGTCAGTTCAGTCAGGGGGATGTGGCACATTATCAGTAGCTAATGTGGAAGTGTGAACATCAAGGGTGGAGAATCTGCTTTTGACATGGGCCAGCTACTCCCAGTCTCTGTTCAAACCTTGATTGATGGTGTTAACTTTGCAAATGAATTGCAGCTCTGAAATTTCTCTTTACAGTTTGGTTTTGAATTTTTTTGTTGTAGGACTGCTGCTTTTAAATCTGTTACTGAGTGTCCAGGGAGATTAAAGTGTTCTCCTACAGGTTTTTGTATGTTATCATTCCTGATGTCTGGTTTATGTCCATTTATTGTTTTATGAAAAGACTGTCCAGTCTGGCCAATGTAAATTGCAGTGAGTCATTGCTGGCACATATTATATTAGTAGATGTGCAGGTGAAAGAGCCCCGATGGTGTGGTTGATGCACTTAGGTCCTGTGATGATATTGCTGGTGTGTATACACGAGCAGAGTTGGCAGAGAGGTTTGCTGAAGGTACTGGTTCCAGGTTTAGAGTTACTGTGCTGTAATCTATAATTGCTGGTGAGAATTCATTTAAGGTTGGCAGGCTGTCTGTAGGCGAGGACAGGCCTGCCTTCCAAGGTCTGTGAGAGTGAAGGATCGTTGTCCAGGATGGGTTGTAGATCACTGATGATGCACTGAAGAGGCTTTAGCTGGGGGCTGTATGTGATGTCCAGTGGTGTTCTCATTTTCTTTGTTGGGCCTATCTTGTAGCAGTTGGCTTCTGGGTGCACATCTGGCTCTGTCAGTCTGTTTTTTCACTTCCTTAGGTGGCTATTATATTTCAGGAAAGCTTGGTAAAGGTCTTGTAGATGTTTGTCTGAGGGATTGGAGCAAATGAAGTTGTATTTTAGTGCCTGGCTATATACAGTGGATCGTGTAGTGTGCCCTGGATGGAAGTGGAAGTATGTAGGTAAGCATAGCGGTCCGTGGGTTTTCGGTATAGGGTGGTATTTATGCGACCATCTCTTATTTGCACAGTAGTGTCCAGGAAGTGAATCTCTTGTGTGGACTGGTGCAGGCTGAGGTTGATGGTAGGGTGGAAACTGTTGAAATCATGGTTGAACTCTTCAAGAGCCTCTTTCCCATGGGTCCAGATGATGAAGATGTACTCAGTGTAGCTCAAGTAGAGGAGGAGTACTAGGGGATGAGAGCTGAAGAAGCGTTGTTCCAGGTCAGCCATAAAAATTTTGGCATACTGTGGGGCCATGCGGTGCCACATAACTCCTTATTGTTTTTGAAGATACAGACTAACTCAGCTACCTCTCTCATACTGAGAACGTGAATTTAGCTCATAATAAGTAACTGGTCTGTCAGAAAGAGGCAAAAAGGCACTAAGATAGCAGTTCCCAAACTTTTTCTGGTTATGGAACACTTGGACATCATGGCGTTCTCAGCAGAACATTTCAACTTTTTTATACCATCATACTAACTATAAGCAACATTACCAATGGAAAATATTTTGTAATAATATTAATTAAAAGACTGTGTGGGAAACACAACTCAACAAAATGTAGGTCTAAGCCAGTGGTGAGCAACATGCAGACTTCATGAGGCTCTCAAAGCTTCAGAATGCAGCCTGAATAATAAGTACAAAGATGAAACTGTGTGCAAAAAAAATGAAAACGTACATCTTATCAAGCATGTCAATATATAGTGGTACCTTTATGAATTGTGAGGACTTTCAGATAGTAATGGTAGTTTAAATTGGCACTGTATCAAAAAAAGTTACTCATTGCAGGTCTAAGGCATCCACTATTACCAGACACAAGTGATGACATAACAAATTAAGTGCTTGCTGCCTGTTAACAAGCAACAATGTTAAAAAAATGGTTACTGTATAGTCATTTCAAGAAAAAATGTAAAATTGAGAAAATTCCATCACAATATATATTGTTTTCCCTGAGAATGGGGAAAAGACCACCATTACTCAGTCTCAATGTTGGAACACTTTGCTCTAGCTTGCCAGAACATACTTTGGGAACGGCTGCACTAAGAAGATGTCTGGAAAAATTATCTTAGAAAGGATATAGTTGCGTTTACTGTATGTGCAACTAGTAGTAGTATAACAACCAAGAATGTTAAGACTTGAAGGGCTTATATTTGAAGGAGAATACATAGTTTTTAATCCCAATGAAAATTCAGTTCCCTCAATCCACTGTTTATACAGAATACATGTAACCCTTCAAGTGTCTTCATGCATTTCATCCCTTCACACATTTTGGCTATTATGGTACAATGCTTAGACATACTGTACAGTCCATTCTAATAAAACAAACAAAAATATTCTTTTATTTCACTACCTCAATTTTTATTATATGACTATTAGAGAACTCATCGGAATACTAACTTAATTAACTAGATGGTGAGATTCCTGACGAGAGCATATGGCTCATAGCAGCACTTCCATTTCTGCTATGCCTACCAGTTGTTAGAGTATATATTCTACGTGCTTTGTTCGGTTCTTTATTTTCATTGACTCTCTCGTTGCTACTATTATTATAATTGGACTTGATATTAGCCTTAACAAATGGACTCTGCTTCAAATGTCTCTGACATTTATGCCTCTGCTTATAGTCCACTCTAAGATCTTGCTCTGCACTATATATTTCCTGTAAAAGGCATGCATTTTTTCCCATCCTGCTGTTCATTAGGCATTTTATAGATTGCCAATCAGTAATTTTTTTTCTTAGTACTGATACCAGATTTCATAGTCTTAGTTCTGAACTGATATTCTCTATTTTAGGTATTCAGACATTGCTTCTGCTAGTCTTGTTTGAATACTATATACTAGCAGGCATGATTAATGCATGTTCATTTTCTGCGGGTGGGATTTTTTTTTTTTCGTCTTGAAATGTAAACGAACGAACAAAATTTGTGTTATGGTCCGTCTTGCAAGGTGCTAATCAGCCACGAGAAGTACTGAGATGTCTTTACCTCCTTTGATATTAATACAAGAAGGTTGAGGATGCAGTCTGAACACTCCAGTCCTAAATAAAGGAAAAATATAATTTATTAAATTAATTAAAGCTCCCGAAATGAAGCAAAGTAGTCCATCAAAAACAAACACAAGTTCCTTAATCTTTTCATTGCTCTGATTAAAACTCCCAATAATTATTTAAATTCAGTTTTATGTGTGGTCCACTGTATCTGTAATATCACTGAAATTATTCTTCTTAAAAGCCACATTCAAGAAGGGCATCCTTGGAAAAGCTGGAGATTTGTCTAGTCTCAGCAGAATAGCATTCATTTTTATGGCCTTATAGAAAATAAACTAGCAATATTTGTCCTATTGGTCTCATTCATGCAGTGCTTTCTCTATACCAGGCAAAGAGAAGCAATGAGATAGATAATAGTTATTACCATATGTGATGGGTGAAAGCTGATACCAACACTCATGAGGCTGCTATACCTCAAAATACTTGAAACTGTGTTTTGATAAAAGACAAAGGAACCACAGGTTCAATTTTGTGATCAAAAGCACAAAAAGAGGCTGACTCTTGATAAGCTTCGTTTGTTAGCTTTGGCATGCATGCATTCAGGCTGACAGAGTTGCCTGTATGGTTAAGCTGGATAAGAAGGTGAGTGACACAAAGAAAATGAGAGGCACAGAGAAAAATAGATGGGAAAATATATGAATTCTTGTCAGTAGGGGGAATCATAAGATCTGAACAAAGGGGCATTTTATATGCTCAACTCCACCAGAAATATATCTTAGGTGCATTCAATAGGCCAAAATGACATCTCCTTGTGCTGGTAATGCTCTGTCTGCCAAAAGAGACTCACCCTCATGGAGTGGAGGGAACATTGCCGTTGCATTATGCACGTATTCATCCAGGGAGTATTTATTCCTTCGGCAGTGCAACATAAACTGCATTGTTAGGAGCTGCCTCCAACAGAGCTGAACCTGACACTTCCAACTGCATAGCTAAGTAGTTTAAGGCCCATAGGAGCCGCAGCTGGGAGTCTCAACTGGGTCACTTCAGTTGTATTCATTTGACTGTCGCTTTTGGAAATATTTCACGTTTGAGTGAACCTGTAACAAATGCCAAGTGGCTGTTAACAGGCCCTCAAATGTGCCCTCGGGGCACATGACCTCCAACACACAGCAGCCTTGGACCACGCTCAGATGAAGGTGATGTCCTGGCCCATTGCCTCACTGTACTGTGCAGTAACCAGGACTTGGAGGACAGGGCAGTAGGAAGGGTTGTTTTTTCGTAGCATAGGGGAGCCCACCTGGCCCTTGCTGTCTATCCTGCATGGGACTTCAGACCACATATCATAACAGACATGGATGGGGCCCAGTACCTGCCCAGTGTGGCTCACCAGCACAGAATTCTGTTTGCTTGGGACCAGGTATATCTTGAATGGGAGGTGACAAAGCTATGGCCCAGAACGCCCAAATCCCTGCACTGTGAAAGGAGCTTCACCAGGGAAATGCAATGAACAAGCTTTTGGGTAAGACCTCTTTAAAAACAGTTTCTGTCTTATCTTGTGAGCACTAAAGAGTCCACGCCCCTCTCCGTTATGAGGGGTTGCTTCAGTATCCTTGACCAAGAATTTTCTTTCTCCTCAGTGTTTGTACACTGGACTGTCAGACTGCTGGTTGCTAGCCATTGGTGATTGTCTTCACTTTTAAAATGTTTCTGTAGCTATCATGTTTTGCAAAGCTTCAACAGCTTCCAAAACTACAAGCTAGACAAAACTATGCAATCTTTATTTTTCTTGCAGGTTACATATATCTTGATTTTCTTTTTTCTGGGACATCTGTTCTATCTCAATAAACATAACTATATTAATTTCAGGAGGGATAATCACTGCACAGAGACAATAAGATCTTTGATTAAGCTAGGAGTTATGAGAAAAATGCGTAGGAAGAGAATCTGATAAACGATGTTGGAGGTATAAGACCTTCATTAAAAACTATCACTGAGTTCCATCCTTCTGTAAGCAGAAGCTGGTTACTGTTTTCTGTAAAGGTTTGTCCGTGATTGTGTGTGCATAACGCTGTTCTCTCTCCTTCTGATTAATGTTGTCTTGTTATGTTGTGCCTTCCCTTCCCTATTGCCCTGACAACCTTCTTTTGCCAGCTATATTAGATAGTAGTATCACCTTGCTTATATTTTCAGCTACAAAGGAACTCATATTCCTAACTCCAAAAGCAGTCAGTTTTAAAAGTCAACAGTGAAAGGGGGATGCAGAATGTATTCCTTTGTAGAAAATTCTAGTATGGATGGTTTCCAACAATGTGGATGGTAGATTTTAAAGCAGTCAGCACTAATTTAGAATGTTTGAAACAGCAGAATATGTCTGGTTAAATCCTTATGCGATATTTAGAAAATCTCTTCTAACAGGTTTTTTATGTTACGTTCAAGTTAGCTTGAATTCCATAATGCTGAAGAACGCAAAATGTAGCCTAATGGAATGGAATGTGTTCCTCTTGTGTGTTTTACTAAAGCTTACTTATGCATTAATAAAAATGTAAAACAAACAATGATTGACTGCATCTATGAAAAATTACTTGTGCCAGAACACATAATGGCTTTTAAAGAATTGTCACTACTTCTGTTGGTTTTGTGTATTTTTCCATTAGCGACTCAATTTGAGTTGAACTCTAATAGTACAGGAGAGCACAACACAATCCTTGCGGAAATTTTTCTGCAAAGCCCTTTTTATATTTCATTATTCTCAGGCTTTGCACTGGGATTCATAGGTTCATAAGTAGATAACAATATGTAGATAACATTCATGCTATTAAACTCTGATGTGATGTTTGTGTAGAAATATGCAAGGAGGAAAAGCATGAACCCCCACCCCCCCGTATAGTAGAAGATTAGAAGTTCTAAATCCAGGATAAAGGAGCAAGTTGTATATATGCAGTGGTCATGGATGACTTCTTAGGTTTGTCTGATGTTTTAGACTGAATCTCCTATATTAGGCTATGTAGATTCAAATGATCCATCAGCAAAAGATACCCAAATTGTGCAAAACATTTGCATATCTCCTGATGATAGTTCTATAAGGAGAGGATTTCATGACATATGGCCCATCTACATGGGGCCAAATGTTGGGAAACACCCCTCTGCCAACACCTCCCTTCTCCCTCGTTGAATGAGGATTACGACTAGGTGGGCAGAGGGCTCCCGGATCAGCATCCTTCTGTTGGGAAACCTCCAGGCTCCCAATGAAAGCCTGGAATCTTGACATAGCCTATGGTTCTATTACGGCTTTACGAGTGTGAGGTATATTGGTAGTAGAGAAGAATAGAAAATGGAGAACAATTTACAGGGTTGATAAAGTGACACTATGCCAGTAGAAACCATGTATGGACAAAATAATTCATTAAGCATTAGTGGAAGCACAGGTACCTGAAGCACTTACTACTTCTCATGAAGCATTGTCAGTTAAGTAGACAGGGCTATAAGCACAACAAGTACTCTCCCCCTCTACCCTCTTCACCCTGAGCACTACTTTGCATAAATCATTTGGGATGTAGAAGGGGCTGAGACATCAATTAGAGGCCACATTTTTAAAGGTTTAATTTCAAAGGGTGTTTGGTGCTCTTGAAAATGTCACCACATGCCCAAGTGCCTCTTTAAGCCTAAATATATTTAAAAACTGGCCCTTAATCCTTATCAGAAGCAAATATACCCACCCTGGGCTTGCATACTGCAGGCAGCTTTGGTCCTTTGTACTCCCCAGCTTTTGGTGGGCAAATTATGGCTGTCTCCCCAGCTGAGATGAAATTTTTTATTGCCTTTCCATGTAATATGTAGGTACAATAAAATCCTTATTTTTCCAAAGAAAGGAATGCTGCCGGTATTTCCAATAATGTACAGGTGATCTAAAATATGGACACCTTTTTGTTTAAAAAAATCAAAGACTTTTGTCTCTCTGTAATTTTAATGCCCAGATGTGTATATTACATCGATAATGAAGTATTATGCCAAGTTAGTTCTTTTCCTACATAATTAATTAAATGTGATTTTTGTTGTGAACCAGTTATCATTTATATGGGTCAGATCAACAGTGTTAAAATTATTTAATTCCCTGAGCTGCTTTGTCTTCCCCCAACAATCAAATGTGAGAGTTAAGCGATCCATCTGGCTCAAAAAGGGACCTCATCAATCAGTCAACTTGTATGACTGCCTTAGCAAAGACTTGCCTTTCCCAACTTCAAATATTACTATTAAGTTATTGTTATAGTACCTGACCCTGATAATTTATAAAGAACACCTTATCCCAATGGTTTAGTATTGAGTGCTGTGCCCTAGCTTTCTTCAGTTTGACATAAGTCAATTACTACCTGAACCACAATATTCAAGGATAACACTCGGCACCCCCTACGATTTTTAATATCTGCACCTAAAACACAAGGCAATGAATAAATTCAGACCTGAGGATTTCCAGTCTCCTAGAAGTGTTTTAAAATGTATTGCTTTACCCACCTTTTTTAAAATCTTCCACTTCTGTCCATCAAGCAGAAGCCAAAGCTAAAACTGATAAGAAATCTAACAACTCTACTCTGTGTGAATGAACACAATTTCTGTTCCCTCTTCCATCTGATAGCATTTCCAGAACAGTAAACTATGTATGGATATTAAAATAGTTTATCCAGCTCACTCCAATTTTTAACTTGTTAGTAATTCGGTGTATGGTATGGGCCCATCCATTTCCCTGCATTTTAAACTAATGCATATGGAACATAGAAATTACCATGTCAGATCAGACTAGATATCCATCTACTTCAGTTTTCAAATGCCAACAGCAGTACTGTTGCAACTTCACACTCATCATAAATAAGGTAATATTTGGGTTGGCTTTTATATTTCACAGGACATGATTCTCGGTATCAAATGTGGGTTTTTGCTGTTATTGTGTTTTTTTTTGTTTTTTTGTTTGTTTGTTTGTTTTTGTTTTCCTTTCCTTATTTTTTTTAAAAAGCCCTTTAGGTTCAAAGGCTAGTGAGTCCCAATATTTTTCAATGGGTCTGAAGCCAAACTGCCATCAGAAAACATTTGCCACTCTATGGTAGGAAACAGGAGCAGAACTGAGGCGAAGTAGGTATAATGGCTATATTTAAGAGAATGTGCAGGAACAGTAATAGAGAGGGTGTAAAAGAAGGTAATGCTCAATATAGAGGTTGAGCTTCTCTAATCTAGAACTGTCTCATCTGGCAACATCTATAATCTGGAATTATTTTAATTAACCAGGTCACCACTATTCATGAGTGCAGCGAACTTATCCGTGTTCCCATAAAGTGTGTTTACAGACACCAGTCCTGGCTTTCAGTGTTTTGTGCTGTTGTTCAGCTGTAATGTATCCTTAAATGTTTTCTGAGAGCCCAGTAAGCAGTGGGAAGTTGCTAATGTGCTAGAAAATATTGACATCCCATCATCTGGCAAATTCCCTCATCCAGTATTGGTCAAGTCCCAAGGATGCTGTACTAGGCTGTGTCTACACTTGGCCAAAATTTTCAAAGGGCCATGCTAATGTCCAAATTGGAGAATACTAATGAGGCACCGAAATGAATAGTCAACACCTCATTAGCATGCTGCTGACTGCGGCACTTCGAAAGTTCCTCATTTCAATTGTGCATGGCTCGTCTACACAGGGCCCGTTTTGAAAGGACCCTGCAAACATCAAAATCCCCTTATTCCTATCAGCAGATAGGAATAAGGGGATTTTGAAGTTTGTGGGGGTCCTTTCAAAAACAGCCCCATGTAGAAGAGCTGCGTGCGTGATTAAAAACATGGCACTTTCGAAGTGCCTCAGCCAGCAGCATGCTAATGAGGCACTGACTATTCATTTCAGCACCTCATTAGTATTCTCCAATTTGGCCATTAGCACGGCCATTTCAAATTTTTTTGTAAGTGTAGACACGGCCCAAAAATCCCTTGCCCATCTACTAATCTGTCAATCAGTAATGAGAGTGAAAATGTGGCAAGCAGCATAAATTACTTAAGTGGACTCTTTCATCTGCATGTAGTTCTGATATATCACCTCTCAGTGAACGTAGAACAGTCAAAATGACTGTAACTATAAAAAATATCATCACAGTAGTAAATACTGGGCAATTACCAGGAGAGATGATCGAAATTTGATTTCTAGCTATCATCTCTGTTTTGTCACATCTCTTGCTGTTTGAGGAACAGTTTGGAAGCAACTTCTAGATATGCAGTAGAATGGGAAACCAAGAAACTTATGTTTGTGTTTCTTTCAAGTACATTCACCCAAAATGGTTGCTTATTTTGCACATTGGAATGAATAATCTATATTTTCCTATAAATAACCCTCTGGGAGGGATAAAACATTCACCCCAAATTCTGTACTTTAGTGCTTGTAGAGGTAAGGTTAAATCCTCTTTTCAGAGAGCAGAGTGGAACTTGTGGCCAAGGCCGGTGTGTATAAGACACATAAGGGAAGTGAGTCTATAAAGGACATGGAGCTAGGGCGGGGGAGAAGAAGTCCCTCTTCTCTATTTTTTTTTCAAATAACCCATGGTTATGCTGCCATTTTCCCCTATATATTTATGACTGAATTGAGAATCTGAATTGCTACCACACATAGCACTGAGCAGTTGTTTTTTGGCCAATACTCTTTGATGAAAAAATGCTGATTTGATCATCTCATGTCTATTTTGCTGAACCATTCATGTTGTGACAAAAAAGTCAAAATAGTTTGATTTTTTTTTTCCAACTGGAAACAGCTTCACTTTGAACACAGCACATACGAGAGCCTTCCTGAGACAAAAAATTAAGCTTCATTACTTACAATATCTAACATACAAACTGCATTCCAACAAGCTTTCTGGGCTTAACCAATATATGTAGTGTTAGCCCCTCTCCCTGGCTGAAATCTAATATTTTAGAAGGAATGAAATCAGACAAGATCCCCTTTAAAGAAGAATCTAGCGATAGTAGCATATGAGTGTGTGAAGTTACAGAGGAAGCCATTGTTCTAAGGACACAAAGTTGCCAAGTGCTGAAAACTGTAGACTGGCCAAGCAAAGTACTTAATATGCTTTGAGTACTGGCAATGTGACTGTTCATATGCTTACAGTTAAACACATTAAGGCTACGTCTACACAGTCAGCTTCTGTTGACAGATGTCATTGTCAGCAGAGTTTCCCTGGCAAAACATCTGCCGACAGAGAGCGTCTACACAGCAGTGCAGCTCTGTTGACACAGAAAGCCCCTTAACCCCGGAAGTGCAGCTCACATGAGCCGTGTCTACACGTGCACGCTACTTCGAAGTAGCGGCACCAACTTCGAAATAGCGCCCGTCACGGCTACACGTGTTGGGCGCTATTTCGATGTTAACATCGACTTTAGGCGGCGAGACGTCGAAGCCGCTAACCCCATGAGGGGATGGGAATAGCGCCCTACTTCGAAGTTGAACATCGAAGTAGGGCACGTGTAGCTGATCCACGTCCCGCAACATCGAAATAGCGGGGTCCGCCATGGCGGCCATCAGCTGAGGGGTTGAGAGACGCTCTCTCTCCAGCCCCTGCGGGGCTCTATGGTCACCGTGTGCAGCAGCCCTTAGCCCAGGGCTTCTGGCTGCTGCTGCTGCAGCTGGGGATCCATGCTGCATGCACAGGGTCTGCAACCAGTTGTCGGCTCTGCGGATCTTGTGTTGTTTAGTGCAACTGTGTCTGGGAGGGGCCCTTTAAGGGAGCGGATTGCTGTTGAGTCCGCCCTGTGACCCTGTCTGCGGCTGTGCCTGGCACCCTTATTTCGATGTGTGCTCCTTTGGTGTGTAGACATTCCCTCGCAGCGCCTATTTCGATGTGGTGCTGCGCAACGTCGATGTTGAACGTCGACGTTGCCAGCCCTGGAGGACGTGCAGATGTTATTCATCAAAATAGACTATTTCGATGTCGCTACATCGAAATAAGCTACTTTGTTGTAGGCTTCACGTGTAGACGTAGCCATGAAGAGCAAGCCCTTCCAGGAGAGCCAGCTCTGTGTGCTCTTAAAGGGTTCCCCCCAACCCCACCCACAGTCATTGTGCGTAGTGAGCCTTGCAGATCTCTGCAGGCACTGCCAAGCCCCTGAAGGGAACCCAGCCTCCGGTGACAGAGCCTGTTCCTGCCACCCCAGCACCTTGTCACAGCAGCCCTTCAGCTCTCCCTGGAGCAAGGGCTAGCTGCTGCTGCTGCTTTTGCCCCTCATCCTCATTGGTGTGTTCCATCACCTCTGGGAGGATAACTACCCTGAGGAGGGCCTGTGGAGGATGTTTCCATTGCCTCGATACCCCAGCAACCCTCCCCATCTTGGGGGCCCCAACGAGTCTGGTGGTACTCCACCAGCTCTGATTGGTGGGATTGTCTGGTGATGGGACAGTGGTGCAACCAGCAGTGGATTCACAGCTTTGAAATGAGGAAGGTGACCATGTTCAAGCTGCGCAACTGGCTCGCCCCTGCCCTGAACAGGCAGGACATGAACATGTGGCCTGCCCTCACCCTTGAGAAGTGGGTGGCCATTGCTTTATGGAAGCTGGCCACTCCTGCTAGTTACTGCTCCATGGGCCACCAATTTGGGGTTGGGAAGTCCACTGTTGGGGCCATACTGATGCAGGTAAGGCACCCTTGGGCTGAACGGCTGGTATAGGGCCCTGGGGGAGGGGTATTCCAGCCATGTTCATGGCCCACCACAAGGCAAGAAGTATGACAGGACATAGGGCATGGGGTCTGGGGGAGCAGGGTCTGGAGGGGGAGCACCAGCTGCCACAGAGATGGAAGTGGCAGGCTCAGTGGGTGAGGTCATCCAGGCCATGCAGGCCTCTAAAATGTCCAGCAGCCAATCCAACTGCTAGCCACTGCTCCGATGCCCGTGACTGGTCTTTGTGCCCTTCATTCTCCCAGTGCATCTGCTCCTCTGTGAGTTCATGCTGGTGCTGGAGGGTGACTGTGTAGGCTCACAGGGTGTCATGAGCATGCCACAGTGGTTTTGGGCTGCTGGCCCTCAGGGGTGCCGGTCATGATTCCGACAATTTTTCCTCCTCCACGGGGCTGTCTGGTTGCACAACAGGGCTGGGCCAGACCTTGAACAGTGCAGCTGTGGGGAGAGAACATAAGAACATAAGAACATAAGAATGGCCATACTGGGTCAGACCAAAGGTCCACCGAGCCCAGCATCCCATCTGCCGACGGTGGCCAATGCCAGGTGCCCCAGAGAAGGAGAACAGAAGACAATGATCAAGTGATTTATCTCCTGCCATCCATCTCCTGCCGTTGTTATGAAGGCTGGGGCACCATACTTTATCCCTGGCTAATAGCCATTTATGGACCTAACCTGCAAAAATTTATCAAGCTCTTTTTTAAACCCTAATAGAGTCCTGGCCTTCACAGCCTCCTCGGGCAAGGAGTTCCACAGGTTGACTGTGCGCTGTGTGAAGAAAAATTTCCTTTTATTAGTTTTGAACCTACTACCCATCAATTTCGTTTGGTGTCCCCTAGTTCTTGTATTATGGGAAAAGGTAAATGCTCAGTCATCTGAAAAGGAATATGATGTAAAGGGTGGTGAGGGAACCAAACATTAATCAAAAGGGCTTAGCCAAAGATAAGAAAGCATCATCCAGCATAACAAGAAGTCCTGTGGCACCTTATAGATTAACAGATATTTTGGAGCACAAGCTTTCATGGGCAAGCACTCGCTTCATCTTTGTCGATGAAAGCTTATGCTCCAAAATATCTGTTAATCTATAAGGTGCCACAGGACTTCTTGTTGTTCTCGAAGATACAGACTAACAGGGCTACCTCTCAGATACTTGTCATCCAGCACAGAAAACCTCAGAAGACCTATACAGTTCAATATATACTGCAACATCAAGGCAAAGTGACTAGAGGTGGTTGGGCAATTTTCCACTAAATCTTTTTTTTTTTTTTGTAAGAAAACATGCATTGAACAATATCAGACCTTTGGCTCTGGAAAAGAGTACTTAAGGAAGCAACGCTCCCACCATTACCCAAAGAGTCAACAGCCTCAGGCTGTTATATTTACCTGTGATGGGGCAACACAAGTTCAGTTCCCTGCTCTAGACCACATAACTGATCCTGGGTCTCCACTACCCCTGGGGATTCAGAGGAGTCTCAGATTTTCCACTGAAAATCTTCAGAATGTTTTGTTTTCATCTGAGTATTGGAAGGGAGAATCATTTCCCAGCCAGCTGTAAAAGTGATTTCATGTTTCAGCAAATAGCTATGTAATAAGAGCTTTAAGAATTGTACAGTACAGGGTACAATGAGCCTTCAATCGATGATTGCAATCTCTAGACTAGAGTAATTTAATTATTTTTATAAAAGCAGTGCCTTGGCTAGAGGTGCCAATCAAATCATAGTACAAATAAGTATTAAAAACAATCCATGCCCTAAAGTGGTTGACAATGACGAGACACAATTGCTGGAAGAATTGTTCGCGAGGGGAGGGAAGAAGGATAAGGTAACAGTAATATGAACATGAGGTTTTTTTGCATTGACTAGATTGGTTCAATCTTCTTTTTCCATCTGTATAGTCATTTTTATCAAAGCAAAAGAATATTATGAAGAAGATTTAAAAAGTATAAAATGGAGAATCTAAAGGCACTTAGACATGACAAGTATTAAACAGAGTAAAATATTATGGCTACCACATACCATTCTACTTGCAATACACTGAAAGCTGTTGTCTTCAATATTTTCAGTAGTTTCACTGGTCTGTGAAGGAAAGATAGAAAGTCTTTCGGAAAATGGCCAAATTGCAATTTTGCATCTGCACAATTTTGCTAAGGCTGTCAATGACTAGGGAGCTTTAAAAGCAGGGCCTTCTCATTTGTTGTTGGATTGCTTCCCAGAAGTTGGCAGGAACTTTAAAAGTAATCAATCACTGTATAATACAACACCTTTCATAAACAATTTCACAAACTACTAAACAGTTAAAAAGAACATATAAGAAACATGTAAAGCAAATGTGAGTAAAATTAATTAATGCAGGAAAAAACAGTGCATTTCAGAGCTGAAGGAAATGGGAGACAAACATTTAGTGAAAGATCTGAAAGTGTTCAGATAAAACCAATTGCAAGCGGGTTCTGGAAAGCATATTCCTTTTGAACAAGAATTGCAATGGAAAATACAGGAAACCCTTGAGACTTTAAGCAGGGTCTGGGAGCAGATAAAAAAAGATGGATTGTCTAAAAATGGAAACCATAATTTGGATTGTGACTAGCCATGCAAGGTAAAATAAGGACATAGCAAATTTTACAATATAAAAAGATTCTTGAATTTGATTCTGTATTTGGCTAAGAACTGTTAAAGTGAATAAAATACAGATAAAAACAAAAGTTACTTTTCAACTAGAATACCTGAAGTGAATTTCATTATGAAATGAATGATCTGTAGATACAATGAATGGAGTTCTGAGAAAGTGATACCACTAAATACCAATAATTAATTAAAGCTTTGTCTACACTACAAAGCTTTTCTACAGAAGAGGCCTTCTGCTGACAAAGCCAGGGAGTATCCCCACTACAAATGCGTTCTGTCTAGAATCTGTAAACAGAACACAACCTTTTCCTGGCAGAGTTATGTCTTGAACGGTTAAGCACAGCACCTCTGTCAACAGAGTCTGTAGATAGAAAAATAGTGTAGATGCTACGGGAGGTGCCTTCTGTTAACAGAGAGGGATTCCAGTTCATCTGGCAGCCCTGTTTGCAGCACTTCCAGTTGGCTCTTCTATTGACAGGAGGCTAGGCAGTCTGGTTTTTCTCTGTTGACAGAGGGTGTTGATGGGAGACCCCCTGTTAGGTGTGGACATATTTGTAGACAGAGGTTCTGTTGGTCAGACTTTGTCAACAGTGACTTCTGTCGACTGAATGTTGTAGTGCAGATCCAGCTGAAGTGTTTTAGTTTGCATTCTGGATGTATGTTCACTTGCAACCTGCCTTATCTTACAAACAAATCATAATAATCAAACATTGATTCATCTGTGAAGGTTCATGCAAGGTTATTTACATCAATGTAAGATGATATTAATTCCATCCCAGGATATGGAGTTACACTATTGCAAAATAAAAATAAGTGAGTAAAGAATCTGATCCCATGGCTTAAAACATATACCTGAAAATATGTTCAGATAGTAACTTCTTTAATGCCTCCTAATGACTGGGCTGGACCTGTCACAACCTGTAGTTTGAAAACCTCCCTGGGCAAGTCTTCAGCTGCTCACCCATCCAGCCAAGTAAAGCAGTCAAAATGGATGAATTCCTTCAAGAGTAGGAAATAGTTTAATCTCTGGGCCAGTGAATCCACTGGGCTCAGAACTACTTTTCAAGTGGGACAGCTGAGACCCGCTCACTTCTCCAGATCTCAATGTGGGCCCTGTAAAACAGTAGCTATTTATTGCGTATGTTGAAAAGCTGCAGGAGTTTTTCCCCAGCTTCTTCCTACTTGGTCCCTTTCCTTTCACTGGTCCAGTAATTCTCAGGTCCTTTTTTTAACAGATCCGGTAAGTAAAGTCTATCAAATTCCTTTGGCCAGAGAAGAGTACCTACCCGTCTCCTCTAGGCTCAGGCAGAGACAGAACTCTTTAGCTCTTGCAACTCCTTTTAATTCGTCCTGTGGGGCTCTGATTGAGTGCTCCTGTAGGCAAGCCTGGAGGGTCCACCTTCATTGCACCTTTCCTGCAGCAGGCGGCAGTAGAACTATGGGGCCTCCAACAGGGGAGCTAGAAGGGCTGGGTGCACCCAATCCCACTCCTCTCTCAAACAAAACAGAAATTCTTCATGTAACACTTCACATAAATTACAGTGAAACCTATATTAAGTGACAACCTCTTCTACTTCATTTCCCTTCCCCTGAAGATAAGACCTAGAGATAACCAGAGTTCTCTACTGGAAAAAACTTATCATTAAGGTTGAACAATGTGGTATTGGAAACCTTGTGGCTGCTTTTTGTGGGTGCTTTAAAACAGAATGTTGGCCCTTTGTACACATTTCACTTTTAATGAAAGACTAATTGAAAAAGCCAAATCCATTATATCACAGGGTTAAATGTAAAAGAGTACTGGTGCAAAATTAGGTACTAAATAATGCCTGTTTACATTTCACTGGTTAGGGAAAAATAAAGTGTTTTATTTAATTACAAGTGCTAAAATGGTAGAATCATAGGATTGAAAGAGACCTAAGGAGGTCATCAAGTCCAGCCCCCTGCTGAAAGTAGGACCAATTCCATCTAAATCATCCCACCTAGGGCCTTGTCAAGCCAGGACTTAAAGACTCTAGGGAAGGAGATTCTACCACATACTTAGGTAACCCACCTAGAGCTTCATTACCCTCCCTAGTAAAATAGCGATTTTTTTCCCTTAAATCCAACCTAGACCTCTGCCACTGCAACTTGAGACCATTGCTCCTTGTTCTGTCATCTGTCACCAGTGAGAACAGCTTCTTTCCATGCTCTTTGGAATCCTCCTTCGGGTAGTTGAAGGCTGCTATCGAATCCCACCTCACTCTTCAGTTCTGTAGAATAAATAAGCCCAATCCCTCAGCCTTTCCTCATAAGTCATGTGCTCCAGCCCCCTAATAATTTTTGTTGCCCTTTACTGGACTTTCCAATGCATCCACATCCTTTCCATAAGGAGGGCTCAGAATTGGATGCAATACTCCAGATATGGCCCCACCAGTGCTGAACAAAGGGGAATAATCACCTCCCTGGATTTGTTGGCAATGCTCCTACTAATGCACCCCAATGTGTTGTTAGACTTTTTGGCTCATATCCAGCTTCTCATCCACTCCCAGGTCTTTTTTGGCAGAACTGCTGCTTAGCCAGTCAGTTCCCAGCCTGTAGCAATACTTAGGAATACTCCATCCTAAGTGTACGACTCCGCACTTGTCCGTGTTGAAAATCATCAGATTTCTCTTGGCCAAATTCTCCAATCTGTCTAGGTTTCTCTGGCCCTATTCCTACCCTCCAGAGTATCAATTTCTTCCTTTAATTTAGAGTCATTGGCATATTTGTAGGGAGTGCAGCCCATCCAAATATCCAGGTTATTAATAAAGATGTGGAAAATCTAGCCCCAGAACCAGCCATTGGGGTACTCCATTTGATAATGTCCTTCAGCCAGACATAGAACTGTAGCTCGATACCAAACGAGCCTATCCAGCCAGCTTTCTATTCACCTTAGTGTATTTATCCAATCCATACTGCATTAACTTGCTGGCAAGAATACTCTTGGAGACCATATCAAAAGCTTTGCTAAAGTATGCTACATCCACTGCCTTCCTCATATCCACAGAGCCAGTTACCTCCTCATAGAAAGCAATCAGGCTGGTCAGGAATGACTTGCCCTTGGTGAATCCATGTTGACTGTTCTTGATATCTATCACAGAATCATAGGGCTGGAAAGGACCTCAGGAGGTCATCTAGTCCAGCCCCCTGCTTCGAGCAGGATCAACCCCCACTAAGTCATCACAGCCAGGACCTTGTCCAGCCAGGACTTAAAAACCTCAAGGGATGGAGAATCTACCACATCTCTAGGCAATGCATTCCAATGCTTCACCACCCTCCTGATGAAGTAGTTTTTCCTAATAGTAGTTTTCCTCTCCCTCTTTATCTTCAGACCATTGCTCCTTGTTCTGTCATCTGACATCACTGAGAACAGTTTCTCATCCTCCTTTTTAGAGCTCCCCTTCAGGAAGTTGAAGGCTGCTATTAAATCACCTCTAAGTCTTCTGTTCTGTAAACTAAACAAGCCCACATCCCTCAGCCTATCTTCATAGATCTTGTGCTCCAACCCCTTAATAATTTTTGTTGCCCTCTGCTGAACCTGCTCCAGCAAATCCACATCCTTTTTATACTGGGGGGGACCAAAACTGGACACAATATTCAAGATGTGGCCAAGCCAGTGCCAAATAGAGGGGAATAACTACTTCTCTAGATCTGCTTGAAATGCTCCTCCTAATGCACCCTAGTATGCTGTTAGCCTTCTTGGCTACAAAGGCACACCGTTTACTCATATCCAGCCTTTCATCCGCCATAACCCCTAGGTCCTTTTCCATCATACTGCTACTGAGCCAGTCGATTCCTAGCCTGTAACAACGCTTGGGATTCATCCGCTCCAGGTGCAGGACTCTACACTTCTCCTTGTTGAACTGCATCAGAGTTCTTTTGGCCCAGTCTCCCAATTTATCCAGGTCACTCTGGATTCTCTCTCTACCCTCCAAAGTATCTACCTCTCCCCACTAGTTTTGTGTCATCCACAAACTTGATGAGGGTGTAATCCAGTCCCTCATCCAGGTCATTAATAAAGATGTTGAACAACACCAGCCCCAGAACTGAGCCTTGTGGCACTCTGCTTGAAACCGGATGCCATCCAGATATTGAGCCGTTGACCACTACCCATTGGGCCCAACCCTCAAGCCAGCTTTCTATCTATCTTATAGTCCAAAGATCCAATCCATATTTCCTTAACTTATGGACAAGAATGTTGTGGGAGACCATATCAAAAGCCTTGCTGAAGCCAAGGTATATCACATCTACTGACTCCCCATGTCCACAGAGTTTGTTACCTCTTCATAGAAGCTAATCAGACTGGTGAGGCAGGACTTGCCCCTGGTGAATCCATGTTGGATACTTTTGATCACTTTCCTCTCTTCCAAGTGCTCCCAAATGGATTCCTTGAGGATTCCCTCCATTATTTTCCCAGGGATTGAGGTAAGGCTGACCAGTCTATAGTTCCCTGGATTGTTCTTCTTTCCTTTTTTTAAAGATGGGCACTATGTTTACCTTTTTCGAGTCATCTGGGATCTCTCCTGATCCTCAAGGGTCTTCAAGGATAATGGCCAAAGGTTCAGCAATGACCTCTGCCAATTCCCTTAGTATCCTGGGGTGCATTAAATCCAGACCCATGGACATGTGAACATCTAGTTTTTCTAGATAGCTCAGAACTTGTTCCTTCCCTACAGGTGGCTGCCTTCCACCTTCCCATACTTCATTGTCTAGGACCATCATGTGGAAGTTCATTTTGCCCGTGAAGACTGAGGCAAAAAAAGCATTGAGTACTTCAGCTTTTCCTGCATCATCTGTCAGCAGGTTACCTCCCTCATCCAGTAACGGCCCCACACCTTCTCTGATAACCCATTTATTGTTAACACGCCTGTAGAAACCCTTCTTGTTACTCTTCACATCCCTTGCCAGCTGCAGTTCCAATTGTGTTTTCGCTTTCCTGATTACTCAGGAAACCTACACTTGTTTTCCAGGAAACCTACAATTGTTAAGTAAGTTCCTGAGGAACTCACAATTGACAGACATATTTTCCGGGAAGCCCACACTTGACAGATGCTGTTACTGGGACAAAGACTCTCTGGTGGTGAGATGAAGAATTGCTGGGGTATTTGCACATGGATATTGCACATCTGAAAGGTGAATTTGTTTGGATTTCATTGAATCGTACATAGCGTAGTAACTATGAGTAAGAGAGGAATGCATCTCAGGGATCTGGGTATAAAAATGATGAAACCCATGGTGCAAGATTGCAACATTGCAGCCTTCCTCCAGGTTGCCGAGGAAATAGTGTCAAGTCTACAGGTTATTGATTCAGACCATAAGAAATAGGGAAAATGTTAGATCCACCCTGAGAGAACAAGAGAGAAAAAATACATCAAAATGTGTGATATGTACATTTTTGTATGTTCAGAACACACGCCATCTATTTGCTCCTTTTGTTCAAAGTTGCAATCCACTTACTGCCATTTTGCTGCATTTGTGCCTCTATATTAATCGTTTTGCTCTCTGTTTTGATTGCATATTCATGGGATTAGTCCTACACTGGCTCCTGAGTAGAGTATCTTCAATGTATTTAAATCGGGGTCATTTAGATCCCAACACAATTCCTGTGCATTGTATTTCTGAATTTGGGAAAGATTTAACATATCCATACTTTAATAGTTCATTAGCTGCATTGAAGTCATTTTTAAATGCATTTTGTTTGCTACTTTTCCTCATCTCTGATATGCTCGTGATCACCAAAACCCTAATATGGAAATAGCTGGGTCATTTTGGGTCCAATATGATAGTTAAAACCAATATTTTCAACATTATATTATTTTTGCACCACTTATGCAAGAGATAAAGGAAATGTACCTGCAGCTAGACTGCCTGCCAGTGCTTCAAAATTAACAACTTTGAAGTTCACATGGCAATGATTATGCTAATGAGGTGCTGCATATGCAGCACAGCACCTCATTGCTATTCACCATTCTGGTTCATTTATACGCCCCCTTCGAAGGAGTGTAGCCATTGCAATACATAAAGTGTAGCCATTGCAATACAAGCTGCAGAATGGGTTAGCTGCAATGCAATATGGTTATAGGAATAATGGGATTTTGAAATGTGCTGGGTCCTTTTATAAAGGACCCTGGGTAGATGAGACTCACTCAATCGAAAGCAGCTCTTTCAAAGTGACATGTCTTCTATTATGCTAATGAGGCACTGCATATTCATTGCAGCACCTCATTAGCATATCCTGAAGTGTGTCATTAGCATCCCCCTTTCAAAAGTGGGGGGCTAGTGTAGACATTGCCTTGAAGTTTTATTTTCAAAAGGAGGAACCCAAGAAATTCCATGTATGTTTTGTGGCTTTATCCAGATGGCTGAAATATTTTGACTATTGAAAAAATCGGAGAGAACAAGAAGTCCTGTGGCATCTTATAGACTAACGATATTTTGGAGCATAAGCTTTCATGGGCAAAGACCCGCATGAGTTTAGCTATTTCATATTTTTTTTTCCAAACGCTGTAGGGTTTCTTTACTGTATTTTCCAACCAGCTGTATTAATTGGATGATTTTGTCTTCAAGGTAAGATTGCAAAACCATCCGAAGTGTGTGGGAACAATTCCTGTGAACACAGGTATTGGCCGCACTGCTGCCTTCATAACGGATTTTATTTGAACAATCACAATATCTCTTCCCTGTCTATCAAGGAGAGTACCATTACGAGGAAGTGTGAGGGAAGAACAAGGCAAAGAAATTATAATTGGTAGGGAAAAAAAGTACATTAGTGAGTCATGTTGAAGAAAGGAGAGGGTAGAAAAATTCAGAGGGGGACGTTATGGGGAAGGGGGAGGTTCAGACTATGGCCAGGAAAGGGATGATTTATCAAATGAACTGGAGCTGACGGGGTTTGTGCCTCTATTATTTTGGTCCCAAGTGTAGAGAGCACTACACAAATATGTAATAAGTGACAGTTCCTGTTCTGGTGAGCTTTGAACTTACAAACTTTGTCACTGTCAAAAAGGTTTTCTCTGTTGATCACAACACCAGCTTCTGTATTTCCTCCCCTCCCCACTTTGCATTTCACAATGTTTTTACTTAAATAAGTTCCATGCCTTGTGCCCTTCTTTTGGCAAAACATCTGCAATTATGGTTGTTTAACTGGTTCAGATACACTTTATTTTATTCACTCAAAACTTTCTCAGAAACTGCTGGGCTCAAACTTTCCATGTTCAGCTTGTTTGTCTGAAAATAAAATAAAACAATATAAAATAAAAAAATGAAAATGGTTTTTGAATTATGCAACACTGAATAAAATGCACTTTTCATGTGATTCCTGCTACACTTTCCCCTGCTCCCCACACAGGATCAGAAGAGTCAGACAATTGTACTTTGTAAATGGGCATGTGTCTTATTTTTTAAATTAATGAGTTGGTCCGAGGTTCAGTTTGAAGTGGGTGTATAATAAAATAAATAAAAATCTGAGCATACTAAGATGGTAGTGGTGGGGAGGGGTGTTTGTTTTTAATTTCATAGCTCAGAGAAACCTCATCCCCTTCTAATCACAATGCAGGCTCTCACAACTCTCATATCCACTGGATCTGTAGAGGACAGTTTACAGGACAGAGATATAAATGTTTCATTAATATATACACATAAAACCAAAATCCTCCAGAAACAAAAAGAACACAAAAGCTAGCATCAAGGATTAAAAAATCATAAACATGAAGAAAGACTGGATCTCGGTTATAGTAAACCCTCAAAATAGGTACAATCAAGTTGCGTGTGTCTCGGGTTAACGCGACTGCTGCCCCTGACAGGAGTGGTTTGCCAGTCTCCAGAGTGGAGAGGAGCTGGGAACCAGGCAGCAGCCTGCCTCCTATCTCCCTTCCATGTGCAGAGCTGGGAAACTGAGCAGGGCAGCAGCCCCTGTTGGTTTCCTGGCTCCAAGGAGCAGAGGGGAGCTGAGAGCCAGCTCCCTCCACTGGCTGGGGCTAGAACACTGAACAAGGATGCTTCCCTGCTCAGTTTCCCCTCTCTGCAGGCGGAAGAGAGCTGGGAGCCAGACTGCTGCCTGATTCCCAGATCCCTGCTACTTACGGGACCTGGGAAACTGATCAGTTTCCTAGGTCCCTCAAGTGGCAAGCAGTGGGGAGATGGAAACCAGATTGTTCCCTGGTTCCTGTCTCTCTGCCACTCTGGGAGCCAGGAAACAGACCAGTTTTGTGAGGGTGGTCAGTTTCCCAGCTCCTGCAAGCCCAGGGAAGCCTGGAATCAGGCTGCAGCCTGGTTCCTGTCTCCCCTCAACTTGCACAAAAATTCAAGTTCCATGGGGACAGCAGAAACGCAACCCCCAGATAACTCAAGTGTTTAGTGTATTTAAGATGTCCCCACAGATTTTGCTATGGAAGTTTCTTCAGCATTAAAATTAAATAAATAAAAGTATTTTTCAATTGACAGCTGCAGTGTATGTATCAGACCAATGGTCCATATCACTGCTTAACCCATCTTGGACAGTTGCCAGTACCAGCTGCTACAGAAAAACTTGAAAGAAATCCTTTTGCTTTTAGTATTCTGAGAAATGATGAATAAATACTGCTCAATCTATGTCATCTATGCATTCATTATTTTGTGTTTCTCTATCACATCCCCTCTTGTTTATCAATCACCCTTGTCCCAATTTCCCTTTATATGGAACTTCTTAACATTTCAGTCACATTGGCATTTGTGTTTAAATTATCCTTTGTTTGAGCATATAGTTATTGCATAAAGGATTGAGAAACAACTCAAATGTATGCTCAAAATGCAGACAGATGAACAGACAGATGCTACCTAAAAAGCCCTTCATTCGCTGCCTGCCTTGTAAAGAGTCAACTAAGAATTCCCAGCTGGCTGTTTGTAAACAGCAAATCACTTCACAATCACATTCCTTCCATAAGGAGTCCAAGACTTCCATCATTTGATCCATATGCGTATTCTACTTTTCCCACAGGTTTAGCAAAATGTCTATTTTTTTGTGATCCTACAGCCTCCTGGCTCTTCGTTAACAAGTTTTGGTTTGTCGTACATTTTTCAAGAAATAAGAATCCACTGTCTTACCAAATACTTGAAAATGCCCTCCTTGTATTTTTGATTACCGTCTAAAATAACTGTAGTCTGTCCCACAGGAAAATCAATGCAAAAAGATTGGAAGATTTGTTTAGGCAATGGACCTGTGGTTCTCAACACGATTCCTTCCAACTGGAATGTAATGTAGCACAACGTGAACATCTCATCTCCAACTCACCAGCACTATGGATCACGCCCAAATATTGCATTTTTCCATAACACACAGTTCATTGGTCTGGCAACTTTTTATCTGACTGTTCTTTTGGTTTTTTTTTCTTGCTTGCTTTTAGCTAGTGGTGTCTTAGAGCTATTTTTTTAAAATTAAGTGAAAAATGAAATTCTGATTCCTATTGTGGTTGGGAATAGTCCCCAGTCACACGCAACTGTAAGGCAACATTTTCACCATTCACCACACAACTCAAAGCAATCCTATCTGCAACTAGAGTTTTTAGACTATTTAACAGCAAAGGCAAGATTTCTGAATGCCAGCTCTTCTGCTCCAGTGCCTGTGTTCTCTCCTTCACTACCGCCTGCTATGCTTCACTTTTGGACCTTTCATGAAAAGAGGCAACTCCCTAAGTTGCGGGAGTTTAACAGTATGTGTGAAGATCTCTCACACAAAGAGTGGTGTGTTTATGCAGTATCAACTATCTGCAATTATTTATTATTCTGTCACTGATGATTTGGAGTCAGAAATGATGTCGTGCTGCAATCTAGACTTTAGAGAAAGAGGGACTGCCAGCACAGTGAAGAGCTGTTATGCAAGATCAGTTGCTCAAGAAAAGATGCTTTCAGCCTGGAAAGTGTCTTGTACCTGTCATCTGGGATTATCATCATACTAAAGACATTATTTCCTGTGAGGTAGTTATCTATTGTTCTCCACCATTCAAGATGGCTTATTTCTCAGACATTTTACCCCAGCTGTCACTTTTGTCAACCCAAGAATGGGGAGCCAGGCCCAGAGATATTTAGCTGAAAGTGTATTAATTTGATGTACATGAAGGAAGTTGTGAAAAGCAGATAGAATGGTAATGTGATTGTGGATCAGAGCACGATAACTTATTGATTTCCTCTCCCCACCCCAATCTTTCATGGCAGGCTCTCTTACCTGTCCCCAATATCAACAAAGAATCTTCTTGTCTTTCTCACTAATCATTCATGACATCAAGGTGGCAAACTTGCATATGCAAATCTCTTCTGATGCCTTCCAGGGTGGACTGAGAGAGAAAATATAGAGCTGATAGCGATGAACATATCCATCTCTAGCAAACTTTCCTGACAGCTTGTACACTCAGACTTCCATACCTTCGGCAGGTGCTTGGCAGCCTATTGGAACACTGTGGGGTTACAGGATCCGGGCTGCCTGAGATTCTGGGGTTGAGTTTCTGGTAGGCTGACAAGGAGGTTGTCTCCATGGGAATAAGCCAAAATAATTATTTCTGTTATTCTGAAAGCAGGATGAAAGGTTTTTTAGTTCAGTATTCATTTACTTATTTATTTTCAGGAAGGAAAGACTGTTTTCTAGCTGCTTCTGGAACTAAAGGTTCCAGTGTAGAGCTAAGAATTAAAAGATTCAGATTTATAGGTATGATACTGACTTGGTGCATGACTGTGGTGGAACTAACCCCACAAGTTCCCCATTTGCCCAGTGAGGATTGGGTTAACCCTCAGCTGGACCTCTCATCCCTTCTTGTATCCCACTCTTTGCTACAGCCCAGTGAAAGTGAATAGAGTGAGGGTGAGAAAGAGCAAGTGACAGAGGGAAGGGGATTGGAGGAAGTGAGCAGAGACTCAGAGAGGGCATGGGGAGGGTTCTCAGGGCACGGCAAGGCTGTTTGGTTTTGTGCAATTAGAAAGTTAGCGTCCCCATGAAAAGATGGGCAACCTAGACAGGGGTCATTTAGCATAGCTTGGAAAACAACAAGAGAGTAAGATCCTAACTTGAGGTCCTAAGTATTCATATCTCACTGATATCCCCAAAACTCATTCAGTTGTGTTTGTAGTTTGACATAGGTTTTGATAGGGGCCTCCTAATAGAGATGAAGTGCCCCATTTCAGTGTTACTATTTAACCATTGTCTTGTGCATCCTTGTATTAAAGAAGTTCTGATATGCCCCATGAGGTCAAATTAATTCAGATCAATGCATGGTTTTCAAACCTTGCAAATTATGTATGTGATATATTTGTAAATCAAATGCTAATTTAATCATGGAACAAAAATGTAAAAATTGCAGAAGTTGTTGCTGCATCTACCTACTCATTATAAGCTCTTTCAAGAGTGACATTACTCTCATCAAGTAGGTCTCTCAATTACTTATGTCCTTAAAGACAAATAGCTGACTAATAGAAATAAAAGGAACTGCTTGCCTTTCAAGTATGTGTAATACTGTTGAGAGGTGTCATGCAACATCACTGTGAGCCAGGTATACAGCTGATGTAAATAGATATAAGAAATATTGAATCAGTGAGGCAATAGTCCAGCTGAGGATCCAGCTCTCTGATTTTATCAATCTTCTTCTAAAGCAGTAGGCACTGTGAGTCACATATTATTGGAGAGACTTTTTTTTTTTTACCAAAACACCATCCCAATATTGCAAAGGCAGATTGTTGTAGAAGCAGTGGTGATCTGTATGTATAAAAGCCAGTTACACCTTCCCCTCACCACTCCCACCAGAATGTTTGTAGGATGAGTCAGGCAGAGCAGAAGAGCTCCCAGGTAGACAAGGCATCTGGGACACTGATCATGCAGCAATCACCTGCCCAGTGCATGGACAGTGGGGTTTGATCAACGAGACACATCCAAATCCTCTCCAGCCACAGACTAAGAGGAGCAGGTGCTTGAAAGGTGAAAGAGACATGCTCGAAAGTGTGCTCACAAGATTGCAGCTCCCAGGAAGACCCTTCACCTGGCCACTAGTCTGCCACGTCACACTCCATCATGTCTCGGGAAGGCTTACCTCCATTGCACCATGCACCACTGCTCTGAGGGAAAATGACCTTGAAGAATTTTGACATCTCCAGTGCTGTGCCTGTCCTGAGAGTGTGAGTATGCAAGTGTGAGTGTGACCTATTTCCCCTCCCTTTTTGAGCTCAGTTACCAGTATAATAAACACGCTGCTTTCTGTCAAACCCTTAGTCCTCCTTAAGCATAGTAGCTGCTGAATTTCAGGTAACACAGAATGGCTAATGTGTCAAATCTTCCACCTTCAAGTAGACCTATATTGTGCGGATTACAGCAGCAAATTGAAAAAAGTATTTCCCTGAGCTTTATAAAAGGTTCCTGTGTAAAATTTTTGACAACTCAACTTTCAGGCCATCTTCAGTGGAGAGTTTGCAAGCTTGAGCCAGTTTCTGTAGTTACATTCCACAATATCTCATGGTTTGCGGGATTGCATGGTATTCAATACACTAGCAGGTGAAAATCAGAAGTTCTGACTAATTTTTCCTTCACTTGAAAGCAAAACCTAAAGAGAAACTTGGGAGGTGACTGTTAAAATTCCAAAACATGTTCACCAAATGGCATGTACCATGAAGCAGACAAGCTTTGCGAAGGTCGAGTATTTTGCACAATTGGTCTATGTCTATCATTCTCTCAAACTCACAGGCTACCTCTACACTAGAGAGTTCTGTCAACAAAGCAGGCATTCTGCCAACAAAACTCATGGAGCATCCACACTACAAATGCATTCTGTCAACAATAAATCAACAGAATGAGTCAATTCTGTTGACAGCATTCTGCGTTCCCCCAGGAGGCAGAACACCTCTCTTGACAGAATGTCTCAACAGAAAGCCAGTGTGGATGTTCCAGAGAGCCTTCTGTTGACAGAAATGTCCTCCATGGTGCTGGCCAGCTGCCCCGTCCATAGGAATCACAGCTCTATGCTACCTGCCTCCGGCCATTCTTAAAGTTGCAGGGAGCCCTGGAAACCCTGTGGCAGAAAGCTGAGAGCAAGGAAGCAGCCCAGTAGCACTCTGTTCACACCTCGCTCCAGAGTCAGTCCCTCCTTTCTTCCAAGTTATGGTGAATAAGCCAGAGTGCCAGCCAGTGAGCTAGCCAGCATGCGATCCCCCTGGGGTCCTCTAGGAAGCCACTGGAGAGGTCCTAGGAGCCTCCCCAGGACACAAAATGCCAGGACCCATCCTGGACCAGGCCCAAGGTCAAGGACCTCCTCACCCTCTGGGCCAATGAGGAGACACTGTTGGACCCCTCCACAAAGAGGCACAATGCTCCTACATACACCCAGCTGGCCACTGCCCTGGCAGCATGGGGCCATCCCACCTGCACTATGGAGAAAGTGAGTGCAAAAGTGAAGGAGCTGCACCAGGGGTATGCCCAGGCCTGGGATGCTGGCTGGAAGTCAGGGGCATGACACGTCACCTGCCCCTTTTACTTGGAGCCTCACTACCTCCTGAGGGGCTAAGACACCTTCCCTTTGCCCACACCTATGGGCAGCCCCCCCAGAGCAACCAGAACCAGAACCAGAGGAGGAGGAAGAGCAGCACTCTGTGGCCCAACTGGAGCTGGAGGCAGACACAGGGTCCAAGGCCAGCAAGAGCACCTTGGTGATTGCCCTGGACTCAGGAACCTTGAGCCAGGCCACCACCAGCCCATCCCTGGACCTGTTTAGGGGACTATCCTCTAGGTACCCCATGTATCACACACCCCAAGGCGTGGGAGGCGGGTATAGACAGGGCATGCTGCAAGGCTTGCCAGGCCAGCTCAGGCAGAATCTCGTGCTGTGGTCCTGGCACATGGAATTATGTGCAAGGAAGCATGTCTCACCCAGACCCAGCTGGCAGCCCCTGAGCACAGGTGCCAGCCCACTGCCATCCTCACAGGACGATGGATGAGCCCCAGACCCTGGCAGGAGAGGGGGCCTGCCAGCCCCTGCCATGGCTGGTGCAGGCCAGCCACACAGGCTGTGGGTCCCAGCACATGGGCATGCCCATTGGTAAGATTAAGCACCCACTCCCCCCCACAGTGTTGCAACCTGCAAGCATGTGTGGGGGCCCTAAGGAGGGTCAGGCTGCACTCGGCACACCAGCCACACATGAAGGGACTCCTCTTTGGCCAGACATCCCTCTCTTGGCCACTAACCCATCAAGTGCAGGGGCAGCAATGGTCAGCCCAGTCCTCAAGGCTCTGTGGAGTGCTTTGGCCCAAGGGTTGTGGGCTGCTGATCATGGTGGGTGTGGGGAAGGGCCTTAGGGGCCATGTTGATTGTATGACTCACAGTCTCTCTTCCTTGTCTTCCTTACAGCTCTACCATCTGAGGGGTGAACCAGCCCAATTTCCCTACTAGGATCAGCCAGCCCCCACACCAACACCAGAGAAAGGCAGCCCAAGACCAGCACCAGGGCACGCTGGAACCCCATCTCCACAAGGCTGGGCCTGCAGCCAGAGGGACTGTCACTGGGGTAATGATAACTTCCAAAAGGCCCACACTTCTGCCCCGGGAATCAGGGGGTGGCCATGGCCATCACCCAGTGCTCCAGGTCCTCCACACCTTGGGGGATGGCCAGCAGGGACAGAAAGGACAGGAATAGCAGGGGCGGGGTGGGGGGAGGAATGGGGGAAGTAATGTGGGGGGGAGCAGGGGTGGGGGAGGCAACAGCTGTGTCAGCTGCAGGTGGCTGAGCTAACAGGTCCTGCGAGACACTTGTGGCAGCCTCCAAGCAGGGGATAAGTTGGTCACAGGCCTGCATCCACCACACCCAGTACCATGCTCTCCACTCCCAGATGTCCCACCGCTGACGCTCCAGGAGGTCAGTGAGCCTCCCCACTGCCACGGCCACCCCCTGCTCCCCAGGTCCCCCAGCCCCCCGCCAAGCCCAACCCAACTGCAGCCTCACAGCTTCAGTACTTCCCCATATTCCTGGTCCCAACCCAGCCCCAATGGGGACCCCAAACTGATGAACCTGGGGTCATGGACCCCCACACACGTCCTGGACTGATGTCACCCCAAACCCTGTCCAAAGCCCCCAATCCAAGTTCAGATGCCTCCTACCTCTATCCCAAGCCCCTCTCACTGTATATGGTTACCTCTTATTACACACTGTAAAGAGTATTTTTCATGTTTGTTTTAAACACATTTTTCTATGTTGAAGTAAAAAGTTATTTGTTCACCATCTCCACATCCCTCTTTATTGGGCAGGGGTATGAAGGTCTGGGGGTGAAGGGAGGGGTCAAGGTGGGAATGGAAAAGGGCTGGAGGCCTGAGGTGCCTGCTGGGGTTGCCCTATCAAGGGCCATTGGGGCCGCAAGTGAAGCTCTCCCTTAGGGCCTTGCTGATCCACACCCCACCCAGATGGACTAGGTATAAAGGAGCTGTACCCAGCTGCTTGTAGCCATGGTCATTGCCCAACCCCCATCTGGGAGCAAAGGCTCCCTCTTCCCCTTGACAAGGTTTTGCAGGGTACAACATGCCACCACATCTTGGGGAACATTGTCCTCCCCTATGTCCAGGTGAGTGAGGAGGCAACTTGTGTGCCTTGAGGCAGCCAAAGGCGCTATTGGCACCTGCAGCCATGCCCCATTGAATCAGGTATTAAAGAGTTCCTGGCTTGCGTCCAGCTCCTGGTGTAGGGCTTCATAAGCCAGGTAATGAGGGGATAGGCGGTGTCCCCAATAATGCAAAGTGGCATGTGCACATCCCTAACCACCAGCTCCCAGTGGGAGATGAAGGTGCCCTCCTCCATCTTTAGCATAGTCTGTAGCTGCGGAACACTCGTGCATCATGTGCTTGTCCCAACCATCCCATATATGTGTTGATGAACTGTCCCTGGTGGTTAAGCAGGGCCTGCATCACGACACAGTAAAATCCCTTGTGGTTGATGAACCTGGCTACACTGTGGTCCGGGGCATGAATGGGATGTGTGTCCCATCGATTGCCCTGAAGCAGCTGGGGAATCCCAAGGCAGCAAATCCAGCCATGACTGAGTCCATGTCTGCCAGATGGATGACCCTCCACAGCAGGAGCGTGTTAATGGCTATCACAACCTGCAAGGGGAGGAGACCAAACACACACTTCAGGGACTGAGGGAGGAGGTCCAAAGCCCTGAGGGGCACCCTGTCCCCTCCCCTATTCTCCCTCCTAAGCTTTCCAGAAGCCCCTTCCCTGACAGATCTTCCCCAGCAGCTGGGATGTATGAGGGTGGAATGGCATGGTCCCCTGGGGCTGGGGCTTCTCCCGCCCACCCCACCCCTTGCACCCCTGATCCCACTCCTCAAGGGTCCCCCATGGGAGGGACACCCCTCTGCACCCCATACAGGGTCTGCAGCCCAAGAGCACCTTACCTGCATGAGGATAGCCCCAACAGTGGACTTCCCCATGCCGAACTGGTTCCCAGTGGACTAGTAGCTGTTAAGGGTATCGAGCTTCCAGAAGATGATGGTGACCCACTTTTCCAGGCAAATGGCAGGTCACAGAAGGTGTTCTGTCTGCACAGGGTAGGGGTAAACCAGGCACAGAGCTCCAGGAAGGCATCCTGCATTCAGAAGTTTTGGAGCCACTGATGGTCATCTCACTGCCCCATGACCAGCTGGTCCCACTAGTTGGAACTGGTGCTGTATCTCCAGACCCACCTGGTCAACCGAGGGAGTCAGTGCAGATGGGCCCATGTGGTAGCCATGCCGTGCTCCTCAGAGCTGGTGCCAGCTCCTTCCCCTCGCAGAGGAAGAGGAGGACAGCCACAATGAGTGTGGGGCCAATGCAAGCCCAGGAGCTTCTCTGTCATCATGGCTAACTGGAGAGTCGTAAGTCTCTCTCAATAACTGTGTTAGCCCTGCTGTAGTATCTGTGCTGTCCCTCAAGGAGGTAGGCAAGCCTCAGCATGGGCAGGGAACAGGTGTCAGGGGCGGGGTCCCCTTAAAGGCACACCTGGCCAGGGCTCCTAGCAGGGCTTGCCAGCCTTGCAACCCTGTCTAGCAGTGTTCCAGGGACCGTTCTGTCATGAGAGCTGATGAGCAGTCTGGCCATTCTCTGTCAACAGAGAGAGCCACTTTTTTGCTGTGGCTGCAATCTGTTGACAGGGTTTTATTTTGGAAGATTTCTTCCAAAACTTCTGTGGACAGATTGCTGTAGTGTAGATGCAGACATAGAAGGTAGCCTGCAGCCCCAATGTAGGCCCAGCAGGAATGGTGCAAATCACATAGGTAGGGTGCATAGCAGTTTGAGCTACAATACTCAGATCTATCTGTCTATCTATCTATCTACATACACATAACAAAGCAGCACTTTCAAAATGCAGTGCCTCATTAGCATCTGATGAAATCCCTCATTTCCATGCCCATTCTGAAAGGAGGGGCAAGTGTAGATGCAGACACGGTGTCTGAAACTACTTAAAATAATAATGAGGGACACAGCAGTTACTCCTAAGTACTGGAATGTCTATTTTGTGTAGCCACTTTTTCTGTTCCTCACCTTCATTCAAAAGAAAACTATATGTAGTAGGAGAAAGCTGGTTTTTGACATAAGAAACAGAAAAACAAAGGTTTCACAAGTGTTCTTTTTTATTTTTTCATATTTTCAAGAGTCTCGGAATGCACATGGTTCCAACTAAATAGGCTTCAGGTCATAGATTTAACCTGGAAAGTAATTACATTGACTGAAGCCATAATTCATGGATTGTGTACCTGAAATGAAGTGTGCACTTACATAACTTTGAAGATAAAGGTAGCTATTCCTACTAAAAATCAAGACAGAAGAAGATATATTCATAATAGAATTTAAATATTCTAAAATTCCAGAACATTAAGGATGCAGAAACTGACAACTCAAGTCTGCTGGTATTGACTGATCTAGAGATTTGAAGCATTTCTGAATACCTTTTGGATTAAGAGATAAGGCACAAAAATAACAGATAAATGCCCTAATATATTCTATGAGTGATACTGATCTCCTATGTGTCATACCTAACTGCTGGGTGGATAGTAAATATTCCAAAATGAAAGATGTTTTTAATGTCCATCGAATGGGCAGACAAAATATTACATAAGAAAGGGCCAAATGTCATAGAAGATGCCACGTACAAAGGGAAATAGCTTAGATTTTTACTGCACTTTTAATCTAAAATCAGTGAAAACCTAAAATTAAAAACTGATGTTGGGGGAGCAGTCATTGCAATTCAGAAAAAAAAATTTAGAAAATAAAGAGATTGCATCAATCCTATGATGAAACTGACTAGGCTTCTATTTGACTTCAGAAATTACACTGGGTATTTTTAGACATTTTCCAGGAAAGCTGGAGATATGTAATATAAAATTTAACAATTCCCACAGTTGGGTTGCCAGAAATACAAAGTCTACATCAAGTACAGAGACTGGAATCCAAAAGCAAACTGTACCAGAGAGGTAATCCACGTACCTTCACAGGTCTAGGAAAGCTCTCATGGGCTAGCTCTACACTATCCCCTTCCCTTCGAAAGGGGGATGCTAATGAGACACTTCAGGATATGCTAATGAGGTGCTGCAATCAATATGCTGTGCCTCTTTACCATAATGGCAGCTGCTGTACTTCGAAAGTGCCGCTTTCGATCATGTGTGGCTTTTCTACATGGGGTCCTTTTCAAAAGGACTCCACACACTTCAAAATCCCCTTATTCCTATAACCAAATAGGAACAAGGGGATTTTGAAGTTTGTGGGGTCCTTTCGAAGAGGACCCCATGTGAATGAGCCACACGTGATCGAAAGCAGCACATTCGCAATGCTGCAGCTGCCGTTATGCTAATGAGGCACTGCTTATTCATTGCAGTTCCTCATTAGCATATCCTGAAGTGTCTCATTAGCATCCCCCTTTCGAAAGGGGGGGGGTAGTGTAAACATAGCCATAACGTCCAAAATTAAACTAAGTCATCAGTGACTCCCTCTTTTCTAATGCCCTTCCCCACCTGACAACACATTCCTGTATTCTTGTTAAGGATAGTTAAAAAAAAATAGAGAACAAAAGATACGGGGGTCATTTTCCACACAAAAGAACCCACTGACTGTCCAAAGATGAAATCCTTGTTTATTCAGACCTTACACAGAGTTTAATAAAGCATGCACACAGAAAGATGTGCTTTCTGCAATTCACCAGATGTTAGCTGAGCTATGAGAGACCATATGGCTCTCAACCTTGGGTGCTGCAGCAGACTTTTGGCAAATCCCCCTTGCTAAAACATCTATAATTTAACTATATTTGTCACCCTGTTTGGAAGATACTATTTCAGTTATCTTCTATTCATCTTATCTTCGGTACCAGATCAATTTCAAAAGCCAGTCTTTCAAAATGTGTCAGATTTGTCTGGCATCCTTTCCCACACAGATGATGTGTTGGCTTATGACAGAAAATGAATGTGATGAGCAACGACAGATAATTTTTATATGGTTCCAACAGGCCAACCTCATTCTGAATGAGAAATGTTAATTCAGAAAAGAGTAAATATAACTTGAAGGACATATAATTAGCAAATATGGAATTCAGACAAATTCAGAGAAACTAAAGCATTACTCACCTTAACCAAACTGCAAGATGTGTCTACTGTAAAAGTAATTTTGGGAGATTCTTACCAAATTCAAGTAATCTAATACAACCATAAAGAGATATTTTCAATGTGCACAACAAACGGATCAGAGAGAGCATAGGGAAAAAAATCTCCACCTGTTTTGGCACAACACTTGGTAAAACTTCCAACAACAGTACCAGTGGACACATCTTCATGTTGTCTGCAAGCAGTGCTCACACAAAAGCAACAAAAAGTAGACCCAGAGACTCATTGCATTCATATTAATTATTCTCATAGAAACTGAGTAGAAGTAAGCTTCAATGAAAAAGGAATCTAGCAATCACTTGTACCTATTCAGCTTAATTTTTTACACACACACAGACCACAAACCCTTAGCAGTATTATTGGGTCCAAAACCACAGAATGCCCTTCGACTTCAGATTCAAAGATTTCAGCTAATGGTGATGGATGTTTCTTTCATCATTGAACACATACTGGCAGGACTATCTGCTGGCAGGACTACAGTGATCTTTATATGGTCAATAACTGTTTCTGAAAGGACATTGCATTAATTTTCCTATGGTACTTCAGAAGAGATGTTTTCCAAAATCTTTGATGGACACTATATAAACAAGAGCAGGATATAAGCACAGCAATCTGTACACTGGTCTAGTCTGAATAGGCAAATTCAGAATTTGAAATAATATTCTCAAGAATGTAACAAGGGGAAAAATGCAAGAACCGTTACTCTCTACCTGACAGACTTTAGAATATAAGCATATAAAACCGGTCATGCTAAATCATACCAATAGTTAATCTAATCCCGTATCCTTTCTTCTGAGTGTGGGCAATATCAGGGGCTTCAGAGGAAATGAATGGAAGAGGCAGTCATCAAGTAATCCATTCTTTTTCATTCACTTACAGTCTTCAGCAAATGGAGGGTAGGGACACTCATAGCATGGTGTGTCATCCTTGACCGTCTGCCAAATATCTATTGATGGACTTCCTCCATAAACTTATCTAATTCTTGGGGAAACCTGTTAGAGTTTCAGCCTTCACAATGTTCTTTCTTTAATGAATTTCACAGGTTGACTTTATACTGTGTGAAGAAATACTGTGTGAAGAAATACTTCCTTTTCTTTGAAAACTACAGCCTATTAAATTCATTGGCTGACCCCTAGTTCTTCTGTTATGTGAAGGAATACATAGCCTTCCCTTAACCACTTTCTCCATGCTAGTCAAGATTTTATAGACCTCTACCATGATCCTCCTCAGTTCTCTATTTTCCAAGTTGAAAATTCCCAGTGTTTTTAAACCTTCTGCCTGCAGAAGATGTTCCAGAGCCTAAACATTTTTGTTGTCATTCTCTGTACCTTTTCCAATTCCAATATATCTTTTTTAAAGATGGGGCAACTAGGTCATCATCATCATCATTGTCCTTTATGTCTACTGGTGTGTAGGGTAGCAACAAAGGCCCTCCACTTCTGTCCGTCACTGGCCAGCCTCTCAGTCGTGCCCCAAGTGTGATTCATCCTCTTCATTTCTACTTCAGCGGTCTGCAGCCATGTTGTCTTGAATCATCTTCATTTCTGCTTCCCTTCAGGGGTCCAGTGCACAGCAGTCTTTGTGATGGAAATTCCATCTTTCCTGAGCACATGCCCAGTCCACCTCCAGCGTTTTTTCATAATGATGGTGGTCATGTCATCTTCCTTGCACCATGCAAGCAGGTCCTGATTTGAAATTATTCTTTGCCAAAAATACGGAGGATCCTCTGAAGGCTTCTGGTGTGAAAGGTTGACAATTTCTGGAGGTTGTACTCTGTCATCCATCAGCATTCTCATCCATATAATAATGCTGATAAAGCACAGTTCTGATAGAACTTTGGTTCTGTGTGAGTGCTGTACTATGATGACTTTCATAGGGCATTCAGATTCATACAGACATATCTGACTTTACTGACTTTGCTCTGGATATCACTTCTAATGCCTCTGTCTACTCTGATCATACTATCAAAGTACTTAAAGCTCTCGGTAGGTAGGCCATGGCCATCAATCTTGACTGATGCTGGTGCCTCAACGTTTAGGGTCATCACTTCTGTCTTCTTCTAGCTAACTCTTAGTTCAATCTGTTTTCCGAAGGTCCAGTGTCAATTTGTCTTCTCTTGCATATGATGATGCATATGGGAGAGCAGCACAAGGTCATCAGCAAAATCAAGGTCCTCTAGCGTGGAGAAGACAGTTCATGTAATGCCTCTTAGCTCTTCTGTTGTACACCACATAATCCAGCCTATCACTAAATTAAAGAGCCTTGGAGACATGATTCATCCTTGCCTTACTCCAGTCCTAACTTCAAAGTGCAAATTGTTATTTCCCGTGCTGCATGTAAAATTGTTATAAAAACTCTTGATGAGCTGTACTACTTGGTATGGTATTCCACATGCTCTCAGAATACACCAAAGACTATTTATATGAATGCTGTTGAAGGCTTCTTTCAAAATGAATAAAGTTTGATGAACAATGGCCTCTGCTATTCAATATATTGCTCAGTGATGTTCATCAGTACAAAAATTTGACCTACACACCCACTTCCTTTGTAAAAGCCAGCTTATTCTTTCCTTAGTGATTTGTCAACAGCATCTGAGATCTGCTGAATAATGATCTTAGTGAGGATCTTGCTTTGCACTGAATGAGAGTGACTCTGTGCCACTTGTCACAGTCACTGAGTGCTCCTTTCTGGGGTATCATAATAATAATAATAACATTAGTCCATTGCTCTGGCACCTGCTTCCCTTCCCATATTGCTGTAAAGAGTGGTTGAGGAATAGTGGCTCAAAGTCTGGGTCTGCCTTGAACAATTCAGCATTGAGGTTTTTGTGTACTGTAGCTTCACCATTCCTTAAGGATCTTATCACCATGCTAATTTCATCCATTTATGGTAGAGCAGGATTTATGTCAAGGTCTGTTTCCACTTCTAGAATATCAGTTTCTTCTTCTTGTGGTGGCCTATTTAGAACTTCCTGAAAGCATTCTGCCTAATGAGCCTCTTGTTCTCTGTCTGTTGTAAGTACGTTTCCTTGTTTATGCTTGACAGGGGCAATTGTACTCACATGATACTTACTGCAAACAAACTTGGTGATTTTAAAAATCTTTCCTTGCTCTCTTTGTGTAGCTGCTTCTTCAAGTTGTGCTGCTAGTTCTTGTATATGAGCTCTTTTATCAACTCTCACTAGTTTTTGACATGCCTGTCTGCTTCTTTGTACTGCTGTTGGTATCTTTCCTTCAGTCTTTCTGATTTGGCATCTGTGATTTTCTTCTTTAAGGTACGTCTGTTATTGATTGCCTTCCATGTGTCTGACATGATCCATGCTGTTTTCTTCTGTCTCTGTTCAAAACCTAGGCAGTCCTCACTGCTCTTTAAGTATACAGTTGTAATTTGTTCCCATTTTTTGTTAATTTCATCTATGCTATGTGTTTCTTCTTCAAGAAGCAGTTGTACCTTCTTACAGCACTTGAAACCTGTTTTTCACCTTAAGAACAAAAACTTTCTTCAATTTAGGCTCTTGTCGCTTCTTTATATCAAGGCATTTCTGCATGGGTATCTTGTGACTAGTGCTTCTCAGATTAAACGTTATGAGTGATGTCACAAGGTGGTGATCACTGCTGACATCAGCCCCTTTTTCCATCTTGACATCTAGTAATGAGAATTTTCCATGTTCCATTGTTTATCAAATGGTTGAGCTCATTACTGTCCCTACCATGTGGTGAGTGCCATGTTCACTTCTGAATTTCACCACGAGGAAACAGCATACCTCCCATGACAAGATTTTGCAAAGTACAGAGTTCTGCTAACATGCCTCCATTGTTGTTCATGGTACGACACACGTTTCCCCTTGGTTCTATCATTATGTGTATTATCACTCCCACCTTCAGCATTCAAGTTCCCCATGACTAGTGTAAGATCATGGTGTAATGTTGATTTTTTTCATCCTGAAACTGTTCATAAGTTCTATCTTTCTTTGCTTCTTCACTGTCATTAGTGGGGGCATAGCACTGGATTAATGAAATGTTTACATGTCTACCTTTAATTTTGGCTCTCATCAGTGTGCTCTTGATTGGTTTCCATTCCAGTAAACATTTTTCTATTCCCTTCTTCAGGATAATAGCTACTTCCTCATGGTACTGGTCATCATCCCTTCCAGAAAAAAGGACTATTTCACCAATACCAGTCTTCATTCTTCCTGATCCAGTCCATCTGCTTTCACTGATACCAAGTATACATAATTTGTAGTGTCTCATTTAATTTCTGATTTATGCTAATTTACCTGCTTCATATATAGTACATGCATGCCAGAACCCAATTTTGGTCTTGGTCCTGGCCTTAAGACTTCCATCTTCATGTCAGTAGCGTCATTACTGCTTTCAGCACTGGCAGTCATACAAGTCACTGTAAGTGACTGTGATGATGTTACACACAATTGAGAAAAAAATTATTGCTGTTTCTGTAACAGAGAGCTTTTTTCTTGGTCATGGTTGTTAGCCTTGGGCAAAACTCCCAATCCTGGAGGATCGATGTGCATACTTAATCTGGCTCCTCCCCACTTGACCTTTCCAGCTTGCATGAACCTACCAGGAGAACTGAGCTCCTGCCGGCATAGCTCCTGGGATGATAAGAACAGGCAAGCTGCCCCAACATGCAATTTTTAAGATGTGGGCATAGCATATATTTATATAGAGGCATTATGACATTTTCTGTCTTATCTATCTATTGTAAAGTAACAAGATAGCTTTGCATGCAAACTCAACAGAAATGAGAATATGGTTTGAAAGACTGACCAGGCACCTCAAAAATTTGATCTTTAGAATACTCTTCTATACTATATAGAATTGATAAGGGAACCTAATAATCAGTGCACATTGTTTAAAGAATTTGAAGCTTATTTGAATTGTTTTATATGTGTGTATATATATATGGATGTGTTGCAGAGGAGACATAATAAAGAAAGGGTCTTCTCAGTTAGAAGGTTCTCCAGTTAATACTAAACACATGGCACGTTTTGTTTATTTCTTCACACTATGGAATATAATTCTAAAATTAAAAAGGAGGAGCACACACTAATATGGAGGTAGGGAGCAGTCTGAATCACTTTGTACTAGAGGTTCTGATCCCTTTCCTCTAGAGATAGAACATCTCCAAACTGTAGAGTAGTTTCACGGGGCTCTAGTTTGGATAGGCAAGTTTTTGGTAGCTTTCCATGGAATATACACATTAGTATACTAGATGAAAATAATGGTATATCTCATTCAATATCCCATGTTTGACAATGCTTTGGAGAAAAGTTCAAGATACCCCCAAACTGATGACTATGTAATAATCTGTCCACACAGTAGCTGTGTCTACATGTGCACAAAACATTGAAATATGTGGCCCTCTTTTGAAACAATGGGAGGAGTGTCTACACGTGCAACACCTTCTTTTGAAAGAAAACTGAAAGAACATGGCACAGACATCAAAATTTGAACCCCGATCCCATATCAGGAAGATTGTCCCCTTTTGAAAAACTAAATCAAAACAGTGAAGATGTAAATGCTCCACATCCTGTTTTTTGAAAGAGAGGTCCAACCTGGCACTGGTCAGTTAGAGTGTGGAGCCATTCCAGCCAGCAGCATCAGGGCTCTATGGTCCCTGCATCCAACCACCTTAGAGGAGCATGGACGCAGGAACCCCATGTCAGGAAGTTGAGACAGTGCTAGAAATAGCCCTGGCATGAGCTCCAGCAGCATGCCCTCTGCACATGCTGGGAGCAGCCGCAAGCACTAATTGCCAACTTCCAGCCCCTGCATGAGCCACAGGGTTCCCAGAGTTCTGGAAGTGAGAGAAAAAAAACAGGCCCCCTCCTGGACTGAGAGGGAGCTGAGGGACCTCCTTGAGTTGTGGAAGGAGGAGGAAGTTCTCTGTGAAATGGATGTGAACCGGTGAAATTTCACAGCATTTACCCACCTCACCTGGGGCCTCCTCACAAGGGGCCACCCAGAGCATACTGCCAAGCAAGTATGCTCAAAAGTAAAAGAACTTTGGCAGGGCTATGACTGGTCCTGGAACCAGGCCGGCCACCCCAGGGCAGCCCCAGCTACCTACCCTTACTTCCAGGAGCTTCATGACACCCTGGGGCCCCAGGACAGCTTCCCACCCCCAGCTGTCCTGGATCTGCAGATGAGCCACAGCCAGAAGCAGAGGAGCAGCCCAGACCAGGAAGCCAGGAGGCTGATGTGACCACTGAGTGGTCAAGTGAGAAGGGGGACCATACAATATACATCCTCTCCTGGTCACCCAAGCATCCTCGGATGTTGCTGAGGGAACCTTCGGTATGTAGACAGCGGGGCATGCACCCGATCCGTGGGGTGGGGGTGAGGCATCAGCCAGCCGGCCGCACACAGGACCAGTGGTCCTAAGCTGCACTCATTCCGGCCCGCCATGGTACACAGCACCCCGTGGTGGCCTGTCAGTGACGGCAAGCACCCACCTCCAGTGGACAGCACCACGAGTCGCATGTGGGGCAGCAGCCGGTTGGTGCTGGACAGCACCTGTGTACCGCACATCACGGGCTGTGAAGGCCTGCCCTCATGTGAAGCCCCCCCAGGTGCCACACTCTTGGATGGGTTCCTAGCCCTGTGGGAGGGGTGGGTGCCCTGTGGGCAGGGCGGTGGTGTCCCATGGGTGGTGTGGGTGCCCTGGTAGGGGCAGCCCATGGTCAGACCTCTCCAGGCCATCGTATGTTACCAACATGCTTCCCTGTCTCCAAACAGCTGCACCATCCAGGGGCTGGGAGAGCCTTGCACCATCCTTGGTCCCTGAGAGCCCTCCCCAGTGGATGTTGAGGGTGGCCAGGCCCCTCCCCCACACAACTCGTCATTGGGGCTGTGTCTGGAGAGCCCCCAGGCGGGCAGAGGAGGTCATAGCCAGCTACTGCCAGGCCAAGGTGGCCAAGTGGCACCTGCAGCTCACGGAAGCCAACTTGGAGTGGTAGAGGGTGGCGTGGGACAGGCTGCTGACCATCCTGGAGGGCATCAGCACCATGATCCAGGAGCATGCTGCCAGTGTGACCCACCTTCTGCCTCCGCAGCTGTCCCCTGCTAAGCCTGCTTTCCCCTGCCCCCACTGAGACTGCTGCTGTCTCCCACTGGAGCCTCCTGGGTAGGACTGAAGTTTCCTGTGTATGGCCAAAGAAGCCATGGCTGAAGGGAGTGGGCCACGTCTGCCTCCATGCAGAGCACCATGGTAATGCCCCCCGACCCCACAACCTGGATCTCATGCTGGGGGATGAAGGTGCCAGCCCCCATGCACTGGCAGAGCCTGGAGTTCCAGAAGACTTGGGTGTCATGGCTGTGGCCAGCCCAGCTCACGTATATGTCTCTGAATGAGCCTGTAGCATCCACCAGGCCTGGAGCACCCCCAAATGACAGCTTTTTTGGTTCATGTATTGGCTGGCACTGTGTGCTGGGGTTCTGGAGGGAGGCAGGTGCAACAGAGGAAGAGCTCTGATCCATACTGTGAAATCAGGATAATTGGCTAGTTACCTTAGGTGTCTGCACACAGATACAAGAAGCCTGGGAAACAATCAGAAGAATTGGAAGGCTTGGCACAGTCAAGGAACTATTAAGTAACTGGAAAAACAGAGACTTGGTGGGATGTCTACCATGAATGGAACACTGTCATAGCAGGATAAAATATGTTCAGGAAGGACAGGCAGGAAGAAAAGATGGTGGAGTCATGATATACACAAGGCATCAATTTGACTCCACAGAGCTCCAGAATGAAATGGAAGAAAAGCTTGACAAGAGTCTCTGGATTAAGTTTAGAAGAAAGAACAACAACAGTGATGCTGTGTTGGGGGTCTGCTATAGAGAACAAGATAGGTGAGTCTTTCTTCAGACAAATAACAGAAGCCTACTGTTCACAGGCCCTGCTTCTCATAGGGCGCTCCAATTGTCCTGATATCTCCTGGGAGACCAGTACAGCAGTACATAAACAATCCAGGAAGTTTTTAGAGAATTCTTGGAGCAACTTTCTGGTTTAAATGCTAAAGGAACCAAACAAGTGCCATGCTCAGTTTGACATGCTGCTCATAAACAGGGATGAACTTGTAGGGGAAGTAGGTGAGAGTGACAGCCTGGGTAGCAGTTTTCATGAAATGTTTGAATGCAGGATCCTGACCAAAGGAATACAGGAGAGAACCAAAATTCAGACCCTGAACATCAGAAACGCAGAGTTTGACTCCTTCAGGGAAATGGTTGGCAAAGTCCACAGGGACACTAACATAAGGGGCACAGAAGTCCAGGACAGTTGGCTATATTTTAAAGAAACCTTATTAAAAGCATAGGAATGCACCATTCAATGTACAATAAGAAATGCAAATATGGTAAAGCGCCTTGCCTGAGTTAACAGGGAAATCTTTGATGAGCTTAAACACAAATGCGATGCTTACAAGAAGTGGAAACTTGGACAGATGACATGCAAAAATATAATATATATATATATATATATATATATATATATATATATATATATATGTATATATATATATATATAATATTACACAAGCATGTAAGCATGTAATCAGGAAAGCCAAAGCACAACTGGAGTTGCAGCTAACAACGGATGCAAAAGAGGACAAGAAGGGTTTTTACAGGCATGTTACCAATAAAAGGCTGGTCAGGAAGCATATGGAACCCTTCCTGAATGAGGGAAATAATCTAGTGACAGATGATGTATGTGAACAAAGCTAAAGTACTCAATAGTTTTTTTTTTCCTGTATCTTCACAGACAAGATTGGCTTCCAGAGTGCTGCACTCAGCATCACAGTATGGGAAGGAGGTGGGCAGCCCTCAGTGAAGAAAGAGTAAGTTAAGAACCATTTAGAAAAGCTGGGCATACCATAACACAGGCAGCTCAATCAAATGCATCGAAGGGTGCTGAGAGACTTGGCTGATGTGATTGCAGAGACATTGGCCATTGTGTTTGAAAACTTGTGGTAATTGTGTGAGACCCTGGACATTGGAAAAAAAAGCAAATGTAGTGGCCATCTTTAAAAAAAATGGTAAAAAGGAGAATCTGGGGAACCACAGATCAGCCAGCCTCACTTCAGTCCCTGGAAAAATCATGGAGGGGATTATCAAGGAATCCATTTTGAAGAACTTTGAGGAGAGCAAAGATTCTGTGATTCTGTGAAAATGCATTTGGTTGCGTTATCTTCAGCAAAATGCTCATTCTGTTGGGCATGTTGATGATAATTCAGGCTAATGTTATCTGTGATTACACAACCACTTCAAACTCATTTTGTGCATTTTTGACAGAAAAAAAAATTGCTAAAAGCCCCAAGTTTTCATCATAAAAAATTGGAGAAAAAGAAAGTAAACAGGAATCATCAGCATGGATTCACTGAGGGCAAGTCATGCCTGACCAAACCTTACCCTTCTGTGATGAGATAACTGACTCTCTAGATATGGGGAAAATGGTGGGTGTGATATACCCTGACTTAAGCAAAGCTTTTGATAGAGTCCCACAGTATTCTTACAGGCAGTTGAAGAAGCAATGCTTGGATGAATGGACTATAAGGTGGATAGAAAGCTGGCTACATCACTGGGCTCAATGAGTCAATGGCCAAGTTGCAGTCTTGAAGGATTATATTATTTCTCGATGCTGGAATATCTGAATAATTAACTGAGGGGTTATCTGACCCTAATACATTTTGAGTGACTTTTTCACCACATTACATCTGCAACAGATATACAGATATAACCAAGTAGTTTGAGAGTACTTAAAGAAAGAAGATGCTGAGCTTACGAAGAAGAGGCTATACTTTATCTAAAATTTTATAATATTTGGGAGTCAAGATGGCCGTGTCTACACGTGCCCCAAACTTCGAAATGGCCACACAAATGGCCATTTCGAAGTTTACTAATGAAGCGCTGAAATGCATATTCAGGGCTTCATTAGCATGAGGGCGGCAGTGGCACTTCGAAAATGGCAAGGCTAGCTGCCGCACAGCTCGTCCAAATGGGGCTCCTTTTCGAAAGGACCCCACCTACTTTGAAGTCCCCTTATTCCCATCAGCTCATGGGAATAAGGGGACTTCAAAGTAGGCAGGGTCCTTTCGAAAAGGAGCCCAGTCTGGACGAGATGCACGGCGGCAAGCCGCATCAATTTTGAAGTGCCGTTGCCGCCCGCATGCTAATGAAGCACTGAATATGCATTTCAGCGCTTCATTAGTAAACTTCGAAATGGCCATTTGTGTGGCCATTTCGAAGTTTGGGGCACGTGTAGACATAGCCGATATGTCCAAGTTCCTTTCATTTTTCACTTTGATTACTACTGAGGGGTCTAAATTCTCCCATTATATTTTTCATGACTTTATTTGCTGTTCAAAAACCGCATCAGATAGGATGATAAAATCAATGTGGAATGACTGACTTTCTTTTAGTCTGAATACATGTTGTGTATGAAGAGGCATAGGATAGGCATAAAAAATATTTATATTTGTGTGTGCATTGGTGTCATGTAATCCCCAAAAGATTAAGAGGGTTAAATGGCTGACAATAGCTTGAATAACATCTCTATATACAGTGATATTTGTGGGAATACTTAATTAAGTCATAATTACAAAAAATATCCTTGTCAGGCACTACAGGACTATGGGGAAACTGAAAGACATGTAGAGGAGAATCTCATTATCAAAAATCTGTTCTACATAAATTAAAATTGACTTATTCTAAATAGGCTAGATTAATTAAAAAGCTTATCTTTATGAATTTATAAAGTTGTTCTTGCATACCATAAAAATAGAGATGCAGGCATATTTTAATTAAAATATGAAACAAGTACTTGATTGAAAGATGGGAGACCCTAGGACAACCTCTAAAATTCTGAAAAACAAATAACACGTTTCTATTTTTTTGTCACTGAATTTCCTCTTTGGGCTTATGGAAGGATTCTTTCCACATCAACCTGACCAAAAGGGGTAGTTATAGGCTTTGTGTGAATTGGTATTTTCACTATTAAACTTCTTTCACTTTGGGATGTGAAAAAAAAACATATTCCTGAATGACAAAAATTTAACAATAAAATGTGCTGGTGTGTACACTGCTTTGTCCTGAAAGTGAAACTACTGTTTCTCATTGGACATGGTTTTATTTTATATCTTATTCTCAGTGATAAAGAGAAATCACAGAGCACACCTTAAAATGTCCATGGCTGCAGTGACACAGCTGCACCATTGTAACATGAATAGTGTAGACATAGCCTTAGAACTAAGCTGTGAATTAACAACAGCTTGCATATCAACAGTGGGCCTATTCACACATCACTCTTGTGGCTTTGGGCCAAATCCTGCAATTTCATCCATGTGAGCAGATGCCTTCTGCCCAAATGGAAGCCTTTTGACATTAGTGGTACATTACAGTGGTTCAGGGATCTATGTGGATCGAGTTGCTGAATGGCAGGTCTTTCCCACACATTTATCTCTTGCTGTGTGCTTATATGTCATCTAGCTCAATCCTGATTGGGGCCTTTTGTGTGATAGAGTCAAAAAATAATGAGACAATGTTGGTTAGTACTTTACAGACTCAAACTGATGATTACTAATTATAATTCAGAATACTACTTATAATCAATTATAAAATTGTCAAACTGAATTGTCAATTAGCAGTATAAAGCTGCTGTTCAACAAATATATGCATCTGTCAGTTTTTGAGAGGAAAAAGTAGCTATTTAAGGAAATGCTTTTCACCTCTTTGAGCAGCTTCTGAGGAAAACTGTTCCACTGAACAAGGAAGCGTGCTGTTATACAAAAAGCCATGCTGAAATCATGAAGGTCTCATCTTACTTTGTATTTAGATGAAAATTCCTAGCCCTCATGATTTTGGAGAAAGTCCTGAAAATGCGTATCTAGTGTGCCCTAAAGCCTAAAAATAAGTCAAAATAAAAAAATAAAAATAAACAAAAAAAACCTCAACTGTTAATATCTTTAACAAACTAGCAAAGACATAAAAATGAAGATTTTTGGGAAAATTCCATGATTTTTCATGGACTGATTTACCATTTATTAACTTTTCGGTTTGGCAATACTATATCATTATCTTTGTGAATTTCACAGATTTGGTAGCCAGAAGGGTCACCTCCTGTATAACACGGGCCATAAAATTTCTCCAGAATAACTCCTAGAACTCTTTTTAGAATAAAGAAAGAAAGAAAGAAAGAAAGAAAGAACTTTGGAATATTATAGTAATGATCCATAGAATTTGTCCTTACCTTTTGCTTTTTAATGGCCTGTTACAAAGATACATAGCTCCTTGAACTTCCATTAACATCAGTACTGAAAGTGAAGGCAGGCTTTACAGGATAGGATTAAAAGGGAGGAGAAGAGTGGTTGTTCTGTACCATGACATGATCACCTCCCTTTTCCTGAACCCACTGGAGAACACTCACTGGGATCTAAAAGACAAAAGATGCAGAGTAGCAGAGACAAAGCATGTTTCCTCTGTGCCTAACCCCCTGACAGGTTTAAAGAGCCAAGTTTCGTTTATATGAACTATCAAATCCAATGACAGCCCCAAGAATCTATCCATTATACCACCTCACAAGAGAGATTTGGCAGAAGCTTCTCTCAAACCCTCCTTCCACCCCAACCACACACCCACCTTCTGTTGTCTTGTGATGAAAGGGCTAATGACCTTTTATCAGTCTCTTTATTATTTTGGCAGAAACATTCCCACCTTTGCATTTTTGGAACTGTATCACCTATCTCCTTTCTTTTTGATTCCATGACTAGGCCATCAAGAAAAAAATAGGCAACCCAGCTCATTTTGGACACATTAAAATTTTTGGACACATTAAAATTGATATGAAAATGCATTTTTGTTAAAGAAGCTTCTAGAAGTCCAAAGAGATTTTTTTATTTTTTTCTGTTTTTTTTTTAATGTGGCATATTTTACATAAATTTGAAAATTGATACCTGCGTCAGGATCAACTAAGTAATTCTTTGCCTCTATTATAATAGCAAATACTAGATAAATCTGTGATGTTTTGTGAACTTCCTATTGATTTGCATAGCATGTAAACACACAGCCTCAGAAGTGGAAATTTTTTAAGGAGCTGGTTTTCTGTATTTGCCCTTATGAAATTCATGACCTCATGATCAGAAAGCATTGTGAAAAAAATCAGAAGGAAGAACCATTAAGAAGGGGACAAGAGTTGAGGTAATATTGCTAAGCATACGTGAGTCTGAGCACATGTTGTGTATGAAGAGGCATGGGCTAGGCATTAAAATTATTTACATTTTTGTGTGCATTGGTGTCACATAACCACCAAAAGATAAAAGAGGGTTACATGTTGTTGCAACTATGGAGTATGTAGACAATAACGTTAATTTAGAAGGAATTATTTCTCAGACTGAGTACACCTTGAAAACTGGAACAAAAGAAAAAGGTGGGAACCACTAGTTTTGCACATGTATGCATTTTATTATTTTTGTAATGTTACAGACCATTGCTACTACTATGCCTCATTGTTGCCTCAGAGAAAGAAGGACTTATGTTTCTTAGGGCTTGTCTAAGCACTGCATCAGTGGAGCTACAAAAATGCAGCTGTGACTCTATAACACTCAGAAAAAATGCTGCCTAAGCCAATGGGAGTTCTGTTGGTATAAATAGGTTACCTGGGCATGTGGATTTACACAGCTGTGAACAGACATAGTTATACCACCATAAATGTGTAGCATGGACGAAGCCTTAGGTGCCTTAACAGGTGACACTGACATAACTTCACTATCTTCAGCTGTTTTATACTTGCTGAGAATCTGGCACTCCATTTATACAGTTTTGCAATATGCTTCTTTATAAAGAGTGCTACAAGCAGGAGGGAGAATATTTGTTCTTCTTCACCTCTGAAGATAAGACAAGAAGCAATGGGCTTAAATGGCTGCAAGGGAGGTTTAGGCTGGACATGGAAAAGCTTCCTAACTGTCAGGGTGGTTAAACATTGGAATAAATTGTCTAGGGAGGTTGTGAACCCTTCATCCCTAGAGATACTTTAGAGCAGGTTAGATAGACATCTATTGGGGATGGTGTAGATGGTACTTGGTCCTGCTGTGAAGGCAGGGAACTAGATATGATAACCTCTTGAGGTCCCTCCCAGTTCTAGTATTCTATGATTCTATATGACTTCTTTATCAACTGTCTGGCCAGCATGTAATTTCAGCAATCATTGCACTTGACAATTCACTTGTCTAAATAAAAAGAAGTAGGTCAAGGAAGTCTGACAAACAGCTTGTAAAATATGACATGCTATTACTGCATGATAAAAATGTTTTCTAGTCTCATTCTTCCTTTCAATTACCTGCTTATCAATTACGTTAAAACATACACGGCAGTGCCTTCTACAATGGAGAAGACATTGGGCATGATTTCACCTGAGGTCTGTCTTCACCGATGCATTAAATTAAGCTTCAATCATTTGTAACACAAACGACTGAGTGCATCCTCATTACACAAAATAAATTGTTATAGGATTATTCCTCCTGGTTATTCTGGAACATGAGGTTAAATTCCAAATCCAAGGGTTCCTGTGAGGCTACACTGCAGGCTCCAGTCATAAACAAAGGTGGCTGAAGTTTAAGATGGCTCTCCAGCTCACAAATGATCACTATTACATGTTGAGAGAAAGAGCGAGAGAGAGACAGAGACAGAGGCATCTATTCCAATGAAGCTTCCTAGAGGAGTGAAATTTGTCCTTTTATCCAGAAGACACTCTTCTGTCTCTGGGGGATTTTTTTTTTTTTTTTTTTTGCTAAAGGAGCCTGATCCAAAGTCATTCATCTAATTTGTTTGGACAGCCAAAAACTTAAGTTTAAGGGTGAAAATAACACCTGTAGTACTTTGCCTAGATTCTGACTTTTATTCCTACACATCATGCATATTCTGTGTGTATGCATGTGAATAATTTCATCAACTCTTGTCCATTGTCTTGAGTTTGCTGTTCTCTTATGCATATCTTGGGCAGGACCATAGGTGTGTTGAGATTTAATATGGTAGCAAGTAGGGAGGTTGCAGCATGTGAGTAGCTTTGAAGATAGATTGGCTTGTAAATTGTTTGTTTTTGACATCCAAGCCACAGACGTATTTGACAATTACAATCTTTAAAGAGAAGTTAATGCCCTATGGAACACAATGAAACATGTATTATTTAGAAAAAAAATCTGTCTGTTTCATAATTATTCTTTTATTAAAGTTAAAGGGAAAAATCAAGGCCTGATTCTCCATTGAATTAATCTGGTACAGTAAACCCTCGATTTAACGGTCCCTGATTTAACGGACTTTGGAAATAATGGATGCTGTCCGCCAGACCACCCCACCCACACCTAAATAAATGGTGACAGTTCACCAGAGCCACTGGAGCCCCCGGGGCTGGAGGAGCTGCCACAAGAGCAGCTGGTGCCACTAGGGCTGGAGGTGTCACAGAGCTGAGCATGCTGAGAGATTCAGAAGGTGGAAGGACCCAGGTCGGCATGCAGCTCTTCTGGTAATTCAGAGAGGAAGAAGGAGGTGTAAGGAGGAGAATGGGGCAGGAGGGGGAAGGAAGAGGGGGAGAGAGGACAGGAGTGAGTGATGGACTGAGAAGTTCAGTGCATCACCATACAGTATAACAATTCCGATTTAATGGATTTTTTGGCATTAAAGGACACCCCTTCCCCCATTAGTCCATTAAATTGAGGGTTTACTCTAAATCACTATTGAAATGGCAAGAGATGCCAATGTTAGAAAGGAGTGACACAATAGTGAATTTGTTCCTAGATTGAAGGTTTTTTTTTTTACTCATTTCCTTATTTAGGCTGTGGCTACACAGCAGCATTATTCTGAAATAAGACATTTCAGAATAGCTAGGTGCCTGCCACTACCCCCAATCTGGTTCCCCCTCCACACATTCCCAACAACAAAATCAATACATGTTGGTGTAGCAAAAGAAACTATTTTTAATAACGGGGGGGTCAAGAAAACTAGGGAGGGGATGGGGAAGGAACCAGGGGGAGGGAAGAGGCTGGAGGAGAATGTGGTGAACCAAGGTGAAGGGGGGAGCTGCAACAGGGGGGCAAGGGATGAGGAGGCTCAGGGCATGGGCTGTAATTAGTGGCATTCCCCACAGGTCACACCAGCAGCAGCCCCCACCCCTGAGCCAAGAGTGATGGATCTTGGCTCTGTCACAGCCAATATGCTTGAAGACAAACCACTTGTGCTCTGGTCAGTGGCCCCTGATGTCCCTGGGAGTGGGGACTGACACAGGACTGTGGGCATGCCCATGTGCCTGTGAGACCTGCTTTGTGTGCATCCCCAATATCCCCTGCCTCCCTCCTGTGGTGGCTCATGGAAAAAGGATGTCCCACCCCATGGTTGAGAGCATGGCAGGCCTCCCCATACACCCTGTGTCCCATGGGCTAGGGGTCCACTGTGTCATCTCCAGGGGTCATGTGTCCAGGAGCAAAATGGCACATGGTCCCCAGTGCACTGGTTGCTTCATGCTCTATGGCCCATGAGGGCTCAGCATGGAGCACCCAGCTCTCCCTCCGACCTGGCCAGCCTCTCCACCCCCTGTATGGGGAACACATTGGACAATGCCTCTGATTCCCTTTGCCAGATGGCCTTAGGTGACATGGGTGCCCTGTGTTGACAGACTGGCCACATCCAGGATGTCCCAGTCCTCCTCCACTCATCCTTGTTGCCATCATCGCTGCCATGCTCCACCAAGACAACAGGCATCTCCAAGCCAGAGTCTATGAACTAGGATGGGGATGAGACTGTCCTACCCCAGGATCTGGAGCAGGTCAGCAAAGTAGGGGCAGTGGATGGGCGCTGCCTCAGACTGGGACTTGCCCTCCCTGTCCTGCATAGACCTGGTGAAGCTCTTTGACCTTCATCTGCACCTGTTCCTGGGTATGGATGTGACCCCTGCTCACCAGGCCATTGGCCATGAGGTCATAGAAAGCCATGTTCCTGGGTTGGGTGCAGAGATCCTGGAGGTTAGCCTCCTCTCCGCAGACCTCAGTGAGGTCCCTGATCTCCACACCAGACCAGAAAGGTGCACCCTTCCAGGTGCTCCTGGAGGGCTGGAGTAGGCTACCAGGGAGCTGATGAGGACTGCTCAGACTCCTCATGCAGGCTTATGGTGGCACATGGGTGCTCAGAGCAGCAGCAGCAGGGTTATTGGGTCAGTGTGGCCGACTCCAAACCACAAACATTTCCCGCACGCTGTTTGCCTTTAAGATCTCTGGCGTTGGGACCATAAAGTTGTCCTTGTGCATGGCCAGATCAGCCAGCAGGGCATCCTGGGGAGGGCTGGAGGACCGTTCTTTCAATTTAGCCCCTATTTCCCATCTAACTAGTGCTTATTTTGAAATAACTATCTAGAAAGAAGCACTATTGCTCCTGAAATGAGCTTTACTGGTTTCAAAGTAACACATCCACCATTCTGAATGTGTTACGAAATAGCAGGTGTGTAGTGTAGTTGCTTGCAAAGTTATTCTGAAATAATGGCTGTTTTTTTCAGAAAAACTTGGCTGTGTAGCCATAACCTTACAGTCCTACATTATTGGTAATGAAACAGTAACTGAAATTGCCTGACATTTTGTAAGAAAAGCAGAAATATTTCTAAATTTAAGATTTTTTTACAAACACAAAACTAAACTTCTTTCCACACAAAACTTTATTAATTTATGTAACTCTTTAGAAAGAAGGGGAAATTCTTCATTGCGGATAGTGCAGTTCAAGGTGAAAAAAGGTCCCCAAGCAAAAAATGGAAGAATTTAGAATGATGTATAAGAAAAAAAAAGTATTTGCCCTTTAAAAGTATGAAAATTGATATTTCTTCATGGCCGTGTCTACACTAGCCCAAAACTTCGAAATAGCCATGCAAATGTCCATTTCAAAGTTTACTAATGAAGCGCTGAAATACATATTCAGAGCCCCATTAGCATGCGGGCGGCCATGGCACTTCGAAATTGACGCGGCTCACCACCACGCGGCTCGTCCCGAAGTGGCTCCTTTTCAAAAGGACCCTGCCTACTTCGAAGTCCCCTTATTCCTATGAGCAAATGGGAATAAGGGGACTTCGAAGTAGGCGGGGTCCTTTCGAAAAGGAGCCCCATCGGAACGAGCTGCGCGGCAGCTAGCCGCGTCATTTTCGAAGTGCCACGGCTGCCTGCATGCTAATGAGGTGCTGAATATGTATTTCAGCGCTTCATTAGTAAATTTAGAAATGGCTATTTGCATGGCCATTTCGAAGTTTGGGGCTAGAGTAGACATAGCCTATCTATCATTGCTGTTTGGGTGTTACATCCAGATTATAACTGGAATAAGTTTCCTGGAAGTTTCCAAAGGCACACCATAAAGTTTATACAGGGGCCAGCCAGGTGGAGGCACCACCATTGTACATACCTTTAGAAAGCAGGGGACGAAAGGGGATTCCCAACTATCCAGCATCACTACTGGGACAGTCAGGATCTCCTTTAATATTAAACCCATCATGCACCCAAGTACACAAGTGCGTGTTGCCTGCTCCCGAGTAACCCAGGGAGGAAAGAAAAGGGCGGTTACACTTCTAAAACATCCCTCTAAATATTCCCTTCTGATGTGATGTCTACTGGTTACTGACAATTGATATCAAGACAGGTAACAAATGACTTTGTGAGCACAGCTAATCTAAGCAAAAATATGCTCATATTATTGTTACATCACGTACACCTGAGCCACCTGTTCATTTATTCCACCTATCTGTCTGTTTCATCCATCTCTTTGCCTTGTCATTGCTCCACATTGGGAGTTCATCATGGAAGGGACTTTCTCTCTGTTCTACATGTCGAACAGTGCCCAGCAGAATGGGATACCAGGCTTCACATCTCCCAATCTTCCAACAAGCGTGTGAAACAGAAATAGCACGTGACAGAGAAGAAGATGTATCCGTTCTCAGTTCTTCTCTCCTCCAAAGGAAGATCTGTCTTCCAGTGGTTCCCTCTTTCCTCCAGTAGGAAAAAAGGAAGAAGCCTCTTCTAAATTAATCTGGCTAAGTTACTCATACCATTTTCCTTACCATCACACCTGATCACTTTTCTCTACCTCTTTTTTGCTTCCCTGGGGAGCCAGTTTAATAAAACATAATTTTTCATAAAAGTTCGTTTGAACTGTCTTAATATTCTGAAATGAAGGCAATGGGCCTGGCTATTTAAAAAGTGTATTAATGGGAATAAAATGAGGTGAACATTAATTCCCACAGCAGACTTTATGAATACACATTGCTGTGTCTAACCATGATTTAATTTCTGTCTTCTTGCCAAGTAATGTACTGTTTGCACAAAAATATATTTAATGTGGTCCACACACTATTTTTAAAGCAGAGTAAAGCAGAAATGTAGAAAACTAGACATTGACCTTTTCAATCTTTTAGCATACAATGGAGTAGAGAAGAGAGATTCATTATGGAAGATACGTGTTATTTCTGCTAATGCTCCCAATATACAAAGTATTTTTTCTGAAGTACCCTCACTTAATCATCTCCTTTTAAAAAGGTATATTTCTTGGCAAACCAATGTAATTATTTCACAGTATTAACATAGAAAGAAAAGCTTGTTGACAGATGCATCTTGGGTACTGATTTTAACTGCAATACAATTTGAAATAGAACTGTAGTACTGCATTGTAGGTATTTATTTCTGCCTTTTATTCACTCTAAATGTTTTAAAAAAGTATAACCATTCTATTAATGCCAGATGCCTGCCAGAAGGGCTGGGTTCAACTCATGGGGGGTTTCCTGTCAAGGATACAACCACCCGGCTCGAGCCTCCACCCAGTGGCCTGGGACAATTTCAACCGACATGCTGGGTGCCTGTAAGGAGGTTCTCCCCCACTTGCAAGCACAGAGGCTGAGATAGAAACAGCTTGTTTAATGATCATAACCTACCCCAAGGTTACAGTGACAGATGCAGTATATCTAAGCAAAGAAGAGACAAACCCCTTTACCAAGACACCATCCCCATATGCAGTAGAACCAAGTCTCTTGCTGGGGCTCTTGGCCCTTTACCCCCCACACACAGTTACAGAATGTACCTCCCACTGTGCAGTCCCGAACCCAGAGCCCACAGATACATCACCAGGGCAGTACTAGCTGTCCACTTGTCTGCAGCATCCACTTGCTGCCACCTGCTGGGTGCTCCACCTACCACCAGTCAACTGCTGCTCCTACCAGCTGCCCACCATCATCCACCACTCCCTTACCAATCACACCGCTGGGTATCAGCCTGAGGCAGAACCCTGTGATTCAGCTCTGCATGACCTCAGCTACCACTTTGTGATTTCAGCTCTTAATAATACCTCCAGTGGGGTTCCAAGAACACCCTAGTACCCAGCTTTACCTTTCAACAGGCAAGGAGAGCTAGTCAAGCCAAACTCACACCTACAAAGCCAAAACCCACACCCCTCACCCACTTTACAATGCTTTAAACCAGGGAGCCCTGTGCAATCAATGTCTTATGCAGCTATGGTGACTGCCCTGTCCCCCACAACAACCCAGAGCATTGGTGAGATCTCACAACTCCCACACTGAATGTCAGCTTAAATTGTGATTCTACAACAACATGTTTACAATAGACCAAATCTCATGGCTTACTTGTTACCCATTAGGCTTTGCCTGAAAGGTATCACACATGCACAACTTTGCATTCTCATTCAGATGACCTCTGGGAGACACATTCTTCCCAGCCTCAGTAACCTTGCGTTCCTGCTGCCACATTCCCTACACAAGATAAAACACTTTATTTTGGCTTTCTGAAGTATGGCTGTTCAGAATGTAATTTCCTTGTTAACAGACAGGCCTGTGGCATCAAAGCATGGATTTTCTTTTGATAACTCCTGTAACCAAGGATGAGGGAATACATGGGGAAGACCTTGCCTTCCCCAGGGAAGAGGCACATTCCATAGTTCAGGCTGATAGGGCTAGGTTTGGTGGATTTTAACTTGCCCCATTTTCTTTCCTCCTGAAGGCTTTTGTTAATTGCTGTTTCAGAGCTACATCACTGTATGGCTGGGGAATATGTGGTTGATGGTGCTTGACAGGTGTGTATATTGCATATTACCTCCAGCTGAGGTGTCACATCCAAAGTGCCTTTAGGCTCTTTTATGGCATTTAAAACCAGAGAAGGAAAGAATATTAATACTATGAATGTCCTGAGCATGGCAAAACTCATACATACACACATCATGACCTGTGACAGACACAGTACTTTACATTGTCTTATCTCTAGCCAGTTCCCAGTTTCACTGCTGCAGTTACTTTTGCTGCAATCAAACAATCCCCCCAAAATTCATATGTGCCTATCAATCACTATTGCAGTATGTCATTTTCTTGAACCTTACCCCACTTCTTCGGCCCAGTGTAGCTGATTCTTCACGTGTTACTTCATTTTTCTGTTAAATTAAAACTGAGGTGAAGAGAATTTATCAGAATTTTCCAGAACTGGAGAAATGGGCCTGTCCCATGAAAGCTCATCGCCTAGGCTGTGTCTACATTACAAATATAACTACAAAGAAAGGAACTTCGAAGTTGAGCATCTACACATGCCCTACTTGGAAGTTCAGCTTTGAAGTAGGGCACTACTTCATTCACAGGAATGGAGTAAGGACTTTGGAGTTGGGCTTGAAGTTGGGCTTAAAGTTGGGCTCGAAGTTAACTTCGAGGCAAAGGAAAATGTGTGTAGACTCTCTGCTGGCTACTTTGAGGTCATGCCTAACTGAAGTTATCGTCAAAGTTAGCTCCTAGTGTAGACGAGCACCCCTAATAAAACATTTTATTAGACTTTAAAGTGTGACAGGACTCCGGTGTTGTTCTGTGAAACTACAGATTAAGATAGCTACCTCTCTGTGACTAGTCACCTTTTGTATATTTACATATTGTGTTCTTCAAGGCTGGAGCCATTTTTCACCCTTTGTGTATGCACTGAATTTAAACTCGGATGCTACCTTATGCAAATAAATAATAATGTATATAACATAAACATAGAGCATTGTTTAGAAAGTTGCTGCAGTCATTACTCAACTTATTTTATTTCCCCATCAGACCCTATAGCTTACATAGGCTTAAAACATATATAAATTCACTTTAACATCAGGTTGTGGAAAAGAAGTTTGTTTATTTTTGGATTCCTGAATGAGATTTTCATTTTTATGGCTGCTGTGTATTACTAAAGGTAGTACTCAGCAAGAAGATTTGTACCGAACTAAAAGCTGGCAAAACTTCTCTTTTGAGGCAAAAAATATATCACTTGTCACTTGATATAGTATTATACATATTTTCTGTAAATTTGCCCCTTCCTGTAAAAGGTTTTTGCTGTTTTCTGTTGTTAGGGGAAAATGCAAAATTGACGAAATAGTGGTACACTTGTTAAATATAGTGCTGGATGGTGGTGAAGGAGGAGGGGAATGCCTGTGATAAAATTATGCAGTATTTATTAACTTTTGATTATGTTTCACATTTAGGCTATGTCTAGATTACAGGGATTTGTCTACAGAAGTTTGAGGCTGTGTTTACACTATAAATTAAAATCAGTTTTCTTAAAATTGATTTATTAATGCTGGTTTTTATCAATTTGATCTTGAGCATCCTCACATTCCCACATGCTCCCCACAAAATTGACATATTGCTGCCACACACAAGTAGCTTAAATGGACTGTTGCAGCAGTGTATTGTGGGAACCTTTCACACAGTTTCCTGAGCCCTGTAGCATTCTGACTATTTTCACTGGTGCAGCATGGGAAAAAAATTCCCACAAGTGGTTGTAGGTGTTTGACGATATCTTCCCACATTTCATTTCCTACATTTCATTTCCCTCATTCCCCTGCCATGTTAAACAAACATAGCTTTTTCTAGATGGAGTCTGGATTGCCTGTATAAGAGATGTGCTACAGCCAGCACCCAAAAATTGTGACCGCACTGGGAGACTTCTCCCAGGCATCTAACAGACCCCAGACTACAGCCAGCACCCAAAAATCATGACTTCCAAGGAAGACCCCTGACAATAGCCAGCCCATTGGCCTTTGGATAAAGCACATACAAGAATTTCCTCTGAGAGCGTAGCCACTCTGGTGACAAAGTATTTTCTTCTGGTGCCCAAAAATTGTGACTGACCATGGAGACTTCCCCTGACCAGCTACAGGACACTCTCTGCATACAAAGTGCCTGGCACCTTGTGCAGCACATCCTTTTATTGGTTCAGGGTCAAGCCACATTATGCAGCTGGGAGCTCGAAAGTTCCAGATTGCATGGTGCCTCCGGCGGGAGGGAAGAGAGAGGACGTGGGGGTCAGGACAAAATGTAAGTGGCTGAAAAGAAGTTTCTTGTCCAAGCACAGCCCCCACCCACAGACTAGCTGCCACATGATGTGGGTGAGGGAAAGTTCCAGAATGCATGGCACCTCTCAGGGAGGGAAGAAAGGGAATGTGGGAGGCAGGACACCAGGTAAACAGCTGAAAAGAAGTTTCTCATCCTATCATAGAAGTACGACCCCACCTCACCCCCCCCAGCCACAGCCTAGCTGACACATGGTATGGGGCAGCAGCAACTGGCACCAGGCAGTGCAGAAATACACAGAACAACAGAGTCCACAGCTGTGCTGATAGAAAACAAAATGAAAGATGTTTTTTTCAACGTCTCATGACCTTACAGCCATGGGCTTCCAGGAGCCAAACTGAAACAGTCTTCTGTTGCCTAATTCCTCTGCACCTGCGAGCCGTGGAGATGGAAGAGGCCAGAGCAGAGAACTTTGGGGCACTGTGGGGCAAATATGGCACATCTCTGAAGGTTACCGAATTTGATTTAAAGACCTGGTGCTTCCTAACTACCATTCACTCTGAATTTTAAATTCAAACTGAATGCTACACCTGCCAGGCTACTACAATATTAGGATATCATTATTATGTTAATTTCAGTGCACCATAAATCAAACTAATGGAATTTAGAGTGAAGACCAGCACATGGTAAAATCAGGCTAAATGACTTAAAATCAATATTATCTCATAGTGTAGACATGCCTGTGTCAGAAGATATCTTGCAACAAAACATGTCAAGGGATCGCATCCAGGCCACATGGCAGATCAAAAGAGTGATCCGCTCTGTCAACAGACAGTGGCCACAGTGCCTGGTTGCTCTTTTGGCAAAATGACCACCTGGAACCACAGCAGACAGGATTGCACAGTGCTCCTGAGGCCTTTTCTGTTGACAGAAGGCCCTCGGAAAGTCCAGACCAGCGTTTTGTCAACAGATCTCTGTCGATAGTGGCATTCTTCCTCATGGGGATCGGGGTATGGCTGTTAACAAAAGTGATCCATTCTGTCAACTTACTGTCCGCAGAATGTACATGGCACTCTGGAAGCTCTGTGGTTTTTATCAATAAAACAGCCGCTTTGTCAACAAAACGCTTTAATCTAGACATAGTGTTACTGAGATATGTTCATAGTCAAAATCTGCCAAAATGCTTCTGTGCTGATCCATGAATATTCCTGTGTCATTGTACACTATCAGAAGGGTAGAACTAAAACAGGGAGGGTACTCAGTGTTAACGTGCAAGTGGAATCTGCTTATTTCAGACTTCCACCTTATTGATTATGAAAGCTTCAAGTACTGCATCTGCAATAGATGCAAACAACCACAGAAACATTGTACTTGACACTTCTCACATAGGACCTGATTCCAAGCTCCATGGTTTCAATGGCAATCCGAAACTACAGTGGGTTTGAATAAGACTTCCAAGTATTTTTGAGTCACCTACATGATTGCAGAAGTGGAGGGCAGATTATATTAATATAACATGAAGGAGCTACTTGTTCCACTTTAAAGACAAGTAGCAAAGGAGATCTGATCAAATAACTCATTCCTCTGCTCTGCCACCAACATTCTGTTAACAGCAGATCAAACACATCCTTGTCGCACCACGAGATACATGAAGTACTGCATTATTTCTTAAATAACACAGAACTGAAACTATTTTTTTAAAATATATAATCACCTACCTAATGCACGCACTTGGGGCAAGTTACTTTTTCTTTAACTCAATAAATAGTCGAGCTTTTTATTTCTATAAACTAGAAAATACCATTCTTAATTAAATTAATGTATAGGGAAAACAATTTTGGTTTTGTGAATTGATACCTCTATTTAATATATAGAACCAATTGAATGGTTTTAATTAGAGAAGAATGGCTAATGACCTTTTGGTAACACCGGATGGAAAGGTGAGATTAAATTGTCTCTCTGTGCAGTGGTCCATAACAACCCAGTGAAACGAATTTTAAGGTTTGAGCTAAAAAGAGAATAAAGAGATTAACAGTCAAATGCTCAGCAAGTAAACTGTTACAAATCTCTATTATGCATTATTATAATTTTATTATGATTCATTAAAGATTGAATGGTGAAGCAACTTTGAAATTCTAAGCATTATACTTAATATGGAAACATCTATAGACAGCTTTTAAAACTTTGTTTAAAACTTCTCTATTTTACCTATAGAATACAATTGGAGATACATAGAATACCTCATAGTGAAAAGAAAAGCAGCAGATTTAACTGCCAGGTTTATGGGCTGGAAAAGTCCATGTTAGTGACGAAAGTTTGCTCACCATATCGTTGAATAAAACTAATTCTTTTGAGTGAAAATTGCTTTGTGATTTAAAAAAATATAAAAATAACCCATTCAGCAGTCTGCAAATGATTGGAAAACCTTAAAAATGGCAGTTAACTTGAAATACCATTGGAGTAGCTTTCTACAGAAATCAAACTTTTTTAAATTTGTTGTGAAAAGCAGGAGTCTTGTGCTTTTTCACTAAGGGATTCCTGTTCAACCAAGTGCTACTACAAAACATCAACAAACAAATTACTGTTATTTTAACACGACCAAGGGTGCGTCTACACTAGCCAGTTACTTCGAAGTAGCCAGCACAACGTCAAAATAGCACCCGTTGCATCTACACGCGCCGTGTACTATTTCAATGTTGAAATCTACGTTAGGCGGCGAGACGTTGAAATTGCTATTCCCATCCAAAGATGAAAATAGCACCCTACTTCGACGTTGAACGTCGAAGTAGGGTGTGTGTAGACGATACATGTACCGCTACTTCAAAATAGCGGGGTCCTCCATGGTGGCCATTAGCTGAGGGGTTGAAACACTCTGTCCAGCCCCTGCAGGGCTTTATGGTCCCCGCGTGCAGCAGCCTTTAAAGCACCATGGACCCGGATTTCCTGTGGCAGGAAGCTGAGAGTGTGCAGGCAGCAGCATACGCATGTGCTAGCTCTGCATACTTTCCAGAGTCCCTGATCTGCACTGCCACCAGCCATGGCATCGAGCCAGCCCCCCGAGCGCCCCCAGGGCTCCCCTCCTGAGGGGACTCAGGCACCCCCAGCAGCCAAGCAGGGGGCCAAAAAGAGGTGGGGCCCCTCCTGCTCGGAGGCCGAGCTCCAAGACCTGCTGGGGCTCTGGGGTGAAGAGGAGGTGCTCCACATGATGGGGAGCAAACGGCAGAACCCACAAGCTTTCGCCTGACTGGCCGAGGGCCTGGCTGCCCAGGGTCACCCTGCCCACACTCCAGATCATGTCCAGAGTAAGGTGAAGGAGTTGCGGCAGGGGTACATCTGGGCCCGGGACTCAGCCAGCTAGTCTGGGGCTGCTCCTGCCGCTTGCCCCTATTACAGGGAGCTCAGGGCCATCCTGGGCCCCCGGGACACCTCCTCCTCCCCTACGGCCACCCTTGACACCACGACCACAGCTGATGAGCCCCAGCAGGCCTCAGAGCTGGAGACCAGCCCAGAGGCCAGCCCCTTATCTCGGGGCCCACCCGAGGAGCCTTCCCTCAGGACAGCATAGGAGGGGTCCAGCAGCAAGGAGGCAGGGCTCCTCATAGACCTCCCCTCCTGGAGCCCCAGCCAGGAGTCTGCTCACTGGGCTTCCCCCGATCGTGGCAATGGACAGTCAGATATGTAACCCACAGGGCACACACCCACGGGCCACAGGGTGGGGGCACCAGACACAACAGGGACCCTCACACACCCCCAGCGGACCCCAGCCTGCAACAGCCCAGCCACAGCATGGTCCCAGGATGGCAGCATGGTCATCAGTGCCCGTCAGCACCCACATCCATGGACAGCACTCAGCCTTAACCCCGGGGGTGGGGGAACCATGCAATGGGGACAGCCAATAGGGACATCACATCCACCGAGGGGGATGGAGACCCAGAACCCAAGAGGGGGTGGGGGGAATGGGCCACAGGCCAGGGCATGGTACTAACAGCCTTCCCCTCCCTCTCTCCCTCTCTGCAGCTGCACCATCCCATGCCCCCGGCAGCCAGGCACCCTCCGTCATCCCCGACAGCCTGCTGGAGGTCAGCCACTGCCTGTGCCTGGAGACACCCTCAAGGCCAGCAGGATGGTCCCGCCACCACCAGACCCTGGGAATGGCCCCCATGGACCCCCAGCTCCTGTCAGCTTTCTGGCGGCAGACAGAGGTGGTGGGGGAGAGACTCTGCTTTGACCAGGAGGAGTCCACCCAGCAGTGGGCAGTGTGGGAGGATTTCATGGGGGTCTTCCAGGACATAGGCGGGTCGATCTGGGAGGCAGTCGCACAGCTTCCACCCCCCGCTGCCCCCTGGGCTGCTGTCCCCTCCCCTCCCCTCCACCCAATGCCCCCCACGTAGCACCACTTGCCACCCCACCTGCCACCCCACCCACCTCGCCGCCTGCTGCCCCACCTGCTACCCCACCTTCTGTGCCACTTGCCAGTTCCCCAGGACCAGAGCCCACTGGGGCTGAAGACTGGCCAGTGGAGGCATCCCGGCCGTACTTGCTGGTCCTCCCAGCCCTGAGACGGCTGCGCTGGAGACTGTGGACATGGGGGTGGGGCGGTCATGAGCCATACCCGCTAGGGGTTGCGTCCCTCTACCCCCACCTGGACTGATGGGCCAATGGCTGAGCCATCCACCAGGCCCCCATTTGCCTAGTTGTCCCCCATTTGCCTAATTGTCCCTCATGTATATAGTTGTCCCCCTTTGTATATTAGTTGCAGTTTCTGTTTTGCACACAACAAAGTTAGCAGTTTTCCAAAAAAAAGTTTTATTTTCCAAATAACTGGAGGCGTGTGCTTGTTGAGGGGGGTGGCGTGCGGGTGTTGGGGGTGGTGTGCGGGCAGTGTGGGCTGTGTGTGGGGGGGTCCTCCGGGGAAGGCCAGGGAGGTGCTCAGGAGTCTCCTTGATTAAAGTGGGCCCGCAGGGCCTCGCGGACCCGTACCCCTTCATGGTGGGCATGGTGGCTGGGTGCAGCGGCAGGCTGGGGGAAGCCCGTAACGGTGTCTACTACCCACCCCTGGATGAAAGCCTCCCTCTTCCTCTCAACAATGTTGTGGAGCATGCAGCATGCACCCACAACCTGGGGGATGTTCTGGAGGCTGAAATCCAGGCAGGCAAGGAGGCACCAGCAGCGACCCTTTAGACGGCCAAAGGTCCTCTCCACCACCTGGTGGGTGTGGTTCAGACGGACATTGAACCGTTCCTGGCTGGCATTGAGGTGGCCGGTGTATGGGCACATGAGCCAGGGCTGGAGGGGATAGGTCACATCCACCATGAGACAGAGGGGCACGGTGGTGTCCCCCAGAGGGATCTCCCTCTGGGGGATGTAGGTCCCCACCTCCAGCCAGCAGCACAGGCCTGAGTTCCTAAAAACATGGGCGCCATGTGTGCAGCTGGGCCAGCCCATGTGCATGTCCTGGAAGCGGCGCTGGCTGTCCACCATGGCCTGCAGGACCATGGAGTGGTAGCCCCTGTGATTTATGTATTCTCCTCCGTTGTGGTCCGGGGCGCGGATGGGGATGTGGGTCCCATCCAGAGCCCTGAAGCAGTTTGGGAACTCCATGGTGGTGAATCCAGCGATGGCTGTGTCCAGGTTTCTGAGTCGGATGATCCTCTGGAGCAGCATGGCATTGAGGGCACGACCCACCTGTGGGGAGGGAACACAGATGCCCATGAGGGTGTGCAGGGTGCCCCAGGGCCCTTCCCCAAGACCCCCCCTTCCAGGCACCTCCTCGGGTACCCCCTCACCCAGCCCCTCACTCCCTGGCACCCCTCCTTCCCCAGCCCCACACACAGCTCCTCCCTCCCCAGCCCCACACCTGGCCTCCCCGCCCCCCAGTGGGTGCATTCCCAGGCCTCCTTACCTCCATGATGACGGCCTCCACCATGGCCTTTCCCGCTCCAAACTGGTGTCCCATGGAGCAGAAGCTGTCTGGAGTGGCCCGCTTCCAGACGGCTATTGCGACCCTCCTCTCGATGGGGAGGGCGCGCTGCATCCAGGTGTTGTGGTGCCTCAGTGCAGGGGTGAGTCACTGGCAGAGCTCCAGGAAGGTCTGGTGGTGCATGCGGAAGTTCCGCAGCCACATGTTGTCATCCCACTCCCTTATGACCAGCTACTCCCACCACTCAGAGCTGCTGGAATAGATCCACAGGCGGGGGAGCAGCCGGTGGAGGAGGAGAGGGGAGCCCAGTGGTCAGGGGCTTCCCCGTCTGCCCCCGGGGAGGGCTTCTCTGGCAGGAACCACTAGGTGGCATCCCGGGCAGCACCTAGCAGGGCACTTGCCCCCTGGATGACTACCTGGAGGGCCTCCTCTTCCTCCTCCTGCTGCTGCTGCTGCTGCCGCTGCTGGGGGTCCATAGCTGCTGTGACTTGGTCTGTGAGAGTGTGGAGAGTACCCTGTGGACCTCATGCTGTGCAGGCTGGGTGTGTCTGGGAGGGGCCCTTTAAAGGAGCGGCTTGCTGTTGATCCAGAAAGGCTAGTCCGGCCTGTGACCTGGTCTGCAGGCTTTTCTGGCCCCTTATTTCGACGGGGAGCACTTGTGTGTGTGGACGCTCCGCGTTTCCTTCTGGGGCAGCTCCTTTTGATGTCCTCCATTACTACTTCGACATTGAATGTCGACAGCACCAGCCCTGGAAGATGTGTAGACGATATGCATTGAAGTAGCCTATTTCAACGTCCTTACTTCGAAATAGATTACTTAGATGTAGTGTGCTAGTGTAGACGTAGCCCAAGTCTCCTGTAATCTGATCCACATGAGCATACCTGTGCGCTCTCATGGGGGCTAGAGCCAATAAATAATTTATGCATTGCAATGCTCAGCATTGCTGCATTTAACTTTTAGGTGCCTTGCAACCCACTGTAATCCACAGCCCTGAATTAGGCACCTCAGCTCCCAATCGAATTAATGGAGACACACTAGGACCTAAGAATGGGATTCCAAAGCCAGCATGCTGGGCAGAGAGGTGTCTATAGCTTGCCAGTAGGATATGCCCAGAAGGGGGGGTGTAAACTAAGCCTTGAACATGCAAAATTAGGTTCATGTTTCTACTTGGAATTAATAGCAATTAAATTCCTGCTGGAGTTAAGGAACTATGTCTGGTCACCTGTTTTTTCACCAAGAAGGGTGAGCAGGAGCCATTTGTATTTTTTAGCCCAATGGTTAGAACTCACCCAGGCTATGGGAGACCCAGGTTCAGCTCTCTCCCTTAGGGCTGATATGGAGATATAATTTGAACATGGGTCTTGTCTCCTTCAAGGTGAATACTGGGAAAAGTTTCTCAGTCTCACTCATTAAAACTGTTCTAATACATATAAATCAAATATGTCTGAGTGCAGGAGACATAGAATCTGGCTCTGCTACATCCTGGGTGAGCATTCTGATCACTGGCTATAAAAATCATTCTCACATGCTATGCATAATGACTATTTTATTTGTACATAGTGAAAAATTCCCATGGGAGAAATTAAGAGACCTTCTCTAGAAAGCTCCATAACTCAGTAGGAGAAGCAGATGAGAACATCACCCACCTCCCTGTCCATCTAACTCATCCACAGCACAAGAGATATGGATGGGGCCAAGCTGAAGGGCTGGGGTTAGAAAGAGCTCAGCTGGATGGAATAGAGGGTGGCTGTACTTACAGTATTCAGCCCTCCACCTCATAAGGACTGATTGCTCTAGTGGTCTTTATATGTATGTACATATGGTGCCTAGTATGGTGAGGCCCAGTTTCATTTGGAGCCTGTAGTATTTACTGTAATGCAAATAATATGTTCATGAACTCAAAGTTTATACTTTCATCCAACACACAAAGAATACATTAGGTCAGATACAGTTGAATACATTTGCTAGAGTTGTTGGCCAATAAATCAATAGGGCAGGATGAGATGAAAATTAAAAACAAACAAACAAACAAAAAAGTACTGTCTTTATTATGCATTATTTTTACCATCATCTGAAGGGGCTATGCACTGCATATGGTTTAAGTCGAACTATAGCTATTTGCAAAAACCTCAAAGGTCTTTGAAGACAGCTGTCTGAGAAGATTCTCTCTGGAATCCTAAAACAGCCAAAATCAGTTTTGGTTTCCCCCAAAATTCACTTAATGTGGCTTTGAGTAGCTGTACTACTTCTCATCATTGATAGAAGTTATCAGTCAACAAGACCACTGCTTACTCTCAGCCATTGTCTTTCTGAAAGGGCAAATGATAACATTGTTTTCAGTGGTCTGGTTCTCATTCAAGTACAAATATCAGATTTCTCAGCACAGGTCTCCAAAAAGCCTGTTTAGGTCTCTGAATTGCAGTGCCTTTGTGTCCTTCATGCAATAGTAACAGAGAGAGAGCCATGTTAGTCTGTATCTGAACAAAACAAAAAAGCAGCCATGTAGCACTTTAAAGACTAATCAACTAATAAATTATTTTGTTAGTCTTTAAAGTGTAACATGACTGCTGTTTTCCTTCATGCAAGTCACTCAAGGATTTCCTTTTGCATTGATATGGGCATAAAGGGCCTCTACCTCTTCAACAACAGATTTTGTTTTCTGATAAGAATCCCAGATTACCATGAATTGGTGTACTTCACTGACTCCCATAGGGTCATTTGCCTATGCATCTACTTGCACTTCCCCTGGATATGAATCTGACTCATGTTCCATCAGTGATATGTGCTAGAAATGTGATTCTGTCTTGAGAATTTGCACTTGTCCAGCGTTGCCAGGACTACAGTGAGATGCTGGTCATGTTCACTTTGAAGTGATTCATTGACAAAGCAATCATCCAACTCTTCAGGGGTGGGCATTTAACTAATAAAGGCTGCGTCTACACGTGCACGCTACTTCGAAGTAGCGGCAGTAACTTCGAAATAGCGCCCGTCACGTCTACACGTGTTGGGCGCTATTTCGAAGTTGAAATCGACGTTAGGCGGCGAGACGTCGAAGTCGCTAACCCCATGAGCGGATGGGAATAGCACCCTACTTCGACGTTCAACATCGAAGTAGGGACGTGTAGACGATCCGCGTCCCGCAACATCGAAATAGCGGGGTCCTCCATGGCGGCCATCAGCTGGGGGGTTGAGAGATACTCTCTCTCCAGCCCTTGCGGGGCTCTGTGGTCACCGTGGGCAGCAGCCCTTAGCCCAGGGCTTCTGGCTGCTGCTGCTGCAGCTGGGGGTCCGTGCTGCATATACAGGGTCTGCAACTAGTTGTTGGCTCTGTGTATCTTTCACTGTTTAATGAAAGTGTGTCTGGGAGGGGCCCTTTAAGGGAGCGGCTTGCTGTTGAGTCCGCCCCGTGACCCTGTCTGCAGCTGTGCCTGGCTCCCTTATTTCGATGTGTGCTACTTTGACGTGTAGACGTTCCCTCGTTGTGCCTATTTTGATGTTGGGCTGAGGAACGTCGAAGTTGAACATCGACGTTGCCAGCCCTGGAGGACGTGTAGACGTTATTCATCGAAATAGCCTATTTCGATGTCGCAACATCGAAATAAGCTATTTCGAAGTTGGGTGCACGTGTAGACGTAGCCAAAGTGTACAGGAACAGATGAGATGCCAAATTATAACCTTTTGAAAGAAAACCTTCTAAAAACTTTAATGGATGTCAGTAGTAGTGCAGATTCTACAAAGGAATGGTCATACAGGGTCAGTCCAATGGTCCATCTTGCCCAATATTTTATCTTCCAACAGGCCAATGCCAAGTAGTCAGAAGCTTTGAGACACTATTATAAGCATTGGGTTGCATCCCCTACTGTCTTGGCTAATAGTCACCAACAGACTTATCCTCTATGAACTTGCCTAATACTTTTTTGAATCTCATTATAATTTTGACCTCCATAACATCCCCTAGCAATGATTTTCACAGGTTTACTGTGAATTGTATGAATAAGAACTTCCTTTTGACTTTGTATTATACATCAATTGTATATGCCAACCCCAATTTTGAAAAAATCTTATGCTTCTCTAACTTAGAATCATAGAATACTAGGATTGGAAGGGACCTTGAGAGGTCATCGAGTCCAGTCCCCTGCCCTCATGGCAGGACCAAGTACTGTCTAGACCATCCCTGATATACATTTATCTAACCTGTTCTTAAATATCTCCAGAGATGGAGATTCCAGATCCTCCCTAAGCAAAGTATTCCAGTGTTTGACCACCCTGACAGTCAGGAACTTTTTTACTAATGTCCAACCTAAACCTCCCTTGCTGCAGTTTAAGTCCATTGTGTCTTGGTCTATCCTTAGAGGCCAAGAAGAACAAGTTTTCTCCCTCCTCTTTATGACACCCTTTTAGAACCTGAAAACTGCTATCATGTCCCCGCTCAATCATCTTTTATCCAACCTAAACAAGCCCAATTCTTTCAGCCTTTCTTCATAGACCATGTTCTCTAGGCCTTTGATCATTCTTGTTGCTCTTTTCTGGACCCTTTCCAATTTCTCTACATCTGTCTTGAAATGAGGTGCCCAGAACTGGGCACAATACACCAGCTGAAGCCTATCCAGCACAGAGTAGAGCGGAAGAATGACTTCTCGTGTCTTGTTCATAAAGCACCTGTTAATGCACCCAGAATCGTGTTTGCTTTTTTTGCAACAGCATCACACTGTTGACTCATATTTAGCTTGTGGTCCACTATAACCCCTAGATCCCTTTCTGTCATACTCCTTCCTAGATAGTCACTTCCCACTCTGTGTATGGGAAACTGATTGTTTCTTCCTAAGTAGAGCACTTTGCATTTGTTTTTATTGAACTTCATTTGTGCACTTCAGAGTCCTGAGGAGATTCATCGGGACTCCTAACCATGTGCCGATATGCTAATGAAATGTGAAAAATTTGCATCTTTACCTCATTTTCATCTTCCAGATAGCTCATTAACGTGTTACTTCTGGAAGAAGCAGCACATGTAGACACAGCCCATTTCTTTGGGCTTCTCCTCTCCTCAATGTTACTCCTCAGATGAGTCTATTGCTTCTTCATGTAGTCACTTTCAAGGACCGTCTCAAGCATGAGGTCAACATAATCTTGAAGTCATTCTGGAACTATATATACACAGCAGCAGTATTATGGAATACACTATTCCAGAAGAGATATTTTGGAATAGCTTATCTAAAAATCACTCATCTACATAGCATGCTTGTCAAAATAGTGCTCAGCTATTTTGAAATACAGCATTCACAAACAATTGAGCCTATTTTGGATTAGAATCCCTGGAAGCACAAAAGCTTATTTTGAAATAGCCCCTATTGCTTGGCTATATAGCCCCTTTTCCAAAATATTTGTTTTGGAATAGCCACTATTCCTAATAGAATGAGATTTACAGAAATCAAGATAAGCTGTCCACTATTTCAAAGTTATTTTAAAATAGTGGGTTTGCTGTGTAGATGCTCACAAAGTTGTTTTGCAATAGCAGCCGTTATCAAGAAATACCTTTGCCATGTAGACACACCCTGGCTGTCCCCTCCGGCTCACCCCAGTCCTGTCTCTGAGGCATTCTTCACTCATCTTCCCACAGTCACAGAGTTGGATTAGGTTATGCAAGGCTGTTCTGCAAGCATTTGCTGACTCACCCTTCTCTTGCTTGCCTAAATGATAGTGTCTGCTCCAAAATCACTTTGTGATATAGCATTAAGTGCTTGTCCAATTCTTATTCACCTGTATCATGTTGTTTAATTTCAGCAGCTGCTTGGTTTCCGATAAGCATAATGTCCCCTTCTGTAGGTGCCATTGTATGCAGAAAAATGCTAACTTGTTTTGCCACTGACTGTTGCTCTAAACAGGACCTGGTAGAAATGCTGTAATCTGCTTTCCCAGAGTGGCCATTGTTGTAAATTCCTCTATAGAGAACATGTCCCTGGCCATGGGCTGTGAGGTTTGTGTGTGCCTTCCACTACCCTTTACCAGATAGCCTCGAGATGTCAAGCAGTTTTAAATTAAAAATAGGATTTATATGGACTTAACAGTCTTCCCCACTAATCTAGGTAAGAATAAATTTAAACTGTAAAATAATTTACTTCATAAAATACTGTTTAGGTAACCATATAACCCAGGTAAATGCAAGGTATAGGGAGTGACCGTTAGGGTTGCCCGTTGCCTATGCATATTCATAAGCTAATTGCCTATTCATGAGCATCGGTTTGAATTCAGATGCACGGATTGGACCATTTATGATGCTCATGAATATGTAAACGGAACGTGCATCCTGGTTGCCGGGGCAACGCAGGTGCGGACCTGACACCTGCGAGTGTTCAACCAGGTCCGCCCCAGCTCTATAAATTCTGGAGCGCAGCCCGGCTTTGCCAGTCCGTCGGGGAGCAGCGGAGAAGAGGACAACGGACCCAGAAGAGCAAAAAGGACTGAGTTTAGAGCTGGACTCAGCCTTGGCCGAAGATTCGACGAGAAGAGCTGAAGCAGACCCACGTGTCAATCTACGCACCCCAGCCACCGTGGGACGCAGAAGCCTTTTCGAAGAGCTCCGGCTGAGAAGCCTTTTTGAAGAGCTCCAGTGAACAAGAACTGAGCTGAACTCACTAAAGGCCTCAGATTTTACCTGAGGCAGGCTCGCCAGGCAGACCGCGCCGGCAGGTGCCCTGCCTGGGGAGCCGCACAAGCGGCGGCCTCTGCTGGCCGGCGGCGGAGCTGCTGCTGCTTTTAGCCAGGGGTTTTTGTTAACCAAGCTGGCCTTTTCCCCTGGCCTCCTCTTCTTTTCCCTATCTATCCTATCTGCCTGCCGCGGCTGCCAGTAAAAAGCGCGCCGTGAGGGCTTCACTTCCTAGGTTCCTGTGGAGACCCTCGGGCCCGGCGCCCGGACTGACAGATCAGGAGGAGGATAGGTATTTAATAACTGCTCTCCACAAACATTAGGGATATTAGCTTAAATCACTAGAGTTAGGGTTTATATATTGTTAGCATTAATAATACTGATCCCTTATTGATATTACAAGGGTTTAAATCGTCTTAAATTGTGGAACCCTGTTCCCAGGGTTCTCATTTGTAAAGCACAGGAGGCGGTCTACTGACCTAGCCGCTTTACCTTTTGCATACATAATAGAAGACTAGATAAGAATTTTAATTCATAGGGACCCAGAACTGATTGCTCCCTCCGCTGGGTAGAGCTCACCCAAGCGGGGGTTGAAGCATAAGGGGATAACCCGGTAAAGGGAGAACCCCAATTAGAATTTTACACATAATCTTAAACTAAAAGAGTAATTTAAAGGGACACCCCATTAAGGGGGTACCCATATTAAATAAATCCCTGTAGGGTTACATAAGACCTCAGGCGTTGCCAATAAGTCCTGAGGCGGCCGTAGGAGGCAGGTATCCTATTAACATTCATTAAGTGTATACATATAAGAAGTCCTAGGGTAGTAGCCATAGCCACTTTTAGAGGCCCCGTCTGCCTGGCCAGCAGGGGTAACCTCACCTAGGCAATTTTAAATTCCAGCTGTTCCCTTGGGTCGCTGGGGGACCTAGGGTAGAGCATCACCGGCCATTTTCCTAAAAGGCGAAAAGTGCTCTGAAGGGGGCGGGTGCCCCGAGTAAGAGGAATATAATATTGTATAGTTCCTCCCGAGGCAGGGCAGTAAAGGGGCTCCCTTATTAGGGGGTCCGACATAGGCAGCTCTCGGGAGGCGTCGTATTATAGTCCCTTTAAGCCCAAAACTACCCATAATTAAGCGTTTGGGACACTGAGGCGAAGGGAAGCCAGCGCAGTCTTAATTTATTGCGCTGGGGTCTTTTCGGGTAAAAATATCCCATAAATCTGGAAGCCCGTTACCAGACTAAATAACCTGGCATATTATATGTATACATAGACATTCTGGAAGCCCGTTACCAGATTAAACAACCTGGCATAATTAAATATATAGAAACGTATTAATATATAACATAAAGAGAAACATAAAGATATACACATATTCAAATAGATACATAAGGAAATATATAGCAAAGTTGTTGTTATCAGTTCTGGTTTATTTCTTTTCCCTTATAGCACACGCACGGAAGAGCACCAAGTTGTGCGTCCCAGTGGAGCCAACAGTAAGTCTAAAGAAGGGTATAGTTTAAACGTTGTAACTACACAAATACAACAAAGGGGCTATTAGTCAACTAGTTCCAAATCCTGTGCTGAGACTCAGGGAACAGGGAAGGATATAGTTGTAGCTTCTAGAGATATTAAATAGATACATAGTAAAATAAAGTGTGGTAACATAGTAAATAAATAGGAAAGAGAAAACACTACATTGTAAAAACCTAGCTCTTGTTAGAATAAAAAGAAACTTAGTTGTGGACAGTTGACCCCTTGTCTGTCATCTTTTCTGGGGAACAAACGGGCTCTGTCACACACCCTGTAAACCCCTGTGGATCAGACACCGTTAACATCGATCCAGGTAGCAGGGTAAAACCTGGGCTGGTGCTTGGTGGCTGGTGGAAAATCTTAGGCAGCCTTATTGGGCCCTTGGTTGTCTCTGTATTGGCCACTGCAGCTTGACCTGTGCCAGCCTCTGAAGATCGTTAGCCATATTTTAAAGTCCTGTAAATTAAATTCTATTGAAGTTGGTATTCTTTGAAAAATGGCTGAGTCACTTATAGCCATCTTGATGTTTTACCAAACTATAGATTTTCCCCCCACACACTCATACCACAACAATCCCAGTCACAACACCACACCCATTAATGCTCCTGGTATGGCCTTCTAAGGAAGACCCCTGTGTGTCTCCACCCTCAAGACCTGAAATGTTGGTAGCAGTATCTTCACCTTTTAATAGTAAATTAAGCATATGTCTTTTAGTTCTAAGATTTGGATGTTATTACATAATAACCCAGATAGGCACTGGTGAAATTATGCTTTCACAACAATTCATAACCAGAGTTTTCTCCCTAGACTATGGCAGTAGTATAGCACGCTTCCATATTCCTCACCTTTTCCATGGTTTCACTGCTATTCCCCAACAAACAATCACTAAACTTCCTGGAGACCTGCCGTTATGCCCTAAAGCCCTTATCCATTATGCTTTCTGCCTTTTCTTGTTCACTGCAGCCTCATTGTTCCCTGTCCTTCAGCAGTCCTTGTATCCTTAATCCCTTTATGACTAGATTATTGTGAGCAAAGACTGAAATACAGGATTTTAAGGGACAAATCTGAAGTGATCCTCTATTTTCCTTATACCCCATTTTTAGTGTGTGGAAATGGTTAGAAGTTCACAAAACGAGATTTGCACTCTCTTTTTGAAAGAAACACCCTGTATTGTCAAATACTTGTGTTAATATGCTCCCAACTGTCTAACAGCTGCTTCATCCCATAAAGCAGACTTACAAGACTCTTTGCATACTAAAGTAGCTCTACAAAACTGAAATTAGAAACTAAAACCTTCACTCCAAAGTGAAAATAGCAGTAAAAATAAAATTGCTTAAGCCCTTCTGGTGCTAAGGAAACTAAATAATCACAAGAGTGGAGGAAGCTCTACATTAATTACACTTGGCTTTCATCTTGTGTGGAAAAAAAAAACATAGTTACTCATTCAGGCTATGTCTACACTACAGCCATCTGTTGACAGAAGTTACTGTTGGAAGATATGTTCTGACAAAACTTCTGCCAACAGATTGTGGCCAGACAGCAAAGCAGATATTTTGTCAACAAAAACTCTCTAGCATAGATGCAGCTTTGGAGGAATTTAGGTTCATCTGTGTCTGCCTACACTGAGGAGCTGAAATGCATGAAATTATCTTCAGTGACTTATCAGCCTCCTGTTCCTCACTGTATAGCTAGAAAAGAGAGGAAAGAAGGGGAATCATGCTCTGTTAGGTACCAACAGAGTCAACAAACTTAAAAATTAAAGGTTAAATATGTGGAATTAATAGCATACGTCTCCATCACTTGCTATCATTCTGTCTTCCACTCAGATTTATCATGAAATAGTGAAACAAAATCAAAAGAGAGATAGCTTGTCATCTACTTTGTAAATGGCTTGTTTAATCATTCATGACTGCAGTATGGTCAGAGGTAGGTTACCACTCTTGAATTTACTTTTGTTTCTAACATCCTGATAGTTTTCAGAATATATTTTTCAAAGTTTATTCCTCTTAAAACCAGAAATGCCTTTTTCAAGGAAAAGTATTAAAGGTTTAGGCCTTTTTTTTTTTTTTTTAAGGAATTTTTTTTGTGTGCTCTCCCAGGCTCTTAATAGGGACTGTTTTACAGACTACCTTCTCTCTTGCTTGCCATCATGGTGGCAACTGCAGTAAATTCTTATATGAAAAAAATAACATTAGTAAGATATTTAATGCACTTTTAGCTGTCACATAAGCTACGTCTACACTGGGATGCTACATCAACATAGCTTATTTCGATGTAGCGAAATTGAAATAAGCTATTTCGACGACTAGCGTCCACACATCCTCCAGGGCTGGTGCCGTCGACTTTCAAAGTCGAAGTTGGACAGCACTTCATTGAAATAGGCGCTGCATGGGAGCATCTACACACTAAAGTGGCCCAAATAGAAATAAGGGTGCCAGGAACAGCTGCAGACAGGGTCACAGGGCGGACTAGCACTTCCGGGGCAACAGCAAGCCGCTCCCTTAAAGGGCCCCTCCCAGACACACTCAGCCTGCACAGCACGCAGTCTGCAGAGCCACAAGCACGCACACCCCGTGAAGCACCATGGATCCCCAGCAGCAGCAGCAGCAGCAGCAGCAGCCAGAGGCCCACACACCTGCCCCTGGAGGAGCAGTGGTTGCCCTGCTCAGTGCCATGCAGGAGGCAGCTGACCATCTTTTATTTGAGGAAGATGAGCTGCCCCCAGGGGATGAGGAAGCAGCCCCAGACCTTGCTGCCCTCCCAGTCCCCCCCGGCCCCGCCGCACACGCCGTCGGCTGTGGAGATACCCCACGAGCACAGACTGGTGGGAGAGGCTGGTGCTTGGCAAGTGGGACAATGACTGCTGGCTCCGGAACTTCCGGATGAGCTGGCAGACATTCCTGGAGCTCTGGCAGTGGCTCACCCCTGCCTTAGGGCACCAGGACACCCCCATGCGATGTGCCCTCACGATCGAGAAATGGGTTGGCATCACTGTCTGGAAGCTGGCCACTCCAGACAGCTACTGATCCGTAGGGCAGCAGTTCATTGTGGGCAAGGCCACCATCGGGGCTGTCCTCATGGAGGTAAGAGGACCCAGGGGGAGGGGGGGAGCCCTGGGGAGAGGGCCAGACACACCCTGCACATCCCTCACCAGTGCTATCTCATGTCCTTCCCCTGCAGGTCATCCGTGCAATCAATGCCCTGCTCCTCCACAGGCTCGTGCGGCTTGGGGACCCAGATGCTGCCATCGTGGGCTTTGCCAGCCTGGGCTTCCCAAATTGCTTTGGGGCTCTAGATGGTACCTATATCCTCATCCGTGCCCTGGAACACAGCGAAGGACGCTTCCTCAATAGGAACGGATACCATTCTGTGGTCCTCCAGGCCTTGGTGGACAGCCAGGGCCGCTTCCTGGACATTTATGTTGGCTGGCCTGGTAGCACCCACGACACCCGGGTGTTCAGAAATTCGGGTCTGTGCTGCCAGCTGGAGGCAGGGACCTACATCCCCCAGCGGGAGATCCCTGTGTGGGACACCACCATGCCCCTCTGCCTCGTTGCAGACGCGGTGTACCCACTCCGGCCCTGGCTCATGCACCCTTACACGGGCCATGTCACAGCCAGCCAGAAGCGGTTCAACACGTGCTTGAACCATGCGCGCCAGGTGGTTGAGCGCACTTTCAGACGCCTCAAAGGGCGCTGGAGGTATCTCCTCACCCACCTGGATGCAGGCCTCACCAACATCCCCCAGGTTGTGGGTGTGTGCAGCGCACTCCACAACCTGCTGGAGAGCAAGGGAGAGGCCTTCTTCCAGGGCTGGGCTGTGGAGGCTGGCAGGGCTGACATCCAGCCACCTGCTGCCCCCAGTGGCCAGGTGGACCCTGAGGGGATCCAGGTCAGGGAGGCCCTGTGGACCCATTTTGACCAGGCTGCGGGGTGAACGCTGGCAGGACCAGCTGCGGTTGAGCCACCGACTGCACCCCTCCATCCTCCACAACACTCCCTGCCCCCACGCCCACACCACAGAGAACCCAAGAGCACACCCCTCCCACACTTCTGTGCAATAAATGGAATTTTTTTTTTAAACAGAACTTTGCAACCTGTATTAATTATTAAAAGAAGAAGGGGGGAACTATGTACATGGGGGGCCCCGCTGCCTCTTCCCCCGCTGGCTGGAAGGCTGGGAGCCATAGGTCCCCTTGGGGGGTTGCCCTGGGGGGCGCTTGGGAGTCTGGCTGGATGCCATGGGTGCAGGGTGGTGGGTTGGGGCTCGGGAAGGACGTGCAGGCTGGGCACATGGCTGTGCTGCTGCCTGCACGCGCTCACAGCTTCCTGCACAGGAACTCAGGGGCGGGGAACTTTAAGGGGCTGCTGCACGCGGCGACCATAGAGCTCAGGGGCTGGAGAGAGCGTCTCTCAACCCCTCAGCTGATGGCCACCATGGAGGACCCCGCTATTTCGATGTTGCAGGACGCGGATCGTCTACACGTGCCCTATTTCAACGTTCAACTTCGAAGTAGGCTGCTATTCCCATCTCCTGATGAGGATAGCGACTTCAACATCTCTCCGCCTTACGTCAATTTCAACTTCGAAATAGCGCTCGGCACGTGTAGACGCGGTGGGCACTATTTCAAAGTTGGCACAGCTATTTTGAAATAGCCAGCTAGTTTAGACACGGCTATAGTGTGATATAGCAGCTGGAGCATGCAGAGCCAAACACCATCTGATAAGTCAGCTCCCCAGGTCACTACCATGTATTATATGCACAACTCGTGGTCCACAGTTGACAGTTTCTGGACTATCCTTCTAATCAGTTATAGAAACTTACACCAAATGAATTTAAGGAAGTATTTCTTTAAATGTAATTTTGTTTGCCTTGTTGAATCTATTCTGAAAAAAGTTTAGATCAGAATGCCTTTCTCATTGATTTAATGCATATTTAGTACATCAACATCATCAATAACTGTGGGCTCAGCGCCCATTGGTGTCTGATGCCTCTCTCACTCTTTCCTTCCAGTATTTAGTACATATACATTTAATGGTTAGAGTTCGTGGGACCTGATTCTAACACAAAAGCCATTGGTCTAGGAGTAAAATGAAAAGTCAAGATTTATATCAGCATGGGTCTTAAAGTGGGTATACATTACGCTGCCAGAAAGATGTAAAGGGTCTCCTATGAAAAGCAGCACCATAATATCTGCAGTAATTAAGAAATGTATTTATATTAAAATTGCCTAAAAATAGGAAGTATCTGAGACCTATCGATAAATATAAAGTTTCTATGAACAACATTAAGTATGCTTCTTATCTCTTGTAACCTAGATTGTGGATGAAGTCCACCCTTAAAAGAATTTTGTAAATTGCCGACTAATCTGATACCTCTTGAATTCTGTTCTGTCTTGGATCATGCTGAGCAAATGAAGCATGTGCACATTTTTTTTTCTCTCTATGCCTGTGTCTTTCTTAATAATTTCTGGAAAAGAAATAATAATTAATTTTGGAAAAGGATACAGCTAAGGATAAATATGATATGATAGAGGTGTATAAAATAATGACGGGTGTGGAGAAAGTATATAAAGAAGAGTTAATTACTTCTTTTTATAACAAGAGCTAGGTACCAACAAATAAATTTGATAGGTAGCAGGTTTAAAACAAATAAAAGTAAGTACTTCTTCACACAATGTACACTCAGCGTGCAGAGCTCCTTATTAGAGGACGTTAAGAAGAACAGGATGATAATGGTCTTAAAAAAGAACTATAAAAATTCACGGAGTATAGGTCCATCAATGTCTGTTAGCACAGATGTGGAGGGATAGAGTCCCTAGCCTGTTTGTCAGAAGCTGGAAGTGGGAGATAAGGGATTGATCAGTAGATGAGTTGTTTTCAACTTTTTCAGTAACACAGCAAACTTCAGAGAGACGAACAATTCCACAGCACACCCACTTTTTTCAACAGAATCAGTTACTCATAAACATCATGTTTGTTTACATTTACTATGGTTCTGGTCTTACTAGAGATGTTTGAAACATAGTGCATACAACAAGCCAAACAAGGACCAAATGGGATGTTGAGAAATTGAACAACTGCTGAAATGTTTGATTTCTCATCGGGGGGAGCAGGGTCCAGAAAGAAGGCTCCCCTTTCTGCCAGCCTGTTGGAACAGGGACATGGCATTTAAACTGTGTCCCAGCACCAGCTGAATCCTACCTGAACTCCTGTCCCCCTTGCCACAACAGAGAGGGGAAGCGGACTCCCTGATATCCCATTTGGGCTGGGAAGCTGCATTTCAGCTGGCTCCTGGCGCAAATGGGCTCTTGCGAGGTCAGCATTTCACCTCACAGAGGCTCTGCAAAAAGCCACCATGGGGGGTGGAGATTGACCAACCCCACAGTAACTGGGATTCAGGCAGCTTTGCTGCTTGAGCCCCAGCTGGCAAGGGATTCATCAATTCCCCCTCCCCCAGATGTGTCTGTGGAAAGAGGTGTGGCAAGGGGAAAGTAATGAAATTTTGTAGCATACTTGGACAGTTCCCATGGCGCACTGGTTGAAAACTACTGAAGTAGATGAACCTGTTCTGTTCATTACCCTGTGTGGCACCTGGCATTGGTCACTGTCTGAAAACAGAAAGCTGGGGCAGAGAGACCTTTGTTTTGATCCACTGTGGCCATTTTTATGATCTTACACTATGTTTTCGATGTCTGGTAAGAGTAACAGAAATTCTTCCAAGACTGTTTGCAAATATGTGACACTAACTGCTATAACTTATATTACTCCATTTGAAAGATCTTCACTGAGAACTGAGAGTACTCATCCCAAAGAGTTCTTCAGCACCTTGCAGTATTAAACCTTCATAGTTCTGCAACCCAGAGCTTGATTTGTGGGCCTCCTAAAAGACAAATGAGAAATTTAAATGCAAACACAAAAAAAAACCCACAAAAATAAAACAAACAAAAAAACCCTGTCAATCATGAAGGTGCTGATATATATTTATGAAACTCATTTCTGACCCTAATCTATGAAAATCTAAAAATTCTTTCCTGAGAACATGTTCCTGGAAATATTCTTTAAGAGGATTTTTAAAGTGCTGTTCCGCATAAGAAAAATTTTATCTATTTTGTTTTTTTTCTTTTAATGGTGCTATTTCTGTATTCTGTTCGGGAAGAAAACAATGTCCAGAAGTTAAGCTATGCATGGTAATGAAATTAATCAGTACTATAATCTTTTTTTTTTTTCCACAGAAGAATGAGCCATACAGCTGGTGATTTCCAATACCACTTTACATAGCTGGCATTTTTATCAGAAAAAACATTTTTTTAGTGAAATGAGAAGCTGAAAAGACACAGAGTTCTGAATTCGTTTGAATGCCTTCTCAATTTGTCTGAATTGCCCAAGTGTCTGCAAAATCAAGTTTTCTTTTAGGGTTTCTGGCATATCTGATCATGAAAGTCACCCATATTCATGGAGCCACAGTTCTCTTATTTTTTAAATGCAAGGGCAATCTGAAGCCCTAATTCCCCAAACAACTATACCCAAAAGTAAGATAATTCATGCGTGAAGCCCTTAAGGAGGCCTCTATGTCTACACTTTTTTTTTTTCAGAAACACAGTTTCCACACACATTCAGATTTGAAAATACTCTTTATTTTCTGTAGATACATGGAAGACTTCTGTTTCTAGTAACTTTTCCAAAAGAAACATATCCATTGAAGGTAACACTATTTTAAAAATCACACATACACAGTATAGTATCAGTCTGCAATCATAGGTTCAACAATTCCCTGAGAACATGATTCTGAATGTCAAAGGGGGAGAAAATCTATAATATAGTCTTTAGTGTTTTGATTAGAAAACATTTATTTTTGTCTAAGTGAGAGTACTTCACCCATACACATATGATAAGTCTGTGCAGAGAAGTGTCCCCTTCTTATTCTAACAAAGACATGTTTTTTGCAATTTTTTTCCTGTGGTTTAAATGCTTGGTTTATTAGCTGCCTATAGGTGTTTCTGAAACATTAACATTTTCCCAGTTGATTTGTCACTCCACATCTGTTTAAGAATTCTCTCTTAGATATACTGCAGTGGATTCCTACAGTTCTAAACACAAATCACGGATTAAAATAAAAACAACCCTTAATATGTAATCTGCCTCATTGCTCCTAGAAATAATGTTCATGCTCTTAAGGAAAGATTTCATCAATAAAGAAATGACCTACTCATCTGAGCATGGAAATAGAAGTTAATGACTCAATTAATTGAGAACTAAGGCATAAATGTAACAAAAATAACATTATCTTGTTTGGAATGAGAAACTGGTAACTCAAAGTGTCTAATCACAGATATAACACCATAACATCTCACAAATGCACTGTCTAATAGTAGGCATCCTTCAGTCTGCACAGACTATGGATCGCGCCCTTTAAAGTTTCCATTGAGGACTTCACTTACAGTGTCTATTGTGACTATGAAGACCCACATGAGAGTGACAGTCCTTGCTGCACCTCTTGCAGATGTAGTGGGTGTCTGGCAAGTCCTTATTGTGCTTTCTGTGCGCTCGCTTCTCCTCTGCTAGCTGTCTGATCTTCCTCTCGCCCTTCTGTAACCGCTGCCTCCATCTGCTGCGGTCATCTGCTAGTTCTTCCCAGTTGTCCAGCTTGATGTTTACCTCTCTGAGGTCTCTCTTGCAGACAACTTTGTAGCGCAACTGGGGGCATCCAGGACGTCTTTTGTCAGAGGCTAGCTCACCATACAGGATGTCTTTTGGAATCCTTCCATCATTCATCCTGTGGACGTGGCCAAGCCAGCAGAGCCGACGCTGCCTGATGAGGGTGTGCATGGTTGGGATTCCAGCTTGCTCGAGGACGGTGGTGTTGGTCACTCTGTCCTTCCATGATATTCCAATGATGTGCCTGAGGCAGCACAAGTGGAAGACGTTCAGCCTCTTTTCCTGGCAGGCATACAGGGTCCAAGTCTCGCTGCCATAAAGGAGGGTGCTGAGGATGCAGGCTCTGTAGACTTGCATTTTGGTGTGAGTGTACAGCTTGTTGTTATTCCACACTCTCTTGCTGAGTCTGGACAGAGTTGTGGCCACTTTTCCGATCCTCCTATTTAGCTCTGTGTCCAATGACAGGGTGTCAGTGATGGTGGACCTGAGGTAAACGAACTCTTGGACGACCTCTAATGTATAGTTGTCAATGCTGATTGATGGGGATTCAGCAACATCCTGAGTGAGTACGTTTGTCTTCTTTAGGCTGAGGGTAAGCCCAAAGTCCTTGCATGCTTTGGAGAATTGATCCAGCAGTTTTTGAAGCTGGTCTTCTGTGTGAGACACTACAGCAGCATCATCTGCGAACAGCATGTCTCTGATGAGGACTTCTCGCACCTTAGACTTAGCTTTCAGCCTTGCAAGATTAAACAGTTTCCCATCAGATCTTGTGTGCAGCCAGATGCCCTCTGTTGAAGATCCAAAGGCATGCTTCAGGAGGAGTGCGAAGAAGATCCGACATACAATAACCTTGCGGAGGTAAGAGTTAAGATCTTGCATTATAATGTAATTGAATGTGGTGAATGGCTTATGTTACTATCAGTATTGCCAACAATCACAACATTATTGCATGTCTATCCTATGCCTTAGTAAGTTATTTTTAAGTCTATTTGAGGAAAACATAATGAAAGGCTTCCAACTCACATTTCATTTATTCAAAATGGCCACCATCTCCTATTACTGTTAGTGGAGCTCAAGCTATCAAAGCAGCCACCATTTCTCTAGTTACCTGCACGTGGAGATGAGACTTCGTTTAATAAATCTGTCTACCTCATGCCACTGTCTATAGCAAGATTGAAGCCACGAGCACTTGCAAAGTGTCTGCCATTGTACAGTTCAGGAAACTAGACAGGATATGGTGCTGTGTGGTGGTGCTGAAAACAACCCTGTGAAAGGTAGATAAGAAGAATGAGGGGATTAGAAGGTAGACCTCGGAGATGAAGGTGAATGGATTGCATGGGAATGTGGGAGAAGGAGTGGGGAGCTACGTATGAAGTCCAGAGTTGGGTGCAGCAGAGTAGGTGTGTGTGTTCAGGTGTGAGGGGAGACTGTGCTGTCTGGTCTCAGGAAGCAAACTGTGTGTGGTGGTCAGATCAGGAAAAGGCTGCTTTCTGCAAGAGTCTATACCAATTTCATGGTGTTTTTATTGGCATGATGTTCCTTATATAAATGACTGAGATAAGTTTTTTAAGTTCTTTAATATGTATGCCTGTAACTCATCAACTCTACAAAGTAGTATGTCTTCTATATGCAAGTCTGAATCATGTTGTATTAAATGGGTCAGTGGTTTCTAAACTATTTATCATCCAGGCTGCTTCTATCAAAGGAAATCAACTAGGAAGAGAGGCTGTCAAGACAGAGAAATTGCCATTCAATTCCTATTATTATCTCAAAGGTGAGGAGAGGGTAAGTGGAGTCTGCATCTGAGCAGTCAGTGAGTGGCTTTTTGTGTCCATCAAAGGTTGACTTTTTATCCTGAAATTGTCACATACAAATGCACTATAAAAGGAAAAGAGGGACATTAAAAAGTCACAAAACAGAGTAAAATAATACGTAGTTGATTTAAAAAAAATCATTATTCTTTGGCATCTGACATTTGCTCTCCTGAGGTTGGCAGTATTGCATTATAAATGTAGAAAGTTATTGGACTTATTTCAAAAGGCTGAAAGAGAAAGTGGTGATGTTTGTAGTATGGGATGAGACACTTTTAAACATGCCTTAACTTGCTGTTATACCCACTCATAAAACCCCCTGAACAACATATTTCTTTGGGGAATCATTATTTTTCAAATATGAGGAATTGGTAACTTTCCCTTTTTCAATGCTATGAAACTGATACCTGTTAAAGTAAGATATTATAGAACAGTAATCTTTATACCAGTACTATACAGCAATTTTCTAAGAGCCATTCAATGTCATTCTTCCCTTGAGCAAAACTTCCTGAAAAAGAATCTAGAGATTTAACAAAGGACCAGTTAAAATATGAATGGAAGAGAATTTTGGTTTGCTGTACATTATAAAGGAAATAAAAAAAAATCACAAAATAGTTTCTCATTATTAGATCACAATCCTACAAATATTTAGACACATGTATAAATGTATGCACTGTTGATGCCAATCGGATTACTTACAATTAATAAAATTTAGGCCGTGTCTACATGTGCCCCAAACTTCGAAAGGGCCACGCAAATGGCCATTTTGAAGTTTACTAATGAAACGCTGAAATGCATATTCAGCGCTTCATTTGCATGCGGGCGGCCGCAGCACTTCAAAATTGACGCGCCTCGCCGCCACGCGTCTCATCCAGATGGGGCTCCTTTTCGAAAGGACCCCACCTACTTCGAAGTCCCCTTATTCCCATCAGCTCATGGGAATAAGGAGACTTCGAAGTAGGCGGCGTCCTTTCAAAAAGGAACCCCATCTGGACGAGACGCACGGTGGCGAGGCGCGTCAATTTTGAAGTGCTGCGGCCGCCCGCATGCAAATGAAGCGCTGAATATGCATTTCAGCGCTTCATTAGTAAACTTCGAAATGGCCATTTGCGTGGCCATTTCAAAGTTTGGGGCACATGTAGACGTAGCCTAAGTGTGTGAATACCTCTTTGCAGAATTATGGTTCTAGACCACAAGCATGGAAATATATTTGCATAACCTTATGCAAGAGAAGGGTCTTGTTTAGCTGACTAGCACAAATCAGAAGCATAATATTTCATGAATCCAGAATAGTTCACAAGATTAGCCCATGGACTGAAAATTGCTTGGTGTGGAGCCTGCATCTTCATGTATATTTGTGTAGTACATGACATGATAGGGCCCTGAGTCTTGGAGACTTTGGATACTACTTCAAAGCAAATATCAATCATGCATCTGATGAACCGGGTCTTTTCCCAAGAAAACTTATGTTCAAAAATATTTGTTAGTCTAAAGGGTGGCACAGGACTTCTCATTAATACAAACATTTTATTTCCCCTAATTTATGGGATTCTTAGGAAGATAGATAACTTTTCTTTTGTAGCCCTTATTTTAAGAAGAGTGCACACACGATGATTTGTAATGTAATACATATTTACTGCAGTACGTTCACAGTTTATCAAAAATAATCAGGACTTTTTTTTTTCTAACTTTGCAATTATAGAATCAGGAGCCACAAAGAAGTCCCAAAGAAATCCTCTGAAGAGTATGAGTAGGGTAAGACTGTATTTGTGAAGGCTGGAGAGAAGAATGTGGCCATAATCAAGGCACAAGATGAATTTTTAACTGTGTGGGTAAATAAAAAAAGGAAATACCTTTTAGACATTATACAGAAAGAATCATCAAGATTTAGATTTAGACTTATCTCTAGGTCAATACATCCAAATGATGTTGAAGATGGCACTCAGATTATAGGCCTGAGTGACAGACAGGATGGTAGTTTTGTCCATAGTAATTTTTTGGGACTAATGGGGTAATTAGAAGTTCTCTTTTGTCCATATTTTTCTTGATCTTCTGGATTGACATCCATGAACATATCTCAAAAATAGGGCATGACTTCAGTGCAGAGAAGAGATGGGTCTGGAGTAAAGATGTCAGCTGAAATTATATTTTCCTATGAGATTACTCAGAGACAAGATGCAGAGAGAGAAGAGAGGGGAACAAAGCCAGAGACACATGGAATTGCTGCAGAAAATTGGAAAGCAGTTTCAGAGGATATGCTGAAGAAAAGGCTCAAGATATAGAAGGAAAGCCAGGAGAAAACACAGCCATGGAAGTGAAGGGAAGCCAACTTTTTAAATATCACTGGTGTCAAAGGTGACTGATACCTAGTGGAGGATGAGGATGCAACACTGCCTCTGAGCTTTTTTGTAAGAGTAGATTATTATAGACATGAGAGCAGATGCAGTGGAGCTCACAGAGAAAAACCAAGATTAGACAGAGAAGTGGAGGAGAGGAATTCCTGACCATGGTTGTGAGCTACAAGTTCAGTAAGCCTAGAGGTGAAAGTGATATGGGACATTAGCTGAGGAAAACAAGAGCATACTTTAAGAATAAGGGAGATGATTCAGAGTGAATGATAAGGGCAGTCAGGAGATGGCTTGAGGTCACCAAGCGAGAGTGTTTAGCTCCTAACCTGCTTATCTTCACTTTCAAGGCCCTCCACCGTCAATCATCTCTCTCTATTTGCTCTCTAATGGAAAGTCAAGCATCTTGTTGGAAACACTAATAATCTGTGAATTGAGTGGATACATTTTTAAGTTTTAATGGTCTAATTTTGAATGTCTGGGAGCATTAACAGAATCTGGTAGAAAGTTCAATTTTCCTCTTTTTGAGGTAATGAAGTTTCCTTGCTAGCTGCAACAACAGATCATTTTTTATAAATATATTCTTCTAGAGGCTTGTTTCTCCAGATCACTTGCTAAAGAGAAAGGTTAAGCAGATATATAATTTAGGCCATGCTAATTCTACAGTTTTCTGGTGACTCAAGTTATTTTGGAGTATAGCCACTGCAGCTGGTATCTCATTTGCATATGTGCACAGTTGGCTTCTTGCATTTGTGTTGAACAGGCTCAGCAGAAGTGCTTGTATCAACCTGGATAGATATTATGGTGTGCCATGCCACAGTTCAGCACTCTTTTTGGTAGTTTGGGAAATATATGGTGGCACAGAAATGACTCCTGCAGTGATGACTGGTGACTGGTAGCCAAGCGTCTACTTCTCATAATGTAGTGTTCTCCATCTCATAATCTTCACACTTATTTTCAGCTTCCCACAAGCATGCATCACTCGTTGCTGCCCTCCACTTCTGACAGAAGTACGGTGACTGCACAACTCTACAGTATTGTTATAAACTTTGGAAACATCAGACAAAGAACACTTCAGCATTTGTATGTTCACAAGAATCGATGTAATGATTTCATGGCATCCAGTTAACTGAAAGAGATAGTGAGAACCAATTTGAAGTTGTAGGTGAAATCAAAAGAAAAGATGCAAATGTTGGAGCACCACATCTGGACCTGAAAAATGAGCACTTACAGGTGACTTATCGTAATGCAATACTAGGATGACTAGCAGTGAGTGTAGAACTGCTGGATGTGCAAGGTCACATGCTATGATCTGTACGCCCATCCCTATATTGGACCCAGACTACCTTGCCACAGAGTACATCAACAGAAAGCATTACTTCTTCCATCGTTATGGAAGTACTGGTGTATCACCAGGGACACTTTGCTAATCTGTTAAGTGGCTTGTCAAGTAAGGAGCTTGATTGGTTGCATCTTTAATAACAATTGTAATGTGTGTAACATGTAGAGAGAGGGAGAGAGAGAGTGTATGTGTGTGTGTGTGTGTGTAACTTTTCAGAAAGCTGCAAGCAAGCACCTTCTTTCCTGACAAGCAGATTATGATTAATGATGTTGAAATATCAATAGTGATACTGGGAGACAAGTCTATCCCTTACTTGCCTGGATCATGAAGCCAGACACCAGAAAATTTGACATCAACAAGGAAAAACTGAATTACTGGCTTAATAGGTGCACACTGGGAGTTGAATACCCTTTAGGCAGAATGAGATGGCACTGACTTTACTTAGTCAATATCTTGATGACTTTAGCTGCCTGCTCTGTCCTGTATATCCTCCACATGTATTTATGGAGCAAAGGAAGAACTGTGCTGTATTGGTGAAGAGTGGAGTAGCTGCCTGCTGGGTTTGAACACAGAAAGAGAACAGCTATAAGATGAGCTGTGCAGCTTAGGGAGGCTTGGAAGAGCACTTTCATAACTAGCCAGAATATTGGGCTGTTGTGTACTGTGCTCAACCTGGAGCAGTGGTTTTGGGGCCTGTGATTGGTATACTCATAATCTGAGTGCCTTCTCTTGCTCAGTTGTGTTCCTGCACTTTCCTTTTACTGGAGGCTCATGTTGGCTGCTGCCCTTATCAGCGAGGTCTTTAGTGGCTGAGCCCCTCACTTACGTCACACAGGCAACATCTAAACTGGCAGCCTGGAGGTCTCCCAGCAGAAGTCTGACACATGAGGAGCATTCTGCCGACATCCCTGTCTTCCTCGCTCCACACTTTTTGTGGACAGGCGAAATGTCAGGAAAGCCTCTCCCAACAGAAGCATTGCACAATTTGCATATTTTTTCCAACAGTTCCCAGCAATCTAGACACAGCCACAGAATGACAGCATGAAGGCAGCTTTGCAGAGTAATACAGTCCAACAAATGGCCCTATCTGTGGTCTTCAGAACCATCTCTGGGCCTATTTAATTGCTAGCCCCTTCCCCAGGCTTTCAGTACTGGAATTTATCAAAGTCCCAGGTATTAGAATACTTCCCCAGATGTCACTTGGAGGATCCAGGCCACCCACTACTCTCACTCCCAAACCAGAGAGCCTACAAATAATTAGCAACTTACTTTAATAGGTGCTGCTTCTCCATTCCCTGGGCTGCCTGCCTCTCTGTCCCATGATCTTCTTGAGTTCTCTGCTCCATATTTGAGTAGATTATTTCCCAGGCTCTTTGCCTGGAAAGTTTTTCATTCTCTGTCATTTTTCAGTCAGGATTCTCTCTCCCAGGCCTATGTGCCTGCATAGATTCTCAGGCCTCTGCCTGCTTAACTAGAGTTTCTCGTTGTCTCTGTACATGTAAAGTTTCACAGTCTTCAACTCCTTCTTCAACCTTCTGCTCCAAGCTACCCACTGATCTGTTCATGACCTACAGCTCCTTTTAACTGAAACTTCTGCTCTCTGATTGGTTGCTGCCCTGTAGCCCTTCTAGGCAGAGTGATTCAGTTGTATACAAAATATGCAGCAGTGTAGAACACCTAAAAATCTGCAGCATCACTGGGTCATAATGTCCATCCACTCACCTCTTTCTATCCCTGTTTCGTGGCTTTGCTTACTGCAGAGAGGATCTAGATAACTTAATAAAGTAAAAAAAAAACCTTCAGGGCCTATTAACAGACCATCGAACATGTGAAAGAGCCATTCAAATGGCAGTTAAGCCATATAACAAGCATTTGCCAACCCAAATACATACTGTCACTTTATTAATTTACTGTATTAGTCCACAGGATCGTAGTTTAAAATTTGCTTTAAAATATTGCATTAGTGTGTTGCATAAGGTTACAGAATCACATCTCTAAAAATTTTTCCCATTCACCTGCCACTGGGAATAGGGCACCAGTTTAATAGTACTACATAGGGCCCCGTAAATCCTAAATATGGCCCAAATTGTAGGCAGGCTTGGAGAACCCCCTTCACTGCTGCTTTTCTCAGGTGAGGGATGGTAGGAATTCAATGCCTCCATCATGGGGCTTCAAAGGGTCCAGAGGGTTGCTGTACATTTATGGCAGCTGTAGTTTTGGGCACTGATCCAAGAGGTTGTGAGTGTACAGAATAACTACTTGCACTTCCAGGGGTCATGCTAGACCATATTTTATAAACTAATCAAAATGAATAATTTCCAAAACAAAAGAGTTATACAGTAGTCACTTGAGTTATGCTGGGTTGTGTTCCCAATCACCTTTGCATAACTCAGATTTCACATAAACCGGGGTGGGGGTGGGTGGGTGTTTTTTCACCCGGCAGAATGCAGGTTCTGCAGCCAGGGAAGCAGCAGGAGCAGCTGAAGCTCCTTTTGAAAGGTAAGTTCTAGGGCTGGGTATGGGAGCAGCTGGGGAGGGTTATGCCTGGGTGGTGGGCTGGGGCTGTGGGTGGGGGTTTAAGCCTAGAGTGGATTAGCACTGCAGAGGGGCCAGGGGTGGAGTTTAGCTGGAGCCAGGCCATCAGGGGTTGAGCTGGAGCTGTGCATGGAGGGTTGAGCCATTGCCTCATTGGGTGGGGGGGTTGAGCTGGAGCCATGCAGGAGGGTTTGAGACAGAGCTAGGCCATGGGTGGGGGTTGAGCCAGATCCACACATGGAGATTGAGACAGAGCCACATGGGGGGATGATCTGGGCTGCGGGGGAGGGTATGAACCTGGGCCGGGGTGGAGGGGTTGAGTTGGGGCTGGGGGGTGGGGGGATTGAGCAGGGCTGCATGGGCCAGGAGGGTTGAGCTAGGATGGAGAGGGGCCAGATTTTGAGTTGCACTTAACTCGCGTTAACACGAGTTAAGCACAACTTGAAATCATGCGTTTTGAGGGTTTACTGTATTCACTAGCAAAAACAGCACCAAAAAATCTGAAAAAAATTGAAAGTAAATGCATTATAATTTTAAAAATTAGGGATCTTAATAAATAGAGGAAGGAATGTTGATGTCTCTTGTAGCTACACTCAGGTTAAACAGGGCTTTTTAAAATATTGAAAATAAAATGGTATAAATATAATAAAAATACAATACATAAATACAGTTAATCTTTAAGTAGATGGGGGCTCCTAGGTACTTCAATAATTCATTTGGTATTTATATTAATAATTAAAATGCAAATGTAACATGTTAAAGTAAAGATTTCTAACAATGCCTAATAACTGAGTCTCTCAATTTTCAAAGCCCTGCTTGAGGAACATATATTGATCTTCAGAGATACTGAGAATCTGTAGCTGCCATTAAATTGTAGACATTTTGTACCAATAAAAATCCTGTGACTTTTATTTAGGTGTAGGGTTTTTGGAGGGACAGCCCCATATTTCAGGCACCAGAAAGGCATCTCAATTTATTTTCAAAATGGGGCTAATTGCCCCACCTTTGCAAGGGGGAGTAACTGCCACCTGGTTCCTGCCTCACGCTTACGTGGCTGCTTCCCAGTTCCTGGCTCCCTGCCACTTATTACTACGTCTACACGTGAACGCTACATCGAAATAGCTTATTTCGATGTAGTGACATCAAAATAGGCTATTTCGATGAATAACATCTACACGTCCTCCAGGGCTGGCAACGTCGACGTTCAACATCGACGTTGCACAGCACCACATCGAAATAGGCGCTGCAAGGGAACGTCTACACGCCAAAGTAGCACACATCGAAATAAGGGTGCCAGGCACAGCTGCAGACAGGGTCACAGGGCAGACTCAACAGCAAGTGGCTCCCTTAAAGGGCCCCTCCCAGACACAGTTGCACTAAACAACACAAGATCCACAGAGCCGACAACTGGTTGCAGACCCTGTGCATGCAGCATGGATCCCCAGCTGCAGCAGCAGCAGCCAGAAGCCCTGGGCTAAGGGCTGCTGCACACGGTGACCATACAGCCCCGCAGGGGCTGGAGAGAGAGAGTCTCTCAACCCCTCAGCTGATGGCCGCCATGGCGGACCCCGCTATTTCGAAGTTGCGGGACGCGCAATGACTACACGGTCCCTACTTTGACGTTGAACGTCGAAGTAGGGCACTATTCCTATACCCTCATGGGGTTAGCGGCTTCGACGTCTCGCCGCTTAACGTCGATGTTAACATCGAAATAGCGCCCAATACGTGTAGCTGTGATGGGCGCTATTTCGAAGTTAGTGCCACTACTTCGAAGTAGCGTGCACGTGTAGACACGGCTTATGAGAGCTGGGAGCTGGACCCACACAGCTGCAGCCTAGCTCCCCTAGGGGAAGCAGGGTGCCAGACTAGCATGGCTCCCAGTTCCCCAAGGCATAGGGAGCCAGGACCCCACCTGAGTGACTGCCTCCCACTTCTCAGATCCCAACACCTAATGGGAGCCGGGAGGAGCACTGGTAGCCACCGCCTCCTTCCTGGCTCCCTGAGGCTCAGGGAAACTGAGAGGAACACCAGTGACTGACACCTCTTTCTTGGCTCCCTGAGGCTGGTAGAACCAGGAGGAGCACCAGAGGCTGCTGCCTGATTCCCAGTTCCTCTTGCCTCACTGAAGCCTGGAGGAGCCACCCCTTCCCTTGTCCTGTATTTGGGATAGGGTGATATGGTCACCTTATTTATGTGCCAAGTTACAATTTATATTCCTAACATGACAAGTTTGAAAATTATGCTTCAAATTTCAAGAAGATGCAGACTAATAATAATAGATAGGTAAAAAAAAACATGGACTTGCATGGAAAAAGTCTACTTTGGTGTAATTGCACACAAAATGAGCAAAATGAAGTGGAAAAATATTTCTTTTCTCTAACTTTTTGGGCTATTTGATGTCTCAGCTGCAAGTTCTTTGCCTTATGGACTTGACTTCTCCTATGTCTGTAGAGTAATAACTCTGGTCAACACTATATTGCTAACACTTACATTTCTATTTTCAGGAAACCTCATGGATTGTAGACCGTGTGAATCCTTTAATGCTGTCAATCTACTCTGACCTCAAATTTTCAATTTTCACAAAATATCTGTTTTTGTATTAATGTGAGAATGAAGAGTGTATTACAGCCTCGGGCACAGGAAGGAATTGGGGATATTGATGTGAACATTGGCCTTATGATGTATTTCAGTGAAAAGTGCCACCAGATCTTGAACTCCTCCCTGAACATCCGTACGATTGGACAATTAGTTAGGGTTCTCCTGAGACTTCCTTGATCTACCTGGCATGGTACAGCTCTTTAGCTTAAGACAGAAAGGAGTTAATTCAGTCATTAAAGTCATGAGGTAGTACTGTAAATTGTTACCAGCTGTCAACTATCCAATGCCACACTCTTTGAGTGATTTATGTTGAAGGAAATGACCTTAGTCATATTAAAAGGATGGATTAATTTAGCAAAATAAAACCGATTATTTCAAGACAAAGATATGTTACCTACTGCAAGGATAATATACTCTTCCATAGCTTGGCACAATGCTAATCTAAAAACTTTTCTTGCAATCATATTTCTAGATACCCTGGTGAATAAGGAATTGCCTTCTTTGAAGGATACAGAAATAAAATAACCCAAGCATGGACACATAAAGAATAATCATAATTAGCAGTCCAGTATGGATGGGTTACATTTGACTGATTAAAGCAATTTACTCTTTCAACAAGTCATACTACAATACCCCTGAAATAACTGTTGTAAATCAACTATCAAAGGTTATATCTGAGTGAACAAATTTTCTCATGAAAGAACTATTAGTAAAATCTTGTTAAGCTTTAGAAAAGATTAGATTAAGTAAATTTCTCTTCAGTATTCCCATCCCAGATAATGGAAAATGAGGGTAAGGGGAGAGAAATTATCTTGATTATTCTCTTTATAAGAGTTAGAGGCCTGATCTTTCATTCCATCTCAGTGGAATTGTGGTCTAAGTGCATGAGCTACACATGAGCCATTTTCTGGGGAGGGCTAGCTCCCATTCTTATCCCTTTTGCCTGAGGGCCTACATTTTGCTTGTTCCCTGCCGCTCACCCAAGGAAGTCCAGAGCGCCATCTACTGCAGCTGCCAGCCCCTGCCACACACTTGTGACTCCAGCTCCAGAGTGACCTCAGTTTGCTCCTCCAACCCTGGAGTGGGTGGGTTAGTCAGTCCTGTCCTCGCTATCTGCCCTAGAACTTGGGAAGCTGGGTAGTGCAGCACTAGCTGGGACCACCCTACAGGGAAGTGAGTATTATGTGGAATGGAAGCAAAAGAGGAACCTGGAGGCAGTTCATGGGTGGGGCCATGTCTGGCTGCTTGGGGAGGCACAGCCTCCCTCAGTCTATTGTATCCAAAGCTGATGTCTCAGTATGGAATGTGGGGCTGGTTCCTCCCTAACCACATTGATGCTTGAGTCTGTATTTTCCCCCTGAACTCTGAAGTGACACTTACTATGACCTTTAATATAACTCAATCCAATGTAAATATATAAGAACAATTTAATATTTCTATATAAATACAAAATGCTCTCTTATGCTAAGTCCAAAACTGATCATTTCCCAACAAATAACATTGCTTAATGATAACAGGATTGCTTTGGTCCTTTTCATGTGTGGCTTCACTCATGTGAAAAACTCCTTTCATTGCTTCCCTGCAGCCTCTTAAGATCTTCTTGTTGTGGCTGGGAGAACAAAGGCAGGTACCCCACGCCCCCCCACACACAAACACACCTTTCATGAATATGTGGGAAGGGAATGCAGAGATTTGGATCTCTATATGCCAGCCAAAACACTTCACAAAGCTATGCCTTATAAACTATAACTTATAAGGAGGTGTAGTAATTTACTTCCCCATTTATGTGATGGTTAAGACAGGTGAAGAACAGTGACTCTATGAAGTACAGTTCCTTCTCAGAGACCTGGTCAAAAATTAGTCCTAAAATAAACTAACCCTAATCCCATCCAGACGTTCCTGGATGCCTAACTTCTGTACCTGTCCCTTTGTGAATCTTTATGAGAATCTCCTGGATTCCCTGTTCTGGAGAGTTCTGTGGAGAGTTTCTTGTCTCCAGGAGTACATCCTGTAAGTTCCCTGCTCTGGTGAGCTTCCTTTATCAGTTGTCCTACGAGGTTCTTTCTTGTGCAACTTCCTGTCTCCCTGGGAATGCCTTTGTTAACCAACAATACAGTAATCATCTGACCTGTTTTTTTAATGGGACTATCCCATATTTATGGTCTCAGGCAGGTGTCTCAACATTTTTTTAAACAAGCAGGCTAATTGGTCCCTATATTAGTGCACTCCCCGCTGCTGAGCTGACATTCCCTGGTCAGCAAAGCCACAGCAGCTTCCTGCTTGTGGCTGCAAGTAAAATCACATAGTGCTGGAGAGCATGTGCGTGAGATAGAAGTCCCCCATCCCTGGAGGTCAGGTGTCCCAAATTTGGCATAGGGAAATGTGGTCACCTTAACAATCAATAACATTTTTTAAAATGCTTTTTGTCAAAAAATTCAGTTTTGTCAAAATCTAAACATTTCACAAAACAGCGGTATGTCTGTGATGTTTTTAATGAGGAAAGTAAACCCACTTCAACAATCATAAAACACTTTTTAACTTTTATATTATTGTACCATGGTGGAGGGACCCTGTGATTACTCAGTCAGGGCAAACTGACAAAAATGGGGCAAATGGTTCCCCAAACTGGAGGCTATTGTAATATTTATATTCACCAAGAAAGCTGCTTCTGCAACTGCCCTCAGGCAAATTCAAACCTGGGACCTATGGAGCTTAGTGCAGGCATTTCTACAGTTTGAGCTAAAAACCAGATAGCTCTCATCATAGGCTGCTGAGAACATTCATTCTTTCTCTGTGAAGTGCTTTAGGTACCAATACATGGGGCAGTGAACTACACATAATGAGAGGTGTTACACTTCCATAATATCTTATTGGTTATCCAGAAGCCAAAAATCCAGTTCCCTTAAAGCAGTCTGGCCCTGAGCTCTCATCAAGACTGACAAATTAAATATGGTGCAGATTATTCAAAATCTTGTTCATATATAAAATTCTACCAGTACCAAAGGATCAGACATATTACCCACTAGGTTAATGAATATTTCAGCTCTGACCCAAACACATGGTTAATGTGAATATTTTGTTATCTGAGCTAAGATGTTTTTCAAAAGAAAAAAGAGTATTGTGGTTAAAAGATCATTATCCATACAGTCTGTTTCATGCTACACTCACCCCTAGTGCCAGCCGCTTGATGCAAATGAGCAGCCTCAAGAATGCAAAATGGACACTCATTTTCATATACAAGCAACTAATTTGCATATTCACAGCAGAAAATAAGCAGGGAAGATTTGTTTCTGCTGGCAAAAACCCGTTCCATTGCCAGCCACTTATGCCTGGGAAGAAAAAAACAGTAAAAAGGGGCTGCAGGCTATAGACAAAGGGGTTTTTTGCCAGCAGAACCACATCGTCATTGCTTGGTTCCTGCCATGAACATGCAAATGAGCTGTTTGCATATGCAAATGAGAGATCATTTTGCATTTTTGAGACTGCTTATTTGCATCAAGCTGATGGCACTTGGGGTAAGTATGGCACTAGCCATAGAGATGAATACATTCTCACATCCGTTTCACAGTAGAGATGCCTTTTCGACTAACAGAAATGTATAAGCTTTCATGGGCACATGACCTGCATCTGACAAAGTGGGTCTTTGCCCATGAAAGCTTATGCTCATACATCTCTGTTAGTCTATAAGGTGCCGCAGGACCCCTCATTGCTTTTGCAGATCCAGACTAACACAGCCACCGCTCTGATGCAGTAGAGATGGTGAATTATAGTTGAAGCAGGCAGTCGATTCCGAATAGCAAGGTAATCTAAACTGGAGCTGGAGACCTCAGGTTTGCAACTTAATGTTCCCTTAACAAAGCTCAGGCAGAATCTGAAATCACAAGATAAGGTCCTAGATTCTTTTATAGATCTTTTGGAGGCTCCTCTAGTTTCTTGAAGCATGATAGTATAGCAGGCATTCCCGGAAGGAAGAATAGGTAATGCACTTTATTGCTTTAAAATAAAAATTCCTCTCTCTTATGTATACAGGGTTATGATTCAAATATCTGCTCTATCTTGTCTATCTTTGGTAGTTATTTATAAGGAATGGCCCTAATTACCATTCATATACTTCTCTAATATGTTTTCAAAGTTTGAATTTGGGTCATTTAGCCTGCAAGTTTAATAACCTTTTCTGGCTCAGTGTCACAGTTATACTGAAATTAATGTTATATTTTGATACTAAAAAGGAACAAAAAAGAACCATTTCATTGAAAGACCAGCAATACCGCAACAACTTTGAAAGTTGTGAAGGCCCCGAAGTGAATTTCTGAGTGTCTGTGTTCTTTTTTATGGAGAATTTTGAAATTTAAGTTTCTTATTTTTCAGATTTTTTTTAAATCTTCAGGTTTCCAATGGAACAGAAATTCTGGATCCAGTCAGCTCTCCTTGTCAATGCACTTCCTGAAGCAGTGCAGCTCCAGATATGCTTTTACCAGGAGAACCTAGATAACCTCCTCCCCCACCTCACCAGTCTTCCCCTAAGTCCACAGTCCACTCCCTGACTCTTACTGACACTGCTCCGCCCCCACCTTGCCCCAAGCTCCTGCCCCCTTCTCTCCCAAGGCACGCCGGAAGCCAGCAAGGCAGGGCGGAGAAGATGGTGACAGTAGCGCTGCCCATGCTCCTTGTTCCTCTGAAGTGTGGCCCATCCCCAAAGTGCAGGATCTGGGACAACCAACCCAAATCATCCTATGGATGGGACAGCTCTGGCTCTTATAGCTGATCCTAAAGACACAACCTAGCCCTTTAAGGGCCACACGTAGCAAATCAGGGTGCACAAAATTCTCTGACAGTAATCAGACCAATTCTTTTTCAATAAACAATTTAATTATTGGGACTGCTCAGCACCAGAGTTGAGCAGATCTTGAAGGTGCCAGGAGCGTGCTGTGTGTACTGCAAGTCAGCAGCAACCACTGTAGGTTCTTCAGCTTACCCTTGTGGGACTGGTAGGCTCCCATATTCACACATCAGAGTGGATAACTGCAAAGGTATTTCTCTAGGGGTGGCAGGTAGATGAAAATTTGCTAACACTTAGAGCTGGGTGGGGGAAGACAGGTTGCAATGACTGGGAGTGGAAAGTTTGTGTTTTGTTTTTCTGACAAATCTGAAATAAAATGGAAAAAGCTCACTCCCACAGGGGTAATGCCTGTACGGTGGAGTGGGGCTAGGCCTAGCTTAGGGCTTCATTTTTAGGAACGCATTGCCCAGGGTCACAGTGCTATTTACACGTGCGGTCTGGCAGGATCCTCCATCAAAATGATGGAGGAGCAGGTGGGCCACACCTGAGTGGCACTGCAACCCCTTGCTGAGAACAGGTACCTGGGCCCAACTCTGCAGGACAGGAGCCTTGTTCCATGAAAGCAGGCTGGGGTAATGGAATCATAGAAGCATAGGGTTAGAAGGAAACACAAGGGTGGTCTGTCTAACCTGCTGCTAAGATGCAGGATTTGTTTCGTCTAGACTGTTCATGACAGATGTACATGTAGTATCCTTTTGAAAACCTCCAGAGAAAGAGCTTCCAAAATATCAGAGGGAGTGTTTCATTTGCTATAGTTCTTATAGTTAGACAGTTCTACTGGATATTAAATCTAAATATGTTGTGTTATAGTTTGAACCTATTGCATTTTGTCCTTCTCTTTGTCACTTTTCTCTATTTCTTTAGACTTTAATTAGGTGTAGATCATTATCATGTTTCCATTTAATCTCTTCTTTTCCAAACAAAACATATCCAGTTCCGTTAGGCTTTGCTTGATGTGGCTTGCATGTAATCCCTTCAATTGTTTTTGTGACTCATCTCTGGATCCTTTCCAGTTTCTTTACGTCCTTTCTATACTTTGGTGACACAGTACCCCAGCTGCAGCCTAACTGCTGCTGAGTAGACCAGTGCTATCACCTTTCATGACTTTCATGATATATCTCTGTTAATAGAACCTTAAATTGCATTTTTTTTTTTTGCTACAGCATCATACTGCTGATTTACACTGAGGTTTTGATCCAACACAACTCCCAGATCCTTTTCAGCAGTCCTCATGGCAGGTCAGTTATCCCCCACTCTGTATTTGTACATTTTTTTATTTTCTTAAAAGAATCACCTTACATTTGTCCTTGTTGAATTTCATTTTGTTGCCTATAGCCTAATTCTGCTGTTGAATTTTAACTGTCTTTGAAAATGTTTTCAAACTGCTCCAGCTTAGTGTCTTCTTCAAATTTGATCAACATGTTTTTTATTCCTACATCAGGTAAATATATAACACTGTTTCGAGAACAAATTCCTGTGGAACCCCACTCAAGACTTCTTTCCAATCTGACATCATTCCATTAATAGACACTTGCTGTTTTATGGTTGTTTAAGCAATTATGTATCCACTTAAAAGAAGGTCTGCCAAGCCCACTTTTTTTTCAGTTTACTTATCAGAATGTCTTTCGGGACTACATCAAAAGCTACATCAAAAGTTCACGTATATTATGTCCACCACATTTCCCCTGTCCACCAGTCTGGAAAATAAAAGTTTGAGGGGGGATAACAGTTTTCAAGTACATAAAATGTTACAAGGAGGATGGAGAAATATGTTCTTCATAACCTCTGAAGAGAGGACAAGAAGCAATGGGATTAAATTGCAGCAAGGAAGGTTTAGATTGAACATTAGGAAAAGCTTTCTAAATTGTCTGGGTGATTAATCACTGGAATAAATCACCTTGAGAGGTTTTGGAATCACAATCATAAGAGATTTATAAGAGCAGGTTAGACAAACACCTTTTAGGAGTGTTCTGTGTAATACTTAGTCCCGTAAGAAATGTAAGGAACTGGACTAGACAACCTCTTGAGGTCCATTCTAATCCTATGGTTCTTTGAGTTTATATTCCCAGCTGGATCTGGTTCAAGACCTTTCCTCCTCTGACCAAAAAAAAAATATGGGATGTGACATTGGAGGGAGCTGGTAGGAATCATATTTTCCTGCTTAGTGGATCCATTGAAACAAGATCTTCAAAGAGGACTTTTAGAGTGTCCTACCTTTTGGGTTTCAAGATGATCCATGGCAAAACCTTTGCCTTGTATTTATTTCCATTCTGTGAGTATAAAAAACTGAATTTTTCTGGTTCTGGTTTACAAGACTAAAGAAGACTAAGTGGATTATCTAATCATCAGTATGCTCCCGTTTGTTACGAACAATTTATGGTGCAAATATAAGGTGAATTATCTGGCACAATGTGTGACAGAAATTGTACAGTATTATTAAAATGTGGAATTTGAGCTGCTGGATCACATTATTAAATAAACAGAAATAAAGCTTATGCTACGACTTATGTTAAAAATTGGTAGCATATTGTACAGTATGAGAGTTTTTAAGGTATGTTTTTATGGTACCTATCTCTTACATAGAATTTTTCATCCGTAAATCTAAAAGGACTTCACGAAGTATTTCAGCATTATTCCCTTTTTACTGATCAGGAAACAGAAGCACAGGGAAGGTAAATGACTTGTACAAGGTCACCCCATTGATCCCTGAGGCTACATCTAGAGAGCAGGTACTATTTTGGGATACAGTGGTATCCTGAAATACCTACCTGCATCAATGCAATGGATCTGTTGTCTCAAAATGGTTTTTGAGGTAACAGGTGTGCTATTCCAGCATCTCTGTAAACCTCATTGCAGGAGGAGTACAGGGATGCCCTGAAATAGGGCTTTTTTTGGGCATATGATGCCATTTAGACAGTGCTATGTGCTGAAATAACATATTCTGAAATCTACTTGAAACAAGCTATGCAATTTGTGTACCACAGACTGCATAGCTTATTTTGAGCTTACTGCACCATATAGATAGAGCCTGAATGATCTAGGGCTAGAACCCACCTCTCCAGAATCAGAGGCCAAGGTTGTAACTACTAGGGTACACTGCCCTTTCTATCTATAGTAGATGAAAGAATTCATGAATCAGTGGGGAGAAAATGTCATCAATGTGCATAATACTAAGCTGTTAATAGATTCTGAGACCAGAAAGGGTCCATCATGATCATCTTATCTGATCTCTTGTTTAACACAAGACATCAGACTTACATGAATTAATTTCTTTTTGAACTGTAGTAAACCTGTATTTAAATGTGCCAGTGATGAAGAATTCACCGCAAACCTTGTTGATTTTTTCAACAGTTTAATTACCCTTGCTGTCAAAAATTGCATGGAATCTTATACTCTTCGCTGCTGGACTGAAATCCCTCTACTATCAGCATTGTTTTCCTCATTTATGTACTGACAAACTTACTAATTCACCTCTTAACCTTCTTGTGACAGGCTAAATAGTTTGGCCTCCTTAAGCTGTTCGCTGTGAGGGTTAATTTCCAATTCTTTAATCGTTCTCATGGCTTCTCTCAGAACTGTCTTCAATTTATAAACTTCTTCATGATGTATGGACACCAGACTGGATTCAGTATTTCAGTAGCAATCACACCAGTGCCAGATACTGTTACCAGTTTTGCCCATTACTTTGGGGTATGCTTATTTACTGGGTTACTTTTCTGAAGGGGGGCAGGAATCACCAGTTTTACCAATATCAGAGGGGTAGCCATGTTAGTCTGTATTTTCAAAAACAACAAGAAGTCCTGTGGCATCTTATAGACTAACAGATATTTTGGAGTATAAGCTTTTGTGGGCAAAGACCCACTTCGTCAGATGCAACCCCCCAACTCTTGCATTTAACGTAGTGGGTCTTTCCCCATGAAAGTTTATGCTCCAAAATATCTGTTAGTCCATAAGGTGCAACAGGACTTCTTTTTGTAGTTGTACCAATGTGTAGCTTGTATCACTTGCATCTTTTTATACAGAACTCTGCTTCTCCCTTCTGCCAGTTACCTCCAAATGGAGCTAACTTGCAGGACCTAGGTTCCCCAGGGCTGAGGTCTTCCCACCCTGGAATTGGATGAACACACACACAATCGCAGAGCACACCTAAGCAGAGGACTGGTTAATCAGAACTCACAAACTGACCCCTGAAATCAGTAGGCTGGTCTGGCAGCAATACCAAGCTGTGACCTTCATGTGTCTTTGGACTCAATGGGCTGGGTTTAAACAGGACTTTAAGCTACCAACCTTATATTCTTCTAGGTTTAGCACATCCCTATCCCTACTCTCATGCTACAACAATTCTGCTAGTAGTCCACTTGATGAACAAACCCCACAGGATTTCTGTGCACTCTAGGGAACTGGTGGATTCTCTATCCAGAGCCTGCAAGTTGTTTTCCCTTTCCATAAGCATGAAGAAAACTGTTGTATTCACTCAAGGTATACCTCAGCGACCCAATGTCATTCTGGATAACAGCTCATTAGGGCTACGTCTACACGTGCACCCTACATCGAAGTAGCTTATTTCGATGTTGCGACATCGAAATAGGCTATTTCGATGACTAACGTCTACACGTCCTCCAGGGCCGGCAACGTCGATGTTCAACTTCGACGTTGCGCAGCCCGACATCGAAATAGGCGCAGCGAGGGAATGTCTACACGTCAAAGTAGCACACATCGAAACAGGGATGCCAGGCACAGCTGCAGGCAGGGTCAACGGGCGGGCTAGCGCTTCCGGGGCAACAGCTAGCCGCTCCCTTAAAGGGCCCCTCCCACATACACACAGCCTGCACAGCACGCGGTCTGACGAGCCATATAGGCACACAGACCCCGAGCGCCGCAGTCATGGACCCCCAGCAGCAGCCGCAGCAGCAGCAGCAGCAGCAGCAGCAGCTAGAGGTCCAGCCAGCCCTCCTGGCGGGAGCAGGGCTTGCCCTGGCTCTTGTCATGTTGGGGGCAGCTGAGCACCTTCTTGCCCCAGGGGAGGAGATGCCCCCAGGGCAGCAGGGCTCAGCCCCTACCCCTGCAGCACCCCGCTCCACCCCCCGCCTCACACGCCGGCGGCTGTGGAGCTACCCCACCAGCACCGACTGGTGGGAGCGGCTGGTGCTTGGGGAGTGGGACGATGCCCACTGGCTCCGCCACTTCAGGATGACCCGCCAGACATTCCTGGAGCTGTGCCAGTGGCTCACCCCCGCACTCAGGCACTGGGACACTGCCATGCGGCGTGCCCTCCCTGTGGAGAAACGGGTCGGCATCGCTGTCTGGAAGCTGGCCACTCCGGACAGCTACCGATCCGTGGGGCAGCAGTTTGGCGTTGGAAAGGCCACTGTCGGGGCTGTCTTCATGGAGGTAAGAGAACCCACAGGGGGAGGCCAGGGCAGGGCAGGGGGGCCAGGGCAGAGCAGGGGGGCCAGGGCAGGGCAGGGCAGGGCAGAGCAGGGCAGGGGGGGCCAGGGCAGGGCAGGGCAGGGAAGAGCAGGGCGGGGGGGGCAGGGCAGGGCAGGGGGGCCAGAGCAGGGCAGGGCAGGGCAGAGCAGGGCAGGGGGGCCAGGGCAGGGCAGGGCATGGCAGAGCAGGGCAGGGGGGGCCAGGGCAGGGCAGGGCAGGGCAGAGCAGGGCAGGGGGGGCCAGAGCAGGGCAGGGCAGGGCCATGCACACCCTGCTCACCCCTCATTGGGGCTGTCCCATGTGCTTTCTCTGCAGGTCGTGCGTGCCATCAACTCCATGCTCCTGCACAGGCTCGTGAGGCTGGGGGACCCACGTGCCACTGTCACCGCCTTTGCCACCCTGGGCTTCCCCAACTGCTTCGGGGCTCTGGATGGCACTCACATCCCCATCCGCGCCCCGGACCACAGTGGAGGCCGATACGTCAATCGGAAGGGCTACCATTCAGTCGTCCTGCAGGCCTTGGTGGACAGCCGGGGATGGTTCCAGGACATTTACGTGAGCTGGCCTGGCAGCACCCACGACGCCCGGGTTTTCCGGAACTCGGGCCTGTGCCGCCGGCTGGAGGCGGGGACCTACATCCCCCAGCAGGAGATCCCTCTGGGGGACACCACCATGCCCTTCTGCATCATCGTGGATGCGGCCTACCCCCTCCGGCGTGGCTCATGCGCCCCTACACGGGCCACCTCTCCGCCAGCCAGGAGCGCTTCAACGAGCTCCTGAACCGTGCGCTCCAGGTGGTGGAGCGCTCATTTGGCCGCCTCAAGGGACGCTGGAGGTGTCTCCTCACCCGCCTCGATGCCAGCCCCAACAACATCCCCCAGATTGTGGGTGCCTGCTGCGCCCTGTACAACCTCGTGGAGAGCAAGGGGGAGAGCTTTCTTCAGGGCTGGGCTCCCGAGGCCGGCAGGGCACACGTCCAGCCACCTGCTGCCCCCAGTCGGCAGGTGGACCCAGAGGGGACCCGGGTCCGGGAGGCCCTGCGGGCCCAATTCGACCAACAGGCCGCGGGGTGAACTCTGCCCAGGCCCCCTACTGCCTGCCCCTTCCTCCCCCACACTCCTGCCCCAAAGCCCACACCACCGTGGAGCACCCCACCGCCCCCCCCCACTTGTCCAGGAGAAATGACAGCACGAACTTGTGGGTGAATGTAAATGTTTTCTTTGGCTCAACGTTTTTTTTTTTTTTTTAAATAGAAAAATATAGATATGTGAAAGGGAAACCAAAAAGGAGGGACAAACATGTAACAAAAGCAAGATGGGCACCAATAAAACTATGTACAACAATACAAATGAAAGCAGTGTGCGCCATCAAAAGAAAAACAAAAAGCAGGGAGGAGAACGGGGAGAACTATGTACAGGGGGGGACGGGGCAAACGGGAAACACCCACACCACCCACCCACCCAGTCCCCAAAGTCTGTCCATACGGGGGGGGGGCCACGTCCCGGGCCCCTCACCCCTACAGGCCCCCAGTGGGCGTGCCCGGCCGGGAGCTCCGGCGGGCCTGCAGTCTGGTCCGCGGCTGGGTGGGAGCGGGTTCCACTGGAAGATATCGGCACCGGCGAGTCTCGGGTGGCTCCAGGGGTCCCTCGGCGCGGTGGCCCTCGCGGGGAGGTGGTGGGGCGACAGCGGACGGCCCGGCGGCGGCTGGAGCAGCCGGTGGTGGGGCTGCAGGAGCGGGCATGGCGGGCGGTGACGCGGCCGGCGCGGCATGGGGGGCCAGGTAATCAATCAGCCGATTGATGGTGTCCAGAAGGGCCCCCCATGCCTCTCGGCACCAGGCCAGCGCCTGCTCCTGCAGACGGAGGTGTTGCTCCGAGACCTCCAGCTGCCGGCGGAGGATGGCCAGCAGCTGGGGGTCTGTGGCCGCTGCCGGTAGCAGGCGCGGGGTCCGCCGTCTGGCCCTCCGCGGGGCCGGTGGCTCCTCGGCCGAGGGGCTGCCCTGGAGCGAGGGTCCCGGAGGAGTCTCCGGGATGACCGATGCCTCGCCGGCACTCTCTTCCGGTCCTTCGGATGGTGCAGGTGCAGGTGCAGGACACAGGAGAGGAGGGGGGAAAGAAGAATGGAGACAGGCATTAGTGTGGGCCCCGAGCCGTGGCCTTTGTCCCCCACACCCTGTGCTGCAGGTTCCCCATCCCCGTCCCCGGGAGATGCTGCTGTGATGGATGGGGTTCAGGGGGCCCCCTGCCCTGCAGCCCGTCCCCTGGTGGGAGCGACTCTCACTTCAGCCCGCAGGGTCTGAGAGCAGGAGAGGTTTCTTAGGCCACAGATGGCCAGTTTCTGGCAGGAGTGACAGCACCAGCTGTCGGAAGAGACAGTCCTTCCAACCCGTCGTGGGGAGAAGACCCCAAGAAGGGGGGGCCCCTCTGGGATGCAGCTTTCCCCCTCCTCTGGCTGGCTGCCTACCAGCTCTCCCTTCCCCTAGCCTCTACCTGTGGCCCCCACCCTCGCCCCCCAATTCCAAGCCAGCTCAGCTCCTCCCTCCTGTTTGTTCAGGGCAGAGGTGTCACCTGCCAGCTGTAGCGCCAGGATCCTCCTTTGGCCCTGGGAGCTCCTCGGCTCGGGTGGCTCATCTGTAGCCTGAGTCTCCCTTTGGCACTCTCCCCACTCCATCGCATGCTGCTGCTGCGGGGTGTCCCACCCCCTCCGCCCGGGCGCCCCTCGAGGTTCTGCTCCCCCCTGGCCCGGGGATGGGGCATGGCACTGTCATGCAGGGTGGCGAGGGGCAGGGGCTGATGGCTGCAGTGCTGTGAGGGCCATGGCCCTGGTGTCCTTGGGGCCATGGCCATGTGAGCATGTGGGGGGCCCTGGACACATCTCTGGTCCCCCCGCCCCTCAAGCCCCGGGGTGTCCACCAGAGAGGGGTACCTACCTGTGGGTCCGCTCCCACGGTCCGGAGATCCCCGGGGGTCGGAGGCCCTGCTGCTGCTCCGGGATGGCAGGAGGAGGATCTGCAGGCTGGAATCAGTGGAGGAGGAGCCCCCCTCCTCCTCCTCCTCCTCCTGCCGTGATGTCCCGGGGATGGCCTCCGGGGGGGGCCCCGGGGGTGCGGGGCTTACCTCCGGGGCGGAGCCCGGCTGCAGGGCCTGCTCGGGCTCATCAGCCGAGGTGTCAAGGGTGGCCGGAGGGGGGGAGGTGTGCCGGGAGCCCAGGATGTCCCTGAGCTCCCTGTAAAAGGGGCAAGTGACAGGGGCGGCCCCAGATCGGCCGGCCGCATCCCGGGCCCGGGCGTAACCCTGCCGCAGCTCCTTGACCTTACTCCTAACGTGGTCAGGAGTGCGGGCAGGGTGACCCCGGGCAGCCAGTCCGTCAGCCAGCCGAGCGAACGCATCCGCGTTCAGCCTCTTGCTCCCCATTACCTAGAGCACCTCCTCCTCGCTCCAGAGCCCCAGCAGGTCCCGCAGCTCGGCCTCCGTCCAAGAGGGGCCCCGCTGCCGCTTCCCAGACTGCGAAGCCCTCTGACTGCCCTGGCTGCTGTGGCTCCTCTTCAGGGGGGTCCCCTGGGGGCGCTGGGGGGGCTGCTGGGCAGCCATGGATGCAGAAGGGGCTGAGGGCTAGGCAGGCTCGTTGCCGCGTGTGCAGGCACGAGCCTGCACGTTCCCTCAGCCTCCTGCAGTCAGGGCGGGGGAGGGGCCCTTTAAGGGGCCGCTCCACACGGCCACCAGTGAGCTGCGGGGCTGGAGAGAACGTCTCTCAACCCCCCAGCTGATGGCCACCATGGAGGACCCATCAATTTCGACGTTGCGGGACGCGGATCGTCTACACTGTCCCTACTTCGACGTTGAACGTCGAAGTAGGGAGCTATTCCTATCCGCTCATGGGGTTAGCGACTTCGACGTCTCGCCGCCTAACGTCGAAGTTAACTTCGAAATAGCGCCCGACGCGTGTAGCCGTGACGGGCGCTATTTCGAAGTTAGTGCCGCTACTTCGAAGTAGCGTGCACGTGTAGACGCAGCTTAGATGTGGTTGAACAATTCTGTTACCTTGGATCTACCATCAACTCAAACCTATCCATGAATGAAGAACTGAACACCAGAATCAGAAGGCAGCTACTATTTTTGGCAGACTTACGAAACAAGCATGGAACAATCCTAAGCTGACTGAAAACAAAGATAGTAATCTACCAGGCATGCGTATTGAGTATCCTGTTAGGTGGTTCTGAGTCATGGACCACCTACGCAGACCAGGAGAAAAAAACTGAACAGCTTCCATCTTCGCTGCCTGTGCAGAATTATGAATATCAATTGGCAATATAAAGTTTCAGATGCAGATGTCTTGTCAAGATGTGGCATACCCATTGCCTCATAGCAATTGTCAACTGCAGAAGACTATGATGGCTTGGTCGTGTGAGAAGAATGGGTGATGAACATCTTCTCAAAGAAATCCTCTTTGGTGAACTGTCATTTGGATTGAGAACAAGAGGCAGACCAAAGCTAAGTTCAAGGATACGTGCTAAAACACCATACAGAAATTCAACATCAATCCAAAATCCTGCGAATCTACATCATCAGATCGAAATACTTGGCAACGATTGAGACGACAGGGCACATCATCCTTTGATAGTATATATGCAAGCCATGCAAAAGAACTTTGCCTGAGAAGGAAAAACTCTCAGACTCAAGAATTTGGAAATAAACTGACATGTGGTTGTTGTAATTGACTGTGCAAATCCAACATTGGATGGATAAGCCATGACAGAAGCTGCAGACTCACTGTCCGTAGATCCTAACTGCTGCTACTAACCACCACCTCTCGAGATGAAAGGGGCCATACATACAAGAAACATTATTGCAGAATGAATGAGGAAGCCGAAACCAAAATCTCAGAAGGGGAAAGAGTGAAAAAGAGAGAAAAGCCACTAATGTAACCATGAAAGTTATTTATTTCCAGGTAGCAATCATTAAAGGGGTCAAAGAAAACAGTTACAATATTAAATCTAACTTAAACAGGATTACAAAAATTAGGGCTAGCAAACCCCAGAAGATCACATAAGACAGGGTCAGGACACTGTACTGAGAGAAAGGGGGTAGGGGGATTCCCAGATGGTGATTGTAGCTGCAGGTCCATAGTGTTGGTTACCAGCAGAGCAGAATCTCCAGCACAATCAAGTCAGTAGAAGATGTCCTAATGGAACTGATGAAGAATTTCTATCCAGGCAAGAGAACGCTTTACTTCAGAGCTAGTAGGGATTTTTGTAGGCAAACACCTGTGGTTCAAGGGGGAACACTGGATTTGTTTAGGATTCAAGGGCGTATTCCAAAGTTGCTTTTTTTACTTTTTTTTTAAGCTAGACATTAGGAACTAATCAGGCCTAGCTATGGGAGGTGTTACTTCAAGGAAGCCCATAATGCAAGTAGACAGCTTCAGTTTTTGGATCCAATAGAAGGTTTATTACTAGAATCAGTTTGCCCACTGCACCAAACCCAAGTCTTTCAGCCTCACTGCTTTGTGGGACAGAGCCCCCCATTTTGTAAGTATGGCCTACACCAGGACTGTCAGCTGAATTGCCATGCCCCTGGCCAAAATGTGAGGACTAGCTCTGGGATTCTGAAAGGGGCAGGGCCTGGGAAGGAAAGGGGAGGCTGGAACTAGCCTCTCCCAGCCAGCTGTCCATGGCTGCCTGGCATATTCTGTCTAGGGCTCTAGTGGTGATTAAAAGGGCCCAGCTCTCTGACTGTTCCTCCTGCTATAGTATCAGAGGCAGCAGTTTGGAGTGCTGAGCCCTTTTACATCACCAGGCCAGCTGCCACTTTTGGCTCATTTAGTCAGTGGCCCAGTCTACATTCTTTGTTCCTACCTATTGTGTGCTAAGTCCTGTTTTTGTCACCATGTGCATTGCATAGGAAGTAACACTGATTTCCCAAAGAAGTTTGCATACTAATTACAGAGTAAGTGCATCTCAGACATGAAAGCCAATGTAATCAGACCTATTTACCCTATTGTAACAGCAACAGACCCAGGTTGCTAGCCCTAGGGATAGAACCTGCACGAATAGGGTCTAAAGCCCTGCACTCTATCATGTGAGCTGAAAGCCAGCTGGCACTCAACTGAGTCTGTAGAGCGGAGACTTCACTCACCCCAGATGATGTCTCAGTGCCTCTGGGTACTACATGCTTCTCTAGGCTGAGGAAGCATGTCCCAAGCTTCTGAGACCTTCCAGCAGTTCTTCCCGGCCAATGCACCAGTTGTAACACTGACAGACCCAGGTTGCTGGCCCCAGGGATAGAACCTGAGAGCATAGGGTCTAAAGCCCTGCACCCTAATCTAGTTATACTTGTGAATATATATGCTGATTTCCAAAGATACTAAAGACCCTCAATGCCATTTGTTACACTGGTATAGGTATTCCCTACTTCTGCAAATCAAGCCACTTTTATAATAGGCCTAGTAGTAGGCATCCTTCAGTCTGCATAGACTATGGATCACAGCCTTTAAAGTTTCAATTGAGGACTTCATTTACAGCATCTATTGTGACTATGAAGACCCACACAAGAGTGACAGTCCTTGCTGCATCTCTTGCAGATGTAGTGGGTGTCTGGCAAGTCCTTATTGTGCTTTCTGTGCGCTCGCTTCTCTGCTAGCTGTCTGATCTTCATCTCTCCCTTCTGAAGGCCCTTGTGTAACCCCTGCCTCCATCTGCTGCGGTCATCTGCTAGTTCTTCCCAATTGTCCAGCTCGATGTCTACCTCTCTGAGGTCTCTCTTGCAGACATCTTTGTAGCGCAACTGGGGGCGTCCAGGAGGTCTTTTGCCAGAGGGCAGCTCACCATACAGGATGTCTTTTGGAATCCTTCCATCATTCATCCTGTGGACGTGGCCAAGCCAGCGGAGTTGATGCTGCCTGACCAGGTTGTGCATGGTTGGGATTCCAGCTTGCTCGAGGACGGCAGTGTTAGTTACTCTGTCCTTCCATGATATTCCAAGGATGCGCCTGAGGCAGCGCAAGTGGAAGACATTCAGCCTCTTTTCCGGGCGGGCATACAGGGTCCAAGTCTCGCTGCCATAAAGGAGGGTGCTGAGGATGCAGGCTCTGTAGACTTGCATTTTGGTGTGAGTGTACAGCTTGTTGTTATTCCACACTCTCTTGCTGAGTCTGGACAGAGTTGTGGCTGCTTTTCCAATCCTCCTATTTAGCTCAGTGTCCAATGACAGGGTGTCAGTGATGGTGGACCTGAGGTAAACGAACTCTTGGATGACCTCTAACGTATAGTTGTCAATGCTGATTGATGGGGATTCAGCAACATTCTGACCGAGTACGTTTGTCTTCTTTAGGCTGAGGGTAAGCCCAAAGTCCTTGCACGCTTTGGAGAACTGATCCAGTAGTTTTTGAAGCTGGTCTTCTGTGTGAGACACTACAGCAGCATCGTCTGCGAACAGCATGTCTCTGATGAGGACTTCTCGCACCTTAGACTTAGCTTTCAGCCTTGCAAGGTTAAACAGTTTCCCATCAGATTTTGTGTGCAGCAAGATGCCCTCTGTTGCAGATCCAAAGGCATGCTTCAGGAGGAGTGCGAAGAAGATCCCGAACAATGTCGGAGCAAGCACGCATCCTTGTTTGACACCGCTCCTGATTCTGAAACCAACCGATAATGCGCCGTCATATTGGATGGTTCCTCTCATGTCTTCATGGAACGACTGGATCATCTTGAGTAACCGTGGAGGACAGCCTATCTTGTGGAGCAGTTTGAACAGACCGTCTCTGCTGACCAAGTCAAAGGCCTTGGTCAGGTCAATGAAGGCTATGTAGAGTGGCTTTCTCTGCTCTCTGCACTTCTCCTGCAGCTGCCTTAGAGAGAAGACCATGTCAACGGTAGACCTCTCTGCGCGGAATCCGTACTGAGATTCAGGGTACACCCTCTCAGCAATCTTCTGGAGTCTGCCAAGGATGACGCGAGCTAACAGTTTACCAGTGATGCTTAGGAGGGAGATTCCACGGTAGTTGTTGCAGTCGCTTCTGTCTCCTTTGTTCTAGGCCTAAACATGCATTAAAAGCATCCTGTAGTCAATGGATCATCTCGAAAGTGGTTTTTTTTTCCATAAAGCACAAGACTTTTTTAATGTTAACAGGGTGACAGCATTTTCTGGCATCGGTTAAAATTCCTTCACTTCATACAAAAAATACCGTGAGGGAGGGAAGAAAGGAAAAAGCAGGACGCAAAGAGACTACTACTTACTAGTCACAGGCTGTGTCTACACGTGCCGCTTCTTTTGGAAGTGGCACAGTGATGAGCTATCTGGAAGATGAAAATGAGGCATGGATGCAAATTTTCTGTGCCTCATTAGCATATTGGCATGTGGTTTGGAGTCCAGAAGAAGCTCTTCTGGACTCCAAAGTACACTTGCAGACACACAGCCCGCAGGGATCTTCCGGAAGGAAACCTTTCTGCCAGAAGCCCCCTCTTCCTCAAAATTTTGGGAGACCATAGTAAAAGGCACAAATACGGAAAGGCATAAGCATAATCATCAATACAAATAGACAGACTCTAAGTGCAAGAGATACTAAGATTCAGAACAACATAATGCAATCATGTTACGTTGTTCCATTGTTACTTTTTATCATCAGCATCCTTTGGAATTCCAAAAATTATCATGTAAATTTTATATTTCATTTATTTTGTGTATTCAGAGGCATAAGACTAGATAGAGATATTTCCAGTGAGGTCAGTAGATCTTCACAGATTCAAAATAGGCAGGAATTTGTCTCATGTACTCTGCTTATTGTGTAGAGATTTGAGCACACGACACATATGATGAACATATACTTCTTCCTGTCTCCCTTTTTTTTCTTTTTGTTACAATTACATCAGTTACAAAACTGTTGATTTTGATGGACACAGCTTCAGAAGAATGAAATTCTGTTTTTTTTTCCATTATTTCACCCATAATTATATTCCATTTCCAGTTGCTCAGTATCAAGTTCTGTATACTGTTTGAAGATGGTGCAAAAATTTCCAAGGAACAGCTCTCTTCTGCTTCTAAACAAACAAATCCAGGTGTCACTCTAAACCCTGATCATGTAAAATAGATTAAAATTGTTACAGAAACATATTTCTCTTGAAAACTGTGTCTAAGTGAAATTATACTCATCTGACTGTTGAGCTGTAAAACAACAAGAAGCTGTGACAGAGTATAGTGTCGCTGTCTAGTCTCTGATACAAAAAGGATTAACTCCAGCTGTGAATTACCTTCCAAGTCGAGATGCTGTTCAGAACAAGATCTGTAGGGAGATAATTGCTGGTAAATAGAAAGGCTCCACAGTCTTCAAGAACTAGTAAAAATCATGAGGGTGGGAATGCATTTTGGTTTACATGGGTACTCCTTTTGATTGTTGTCGTGTTTGTCCTCATTGTAAGTCCTCCTATAAGGTTCCTGCTGAATAGGCCTGTTGCTATATTTTGTTTCTGTTTAATCAGCTAACCAAGTTATAAATCTTTCTGTTTGGAGAGAGGTGGAGGTCTGGAGAAGTATCCCTTTTTTTTTCAAGAAATATTTCTTTTACAGAACATAACTGAAATTCAAATTTTCCAGTGTCATAGGGTTTTTACCAAACACTTCATCAAAACTGTATAGAAAAATTGGTTTACTAATAAACATGCTTTATTACTGTAAATGTGGTTTTTGATTTCAGTAAAAAAATTGGTTAATATTTAAACATTTTAATGAGTAAATCCTGCAAGATGGAGTAGCCTTGCAATTGTCCAAGGAATCATTTTACTGTGTATTGACAGAGTTACATAGCCTTCTATCTGAAAAGATTAATAGCTTTATAAATGACCCCAGACTATGCAGGTGACTCAGTGACTTGTCTGAGATGTTCAGTGAAGTCACAAAGTGGTGAGTACCTACCCAATCCCTAACCATGTTTAAATGACTGTGTGTTACACTGGAAGGAAATGAAACATGTCTTTACCAAGAAACATGAACTTTAATTAAAAGTGTGTGAGCATTAGTAAATAATATGTGAATACTCCAATGTTGTATTGATGGAGCACCACTGTCTACCTGTACAGAATGACTTCATGTCTAAAAGATGGCAGAGACTTTTGGCACCTTCCATTCCCAATGAAAGTTCATGTATATTTACATTAGAGACAAAAACAGAGAAAGGCAGTGAATATTATGTTGACCAAAGATTCTGATTACATGAAAGAAACTGTGAACCTAAGAAGTATACTACTTAAGCAGAGATGCATGTAACATGAGAACTGATGTGCTGTATTCTTCTTGACTTGTATTTTCCTCCAGTTTTCCCTCTACTTCACTAAACCTTTCTTTATTTACAACTTTTTGGAATTGTTGACTGCTACTGTGGGATACATCCTGCAAGTTCATCTCAGAAATATGAATACCAAAACATAAATGACATATGTCTAGTAGATAGGAGAGCTGGGCTATCTTCCAAGCTGTTTTGCTGCTCTGCTTGAGTGACTTAAGCATTACGTCTACACTTGCATTCCTCTTTTGAAAGAGGGAAATCAAAAATGCAAATGAGGCACTGATTTACATGTTGTGCACTTCATTTGCATAATCTCTTTTCAGAAAAGGTTATTTCCAAAGAAATAAAGCAGTGTAGACAGGGCTCTTTCCAAATAAACCCCATCTTCGAAACAACCCTTCATCCTGTTTTATTTCAGCAAGAAAGGTTCTTTTGAAGATGGGGTTTATTTTTGAAAGAGCCACAATAATCTCTTCCCAAAAGAGATTATGCAAATGAAGCACAAGTTATGTAAAATAGTGCCTCATTTGCATTTTCAATTTCCCTCATTTTCATTCCTCTTTTGAAAGAGGAATGCAAGTGTAGACATAGCCCAGGTGTATGCCTATGCAGCAAAGAAAAACCTAGAACTGGCCCATGTCAACTAACTTATTCCCAAGGGAGCCAAGCTGTGGGGCTGTTTCATTGCTGTGTAGACATCTACACTTGGGCAGAAGCTCGAGCCCAGAAGTCTACATAACAATGAAACAGCCCCACATTCCAAGCCCCATGGGCCCTCATCAGCTAGTCTAGGCTAGTGGTGGGCTGTTTGGTTGGGCGTAGACATATCCAGGCAAGCTTGTATGCCTCTTTTGCCTCTCACCACTTGGTGTCTTGTCTATTCAAACTATACAGTCTTTTAAATCAGAGACTATATTTTACTATGCATATGCACAGCACTTATTTTAAAATTTACCTGATTGTAATTGGGATGTCCAAGTTTTACCATTATACAAACAGGTAAAAATAACATTGAGGATTTAATCACTGCAGAGACAAAAATACCTGCCTTGGGTATTGTAAAAGGCATGCCCATGTCACTTATACAGCATTCAAAATAGCGTTAACTATTAAATGTTAACTAATAAATGTTAGGAATAGTCTTTTATTTTTTATTTGATCTGGCTGCCCAGTAAGGCTAGTGCCTGGTCCCTCCACTTTTGCCGGAGGCCTCACCTGTCGTCTACGTCTCCTCCCTTGCAGAAGCCAGAACACCCCCTTGTGGCCCACTGCCCCAATGCTGGGTGGATGGGCCGTGGGTGATGTTCCAGTTCTGGTAAGCCAGGAAGCACAAGCTCAGCACTATCACCCCAACCTGTGCTCCTGGTGGTGGGGTACAGCACCTCCATCTCCAGGGTTGTAGCCTAGGTGATCTGAGTGCTGGTTGGGTAGTACAGCCCTAGTGCCACCCATCTGGAGTCCTTGTGGGAAGTCAGACCCCTGGGCTAGCCAGAGTAGAGCATTACAACCACAGAAAAGGGCCTGACCTGAGGATGGATCAAAAATATGTCCACTTCAGGATGTTTGCGGTGGCACAAGCTTCCCCTGGCTATGATATCCTCCTCCCGAGATGAGACATGGTATTCCAACACTATCTTTTTTCTATTACCCATTGGTATAAGTTGAAAGATCTCACAAAAAAGTAAAAAAAAAAAGATGCTGACCTTTTGATAACTGTTGTTCTTTGATATCTGTTGTTTATACCCATTCCACGTTAAGTCAGTGCATGCCATATGCATAGTCCCTGGAGATTTTATCCTCAATGTTATCTGTCAGGCCAGCTATAGCTCCCTCTGGTACTGCACTCTCATGTGCTGCTGTAGGGGGCCTGGACTGCTCTGCATCTTCTCAGTGACTTCTTGCCAGCTGACTCTGACAAATGAGCAGGAGGATGGGTCATGGAAGGGGCATGAGCAAGCATTTATAGATGGAATAAATGGTTGACAATCTTTCTGTAACTGTTGTTCTTCAGGATGTGTGGCTTATGTCTTGAATGTGAATAGACTATTGGATGTCCATTGGCAGACCTGAGTGTTGGAACCAACAGCCCCTATGCGTTACCTCACTGCAAAAGCCAGGAATCAAGTTACTATTTTTTTTTGCATCCAGGGAGGTCTGTTACGGAGGTCCTGCCCACAAACTTCCCTTCATCTACCAGCACAGATAATTTCTAGCTTCACTCCTGGGGAAGAGAGTCCTTGAACTTCTTTACTGAATCCCAAACATAAAATCATATTTCTCCATCAAAACCCACTGGTTGGAGATGTGGCGCTCTGGACTCCCTGTAGAATGAATCGTTTTTGCAAAAAAGGTCTCTTACATCTTTGCTTTGGGTCTCACTCATTTCTAACTGTCTGTGTCTCTTGTTGGCTTCCAAGGCCATCAGGAACTCCCATGGGTGTGGAAGTTCTAAATGGAAACAAAATGCTTCTTTTCACCCCTTTTTGTGGTGGGAGGCAGGGAGGATGGGGTTAGTTATAGGGCTTTAATCCATCCCATAATGGCTTCACTGAGATGGAGGAATACACGTGATGGGCCCACAGCAGTCAAGATATTGAGCATGAATTTATAAACTTTAAATCCTGTTCATTTTCTACTTATATTTAGTTCAGGATCTTTGTTTATTTTCAGGTTAAGCTGGATGCTTCTGAAGTGTTTAGAGGCTTTTGTGGTATATTATAGATAGAGATGTAAAGATCTAGTAAAATAAAAACTATACATATTTGTAATAAAAGAGTATAAATTAATATAAATTCATCACAAAATGGAGGTAGAAATTCATTGCCTACCCACAGGCTGTGCATGTTAGGTTTCATCTATAGCAAAAGGTCAATTATACTATTGTGTAATGGACTTTCTTAGTTTTCTCCACAGCTATTATACAGAGGTTTCTAGATTCACAAATGTAATCTGTAAAAGCCCTGTCTAGATAGCAGTTACTTGCACTGGCAATTTATCATTTCTGACAGAGCTAGTCGTTCTGCTGGAACTGATAGAGCTATGAAGCCTCCCCAGGATCCAGTCAAACATGTTTTTTCATATACTGTACCCTTTTTCTGTTGGTCCTCCTCTCCACTGTACCTGCTGTGCCACTGTGCTTTCATTTCTTCTCCAATGGCATAAACAGGATGGTAAGAAGTTCTTGAGTAAGTCCAAATGCTCAGCAGGTGTGTTATTTCTTAATGCTGCTGCAATGCTCAGCAGCAATTAAAGCAGGCTGGTACTGAAAAGAACAAGTGCCTTTCTCCTTGTTGTTCTTGTTTATATTGCATTAGTGACAAATGAATTCAATCAATTCAACACTTTCCAATTGATTTGTCTTGCTTTATGCTGGATGTGAGACAAAGACAATTATTTTATATCTGTTTAAAAATAAACCAGACAGGTCTAATGCCTGCCTTCCTGTGTGGTAAATTATAATTTAAGAAATAATTTACTATATAATAATTAATGGTACCTCTAATCTGTCCCTCCCTTTGCTGACTTGTTCTTTGAGGCTGAGGAAGCCTACCTTGCAAATATAGTTAATATTTGTCTTTTACAGAAAACAAACAAACAAACAAATTAGTTTTCAAGAATCTAATGATGCTGCTGTGCTGCACAATAGAGTCCCCATATTCTCATGTAAAAGCAAACTTCTGAATTTTCTGGAGCTTGTACATGAACTGAAAAAAAAAAGATGCACTGACTTCCGTTTTGTAGCCTTAGAAAGCTACTATTTGACCTGCCAGATTTAGATAGAAAGGAGGCAGAGGCACATTCCTTATTAAGAGCCCTATCCTGTAATTTGGCTCAATTTAGGCAGACCTCTGCAGCCATAGGAGAACCCATTAACTTCTGTGAGGTTCTATTCAGGATCAAACAACTGCTTAGGTGGACCCAATTAGAGAAACTAAACCTAAAACTCCTTTATTTGCTCTAGTAGTGTAAAGGAAAGTTAAAGTGGTTTTAAATTTAAGATTTCTTTAAACTGTGAGAGCAATGTAAAGGACCTTAGTGTGACTGAGACTGAACGCCCTTATTAGGAAGAATAGCCTTGTGATTAAGGACTTGGCAGATCTGGACCCTGTTCCTGATTTGTTGCCAGATCTTTAGATTGTGCATAATGACATAGATTACTTATGAATTTCCATTTACCACCTTCAGGACTAACAGGTGTTATGTTTCAGGATCAATCCCAGTGTTCAAATTATTCTAGGTTTAGGAATCCTGATGTGCAAAGCTGCCATAGTCACACTATAGAAACTCTTGTATATTTACAAACACGGTTTATTAATAACATTTAGCACAGTCATAAACACCCCAGCATTGTAAGACAGATGGTGAATGTACATCTATATTTCCATTCCACACATTCACACCATCCTTTGTAGAACGATCTAAACTGTTAATCACAGCCTTTCTTACCACCATCACCTTTCCCATCATCATGAGCAGCCATCATTCTTTTACGCACTACATCTCATTCACCTACCATCCTTAGGGTTCCCTGCTACTTTTATAATATGTTATCCTCATGTTCATATTTTGTATACACATTTAATAGGGAGTTATTCCTTTTCTCCTTATTTGGATTTCCTGACCTTACTAATGGTGAAATATATTTTTCCTATAGGTTAGTATATCGTTCAGCTCAACTTATTATCATATATCTCAGTTCGTTACCCTGGGCTGTTTTTGGTTATGTATCATATTTGTCATTTCTGTCCTACCTGATTAGTGAGTCTGGTCTTAGATAGATAGATAGATAGACAGATAAAAACTTTCACCTTGAATGGGCCCTTGAGACTACCATCAACAAAAGTCAGCATATGAGGATAAGAATAGTCATCAATACCACATTGAAGGCTCCTAACAGAAGACTTTTTAAATGCTGAAAAACTATTCATGCAAAACTTACAGAAACTCTTGCTGTCAAATGGACCCCCAGATAGAGAAAATTATTGACATATTCAGTAAGGCAATATCTTTCAGACTCAAAATGCTATAAAGATGAAGCTTTAAATTTCACACCCACTTTCACCTCAAACAGCTTTGCTAAAAGATAATCAGTTAGAATATTAAATACCATGGATAAGAAATTGAATCCCTGGCATACTCTAATATTACTGTACGCTGTCTGTAAGACAATCACTGACCCTCACACAGCTAAATATGCCAGGGTGTAATTTCTTCCCTGGGCACATATTTTCATCATCCAGCACTGGCACACCAGTGTCCCTAGTGCTGAGTCAAAAGCATTTACAAAATCTACAAACATGACACTAACTTCTTTCTGTCACTTTTCAAAGCCTATACAGCATGGATCATAGATCAACCTGTACTGACACCATACTGGATGTCTCTGACTTTTGGATTGAAACAGTATTTCAGTCTGTTCATTGTAGTAGGATCATAAATATCTTCCCTGGGACTGAAGGCAGCATTATTCTATATAGATACCTAAATGGAAAACATATATTTAACAGCACACTCTTCATTCTTGCAGAAAAAGCTATAACAAATCCAGTGACTGGAAGCTGAGTATATGCAATTTCAGACTGGAACAAAAAGTGCCCATGTTTCCTGGTCAGGGTAATAAACCATGGGAAAAATTTATAAAGGGCCATGGTGGACTTTCCATTATGACTAATTTAAAATAAAGATTGGATTTTTTAGGGATATCTTTAGGAATTTTTTTGTTAATTCTATGTCCTCTGCTAAATGTGAGATTAGATGAGATACTTGCAATTGTCCCTTTTGTCCTTGGAATCTATGGCCGTGTCTACACGTGCCCCAAACTTCGAAATGGCCACACAAATGGCCATTTCGAAGTTTACTAATGAAGCATTGAAATGTATATTCAGCGCTTCATTAACATGCGGGCTGCAGCGGCACTTCGAAATTGACGCGGATTGCAGCTGCGTGTCTTGTCCAGATGGGGGAGCCCTGTCTGGACAAGACGCGCAGCGGCAAGCTGCGTCAATTTCGAAGTGCCGCGGCCGCCCTCATGCTAATGAAGCACTGAATATGCATTTCAACGCTTCATTAGTAAACTTCAAAATGGCCATTTGCGTGGCCATTTCAAAGTTTGGGGCTCGTGTAGACACAGCCTATGAGTGTTTGATTCCATAATTATACCAAGCTAATCACTTTCTCTTTTGGAAACAGGGAGGTCACAACCCCTTCTCCAATTTTCTGGAATATGAGAAGTTTTCTAAACTTTTAGGATGACCCTGTGGAACCAATGTTCTAAATCCAGACAACCTTTTTTAAGCAGAAATAGACATATGGACCAAATAATTGCCCTTCATTTGTAGCAGGTTTATACCTCAGAGTCATGGGTTCCTGTGCTTTGATAAATCCACTTAAAATAACATTGGGGTTTCCACAATTTCCGTTGGTCAATTATTCTGTATTGTAAAGGATACTTGATTTTTTTGGACTGTTAACACATAATGTACTCAAAAATCTTGCCATTACTTCCAGGGATAGCTGTGACCCCAGAAATAATTTCTAACCGTCTTTAATATTCACACCTTTCAAATTCTTATAAAGGATGTTTGTAATTTTCTTTTGTTCTAGATACAAACAGCCTGATTGTTAGAGACCTGCACATATAATAGTTTATGCCCATACTATGTACTGTGAGACATGGGTGGTAACGAAAGTTTCCAAGAAAGGAACATTGGCCTTTCAGAGGATTTGTTGTAGAAAGATCCTGAGAACTGAATGGATGAGGAAGGTCACCAATGAGGAATTGTATAGAAAGATACAGCTGAAAGAGAACCTACTGCAGAAGGTTATACAACACAAGTTACAGCTATTCAGGCATATTTACAGAATGAACAAGAAATGAAAAGTCAAGACCCTGCTATTGGGCATAATGGAAGGCCTGAATAGGAGATGCAGACCCCACAGAGAATGGGTAGATGATATAGTAGATTGGTGTGGAGCTAGTCTACAGAAACTAAACCACTTTGCACTGGACAGGGAAAGATGGAAGGAAATCGTGAGAGAGGCATCAGACACCAATGGGTGCTGAGCCCATGGTTATTGTTGATGATGATGATATCCTGTACCTGTTGTGAATATCTATGGGTATAAATCACTGTGCACAGAATGGTAGGGGTATCCCCAGAACTGCAATGGTGAAAGTTGCAAAATGTAAGGCTACCATTCCCAGGAGCCAGCAGCCGGCACTTGCAGCTCCTCTGGCATGGCCGTACTGCCCCAGCCCTGCCCCTCTTGCTGTCCTTACCATGCAGCTGTCTACATTTCCCATCTAGGTATATTTATGCCACTTAAACACATGAGTGTGACCAGAGACTGCCCCAGTGATCTTGGTGCCTGCCCCAGTGTATTAATGTGTTACAGTATATGTAGTACATTGATACAAGGTGAGCTGGTGGCTACTGATACAGATACACTCCCTCTCAGGGGTGTCATCTATTTTGAAAGTTTAAATATTGCAATCCTAATCACCATCAGTCTGGTCAATTATCTGAAGCCTTTTGTAAATGGTGCTGAAAAATGGCTTGGTATAGTAAACTCCTTGACCACGGTTACACTGGCCTGAACTGCCAGCAGCAGTATGAAAACAGGCAGTCTTGAAAATGCAAATGGAAACTTACCTGCATATTCGCTCACTGGCAGAAGCTGCTGTTGGCAGAAGAAAAGCAGTGTAAATGTGGTTCTGCCAGCGACACTCCCGCCCCCGGCCCTTGTCAGCAGCTTCTTTGCCTGGAAAAAAATCAGGCATAAAAGGCTGCTGACAAAACAGCGAGTGGAGGGTGGGGGTTGCTGACAGTACCACTTTTACACAGCTCTTTTCCTGCCACCAGAAGCCTCTGCCAGCAAGGGAATATGCCAACAATCAGCCATTTGCATTTTTGAGACTGCCCATTTGCATACCGCTGCTGGCAGTTTGGGTCAGTAACGGTAGCCTTTGATATCTGGCATTCATGGGACTGGGAGACTGCCGGCTAATCAACTATTCTGGGTAATAGAGAGTAGCTTATGTTGGGTGGAAAAGTCTGCCAGCTGCACTCACGCAGCATGAAGGGATGCAGAGCAGTAATGACGGGGCTGACCCTGCTGCCACAGGGTGGGATGTTGCTGTCACACTCTGCACACAAACCCCAGGCCTCGTGCCACTTCTGGTCTGCTCAGTGAACTCCATGTTGGAGCAAAGAGAAGCAGCATCAGGGCTGGGGGTGTGTACAGAGTGTGAGAGCAACACCCTTCAGTCGTGTCCAGCCTGCTTAACACTGCCCTGTCCCTCCCTGCTGTGTGTGAGAGCAGCTAGCAGGCTCCTCTGCTCCCTCCACACTCCCGCCCCATGCCTGCTGACCAGAGCTACTCAACTGTGAGTTATGCCGGTTATTAGTGTGTTCCAGTTACTCAAATACTGGTTAAACAAGAATTTCCTATATTTTGCTTTTCTACCGTGTTATAACTATTATGCTGGCAGACCAGATGCCAGCTCATGCCAAGGCCCAGGGCCCCACTGACCAATGTACAGCTTTAAACCAGTCTGGGTTTTTGTACTTACAACAGAAGTAGTGTTATAAGGAGATGTTTGGTGCTTAGACATTGTGTAATGTATGTACGAAGCTGCTTGTATTAATCCAACTTATAATATCTGCATCCCACAGTATATAGCTATATTGAATGTTTGCAATGTAGATCTTTTTACTCATGTATCTCACCACACAAGAAAAGAAACATTAATTGAAGTGCTCATCCTGAGTGGAAAATTTCATAGTGTAGGCAAATGAGGTGAGTCGTGTAGCATCAGAGGGTAGAGAGTTTGTTGATTGCATTCCTCTCTCCCTTCACAGAGGGGAAGCCTGCACAATCAGCTTAGATTTTGAAGTGATGGGGATAAAAATCTCTGACAAGGACAACACAAGTTTCTTTATGCTGCATGGACTTTGAGAGGCATAGATTACTAAACATAACCAAGTATCAAGGACTTACTGAATTTCTTATTATAGAAGCGTATATTATCTTTTAAAATGCAAGACTGTAGATCCTTTGTGTGTGTGTAGGTTTCCTCTTTTAACTTTGTAAATAATTCACATTTATTTTCTTAGCTATTAAATCTTCACTTACTTGATTAGAGGATTGGCTATAGGTGTCTGCTTTGGTCTGAGATCTGAGTACAACTGACGTGGGGTAAGTGTCTGGTCCTTTGGGATTGGGAGTAAACTGAACATTATTGTGATTTTTGGTGCAAAGTGATATGGCAAGATGGAGGTCAGGATGTAATATAGTCTGAAATGCCCAAGGGGACGGCCCATGATTTCATGGCAAGACTGTTACAATGTTCACATTTGTAACTCAGTTGATGAAATCTGTTTATAGAACATACAAGTTTGGGGTTTCTGCCCTACATTTTGACAGCCTGTCCTGAGACTGGTGCTTATGGTTGTGATACACTCCTAACACTCCATACAGCGAAATGCAGTGCCTTGCATGGTGTCAAGTACCAGAGGGGTAGCCGTGTTAGTCTCAGTCTGCAAAAGCAATGAGGGGTCCTGTGGCACCTTATAGACTAACAGAAATGTATGAGCATAAGCTTTTGTGGGCAAAGACCCACTTCGTCAGATGTGTCTGACGAAGTGGGTCTTTGCCCACGAAAGCTTATGCTATTGCATTTCTGTTAGTCTATAAGGTGCCACAGGACCCCTCGTTACTCCTAACACTGTTTCAGTAACCTCATAATGTATTTTATCAGATAAGCCATAGGTCACATTCAAGCCATTCTGTACTGCAGGTTTTGGTCCCAATAAATACTTGTGTATGTGATTTTTTTCTTTAGATCTTTCAGCTTAATTTGCTTGCAGCTTTTATTATGTTTCCTGGTAATATTTTCAAATGTCCTTATGCCACTCTAGTATTTAGAACATCTCCTAATTTATGATAATAGGTTCATTAAATTCATGTTCTGTTTATCTTTCTCTCCCAGATTATTAATGAAGATGTTAAATAAGAATAAACTTAACACCTGTCCCTGTAATGCCCCAAGGACAACTCCCTCCAATCTGACACACTGTCATTTATCATTGTCCTTTGTCTTTAGTCCTTTGCCCAATTTACAGGCATAGATGTTGTCCATAAAAATTTCAGTAGACTCTATAAATAAATCTGTACGAATTTACAGGATATTGAAACGGAGGGATAGGCATCATGGGTTAGAAAGAAGAACTTGCGCCAAATGTACTTCTCAAAATGAAATTGCGAAGTTGGTGGATGAATGAACTTCACTGAGTATTTTTAAATCACTCAATCAAATTATGAAGAATTGGTGCTAGATTTAGGAGACTCCCATTGCAAATGATACTATTAAAGAGAATTCATTTTAGATTTGGTCCCATCCTCCTCAGTTCCATATACTATTTCAGAAATAATTTCCCATTGAACAGTGAAATGATTAACTGACAACCTAGTGACAACTCACACACACATACACCGTACACTGGCCTTGTCAACACTGGCCCCTCCCTTTCAAAAGGTGCATGCAAAAATGGCTGATCAAAAATGTGGATGAGGTTCTGATTTGCATATTAAGTGCCTCATTTGCATAACAGCAGCCTCTTACCTTTCCAGAAATGCTATTTCTGAAAGCCAAAACAGCCATGTAGATGGGGTTCCTTTGAAAGGAAGCCCTGCTTTCAAAATCACCTTTCTTCCTGGGAAAAAAATTTGGAAGAAGGGTGCTTTCGAAAGCAGGACTTCCTTTCAAAGGAACTCCATCGACATGGCTGTTTTGGCTTTCAAAAACAGCATTCCCAGAAGAGTGGGGTGCAAACATTATGCAAATGAGGTGCTGGATATGCAAACCAGTACCTCATTTGCATTTCAATCAGCCATTTTTGCATGTACCTTTCAAAAGAGGGGCCAGTGTTGGCAAGGCCAGTGTGTGGTGTATGTGTGTGTGAGTCTGTCTATCTATCTATAGATATAGATAGATACATTCTTACACACACACCTGGTTGTCAGTTAAGCATTTCATTGTTCAATGGGCAATGTTATGTATGAAAAGAGAGAGAGAGAAGGGCGTGGGCTTACCTGGGTTTCTCATTAGCTAGTGAGACCAGAACAAATGATATCTGCAGTGTGACAAAGAGCCAGATTATACCAAATTCTCCCCAGAAGAGACCCCAGAGGAGACTCACAAGCTAATTTTTTTCCATCAGCTGATTCACTCGCTTCATGAATAACTTAGTTGACTGTTAAATTGGAGGTGGTTTCTGTATAGATCATTCCGATAACATTTTAAATGCAGTCATTTTATTGACTTTAATCCTTGATCAATTATGTGTAGGTGTCACGAGGTTCCTTTAAGGGAGTACCGACTTCATTGATGGAATTTGGGAGAGATCAGTAAGGCTGTGTCTATACTAACATTGCGCTTTCAAAAGAGGCATGCAAATGAGAAAATCAAAAATGCAGACAAGGTGCAGATTTACATATCTGATACCTCATTTGCATATTTTCCTCTTGAAAGAGCTTCTTTTAAAAGAAAAAAACCCATGGATACACAGTTTTTTTTCGTAAGTAAACCCCATTTTCAAAAGAATCTTATTCCTAAAAGAAAGAGGTTTCATACTTCAGTTCAAAAGGATTATTCAATTATTTTTTCCTAAATAAAACCGTTTCAGTGTGACTGTCATTAAGGGGAATCACTTTACTTCATAATAAAAGTGGTTGCGCTACGTAAGTCATAATCTACTGTTCACGGCATTCTGCATACCAAACAACAACAGCAACAAAAAGCCACTCACAATATTTTAAAATTTAGCAAATTTTATTTGTCAGATAAATGTTGAGGCTACAGCCTGGCACTGGGGAACATAGGACACTGGCTGCATGGAGGTGGGAGATCATTCTGTGAGTCCCTGCCAGGACACAAAGCCAGCTGTGAGGTTGCACCCAAACCTCACATATTACAAAGATCTGAAGGTGCAGGCAGGCAGGCTCAGCAAGCCATGATCCATGTCTGGAGGTGTTTAGAGTAAGGTTGGGGGCAGATACAGGTGCGGCTAGAAAGAGTACTATGAGGGGGTGGTGATGAGATCTGGATACACAAAAGCTTGCTTGGAGATTCTGGATGCAACCATAACAGCGGTTGGAGCTCAGGAGAGGGGTTGTGAAAGTGTGAGGATAGATCTCTGCAAGGGGGTCTGGGTGAGAGGAATCTTTGGAGGTTCCAAGTTCCAGGTGAGTGGGGTGAGGATCTGAGTGCTACTGGTTCTTTGGGATTATCTGGGGTAGGGGAAGTGGGACTCATCAGGGTGACTTCTAAGGACAGAGGGGGCTTGTCTACACTACCACCTTCCTTCAAAGGAAGGATGGTAATTAGGGTGTTGGGAGTTTACTAATGAAGTGATGCCATGCATAGGAAGTACTTCATTAAGCAAATTCCCCCCCCCCCGCCAATTTCAAAGTTTTAATCTTCAAAGTACCAGCATGCATCTAGCCATGGCTCACCCGCTGGTACTTCGAAGTGCTTAGGCAACTTCGAAGTCCTCTTACTCCTCAAAATTTTGAAACTTCAAAGTTGCCATGGCGGAGGGGGGAATTTGCTTAATGAAGTGCTGACTATGAGCGGCAACACTTCATGAGTAAACTCCTAACACCCTAAGTACCATCCTTCCTTCAAAGGAAAGTGGTGGTGTAGACAAGACCAGGGTGAAGGCTCACTGGGAGGGTCAGGACATAAGGAAGTCTGGATTCATGAGGGGTTGGGTGGATGGAAAAGTAGCTGCTGGTATAGGAATCTCTCCCCATACAGCTGAGAAGTGATGCGTGCAGGAAGTGGTAATGCAGAGGAAGAAGTCTGAAGAGGTTCCTGCAGCTGGGAGAAAAATCAAAGATGCTGTCCTCCCTAGCACCCATACAGGACTAGCAGCTGTTGGCCGCGTCTACACGTGCACGCTACGTCGAAGTAGCGGCGCCAACTTCGAAATAGCACCCATCATGGCTACACATGTTGGGCACTATTTTGAAGTTGAAATCGACGTTAGGTGGCGAGACGTCGAAGTTGCTAACCCCATGAGGGGATGGGAATAGCGCCCTACTTTGAAGTTGAACGTCGAAGTAGGGCACGTGTAGATGATCTGCGTCCCGCAACATCGAAATAGCGGGGTCCGCCATGGCGGCCATCAGCTGAGGGGTTGAGAGACTCTCTTTCCAGCCCCTGCTGGGCTCTAAGGTCATCATGTGCAGCAGCCCTTAGCCCAGGGCTTCTGGCTGCTGCTGCCGCAGCTGCGGATCCATGCTGCATGCACAGGGTCTGCAACCAGTTGTCGGCTCTGTGTATCTTGTGTTGTTTAGTGCAACTGTCTGGGAGGGGCCCTTTAAGGGAGCGGCTTGCTGTTGAGTCCGCCCTGTGACCCTGTCTGCAGCTGTTCCTGGCACCCTTATTTCGATGTGTGCTACTTTGGCATGTAGACGTTCCCTCGCAGCGCCTATTTCGATGTGGTGCTGCCCAACGTCGAAGTTGAATGTCGACGTTGCCAGCCCTGGAGGACGTGTAGGCGTTATTCACCTAAATAGACTATTTCGATGTCGCTACATCAAAATAAACTATTTTGATGTAGCGTGCACATGTAGACGTAGCCATTATGTCACATTATGGGGTAGGAGCCACCATCTGGGTATTCCCCATTCCCACCTCTTTCCCTACAGAGAAGTACCTCTCTGCCATCTACCCTGGGTACCTGAAACATATTGCTTTGGAAGGTTTTTTAACAGCTTTGGTGGCTTTCATGCCAGAAGTTCATATTCTTCTGCAGGGAAGCAAAGAAATCTGGAGGGGGCATACATTTTGCACATGAGCAGGAGTGCAGATTTCCCCCAGTAGTCACAAAGCCATTGTTGTGATAAATGTCTGAGGCATAAAAATGAACTTGCAGTTATTTTCTTGTGCTGTCACATTATCATGATCAGGGTTAAAAAAACCAAAAAACCAAAAACCTTGATCTCATGTAACATGATACAGGAGACAATGTCATTGATGCCAGGAATTCAGTAGAAAATTCCTGATGACATATATTTTACCAGTATCTAATTTTTGCTGGAACGTTTGTAGCATATTTTCTCTTCTCTATTCTACACACTACATCAAACATCTTATGCCAAACATGGGTAAGAGAACTCATGAGTGGTAACAACAAAACCCTAATATCTTGTTATAATTCTTGTCCTTGTTATAATTCTTCTTTCCCTCCAGCAAATTCCAGTCACCAGTGTCAGGTAGTGTTAGCAATAAGGACACCACTTTTTCCCCAGAGCATGCAGATTCAATAGGCTTCTGTATCCATTAAGATAGCTGTATGTAAACATAACCTCGATTGGCTAACCTGGAACCTGACTGCTCATGGAGGTCACTTGGCTTCCCGTGGTTTCCATTTCTGAAAGTATATTACATTTTAAACATGCACTTTGAAAAACACTTTATACGATCTCCTCAGCTTTCTCAGCTTTTTCTCTACTTCACTGTTTGATTTACCAAATCCTCCAATCAGCTTGTATTTATCCAGATTTCTCCTTGGAATTTAATGTGGCAGGGAAGAAGGTAAATGCGGGAGGAAGAGAATAACAGCTTTTAGTTTGATCACTACAACCTGTCTGTGTCTTAAGGATGTTATTTTCTAACTTTTCGATCGTTTTAATCTAACACGTTCCATTTTCCAACAAATCCTCAAACAAGATTTCAGGCTAAATATACAACTAACTGGATGGGATTCTATCGCGGTATGGATAGGAAGTGAGACAAAATGGTCCATATAGTCATTTCTGTCTTTAAAATTTATGAACTGCACTTTCTGTTGATGTGGGGTCATTTCAACAACCTTTTGCCTTTGCTTCTCTTCATGTCTCAAAGTGCAGCTGTTCTTTTAGAACTTATTCAGATAATGTCTTGTTTGTTTATCAGGGCTGGCTGAAATAACTCTGTCTGAACTGGGTTCCATCAGAAAATGCAGATTCAACACAAATGATTCCATTGAAACTTTGACAATTCTGTTGCCTGCCAGCTGCTTGACAGGTTAGCTGTTAGGCTTCCTCATTCCCACCTCACAGCCCAGCAGATTCCTAAGGTTTTCTAGCTGCCTGCCTGGTGAGCTGTCACACAGCTGCAGCTCCCAAAGCACATGGCTGCCTGGGGACCCACCTCCTTGGGGAGCAAGCTGAAAAATTACATTTTAGTTCTACTGAAACAGACGTTTTCATTATTTTTTCCCTCAGCCAAAATGTTTGACATTATGCCAGCTAACTCTAATGTTAATAAATTTAAAAGTGAATATTCTGCTGTATTATAGCGAGGGTCAAAATGAAGTTTGCTTAAATAGGTTTTATATGATTTGCATTTCACTTTGAGCTTAATTCTTGCTTTTGTTATTTATATTATGTCACATTTATATGAAATGGCATGTTGAGGGAGAGTTTCTTAATTGCTAACATACTAATTGGCATTTAAGAGCTAACTAATTGACACTGTAGTAACTTGTTATACTTCTGCTACAGGCTAATGAGGTCCCAACATAAACCCTTTCCTAATAGATTAATAGTAGACATTTGATATATTAATGTAATTACGTATGTATTGTTTTTTTCTAATTTTACTTTAGTTGAATACAAAGCTAAGTTTTTCTCTTAGACAACTGGGTGCTGGCAGTACCTGTTGGAGTTTCACAACAGCCACTGCTAAGGGCCTGAGTCTTACAAGTTCATACATGAGGGCAAGTCCCTGCACATGCATGTCTGAGCTCCCTGGATTGGGGCTTTAACTTATTTAAACAATTTAAGAAAGATTTTAACTTTATGAAGAAAAATATGGTTGGTCTGTATCATTGTATTAGAAGAAGAGAAGGGTTAACCCATTATTTCACCACTGTTTTTATCAAATACAGAGACTGGTGGGCAGAAAAAGTGGCCCAAGTCAGGGTGAACCTGCTTTGTATATCAGCAGAGCTGAACTGGGACAGTGGGTGTTTCTAGTTGTGTTCTTTAAAAACAAAATATCTTGATACTGTCATAACACTTTAAATGATAAAATACCTCTTTCCACAGTGCAATCTGTCTCTTCATGGTCCAATCTGATCTTTTATGGAGCATAACTGAATGCTATATTTGCAGGTAAACACAACTTAATACCAACTTATGTAAGTGGGAATATAATTGTATCTGCAGCTTAACATTCTCAAGGAAATATAGTTTTAAATGTTTTGTGCAGTTTATTGACTATCGCCATTTAAGTTAAGAATTCAGTAATGAATTATGGTGATTCAGTTACACTTATAATACGTAGATATGTATCCTTCAGTGTTAAAAATAGATTTTAACCTGTGTGAAACCATTTCCTTATAAAATTTTAGATATTTAATTTTAAATTATGATCTCTGGTGTAATAAATGAGAGAAATCTTGTTCTTTGCTTTTTAATTTTACCGTTCTTGGATGAAAAATCACTTCCCTTATCCTGACAGAATCTGCGATATTTAGCTAGATCTCTCAAAGTGCAGCAGAGTGGTGGTCTAAATTATCAAATCAATGTTTTTATCTTCAACAATATAATTTTCCATTTGTGCAGCTCACTGATTTGTTTAATTAAACAATATCCAGAAGATGGCAGCATCTTACAATGATTGAAGGTAATTCAGTGGTGCCAAGAAAGATTGCTGTAGCAACAGTCTTTTTTAGTCGTTTCCTTCACATGCACGGGTTTGAAGAGGGTTATGACTTTGCTGTTTCAAATTATGGATAGGCTGAAAGTTGGCACATGTTCTTTCCTTCATTCTCCCAGTAAGACTATGTTAAAATGACTAGTAATTTGGTTTTAAAAAGCAGTTTATAAAACATTAAGCACTAAATGCTTTAGATGATTTTTAACATCTAAATCTAAGATTATTAGATTTTAAATATATGTGAACAGTCTTTGGTAATCACCAGATGACATTCCTGATATTACTGACGCATAGATTTGGTATTTTAACTGGCTATCCAGTTTATTTTTTTCCAACAGATAAATATGAAAGTGATAGAGCATTTCACTTTTTTGCAGAGGAGAAAGGTTTATGTTGTTTCTACTGCTACCCTATATGCCATGCTATGTTTACTATGCTCTGTGTAATAGCGCATAATAATCCTAATGTTTATCATAATAACCTGTAGATTTAAAAAAAAAAGGAATTCATTAAGCCTTATTGGCACATTCAGCTTGCTAGAAATCTTGCCACTTGCATCCTTTCTTGGTGAGGATGTGGGCAGAATAATCAGACTTTTCATCTCCCTGTAAGCATGCATTGTACCTGAAGCTCTTTCTCGAAGCAGTAGGGGGCGTTGGCTTGGACAGAGTGTGACCACCTGGCTGCTCAACAGGATAGGCTATTGTAAACACATTATGCCAGCCATCCTCCCTCCTTTCCACTGGGTTCCAGTCTGCTTCTGGGTCAGCTCCAGGCCTTAATCCTGAGATTTCAGACCATCAGTGAAATGTGAGTCAGCTAACTACATGAAGGAGATTCCGTCCATGTGTGACCTGTCAAATCATCTGCAATCTTGTGGAATAATTCAGCTCACAAAAACCAAGACAAAATATATAGGCTGCATCTACACTTGCCCCTTCCTTCCAGAAGGGACATGGAAATGAGTGACTTGGGAAGATGCTAATGAAACGCTACCATGAATATGCAGTGCAAGATTAGCATAATGGTGGCCGCGCAAGTTTTGAAAGGTGGGGGCTAGTGCAGACATAGCCATTATGACCTCAAAGCACTGTGGAAATAAATTTATAGATACGTATTGTACCTTTTTTCCCTGGTAAATTCAGTTTTGGTAGGCTCTGACCATTCTTGTCACACACGGACTAAAAAAAGCATAACTTTTTCAACTTTCTAAATGCTTCTGAGGATGGAACAAAATATAACAGATGTGGTCACACCTGAGCCACTGAGGAAAGGGACTGCTCTCCAGTACGATGTTTTGGGCATACAGCCTTTGTTGCCATCACGTCTGTGAGTAAAATCAATTTGGCCATGATCAGAGTTCATCTCATGGAGTACCTTGGCCTGCCACAGCAGAGAATCATCAGAAAACTCAGGAGATTGTGTTTTTAATAGTTTTCTAATGCAGGAGAAGAGATCAGAGTTTCAAATAAGCTGTAAAGTTTTGAATATTTATCTGCTGTAATCTTTTGAGGTTCAGTATAATTAAACAGTATCTTAAATGACAATACTTCAGGAAGCAGGTATTATTCCAGCATTCCCTATCTGAATTCTGGGGAGATTTTATTATTATTTTGTAGAATGAATTCCCCAGGAACTTTTCACAGAAGAATTGCTAAAAGAAATGAAATGAGCTGGAATAATAATAAAGTTATTCAAAATGTGCAATTAAAGCAATAATTCCCCATTTTTACATTGATCTAATGGACAGCAGAATGAGGCTATAAGAAATCAGGAAATATGGTAAATTTCTGTCACACCTGATTTGTGTTCTCCAGTGCTTCCTTAAGAAGTTGGTTGGTACTCTTACATTGCTTCCTATAGAATTGATCAGCATTCTATACCGTTTTCTTCCTAAGATACAAATCTTTATTATTTTTTTTCTTTGCTGGAGCTAAGAAAGGAACTGAAAATAAACATCTTGGAGGGATGGTTTAGATGTTTCTTGGTCCTGCAGTTAGGGCAGGGGACTTGGACTCAGTGACCTTTCAAGGTCCCTTCTAGTTCTAGAGTTATGCTGTTATATTATTCAATGATTCTATATCCCCACAATCATCCTCACCTCTTACTCTAAGCCTTTTCCTACCCAGACACTACCCAACCCACTGCCTTGAGCTCCCCCATTCTCCACCTCACACTTAAATTTCTTACAGGTACTGTTTTCTCACAGCCCCTCTTCCCCAAACTCCTGCCTTGTGGGTTCCCCTTGAGGGGGGTTGCGATATAACAGTACCTGACATATCGCTTATGACATATCACACAGAAACTAAATGAATTCTTTGCTTCAGTTTTCCTGGCTGAGGATGTTCTGGAGATTCCCAAGCCTGAGCTGAGGAATTGTCCAAGATTGAGGTGTCATTAGAGGAGGCTTTGGAACTAATTGATAAACTGTAATAAGTCACCAGGACCAGATGATATTCACCCAAGAGTTCTGAAAGAACTCAAATGTGAAATTGCAGCACTATTAACTGGTTTGTAACCTATCCTTTAAATCAGCTTTTGTATCCAATGACTAGAAGATAGCTAGCATAATGCCAACATTTTAAAAAGGTCTCTATAGGCAATGCTGGTAGCTGCAGATAAGTAAGTCTTACATGAGTACCAGGCAAATTAGTTGAAACCATAGTAAAGAATAAAATAGTTAGAAACATAGAACATAATTTTTAGGCAAAAATCAACATGGTTTCCATAAAGGGAAATCGCGTCTTTCTAATCAGTTAGAGTTCTCTGAAGGGGTCAACAAACGTGGACGAGAGGGATCCAGTAGTTACAGTCTACTTAGATTTCCAGAAACACTTTGATAAGGTACCTCACCAAAAGCTTTTACATAAATTGAGTTGTTGTGGGATAAAAGGGAAGATCCTTTCATGGACTGAGAATTGGTTAAAGGACAGGAAACAAACAGTAGGAATATATGGTAACTTTTCAGAATGAAGAGGGGTAACTAGTGGCTTCCTCCAGGGATCAGTCCTAGGACCAGTCCTGTTCAACTTATTCATAAATGATCTAGAGAAAGGGATAAAGTGTGAGGTGGCAAAGTTAGCAGATGATACTGAACTGCTCGTTAAGACGAAAGCAGATTGTGAAGAACTTAAAAAAGATCTAAAAAACTGAGTGGGTAACAAAATGGCAAATGGAATTTAATGTGGATAAATGTAAAATAACGTGCATTGGAAAAAAATAATGCCAGCTATACAAACAATATGATGGGGGCTAGTTTAGCTACAACTAATGAGGAAAGTGATCTTGGAGTCGTGGATAGTTCTCTGAAAACATCCTCTCAGCGTGCAGTAGAAGTCAAAAAAAGCAAATAGGATGTTAGGAATCACTAAAAAAAGGAATGGACAATAAGACTGAGAATATATTATCGCCCTTTTAAAAAGCTATGTTATGCCTACATCTTGAATATACTGCATACAAACGTGGTCACCTCATCTCAAAAAAGAAATATTGGCATTGGAAAGATTCAGAAAAGGGAAACTAAAATGATGAGGGGTTTGAAATGAGTCCATATGAAGTTAGATTAAAGAGACTAGGAGTTTTCAGTTTAAAAAAGATGAGGCTGAGGGGGATGTATTAGAGGTACACTAAAGTCTCAGAGTACACGAACTCAGAGTACACGACCCCGGTCTTATGCGACTGACCCCGATTCCTATTGTAAACCCTGTAGCGCTATTTCCAGTTGTGCTTAACTTACTGCCCCGGGCCTGGCTCAAACCGACTGGCTCTGCACGGACCAGGCTCACCCCCCACTCCAGCTCTGCTCACCACCTGCACATAGCTCCTGCTCACCCCCCAACCCTGCCTCTGGCTTTAGCTCACCACCCCTCAGGAGTGACTCCAACTCAACCTCCCTGGTCCCCATTCAACACCCCCTGTCGGCTCACTGCCCACACGTGACTCTGGCTCACCTACCCCCCCTCGCTTTGGTTTACCACCCCTCATGCACAGCTCCGGTTCACCCTGCACCCCCCGCTGTGGTTTAAACCACCCACACGTGGCTCCAATTCAAACCCCTTGCATGCAGCCCTGTTTCCATGCTCCTGCCCTGGTTTAAATCCCCCATGCACGGCTCTGGTTCAACCCTCTTGCTGGCTCACCGCCCACGTACGGCTCTGGCTCACCTGCCACCCCCACCTCTGGCTCTGGCTCACCATCCGTGCCTGGCTTTGGCTCCAGTTCAACTTCCCACCACATCCTGGCTCACCACCCAAGAAGGGCTCTAACTCACCACCCCGCACACAGCTCCAGCTTAACTCCCCCGCCTTCTCCCCTGCAGCCCTAACCCACTCCAGCCTTATTCCCCCACCCACCTCCCACAGCCCCAACCCACTGACAGGCTTAACCCTCCCCAACTGCCCCCCCACCCCAGGACTTACCTTTTCGCTTCTTCCCTGGCTGCAGAACATGTATTCTGCTGGGGAAAAAGCTGGACCACTACTTATGTGAAATCCGGGTTACGTGAGGGTGTGTGGAACGGAACCCTCACATATCCTGAGACCTTAGTGTATATAAAAATTATGAGAAGTGTGGAGAAAGTGAACAAGGAAAAATTATGTGCTTATTCCCATGATATCAGAGCTAGAGGACACCAAATGAAATTAATTGGATTGCATTGCAGACAACTTTTTATTCCAAAAGGTTGAAAAAGCTACCGGAGGGGAGCTGTTCTAGATTTAATTTTAACAAATAGGGAGGAAATTATTGAGAATTTGAAACTGGAAGGATTCTTGGGTGAAAGTGATCATGAAATCATAGAGTTCACAGTTCTAAGGAAGGGTAGAAGGGAAAACAGTACAATAGAGATAATGGATTTCAGGAAGGCAGATTTTGGTAAACTCAGACAGCTGGTAGGTAAGGTCCCATGGGAAGCTAAACTGAGGGGAAAAACGGCTGAGAAGAGTTAGCAGTTTTTCAAAGGGACATTATTAAGGGCCCAAAAGCAAGCTATCCCGCTGCGTAGGAAAGATAGAAAACATGGCAAAAGACTGCCTTGGCATAACCAGGAGATCTTGCATGATTTCAAAATAAAAAAGGAGTCGTATAAGAAATGGAAACTAGGACAAATTACAAAGGACGAATATAGGCAAACAACACGAGGATGCAGGAACAAGATTAGAAAGGCTAAAGCACAAAATGAGCTCAAACTAGCTACAAGCATAAAGGGAAACAAGAAGGCTTTTTACAAATACATTGGTAACAAGAGGAAGACCAAGGAGAGGGTAGGGCCCTTGGTCAGTGAGGAGGGAGAAACAGTAACAGGGAATTTGGAAATGGCAGAGATGTTTAATGATTTCTTTGTTTCGGTCTTCACTGAGAAATCTGAAGGAATGACTGACATAGAGAATGCTAGTGAAAAAGGGTAGGTTTAGAAGTTGAAATAAGAAAAGAACAAATTAAAATTTACTTAGAAAAATTAGATGTCTGCAAATCACCAGGGCCTGATGAAATGCATTCTAGAATCCTCAAGGAGCTGATAGAAGAGGTATCTGAGCCTTTAGCAATCATTTTTGGAAAATCGTGGGAGACGGGAGAGATTCCAGAAGACTGGAAAAGGGCAAATATAGTACCCATTTATAAAAAGGGGAACAAGAATAACCCGGGAAACTACAGGCCACTCAGCTTAACTTCTGTGCCAGGAAAGATAATGGAGCAGGTAATCAAAGAAATCATCTGCAAGCATTTGGAAGGTGATAAGGTGATAGGGAACAGCCAGCATGGATTTGTTAAAAACAGATCATGTCAAACCAATCTAATAGCTTTCTTTGATAGAATAACAAGCCTTGTGGATAAGGGAGAAGAGGCGGATGTGGTATACCTAGACTTCAGTAAAGCATTTGACATGGTCTCACATAATATACTTATCAATAAACTACGCAAATACAACTTAGATGGGGCTACTATAAGGTGGGTGAACAACTGGCTGGATAACCGTACCCAGACAGTAGTTATTAATGGTTTTCAATCCTGCTGGAAAAGTATAACTAGTGGGGTTCCGCAGGAGTCTGTTTTAGGACCAGTTCTGTTCAATATCTTCATTAACGATTTAGATATTGACATAGAAAGTACACTTATTAAGTTTGCAGATGATACCAAGCTGAGAGGGGTTGCAACTTCTCTGGAGGATAGGGTCATCATTCAAAAGGATCTGGATAAACGGGAGAAATGGGCTGAGGTAAACAGGATGAAGTTTAATAAGGTCAAATGCAAAGTGCTCCACTGGGGAAGGAACAATCAGTGTCACACGTACAGAATGGGAAAGAACTGCCTAGGAATGAGTACAACAGAAAGGGATCTAGGGGTTATAGTGGACCACAAGCTAAATATGAGTCAACAGTGTGATGCTGTTGCAAAAAAATCAAACATGATTCTAGGATGCAGTAACAGGTATGTTGTGAACAAGACACGAGAAGTCATTCTTCCACTCTACTCTGCGCTGGTTAGGCCTCAGCTGGAGTATTGTGTCCAGTTCTGGGCACCGCAGTTCAGGAAGGATGTGGAGAAATTGGAGAGGGTCCAGAGGAGAGCAACGAGAATGATCAAAGGTCTAGAGAACATGACCTATGAAGAAAGGCTGAAAGAATTGGGCTTGTTTAGTTTGGAAAAGAGAAGATTGAGGAGGGACATGATAGCAGTTTTCAGGTATGTGAAAGGGTGTCATAGGGCAGAGGGAGGGAACTTGTTCTTCCTTGCCTCCGAGGATAGAACAAGAGGTAATGGACTTAAATTGCAGCAGGGGAGGTTCAGGTTGGACATTAGGAAAAAGTTCCTAACTGTCAGGGTGATCAAACACTGGAACGAATTGCCAAGGGAGGTGGTAGAATCTCCATCACTGGAGCTATTTAAGAAGAGGTTAGATAGATGGCTTTCAGGGATGGTCTAGAAACTGCTTGGTCCTGCCATGAGGGTAGGGGGCTGGACTCAATGGCCTCTCGGGGTCCCTTCCAGTCCTACTCTTCTATGATTCTATGATTCTAATGCACAGCATGTTTAAAACAAATAAAAGGAATTTCTTTTTCACACAGAACACAGTCTGCCTCTGGAACTCCTTGCCAGAGGAGGCTGTGCAGGCTAGGACTATAACACAGTTTAAAAAAGAGCTAGATAAATTCATGGAAGTGAGGTGCATTAATGACTGTTTCCCAGGATGGGTAAGGAATTGTGTCCCTAGCGTCTTTTTGTCAGAGGTTGGAGATGGATGGCAGGAGAGAAATCATTCCCTGTTCAGTTCATTCCCTCTATGGCACCTGACATTGACCGCTGTCAACAGACAGGATACTGGGCTGGATAGACCTTTGGTCTTATCCTGTATGGCTGTTCTTATGTTCTTGTATACCTGTAAGAAATTTAAGTATTGGAGAGGTAGCTGTATTAGTCTTTCTCCACAAAAAACATCAGTGGGTCTTTGCCCATGAAAGCTTATGCTACAAAAATTCTGTTAGTCTATAAAGTGCGCCATGACTTCTTGTTGTTTTTAAGAAATTTAAGTTACTTTCATTACAGCACTGAACCAGATTAGCCACAAAATAGGATGAACCTGGAACAGAATTGCTTCTCAATAAACCTTACAGAAGAGATAAAGTGGAGAAACTGGAAAGAGTTCCCTGCTTCAGCCCAGCTAAAACAATCATTAAGATTTGAAGATGCCTCCAAAGTGGTGCAAGCTAGGACCATCAAATTTGGTGTACAGCATCTTTTCATCATAACTTAAAGCACCATAAGTGTTTGGTTGTGGCAGGAAAATGGGATGTGCCTGAACTGAGATTGCTTCTTATAAAACCAAACAGAGGAGAGACAGAATAACCAAATCAAGCACACTCCTCTAAACTGACATAACTGAATGAATGTTGAAAGAGATGGAATCCAGATGATCCAGAAAAAATAGGATGAACCTGGTTTAGGACTGATTCCCAAGAAACCTTCTGGAGAAAGATAAAATGGAGAAATTTGGGGTATTGCTCTATTTTAGCACAGCTATATCAAGTTTTCAAGTTAAGGGAAAATGTTATTGGAAGCCATTTTTATTATCACCTTTTTTTTGTTAAAACATAGAGGCTACATCTACACTAGCCCCATCATTTCGAAAGGGACGTGGTAATGAATGAGGTTGAAAGATGCTAATGAGGCTCTGTCATGTATATGCAGCACCTTATTAACATAATGGTGGCCACAGCAATTGCAAGTGCCACTTTCTAATCAAGTGCTGCCTGTGCAGAGGGGACCCTTTTGAAAGGACCCCCACCAGTCTTCGAAAGCATGTTATTCCTAAAGCCAAGTAGGAATAAGGCGCTTTCAATGATGCGATTTGAAATTTGAAAGCAGCACTTTCGCATTGCTGTGGTTGCCATTATGCTAATGAGGTGCTGCATATTCATGACAGCACCTTATTAGCATCTTCCAACCTTGCTCATTATCATACCCCTTTCAAAAAGAAGGGGCTAGTGTAGACATAGCCAGACAGTGATAAGAATGTATAGGGATGAAGAAAAAATACACTTGAAAGAATTCTCATTTTATAAAAAAATATTTTTCTCATCTTAACAATCCCTTTCTTTAATAAATCCAAAATAAAAATTAACTTAGTAAAAATAACACTATTTTTGGAAAAGAAAATAATTTAAATAATGTGTATTCATTTTTCTGTTATTTCAAAACAACCTAAATGAGTTAAGGACCTGAGCAATGCTAGGTAAATCTGCTAGTTTTTAATCAAATTATTTGAAATCGAAGTTCTGTGTTTTCTTTACCTGTGTATTTTCTCAGGTGAAAAGTTAGGCAAAGATACTAGAGGAAACATGGAACTCTGGAGAAAAGAAACTTTTTACTAGTCATACTATCTAAAATATTCCACAAAATACTGGAGTATTTTTTGTCTTTTATTATGCAATGGGGAAATGACCAAGAAATTATTAATACACTTTGGAAACATGTTTTATGTATTTTGTTCAGTTCAAAGTGATTCACTTGCAAGGCATATAAGCTAAAAAAGGTATGTAGCAGTTCTGATTTTTACATGCTAACTAGCTCTAGCTATAATTTCTAAACTGTGTTCCCTACAATTTTATCAACTAGTCACAAGGCTGTTTGTAAACGTTCACTAAAGAAGATAACATTGTCACAGTTTCAGGGAAACTGCTCCTTGTTCCTCACTCCATGATCTGCCAAAGGCATGCACTTGAAGGTTTTGGGCTCCCTGCTGTCATATCTCTCATATCTCATAATCTCACTGACTGTCTCTACACTACTTCCATACTTCAAAGGGAGAATGGCAAGTAGGGTGTCGGGAGATTATTAAGGAAGCACTGCACTGCATATGCAGCACTTCATTAAGCTAATTCTGCCCCGTGGCAACTCCGAAGTGTTAAACTTCGAAGTTCCAGCTCACGTGTAGCCGTGGTAACCCACCAGTACTTCGAAGTGCTTGGGTAACTTCGAAGTCCCTTTACTCCTCAAAATTTTGAGCACTTCGACTTACTGTCAGGTGAGCCGCAGCTAGATGCAAGCCAGCACTTCGAAGTTTAACACCTTGGAGTTGCCACGGGGGAGAATTAGCTTAAAGAAGTGTTGCATATGCAGTGCAGCACCTCATTAATAATCTCCTGACACCCTACTTACCATCCTCCCTTCGAAGTAGGGAGGTAGGGTAGACAAGCCCTCTCTGTTTCCCAACTGAGGAGTCTTAAGGTTACATAGCATCCTGCCTTGTACTCTGATACTCCCAGCAAGCTAGACCATCTTCACAGCTCAGCATCTGCACTTAGCTTCTCTCAGCAATTACGTTATCGCACAGCTATTACTAAGCAAGCACATAATTTTTAAGTGAAGGCATTACGCAGAAAGCATATTTTAAAAAAATACAGGAATTTGTTATGAGATAAGCTTTGCTGGATGTGACTCCAAACACCAAACTCATGTTTCTTTATATAGCTTTGACCTTTAATCTCCAGTCCCTAGGGCCAGATAATCAGCAGAAAAAGACTCCAACTTCAGGGCATAGTTTCAAAACATAAAATTTTGCCTAAGCATAGCCCGTGAATTTACATTAATTTTTTGTTAGATTTTATGCAGTGGAACCCAAATAGACTTAAAATTAATCCAATGATTTTTTGGTATTGTTTTATAAAGATATTGCAAGAACTAGCCATATCTGCCACAAACATATTATAGGGGAAATTCTGATTTTGAAATATGCACTTAATTCCAAATGAAATAATCAAGACTTTCACTGTATATTTAAGAGCTGGACTTGGCACTGTATTTGCATTTAAATTAAACAAATAGATTCAATTCCACTAAACACCATTACACAGCTCAAAGTATTATTTTCATTCAACATATTCATCTAAAATAATGAATTTACTTATAAACTATTTAAAAATTTGCTCTAAATCCTTGTTTATAGCTTCTGCATCTGATATTCAGCTGATCTAAACTAATTTAGCTTTGTCATGTCATAGAATCATAGAACTGTAGAAGTGGAAAAGACATCACACTTTAGGCAGGACTACATGTTACCTAGACCATATGCGACAGGTAGATGTACAACTTACTCTTCGTAACCTCTAATAATGGAGGTTCAAGAACATTCCTGGCAATATGCCCCAATGGTTAACCACCCTGACAAAATGTTTTTATTAATTTCCAACCATAAACTACCTTGCTTCAATTTATGACCATTGCTTCTTGTTCTATTCTCAACTATTAAGGCGAACAACATTTTCCCCCACCTTCTCCTTATAACAACCTTTTATGTAATTTCAAACTCTCATCTTGCCATTCCTCACTCTTCCCTTTTCCACACTAAACAAATCCATTAAAAATCTTTCCTTTCTAGATTTTTGTTGCTCTTCTCTGAACTTTCTCCAATTTTCCCATATCTTTTCTGAAGTTTTGGTGCCCAGAATTGGCCACAATACTCCTGCTATGGCCATCTTACTGTGAAGTACAGTGAAAGAATTACTTCTTGGGTCTCACTTATGGAACTCTAGCTAAGGCATCCCAGAAATGATGGGGTTTTTTTACTTCTGTTTTGTATTTTGGCGATAATTTTACAGTGTTGACACATATTCATTCTGTAGTCCACTATAGCCCCCAGATCTCTTTTTTGCCATACTTCTTCTTCAGTAGTCATTCCCATTTTATGTGTGTGCAATTGATTGTTCCTTACTAAGTGGAGTACTTTGCATTTGACCTTCTTGAATTTTATTCTGTTTACATCAGACCTCTTCTCCTGCTTGTCTGGATCATTTTGAATTTTAACCAAATCCTCCAAAGCAAAACCCTTCCAGTTTCACTTCACCTGCAGTCTCTGTAAGTGTACTCTATATGCCATTATCTCAGTCAGTGATGAAAATATTGAACAGACGTAGACCCAAGAAAAATTCCTGTAGGAAATGTTAATGTTCACCTTCAGCTTTAGGGAAAACAATGAATAAGTCATCTCTGAGAAAGACTTTCCAACCAGTTATGCTCCCAAATTATAACAGCTCAATCTAGATTGTATATTCCTTGTTTGTTTATGAGTAAGTCATGAAAGGCAGTACCGAATATCTTACTAAAGTTTATATCCACCACTTTTCCCTATCCCAACTCTAAGTTATGTCTAACACACACAACCTGACCCCCAGGAAGCAGAACTTGTGGCAATGTGACTGGCTTAGATAATCAGATGCACTTTTTACAGAACCCTTTTTACACTTTTAGCCTGAATTACCTAGCTCCTGGTTATCCCCATATTGACTGGGAGTATGGCACCTAAGGACAGGATGAAGAGATAAAATTTCTAAACCCCCATTAATGAGTACTTCTTGAATCAGTGGGTTCTGCAACCAACAAGAGAGACATTTTTATTTAGTCCCAAGTATGACATAACCACACATTACTAGTCACTATAATGTAACTAAGTGTAACATCCTTGTAAGGTTGGGGGAACCCCAAAGAAACACGATCCAGGGATAAAAGCTCGGAGACTGGAGGAGTTCTTTCTGCAACAGCTATCCAAAAGTACCCTGAGGAGGTTTTCCCCCAAGGAAGGGACCTTTGGACAGTTGTCTTTCCTCTCCATTTCTCTCAGAAGCTACAAGTAGCAAGTCTGCTCTCTTCTCTTTTCTTCTCTTCTCTTCCACACAATCAGCTGCCCCACTTCCTTCCTGTAAAGTGAGGACAATAGAGGGGTAGTAGAAGTCACCCATTAAGAAAAGTCTTGGGATGCTCCTGATTGTAAGACACTTGCTGGCTTCACAAGGCCCTGTGCAGGAGTCTGGGGACCTGGTCCAATGGTGCTCTATTAAAATCTGTGCTGTAAGTCAAATGGCCTAAATCATTATTATTAAGAATCACTTTCTATCAGTGAGGGCCATCACACTGCCCCCACCTTAAACACTGTGCACAATTCTGGGCTACTTCTTCTCAAATAAAAGGTATATTAGAATTGGAAAATTCAGAGAAAGGCAACAATGATCAGGTGCATAGAACAGCTTCTATGTGTGCAGAAAGGAATAAGAATGGGTCTCTTCACCTAAAAAAAGAAACAGCTAAGTGGAATTTGATAGATATCTAAAATGATGAAAGTTGAAGAAAAGGGGAATAAAGATATGTTTTTCACCTCTTCAAAAACGTAAGAACCAGGGATCACCAAATGAAATTAAAGAACAGCTGGTTCAAAACTAACATAAGAAAGTGCTTCATCACACAGCACTCTGTCATCCTGTAGAACTCATCAGGAAATGTGGGGAAGGCCAAAATTATAACTGAGTTCAAACAAGAATTATATACATTGCTGGTTCATTGATGGCTATTAGTCAGGATCATCAGAAATGTAGCCTAAGCGCCGAGTGACCTTAAATCTGATTGCAAGAAGTTGAAACTAGGTGATGTGTTTGATCCCTCAATAATTGCTCTAGTTTACCCATTCCCTCTGAAGCACCTGACAACAGCCACTATTGGAAGACAGACTCCTGGGCGAGATAGACCCTTGATGTGAACCAGTATGGCCATCGTTATGTTCCTACCTTCTAACGTTCTGCATAAGAAGTCTAACCATAAAGAACATTATTCTACACCAAACTTGTCAGGGGAAAAAAAAGTCACACATTTCCCCAAAGTTTCATGCTTCAAAAAAGTGTAAATTATTACCACACCATTGGTTTTATGATTCTAACTTTCCAATTGCTACTTTATTCTTTAGGTCAAAGCTTTATGAAGGCATGTTTTAAAACAAAGCAAATGAAATTCTCCCTTCAAATCATCTGTACCTAACCAATGTTAGATTATTTTTTTAAGATATGGAATATATGCCTTACCATGAAAAAATGAGGAACAACTCAAAAATTACTAATGTTTTAGTCTGTGTTGAATGTAGCGCTTCATTCTAATCATAGTTTGAATTTCTACTCACAGATCATGTGGGCAAACATGCTCATCACGTGAAAAATACTGGACTAATTTCATACTTGGTCTAAGCAGTTCTAATTAAATCAACACGAGCTGTGCCAAGTTATTTTGGGGATAAGTTAGACCCACTGGGAACAATTCTTTAATTAGAGAGTTTGAACCTAAGCCTTGACTGTCAATTGTATATATTGAAGTCCTCAGTAAGTTGGTCAACATATCCAATTAGCAAAATATTGCTTAAAGGTTTATGAGACTAATTGCTCTTTCCAACTCTCCATGTGCTACAGCTATCTTGGGCTTGAGAAAACAATATAGTCATAGAAAGAATTTTTTTAATTCATCCAAAAAATTTTTTTTTACAAAGAAAAAAAAAGAAGCACAATTTCCATTTCTTCTCAACCTACCTTTGCTGTGATGTCTACAGATCACAGCCATCTGCCTTTGGATATGCCCGCTTGTGTCTACTATAACTAGACAGAATACTTCCTTATGCAAACTAGATTGTATCGGTTGATATTTTATCTCTCACTTTCATCTGTTCAGCCATGCGTTATCTTGTCATATTTGAAGACTCTGAGCTGTGAGGCAAGGACCATATTTAGTCCTCTGTACCTTGCTTAGGACTATTGGATCTAATCCCTGACTGGGTCTGTAGACATTAGTGAAGTATAAATAATACAAAGATAATAATGGATTGTTCTGGTCTTTATCACTTTAGAAGGCTCCTTCAGTCTCCTATTTAGTATAATTAAGCATTTGTCAGATCTCAAAGCCCCCAAAGCGAACCTGAGGTACTTGTATTTAAACTGCTATATTAGTTCAGTGCAATTTATTTTTTGTCCTCAGTTCCTTTGTAGATAAAATAATTAAAAAAATGAAAGTTGGTTGCAATGGGTATTGTTTTTCCTGAGAAAGTATAGCTTTTTTGTCATTAAGATTAAAAAAAAACAATTAGTGAATAAATAAGAAAACAAAGTTTCGTTTGTGTATTGCTTGTCATCCTCATATCTTAAAATACTTTATTGCCTGTTTCTTGCGCCAATATATATTCCCATTAGCAATCCTTATGAAGTAGCCTGGTGGTTTACTAGGAGTGGGCAAAACTGACCAACATCTTTACCTGATTAAGCACTTCTTACATAGTGTTAAGTGCTAAAGAGTGTATCATTTGGGAGACCTAACCAGTTCTTTAGGAACTGAACAGCCAAATGAGGTTTATTGACCGGTAGGCTTTTACATTAAGATACTCATGTTTTGGTTTATCCAACAGAAGGTTATGACACCGGGGACCTGATCACAGACTTCATGTACCTAAATGGGGAGATTTCTGATAGTAGATACATCTTTAATCTAGCCAAAAAGGCACCAGGCAATGTGAGGGTTGGAAGCAGAAAATGGACAAACTCAGACTAAGTATAAATAACATATTTTTGAAGTCAAGATAGTTAATTAAGGGGCATGTTAGATTCCTTATTATTTGCATTCTTCATGTCAAAACTGGATGTATTTCTTAAAGATATATTATATAACTCAGCAGTTCTTAACCAGAGGTTGGCAGGGCCCTGATGGTCCTTGAGCTCATTTCAGGGACCATGGGGATCCACTCCTGAAGTCCAGCACCACAGAGGACTGAACCTGAGATTTGACATGCAGACCCCATGCCCTGGAACTTCCCCTGGGAATAAAGCCCCATGCTCTGGTATTCCCCATGGGGTGGAAGCCTGGAGTAGAACTGTGGGGAGTCCTGAGCCACAGCACTGTCTGTGGGGCTAAAGCCTTGAGCCCTGGCACCCCACTGAGGGCACAGATTCCCTTAGTTTGGAGTCCTGAGTCCCTTCTCTGTGGCTGAAGATCAAAGCTCCAAAAAGTTAAATCCACACACACACTACGGCTGAAAACAGATGACCTGAGAGGCCCATTTCTCTCTCTCCCTCTGTTATAGCTCTTTGGAGTTTTTATGGTATGTAGGGAGGAGTGACTCAAAAACATAGGATAAAAAAGGTGAGAAGTCATATAACTCAAAGAGAAGTTTTGGCCTTTACGCGGAAATTATTGTGTGAAGATCTTTGCCCTATGCTTTGCAAAAAGGTTGGATTTAGAGCTTGCCAGAAAATGGCTTCCATATCATATGAGAATTTAAGAATTTAAGAAAAAAATCCATTCTGAACCAGAACAAGAATAGAAATCTCAAAAAAAAAATCTTAAACTAGCAAACTGAAAAAAAATGATTTTGGCCAATATACATGTTTTGTTTCAACTTGGTCCTTTTTCCTTAAATTCTTTTTACTACAAATAAACTAGATTTTTAAATAAAGTCATTTTGGAATAAGTTGAAACTTTGTCTTGAAAAATGATGAAACATCCTATTTCAAACACTTCAGCCTTTTCAACTGTTTTGTTTTTTGTTTGTTTCCAAAATCATGAAGGTCATCAAAGCCATTGCTTTTCAGCAAACAGTTCTGGTTTGATGAACTGGCATTTTTCAGAGAAAAAAGAATTTCATTGAAAAATTCCAAATCTAGTTAGACAAGATGATCATAATGGGGGCTTGTGGCCATAAAATCAGTGAATATGCATATTACCCAGGAAAGTATTTAACTTTTTCCTTCTTTCTCAGTGGAAGATTGAGCTAATGGTGTTTCTTACTCCTAAGAGGGATTCAGAGATACTTGAATCCAACCCTTTTTTCATTCAATGGAGGAAGGGTTACACATCTTTGAAAAAGCAGACATCTTATATTTATCTATAAATCATAAATGATTTTAATGCATACTGTCTCTATGAAACATATTTGACCACCTCCTCTACATCTGTGTTTATTGGGTAGGGGTCATGGAGAGCTCAGGGGGTGACAGGAGGGGTTGTTGCAGGGACAGAGTAGGGCTGCAGGCCTGAGGGTCCTTCTGGGGTTGCCCTGGGGAGGGTCATTGAGGGCTCTGTGAGAAGCTCTCGCTCAGGGCCTTGCAGATGCACAACCCATCCCAGTGTGCTTGGTGGATGGGAGCTGCACTCAGCTGCTCATAGCCATGGCTAGCTCTGCCCCCTACCCTGGCAGAAAGGCATCCCCCTTCCCCTCCACAAAGTTGTCCATGGCATACCACCACACCGAAAACATGTCTTGAGGAGGCCAAAGGCACATTCAGCCTGTATCTGGGCCAGCTGAGTCAGGCTTTAAAGAATTTCTGGTATGGGTCCAGCTGGCCGGTGTATGACTTCCTAAGCCAGGACATAAGGGGGTAGGCTACATCTTCCATGATGCACAGTGGCAGGTGCACATACCTGACCACCACCTCTGTAGTAAGTACAGGCCTAGTATGAGGCCTTAGGCCTGAACCAAAGTAATGGTCAAAACTTTGCTAACGGAAAGCAAAGTGCAGCTGTAAGCAAAAGGAATGCATTGCTCACAGAAGTTGGCAAGAAGAGGGTTGATGTTGCAGAAACCTATCTACTTAGCATGTTGAAATAGGAACATGGTACCAGAACACCCGACCCTGGAACATTTCACAGATAAGAAAGAACAGGCCGACCCATCCCAATGACAGGGGCAGAAGGGTAATATGATGGATAGAGTTTTGTTCAAACCACCATGTACAAGGTGAGAGGCGGCACCTAGAAGGGGTGTACCTCAATACATCAGGAGTGATGAGTAAGCTGTTTGTACCTGTGTATAAGAATATAATCTTGGGATGTGGTCTGGGTCCGGCCGAGGGGGCAGTGGAAAGTCCTGCCACTGACTGAGCCAAGTCCATTGACCGTGGGTGCATATTTGTAGTATGCCCTGACTTAGACTAAGAAATCTACAGGGAACTACTACTGTATCCAATACAGCAATAAACCTGGCCGACGTGCCTTCGCACCTTACTAGACTGTGTGGTCATTGGGGGTTCTCTTTGAGTCTGCTGTGTCAGCTATCTGCAGAGCTGGGGCAGCACACAGAGGGAACACACGCACGCAGCCGAGTGATACATTGGAGAGAGCAGAGCACCACGCTGGTGGCAACTCTGACAACAACCTCCATTCTCTGGCATAAGTGAGAGTTTCAGAACATGCATTGTGTGCCTGGCACAACCACCCATAGTAAACATCTGTGAAGTGACCATGATGGCCAATCAGTGCCTGCAGCACCACACAGAAGAACCCCTTTTGGTTTATATACTTGACTGCACTCTGGTCAAGGACATGTATCTGGGGCCCTTTAAGGGCATGTCTCACTGGGGCTCCTGGAAGGTATTCTGGGAGCCATCCTTTTGACAGAGTGGGTGGGCTGTGTGGCCGCTCTCTGTCAACAGAACAGATCACTTTTTTGATCTGTGTTGCTGTGTGGCTGCAATCTGTCATAAGAAGTTTTGTTAGAAGTTATCTTCTGATAGAAACATCTGTCGTCAGCTTACTCTAGTTTAGATGTAGCCTCAGAGACAAGGTTGCTGTGCTTCAAGAGGAGCTTAGTGCTACAGATCAGGGCAAGTATCATGAAGTCTGGATGGTAATACTTGTGGACTAAAGATATTTCAGGTTTAGAATTGTTGGCCTGGTATGCAACCTTTGTGCTTGTCAGGGATATTTATCCCTCGGGCATTATCGTCTCCGTGGGTCAGGGGAAACAAGCCTTTGGCCATTAAACATCAATGCAGGTACAGCTAGAATCTAAAGATACATAGGCTGCCATTTAGCAGCCCCCTGCAATGGTCACTCTGTGTCAGTTGGTTTACCCGGTAACTTGAACTCATGAATAATTCATGATCATGGGTTTGAATTCCGGGCCCCTGATTGGGCACAGGTGGGCAGTTTCTGGAAACTTCCCAGCCCGGAGGACCTGTTTGAGAACAGGTGTACAGAATTTTCATATGATAATTACCTCATGAATCATGCATGAACTCTGTCTATATAAGTCAGGCTGGTCCTGGCATTCACGGTCCTTGGGTACTGCAGGCAAGGATTCTGCAGACCCTACACGGGACAGCGTGGCCAAGAGGCATCCGCTGAACTTGAGGCCAGGCGCAAAGCCGAAGAAGAGTGGAAATCACAGCAGCATCTGCCCTCTAGGGGGAGCCGCACAGAGCTAAATCACAGCTGCACTTGCGGCACTGAGCTAAATCACTGCCGTGCTTGCGATACCTAGCAGCGCTGGCCATCTCTAGCTGGAGCCCATGCCGCCCTGAGTCCCGAAGCGGCGTCATCGCTCTAGCGCGCCCCACCGCACGCTAGCTCACGCTTGCATCTAGAAGCGGCAAGCGGACCCTTCAGCCAGGCCGCCGGGTGGTGAACTGGCCCCCCACTTCGGTGGGGGGGTACTGCATACCCAGCAGTGCAACCAGGGGTCTTCCAACACCACCGTCATCGCTCCTGCCTTAACATCGCCCACGTCGCTTCATACACTGAGACAACCTACCTGCAACGTTACCACTGGATTGGACTCACACACTGGACTGGACACCAACTCACCTAATTGTAACTACTACCAAACAAGACACGTAAACTTATCATACACACACTTTTTACCACATACTCACCTGGGACACTGGGACCCTCTGTGAGGGAGCGGGGGGTTGCTCCTCCGTTGTTCACCCTTCCTGATGGGGGAGGGGAAGCACCTGGGGGCCTGACCCTTGAGGCCGGGCCTGAAAGCCCAGGCTGAGTTTTCCACTTTGTATAAACCAAAGCACATTTAATTAATAGTTAGTGTTTACCAGTTAAAGTATAGTAGATTTTAGTTGTTATAATTATTGTCTATAATAGTTTAGTAATAAGGTGAAGGTTTAACCTCCCTTATCCCTTTTTACCTACCCACCTCTATTAAAATAAATTGCAGGAGAAGGCACTGCCTCCCTGCCTCCCCTAGCTGTCCATCCTCCCTTAGTAACCTGAGGAAGAGCATAGGCCTCCCAGGTACACTCAGTTGAACCCACAAGGGCGTACCAGGGGCCCCCAGAAAAGGGACAGCCCCGACCGGCTCTTGGGTATCGACCCCTTGGGTCAGGGTAGCAACCCGACCCCGTGCGGAGGTGGGGCTTAGCACCCCCACCCCGGTCTTGGAAGGAGACAGCAGGGATTTTTAAAACCCTTTAACCCTTGTTCCTAATCCTATCCGCCCTTTTTATCCCCATTCAAATAATCAATTCTTTGCCTTGCAGATCAATAAAGGACTACAATACAGGAAACATAATGGATACTGTTTTAACTGTAAGTTATGGATATTATTAGTAGTGTTTAGTTAAGTTTGCCCTTTAGCACTGTTACTTGTTATAGTTTAATCTTGTTGTGTTGCTTAATAAAATTTTAGTTACTTTATTTTAACTTTGACCCTTGTCCTGGTCTCGTTGTCCCGCTAGACACTTCTTTCCAGGAGGCCTTAGCAGGGACCAAAGCGTACCGGGGTGGCACTCTCCTGTCTTGGGGTTGCAGAAGGGTTCTGGTTCGGGTCCTGGGATCTGTGCACAGGAGGTTTACTCAACTCCTTATTCAGCGACTCATTTGAATATTTAAATACCTGTCCGCCAAGAGAGTCCCGTCAGTGATATAAAAGCTTAACTGTGTGTCAGGGAGAGATGTCACACTACAGCTTTTGACAATGCTTTCAAGGATTATTATTGTTTGTGTCTCATGTTTCCTCAGAATATTGACAGTCTTGGCTGGGACTGAGTGCATTGGCAAACCTCTCCCTCAGAGCCTATGCCTTCCATCCCTGCTGCAACTCACCAGACGGCAGGACCCAGAGACCTCACCAGTCTTCGAAATGGGGAGATGGAAAAGATAAGAAAAGACTCATTGCACATGAAATGCTTAGAATTATAGAGCACTCAATGCCCAACTCATTTATTGAAGAAAAGTAATAAGAAAATAGGTTATTCACACAGTATGCAACTCACTCCCCCATTTTTGTGGTGAATATTATAGAAAAAGCTGGATCGTGTGTCACAGAATCAAATAGTTCCAGAAGGAATTAATTTTATTAAAACCAATTACTAGGGTGAAGAAAAAAACTATTATTGCTGTTGTTGTTGTTGTTTCAGTTATATTACAGCAGTGATCATTGCCCACAACAAAGGTCAGGAAGCCACTTTTGTAATAAGGGCAATTCTAACATATAATAACTGATGGCCTTGTCTCTTGTTGGAACAAAGTCTGGACACCTTGTATGAACCAAGCAGGAGGTTTATTGCACACAGTGCTGGTGGAGTGCCACTTAGCCCATCAGGACTCAGTGAAGCACTGCCAGACAATAAATTACAATTGATTATATAGATTATTGGTGGGCTTGTGGGGAAGCTACAACATGGGTGTCACCCACTCCTGGATAGGTTTGAGCAGCAAGACGAAATGAGCACAGTAAGCCAATAGTCTACAAAGGTTACAGAGTATCCCCGCCCATTGCTTATAGAACATTTTATCTCTAGTACAGGTCGTTTCCTCTACATGTTAAAAAAAATGGATACAAAATGACCAATTCATGTCAAGATAGGATAAAGGATGTGGTGATGCCTACACGCCGGTGCATCGGTGGGGGTTTATCTAGAAGATTTAAATCACAAGACATTAACAGAATACAGCACTAACAATTGGTTTCCACATACAGGGACTCTTTTGGAATGTAGTTGCTGAGGCACCTATTCCTCCCTTCAGACTTCAAGGCCCTTTCTGCCTGAGATGGGATGTCCTTCACTGGGTCTTGTGAGAAAGATAAGGGAGAAGAGGGCCCAGCGAGGTGTCTTTCCACTCATGCTAGCTGCGTTTCTATATTATAGGCCTACTCCAGGCTTTAAGAATCAAATAGGGGGTCTTTAGCACAAACCATGGCCTGCCTGAAGAATTTTCACCCTACATCTCTGAAGATTTAACAGCCAAAGCAGATAAGGCAGGGGTCATGAGAAAGAGAGTCAATATAAAGAAAGAATGATGGCTGGCAGTTATCATGGGAGTTCCTCATTCATTTTAATAGTATATGTTTGGTATTTTCCTCTTTTTTGTCTTTGATGGTGGCATGGCTGGGCAAGAAGCCACATGGATCCTTGAATCCTCCTTCTGAGGTTTGGGAATTGGTATATGGAAATTCCCTTACAGCATTGCTGCTGATCCAATTGCTATTTTATTTGGGTAATTACATATATTGTCCAAATTGCCAGAGCTGCAGTGCATCAGACGAGTAATATAAAATAGAAACCACAATACCAATCTCTCTTTCACTCATTCTTTTCCTTCACAATCTGAAAGAGAGCCAGGTTCATTTGTTTTTATAGGGTGTATGAGTGTGTGTGAGGAAATTATTGAGGGAGAGCTATAATGAATAACTGTTTTGCACATAGTTCTTCAAGAGACGTTTCCATAAACATGCTCATCATAGATCCCTGGCTAGTGCAACCTTCAGGGGAGCATAAAGGCAGCTTAAATGCATCTTTGCTTTCTTTTACTCCTCAGCGTCCTTCCAACAGACAAAATGATGAATTTGACAAAAGCTGATCTTAAAAGAACACAAATGAGAAAATTGTGTTATGATTCATTCAATTTCTTGTGGGGAAGAGTCAAGCCTTGATAACTACAAGTTAATTTTGCATTTGTATGTCCCCATTCTAATTTCTTGAGCATGAGTTCTTGAACTTAAGACTGATTAAAAATTGTTGTGGATCCAACCATCATTGGCTAGTGAAAATAAGTATGTAGATTATGAATCTAATGTTGTGAGTGATACAGTTCTGCAAACAATGGACTCAACAATTACTTATTTGCAAAACCCTCCATTACACATAATCAAATGCTTCTCTAGCACATGGTAAAAATATTCATGTTTCCTGGTAAAGTGAATCCACTTTTAAATATTACACTGAGTAGATGACCAGGGAGTAGTCATGAAATGAGTTTTGTCTTAGTTAGCAGAAGAAGTGTCAAGTGTTTTAGTTACTATATTTAGATCTCTGTTTGATAGGGTTAGGAGCCTATGGTATGAGTAGTTATCAACCCAGGCAACTGTGGGTTACATTTCATGGACTCAAATCACTCTCTTTTTTTCTATGCTCAGTTGGAAGGAGAGTCCCAAAATTTTCTACTGTTGTAATAGGAGGTTGGAATGAAAAAGAGCAGTAACTCCTGATATTTATGGTGAAAAGTTCAAAAGTTTCTTACCTTTATACAATCCAGGAATATGTTAGTTTAACGTATTTAGAACAGCAATATAAAATGGCAGCCAAAATGTCAAATAAGACATTTCCTGTAGAAATTATGCATGTATCTATCCTCCACTGGTACCTTGTCATTAGGTAAATCAGATGTCACTGTTTATATCATCTTGCAGGTGATGGAACTATCTAGGAATATTTTGGTGAGCGGAGTAATGTGGATAACTGAATATGGCTACCCCCGAGTCTATTTTAGCCGCAGTAACTATAGTAGTTATTTAGACCTCAGAGAAACAGAACTGGGCACAAAGTCTTTATACCATCATGGTATACATCTGATATACCATGATGGTATAAAGACTTTGTGCCCGGTTCTCAGAGATGTAACAATGTTAGTTTGCAGCTTCACAAGTAACAAGCAGTCCTGTAGCACCTTAAAGACTAACAAATTTATTTACTAGGTAATGTGCTTTCATGGGTAGGTGGGGAATTAATCTTACTCATGAAAGCTCATTACTTAACAAATACTTTTTTTAGTCTTTAATGTGCTGAGGACTGCTGTTATTTTTAAGGCTATAATAATATTTAAAAAAAGCATAATGATAGGAGAATCAGAAGTACTGTCTGAAAAAAATCAGAATTGTCAGGAGGCCTTAACAGAAAGAGTGCCATATATTTATTTAATTATTTACTAGCCCCAGGTTTGGGGTTATCTGAGAAGTTTTTCAAAGCAGCATATTTTGAAGCATAAATTTTCAGATGATTTATTCTATTCACATTGGAGAGCTAAATCATTTGACAACATTTTTTACCCACAGGGTTTGTGCTTGCTTGTGAAGGTGAGGTTGATTTTGATGTTTTACCATATTTGACTGTAACTTTTTCAACTTTCTTAATTTTTTGTTCCCAACATTTAAGACCAAGAGGTATGGCATTCTTTCATGCAGGGCAGTCAGACACGATATGCCCTATTGGTACTGTTTTTTTACAGCTTGTCAATCTTGCCAAAAATTGTTCCCAAAACTTGTCCATGAATTTTATGAAAACCTGCAATAAATAGGAATTACTGCCATTCTTCAGTGTGTGTATATTTCATGGGATGGACTCAAAGAATGGAGAAAAATGTATTTTTCTTTACAGTTATTTGTGGAACTTTTGATACCTATTTGTCTCATATCTAGCATGTAAGTCCAGATTGCTGATGCAAAATAGGATAAATTACTGTTTTTAAAGGACAAGTGCCATAAAATATGTACAGTGGTGTGTTCTTTGATTACAAAGATTGAACTGCTATTTTCAGTCATAGATCCATGTATGCTTTCTTACATATGCTTACTACTGTTAACAAATCATAAATGTTCAATTAAGAATATAACTGTAATACTAATGAGTAGGAAGATTAAATCCATGTTCTGGATATGTGAAGAAGCTAAATCTACATAAAGACAGTCAGTCAATACAAGCATTTTAATAATCAAAGATTATATATATCCATTTGGTGGAAGCATTAGGTCAGATTCTCACCTGGCATAAAGTGGTATAGCTTCATAGAGGTATGGACAATTACTCCAATTTACTCATTTATAAAGGAATGTATGTCTTGACTCAGAGGAGCTTTGTGCTTCCTAACTGTAAAAGTTTATAACATTCGTTCTATAAAATTCAAACCAACCAAAAAAACCCCAATCTATTTAGTGTCTTAGTATATTACACATAGGGAACAAACATACAAATATGGAGTAAGATCATCATAATAAAGCATCATAAAAACTCTCCTTATCATAGAATTGTAGAATACTAGAACCGGAAGGGACCTCAAGACGCCATCAAGTCCAGCCCCCTGCCCCAATGGCAGGACCAAGTACTATCTAAACCATCCCTGATAGACATCTATTTAACCTGTTCTTAAATATCTCCAGCGATAGAGATTCCACAACCTCCCTTGACAATTTATTCCACTATTTGACCACCCTGACAGTTAGGAACTTTTTCCTAATGTCCAGCCTAAACCTCCTTTGCTGCAGTTTAAGTCCATTGCCTCTTGTTCTATCCTCAGAGGCCAAAAAGAACAAGTTTTCTCCCTCCTCCTTATGACACCCTTTTAGATACCTGAAAACCGCTACCATGTCTTCCCTCAATCTTCTCTTTTCCAAACTACACAAGCCCAATTCTTTCAGCCTTTCTTCATAGATCACATTCTCTAGACCTTTAATCATTCTTGTTGCTCTTCTCTGGACCGTCACTAATTATCTCCACATCTCCTTCTAAGTAAGCCTTTTTGTGTGATACCACAATAATTAAGAGAACAAGAGAGAGACAGAGACAGAGACAGAGAGGCAAGAAAATCACCAGAAGCTGAAGACCACTTTCTACACATATGGGAATTGCCATTTTCATCATCTTTCCCTAAACATTAATGAATTTTTAAACTAAACCAGAAAATGCACTATTGTCCATTGCATTATGTTCCATTTTACATATTCAAAAGACAGAACTGCTGATGAATTTTCATTGAACATTTATCAAGGGGCCTAAGAGCATGTTCACTCAGTTAAAATTGTCTCTTCACCTTAAGAGTATTCAAGAAGTAAACAATAAATATTTGATGTCACTTTCTGACAGGGAATATGCTATATTTATCGCTAGATTTTGTAAATGTTCTCTTCACTTAAATCACTGCTGGAGCTGTGGTACAAATTTAAAGATTTCCTTTTATTGGAAAAAGTTCTGAAGACACCTTCCACATTAAGTAATGCAGGCTGTCTCTGTTTGGTAGGTCTGTTGGTGTTTCCTGATCTTAAGTGTTAATAATGAAGGGTGAAAGGTATATTTGGTTGGTACTAAAGCTCAAAGAAAATTTGGCTTCACCAGAATTTCTTCCTTAAAGGAAATATATCTCACCTAGCCCATAGTTGGTAACCTATCACGGGTAGCTATCCATGCCAGCATCATGCTGTATAAGAATATATTCCCTTCAATTAATATCTTTGATTTTCATAAGAGCGGTTAGTTGGAATTTCCCATTAGTTGCATTCTACACTTTTCAGAAACCTATAAATGCAGTTTTTTCAAACCCCTAAAATTTCACCCCTGCTGCTCAGACTGTAGAAAGTTCTAATTATTTAAACATTTCTGATAAGACCTAGGTGGTCTCCCATGTGGGCCTGTGAGCAGCAAGGCAGCAAATACCTCCATCCAGCAATCCAGAGGTAGCTGTCTCCAGCTCATGCTTTGCTATACATAACCCTCTGCAGACACAGATCATGGGAAGTGCCACTGGAAGGACACCTGATTGGCTCCTCACAGTATACCTGGATGTGTCTAGGCAACAGTGTGGCCCTTCTGTAGCTTTCGCAGCCACTCCTGGCTTTGGTCTAGTCTTGGTTTGGACCTTGCCTCCTGAGTCTGACCCTGGTGAGATAAAGGAATTTGAGCTTCCCTATTTTGTTTCCAAACGCAGCACTGAAAAAAGACACTGCTTTTCTTCTCTTCACTGAAAATAAGAGAAAAAAATAATTAAATTTGTAAGAAATAGGGTGGCATTGGAGACCTTAACAATAAGGTGCATAAGTTAATGAACGAGACTATGTTAAAGAAATAAGGTGGTGGTTTGTAGTTTTACAAGTCTGGTAATTTCGAGTGTATGAGTAATAAGAACATAAGAACATAAGAATAGACATACTGGGTCAGACCATAGGTCCATCAAGCCCAGTATCTTGTCTTCCAACAGTGGCAAATGCCAGGTGCCCTAGAGGGAATGAACAGAGCAGGTAATCATAAAGTGATTGATTTCCTGTTGCCCATTTCCAGCCTGACTAATAGTCATTGATGTACCTATCCTCCATGAATTTATCTAGTCATTTTTTAAACTTTACTATAGTCTTGGCCTTCACAACATCCTCCAGCAAGGAGTTCAACAAGTTAACTGTGTATCGTGTAAAAAAATATTTCCTATTGTTTGTGTTAAACCTGCTGCCTATTAATTTCACTTGGTGAGCCCTAGTACTTGTGTTGTGAGAAGGAGTAAATAACATTTCCTTATTTACTTTCTCCACACCAGTCATGATTTTATATACCTCTGTCATATCCACCCCCCTTTAATTGTCTCTTTTCCAGGCTAAAAAGTCCTCATCTTATTAATCTCTCTTCATATGGAAGACACTCCATATCCTTAATCATTTTTGTCGCCCTTTTCTGAACCTGTTCCAATTCCAATATATTTTTTTGAAATGGGGTGACCACATTTGCACACAGTATTTCAGATGTGGACATGCCATAGATTTATATAGAGTTAATATGACATTTTCTGTCTTATTATCTATTTCTTTCTTAATGATTCCCAACATTTTGCTAGCTTTTTGACTGCCTCTGCACACTGAGTGGATGTTTTAGAGAACTATCCACAATGACTCCAAGATCTCTTCCTTGAGTGGTAACAGCTAAGTCAGTTTAGTTGTATAGCTGAGATTATATTTTCCAATGTGCATTACTTTGCATTTATCAACACTGAATTTCATCTGCCATTTTGTTGCCCAGTCACCCAATGTATTAAGATCCTTTTGTAGCTCTTCACAGTCTGCTTGGAGCTTAACTATTTTGAGTAATTTTGTACCATCTGCAATTTTTGCCACTTCACTGTTTATTCCTTTTCCCAGATCATGTTTAAATATGTTTAATAGGACTGGTCCCAGTACAGACTCCTGGGAGACACCACTATTTACCTCTCTCCAGTCGGAAAACTGATTTTTTATTCCTACACTTGTTTCCGATCTTTTAACCAGTTACCAATCTGAGAGAGGACCTTCCCTCTTATCTCATGACAGTTAATTTTGCTTAAGAACATTTAGCGAGGGACTTTGTCAAAGGCTTTCTGAAAATCTAAGTACCCTATATCCACAGGATCCCCCTTTTCCACGTGCTTGTTGACCCTTTCAAAAAATTCTAATAGATTGGTGAGGCATGGCTTCCCTTTACAAAAGGTGAGTTGACTTTTCCCCAACAAATTTTGTTAATCAATGTGTCTGACAATTCTGTTATTTACTAGAGTTTCAACCAGTTTGCCAGGTACTGAAGTCAGACTGACTGGTGTGTACTTGCCAGAATCACCTCTGGAGCTCTTTATAAAGATTGGTGTCACATTAGCTATCTTGCAGTCATCTGGAACAGAAGCTGATTTAAATTACAGGTTGCAAACTACAGTTAATAGCCTGCAATTTCACATTTGAGTTCCTTCAGAACTCTTGGGTGGCTTGCCATCTGGTCCTGGTTTCTTATTACTGTCTAGTTTATCAGTTTATTTCAAAACCTCTTCTAATGACACCTCAATTTGAGACAGTTCATCAGATTTGTACCTGAAAAGAGTTGCTCATTTTTGGGAATCTACCTCACATCCTCAGCCTTGAAGACTGATGCAAAGAAATCATTAAGTTTCTCTAAAATGACCTTAGCACCCTTGAGTGCTCCTTTAGCATGTCATTCATCCAGTGGCTCCACTGGTTGTCTAGCAGGCTTTCTGCTTCTGATGTACTTGATTTTTTTTTTTTTGCTATTACTTTTTGACTCTTTGGCTAGCTATTATTCTGATTAATTTTTGGCCTTACTAATAATATTTTTACACTTCACTTGGCAGAGTTATGTTCCTTTCTATTTTCCTCACTAGGATTTAACTTCTGCTTTTTAAAGGATGCCTTTTTGTCTCTTGCTGCCTCTTTTACTTTATTGTTTAACCACGGTGACACTTTTTTTGGTTCTCTTACTACGTTTCCTAAATTGAAGTATACATTTAAGTTGATCCTCTGTTATGGTGTCTTTAAAAAGTTCACATGCAGCTGGCAGGGATTTCACTTAAGGTATTATACCTATTTAACTAACTTCCTCATTTTTGTGTAGTCCCCCTTTCTGAACTTAAATACTACAGTCTTGGGCCACTGTACTATTTTCCCAGCCACAGGAATGTTAAATTTAATTATCTTATGGTTACTATTACCCAGATGTCCAGACATATTCATGTCTTGGAGCAGATCCTGTGGTCCACTTAGGACTAAATCAAGAATCGCCTCTCTTCTTGTGGGTTCCAGGACTAACTGTTCCAAGAATCAGTCATTTATGGTGTCAAGAAACTTTATCTCAGCTTCCCATCCTAAGGTGACATGCACCGTTATTACTGTTTTTTTTTTTATTTGATAGCCTCTCAAATCTCTCTGAGCCTTTCACAGTCACTATCACCATCCTGGTCAGGTGCTTGGTAATATAACCCTACCATTATATTCTTATTATTCAAGCATGGGGTTACTATCCAGAGAGATTCTATGGTACAGTTTGGTTCATTTAGGATTTTTACTTTATTTGATTCTACACTTTCTTTAACATATAGTGCCACCCCCCAACTCCAGGATGACCTGTTCTGTCCTTCTGATAAATTGTATACCCTGGTATTACTGTGTCCCATTGACTATCCTCATTCCACCAAGTTTCTGTGATACCTATTATATCAATATCTTCATTTAATACAAGGCATTCTAGCCCACCCATCTTATTATTTAGATTGCTAGCATTTGTATGAAAGCCCTTTAAAAACTTGTCTCTTTTTAGCTGCCTCCTATTACATGATGTAATTGAAAGGGATTCTAGTTTAGTTGACTAACAAGAAGTCCTGTAGCACCTTATAGACTAACAGATATTTTGGGGCAAAAGCTTTTGTGGGCAAAGACCCGCTTTGTCAGATGCATGAGTGGGGGCGAGTTTCAGAAGAGTATTTATAGAATGGGGTCCCAGTAAGAGGGAGAGCCAGAGCTGACAGGGTCTATTCAGTCAGGGTGGAAATGGCCCATTATCAGTAGTATACATCAAGAGAGGAGAAAAAACACCATCGTCTCATCACACATTTAGACCCTGCAGTTCTGCCTGTCTAACTGGTCCTGCACGTGGAACTGGAAGCATTTCAGAGAGCACTACCATGGAGGTCCTGGACTTCAATCTCCTACCTACCAACCTAAACTTGGCCTGCAGGACCTCCCTCCTATCCTTCCCTATGTCATTGGTACCAACATGTACGACCACCACGGGCTCCTCCCCAGCACTACACATAATTCTATCTAGATGTCTCAAGAGATCCACAACCCTCTCACCACGCAGGCAAGTCACCATGTAGTTCTCACGGCCAACACAAACCCAGCTATCTGTTTTCCTAATGATTGAATTGCCCATAATTAAAAACTGTCTCTTCCTAATATCTGGAGTTCCCTCTCCTGGAGCGGTAACCTCAGTGAGAAAGGATACTCTGACATCATCTAGGAGGAGAGCCCAGCTGCACAATCATTTCCTGCTGCTCCAGGTAGATGTTCTCCTTCCCTGAGACTTTCACCCTTCTCAACAGCACCGAGACTGTCAAACTGGAGGTGGGACCATTCTACTATGTCCCGAAAAGTCTCATTTATGGAGCTCTCTGTCTCTCTCAGCTCTTCCAGTTCTGCTACCCTGGCCTCCAACGCATGTACATGGTCTCTGAGGGCCAGGAGCTCCTTGCACCAGATGCACACATAGGCCACCTGCCCAGAGGGCAAGTAATCAGACATGCTGCATTAGGTGCAATAAACTAGATAGCCCCCACTCTGTTGCTGGGCTTCTGCCTGCGTTGTCTTATTAAACCTGAAGTGGGTCACATGGTTTAAGTTAGGTTGTTATTGGCTTTAAATTCAAGTTGAATGATTTAAGTGTTGCTAGTCCTCCCCCCACACACACACACTCCTGCTCTAAACTCCATCGCAGAACTCCCCTGTTAGCTGCTACTGTTTGCTAGCTCCTCTGGTTGCTTAGGGGCAGTCTTTATAAAGCCCTGCCCTGCCTGAGTAGCCCCGCCCCCACATTAAGGGCTCAGGGGTCTCTCTCTGCCTTGCCTAACAGGCTGCTAGGCTCAGCATACAGTCAGCACACGGTCCTCCAAACAGACCAGACAGTGTCTTTCAGGCAGGCAGCAAGCACACTACAACACAAACACACATACTACAGACAACAAACTTACTGCAAGGGTCACATAGAATCATAGAATACTAGGACTGGAAGGGACCTCAAGAGGCCATTGAGTCCAGCCCCCTGCTCCAATGGCAGGACCAAGTACTGTCTAAACCATCCCTGATAGACATCTATCAAACCTGTTCTTAAATATCTCCAGCGATAGAGATTCCACAACCTCCCTTGACAATTTAGTCCACTGTTTGACTCTTTCACCTGGAGGACTCCCTCGCAAAACTCCCCTATTAGCTGCTCCTGTTTGCTAGCTCCTGTTCACAGCCAAGAACCATGAGATGGTAAGTTAGGTCTGTTGGTAGACAGGGTGTAGACTGACATTAGGTAAAGATCACTCTGAAACCTGAAGGGAGGTGTCTGTCCAGCGTCACACAGATTTTCAGTCAGGTACAGCTTTGATTGATGTAAGAGTTCAGCTGGTGTGATTGACTCATAAGAACACCCAATCAGGAGAGGATTGAAGATGATTGATGGATGGGTATGCATAGCTTATTTGGAGTGTAGTTCAAATTAGGCTATTTTGGTATTTGCCACTGTTTAAACAGTGACAAATGTCAAAATAAAGCACTATTTTGAAACATCCCTTACTCCTGCAATGAAAATTACTGGGATACCAAAATAGTCTGCTCGTTATTTTGGAAAAAATATTTCAAAATTGCAGCTGTGTGTCAAAGACATGGAATAGCTATTTTGGGATACCTCAGTATCCCAAAATAGTCCTGCTTTGTAGACATAGTGTATGAGAGCACCACCAGGACTGAGCCGCTACTGCCGGAGCCAGCTGCGATCTGCTACAGACCCCCAGGTCCTCGAGACCCTAGGGCACTGGTCAGGGTGGCAGAGTGCTGCCTCAATTTCAAGAAGCGTGCTTTGTCCTTGTGCCAGGAGGCCTGGGAGTCCTTCATGAAGACCTTTCAGTGGATCACGACCACCCTGGACTGGATCATGGACCAGCTCCCCCGGCTGCCATGCCATGTGCCATCACTCCCACCAGCCCACGTGTGCCGGAGCCTGGAAAGGAGAATTGTGGGGCAGCAGGCCTGGTCTGGCTGTATTTGCCAGTCCTCCCAGCAGCCACCTAGCTGCAACAGGGACCCCAGATGAGGGGATGTGGCAATGCAGACCCAGCAGGGGTCGCTCCCCTCCATGCTGGATGTGCCAGACTGAGAAGCCAAGGTCTGGGCCCCCCAGGCCCCTCTCCCCTGTATATAGTTCCCTCCTTCCACCTCTCCTGTAGTTATTCCCCTCCCCTTTAGTATAGTGTTCCCCCCCCATAAATAGTTTCAAAGAGAGTTGAACTCAATGACTTATTTATAATAAAAGTTTTGATTGTTAAAAAAATACATATAACCAACTTTAGTTTTCACAAAGCCTGTGTGGCATGTGCTCTTTAAGAGGGGCAGTGTTCAGGTGGCCCTCCAGGGAGGGCCAGGACAGGGCTCACTCCTCCCCCAATCAAAGAAGGACCACAGGACCTCCCTGACCTGTACCCCCTTGTCGTGGGCCTGGTGGCTCGGGGCAGCAGCTGGCTAGGGGTAGGCTATGTCAGCTTTGGGTGCCCACCCCTTTAGAAAGACCTGGCCCTTGTTCTCTACCGAGTGTCATGGGTGCAGCCAGGCCAGCCCACATGGATGTCCTAAATGAATCTCAGGCTGCCTACCATGGCCTGCAGGACCACCAAATAATAGCCCTTCCTATTTCTATATTGTCCCCTGGTGTGGTCTGGGGCATGGATGGGGATATGGGTCCCATCCAGGGCCTCAAAGAAGTTGGGGAACCCCATGTCTGAGAACCCCACGATGGCAGTGTCCAGGTCCCCAATCCTCATGAGCGGGTGCAGGAGCAGTATGTTCAGTGCCTGGACAGCCTGCAGGAAGGGGACATAGGCACCTGTGAGAGTGTGTTGGGAGTGCCTGGCACACCCCTTCCCTGGGCACCGCTTCCCTGGGCACTCCTTCCCCAGCCCTGCACCTCCCCAGTGGGTCCCTGCCAGGGCCTCCTTACATCCATCAGCATGGCCCCAACTGTAGCCTAGTGCATGCCAAACTTGTGGCCCACTGACTGGTAGCTGTCTGGAGTGGCCAGCTTTCAGACAGCAATGGCTACCCTTTTCTCCACAGTCAGGGCTCTCTGCATCCAGGTATCATTGTACCTCAGGGTGGGGGTGAGCCACTGGCAGTGTTCCATGAAGGTCTACTGGCGCATTAAGAAATTCTGCAGTCAGGGCTCATCGTTCCAATCCCCCATGACCAGCTGATCCCACCATTCCAAGCTGGTGGGGTAACTCCAGTTGCAACGAAGCACCCAGCGGTGGGCAGAGGAACAGGAGGGCCTGTGAGGCTGAGGTGCCTCCCTTGTGCCCTGGGGAGGCCTCCCATTGCAGTAGATGCTGGGTGGCCTCCTGCGCTGCACCGAGCAGGATGGCTGCTGCCTTGGCGACAGCATTGAAGGTCTCCAGCTGCTGGTGCTGTTGCTGGGGGTCCATTGTTGCTGGGACTCGGTCTGCAAGAGTGTGGATAGCACTCTGCAGGCCTCATGCTGTGCAGGCTCAGTGTGTTTGGGAGGGGCCCTTTAAAGGAGTGGCTTGCTGTTGCCCCAGAAAGGCTAGTCTTCCCTGTAACCCCGTCTGCAGGGTTTCCTGGTCCCTTATTTCGAAAAGAGCCACTTTTGTGTGTAGATGCTCTCCAGGGAGGGAGTGGGGGGCAGAATTTCAATGTTACCCTTCCCAATGTTGAAGTTAAACATTGAAGGCACCAGCCCCAGAGGATGTGTCGATGCTACACATCAAAGTAGCTCATTTCCATGTCTCTATGTTGACGTAAGCTACTTCAACATAGCATTCCAATGTAGATGTAGCTCATATGTAGAATGTAACCACTGAAAGCTATTTCCAACTGTATGGTATTGCAGTATTGGGTACTTTGACATACATCCATTGTATTTGCATTTTGCCTCTTGAGGTGTGCTTTTTTATTGTATTGGGGAATAAAGGTACATTGAATAAAGACAACTTTGCTTTTCAGAGAATTACTGCCTGAATGTCAATTGTTTGATCAAAAGTCTGTATCCATGTCCTACTAAAGGTTAGGAGAGTTAGCCTATCCCACAGATGTTTTCCAAGAATGAGACTGAAACCCTTACTAAAACCTAAGTAATTCCCCTAGGACTGGCCACTCCATTTCACATACCAAAGAAGATAACCTGAAAAGTGCTTTGAAGAAATGGGTAATTGTGAGTATAACTGGAAACTGGTTTGAAGGCACGTAACACTGAACCCTGGGCCAAACTCTGGTGGGTGGTATGAATTGTGGCTTTAACCTTGTCCATGAACTCCTCCACTACTCTCTGACTTAGGCTTGATCCTGGTCTGGCAGTTGATCCATCCTCAGTTTTATCCCTATGACCCAACAAAAGTTAAATTCAGTGATAGTTTCCTGATATGTTATATGTAGGGTGGAACATGATTCTGCTTGACTGAGCAAGTCCACTGCTCTCTGACTGGAATGGCATCCTCCAGTTTTTTTATTCCATAGAGGATGAGTTCCCACACCCCTGGGCACTAGTGGGTTCTGGGTCATCTGATAACTTCCTAGATACCAGTCTGGCACTTGTGCCTGATCTAGTGGAAACTATAAATGATTCACTCCTGTCATAAAGGATAGTGACACAGGAAACTGTGTCTTTAGATGACACTATTTAGGACCCTTTGGAAGTTCTTTAGTTTGGGGTTACACATTTATCCACATTTCTCTGCATTTTGGGGATGGAGCTTCATGATCTGTACATCCTTTGGTGTGAGAGACAAGCTAGCTTCTGTGCCACTTTCTGTGAACAACTTTGTCTATCCCAAACATCCAAGGAACCCCAGAACCAAAAGCTTCCTCTGGGACCAGGCCATGAATCAGGTAGAATCACCCTAAAAGTTGACTTTGGCATTGCCCCCCAAATACAGCCACTACACTGATGTCATCAAGAAACATGAGGAGACCCTAATACCCACCAGGACTATGACTGCCCAGTCAAGCAGCAGCCAGGCATTGAGGTGCCATCAAAGTGATTTTGGGATAATAGGTTGCTGCCCTACGTTGCTTTCTCCAGCACACTCTGGCTAATGGTTTTGTCTGGCCAACCACCTCTCTCGCCAAGGGTCTGGGTCTTCTAGTTAAAAAAATAAGCTTGTGGATATGTGTGGACTATCAGGTCCTAATTCAGTTTATCATCAGGAATGAGTCATCTCTTCCAGCCATCCTAGAAATAATAGATTGTGTGTGATTGTCCCAGCTAGTCAGGAAACATGACCTGCAGGGTGTACACAACCTGGTTTGGGTCCAAGCTGAGATTTTCAAATCTGTTTGGTCACTAAGAATACCTGGTATTACTGTTTGGTTTCATAAATGCTCCAGCAACATTCTAGTGTTTCAAGATGAACAAGGTTTTTCATGATGTCCTAGACCAAGATATAATGTTCTAATGTACATCTTTTCTGAGGATCCCAAGCAACAGAAACACTATGTCCATATGATCCTGGAAGAGTTTCAACAACACAATTTATATACGAACCTGGAAAGGGCAGATAAAACTAGTAGTCCACACTGTTCCTGGGCTACATTTTTTTCCAAAAAACCTCACAACATTTAATTGGACCATATGATAATGAAGGCAGTACAGACCCTCTCCTCACTCCAGCACACTACGAAACATCAGGGAGAGACAGTGCTCAGATGGCAAAACAAGCAAGTGGGTGACAGGTGAACTCACAGATGCACCTCTGAACCCTGGGTCCTCATGGACCATGGATAACCACTGTGAGTGGAGTACAGTGAAGGAGCAGAGATGGGCACAGAAAAGGAATAATAGGCTATAAAACTAAACAACATGAAGCAGAAGGCATTACCCCATACACTTTGGAGTTGGTGTTCTGCTCCCTGTTTTGATTATGAATCCTGCTTGTGCTTCCCTAATTAGTGGTGGGTGACTTCCCCGCTTTCATTAAAAGTGTCTTTGCTATATTCAGACTCTCTGCTTGCAAAACAAGAAGTATTGCCTCTCAGAGGCACTGGGTGGAATATTGAGCAGGTTCTATGTTATAGTGTTGAAAAGGAAACACTAAATATTGAACCTGGCCATGGTTGCTGCTGGCTCCACATGGCAGAAGGGTTATACAAGTATATAGTAATAATAATACTGGTCCTGATACTGAGACAAGAACCTATCCACCTTGAAAATAATAATTAGGGAATTCTTAAGTGATCGATTCAATTAATTCTCAAGCTATAGATTAGGCTACAGGATGAGAAATTTTCAGACAGCTGAAGCCACTGCTAAAATAAAAGTTGCACTGCCGCTTCCAAGCTACAGCAGCTTTGTGAGAGAGTAATTCAGTCTCCCTTGTTAATTTTGCACCTTTTATGACCACAACATTCATATATCTGGTAGGTCTTCATGAAATATAAATTTGAAGAGATATGTAAGTAACAAATAAAGACAGCAAGAAGATCTAGGGTTAGGCTGCATCAGGGAAAACAGTGTTTGGGGGAAAGTGTAACAGCTGTGTTGCAACAGTTAAGCAATGGGACAAGCTATCAAGTGTGTCTGTGGAATCTTCATTTCTGGAGAGACATGCGGCCAGAAGGGGCACCCATCTGCCAGATCTGTGAAGAAAAAATGTTGTTACCGCTGTCACGGGAGTCTCTGATGCTATGGTGGTCATGTTTTTTCAAATATATAAATACATGGCTTTTTACATTTGGAGACTTTTGCCTGTGGGTAGATAGATGTGATAGTTAACTTCTGAGCCAATTTCACTAAGAACTTTGATAGCGAGTGAGATAAACCCTGGGTTGTATAGAAAGCTATGAAAGGTCACTCACTCTGCAATAACATCATCCCACTAGCACAAACGACTTGTCCAATGAAAACATTTATTGGAAGTTCAAGTGTGATTTTTTTTCTAGTTTCAAAATATTTGAAAAAGTGTTTATTTATGAAGTTCTATTGTCCTATAGCAACTAGGATGTTCTTTCAGTTTTTTGTTACTATTATAGCTCTGTATTCAAAGACTTCATTTGCAATTTTACAATAAAAGTATTTGAAGACTGTTATCTAAAGTCTCTGTGCATATACCTCCAATGTACTTTTTTTTTCCAATTTCTTTTTATGTTAAAGCTTTGAGAAATGTATAGCACAGTCTCTGGATTGCATAAATAGCACAGCTGCTGAGATGGAAGGCATATAGGTAAGTAGATGAAGTCTTAACCATAGCCATAATGTGCAGGATTGTGTTTTCTTTGATCTTGCTATGACTAAACTGTAACTTTTCATCTAAAGTTACATATATAGCTTTGGTAGTGTTTTCTTCACATTAAAACGTGGGACTATTCAGCAGCAAGGGTGTTGGAAGACCAGGAGAGGGAACGATTTTTCAGAATGTTGTCCCCTTCAATATTTAAATAATGGGCAGAGGGCTGGACTTGATGACCTCTTGAGGTCCTTTCCAGCCCTAGGATTCTATGATTCTACGAGTCTATGGTTTAATTACATCCATGGTTTGCCAGTATGAGATGGTAGGTCAAATCTTGAGGGTGCGCAGTCAGGGGTTTTGGAGATTTTTTAGCTTAAAGTAGGTTCTCTTGGGGTATTTGGCTGGCCCGGCCCATGATGCAATCTATTTCTCTGGAGTGAGTACCTTGGATTCTAAGTGGGTTAAAGTGTGTGCCCCCAGATTTCTCCTCAGAACATATGCGTATCTGAGTGCCTGGATGTAGAGAACAGTTTTTTCTTATGTGTTCAAATTGGTTATTGGATCTGTGAAGGTAAGTGTGGAGATCTGGTTTTATTGTATACAGTTGTCTCTATGGTTCCATTGCTGAAAATTATTGTAGAGTCCTAGAAATAGATCCTGGTGTGGATTTTTTCTGTTGTTTGATGGCTGCATGATTAGCTGTTTTGCTTTCCTCCTAATCACTTTTCCCCATTAAGTTCACATATTCTGAGTATTTTCACTCCACTTGTGACTGATTTTGTATAGTCACTCAAAGGACATAGTAGGCCAAATTTTACTTAGTAACACTGGTGTAAATCTTCATTTACTCCACTGAGGTCTTTTGAGTAGCTACATATTTGTAGTAGTGGAAATAAGGATCCAAATATTCCTTTTTCTGACAAAAAGAAATATAGGGCAAAGAAGCTCCTTATTAATATTCATTTGCAGGCTGTATGATATGACCATGCATTTCCCTATCAAAACACAGGGTGGCTATTTAAGCCTGACTTTTATAACTCTTCACATTGACATCAGTGTGCAATCCTTTATCTGAATTCTGATAAACCTCAATATCTTAGGCTGGTGAATTCTACTGATTACATTTACATGGTTGAAAAAAAATAAAAAAGCTTCCTTGTAGTCATTTAAAATGTGATCTTTCATTTTACTGAATGCCCATTTGCACTTATGAGAGAGGATGAACATAAGCTGGATGGAAAAGCATGGCTGAGCTGATCTTGAATAGAAAGGTTAAGTCAAAGTAATCAATGAAGATCTAGCCAATACTATAAGCAAGTTGTGAAATCTTTAGTTAGTCATTACATGACTTATGAACTAATAGCCATTCATCATGAATGAAAGAAAATGGTAGTATAAAGGACTATGCAAGACCCAGAGAGCGCTTCTTACCCTGAAATGATTCTGCAAATGTAGATAAAGAAAATGGATTTTAACTCATAAGCCCAATCATTCGGGACCATGTGGGCCCAATCCTGAATTAGTTATGTACTCAGAATAAATTCCCACTGAAGGCACTAATTTATCAGCTGTGTCATGAGTGCACTTTATTATCTGCTTTTCAATTTCAATCATTTCAATTAACCTGAGTACCTGTTTAAATTATAAAGTTCATAAAAGTAGTAATTATTTCCTCACAAAATAAATATTGCTTTGCCTCTTCTAATTCAAATTAATTGAAAAGAAAGCAAATTTATATTAGTGAAATTACATGGGAAAAAAGTAACACAGTCTCTGTTAAATCAGAGCTAAATTAAATTTTATCACATGGTCTATTTGTCCTCCAGATGGCCCAGTCCTGAGCAACTTCAATGCCAGCTGAGCTCAACAGGAATGGAGGGCACACAGATTCTTTTAAGATAATGACCAACATTTACAGTTATTTAGTCAATAGATACTTGTATAGTTACAGTGGATTTCCATGTTTCCATGTAAAGCACAATAGATGTGAGTTGTTATTGCCAGCAGATTATAAGTAGCGTTGAACGACCCTCACTTTGTTTTCATTGCTCAATTTTTTTCTGAGCAACTTGGTTGTATTTGCACACTTAATCCCAGACTTTGAAGCCACAATGCATTGTTTAAATTTGAATCTTTTGCAGTCTAAGGTATTTATAGAATGAAATAAGAGGAAAACTTCACAAAAAAAGGAAAAAAAAACTATATGGGAAAGACTTCTATAGTACTGTATGGATAGCGGCAGTGGAAACACAGTTGAACCATGAAAGGTATATGACCATCTCACTAGTTACTTTGATAAGAGTTCTCACAAGCATGTGTACATGAATAGTAACTCTAACCCCTGGCTTATCATGGATACCAAGGGTGCTCAACTCTGAGTTCCACTCTCTCCATATACTATAAAAACTCCACAGACCACCTATGCCACAGCAATTGGCTTTCTGCATATAAAGACCAAGGCCAGCATTAGAAGTTAGCAAGCAGGACAATTGTCTGGTACCGCATGCTACAGGGCCCCCAAAGCAAAGTTTCTTTGCTTTTGGCTTCAGATCAACTAATAGAGCTCAGGTCCCTAGGCTTTAGCCTGAAGCAGTGGGGCTTTGGCTTTCTGCCCAGAACCCCAACAAATCTAATGCTGGCTTTGCTTAAATAACCCTCTGAAACCTGCTGGTGGCCTCCCCAGGGGGCACAGGACCTTTGCTGAGAACTACTGACATAGACATACCCTACAGCAGGCCTCTTGGACAAGCCAGTATAGATCCGGAGCAACTCTGCCAATGTCAGTTGATGGAAATAGTTGTCTGGAAACTGTTCAGTTACTCTGGATTTACATTGGTGGTGTTGAACAGGTCCATTGTTTGAGTTATTTCAAATATAGGAAAATGAGAATTCTTAGCAAATTCAAACAGCAATTTTTTTTAATCTGCTAAATTGAAACAAGGCCACAGGTACCTATTGTATTAGCTAGAGAATGATCTCACTTATTAATTTTTGATTTAACACCAATTTTCATATCAATATAATTACCCTTTTTTTGTGAATAGAGAATAAGAGGACCCTGAAGTTTATTCTGCAATACATTTGAATTTGAAAATTAAGAATTTACTTCAGTAAAGTAAAACTACAAAGTTGTATGAGTTCCAGATGTTTCTTCTCTTGGAAACATGATAGCTACAAAAAAAATTGAAAAAAAACTGGCCCTCTTTCAAAATTGAGCATGGAGCATTTACCCCTAAAATGTGCTCTTTTGAAAGAAAACCAAAGTAACCCAGTGCAGCTTTAGAAAGTGCTCCTCTGATCCTCTGTTAGGAAGAGCACCTTGTATTGAAATACACTCTCAAAAGAGAGTCTGTATAGATGCTCCACAGTCCACTCTTTCAAAAGAGTCCTCTATAGTGCTGGCCATGGAGGACTGCAGTGATGGCTTGCACATTGGAATTGGGGCTCTATGCTGTGTGCGTCTGGCCATGTTTAAAGCTACATGGTCCCATAAAGCCCTTTGCAGGAAGCTGAGACTGCACATGCAGCATCAAAAGCACAATCTCCTGCAGCAGTCCTCATGGTCACCCCATGAGGAGCAACTTGCAGTGAGGGCCAGCAGCCAGCCTCCACAGTAGCCACAACCCCCACCCCCAAGCTTTCACAGGGTTCTTAGAGCCCATTCCAGTCAGAGCAAAGAAAAGGCCACCCTCCTGGACTGAGCCCAAGCTGAGAGACCTACTTGGGCTCTGGAAGGAAGAGGAAGTGCTAAAACAGATGGAGGTCAAGAGGCATAATGTGTCAGGCTTTGCCCACCTCTCAAAAGAGCTGGCAATATGAGTCCACCCTGCACACAACCCCGACCAGGTTTGCAGCAAGGTAAAGGAGCTGTGGCAGGCTTATGCACATGCCTGGGATTCTGCTTCCTTCTCAGGGGCAGGTCCTGCAACCTGTCCCTACTACAGGGAGCTCCACTGTCTCCTGGGGTTCCCCTCCACTATCCGTTCTGGACACCAGGGTGGAGGAGCCTCACCCAATGGCCATGGAAGGGGTCCAGACGTGCAAACCACTCGGTGGTGATGTACACTAAACCAGTCACAGAGGTCCCCAGCAATGAGGGACTCCTCATTTTTGACATCCCTGGTTCTCAGGGGAGACTTTAATATTCCAGACATTTGTTGGGAGACCAATAGATCAGCACACAGACAATCCAGGAAGTTTTTGGAGAATGTTGGGGATAACTTCTTGGTACAAGTGCTGAAGGAATCAACCAGGGGCTGTGCAAAACTTGACCTGCTGCTCACAAACAGGGAAGAACTAGTAGGAGAAATAGAAGTGAGTGAAAACCTGGGCTGCAGCGACCATGAGATCATGGATTTCAGGATCTGGACAAAAAAAAAGAAAGGTGAGCAGTAACATACAGACCCTTGACTTCAAGAGATCAGATTTCGACTCCCTGAGAGGACTGATGAGCAGAATCCCTTGGGAAATGGAGACAAAGGGGAAAAATGTTCAAGAGAACCAGCAGTATTTTAAAGAAGTCTTACTGAAGGGACAGGAATAAACCATCACACTGCATAGTAAGAAATGCAAACATGGTAGGCAACCAGCTTGGCTTAACAGCGAAATCCTTAGTCAGCTTAAACTCAAAAAGGATGCATACTAGAAATGGAAATGTGGACAATTGACTAAGGAGGAGTATGAACATACGGCTCGAGAATGCTGGGGAGTAATCAGGAAAGCAAAAGGTTGATGAAGCATGCATTGACTTGAGAGGTGGTGGATTCTCCATCCCTCAAGGTTTTTAAGTCCTGGCTTGACAAGGTCCTGGCTGTGATGACTTAGTGGGGGTAGGTCCTGCTTGAAGCAGGGGGCTGGACTAGATGACCTCTTGATGTTCCATCCAGCCCTATGATTCTGTGATTCTGTCCCGACCAGCCGGGCATTGGCGGACCTTATGGAGGGACCCTCTGGTAAGTACACAGCAGAATACCCACCCTGGCTTGGGGCTGGGTGTGCCATGGCCTTCAGAGACCCACCAGCATGCCCAGAATTCCAAAACTGGATATGGCACAGGTGGCCATGACTCCCATTACACTACAACAGCCTCCAGCTACATCCAGAAATGGTCCCTGGTGACAGTGCCATAAGCTGCAGATGCAGGGGAGTGTGGGCAGGACAGGACTGCAAACTGGGAATGGCCCACATGGCTGGGGAGCCCCATGTAGCACACAAAATACACCAAGTCCACCTGCCACTGGAGAGGGTAAGGTGACTTCAGAGGGGAGAGGCCCGACCCCTCCATGAAACCAAAGAGCCAGGAGGAAAAGGGGGAATGTTTCCTTCCCCAAGCAGCATCACAAGGTGCCTGGAGGAGGAGGGTGTGATGGTATGAGGATGCTAATGAAGGGACCTGTCATGTGGTGGAGGTTGTGGAGCACCTCCAAATGGAGCACGGGCATGATGCATGGCAGAGGGAGGCATGGTCTCACTTACTGGGCCACCTGAGGGATTTCATGGAGGGTCTGGGGGAGCACATAGGGCTCCTGACATTCCTGCTCACCTCCCTGCTGTAACCCTTCCCACCCATGACTCCCCTACCACACACTCTCCCAAGCAGGCTCCCTCTGCGTCCTATAACTCCCCAGGTCAATACGGTTTCTGCTGACCCCTCCCTTTATCTATCATCTTTGGAAAATCATGGGAGACAGGAGAGATTCCAGAAGACCGGAAAAGGGCAAATATAGTGCCCATCTATAAAAAGGGGAATAAGAATAACCCAGGAAACTATAGGCCAGTCAGCTTAACTTCTGTGCCAGGAAAGATAATGGAGCAGGTAATTAAAGAAATCATCTGCAAGCATTTGGAAGGTGGTAAGGTGATAGGGAACAGCCAGCATGGATTTGTAAAGTACGCATCACGTCAAACCAATCTGATAGCTTTCTTTCATAGGACAATGAGCCTTGTGGATAGGGAAGAAGTGGTACACATGGTATACCAAGACTTTAGTAAAGCATTTGATATTGTCTTGAATGATATTCTTATAAAAAAACTAGGCAAATACAATTTAGATGAGGCTACTATAAGGTGGGTGCATAACTGGCTGGATAACTGTACTCAGAGAAAAGTTCTTAATGGTTCTGAATCCTGCTGGAAAAGTATAATAATTGGGATTCCACAGGGGTCTGTTTTAGGACCAGTTCTGTTCAATATCTTCATCAATGATTTAGGTATTGGAATAGAAAGTGCGCTTATTATGTTTGCAGATGATACCAAGCTGGGAGGGGCTGTAACTGCTTTGGAGGATAGGGTCATAATTGAAAATGATCTGGATAAATTGGAGAAATGCTTTGAGGTAAACAGGATGAAATTTAATAAGGACAAATGCAAAGTGCTCCACTGGGGAAGGAATAATCAGTTTCACACATACAGAATGGGGAGAGACTGTCTAGGAACGACTACAGCAGAAAGGGATCTAGGGATTATAGTGGACCACAAGCTAAATATGAGTCAACAGTGTGATGCTGTTGCAAAGAAAGCAAACATGATTCTGGGATGCATTAACAGGTGTGTTGTGAACAAGACACGAGAAGTCATTCTTCCGCTTTACTCTGCATTGGTTAGGCCTCAGCTGGAGTATTGTGTCCAGTTCTGGGCACCGCACTTCAAAAAAGATGTGGAGAAACTAGAGAGGGTCCAGAAAAGAGCGACAAGAATGATTAAAGATCTAGAGAATGTGACCTATGCAAAAAGGTTGAAAGAATTGGGCTTGTTTAGTTTGGAAAAGAGAAGATTGAGGGGAGACCTGATAGCGGTTTTCAGGTATCTAAAAGGGAATCATAAGGAGGAAGGAGAGAACTTGTTCTTCTTGGCCTCTGAGGATAGAGCAAAAGTCAACGGGCTTAAACTGCAGCAAGGGAGGTTTAGGTTGGACATTAGGAAAAAGTTCCTAACTGTCAGAGCAGTCAAACAGTGGAATAAATTGCCAAGGGAGGTTGTGGAATCTTCATCGCTGGAGATATTTAAGAACAGCTTAGATAGATGTCTATCAGGGATGGTTTAGATAGTACTTGGTCCTGCCATTGGGGCAGGGGGCTGGACTCGATGGCCTCTCGAGGTCCCTTCCAGTCCTAGTACTCTATGATTCTATGTTTTGGAAATCTTGTAGCCATCAAGCATTGACCCAGTCCGCCAGCACCAGTCACTCCCACCAGTCACAGCTGCTAAGGTAGCTCCAGAGCAGCCAGGGAGCTTGGGGTTAGTGCTGGTGATATCATGCATTGAGTAGCTCCAGGGCCCCCGTGGGAGTGGGGATTGGGATGGGGATCACCTACATGAGGAGTTGGAGGGCAGCAGTGAACAACATGGTGAGGTGGCAAACCATGGCATGGAAGATAGCCAGCTCATTGACTTGGAGCTGCTGCTGGCAATCTAACAGGATAAGCTTCAATGCACCAACCTGTCCCTGCAGGGGCACTGTAAGGCTTGTGACAGCTCTGCAGGCCTAAGCAAGTTCAGGGTGGGGGTTTTGGGAAGGGCCCTTTAAGGGAGTGGCTCTCCTTGAAACTAGGGCAGCCTTTACTTTGTCTTTCACTTTAAGAATATGTGCACTCTAATCCCTAACCTTTCTTATAGTATTTCCCTGAAATATTCAGGCGGTGTCATTGGACACTCAAAAAAAATTATCAGATCTGTAGTCCCCCATGGGACAATGGACTTGTGTGTTTCATTCAAGTTTTGTGTAATATCACAGCATTCTCATGAGCACACATGGACTCACACGATATTTTCACAATAGAACCACAAATGTACTATCAAATAAGATTTAAGAGACTCTGAGTAAGGAAAATAATGGAAATAAAAATTACATGTAAAATTTAAACCTAAGTCTATGCTTATCAGTGGTTACCTTACCTATACAATGAAGAAAAATTGCCCTCACCCATCTGCAGGGCTTCATGTTCTGTAAGGTTGGCTGGTCTGAGACAGACCAGATCCAAGTATTCATGAAGTACCTCCCTCCACCAGAAGTCAAAAGGGTGTCATAAGGAGGAGGGAGAAAACTTGTTTTTCTTGGCCTCTGAGGATAGAACAAAAAGCAATGGGCTTTAACTACAGCAAGGGAGGTTTAGGTTGGACATTAGGAAAAAGTTCCTAATGTCAGGACTGGAATAAATTGTCTAGGGAAGTTGTGGAATCTCCATCTCTGGAGATATTTAAAGACAGGTTAGATAAATGTCCATCAGGGATGGTCTAGACAGTACTTGGTCCTGCCATGAGGGCGAGGGACTGGACTCGGTGACCTCTCAAGGTTCCTTCCAGTCCTAGTATTTTATGAGTCTATGACTCTTCCTCAGAAAATGGATAACAATGTCTCCTTGCATGCGACTTATATCCATCAAAGTTCATCTTTTGCCCCGAGAAACTGGACAACTCCCACATTACCATCTGGTGTCCTCCTATTCCTATATTCATTTAAAATGTGAATTAGGATCACATAATGTTGGATTACTTTGCTTAATGTACACGTGAACCGAGATAGAACCTAGATTTAATACATATACCCCTTCTTGTCCAGAAGAAATCTTTCACTAACGTAAGAGAAAACAGACTTTAAAATGCATTTTCAGTACACATGAACCACTCCATAGATGTCTGTTCATACAACAATGTTGAGCAACTTTACAAGGATCAGCTCAATGTGAGCTTTTAGTACAGATTCTACATGATAGTATTGATGGATTTGTACCCTGAAAGTGGTGTGCTGTGTGTAGTGAGATTGTCAAGCCACCTACGGGCTGCTGTAACAGGCCAGTAAAGCACTGCCAGCTGGCATCAAAGCTTTTCCGTATGTGAGTACCCTTACTACAATGTAACTCATTGTTAATCACCTCTGGTCTGATTGCCTCCTGTTCCAACAAATGTTTGGTGCAGAAAGAGGGGCTGCCACCAATTTTCAAGCTGCCCATTTTCCCGTCCTGAGGAAAGTTAGGACAGGTTGTTCTAACTTATGGTACCTGTATATGATATTTAATGGACTCCTCACCCAGAATGAAAGAGAAGGTCTTGGATGCAGTAGAATTCAGTGTCCCTGTCCCTCCACAACTTTCAGAACAGAATAACAGTCCTGTGTATCTATGGGTCCAATATACTACTGATTTGTGGTTTGTCTGACCCTTTAAAGGGATTTGCAAGTTAGATGAAGAGAAGCATCTAAAAGTTCCAATATTTGGGGTTTCTCTGACAAAAACCCAAAACTTGGCATATAAATAATTCTTTCTCTGGGACTGCCATGTTCTGAACCCTAGCTAAATGATGCTTGATTTCAAGGAACCTCTTAATATGAAGATTAACAATAAAAATTAACAAACCCTCAGAGGGGAAAAGCTGGTTCTTTATCATCTTAGAAAATTGTTCCACTTATTTAATAGCATGTATATTAACTTTTGAGTCTAATTTTAGTGACACCTTTTTAAAACTCTGGGCACTCAACTATTCATAATAGCTACATCTACAGTAGAAGCATCTCTCAACTGAGTGCATCTACACACAAACACAGATAAACAAAACAATCTGTACTAGATAGAACTGGAAATATATATATATATACACTTCAAATATATATACATATATATATATATAGAGAGAGAGAGATCTATATCTATATCTATATCTAGATAGATAGGTAGATAGACTTCAAAACCTAAATCACACTTAAAATGAGAGACAAATGATTGTTGTAATCATTTGGGGGAAAAAAAGCAACCTTAAAAAAGATCAAAGTATTTTAGTTACTTTAAAAATGTACTATTTTTTTTATATCTGGCTACTTGCTGGTTCTAAAAAGGGAGATGTTAACATTACTTTTGATTTTACCATCTGTAATTAATTCTGATGGAATACTTGCAGACTGAAATGATGATGGATCCCAAGTCTAAAATAAGTGGATTTTTAGTATTTACTGCTAAGAAGCAGTACATCACAGCATAATAAACTTCTGAGTCCAAATGTAAAATGAAGTGACATAATTTAATCTGGTGTGATAGCATCAAGTCACCCTACATATTTAACAAAAATGAATGAGGAATTTCATTTAAAAAAAGCCTGATTCCAAGTGACACCACTTAGGCTGGGGAACATATGTGATTCTATTAGCAAACAAACCATGGGTAGAATAAACTGGAAGTCTGGAAGTGGGGTTTAATTCCTGAAGATATAAAAGCGTTGTATATGTAACTTGCCAGCAGCTATACTAATATTAGAGTATTTCATGACATTAGATGTGCCATTAGGAATGGACAAACTGCAAAAGTTTTGGAGAATCTGTTTGGTGCAGAGAAGCATCCAAGAGTTCAGATATGTCTTCAGTCTTGTACAAAATACCACAAGTACAGTTCAGTATTTTTGTATAATGGCAGATTAATTTTAAATTTAAAGTACTACATGTTGGCAAAAAAATCCAAACTTATGTATGTTGATGTATGATACTTATGTATGATGCTGAGCTTTGAACATTCAGGTCCTTCTATAGGGAAATTTCATTGTGCTATCTGTCCATTACAATGCAGCAGTTAACACAAATAGGTGTTGATAAAAGCAAACTATTAGGACTATTTTTATTTTGTTACATACAATTTTTTTCAGATAGATGTGGAATCTGCTTTGTAAATCCCAGACTCAAAGCCCACTGGAATGAATGGGAGTCTCTGCCTTGACTACACTGAGCTTTTATGGCAAAGAAGAGCAATTCAATTTTCTGATTGAAAGCATCAGCAGATTATGAGGGGGAGTAAAGTATCTTTCAACCCACATCCGGATGTACATGGCACCATTGGACAAGTGTAATATATGCTCAGGTTTCGCATTTCTCCAAGGATATCACTGCCAGGATAGGGAAAGCAGGAGCTGCAGTCAAGACTCTCCATCCAATATGAAGTTCACAAATAATATCTGTGAAGATGAAACTGCAAATCTTCAAAACAAATGTGAAGAGTATGCTCTTGTATGGATATGAGACCTTGGCTATGTCTACACATGAAGCCAACATCGAAATAGCTTATTTCGATGTAGCAACATCGAAATAGGCTATTTCGATGAATAACGTCTACACGTCCTCCAGGGCCGGCAACGTCGATGTTCAACTTCAATGTTGCGCGGCACCACATCGAAATAGGCGCTGCGAGGGAACGTCTACACGTCAAAGTAGCACACATCGAAATAGGGATGCCAGGCACAGCTGCAGACAGGGTCACAGGGCGGACTCAACAGCCAGCCGCTCCCTTAAAGGGCCCCTTCCAGACACAGTTGCACTAAACAACACAAGATACACAGAGCCGACAACTGGTTGCAGACCCCGTGCCTGCAGCATGGATCCCCAGCTGCCGCAGCAGCAGCCAGAAGCCCTGGGCTAAGGGCTGCTGCCCAAGGTGACCATAGAGCCCCGCAGGGGCTGGAGAGAGAGCATCTCTCAACCCCCCAGCTGATGGCTGCCATGGAGGACCCGGCAATTTCGACGTTGCGGGACGCGGATCGTCTACACGGACCCTACTTCGACGTAGAACGTCGAAGTAGGGCGCTATTCCGATCCCCTCATGAGGTTAGCGACTTCGACGTCTTGCCGCCTAACGTCGAAGTTAACTTCGAAATAGCGCCTGACGCGTGTAGCCGCGACGGGCGCTATTTCGAAGTTAGTGCCGCTACTTCGAAGTAGCGTGCACGTGTAGACACAGCTCTTGTGTGCTAAAAAGTCTTCAAACCACAAGTTATGGACATTAACAAACAGACACCTGAGGTACATCCTTCACATCAAATGGCAAGACTTTATCACAAATGAGGAGCTTTGGAACAGAGCAGGACAAGAACCAATTGACATTGAAATCAAGAGAAGAAAGTGGGGATGGCTAGGACATATTCTCAGAAAATCATCATCCAGCATAGTCTGTCAAGCTCTCACATGTAACCACAAGGAAAACACAAAAGAGGAAGACTTCGGACAACGTGGAGAAGGTCTACTGAGATTGAAGGATGACAACTGGGATAGTCCTGGTGCCAGCTAGAAGTTTTGTCCCAAGACACAGTGAAGTGGAGGAAACTTCTAGATGACCTATGCTTCATGGGGAGTGCAAGGGTTAAGTAGTAGTAGTTCACATTTCTACAAAGATTCAGGAATCCATGATACAAAGCAGGATGTTGGACAGTTGGTGTGGCAAACTACAGCTGCTTAATTTACTATAATATTCTTTTCACACAAATACATAAATTACATATGCCAGTGCACAAACAGAAAATCACCACCTTAATACTTAGCTAACAATGTACCAAAGCCTTTCTTTCAAAATTGGGCAAAGGGTAAGAACAGCTTTGAAAATACAGTGTGCTCTTTTATGGTAGGTGTCATAAATAAACTTTCTTAGGACCATTGGTAGGGTTACTGTTCTTTGAAATGCCAAGCAGCTGTTTCATTCGCTATGTGATTTTGGTACAAAGACAAGTGACTGTTTTATGAATTACGCATAAAAGCCGCATCTACACTAGCTGGCTACTTCGAATAGCTGGGCCAACTTCGAAGTAGTGCCCGGTGTGTCTACACGTGCTGAGCGCTATTTTGAAGTTGAAATCGACGTAAGGCGGCGAGCTGTCAAAATTGCTATCCCCATCAGAAGATGGGAACAGAGTCCTACTTCGATGTCCAACGTCGAAGTAGGGCATGTGTAGACGATCCGCATCCCGCTATGTTGAAATAGCAGGGTCCTCCATGGCGACCATCAGCTGAGGGGTTGAGAGACGCTCTGTCCAGCCCTGAGCTCTATGGTCACTGCATGCAGCAGCCCTTAAAGCTCCCCACCCCCTTATTTCCTGTGGCAGGAAGCTGTGAGTGTGCTGGCAGCAGCACAGACGTGCAGAGCCTGCATGCCCTGCAGACGCCCCAATCCACCACCCAGCACTGATGGCAGCCAGCCAGCCCCCTGAGCGCCCCCAGGGCACCCCCCCAAAGGGGACTCAGGGCTTCCAGACATCCAGCCACAGGGGGAAGAGACGGCGGGGCCCCTTCTGATCAGACACTGAGATCCAGGACCTGCTGGGGCTTTGGGGTGAGGAGGAGGTGCTCCAGGTAATGAGGAGCAAGTGGCAGAACACAGACCCTTTTGCCCAGCTGGCCGAGGGCCTGGCTGCTCAGGGTCACCCTGTCCACACTCCTGACCATGTCAGGAGTAAGGTCAAGGAGCTGCAGCAGGGTTACACTCGGGCCGAGGACATGGCCAGCCAGTCTGGGGCCGCCCCCACCATTTACCCCTTTTAAAGGGAGATCAGGGAGATCCTGAGCCCCCAGTATACCACCTCCCCCTTGGCCACCCTTGACACCTCAGATGACAAGCCCCAGCAGGCCTCAGAGCCAGAGTCCGGCCCAGAGGCCAGCCCTGCACACCAGGGGCCCTCAGAGGAGCTCACCCCTGAGACAGCAAAGGAGGAGGAGGAGGGTTCCAGTGATGGGGGGCTCCTCATTGACCTCCCCTCCTGCAGCTCCAGCAGGGCGTCTGCCCAATGGGTGTTCCCCGACCGTGGGAGCGGACCATCAGGTATATATCCCAGTTGCACACCCTCGGGTTAAGGGGAGGGGACAAGGGACATGACCAGGGCCCTCCACACACCCATCTGACCACGGACCATCATGGCCCAGCCAGACCATGGCCCCGAGGACGGCAGTGTCATGTCCCTCACAGCCCGTCAACACCTGTCCCCCAGGACAGCACCATGCCCCATCCCTGGGGATAGGGGGGAGCAGAAGCTCAGAAGGTGGCCCCCCGGGGGGGATACCACACGCACCATCATCATCTCTGGGGGACAGGGGATGGGGAACCAGCAGTGGAGGGGTAGAGGGTGTGGGCCTCAGGTCAGGGCCCAAACGAACGGCTGTCTCTGCTCTTCCCCCCTCTATTCCACAGCCACACCATCTGAAGGCCTCAACAGCACGGGCGTTGTGTCTGTTGTGCCAGACAGCCCACTGGGGCCATCGCATTGGTGCAGCCAAGTGGCAGAGCAGGGACTAGCCCCAGTATTAGCCCACCACCACCGGAGCCATCCAGGCGACCGCTAACCCCCAGCTCCTCGCCACCCTCTGGTGTCAAGTGGAGGTTTCAGAGTGCTGCCTACAAGTGTAGGAGTGCCGTCTCCACCTGCAGGAACGAGTGCTGGCCTGGCGCCAGGAGGCTTGGGGGTCCTTCATGAGGACTTTTGAGCGGATCGCCAAGCAGATGGCATCCCCCGCCACTCCAGCCGCCGTCCTTCTCAGCTGCCCTCCACCTATCCTGGAGCCCACCGAGGAGGAGGACCGCGGGGCTCAGGAACCAGCCTGGCATATCTGCCAGATCTCTTGGCCCCCACCTAGCCTTGACGGGGCCTCCGGCCCAGACATGGGTCATGCCCCCCCCACGCTGGGCGCTGGACAGTAGAGGTGAAGGAAGCCAAGGATTGGTCCCCCCAGGCCCCTCATGTACATATTCCCCCCCCATTAATTGTACATAGTTGCCTTGTCCCACTCCTCTTTAGTAGCTGTCCCCCCCTCCCCGCTGTACATAGCTCCCAATAAAGTAAAAGTTCATCGTTTTGGTTCAGGAAGGTTTGGTTTATTTAAAACAAAACAAATGTGTGGTGGTGTGTGCTCTTCAGTGCTCAGTGGTGTGGGCGTGGGGGCAGATAGTGTTGTGCGGGGTGTGGGGGGGTAGTGGGTGGCTCACCAGTTGGCCTTGCCAGCGTTCACCCTGCAGCCTGGTCAAAATGGGCCCACAGGACCTCCCAGACCCGGACCCCCTCATGGTTGGCTTGGCGACTGGGGGTGGTGGGTGGCTGCGCATAGGACATGCCAACCTCCACAGCCCAGCCATGCACGAATGCCTCTCCCTTGCTCTCCACCAGGTTGTGGAGTGCACAGCACGCGCCCACAACCTGGGGGATGTTGGGGAGCTCTGCATCTAGGCAGGTGAGGAGGCACCTCCAGCAGCCTTTGAGGTGGCCGAAAGTGCCCTCAACCACCTGGCATGCATGGTTCAGGAGGGTGTTGAACCGCTCCTGGCTGGCACTGAGGTGGCCTGTGTAGGGGCACATGAGCCAGGACTGGAGGAGGTAGGCCACATCTGTGACAAGGCAGAGGGGCACGGTGGTGTGCCCCAGAGGGATCTCCTGCTGGGGGATGTAGGTCCCCACCTCCAGCTGGCAGCACAGGCCCAAGTTCCTAAACACCCAGGAGTTGTGCGTGCTGCCAGGCCAGCCAACATATACGTCCAAGAAGCAGCCCCAGCTGTCCACCATGGCCTGGAGGACCACCAAATGGTAGCCCTTCCTATTCAGGAAGCATCCTCCACTGTGCTCCGGGGCATGGATGGGGATGTGGGTCCCATCCAGTGCCCCAAAGCAATTAGGTAACCCCATGCAGGCAAACCCCATGATGGCCACATCCAGATCCCCAAGCTGCATGAGTCTGTGGAGCAGCAGGGTGTTCAGTGCGCGGACCACCTGCAGGGGAAGGACATGAGCACCCATAAGGGGCATGCAGGCTGTGCCTGGCCCTCCCCCTGACTCCCCCCAGGTTCCCCCAGGTCACCCTTCCCCCCAGGCTCCCCCCAGGCTCCCCTCCAGGGTTCCCTCTCCCCCCCGGCTGCCCCCTTCCCCTGGTCTCTACCCCTCCCCCTTGGGTCCCTTTACCTCCATGATGACAGCCCCGATGGTGGCCTTGCCCACACTGAATGGCTGTCCTATGGATCGGTAGCTGTCTGGAGTGGCCAGCTTCCAGACAGTGATGCCAACCCGTTCCTCGATGGTGAAAGTACGTTGCGTGCAGGTGTCCTGGTGCTGCAGGGCAGGGGTGAGCCACTGGCAGAGCTCAAGGAATGTCTGCCGGCTCATCCAGAGTTCCGGAGCCAACGGTCATTGTCCCACTCCCCAAGCACCAGCCACTCCCACCACTCTGTGCTGGTGTGGTACCTCCATAGCTGGCGGCGTGTCCGGCGGGGGGAGGCCAGGAGGGCTACATGGTCTGGGGCAGCTTCTTCATCCCCTGAGGTGGACAGCTCATATTCTTCTAGGAGACGCTGGGCAGCCTCCTCCATGGGACTGAGCAGAGCAGCCACTGCTCCGGCGGCAGCTGTGTGGGCTTCCGGCTGCTGCTGCTGCTGCTGCTGCTGCTGCTGCTGCTGGGGGTCCATGCTGCATGCATGGGGTGCAAGTGGTTGGGGCTCTGCGGACCTGTGCTGTGCAGGCCAAGTCTGCCTGGGAGGGGCCCTTTAAGGGAGTGGCTTGCTGTTGCCCCGGAATGGCTAGTTTGCCCTGTGACCCTGTCCTCAGGCTTTCCTAGCCCCCTTATTCTGATTGGGGTTGCTTTTGTGTGTAGGTGCTCCCCTACAGGGCCTATTTTGATGTAGTGCTGTCCTACGTCGACGTTGAACATCAACAGCACTAGCTCTGGACGATGTGAGGACGCTATGCGTCGAAATAGCTTATTTCAATTTCGTTATGTCGAAATAAGCTATTTCAATGCAGCATCCCAGTGTAGACGAAGTCAAAGTGTCAAATAAAGTGCAGCAAAAAGCTCATTTTAAGAATAAGATGGTTTTATTTGTACTAATATAATAATATGGTTTAATTTTAGCATTTTTAATATAAGGTCAAATTTATCTTCTACAATATGACTTTGGAAATAAGTAATTAATTAAAATTAATAAATGCATGCAAAGATTGGTTCTCTATTTCTAATCAAGTAATATATTCCACTGACTTCTGCAGATAAGGATCTATTAACAAAGACTTGATGTTGCTAGGAGCTATGAATCAGACTTGAATGCAAACAGGAAACTCATTTGTAAAACTGCTACTAAATATGTATCCCTGATCTCAATTAACTGACAGCAGAAGCCAGATTCTCCTAACATGATTCATTTTAACACAAGTGTAAATAGTTTTTCCTTGTAGAACAAACTGATTATTTCAGAAGCAGTGCAAACCTGGCTTAAAATGTCATCCAGATTATAAATTCATGCTAACTGAGTTAATGAAAAGATTAATAACAGTGACAACACTATTTCCAAATGTACCTCATTATTATTCTTGAAAGGAAGCTTTCATTTTAATACAGAATTCTCTGTTCCACTTGAAATTTATTGATCAATTGGTTTTACTTTGGAAGAGAACATCTATTTTTACTGTGTACATGATATATTATATTATATTATACTATATTATATTATATTATATTATCCTGTTTGAAAGTATAAAACAATAAAATGTTTCTACTTCACAGGTTGGGTTCTACTTGTGAAAAAACCCTGAATTAAAAATCTGCCAGGATACAGAGAGTCAATGTGTTGGATTAATGTCATTTATGGATCATTCCCTCAAAGAAACAAGCAATATGGCCCTGCCTGATACAGGAAAACAATTAAGCATAGGCTTATCTTTCAGCACACAAGTCGTCCTCTCACTTTACAATAATCACAGTATTTTTTGATCTTTACTATTTGGATTGTGTCTGTATAGTTCCCTCCTTCTCATTTATCAAAATGATGGGCAAACATATAAAAGAATATTAGGGTTTAATGAGGTAGTGGGGAGAGAGACAGAGAAATGAACAGTCACAGACAGGAAGCTGTGTTAGTCTGTATCTTCACAAAACAAAAAAAGCAGTCTGGTAGCACTTTAAAGACTAACAAAATGAACCACATCCAGGGAGCTGGGACAGCTGAGTTGGTCCTATTTGCACAGAAGGTTTTTTTCTGGTGTTTTAGATATTTTTCTATTATGTGCAAGTCCAAATATTATATGGATAAAATTTATCTGAATAATACATGACAAAACAAGTGTAATTTGTCCTTTAAACTTCTGATCACCTTCAACTAGACAATGCACAAGTTTTAAAAATTCATTTTCTTTATTAATCAATTAAGTTCAGAGCTCCTTGCCAACACATTATATAAGTGGTAGTTTTCTTATGGATGAGATGTACTTTTGTACTGAAAGGAGCACTATATTTCACAGAATCATGGAATTCTCTGGAGATTCAAATTCCACATTTTCTAAAAGTGAAATATATTCAAATACAGGAAAATGAAGACTGCAAGTATTTTTTTAGTGCTGCATCAGTTACCAAAAAATTCTAATTTAAGATGTAAGGGCAAACAAAGTTGTTTGGCTTCTCTTCTCCCCCACCCTCAAGGTGAGCAAACATTTTGCTAGAAAACTACAGATGGATGGATTGTACCATCAGCAAATTTGCAGATGACAATTGGAGGGTAGGGATAGGGTCCAGAATGACCCAGATAAATTGGAGGATAGGGCCAAAAGAAATCTGATGAGTTTCAAAAAGGACAAGTGCAGAGTCCTGAATTTGTGATGGAAGAATCTCAAACATTGTTGCAGGCTGGGTGCTGACTGGCTAGGTAGCAGTGCATCAGAAAAGGACCTGTGGATTATGGGGAAGATATATTGTGCAAAGTTAAGTGGTCTTATTCATCTTTCGAAAAAAGTGCAAAAACTGTTAATGTTATTGAAAGGAAATTGTGCAGTCAGGAAAAGGATGGACACAACTTTGCAATTTGTAATGGATCGTTGTCCTCATAGTTAATTATAATAATGCTACACTATACAGGTGTTCCGTATTTTCATGATTTGTCATATATTTTCAGCTCCTCTGGGTTCAGTAGTATTTCTTGGTCTCAACCTTCAAAAATGTTCCAAGACTCTCAAAGGACATAAAGAGCCAAGGCCTTGATGAAGACATAGCTAACTTATACTGAATTGTTTCTACAATACTTCAAGCATGTGGTACTCTTTCTTACCAGTTTAGACATAGGTTCTCAATATAGATGAGGAGAGTAAAGCACTTGTGACAAACTGTTTAAGACTGTAATAGGAAAATGTGTAACTTTTAAGTGTCTGTAATCGTCTTGGTTGGAAATTAGGTTGGAAATCTCAAAACAGGTATCCTCATGAAATTTGCAGTACGCCATCATTTTAATCCTTGGAAATATACTTTTTGGTGCACAATTTTAAGTTCTGCTTCATTAATAACTAGACAATGAAGATTCACGGAAAATTTTAAGGTTCTGATGGATTGTTTAACCTACCCAACCCAAAATTTTGTTTACATTTCAGATAAATGGTTAGTGCAATACTCATTTTATATATCGTGGATAAAGTTTGAAGAGAGGGAGAGGAGAAGTAAAGAAGTACATGCAATATTTTGTCTTCAAAACCAGAAAACCTAGATTCCTTTGTATTTTGTGGGGTTTTTTTCACTCATAACCTCTGGGCTCTAAACAAACAAATAAATAAATAAATACAGCTTTGAATGAAAGCTTTTCAAAAAGGATTTGTTAGGAAATAGTTATAACCCAGATAATTCTGCTACTTCATATAAAGACAGACACACAACAGTGTTGTTAAAGTGACTCACTTTTAGGTTATTAGAGCTATTGAGCCAAAGTCTTCTGTTGTGTAACTTCATTGACCTGATGCTCGAACACCTGCTCAAATTCAGTTCTACACTGTTATGTCACACAAGGAACAAAGCAAACAAGGGGAGAGTAAATATTTACTATGAATTGATGATGGATAAATACTTTATTAAACTTCAATACAAACATCAGTAACAAAATGAAATGCAAATACTTGGTTGAGTTATCACTGCAGGAAGTGTTCTGCATCAGGGAATCTTTTATGAAGAGCTCCCTACCTCTTTTTGCTTGATAGACGCATTCTAAAAAGGCATGGGAGTTCCAGGGTCTAAAACCCCTTTCTCCCTAAAACCTGATGGTCATATTTACTAGACAACTATCTAAATAAAGTTCAAGTACTTCAGCACATTTTGAAGAATTCTTCCATTTTGTACCCTATGAGGCCTAAGCCTGGGACCTTTCTGAGGGCACATGATTAACAAATGCAGATATAATCTAGAAATCACAATATGAGTTCAGACCAGTGCTGGCTCTAATCCTGTCTGACAGCAGCCAATATCAGATGCAGAAGAAAAAGATACAAAAAACCCTAGATGAAGCAATTATGAGGTAAACTATCCTAAGAAAATGTCCTCCTAATCGTCAAAAATAAGAGACAGGCTTAATTGGGGTGGTGTGGGGGACAGACTTGCCAGGCCCCTGGAAAGGGTGGAAGGGGTGGGGCTGGGGCAACCATTCCTGAGCACCACCTGAGCCCCAAGACCTCAGAAACCAGAGAACACCACATGGTGATTTAAAGTGCTTGGGGTTCTTGACAGTTCTTTTGGATCGCTAGGCCCTGAGGCATCGATTTCCTTTGCTTCCTACCCCATAGGCAGTTCTTGCTTAAACCCAGAAGCATGAAGATTTATGACCCTTCCAAATTGCTTAATTAGACATATATACCATGACATGTACAAGAATAAATGCAATATATGATTCTGGCTATTCTCTATATCCATATATAATCCATGGAAACTGCTCAGAGCGAGCTAAACAAGAAAAAAACATCCTATATTTTACACTATAAAAAGTTCTCTGGAATATTTCCAGGTTTCTTTCCTATTGTATTAATATTTATTTTCCTTAATGCGATATGAAAGGTGCTAATACAATTAAACTTGTCTATTATGTTAGGGAAAACTGCTACTATATGTTCTTATAAAATGATACTAAAATTAAGGAAATGCGTGAATACAATGAAAGTTACCAATGCAATATGACAGAGTCTGTCTTCTCTTTTAGTGCTCAAAAACCAGTTTTAACTGACCTCAAGGGAAGACAATTAGAAGCCACTTGGAAGATAAATTTTATTCCTAAGCCTGCTATGCCACTTGTGCTGTGATTGCTCATGCCGCTGCTCTCATCAAGTATTGCATTAAATAATCAGCACTTCCATTTTCTTTTCACAGAAATGGTGTCTTCCTTTATTATTTTGCACATATCATCATTTGAGACTGAAGCGGGTGTTGAACCAAACAGTCCACACTCTAGCTTCTTTTATAAGCAAAGAAAGCATGCACATTTTACAAAATTGGTTTTTCCCATTTTTTAAACTTTCCTCTGGTATGTCAGCATATGTGACATTGTAACCAAAAGTGACATGGCTGATTAATGGGGTTTGACGTTACATGTCTTGTTTGGAGATGTCAGCAAGCAGCATTTTTCAGAATCAAATATATACATGGTGGCATGCCTTATCCTTAAGAGCCTGCAGTACAGCCTGACATGATGTATACACATCCCCCTCTCACTCTGCTCAGAACCTCAAGGGGAAGGATGTGGCCTGACATGTCCTTCTGTCCTTCATAAGAACGTAATTCTTCCAAGAGGCCTTTAAGCATCCATTTATGTTTTCCAGCCATGCTAGAAACTGACATATTTATTCCCATTGGAGGACTACATGAGGTTAACTTTTAAACAAGTTTCTTACCTTAAAAGGAAAGGGGATGTAATGGTAAGAAGAGAGATTTTGGATAACACCGACAAGGGAAAACAAAATTGCAAAACATATTTGCACATACAAATTATGTGCAAGTATTTTATATGAAATGAAGGGTTTGCACACACAGATTCTGTATATAAAATTTTGAGGATTCCAGATATGAAAAATGTCAGGATTAAATTTTACTCAGCAATAGTTATAATCAGTGGTTTTAATGAGTGAAGAGCAGGCAGATACTGCCAATGGATTTCTTAACACACTACTGACGGAATTTTTGTGTAAATATATGTGTGTAAAAATGCATTTTTGTGCATATATATTTGAAGGGCTTTGCATGAGGAGCAAATGTAGAGCTCTTTTCCCCTTGAATCCCATGTGACAAATACTTAATCATTCTGGGCCTCAATTATTTTCTTGAATGCAGAATTGGCATAGCTCACATTTCACATATGGTCATAGGCTACTGTGCCATGAACAGCAACTCCTTCCAGCCATCCTTTGCATGGCCTCACAGACAACTGGGTTTGTGTCCATCTGGGCTTCCTCTAGGTCTGTCATTTTGCAGGTAGTAGAAACAATTCCTTGCCAGATGTCAGCAACCTGAAACTCTTGGACTATTGGGGATCCACTGATATGGTTTGTTTATGTTGAGTGTTCACAGACATGGCATCCCACAGCTCCCAGTGGCTACTGTTTGCTGTGCCTAGCCAATGGGAGCACTGGGAGGTGGTGACCAGTGCATTTTTGTGAATTATGCCACTTTCTGCAGCTCCTGTTTGCCAATAATTGTGAAGATGCCTCAGAGCAGCAGGTGGCCATGCCTGTGGATGCTCAACATAAACAAACTGTCTCACTGCCCATCAGTGGGTTACCTCGATGGGCTGCAAGACAAAGATTGTCGAATCCTGTTCTGTGCTTTGGGGCCTTTGCTCCCTCTCTTTATGGAAGTGTACAAAAATTGCCATTTTAAAAGAAAGTTAAATTGATTACAGTCTTTGCAAATACTACTTGATCCTGATGACAAATTAGGTATTAACTCCTGAACTGTCTACAGTTATAGGAATGCTAATGACACTTTCTCTGCTTTTGTATTTCTTAGTATCATTTCAAGAGGCCTGTATGGCAATCTAGAACCTGCCCTACATTTTGATTTTCATATAAGGGTAATAATAATGAATTAATCTTGCAGAAAGGGCTGGCTCTGAAGGCTTTGCTGACCCAGAAAATATCCACAATTCTCAACCCATATAGTCACTCGCATACTAAATAGTCACTAGACATCTTACTGGACAACCCCTGTTTCCATTCTGTCTAATGAAAGTGTACTTACCAGAACAACAAGAAGTCCTGTGCTACCTTATAGATTAACAGATATTTTGGAGCATAAACTTTTGTGGGCAAAGACCCACTTCACCAGATGCATGAGTGGAGGGGGAGGTTTCAGAGGGGTATTTAAAGAGTGGGGTCCCAGTAAAAAGGAAGGCCAGAGCTGACAAGCTCTATTCAGTCAGGGTGGAAAAGGCCCATTGTCAGTAGTATGTATGAAGAGAGAAAAAACAGGCCAGATAAGACAGGGGGGATATGGCCCATTGTCAGTCTAATGTGGAGATGTTAACTCCTAGGGCAGAGAATCTCCTTTTGTAAGGTGCGAACCATTCCCAGTCTCAGTTTAATCCTTGGTTAATGGAGTCAAATTTGCAAATAAATTGCATCTCAGAGATTTCTCTCTCCATTTGATTTTTGAAATTACTTTGTTTCAGGACTGGCACCCTTACATCTGCTACTGAATATCCAGGGAGATTGAAGTGCTCTCCCACAGGCTTCTGTACATTACTGTTCCTGACATCTGATTTATGTCCATTTATTTTTTTACATAGTGACTGTCCCGTTTGGCCATTGTAAATTGCAGTGGGGCGTTGCTGGCACATGATGGAATATATTATACTAGTAGTTGTGCAGGTAAAGGAGCCCCTGATGGTATGGTTGCTGTTAGGTCCTGTGATTATATCACTGGTGTAGATATGTGAACAGAGTTGGCAGCAGGGTTTGTTGCAGGCATTGGTTCCAGGCTTAGAGTTACTCTTTTGTGATCTATAGTGGCTGGCGAGGATTCGTTAATGGTTGGCAGGCTGTCTGTAGGCGAGAACAGGCTTACCTCCTAAGGTCTGTGAGAGTGAAGGGTCATTGCTCAGGATAGGTTGCAGATTGCTGATGATGTGTTGGTGAGACCTTAGTTGGGGGCTGTATGTGATGGTCAGTGGTGCTCTCTTGTTTTTCTTGCGAGGCCTGTCTTGTAGCAAGTGGCTTCTGGGTACCTGTCTGGCTCTGTCAATCTGTTTCCTCACTTGCTTAGGTGGGTAGTGTAGTTTGAGGAAAGCTTGGTAAAGGTCTTGTAGATGTTTGTCTCTGTCTGATGGATCAGAGCAAATATGGTTGTACCTTAGTGCCTGGCTGTATACAATGGATCATGTAGTATGCCCTGGATGGAAGCTGGAGGCATGTAGCTAAACATAGCGGTCCATGGGTTTTCGGTATAGGGTGGTATTTATGTGACCATCACTTATCTGCACAGTAGTGACCAGGAAGTGAATATCTTGTGTGGACTGGTCCAGGCTAAGGTTGATGGTGGGGTAGAAACCTTACAAAAGGAGCTTCGCTGTCCCAGGTGTTAACATCTCCACATTAGACTGATAATGGACCATATCCCCTGTTTTATTTGACCTGTTTTTTCCTCTCTTCATACATACTACTGATAATAGGCCTTTTCCACCCAGACTAAATAGACCTTGTCAGCTCTGGCCTTCCCTTTTACCGAGACCCCACTCTTAAACTACCCCTCTGAAACCAACCCCCAACTCATGCATCTGATGAAGTGGGTCTTTGCCTGTGAAAGCTTATGCTCCAAAATATCTGATAATCTATAAGGTGCCACAGGACAGTGTATTTATTGTGTTTAGTAAACCACAGCCATTTTCAAAGTATACAACTGTACTCCCAAGCAGCCCTTCAAAAAGCTCATTTGAACATAAGGTTATGTTTTAGCTTTGAGCAGTGTCATCTATTGGTGAGATCAATTAATGTTTAAGTTTCAAAAGAATGGGATAAGGTGGCTATAGTAATGAGAGGGCCTGACAATCAAGCTTGGTGTAAGGCTAAAGGCCCAATGCCTAAACGATGGTCAGTGCCTAGCTGAAGCATCTCTAGCCTGAACAACATAAGTTAACCATGCTAACATAAAGCAAAATCCAAAGCTGTGAGTTCTGCTCACAAAAATTTGCCAGAATAACACACGCTTATCACCTAGCACAGACCAGGTACATAAACACTTCAGAAAGATAACAAGAAATCTTGCATGGCACCAGCACACTCCTCTTGGATTAATAGACACATTGTGATCCAGGTTCAGTACAGGGTTGAGATGACAGCATGATATATATTGTTGTTTTGATGATACCACCATCTACAAGGTGGATGCATGATATATGACTATGTCAAAGGGTGTCAACTTATTACAATTAGAGGAGGGCCCTGGAGTATGTAATGTAAGTTGTTTGCATCTGTATATAAAAGTATCACTCACCTGAGCTATGTCAAGTGACCTAGGGGATGATGTAACCTCCATGCCATCAACTGAGTCATGTCCGTTATCACAGCATATGCATGTACCACCGTAAACTGTTGAGGTCTAACTGAGGCCTCCAGGGTGTTGGAGCCCCTGTGCTACTGACACAAAACCTGGTTCCAGTGCCTTTGTACCTTGCCTGATTTGTGCTTTCTGGAGGTTTACAGAAGACTGTGGTGTTGGCTAACTGCAGGGCTGACACTGCATTCTCAAAGAGAGGTCACACACGCAGACAAAGGTTATCAACACAGAAAGGAGCAGAACAGATTTCCGGACACCACACTGCTAACGTTGTCTCATGACAGTGGGGGAAATATTTTTTTTTCCTTCCCAAAGAGGAACTGGATCTCTTTGCCACCAATTTTCTATTTTACTGGAAAACACTACATGTTAATAAAGCTTGTGCAAGGTCTGAAGGAAGGAAAACAAAAGAGGGGTAAAATCAGCCTAAAGTTTTTGACTTCACAGTCCTTCCCTTCCTTTCCCCTGTTATACTGCCATAAATAACACAGTGGAAAAACAACAGTCTCTTAATGAATACCTTGCAAAATTTCATCAGCATTTGCATAGCTATTTTCAAGAGGTTTTTTTAAATGTTATACGTTTTGGCAAAAAATATTTAACGTGTTAAAGGCAAACAGAATATTTTGTCTATTTGTATTAGAAAGATTCCAAAGTAAATTTTCAGAACCAATACTCACTCACTGTTCAAAAGTGCATTTATCACAAAAATATCTTTAGGAGTTTTTGAGTGTGTTCTACCGTATGTGCACTCCAAGTCATTGTGAATACATACTGTACTGAGAGTCATGTGCAAATATTCTAGTTTCTGGGAAAATAGAGATGAAGTATTGACATCCAGCAAGTCAGTAGCATCTGAAGTACATGGTATGAATAACAGAAGGAAAGCATTTGAAATTGCCTGGGGAAGATGGGCTACACATCAAGAAGCACTGATTATAAAATAGAAAAACTAGATTCATATATAGAGTAGATGCATGTTTTGTTTTCATTTGCATACACTACAAAAGGAAACCATTACTCTAACATTATATTTTTCTCCTAACACTGGTGATCAGCCTAGCAGTTAAATAATATGTGTAATTGAAAGTCAAGGTAAGGAGGACACTCGTATTCACTCTTCATTCATAAGCTGTGTCTACACTTGCATTCCTCTTTTGAAAGAGGCAGGCTAATGAAGGAAATTGAAAATGCAAATGAGTCATTGATTTACATATCTGACACCTTATTTGTGTAATCTCTGGTTGAAAGAGCTTCTTGTGAAAGAAAATAAACAGTGTAGATGGGACTCTTTCTCAAGTAAACCCCAACTTTGAATGAACCCTTCTTATTTTGTTTCAGGAAGAAGGGTTCTTTCAAGATGGGGTTTAATTTCAAAAGAGCCCCATCTACATTGCTTTTTTCTTTTGAAAGAAGCTCTTTTGAAAACAGATTAAGTAAATGTGGCACCACATCTGTAAATCAGTGCCTCATATGAATTTAATTTCCTTTAATTTCATGTTTCTTTCAAAAGAGGAATGGAAGTGTAGACACAGCCCATGAGCATGGGCTGTGTTTACACTTTCATTCCTCTTGCAAAAGAGACATGCAAATGAGGGAGATAGAAATGCAAATGAGGTGCAGATTTACACACCGGGCACCTCATTTGCATATTCTTCTTTCAAAAGAGCTTCTTTAGAAACAAAAAAAGCAGTGTAGATGGGACTCTCAAAAATAAACCTCATCTTCCTTTTCTTTATGAGAAGAAGGGTTCTTTCCGAGATGGGGTTTTCTTTTGAAAGAGCCCAGTCTACACTGTTTTTCTTCTATGTAAACCTGGCACCTCATTTGCATTTTTTATTTCCTTCATTTGCATACCTCTTTCAAAAGAAGTGTAGACACAACCATGCTGAATCTGGAAAATGTCAAACAAGCATTAGTCAGTTACACAGAGGAGTAAAGAATGAAAGGTCAAAAAGAAAGATGACTGTTGGATAATTCTAGATCCTGAAGATTTTATGCTGCTCATGCATATTGTAAACCTCGGCTTCCACTTCTGTTGCCTTCATAGACTATATCATCCATAATGACAAGATAAATCTGAGGATGGGAAGGAAAGTATGAGTCTATTTTAAAGCAGCAGAGAAAAATGAACCTGAATATAAAATAAGTAAACACTCATTAAAAATAAAATCTGCTAAACACCATTGTTTTCTCAAAGGAATATGAAACATGGTTCACATGAAAATTTCACCTGTTGAGTAAAGAAGCTTCTGTCATCTTCTGAGCTGAACTAATTTTCTTGAAACTTGTCTCAATTCGCAAATCTTATGAAAGCTTTAATCTACTTCCAAAGAAAATGAGTGTCACATGTCCACCTATAGTTGCAATAAATAAATAAATAAATCATTGTTATGTGTTTATGATTTCAAGAGACCATCTTTTATGGAAGAAGCATAAATATGAAGAGTGAAGTATGAGCTTCTAGCTTCAACACTTGTTTAAAAATATAGCTATAGAATTTTCCATTAGTGATCAAAAGCATTGCAGCATCACTATTCTTAGATGCAGTAATTTAAATTATTACTATATAAACCTTAGTACTTTACAAGGTTAATTCAGAATATCCTGATATTTTAGTACTTTAGTGCTTTGCGACCGGGGTGCGTGCTAACAGGAGGGAGTTTTGAGAGGCTCTCCTGGAGGAGGAGAAGGAAGGAGCAAACTAAAGCACCTTGGGGTAAGTGGCTGCTTATATTTGGAGGTTTTGGGCTTGTGTGTTTGTTTGTTTTGAGTTTGTTTTGAGTTTGTTTTGTTTGTTTGGAGTTTGTTTGGAGTTTGGAGTGCTGAGCTGAGTGTTTGTTTGTTTGAAAGGCCATGTTCTCAGGCAGGCAGGCAGGCAGGCAGTTGGAAGCTGATTAGGTTTGAATTGAAACACCGTGTGCTGATTGGCTGAGCTGTAGGCAGAGGGAGGAGCTATCAGGGAGGCCGAGCACTTAAACCCTGCTAGTAAGCGACCAGGGAGCTTTGCGACCGGGTGCTCGCGAACAGGGTGCGTGCTAACAGGAGGGAGTTTTGAGAGGCTCTCCTGGAGGAGGAGAAGGAAGGAGCAAACTAAAGCACCTTGGGGTAAGTGGCTGCTTATATTTGGAGGTTTTGGGCTTGTTTGTTTTGTTTGTTTGGAGTTTGTTTGGAGTTTGGAGTGCTGAGCTGAGTGTTTGTTTGTTTGAAAGGCCGTGTGCTCAGGCAGGCAGGCAGGCAGTTGGAAGCTGATTAGGTTTGCATTGAAACACCGTGTGCTGATAGCCTGAGCTGTAGGCAGAGGGAGGAGCTATCAGGGAGGCCGAGCACTTAAACCCTGCTAGTAAGCGACCAGGGAGCTTTGCGACCGGGTGCTCGCGAACAGGGTGCGTGCTAACAAGAGGGAGTTTTGAGAGGGAGCTTGGAGGGAGCCAGTGACTTCTATTGCCCTTAAACTAAATCCTTTATAACAACCTCTATCTGAAACATTTAATTAACCCTCATATATAACTAGAGTAGGAAATGGAGGCAGAAGCCCAGCAGCAGAGTGGGGGCTATCCTGTTTATTGTGTCGAGTGCAGTATGTATGACTACCTACCCTGTGGGCGGGTGGCGTATGTGTGCGCTCGATGCAAGGAGCTCCTGGCCCTCAGAGACCGAGTGCGTGCTTTGGAGGCCAGGGTGGCTGAACTGGAGGAGCTAAGGAAGGCAGAGGTGTTTGTGGATGAGACTTTCCGGGACATAGTAGGGCTGTCCCACCTCCAATCTGACAGTCCTGATGCTGTTACGGAGGATGAAAGGCTCAGGGAAGGAGAGCAGTCAAGGGGAGCAGAGGGAAACCATCCCATAGTTGGGACCCTCCTTCCAGAGGGTGCTGTTGTATCCTCTCGTGCCGAGGATACTTCTCCGGGGGAGGGAGCGCCAGCTGTTAGGAAGAAGCAGGTTTTAGTAGTGGGGGATTCGATCATTAGAAATATAGATAGTTGGGTTTGTGATGACCGGGAGAACCGTATGGTGACTTGCCTGCCTGGTGCGAAGGTTGCGGATCTCTCGAGGCATCTAGACAGACTTATGGGCAGTGCTGGGGAGGAGCCGGTCGTCGTGGTACATGTTGGTACCAATGACATAGGGAAGGGTAGAAGAGATGTTCTGGAGGCCAAATTTAGGTTACTAGGAAAGAGACTGAAATCCAGAACATCTATGGTGGCATTCTCTGAAATGCTTCCAGTTCCACGCGCAGGGCCAGATAGACAGGCAGAACTTCAGAGTCTCAATGCGTGGATGAGACGATGGTGTAGGGAAGAGGGGTTTAGATTTATTAGGAACTGGGGACACTTTTGGGGTAGGGGGAGCCTATACAGGAAGGATGGGCTCCACCTAAATCAAGGTGGATCCAGACTGCTGGCATTAAACATTAAAAAGGTCATAGAGCAGTTTTTAAACTAAGAGGTGGGGGAAAGCCGATTGGTGCGGGGGAGCACCTGGATCGGACGGAGACTTCTCTTACACGAGGCTCCATAGATAGGGATTCCCTAGAAGTTAGTCAGATAGGGAACATGGGAAATAATATATGGGCAAGATCAGAAGTGAAACAATCGTGCATAAAAAAATCCAACGCGTCTGTGAAAGGCGGACATATAAATAGTGGTAGTTTTCTAACATGCTTTTACACTAATGCTAGGAGTCTGTCTAATAAGATGGGTGAACTGGAGTACCTCATATCAAAGGAGGAAGTTGACATAATAGGCATCTCAGAAACATGGTGGAATGAGGAAAATCAGTGGGACACTATCATACCGGGATATAAATTATATAGGAAAGACAGAACAGGTCGTGCGGGTGGCGGAGTGGTACTATATGTGAAGGATAATATAGAATCAAATGAAGTAAAAATCCTAAAGGAATCAAAATGTTCCATAGAATCATTATGGATAACAATTCATTCCTCTAATATGAATATGGCATTAGGAATATATTACCGACCACCTAACCAGGACAGTGATAGTGATGCTGAAATGATAAGGGAGATTAGAGAGGCTATCAAAATAAAAAACACAGTAATAATAGGAGATTTCAATTATCCCCATATTGATTGGGTACATGTCACCTCAGGACGGGATTCAGAGATTAAATTTCTTGATGCCTTAAATGACTGCTTCTTGGAGCAGCTAGTACAGGAACCCACAAGGGGAGAGTCGATTCTGGATCTAGTCTTGACTGGAACGCAGGATCTGGTCCAAGAGGTAACTGTTACTGGACCGCTTGGAAATAGTGACCACAATATAATAACTTTTAATATTCCTGTGTTGGGAAGAACACCGCAGCGGTCAAACACTCTGGCATTTAATTTCAAAAAGGGGAATTACACTAAAATGAGGAAGCTAGTTAAACAGAAACTAAAAGGTAGAGTAATTAAACTAAAATCCCTGGAAGCTGCATGGAAACTGTTTAAAGACACCATACTAGAGGCCCAACTTAAATGTATACCCCAAATAAAAAAACACAGTAAGAGACCTAACAAAGAACCACCATGGCTAAACAGCCATGTTAAAACGGCAGTGAGAGAGAAAAGGGCAGCTTTTAAAAAGTGGAAGTCAAATCCTAATGAGGAAAATAGAAAGGAACATAAACACTCCCAAATTCAGTGTCATAATGTAGTAAGAACAGCCAAAAAAGAGTTTGAGGAACAGCTAGCCAAAAATTCAAAAAACGATACTAAAATGTTTTTTATATACATTAGAAGCAGGAAGCCTGCTAAAAAAGCAGTGGGGCCCTTGGATGATAAAGATATAAAAGGAGCGATCAAGGAAGACAGTGCCATTGCGGAGCGATTAAATGATTTCTTTGCTTCAGTCTTCACGGCTGAAGATGTTACAGAGGTTCCTAAATCTGAGCCAGCCTTTTTAGGTGACAAATCTGAGGAACTCACTCAGATTGAAGTGACATTAGAGGAGGTTTTGGAATTAATTGATAAGCTGAATAGTAACAAGTCTCCAGGACCAGACGGCATTCACCCAAGGGTTCTGAAAGAACTCAAATGTGAAATTGCGGAGTTATTAATAGTGGTTTGTAACCTATCCTTTAAATCCACTTTGGTACCAAATGACTGGAAGACGGCCAATATAACACCAATATTTAAAAAAGGCTCTAGAGGAGATCCTGGCAATTATAGACCGATAAGTTTAACATCAGTACCAGGCAAATTAGTAGAAACACTAGTAAAGAGTAAAATTGCAAGGCACATAGAAGAGCACAAATTGTTGGGCAAAAGTCAGCATGGTTTCTGCAGAGGGAAGTCGTGTCTAACTAATCTATTAGAATTCTTTGAAGGGGTTAATAAACATGCGGACAAGGGGCACCCAGTGGACATAATATACCTAGATTTCCAGAAAGCCTTTGACACGGTCCCACACCAAAGGCTTTTATGTAAATTAGGTGGTCATGGGATAGGAGGAAAGGTCCTTTCATGGATCGGGAATTGGTTAAAAGACAGAAAACAAAGGGTGGGAATAAATGGTAAATTTTCACAATGGAGGAGGGTAACTAGTGGTGTTCCCCAGGGGTCAGTCCTGGGACCGATCCTGTTCAACTTGTTCATCAATGATCTAGAAAATGAGGTAAGCAGTGAGGTGGCAAAGTTTGCAGATGACACCAAGTTGTTCAGGACAGTCAAAAGCAAAAGGGATTGTGAAGAACTACAAAAAGATCTCAGCAAACTGAGTGATTGGGCATCAAAATGGCAAATGAAATTTAATGTGGGTAAGTGTAAGGTAATGCATGTTGGAAAAAATAACCCAAATTACACGTACTACATGATGGGGTCAAATTTAGCTACGACAGATCAGGAAAGGGATCTTGGAGTTATAGTGGATAGTTCTCTGAAGACATCCACGCAGTGTGCAGCGGCAGTTAGTAAGGCAAATAGGATGTTAGGAATTATTAATAAAGGGATCGATAATAAGACAAAAGATATCATACTTCCCCTATATAAAACTATGGTACACCCACATCTCGAGTACTGCGTGCAGATGTGGTCTCCTCACCTCAAAAAAGATATATTGGCATTAGAAAAGGTTCAGAAAAGGGCGACTAAGATGATTAGGGGCTTGAAAAGGGTCCCGTATGGGGAGAGGCTAGAGAGACTGGGACTTTTCAGTTTGGAAAAAAGGCGATTGAGGGGCGATATGATAGAGGTATATAAAATCATGAATGGTGTGGAGAAAGTGAATATAGAAAAATTATTTACCTTTTCCCATAATACAAGAACTAGGGGACACCAAATGAAATTGATGGGTAGTAGGTTCAAAACTAATAAAAGGAAATTTTTCTTCACACAGCGCACAGTCAACCTGTGGAACTCCTTGCCCAAGGAGGCTGTGAAGGCCAGGACTCTATTAGGGTTTAAAAAAGAGCTTGATAAATTTTTGCAGGTTAGGTCCATAAATGGCTATTAGCCAGGGATAAAGTATGGTGCCCTAGCCTTCAGAACAAGGGCAGGAGATGGATGGCAGGAGATAAATCACTTGATCATTGTCTTCTGTTCTCCTTCTCTGGGGCACCTGGCATTGGCCACCATCGGCAGATGGGATGCTGGGCTCGATGGACCTTTGGTCTGACCCAGTATGGCCGTTCTTATGTTCTTATGTTCTTATGTAGTCACTTTATATGCCTTAAAATTGCATTAAGGGTAGTATTTTTTTGTGAAACTTTTCTGGACTTTTTTTCTTCTCTTTCAGATGGAAAATAGAAGAAAAATATTCATTGGACTTCAATGCAGAACTTTTTGACTTACCCCCACCACCTAATCTGTGCCAGGGCTTGCTACCTGGCTGGCACCTGTAGGCTTGGCAGCTCATACACCCAGCAGCAATGGGACCACATCAATAATAAAAGTAAAACAGAATTACTTGAGCCTTGGCACCTCTCCCATTACAAATCAAGCACTGCTTGACACCTTCTGCATACTGCCACTCTGATATCTTTTGAATTCTGTTGTCCTTAACTGATACACAATTATTACATAGGAAAAGGTAAATATCAACCTACGTGATACTAGCAGACTGCATGCCCATCAAACATATTCCAGTAGGATCCTGCTAAAAATAAGAAACTGTTATTATCATCCATTGTAGAGGTTTAAATAAGCTTCCTACAATTTGTGTAGTAATGAAGTCTGGGGCTACAAAAATTCAAACCTTAATAACAGAAGAGGTGTTGCTTCACTAGTCCCGGATATGTATCTGTATCAAAGGTGGAAAGTGGATGTTGAGGAACAGCATACAGCAAACCAGGTCAAGCTCAGGACGCTATTAATTGAAACCACTGTGGGAAGAATGAAATCCTCCCATGTGAAATGTTTCCAGGATATTAGCTAACACTTTATGGTTTCAGCATAAATAAATCCTAACATTGGCATTTTCAGCCTTCACTGTTTATAAGGTTGTTCATTTTGTTTTTAGAGATTGCAGCATTGCAATATGCGAGACTGGATTAATTTTAGTTTCAATCTCCAAGAAAACCCAATAGCTTAATTATAGCTTACATAAGCACTATCTTTTCCTACAGATTTCCTACAAGATTTTTCTGAAACCATATTGGGTTTCTGTAATCAGGCTTTCATTTCATAATGTGGCCTCAAACTGATAGTTTCAATAATGAGTTTGTAAGATTTTCCAGAAGAATGACGACAGGTTAATTATTCTACATTTTCTAGTCATTTTTTTAAATAGGTCTGCTGAAATCCTTCCAACCTCATTTATCTATTAAATGCTTCCATTTTGTTTCTAGAGCCCTTCAGAAATATCATCTGTCCCTAAAGTCTAGTGTAATTTCACATTCTAATTTTAATAACTGGTTTAGCTGTTAGAGACGAACAACCTACTGCATTAACCTGAATTACTATTTACAAAACAAACTCAGTTCAGTATGGCTGCTGAAGGTTAGTATATAGAACCATTACTCAGCCTGGTTTTTCTTTCTTTCTTTCTTTATTAATACATGAATGTTCTGCATTTTTGTTTCACCCGGTGGGAAGTTGTGCAGCTTTAGGTGAAACCCTGACCTCACTGAAATCAACAGGAGTTTTCCTGCTTACTTCATTGTGTCCGTTATTAAGACCTCGTGTTCTCATGTCTGCTGAAGTGTGGTAACTGGAAACCATTATTTCCACATGAAATAATGTCAGACTAAAGTGGCAGCTCATGCAGGTTTTAAGACATAAGTCTTCATTCTTCTTGTGATAGAGATTATGTTGCACACTGCTGTATGGTTGCATTGGCTGTAGAATAATCCCCACACAGTTCTTGCTAGTCATTAGTTTAGATTAGATTTCCAAATATATATGGATTGAGTAGAGTTTCTGAAAAGTTTCTTACAAAGCCACTTACAAAGGACCTGATCCAAAGTTCACTGACGTCAATGGAAAGAGTCCCGTTGCTGTCACATAGGCTTTGAATCAGGCCCTTCATATTGGCACACAATTGTCCTTCAGTGATAGAGTAATCTCCACAGCAGCATGCTTACAGTCACCAAGGAAACAACCATTAGACAACCATATCATTCCTTGTTAAGAGGTCCAGCATGGCTCAGATAGCTTACCGACCCTTTCTAAAACCAGCTGGAGATCATTCAATATCTGAATGGCACATTCCCAGTGCTAAAGAAATGTGGAAATCTAATGCCCAGAGGCACATGGAGTAGATGTGAAGTGTTCGTTATTTCAAAAAGAAAAATGTAAGTTTTTATGGTTACTGTTTATCATCTCCATCTCCTCAGTTCTATCATACTTCAAAGACTGGGTGAGACAGCCAACTTCCTCTAAGTCTCAATATCATAGGGGGAAAAAAATCACTGGTCTGGACCACAGAAATGAAACTATCAATTGGAATTCAATTTAGAAATTCATCAAAAATAATTATAAATGACCATCACATTGTGATTAACTTTTTCTGTATGTGAGTTTTAATCCTTCTTAAATAACTGAGCATTGGTATTCTGAGGTTTATACTTTCCTTGTGATGAATGTGCAGTGTCAGAAATATGAACCATTTCTGCATCAACAAGGGCCTATACATGAACAAAATGCCTGTGAACTTTGTTAACTTTATGTTTACACAAATGCTACTACTCATAAACATTAATATTGTAATTTTAAACAGTCTGAATTAAAGATCAATAAAAATACTAAAGTGACAATCAGAATATTTTCTTAAATTCTTCTTAGCATTTACCTGCACTATTCTCACAAACATGACTGGAATGTGCAGAAGGTAAATCTTGCTGCAGTGGGGAGTTTGGTAGATGAAATACATCTTTTGAAATACCCTTCAAAATTCCTGTAATCATTAGAATTTCATAATTCAGATAATCAAGATAAATTTTTTTAACTCAGTTACACCAAGGTGGGCAAAATTGGGAGGGGTCGAGGGCAGGCCAAGGATTTCTGTCCGCTCTGCCCAGCTGATTAGCAGAGTGTGCATGCGTACAGCCAGCAGAAAGTTTTCAGCTGCCCTTCCTTGCAACTTGTTCAATCTGCAGTAGAGTTGTTCTTAGGATTCTCCTGATAATTGTGCAGAGGGGAAGTACGTAGAGAGAAGAGGGTAGTGCTGAAGTAAGTGACTCAGGATTGCAGATCAGGGGAAGGGGAAGGCAACAGAACAGGACAGATGTCCCTGAAAGAGACAGAGGGTGGCTTTTTTCAGAAACTTACCCAAAGCAGCCAGCACACACACTCTGTGTCACCATCACACATACCCAGTCTGGGCCACACACGTTGTCACTGTTACTTATACACTGTAGCACACACTCAGTCAATATCACAAAGTCTGTCTCTCACAAATAGTGTTTTTCATTCCTATTCACACACTCTCTTTATCTCTCTCCATAGCTCCCAGACCCAGTTATTCTGCATAGGGCCATACCCCTTCCAGGGTGCTCAGAGCCAGCCCACAACCTGTACCAAACTGTGGGTGTAAATAAAAAGATCCTCTAGCCCCTGTCACTAGGTACAAGAGTCAGGCACGATGGTGGCCTCATTGCCATTGGAAAAGTAGGGATATTTGCCTCTGGGCACTTCTAAGCATTCAAACCACCTCAAAACAACAGTATAATGAGGGGTCTTCCCAAGAAAGCTTTGGGAGAGTTTGGGAGAGATTGTGTGCACTTCGGGTTATGGTTAAAAATTACAATCTAATTATGTAGTATGCCTAAGCTTTAAAAGTTTCAAAGCTGAGAAAAGCTTTTTAATTATGCAGGGACATTGGGACTTAAAAACATACTAAAAGCTAGATTTCCATGATGTATGCTGGACTTTTGCATTCAGTAAAAATGTCACTTTCCCCTGCTGTTGCCTGACTGTGGCCTGAAATGCTGAACCACGCTGCTAAACATGGAACTACAGTTCATGTACGCAGGTGGCATTGGTGGTAAATGGGTGCAGTAGGAGGGGAAGGAGTTTGCAGACAGCTGCAGCTACTTTCAGAGATTAAATCACCAGGAAGATGAGGAAATGTACTGCTTTTCTTACTGGCCTGTCATTTCTGTCTAGTATTATTTGGAGAGCCTTGCTGAAAGGGAAATGCTTAGCTACTGCCAACAGGCTAATTTATATGGGGGCTTTTTGAGAGCATCCCAGTTCTGTTATTGTTTATTCATCTATTTTTTTCACTGCCACAAACTCAAACCACATGTAGCAGCAAAGGGTTTGGGGGGATTGGAGGGGAGAGATGTGTGATGTCATTTTGGGGAAACCCACTACAAATAATATCACAGCCTATGTGATATGCACTCAGAACTCTCTTTCTACATAAGTGATTAAATCATATGTCCATTGACGTCAACAAGGGTCTTGCTGTGGACTTCACTAGAAACAGGATATCACCCCAGGCCTGAAATGTATTAAGTCATAAGAGAACTCCGTATTAATTTAAAACAAAAACTTTCTTATTTTTGCACAAATCACAGATCCCCCAGTAAGATCCTGAAACATTTTATAGATGGTATTTGAGAAAGACCCTCATTCCTGAAGTGGAGAGAATTAGCAGCCATGTTAAAAAACGACAACAAATCAAATTCCATAAAGATGCGTGTAAAGCAAATTATGCCCTAAGATCTAAGAATGCCCAGCTAATGCAAATTGAGTTGCTAATGAGAACATCTGTTGTATTCAATGTGATCGTGATACGATGTCATTGTGATGGATTTGGGACTACTTGTAATGTGCACTGTTATTTTGTGAATTCTCTCAAATATTTCTCAGGAAACGTGCTCCAGAACTGAATGTGGTTCTTGATAATCATTTCTGGAGGCAAGGACCAACAATCTCTAGAGGGTTTAAAGACACAGTCAACATACCTCACTAATACAGCTGCACCAATGCAACTCATCTGCAGGAGATGTACTATGACAACAGGAGAGCATTTGCCCATCAGCATAATTACTTCTTCTCAATGAGGGGCAGAGGCTGTGACAACAGGCAAGCATCTCCCATAGTACCAATGTGGAAAGCACTTAGATCACTATAATTTGGCTCACTTAGGGGGCTGTCTTTGTCACAACTTCTGACCAATGTAACTTTCATTGATTTAAGTGGTAGCATAGAGAAGCCCAGATGCTCCGTAGTGGAATTTGGGTGGTTAAGGGCAGTGCTTAATTGGTGATGGGGTTTGCCAGGGCTAACCACTAACACCTGTAGGCTTGACAGTTCATAGTCGTGTCACCTCTGGGATTGTTGCATCAGTCACAAAAAAATTGCTTGAGCCCCAGCACCTAATCAGTTGAGACCCTGCACCTCTTACATTACAAATTAAGCACTGCTTAAGGGGGAGTCTAAAGCACACACAATTGCCGAGCAGGTTGATTCCCAGACTCATGGTTTGGATGACATGGGCAAAATACCTCTCTGAGTCATTAACTAATCTTTGTTTTTAATGTCCTTCCCCCTCCTTCCTCCCACTTTGCATTGTTCCTGCTTTTGAGATCAGGTATTCCTCTGTTTACAAGAAAGCCATTTCAGATCACTGGATTCAGCACTAGTCACAGCTCTGCAGAATTGCAGCTACTCAGTCCAATTGGACTTTTTTGGTGAGCATGCAGAGAATACTGAACCTAGGCCTGCTCCCTGGATTTCATCTTAAGTAAAGATCTAAATCCTGGAAGGAATGCACTCTGAGACCACAAGAGGAGACAAAGGTGCAACTAGCCCTCAGCCATAAAAAAATCTTATGATGGCTGGGAAAATGGTGTTATGCAACTATGTGTAGCAGTGGGTATCTCCTATTGTATCATTAGGAAATAGCATTATTACAGCTTTTGCTTTGCCTTGCAATAAATAATTACTATTCAAAAGCACTTGGCATCAGGACATAAGGCACATGCTGCAAGTAGTGTAGATATACAGAAACAGAGTGTGGAAGTTTGTCTGACCCAAAACACTGTTAATGCTAAGGCAAGAGCTGCACTTGAGCAGGGAGTTGCAATGACCAGGTCATGTAGTTGTACTGGAAATAGCTCTGCTGAGGCCTCCCTGCCCCCAAATAGCAGTATGTCCAGGCTGTCATGAGCAGAAGTCAGGCCTGCTGACAGGGGTTGGGGAGGAGGGCAAAGTGGGCAGTTGTCCCCTGGCATGGTGTTTCAGACTAGCCTGTAACTCTGGGCCTCTTTGAAACACTGTGACTGTGTTGCTCCACTCAGCTGTGAAGAGTACGGGGGCCACACCTCAATCTGAGCAGCACTCAGCTCTGTTCCATCTGCATTTGGTCCCACCCGTTCTAGGCACATGGAGCTGAGCCCCACTTCCACCTTTCCCCAGGGCCTCAGATGGCTGTTGGCCCCTCTGACAGCAGTTTTTGCTACCCTCCAGTTTACATTCCAGGAAATCCAGCATCTAGGCTCAGCAGCCACCCATGCTCCCATGAATGCATAGCTATGTCAGGACACTCCCTTGAGCAGAGCTAGAGCTGGTACTTCTATGAGAGCTGGAACTTGTCAGGCGTAACTCATATGTAGGTGTACACACAGACTGCTAGGTGAAAATCAAAACAAGACAAACCTCTGTAAACATCACTAAATAAAGTGAGTAACGGTTACTATAAATTATTACAGTATCAACTTTACTATCAAATTTGTGCTGCTTATATATCTATGCCATTATTGTATGTAAAGTTATAAATATTGGCTTTATACCTGAAATAGAAATGTTTTAGAGCTAAGGGTACCCAATGTGAGTTGTGGTCTCCTCCCATACAGGATGGTACACAACGGCTCAGATGTCAAATACATATCTCAGGAATATGGGACTTGTCATCTGGAATGCAGCCAATGGCAAAGAGCCACAGCAGGCCACCTGGTCGGGAGACCTGGGTTGAGCAATGGGATTGAGATCAGATACCCAGACATCCATTCCACATGCCATGCAAATGGAGTGGGACATGCTTGCGAAATCAGTGACCAATGGCAGTTTGCCACAATGGCTTACCTGGTCAGGTGGCCCTCCATGGCCTATAGAAGAAAGGAATTTTCCCTGCACATGGCAAGCTAGAAGATGGCCCTGGCAGTGACCATTTTGGTTCTCTATTTTTAAGTTCTTCCAGTGTCCATTAACTAAGCTTATGTGACCCGGGATCCGACCACCCATGGGGTGTGTTTTCAGAGATTTTCAGGAAATCAGCATATAACATTACTGGCCTGACTCAATAGCTGTAATTGATGTATGTAATGTATCGCTTTAATATTTTTCTCTCTCACCTTTTCTTTTCTTCTTTATCAAAAAACCTTTAGATTTAGATTCTAAACAGTTGGTGCAGCATCCTGCTTTGGGTAAGATCCAAGTATATATTGACCTGGGAGTGTGGCTAGACCCTTTGTGGTCTGGATGAATCTGTGTAGATTTGGTGAAAAAGGTTTTAATAACCTGAGTAAAAGGGGCTGTTGTGCTGGGCCTATGAAACAGAGAATCTGTGGGTTTGCTTGTGTGGCTTCTGGTGGGCCAGTGGGGCTGGCAGAGGTACTTTTGTGGCTGGTTTGATTTGCCTTAGTGAGAAAGTAATCATCCTGGGCTGTGAGTGGCCCAGTTTTTAGCAAAATATACCTGGGATTGGTTCCCTCAGCTGTGCCCCAACCCCTTATCATATTTCACCCTTGCTACTCTCACAGGGAATCTCTCCTGCACCCTCCATGGTCAGGACCCAACTGCCCTCAGCTCTGCTTCACCTTAACCCAAAGGCTGTTGCTGTCTGGATATCAGAAAATTATGACAGGACTCAGTTCATCATTAATTATTTCTAGTTTGAGCACAGATGGAGTGTTTAAAACTCTGCAGACATACAGAAAAACACAGTCTCACTGGCACTACCTGACTGTTATTACTGAATACTCTACATTAGAGTCTCATTTATCAAGGTGCTGACATCATTGCCCTTTGCATGAATAGACACTCTATGGGAGCTGAATGAGATCACCACTTCACATGTGCTTCTCTAATTATGGAATCAATTTTATGACACAAATTGTCTGCGTTATGGTAGTAAAGAAAGAAAAGAGCCTATAGGACTGACAAATACAAACCTCAGTTATGCAGAGAGGCTTCCATTTAGCAATCACTTTCCTTTCCCCCTTCATTGCAACAACCTTAAATCTATAAGTTCAGTTTATTTTTCTATACTGCCCTTGTGAAAGTATTCTAGTATTCTAATTCTTACCCATTTTATTCTTCATGTTCATAAAGAAATTCCTCTGATGACATATTTATAATTTAGTACCTGATTTTAAAGTCCTTTTATCACATTCAACCACATTGTTATTCTTAGGAGAATTTGGCACTTAATAATTAACCAGAGGTTCTTCTCTCATTCTAAAAATGGAATAAGATTTTGGAACCACTGGTTCTCTGAAGATTTTGGTTTCCCTGAATACCTGTGTGTAGTAATTAACCATAGCAGGTCATGTAAAGAAAGCAGGTGTATAAGCCAAACAAATCTGGCATCTGAAGAAACATTCATTAGAGAAGTACTCCCTTTTCAGAAATGTAGCCTCATTAAGGGATCATTAGGAATGCATCAATAAAGTGACATAACTGATTACTCATGCATCTGTCTCATTATTTTTTGTACTGCTTAGGTCTGCCAGCAGCAGTTGTGGAGACAGCAAATGGCCACTCTATTCGGGCTGGGTTGATATTAGTGAAGTTACAACTGGTGAATTCACATTGTTTTAAATGAAAAGATCTTACAAAGTTGCTCTGTGCAAATGTGGTTGCACTTGATGCACATATGACTGCGACTGACATAAAAATGCAAATAAAGTGTATCAATGGAATAGTATTTTAATTCTGTTGAAGAATCTCATGACAATTTGGATGATGAATGTTAAAGAATAGTAGTAGCATCAGCAGAAGCGTCTAAAAGCAGTATCTACTAAACGCTTCTTCATAGGGCTCAAATTCTTTATAGTTAAATGCAGAAATATGTTTTGAAACAAAGTTAAAGATTATGATTTCAATGGCATAAAAAAAGAGGTTCTAGATGGTTTTTCTCCACTATAACTTTTAACTATGGCCTCCTGCACATGTAAGTTACAGCTACACTAGTGAGGTGGGGGTTTTTTGGGGGTTTTTTTGACAAAAACAGAGTTTTGTCAACAACACTTGCTACTCGTCCACACAAAAATATGTGTTTTGTCGACAGTCTGTTGACAAAACTAAGCACTTCCGCTGACAACCTTTTCCCTCTTCCAGATGAGGAAGAGCATTTTTGTTGACAGATTCTGTCAACAAAAAAGTTGTGTGCACACTTGGGGTGCCTTCTGTTGACAGACAGGGCTTCCAGGACACGGGGCAGCCCTGTCTGCTGTGCTTCTGGTTGGCTGTTTTGTTGAGAAAGCAGCTGGGCATGCCAGTCTCTCTGTTGGCTGAGTGGATCACTCTTTCAATCCACTTTAGTGTATGGCCACACTCTGTTGACAGACATTTTGCTGGAAAAACTCTTCTGATGGAAACGTCTATCGACAGATGCCTCTAGTCTAGCCATACCTGTATATTGCAGTAAGGAAAGTTTATTTTGCTGAATGAGTTCCAGGTGGACTGATGGTAAAAATAAAAAGCAGAAGAAAGCCCCGGGAAATGTGGCCTTCAATGATTGCATGTATGAATGGAAAACAGGAGGCCTATGTCTACACTAGTGAGTTTTTATAACGAAATACATGAATAAGTAGGCATTTCATAATTTTTCATTGAGCTGCTTGCTAATGGGAGTATATTATGTTGTTTGTAACCTTTGTCACTTCCTGATACCTTGCATGACATGGCAAATCATGAGTGTTTTTCAAGTCTTTGATAACTAGGGGATCTAACAAATCAAATTGTTTGATAGGTAATATATGAAGACTTAGACTATCACTTGTAAGGATTATTTTATGCATGGCTGTGCCCCACGTGGGAAAAATAAGTTCTTTTCAAGTTAGAATAATTTAGACTTAAGATGAGGAGAAGAAACTGGCGCTAGAAAAGCTCCAAAAGATTATAGGGTCCTGAAAATGTCAGGGAGGCATGATCCTTTTCTTTAACACATTACAACTTATCCGTGTTTTTCTTTAGCTTTCTTCCCAGTATTCAAATAGCAATGCTTCAAGGTCAGGCCTTATGTCCTGTTTACAGTATGGAAGTTGTATTAGAATGATTAAATTGTTTCATTTGAGTATTACGTAGATGTAGCACACTGGCTATACCTGCAGCTCCATGGTCTACTTGAAGCAGGCTAGGGCCCTGCTTACCACTCTGGATAGTTTCTCTTTACCACGGCCATGTCTATACTAGCAAGTTCTTTCAAAATCAGTTTCAAAAGAAGGGTCCCCTTTGAAATATCCTGCAGAGTGTCTACACACAAAATGCATTCTTTCAAAAGGAATTTCGAAAGAATACAGCCCACCTTTTAAAATTGCCCTTCCATTCCCATTTCAGGAGGAGTGCCCCCTTTTAAGAGACTTTTTCAAAATAAAATGTGTGTAGATGCTCTGCAGGCTGCTTTTGTGAAAGTGCAGTCCTCCATGGTGCTGGCCAGCTGGAGCATGGAGATGCCCCTACCAGCACCAGTGGAGCTCTATGGTCTCTGCATCCAGCCATGTTTAAAGCCACACAAACCTGGAAACCCAACTCTTAAGCCTCCAGCAGCATGCTCATCCAACAACATGAGACCAGCAGCAGCCACCCCACCAGCGCCATGGCCAGCAGTCAGGACCCCTGAGCCCCAAAGGGACACCCCACCCAGTCATCTGAAGGCTCCCAGGAGCCCAGCCAGGGTCCAAAGAAGAGGGCCCCTCCTGGAGTGAGGCTGAGTTCAAGGACATATTGGGACTCTGGGGGGATGAGGAACTCCTGCTCCATACCACCAGCCAGCACTGAAATGCTGCCACATTTGGACAGCTGTCAACCAGCCTGACCTCCTAGGGCCGCACCCCTCTCCCCGCCCCCGCACAGCCAACTAGATTCGCAGCAACATCAAGGAGATGTGACAGGCATACTGACAGTCTCAGGATGCAGCCAGCCACTTGGGGGACAGAGGCCACCATGTGCCTCCCACTTCCATGAGCTCAGACTCCTTCTCAGGCCAAGGGAAGTGGCCCTGCTGATCATGGTGCTTGACACCACCATGCCAGAGCTGGACACCAGCACTGAGCCAGCTGGAGACCAGCAGTGAGCCAGGGGGCCTGCTGGGACCATAGGGTATCAGTATCCTCTGCGTAGATGGGCCACAAACCCAAGGCCACAAGTGATGACAAGAGCTCCAGCAATGTCACATTTCACTATCCCCTTGGAGACCTCCAGCCAGGGTCTGTCCACCAAGGCCTCTACTGAGTTCCTGGAGGGACCCCCATATCGGCCTGGGGAATTTTGGATATCCAGGCATGTGGGGAGGGGGTGGCTGCCACAACTGGCAGTGGACTGCTCAAACAGCTGCTGGCCCCAGTCTGGATGCACCCTGGACAGCCATGCTCCCTGAACTCCAGAGGGGCCATGCATAGCACCCAGCACCTGCCCTCATGGACAGCACCACAGGCCACACAGCGGGGGAGGAAAGATGGGGGATGACCAAATCCAGCGGGCACTCCATCCATGACTCATGGCTGTCTAGACTGGCCAGCTTCCATATGGCATTGGCTACCCTCTTCTGCAGAGGGAATGCAAGCCACCTCTGGGTGTTCTAGTACTGGAGGACTGGGGCAAGCCAGTGACATAGCTCAAGAAACATGTGGCTCATCACATGGAAGATCTGGAACCAGCGGTCATTGTCCCAGTCACCCAGAAGGAACTGGTTTCATCACTCAGTGCTGGTGAGAAAACCCTACCAGCACTGAATCATCTGAGAGAGGGGATGTGGACGTTGCCCCACAGGAGTCGCCCACCTTCAGGAAAGTGTGCTTGAGGCTTGCAGTGTTGTGTGTTGCAAAGCAGCCCTCAGCAACTGCGTCTACACATGCTGGCTATTTCGAAGTAGCCACGCCAACTTTGAAATAGCGCAAGCCACGGCTACACGTGACGGGAGCTATTTCGAAGTTGACATCGAAGTAAGGTGGCGAGACATCGAAGTTGCTATCCTCATGAGGAGATGGGAATAGTGCCCTACTTTGACATTGAATGTCAAAGTAGGGCACATGTAGCCATTGTGCGTCCTGCAACATCGAAATAGCGTGGTCCGCCATGGCGGCCATCAGCTGAGGGGTTGAGAGACGCTCTCTCTAGCCCCTGAGCTCATTGGTCGCCGCGTGCAGCGGTGCCTTAAAGGTCCCCGCCTCCTGCCTTCCTGTGCAGGAAGCTGAGAGAGCGTGCAGGCGGCAGCCCAGCCACACGGCCAGCCTGCACACCCCTCTGCAGCCACACCCCCCCTCCCGCTGCAATGGCTGCCCCCCAACCCCCCAAGTGCCCCCAGGGCACCCCCCCAAGGGAAGCCAGGGCTCCCAGACCAGCAGCCAGGCTGGGAAGTGGTAACAGGGCCCCTCCTGGATGGAGGCCGAGCTTCGGGACCTGCTGGGGCTCTGGAGAGAGGAGGAGGTGCTCCAGGTAATGGGGAGCAAGAGGCGGAATGCGGATGTGTTCGCTCGGCTGGCCGAGGGCCTGGCCGCCCGGGGTCACCCTGCCCGCACTCCTGACCACATCAGGAGTAAGGTGAAGGAGCTGCAGCAGGGTTACGTCTGGGCCCGGGATGAGGCCGGCCAATCTGGGGCCGCCCCCGTCACTTGCAACTTTCACAGGGAGCTCAGGGCCATCCTGGGCCCCCAGCACACCTCCTCCCCTCCAGCCACTCTTGATACCTTGGCTGAAGAGCCCCAGCAGGCCCCGGAGGCGGAGTCCGCCCCGGAGGTAAGCCCCGCACCCCAGGGGCCGCCCCAGGAGCCCACCCCTGGGACACCAGAGGAGGAGGAGGGGGAGTCCTCCTCCAGCGATGGGGGGCTCCAAATAATTCTGCCATCCTGGAGCTCCAGCAGAGCGTCCACCCACCAGGTGTCCCCCGACCATGGGAACGGACCATCAGGTATGTACCCCCCCGGTGCACACCCCAGGGGTTGAAGGGCGGGGGTAACAGACATGATCAGGGCCCTCCACATGCCCAGATGACCATGGCCCCAAGGACAGCAGTGGCATGTCCCTCACAGGAGTGCATCAGCTCCTGCCCCCACCAGCACGACAGTGCCATGCCCCATCCCTGGGGATGGGGGGAGTGGAACCTAGGGTCCTCCGTGGGGAGGGGGTGGGACACCCATCATCATCAGCAGCTCCAGAAATGTCTGCCGGCTCATCCAAAAGTTCTGGAGCCAGCGGTCGTCGTCCCACTCTCCGAGCACCAGCTGCTCCCACCAGTCGGTGCTTGTGGGGTAGCTCCACAGCCGGCAGCGTGTGTAGTGGGGTGGGCGGGGGGCTGCAGGGTTTGGGGTTGCTTCCTCCTCCCCTGCGGGCAGCTCCTCCTCTGAGGCTAGGATGTGATCAGATGCCTCCTGCATGGCATCGAGCAGGGCGAGCACTACTCCTACAGGGGTGGCTGGGTGGACCTCTGGCTGCTGCTGCTGCTGCTGCTGCTGCTGCTGCTGCTGCTCCTCCTGTTGGGGGTCCATGACTGCGTCGCCTGAGGTGTGCGTGCCTATGGCTCTGCAGACTGCATGCTGTGCAGGCTGAGTGTGTCTGGGAGGGGCCCTTTAAGGGAGCGGCTAGCTGTTGCCCCAGAAGCGCTAGTCCGCCCTGTGACCCTGTCTGCAGCTGTTCCTGGCACCCTTATTTCGATGTGTGCTACTTTGGCATGTAGACATTCCCCTGCAGCACCTACTTTCATGTGGTGCTGCCCAACTTCGACATTGAATGTCGACGGCACCAGCCCTGGAGGACGTGTAGACGTTATTCATCGAAATAGCTTATTTTGATGTCGCTACATCGAAATAAGCTATTTTGATGTAGCGTTCACGTGTAGACGTAGCCAGCATGTGCAGGGCAAGGATGGTTGGGAGGGACCCTTTAAGGGAGCAGCTGACTATGTCATCTGGCAGGGCTTGTCAGCCATGCACTCCCATCCACAGTGTTTCCTGGCCTGTTCTTTCGAAACAGTGCCTGGAGTTGTGTGTATGTGCTCTTTAGAAAGAACAGACCAGTCTTTCAAAAGAGCTGATCAGAATTTGATCCTCTTTTGGAGTGTAGATGAACTCTTCGGAAAGACAGTCTTCGGAAGGTACTTTCCAAAAGATTGCCTTTAGAAACAATGCTGTAGCGTAGACATAATCCAATAGTATAGTCAACTCCATTTCAACTACCATGACATTGATTAGAGTTCTCCAAGTCATGTGAATTTCAACTTCCTTAAAAAAAACTAAAAAAATGAAACAACCACCAAGGAAAGGAAAGGAAAGGAAAGAAAGAAAGAAAGAAAAGCATCTAGCTCTTACAATTGAGAAGAAAACTTGTGAAAGAATCAGAAATTAAATGGCAAATCAAAAATTCCCAACTCTTATTTTTAAAATTATGAGTTTGAGCTGAATAAAGCTAGGTGTTACACTCAACTTTATGGCATTTCTCAGCGTGTTTGGATAAAACACAATGAAATTTGAATGCTGCATCCAATGCAATACAAAACTCAGGCAATATTCTCGGCTTCAATAGACGGAACCCTAGTGATTTTGATGAAAAATAAGGAAAATAAGGGACACATGGAACTCCTTGAATCTGGTTAGCAGACCTAGCAACTGTAATTGGATCTGCAACTGTGTATAGATGAAACAATCAATTGCTGACGGCTATGCACACCATGCAGCACAACAATACCTCCCTTCTCAGCTTTCCCACCCTTCCAGTACAGTTAAATAATTCAGTTTCTCGATGTCTTTATTTCAAAAACAGAAAGAAAATAAATAATAATGGTGGAGGATAGGAGGAAAAGTAGGTAGTGGAGGCACAATCACTGTCCCAGATATGACCATGGGGATGGTGGACTCTGGTATGGAAGGAGTGGACATGGTAAAAATACCAGAAAAACACATGAAAAGTTAGAAATATATTGATTAAAACACAGAGGGCAAAGTATCAAAACAAAGCAAATGCACTGAAACTGAAATACAAGGGTGATGCAAAACAAACAATCAAAACCTGGAAGCCTATTTTTACAAAATGAGTATTGATTACAGTCTCAGTCCATCAAGTGACCCTTCTTTATGGGGAAGAGAGTTTGTTGGGTTCAGTTCTCAGGAATAATATCATAATGGCCAGTCATGGATGGAAGATTTAAGCTAGCAGGTTGGTCACAATGGCTATTGCTCTGAATTCCAACATGTATGTCTAGTAAAGGGACTCATCTGGCTGGTCCAGTCATGTCCATATCTCAGTCCAAGAAGTCCTGGCTGGGTCATCACATCCTACTGCACACTGCAGCTGATTTCAGGATCAAGTGGAAAGCTGGTATGTGTGGGGTCAGCAGATTGAGAAAGGGATAAGGAAGAAGATAGCATGGGCAGGAAGGCATACATGAAGGAGGAGGAGACAACAGAATTCCATGTGTATCGGGCTGAGATCCTCATGGGTGAAGTAATCATGGTCAACTGCCCCCAGTGAAGTATCCAGATCTGGAGTCACAACAACAATCCCACTACCTCAACAATAAATATGCTAATTTTTCCTTTTATTATCTTCCTTCCTCAAAATCTTTTTTTCAAGACTCTAAAGGGTGAGGATGGAATCATCATCATCAACATCAACAACAACAACCATGGGCTCAGCACCCACTGGTACCTGATGCCTCCTTTCCTATTACCTTCCATCTTTCCCTGTCCATTGTGGAGTGGCTTAGTTTGTATAGACTAGCTCCTCACTAATTTACTATATCATCTACTCATTCTCTGTGGGATCTGCTTCTCCTTTTCAAACTGTCCATTATGCCATTTACCAGGGTCTTGATTTTTTGTTCTTCATTCATTCTGCAGATATGCACAAATAACAGTAACTTCTCTTGTATAACCTTCTGAAGTAGGTTCTCTTTCAGCTGTATCTTCTTATATAATTCCTCATTGGTGACCTTCTGCAATCATCCTAGTCTCAAGATCTTTCTGTAACAACTCCTCTTGAATGCCAATATTTTTCTCTTTGAATCTTTCATTATCACCATGTCTCACATCAGTACAATATGCTGCTGAATACACGCTTTCAAGATGCTCAGCTTCGTTCCTAAACTAATTGCTTTGCTTTTCAAGATCTCATCCATCACCTTCAATCTTGCTCTTGCTTTTGCTATTCTAGTTACTGTTTCCTTCTTATAGTCTAGATAATATACTATGTTGCTTTCCAGATGCATGGACTTCTCTACGTTCCCTAATTTGATCCCATCTACACCGATCTTCCTTCCTATTTCCTTGTCTCCAAATACCATTGGTTTTGTTTTATTTAGGCCATAATCAGTCCATACTGCTTCCCTTCCTCATTTAGCACCTGCACAGTTCTCACTAGCTTCTTTTCATCTTCATTATATAGTGCTAACTATATAATCCATAAATATTAAGGTGTTCATTCTCATCCCATGGACATATATCCCTTCTACCTGTTCCTTGATCTTCTCCATCACTTTCTCTAGGTGCGTGATGAAGATACTTGGTGACATTGGATCTCCTTGTCTCAGACCTCTACTTGGTCTAAAGCAAGTTCCTATCTCCCCCCAATGTTCTCACTGCTGCGTCCGCATTGTTGATATCCTTCAACAACCGTATCAATCTGCTATCCACTTCATAGGATTCCAACACTGCCCAAGTCACCTTCTGATCTATACTGTCAAATGCCTTCTGAAAACTGACAAAGCAATTGTAGATGTTCTTGCTGTTTTGCTGAGCTTTCTCCACTATCAATCTTAGTGCTAATATCTGCTGTATGGTACTTCTATCTTTCATGAATCCTGCTTTCTTATCCACTAGATGTTTTTCTATCTGCAATTTCACGCTTTCTGTCATTAACATCACCAGCACCTTCCCTAGATAACTTGTTAGGGCAATCATTCTCTAGTTCTTGCACTCTGATGCACTTCCTTTCTTGGGTATTGTCAATAGCACAGATCTTGCCCATTCCTTCCCTCCTTTTCACACTATATTACATAGTCAGAGTATTTCCTGAATCATATTTTCTCTGCTGTACTTGATCATCTCTTCCGTGGTCTTATTTCCAGGACTCTTGTTGTTCTTTAGTCATTTCACTGTTCTTTCTACTTCCTTCTTTGAAATATAAATCTTGCTCTCAATGCTTGATGGACATCTCTTTCAGTTCTTCAATCCGTCCCTCTGAGACACTCAGGTCCAACTGTGCTTTATACAGATCAGTACAATACGTCGTCTATAGCTACACAACCTTCTCCTTGTTCATGAACACCTTGCTTTTCTTATCTTTGATTGCCATCTGCTTCAGCTGCCACTTCCTATTAATATTCCTAATAATTTTATACACCTTCCTAGTCTTACACTTACCATAATACGTCTCTATATCTTCACACTGCTCCTCTAAGCATTTTGCCTTCTCATTTCTGGCTGCTTTCCTTACCTCCTTATATTTAACTCTACATGGCTATTCCACCCTCTTGGAAACATCCCTTCAGATCTTCAGTTCTCTCTTCTCTTGGGCCAACTTCAGTGTCTCCTGCATAAGCCACTTCTTATTGATCTTTTCTTCTTCTGAAACAGTCTGCTTAATTGCCTCTTCTATCACCATGGCTATCCCTTCAACTCTCTTATCTAGGTTTTTATCTGTGACCACATTCCTAATCTTCTCTTTGAGTGCTGCTCTGTATGCATTCCCTATTTCTTCCTCACCTAGCCTCACCATGTCTCTTCTCTTAAATTGTGTCCTATACTTTGTCTTCAGTTTCATCTTGAAATTTGTAATCACTAGACTGTGGTTTAAGTCTACATCTGCTCCATGGAAAATTTGGCACTGCTGTTCTGATGTAACCCATCTTCTTATCACAATCATATCTATCATGTTCTTGGACTTCCCATCATTCGATCACAATGTCCACTTCCTACAGTTCATGTGTTGGAATCTTGTGTTGCAATCTCATATCTAAGCTTTCCCATGACTCTCTGTCGAGCTTCATTATCTGTTATGAGCTTTACATTCCAATCTCCTCCGATGATCAACACATCTATCTTTGGTATCTCTTCCAGCTTCTTTGTCAAGTCTTTATAGAATAGTTCAATCTCTTCCTCCATATTTCATACACCTGAATGACCGAGATGCTGAATGGTTTTGCTTTGAATCTCGCTACCATCATTCTTACACTCATCAGTTTGTATCCTAACAATGCTCAGACTCCTGCCTAATGCTTCATTTCCTTCCCTGGGACTGGCATGGAACCCCTAGAGGCAGGGGTTGAGGCCGAGTTGAGGAATGGAATGGTCCACCACAAATTAGGCCTAAGTTCCAAAGCACTAATTTTGGTCCATTGATTTCTGTTGTTCTCCTCCTCTTGCCTGAGTACGTACCTGTGGGGGACAGGCAAGCTTATACTTTGGCAGCTAGCTCAAGCTGATGCCCATGCTATCCCTGACTATGCTGCAATTTTCACATGCTAACTCAAGCAAAGCCAGTGTGTGCTTGTCTATTTATTCTTGAAAGCAAGCTCCCAGCCATAGAACAAACATACCATAAGTGACTCAATGGCAGAAATGGCAGAGGGGCAGTGGCACCAACTGCTGCCATGGGCCTGGTGGCAAGCTGGGAGGGAGGGAAGCCAAAAAGTTCCAAAGGCAGAAGGGTAGGGTCTTAGGACAGCGAGCCTTGCCTCTCCACATAATTACAAATAGCCACACATAGAGTGGTGGCCCAGTGCTCTGTGCCCCTTAAAAATGTCAGGCCCAAGAGCAACTTCCCCCTTTACCCTCTTGTTGGCAGTCCTGGAGGTGGGGGGAAAGAAGGAGAGGAGAAATCCAAGATATCCAGGTTCTCGATCTCATGCTCCTTCCATGCTGGCCTCCTGTAGAGAAAAAAAATAGCTGATTAATAAGATTTTATTTAATTTAATACCTGCTGATTAACTCAAATTTATTAAACTGATACATTATTTTTAACAACAGACACAGAGCTTCTCATTTTATCTTTTCTGCATATATTTTACTGACAAGCAAGATCTAAGGGACACAGGGCAGTAATCCCTTCCAGATAAATATTCCTATGAGATCTTGTCTGACTCTTTAAATTAGGTTAATTCACCAGAGGCATTATGGACTTTATTTAATTTATAGCGTAAAAAGCTCTTTAGACTAATTTCATCAGCTATGTACTTTCAGATTAATCCTCAGGCTATTCCCCTCTGCAATGAATTTCAGGATCTTATACCACGCTTCTGCCAAACTACTGAGAGGTTTGAGGCTTCTGTAGTTACAATTCTTGCTGTCTAGCTGAATACCCTATGGGAAGATATTGACAAGAGGCGAAACTTTGTTTGTGTTGGATTACTTTCAACTGTAAAATCAAACAGCTATCACCGATAACATTTTTTTCAAACCTTTCCAAGAGTCTTGTTAGGGAATATTGAGTCTGGATGAATTTCTTCCTTCTCTCTTTGTTCTAAGCATTGTTCATGATGCAGGCAGTTCTGGAATAAGTCCTTTTCTAAAAGTGTTCATCTTTGGACTGACTGAAGTGAAGGTGCAAGACAGAATGCACGCGAAAGTTTTCATTTTTTGTGGTGCACTATTCATTTTTTAACACAGAAAATAAGTAGCCATTTAGTTTACCAAAGATTGTGGTGCATTCTCTACCATTTAGTTTTTAAAATACAATTTAATTTTTTTTTTCTGAAATATATGCTGAAGTTCAAATTGTCCTGAGCAGGCTCAATCAGAGGGGAGGAAATGGGGCTGGAGGGCTATTTGGCCATGGCCTAAAGCTCAGAAGGGGACTCAATTGACACACCTATTAATTTTTTGGCATTTGATAAGTTTCACAGTTTTTTTTTCATGCGCAACCCTCCATAGTTAGTGCATTTGCATAGAGAAAAGACAAAAAAATAATTTATTAAAAAAAATGCAGATTATATCTCACACTTCTTTTGGTTCCTTGTTTTGTCTTCATGTGTCAGCATTTTAATTTTTTTTTATTATTGCTAGGAGCATCAAAAGCTGCAAGTGGCCCAAACTGCTCTGGTGGCAGCCTTGTCCTGCCCTCCTCTTCTGTCCCTTTACGGCCTCATTTTCCCCGGGCCACTTTTCCCTGTGACCTCTTACACCATACTGGCTCTTGTATCAGGGCCAACAATCTGGTAGGGTCTCCCTAGCTTCCCTTTGACTGTCCAGCACTGCTCCAGCTAGAGGCCAGCTCTCCTGCTGGGAGTCAGTCCTGCACCATCCTCAGTCAGGATCCAACTGACTCAGCTCTGCTGATCAGCATCTTATACACAGAGCAGATCCAGCAAGCTGTCCTCTGACTGGTTATTTCCAAACTTTTTTCTAATTGGCTGAGGTGCTGCACAGCTCCCTCTAGTCTCCATTAACCCATTCCTTGCACGTATCAGGCAGCTGCCCCACTACTGCATGATAGTGATTAACGGTGAAGGGAGTCACATCCAAGTCTCTGTAAGGATGATGCCCAAGATGTGAGATCTCACTCATGGGAGAGTGAAAAGCAGAAAAAGAGCAATCTCTCTTCTTTGCCCCTTTCCCCAGGGTCCCAGAAAGGACTAGATCTTTTCATTGGGGGGAAAAAAACACATTTTGAAAAATCATATTCTATAAGTAATTGTTTCTCAAATAAAACACATAAAGAAGGCCTATTCTGCAGCCTTACAAGACTCAGAGCCATACACATGCCTTCTGTCATATGCTTGTGAGCATAAGCGCTACCAGATTGTATGTGACAAAGACAACATTTAATTCTCTTTATGCTCAATTTAAATGAAATATTAATTATTATAAAATGCATCACTTATTTGAAATACCACTCAAAGCAGCAATGTATTTTTAAATGTACTAATCTATTTCCTTGAGGGATGAATTTGCAAACTATTAACTGTCCAAACTTCCAAAGCTGGCATGTCTAGCAGATGTTCTAAACCCAGCAACACTTTGTTTATCTTTAGGGTTGATTGATCTCCCCACAACCTGCTTGGAGGAAAATATTCCATACAACCACCATAAAAATCCCATATCCTTATGTCAACAAGAGCCAAGGTACTTTCCTTTGACAACCAAATTTATAATTGCTGCTTAATACAACTATGACATTCAAAGATTAAGGGGAAAATGGTTCTGCATATTAAAATCCAGGTGCTAGAAATTAATAGTAAGTCCTCTATTAAATTATATCTAAACGATATCAATTATAGGTTTAAAAATTGGTATGTATTTATCATAAACTGAACACATATCAGAGTGTTTAACAAAACTGATTAAAAGGAAAAATATATTAAATATCTGAAAAACTCTACAACTCTAATAATAAATCATTAACAAGATGATATAACTGAAGCAAACCAGGCTCTTATGGCTTTTTCAACTGGCATCAATGAATTGGAAAATTGTTATACCATAGAGAAGAATGTGTGCTAGTAACAAAATTAATCAAATTCCTGAAAAAAAATTACAATTCAATTGAAATAACTTACAATTAAGATTAAAGGAAATTTAAACTTATTGTTTGATTTTAACAGACTTGCCTGATGGATCCAACTAATTGTAATCCTATTGGCTATTTACTTCAAAGGAATTCTAAAGAGGTTATTTAAGAGGATCCTCTGTATGTGTCACTTATTATATTCAGTAACTTTGCTTTAGTTTCACAGTTGCAGAATTATCAGGATTTTCCGGAGCTGAAAAAGTAGGTCTGTGCAACAAAAGCTCATCACCTAATAAATAATATTGTTAGCTTTTAAGGTTCTGTAAAACTGCTTTTTATTTAGTTTCAGCATAGTTCAGTTACAAGGCATAATCTCACTTTTCTCATATGTCTAATTATCTTGTGACTGCTCTCAAAAAAGTTGCTCACATGAACAAAGATGGAGGAAGTACCTGGTATACAACAAACATATGATTCTCTTTCGAAAATACAAAAACATGAAAATAATCATGAAAACATTATTTCAATGATGAATATGTCAAGTACTCAACATTTACTATTCAGTATACAAGAAACACAGAAAAGAGAACAAAATTATATTTTTTTACATTGTTTCAATGAAGTTACACTACTGACAGCTATGAGCTTTAGATACATGGTTGTCATGATTGACATAATGAACATGCCAATAATCAGACTCATATCTGCACCATGTCCACCACATCACAGAATGTCTTATGTACAGAAAAGCATGTGTAACTTACAGTAACATCTTACAAATATACTATTGCTGATATGGGCTCCTCTGTCTAAAGGAGCCTCTGACTTTTACTGGGACGATTCTTTATGCTGGGCTCTGGCTGTAGAGACTACAACTCCCATGCTGCTTCGGGGAAAAAAAACAGGAAGGAAACGGTGGCTTTTTGCCAGACGGTGTGAGAACATGGCGATCTCCATATTTTGAGAAGCCAGGGTATGATGTTGAGGGCATGCTGGGGCCAATGATCAAACAAATCATTCAGGGCAAGTATGGAACCTTTTCCCAATCCAGGAGATGTTAAAGAGCTCCAGGATCAGAGGGGCTGATCAACTTGCTGCTTTGCATGGACTGACACGCAGAACCTGTACCAGCTGTCTGCCACCCAGGTGAAGACATGTAGGTGCGTCAATAGAAGCAAATATCTGCAGCTCTGATACCTAAGGCACACTGTAATATGACGGGGTTTCTGAGCACAGCTAAAGAAATCAATCCAGGGTATCTTTGCTTAAATCTGGGCCACTTACAACCTGGGCTATGATTTCCTTCTCACTAAGGCAAATCAAACCAGCCACAAAATTATCTCTGCCAGCCCCACTTGCCAGCCAGAAGCCACACAAGCAAACCCACAGAATTCCCAGCTATCTCAAAGTGCCAAGGACAACAACCTGTTACTCAGGTGAGAGGTTCTTAACACTTATTTTGCCAACTCCACACAGATTCTTGTGGGCCACAAAGGGTCTAGCCACAGTCCCAGGTCAACATATACTTGGAGCTTACCCAAAACAGCATGTCATTCCAATCCTTCAGATCTAAAATCTAAAGGTTTATTAACAAAGAAAGAAAGAACAGGGTAAATGAGTGAAAAATTGGTAAAGTGATACATTACATACATAATTTGCAGACGTTGATGTAGGCCAGCAATGTTATATACTGATTCTATAAAGTCTTTATAAGCATCCTTTTGGGGGATGGGCCTCCATGATGCCTGAAAGAACCCAGATGGATCCTTCCAGGGCTCCTTTTATAGTTTTTCCAGTGGAGGGAAAAAGCCCTTTCTCCTTCCAATCAGGGACTAGAGAGTCCCAATCACCTGACCCAGGTAAGCTGTGGTGGCAAACTGCCATTGGCTGAAGTACAGATAACAGTCCCAAGTTCCTGAGATGTGTATTTGATATCTGGGAATCTGTTCCATTGTCTTAGTACATCTCCTGGGCTGCAGGGGAGATCTCATTTTCTATTATGAAGCTCATCGCTAAAACATTTCTAAAACAGCTATAGAGCCAGTATCTATAACTTCACCTACAAACATGGCACAGCCATACAAGTAACACAAAGAGATTCAGGGCATTACCAGCTTTCAGTGGACACCTCACTCAGGCCACCTGGCGCAAGATTTGGTGCCACTACGTACAATGCTTAGAGAAATGTGTTTCATAATAGACTTAAAAATCCAGTCATGTCACAGGTGTACACTCTGGGGTGGGATAACTGATGGTAATGTAAATGTCAGTTAGATAAGTTACATTTATTTCTGTGTACTTTCTGTGGCAGACCACAGCTGACAGGCTGCAAAAGCCTGGGTGGAATGAGTATTCTGGGGACTGGATTAATGCCGCCTTGTTTCCCAACTAGGTTTTCAGAGTGCAGCCCAGAAGACAGTTGAGGCAGCTGTGGCTCGTTAAGGACCAGCCTGCAGAGAAGGGCAAATTAAACACCTGTTGTCAGGGAAAGGTCTGTTCGCTCACTATTAAAAGGCTTCCCCCCAGGGAAAAGGGGGAGGGAGTTGAGAGATGCATGTGGAGGAAAGGCAGGATGTGTGAGAGCCTGAGAACAAGACCACCAGTCAGTTAGAGGCACAGTTCCAGTGGGAAGTGGTGAGTGAAGTGAGTGAGGGAAAGGTTGTTGCATTGGGGTAGGGGTAAAAGTCCCTCCAGCTGCCTCTCTCCTAGGGTCCCTGGCCCAGAGCCCAGAGTAGAGGGTGGGCTTGGGCTCTCACCACCCTCCCCCTGGAGGACTGTCTTGCTGCAAGGGCAAGAGCAGCCCAGGGTCCTGCTGAAGAAGGTTTACTCTGCCCTCTTGTAGGACTTGCCTGTGATGAGGATGGCTCAGTGAGTGAGCCCCGTTCCTGTGGGAAGCCCCAAGGCAGCAAAAGAACTACCATGAGTCTCTAGGGCATGCAAGAAACTGAGAAGTGCAGAACCCCCAGGGGACTTCTAGGAACCTTGTCACATTTCTCAATTGCTTTTATTCAAGTTTAGTCTGTAAGACTGTTTCCTTAAGTTGTTAAGCTGTTAATTTTAGTTTGATCAATTAAGTGTTCATTATTTATCAGTGCTGTTTTGGAGTTAAACCTACACTATTCCTGGAGGTTCCCAAGGCAAACCCTTAAGGGTATACAAGATCCAAGCAAGGTGGAGGCACTGGCATTTTATATACCTTTAGCAAAGAGGTTGAAAGGGGATTCCCAACTATTCAACATCACCACTGGGTCACTTTTAATACTAAAACCATCAGGCACACGAGTGACTGTTTCTTGCTCCCAAGTAATCAAGGAAGGAAAAAGGGGTCTACACTGATATTGGGTTACAATCAAGTTATCTTAACAGATATGTATTCTTGTTATTAGAGATCTTAATTTATGAACAGGGGATTGAAGAGCCATGGGACGCTTGAGCCAAACAGATGCCATATGCAGTAACCCTCTTACTGTACAATCCTGCTCTCCATGAGTTCTTAAGCATTTTTTGTAGTTTTTTGGTAGTTTAAAATCATAGCACCGCTCAGCTTGGATTCTTAGGAAATACACCATATTTACTCTCACTTTTATTCATGATCAATATTATTGAAATACTGTCTTATACTTGTAGGTCACTTTTCATTGCCTAAGGATTTCCAATGTACTTTGCAGACCGATATACACTGTGTGTGTGGGCACACACACAATATATATATATTCATATGCACATGCACACAGAATGTGGAAAACAAATGTTTATAAAAAGAATGCACTCTGAGAAATACTGAGTGCATCCTTCCCAAACCATTGAGGATTTTCCCCCTCTTACAAAGAATGGATCCTGGATATAATATTTTAAACTATCTTTGGATTAGTTCTATCATCTGTCCTGAGGCAGAGTGATAAAACTACTACAAGTTCCCAAAGAGAATGAATGCCTACCTTTATTTTCTCTTCAAAAATATATAAAATATTCTTTTTCAGCAAAATTATGTGTGTATCTTCCTCATCCAAAATCTTAATGTCCCAATTTTCAAACTACCTTTCAGTTCCTGAATCTTCAGTGTTTGAACAATTGGCAAATTCTTTAAAAAGGTCGCGAATGATAAAGAAATCTAATCCATCTTGTACACAGTACAGACTGATAACATTTTTCCTCTGATCTCTTCTGATCAAAATATATTATGCTGTTTCACTGTGCTCTGATCAAGATCAACCCACTTGAAACTTTCTCTCTTGCTAAAATCTCCTACAACTTTAATTTTCTTTCCAGGAAGCATTTTTCTCCAATCAACTGATAAACATCCCATATGTTAATTATTTGTGGCCCATCAACACCAATTAAGACTGCAGAATTACATCAAATTTCTGTCCAGCCATTGGCAGCCAATCCAAGTGAAGTTTATTTTAAATTCTTCTGGCTCTCTTTATGGAAGAGTAAGTCTTTTGGAACAGCACTTGGGGCTGAGGTTTAGAAACAGGCAATTGACCCCAATCAGTTTGCCTCTTCCCTCTGTAATGTTTTTATTTTGATCCACTTTTAATTTCTGTGGGCAAATGTTAGTAAACATCCTCCCCTAATTCCCTGGTGGCTATCTCTCATTTAATTGACATGTTGATCCTTTGTCATGCAATTGGGGGAAAAAGCATGGTTTTAGCAACAATGACAACCACTTTAAAAGAAGAGTAAGATGCATTTATGTATCAGATAGAAACTTGAACTCAGTTCTGTTCACTGATTATCCCCACTGACTGTGATGAAGCTATAGCACTTTTTGGTATGTCTATTACTCTTCACAACCTTTGTCTGTCTCACCTATTTATAGTGTGTGCTCTTTGGAACACTTACAGCCCATTAAGTAAATGTAGAATGCATTGTCTAATGGAGTGTATTCTGCGTTGGAACTTCAAACCTCTATTACTACTACAAAAAACAACAACAGACATTATGGTATTTAGTCTCTGTCTGTCGACAGAAGCTGTTGACAAAAAAGCAGCGTAGATGCTCCAGGGGGACCGTTTTGTTGACAGAGCAGGTCAAAAGATTGATCCACTTTTATGTGTAGATGTGATCTGTCTACAGAAGTTTGGTTGGAACATCTGTTCCAATGGTAACTTCTGTAGACAGATGCTTCTACGGTAGACGTTCCCTATCTGATTTGAAAAAAGAGCCATTCTCTGCTTGCAACTGCATAAAGTACATTTGACACTTTCCAGAGCTGTTCTGGGGATACTGCTGGATTGAAGGATATAGGGGGTGCCTCTCTGGACCCCTGTTCTCCTGGGCATCCTCCAATTCTTGAAATCCTTGAAAAACATCCCATGGTATAATATTAGGAAAAAATGCAGGGCCCATCTTGGTTCTTTCAGTCATCGTGAAATTAGCCTGTCTGGATTGGAGGCCCATCCCCCAAGAAATGGTAGAAGAAAAATGCTTCTTTCTCTTTATTTTTAATAGTTTACTTTTAACATAGCACTGTACAGTATTCTTTTTGTTTTTCTTTTTTTTAAGGGTGGGGGGGAGTGAAATTCTATGACTGCGTGATTATATATTTCCAGTTACAAAGGAGGCTTGTGATTGACAGGCCAGTTTATAACTCTGGTGGTCATAACTCTGAGATTCTACAACATAAATCTCACATTTGTGAGAGCACTAAAAGAAAATGACCTGCCCCCCGTATCTGCCTCCTCCTGATGCTGATTTTTATTCTAATTTCATTACCTTTCATAGTTTCAAAATCTTTGGCTTGGTTTGTTTGTTATTGGTGAGCAGTTTCAATTTGCACTACTCATTGCCAGTTGCCAGCTGCTAATGACAGCAGTGCATAATATTTATTTAGTGTTTTAACCTAATTACAATGACCTGTCCAGCTGATGACTTCCGAAGGCAGTTGCAGAAAGGGAAGACACATTAGAGATAAAATTGTAAGCAAATTGCCCAGACTTCCTATTTCTCTGCTAGTACTATTTAAATATCATTTTTAAAATTTGCAAGACACTCTCAAAAATTATGATCAAAATAAAAATATTGTTGTGAAATTATTCCCTTAGGAGAGGGCAGAAGTAAAACCAAGTGTTCCTGAAATCCAGGACAAAAATGATGGTGACAGATACATTCTGCTTTTCCTGCCACCTATAATAGCTGTGCAGAAGTCAGAGAGAATGCTATAGATAAAAAGAATAGTGATGGTGTTAGAGTTCAATAAAATCAGACTTTGTTGGTCTTTTTTGACAATGGAGGAATTTTGCACCTAGTATATCAATAAATGGCCATTCTGTTTTTGGAATCACAGTGTCAAAATCTAAAGATTTGAATGATGCTTCAAATGTCAGAAAAGTATCTCTTGCCTCCTATTTTTGAACAAAAGCTACCAAGTGGAGTGCATTATCAGAGATATTTAGGGATGTATTTTAAGTTCATGGGAGCAATATTTTGTTTCCTTGAAAAAAAATCTTTTCCTCTCCTAATAATGATAGCATTTTTGTAACCAATGCTTTTCCAACTGAAAAAAGAAAAGAGAAGACTTGATCTCATGAGAAGAGTGTGGAACATTGGAATGTCATGCTTCTTGCCTTGGAATTCTGCTATCAATGCAATTACACTGTTAGGGAAATCAAAACAAAAAGCAGTCAATTCGCACTTTAAAGACTAGCAAAAAAGTTTATTAGGTGAGCTCTCGTGGGACAGACCCACTCCTTCAGACCATAGCCAGACCAGAACAGACTCAATATTTTAGGTACAGAGAGCCAAAAACAGTAAGCAAGGAGGACAAATCAGAAAAAGATAATCAAGGTGAGCAAATCAGAGAGTGGAGGGGTCGGGGGGAGGTCAAGAATTAGATTAAGCCAAGTATGCAGACAAGCCTCTATAGTGACTCAGAAAGTTCCCCTCCCGGTTTAAACCATGTGTTAATGTGCTGAATTTGAATATAAAAGCCAGCTCAGCTGTTTATCTTTGAAGAACGGTGCGAAAGTTCTTTTTCAGTAACACACAGACCTTTAGGTCATTAATAGAATGCCCCATTCCATTAAAATGTTGACTAACTGGTTTGTGGATCTGGAGTGTTTTGATGTCTGTTTTGTGCCCATTAACCCTTTGTCTAAGGGAGTTAGAAGTCTGTCCAATATACAAAGCATCTGGGCATTGTTGGCACATGATGGCATATATGATGTTAGTAGAGGAGCATGAGAAAGTGCCCGTGATTCTGTGAGTAACCTGGTTAGGTCCAGTGATGGTATTTCCAGAGAAGATATGTGAACAAAGCTGGCAGCAGGCTTTGTTGCAAGGACAGGTTCCAGGACTGGTATCCATGGGGTATAGACTGTGGCTGTTAAGGAAATAGTACAGCTGCGTCTAATGCAAACTGCTTACTGGAAGGAAGGTTTTAAGTTGTTTTGTAACAATTGTTAATCTTATGACTGAATATGATATTGCAATTACAGGAAAAAAGAAGAAATAGTCTCTCTTCACAAACAAGAATTATTTGGGTATTCTTGAAGTCCTTGCAAAATTTGTCCAATTTCTAATTAATCATATTAAACACTATAAAAACAAAGGGAAAGGACACCCCACTTCCTTTTATGTACTCCTGTTCACTAGCTCTTCAGACTCCCCATGGCCTGGCTTACAATCTCCTCACAGTGCTGGCTCAACCTTCACTCCTGCACCCAGCTCCAGCTCACCTCCACCCACCCTGCATATGGCTGTGGCTCAACCCCCCAGCCTGGGTTCAATCCCCCCACAGCCCTGCTCACCATCTGTGTGCGCAGCTCTGGCTCACCACCTCTGCCCTGGTTCAACTCCACCCAGGTTCAAACCCCCCACAGCCTGGCTCACCACCCCCTGCGTGGCTCTGTTTCAACCCTGACACTGTTTGAGTATACCCTTGCAACTGGGAAGCAGAGCAATCATTCTGCATTGTCTTAATAAAAATATATTCAGTCACTTATGACAGAAACAAAGATTAATGTCAATTGAATAGGATTTACTTTGCACTCTCTGGATTATCACCTTGTCATGGTGAGTGGGCTTGTGTGTTCCAATGAACATGAGAGCAATGCCATAGGAAGTCTGTACTCCCAGCAGGGCACCCATGGAGGCAAGATGAAGGAGAGGGTCCAGATGAAGAATCATCTTAAAAGTCCTCAATGGCAGAACTGGTAAAGGATACCAAAGGTACCGCTATATCAGCAGTGAAGTTGGATGAAGGCTGTAGTGGACAGGAGACTCCCAGTCATCATGGATCCCATGCCATTGGACCTGAGCCTGCTATCCATCAAGAACTGTGTGATGGCTGCAGTGCACTTGTCACCCCATGTTAAAAGAAGTCATGCATAGGTGTCTTCCTCTGCATGCTATTCTCCTAGACTTAAGCCCTACAATGACTGTCAAATGGTGATAGGAGCAGGATAGTGAAATCTGGAAGCTTAGTCATGGACCAGCTTGTAGGTGTTGGATCTATATCTCTGTCGTTCTGTTTCAAGGGCTCGGGTGGTAGAACAGTCTGGCTGCTGCATCCATGACTGGTCACCCCTATTTAGGATCTGCTGTCCTCACCCCACATGGGGAAGGAGCTAGAAAATGTGCCCTAAACATAGTCCACTTCAACCCCCATAACCAGATAACCATGTCCAGTGGGTTCATCTCTAAGCAGTCGAAATCAAATAGGAAACATTGGAACATGGAATATCCACTCCAATGGACAACCTAGACAATGGGTGACCTGAAAGATGCATGGCAATCACTGCCCAGGAACTGAAATGATTCAACATCAATATAGCTACCCTGGCAGAAATGTGTCCACTAGAAGAAAGGCAGCTAAAAGAGGAAGGTACAGAGTGCACATTTTTTTTCTGGAAAGGAACCTCAAAGGAAGAAAAAGAAAGTCATAGAGAAGGATTTGCCATCAAAAATGAACTGATGAAGACCCTATCTGAAGGCCCTGATGTCATCAATGAGCATCTCATGACTCTCCGCTTGAAGCCTGCCAAAAATCATCAGGCAAATGTCATCAGAGTTCATGCACCAACTCTGGTAGACTACCATTTGGAAAGAAGGAGTTGGCAACAGCAGCTCCAATAGAATGCTGCTTCTTATGAAATGTGCAAAACATGAGCTTGTCTTCATGAACACCCACTTCCACCAGGAAGTGGGGGGAAAAAAACCTAAAGACCTCATTGACACATCCTTGATTGAAGCACTGGACTCTTATAGACTGTCATCCATGGTCGGTTTCAATGCAATCTCCTTTTCACACATGCAATGACTAGTGCTGATGACTGCTGGACCGGTCACCACCTTATTCATTCCACAAAGGCGATTAGGATTGTCAGCAAATGGAGAAGTCAGAGGAAACAGATCCAATGAAAGATCAACATATAAAGCCTGAAGGATCCCATTGGACAAAGTGACTTCCAGATAGCACTCCACAGGAAGCTGTTTATAGTACACCCTGAAGATGTGGAAGAACGCTGGTGTCACTGGAGCTTATGGAGAAACTTTTAGCAATTGGTCCAGGAAACATCAGGGCAACAAGACAGACTGTGGAAACCATGACATCTTCCTCCTGACAGTGGCAGGGAGAATCTTAGCTCAAATCTTTGCAAACCAACTCCTTCCACTCTCAGAAGAAATTCTCCCAGAATCCCAGTGTGGCTTCCTACCATTCCAAAGAACAGCAGACATGATCTTCACTGGCTGGCAACTGCAAGAAAAATGTTGTGATCAAAACCAAGTTTTGTTCAAAAGTTTCATCCACCTGACCAGAGCACTGAACTCAGTCAATCATAGCACTGTGTAGACCATCTTCTCAAGCTGCCCCAAAAAATAGTTTGGCATCTTGAAGCTGCAACACAACAATATGACTGCCACAGTATTGAGCAACAACAGATCCCAAAGCAAGCACTTTGAGGTCAAAATGGGTGTTAAACAAGGCTACATCATTGCCCCATCACTGTTCAGCATCTTCATCACCATGACCCTTCACTTCGTTGATGACAGGCTTCCAGATGGCCTGAAGATTGTCTATAGAATAAAGGGGAAGCTTTTCAATCTCAGGAGACTGAAGGCTAAAAGCAATACCTCCACAACCTTGATCATGGAACTCCAGTATGCAGATGACAACATGGTTGCTATTCTTTCTCCTGCAGCTCTCCAGATCACCTTATGCATCTTTGCAGAAGCATATGAGAATCTTGGCCTCACAAGGAACATAAAAAAGCCCAAGGTGCTCCACAAATCCTTGCTGATGGCAGTCTCATGTACCTTCTATTGAAGTCAATGGAGAACCGTTGGAAAATACGGAGAATGTCCCATATCCTGGAAGTCATCTTTCTGCTAAAGTTGACATTGATGCAGAAATCCAGCACAGTCTTAGCTGTATAAGCTCTGCTTTCACCCACCTGAGATGAAGTGTCTTTGAGAACCAGGACATCTATCACCAGACAAAGCTCCTTGTATACCATGCAGTGGTTGTTCCAATGCTACTGTACACATGTGAAACCAAGACAACATACAAACATCATCTAAAGGTACTTGAATGATATAATTAATGCTGCTTCAGGAATATCCACCAGCAGTGCTACATTTCTCCACGTTCAGGTATAATGCCTTTCTCTACAGTTTCTTGTTGACAAAATAGCCATGTAGACTCTCCGGAGCCCTTTAGTCAACAGAAAGATTTTCTGATTTACTAGGCAGCCCTGTCTGCAGAGCTTTGGGTCAGCCATTCTGCCAAGAGAGGGATGGGAAATCTGGCTGCTCTCGGCTGAAAGTGCAGATTGCTCTTTCAATCTGCTCTTACATATAGACACAATCTGCTGACAGAAGTTTTGCTGGGAAATCCCTTCAGACAGTCACTTCTGTCAACAGATGATTTTCACATAGATGTAGGCTTTGAGATTAACAAAACAAAATATTTAGATTTTTAATTTTTTGTGGAAAACTGAATGGTAGGTCTTGGCACATGCTCAGGGTTTAATTGATTGCTGTATTGGGGTTAGAATTGGCTAAGATTCTGTGGGAGGTGGTTTGCCTTCCTCTGCAGCATGGGACTTGGTTCACTCTTAAATTTAAATTATGTAAATGGTGAAGTCTCTTTAACTTAAAGTTTTCAAATAATGATTTGAGGACTTCAGTGACTCAGCCAGATATTAGGGGTATATTCAAGAATGGGTGGATAAAGTTCTGTGGCCAGTAACAGTCAAATGTCAAATTAGATTATAATGGTACCTTCTGATCTTAATGTCAAGGAGGTGGATTTTTTTAAGAACACTGGCTCAGAGGGATTACTTTAGTCTAACAATCACCAACCTTAGATCTAGGTCATTCCCCTTCTTTCTCCCCACTCTGCAGACAGCTTAATCAGAAATATAGACTCAGTGGTATCCCCACTTATCTCATGAGATCAGTTTGGATTCTAACAGAATGTTCTTGATTTATTTTCTTTGAAGCTGGGATTGGCTTATCCGTGTATGGAGACCAAAGGGCAAACATTGACTCCACTTCATTGCAGCTCTCACAAAAGGCCAGTTAATGACAATTAGTAATATTGACATTTCCTTTTCTGTCCAATGATTTGTTCAAAGAAGATACAACCCAGATGCACATGGCTGAGTCCTGGCAATTGTATCTGCTTCACAGTCACAAAATATCATGAAGTGCATACATTTAGGATCAGAGAGATAACCATGTTAGTCTGTATCTTTGAGAACAAGAAGTCCTGTGGCACCTTATAGACTAGAAGATATTTTGGACCATAAGCTTTTGTGGGCAAAGACCCACTTCATCAGATGCATGAGTGGGGTGGGATTGCCAGAGGGGTATTTAAAGAGTGAGGTCCCAGTAAAAGGGAGAGCCAGAGCTGACAAAGTCTATTCAGCAAGGTGGAAATGGCCCATTATCAGTAGTACATATCAAAAGAGGAAAAAACAAGTCAGATCAGACAGGGGTATGTGAGCCGATTGTCAGAGTCTAATGGGTAGATATTAACACCCAGGGCAGAAAAGCTGCTTTAGTAAAGGACAAGCCACTCCCTGTCTCTGTTTTTTCCTTGGTTGATTGAGTCAAATTTTCAAATAAATTGCAGCTCAGAGATTTTTCTCTCCATGGCTGCCTCTACACCAGCACACTTCATTGAGGTAGCCTATTTCGATGTAAGAACAACAAAATAGGCTACTTCAATGAGTATCATCTACACCTCCTCCAGGGCTGGTGCCATCAATATTCAATGTCGAAGTAGTGATGGAGAACATCGAAAGGAGCCGCCCTGGAAGGAAATGTGGAATGTCCACACACACAAGCACTCCCCATCCAAATAAGGGGCCAGCAAAACACCAAGCCACTCCCTTAAAGGGTCCCTCCCAGACACACGCGCCCTGCACAGCACAAGATCAACAGAGCTGACAATGTATCATATGCATGGTTTAAATATTTTAATGTCATAATATAAAAGTCAATACAAAACTATCTGAAATGCTAAAGTTGAAACAAAATGTATTTTACGAAAGTGTAATGATTCGACATTACTGAAACTAGAAAGATGAAACAATCGTATTTTACTATTTTAAAATTTTCAAGCATCTGTGAAACATTGATTTTGATGAAACTGCATTAGCCAATAACAAATTGCCCCATGCAAAATGTAACCATCTCTTAATGCTTCATGAAGTGCTCTTCAGGGGCACAGAGCAAGCCCTCTGTCACCTTGTCAAGGGGCTTCCACTGGCTGGAGCAAATACAGGTATGGAGCATGACTGGACACAACACAGAAGCAAGAAGAGGACAGAGCCAACACATGCCCAGTGGAGTCTCACAACTAGAAGGCAGAGGAACATCCTAAACTATGACATAACACTAAGCAGACTGAGCTGTTTCTCCTGTGAGTGAAATCAGAACAGCTCAAGGTTTGTGGATTGGCTGGAGTCTAACACAGGAAGGTCAACAGGGATGATTTATGACATCACAGTAATTTTCCATATCTATTCAGTCACCATATTGCAAAATATAACTCTGAGCCTGACTGGTCCTCTAGGTGCTACTGAAATATAAACACTAGTAGCTGCATGATAGTACCAAGATTACACATTTAAAATCTCACTGATTATTATTAGAGATCAGCTGAGTTTAAATTGCTAGAGAGCAGGTTATACTGAATCAAACATATTTAAAGTAAGATTTTTTTAAACAAAATAGACTAAATATGTAATATATTGGGGATGGGGCTAGATCCTGCCTCTTTATTTTTTTTTTCTGAGACTCAGTGTGCTATAATTCCTCCTCATACCCCATGCAGACCTAATTCATCCTCATATAATTAAAGAGGGAGCATGACATGTTCATGTGTTTTGGATAAAAGAGTTAGATAATGTAAAAGTCTGAAGTTGACGGAGTAGAAAATTTCTACCAAAGATGGTGGGAAGGGAGGGATAGCTCACTGTTTTGACATTTATATTAGGAAATTCCTCAATCCTGAACACTCGAATTTTCTTCCTTGATGTTTCTGAAGTTCCCCCCTCTAGGGAGATTGAAGTGCTCTCCCACAGGCTTCCGTACGTTACCGTTCCTGATGTCTGATTTATGTCCATTTATTCTTTTATGGAGAGACTGCCCAGTTTGGCCAATGTAAATTGCAGCGGGGCATTGCTGACGCATGGTGGCATATGTTATATTAGTAGATGTGCAGGTAAAGGAGCCCCTGATGGTATAGTTAATGTTAGGTCCTTTGTCTCTGGCGTAGATATGTGAGCTCATGGATTTAACCATGGATTATACAGAGACTGGGAGTGTCTCGCAGCTTACAAAGGCAGCTTCTCTGCTCTTGGTGTTACTATCTCCCCATTAGACTCTGACAAAGGCTCACATCCCCGTGTCTGATCTGACTTGTTTTTTCCTTTTTTGATAAGTACTGTTGATATTGGGTCATTTCCACCTTGCTGAATAGATCTTGTCAGCTCTGGCCCTCCCTCTTACTGGGACCCCACTCTTTAAATACCCCTCTGAACCCAACCCCCACCACTCATGTATCTGATGAAGTGGGTTTTTGCCCATAAATGCTTACGGTGCAAAATATCTGTTAGTCTATAAGGTGCCGCGAGACTTCTTGTTCTCAAAGCTACAGACTAACATGGCTACCTCTGTGATAACAAGTAGAGTAGGTGATCAGCTAAGGACTAGAGTTTGAATGAGTAAGTAACTGAATGCTGCATTTATGTTTCTATTATTTGTACCTAAGTATGGTTTTTGTGGCATCAAACCATGTATATTCCTGAGTAAAGATGAGCATACCAAAATCCTGGATGTGAACATGCTTGCTTCTTTCTGGGGCCGTGTCTACGCTGGCCCCTCCCTTTCAAAAGGGGCATGTTAACGATGGAGTTTGGAAGATGCTAATAAGGTGCTACAATGAATATGCAGCACCTCATTAGCGTAATGCTGGCCACGTGCAATTCGAATGTGCTTCTTGTGGAACACACACTGCCTGTGTGGAAAGGGGCTTTTCTAAAGGACCCCTCTGGATTTGGAAAGCCCCTTCTTCCTACAACCAAATAGGAAGAAGGGGCTTTCGAAGTCTGTGGGTCCTTTCAAATGGCCCCCATCTACATGAGCAGTGTGTATTCTGAAACCTGCACGTTTGAATCCCGCATGGCTGCCATTATGCTAATGAGGTGCTGCATATTCAGGGCAGTGCCTCACTACCATCTACCAAACTGCCTCATAAATATGCCCTTTTCGAAAAGAAGGGGCCAGTGTAGGTGCAGCTCTGTGGGTGTTTAGAAACCAAGACAAGATCCAAAGCTGCATTTTACATTTGGTGCCTACCTCTAATAGGAAGAACCACAATGGCAGGACAGAACATTCTCAAAAGTGGGAGTGGTTCAAATTCATAACCAGTTCTGAGGGTTTTTTTTTTAAAAAATCCACGTCTACTTAGCTATATGAAGACTATACTTAAGCTAAAGATCCAATTTTGGTTTTACTTTGGTAAACTTGTGCAGTCTAAATTAGTTTCATTTTTTCAAACATAGGAACACAAGACATTAAAAGCCAAATTACCCACTGATATTCTAGAATTAACCACAGAGCTCAGTTTTCTATAGCCCTCAGAAGACAGATTTCAGTTGTGATAGTTGCAGCTCACTGAATCACTAAACATTCCCCTTCCAGTTTTGGAAAACACATGATATTATGTAATGCCAACAGACCCAGAATTGCTGACCCTAGGGATAGAACCTGGGAGTATAGGGTCTAAAGCCCTGCACTTGACCATGTGAGCTAAAGGCCAGCTAGCACTCAGCCAAGGCTGTAGAACAGACACTTTACTCACCCCCGATGAGGTCGCAGTGCCTTTGGGCACTACATGCTTTCTTGGGCTCAGAAAGTGCATTCCCAGCTTCTGAGACCTTCTAACAGTTCTTTCCAGCTAACACACCAGTTGTTACACCCACAGGCCCATGATTGCCAGCCCCAGAAATAGAACCTGCAAGCAGAGGGTCTAAAGCCATGCACTCTACCACATGAGCTAAAGGCCCCCTAGCTGTCAGCCAATGCTATAGAGCAGAGACTTTATTCACCCCAGCTGAGTGCTCAGTGCCTCTGGGTACCTGCAACACATAGCATATGTGATAGTTGAGCCAGGATGGTTTGCTGCCTGAAAGGACAAGAAAGTTAATAACAGTTGATCAAATTATCTGTCTTTGATATAAACATTTTTTGCCCTTTTGTATGCTTTGATGGGAATCCCTATTGTGTGTCTCCATTAAAGATGACTCTACAACAGGCTGAATTGGAATTATTTAATCAAAAATTGTCAGTCAGATGACTACAATGCTATACAGGAAAAATAGATACATTACTACTTTTGATGTAATACGCAAAAGGTGTGTCTATACTAGGAAATAACTTCGAAGTTAGGGGCTACTTCGAAGTAGTCTACAGAGCATCTACACGTGTTTTCCCTTACTTTGAAGTTAACTCTGAAGTAAGGGAACCAAGCATCGAAGTCATTTCTCCATTCCTGGAAATGGAGTAGTGCCCTGCTTCAAAGTTTGACTGCGAAGTAAGGTATACATAGATGCACAACTTCAAAGTCTGTTGTACTTTGAAATAACCAACTTAGAAGTTATTTCTGTAGTGTAGACACAGCCAAAGTGAGCTTTATATATCACTTTCACAAACCTGGATGGACACAGCCATTTTCATTAGCCAGCTAAATTCTTACACCAGTGACAAACACACACACACACATACAAAACAAGCCTTTCTGCTAAAAGAAACATGTTCTACCACATTTCTATACATTCTCAATTTTCCTGATTTATGTGTGAAGTCATAATTATTTGCAGCTGAAAGGACTAATAGATACAGTCTTTTAGTGATTGGTTCTTTCTTCATAATCATTCTTCCCTATCTGCAGTAACATCTATATCTATATTTATAATCTATAGATTAATAGATGATTGTGAAGGAGAGTAAGCAGATGACTCTGTGTGGGCCATAGTGCTCTATGTTCCCCTTGCAGGCATCACTCCCAGCAGCACCCTTTTACTGGGATTCCTGGTGGTGGAGTTTGAAGTTGAGGGCAGCACAAGGACAGAAGTTTCCCTGACATTCACAGTGACACAACTCCAACCCAGACAGGGAGAGGGCGACAGCACTGCATAAAGCATAGGAGCTTTAGTGCTTGCAGCCCAGGGCCCCAGATTAATGCGGCCTTGCAAGAAGATCTGGACTTTTGGTAGCCCAGGAATCTTTTTTTCAGCACACTCAAGGGCTGCAGCTGCTAAATCCTTTCTTAAACTGGCTTTAACCGTACTCTAGCAAATAGGGCACATAGAACTTAGGTCTAGCCTAAATCTTGTCACTGTCTTGTTTTGTGATATTGGACAAGTCACTTCACTGCTCTGAACCCCATTTTTACTCTCCATCATCTGTCTGAATTGCCTGCTGAGATCGTAAACTCTAGTTGCCATATTATTTCTTTTTACATAGTAGCACATCATAAAGGTGCCCATGTCTAGCACCCACTTGCACAACTGTAAAATAAATGATAGAGAATAAGACGGAGAACATCGTATTGCCCTTATATAAAACCATGGTACACCCACATCTTGAATACTGCATACAGATGTGGTCTCCTTGCCTCATAAAAAATATACTGGCATGTGAGAAGGTTCTGGAAAGAGCCACTAAAATGTTTAGGGGTTTGGAACAGGTCCCATACAAAGACAGATTAAAGAGACTAGTCCTTTTCAGCTGAGAAGAGAGGAGACTGGAGGGGATATGATAGAGGTGTATAAAATTATGAGTGGTGTGAAGAAAGTGAACAAGGAAAAATTATGTACTTGTTCCCATAATATCAGAACTAGAGGACACAAAATGAAATTAATGGGTGGCAGCAGGCATAAAACAAATAAAAGGAAGATATTCTTCACATAGCGCACAGTCAAACTGTGGGACTCCTTGCCAGAAGAGGCTGTGGAGGTTAGAACTATAAAAGTGTTTAAAAAAGAGCTAGATAAATTCATTGAGGTTAGGTCCATTAATGGCTATTAACCAGGATGGGTAAGGAATTGTGTCCCTAGCCTGTGCTTGTCAGAAGCTGGAGATGGATGGCAGAAGAGATCACTTGATCGATACCTGTTTGGTCCACTCCTTCTGGGGCACCTGGCATTGGCCACTGTTGGCAGACAGGATACTGGGATGGATGGACCTTTCATCTGACCCAGAATGGCCATTCTTATGTTTTATGTTCTTATGATTGTGTGGGATTGGTTCTGTCTGATAAATGAGTCCTTCCAATAAGCTGTCAGTGGAAACCTCAAAACCACAATCTTGTAAGTGTTGCAGCTAAATGTTCAAAACGCCCCTTTCATAGTAAAAGGGCTCATGAGCAAGTCTATCAGATAAGAGGTAACAGAGACATGGAAAATGCTGTGACATACCCAGAAACCTATAAAGGCTACCTGATAGAAACCTGGTGATCAATAGCCCTTATAAGGCAATAATGAACATAAGCAAAGGAAACCACAAAATGGGGGAGAATTTAACAGGATAATTATTGGGCCAAGAACTGAACTACCCACTTGGGTAGGAGGAAGGCTAATAATTACAGTAAAGGGGACACATGAACCAACATCTGTTCTCACTCCTTGAGATGCAGGAGAGAGAAGGAGCTGCACAGATTGAAAGCTTGTATCAACATTGGTGCAGTATGCGGTAATGTATCGTGAACAGACCAGCTTCTGGAATTGAGACTTTCCTCTGTCTCAATTTGCCCTACAACAATAATAATCAAATCAAATCTACTCCATGATGGTATAGAATTTTGTGGGGAGTAGTCAGAGCTGTATAATTACTTGTATTTGACTCAAATCCTCCAGGTGCTGAGATTTTGTGTGGACTGTCCTCCACTCTGGTGGAGCTCAGTGTGAATTACAATCACTCACTGCCTTACAGGGCCAATCATATAATGTGAACATGAAACATAGCATTCAGTTGGTATACCACACATTCAAATCTCCATCCTGCCATGGTTTGAAGAGGCCTTCAGTAAGCTGGGACTCATTCAGGCTGACTTCAATGGGCTTTGGGTCATGTCATAGTGCTTTAAGATGGCAATGAGTGTTCTTGAATAAATGCTTACATTCTGCACTTGAATTTGTCCTTCAATAAAATGGGGGCAATAATACTTACCCTTTCTGTGATGCCTTGTGAGATCCTCAGGAAAAAAAAAAGCATTAGAATAGTCAAGCACAAATCATTTTCTAAATTCTGGGTGACATTGAGGAGTGCCTGTGAAATGGCCTCTTAAGTAACTGAGTTCATTCTTTGTATTATCTTGGTGCAATTTTATGTATTGTCATTATAATGCTTATTCCATCCTTATCAACCTTTTAGTCGTAGCTGCCTATTTCTAAATAGAATATTTTCCTTAATTTTCAAAACCGTCCTCCTTATTATCATCCTTCATTATAAAACAATGTCTCTATACAGTGTATGCACTGCACAGCTATGAAAGATGCTGCAATAATGAGAGCTGATTTTATTTCTTAAATTGTTTTGCTTCATTTCTGCAGCAGACTCATGGGAACTTGCTTTATTTTAACTCAGACTACTGCTAGCTTCTATTATCAATACACAGACATAATGTCAGAGAAACTGCTATTTGGCATTATGAAAGAGAGAGAGAGAGAGAAAATCAGTACTTTACATAGGGAAGGCAAAGACCCTAGTCACAACTGGTACCTCTGTAATTCCAAAGTGAGGGTATGGCAGACCCCTGGGTAGGATATGTTATTTCTCCTAGGGGGATCGACTTTCTGAGTGCTGCTAGCATCTCTAGAAATGTCACTTCTCTCTCCACAAATATCTAACAGTCTGGAAAATACTAACTGGCTGATGCTAAGCCATAATCCCCACAGCTGAATTTAAGGCAATAGTTTGAGGTATGACCTTTTAATGTTGATGAGTCCCACGGATGAGAAACAGCTGTGGGTATGGAGAGATGTCTGTCCATACTTAACTCATTGATAAGTAATATCACACTGAATAAGGTCCTTTGAAAAACAGAAGGTGATTCCTAGCAGGCTGTTTGGATAATATCACATTTAAAAATATCATGTTGCCATTCTCTTACATATTTCTTCAGACATTTTGTTTCTGAAGGGAAAGATGACCCTATGATTGAGGCATTTGGTTGGGGCACAGAAGATCAGAGAGAAAAACATTCACAGTTCAAATTAAATCATTGGATCCCAAGGGATTTATTATGTTAGGAAGGGCAGGAGATCATAAGGGATCTAGTTCTTTTTTTCGTTATTATTCTGTTCCTGGTTATTCCTGGAAAAGTCTCTGCTGCTTTTGAAGGCTGGCACTACCTCCAGGAAATCCTGCACAATTCAACTTCCTCCAGATATATGATTTAGATTAATGGACCACTCACTGGTCTCCAGTGTCTATACAGATGGATGTTCCTTCTACAGTCTGTGCTGGGAATGTGCTTCTCTCCAGCTGCTCCCAGCTGCTGCACTGAGCTAAAGAGGGACATCAATTAACAGAATGAAATGGCACAGATTGTGGGTTAACAAACTACAGGTAAAGACAGTAAAACAAAGAAGTGGTGGTAATAAAGGGTACACCTGCTTCCCCACCCCCTCAAGAACCAGCCAGGCCTTGTAATATTAACTGACCCTTGATGGGAAAAAATAGACCTAGCTGAAATCCAGAAATAAGAATCATTGTTTAAGTTGAAATTTCTGTGGAACAAAAAATGAGGAAGAAAACATTATTTTAATAGTGGCTCTGAACTAGAAAAAGGAACTATGCTGAGAGTGTTTAATGATTATTTCTTACACCTAAAATATCAGTCATGATTAAATTGGAATTGTCTGTAAAAGACATTAAAAGTCTGTTGTGTACCCATCTTGTATTTTGAGATTGTGTTATTTTTCAAAATTTCCTTTGTGGGGCAAAGTGAACCCAGAAAACTATGGCTTGGTCTACCCCAGGCAGGTAAGTTCATTGAAGATAGCAAGTCTAGCTATGGCAGTTGTATAGTTGATTACCCGGCCATCCTTCCTAAAGAAGGTCAATGGGAGAGTTCTTCTGCCAACCTACCTTACTCACTTTCTTCAGGACTTCCACAAAACACACACAGGTATCATGTTGGTACAATCACTAATAAAAAAAAATAAAAGCACTGGGTAAAAAAGGCTAAGAATGGATGTGTCTCAGTACTTTGTCTCAATTAGCTGAGCTTTCGTGTTTGACTGGCTTCCAAATCTGAAAACAAAGAGTAGTGGAGGTCCTCTTATAAAACTTCTGTTTTTCTTGCTGTAGCTAGAATCCACGCTTTAGCCACACAAGTTAAACTATAAATAGGATCAAATGTCTTCTATATAAACTAGTTTGGTAATTTAATAGGATTTTTTTCACCACATATTAGATTTTCTGATATGCAAGTTGCAGACAGTTCTTGATCTATTTTATTTCAAGTGTTATTTTGTCATTTGGCTGTGATTTCTAATCCTATTTTGTGTATCTCTATTTTAATATATAGCATAATTTGCACTTCTCCTGAACTCAGGGTCCTTATAACACTTTACACAATTTATAGAATCAAAACTCAAACCAGCTGAGTACAGAAGAGAAAAGGGGATGATAAAGCACAGAGAGGTTAAATGACTTCCCTATATTTGCTCAAGTCAATGACAGCATTAGGAAGAAAATCCAAGTCTCCTCAGTCTAAGTTACAGGCTCTAAAATCAAGCATCTCTATTTTATTATTTGGTAGCTTTCTAATCCTAACTGAGGTTCTCACAATGTTTTCAATATTTGTTCAGATTTATGCTCACATCAATAACAGAGGTCTCTGTGCATGCTCTATTAGCCTTCACTTTAATGAGGTGAGTCTCAAGATAGTATTGGAATCAGAGCGGTAGAAAAGAGGAACTGTAAGGGTCATTACATCTAACTCTCTTCTGAGGTGATAGTTGGTTTCTAGACTTTTTAAAAAACTTCCAGTGAAGGTGCTTCCACAATTTCTGTAGGGAGTCTGTTCCAGTTTCCTATGGTTCTTAAAGTTTGGCGATTTTTCTCCAGAGATTTAATCTAAATCTGCTATCCTGTAGTTTAAATCCATTGCTTTTTGTCCTGCCTTCTTCTGGGTGTGACAAAAAGAACAACCTTTATCTTTTTATTTCCCAGTTAATACTTTGTATAGTCCTGATCCACTGCGTCAAATGCATTTGTTAAGACCACACATGCTATCAGTAACAGCTTTCCTTGTTCTTTGCATTTTTCCTGTAGTTGTCAAACAAAGAAAATCATGTCCATTGTTTACCTGCCTGCCCTGAATCCACATTGTATTTCTTCTGGATAGACTCGATCTGCAAATTTTTGCAGGCATTTGAGAATGACATTGGAACATGTTTTTTCGATGATGCTCAGTAATGAGATGCCCCTGTAGCTGTTGCAGTCACCCTTGTCACCTTTGTTTTCATAGAGAGTAATGATGTTTGCATCCTTCATGTCACGTGGGACGTCTCCTGCTCTCCAACATTTTAGAAGTAAATTGTAGAGGACAGGGAAGAGCACAGCCTTGTGTTCACAACTGTAGCTGGGATTCTTTTGTTTCATGGCGCTTTCTCATTGGAGTTTGCATCAAGAGTTTGAGAAAGGTCCTTCTCTGCAGGCTCTGCATCTAGCTTAGACATTCTTGGAAGAGTTGGGATGAGATTGTCAAGTTCCTGTCATAATTTACACTCATGGGACTAAAGACAAGTCGTGTTCCACCCCACTGGACATCTGCAGCTTTTTGTCTGTGCCCACCTACCCATTTAAATGCTTCAAAGAGGTAAATTTGGTAATGTTTGGTCTGAGTGCTTTCTTCAGTCCATCATACATAGTTTTCAGGTCACTCAAATCACACTCCTTTTGAATATTAGAACATAGACCTTTCCAATACTTCTTCACACACAGCTTGGATTCTTTTTGAAGAACAGATCTTGCATGTTGAAGTTGATCTCTTGTGCTTTGAGATGGGTTCTTTATGTTATTCAGATGTGCCTTGTGTTTTTCTTCAAGAAGAGGCCTAAGAATGTCAGCATTTTCATCAATCCAGTCTTGGTTAGAGAGTTTACATGCTTGAAAGGCAGATTTGACACATTCATATCTTGCATCTCTCAGTAAGGAGCATGTTTCACCAATGGTTCATTGGTCAGGTTTATGTTCCATTTTGCAAATGAGATCATCTATGAAGACAGAACAGTTCAGCGCATCTCTGGTATTGAGGGTATTGATCTTTGGCTTCCTGCATTCTTTTGTCATATAAGCTGCATCTACACGAGCCGGCTACTTCGAAGTAGCCGTGCCAACTTCGAAATAGCGCCCGTCGTGTCTACACATGGCGAGTGCCATTTTGAAGTTGAAATCGACGTAAGGCAGCGAGACATAGAAGTCGCTATCCCCAACAGGAGATAGGAATAGCGCCCTACTTCGACGTTGAACTTCGAAGTAGGGCATGTGTAGCCAATCTGCGTCCCGCAACATCGAAATAGTGGGGTCTGCCATGTCAGCCATCAGCTGAGGGGTTGAGAGACGCTCTCTCCAGCCCCTGAGCTCTATGGCGGCCGCGTGCAGCAGCCCCTTAAAGCTCCCCGCCCCCTGCGTTCCTGTGCAGGAAGCTGACAGCGCGTGCAGATGGCAGCACTGCCACGTGGCCAGCCTGCACGCCCCTCTGCAGCCCCAGTCCACCACCCCTGCAGTGATGGCCACCCGCCAGCCCCCCAGGCACCCCCAGGGCACCCACCCCAAGGGGAGCCAGGGCTCCCAGGCTGGCAGCCAGCCTGGCAAAAGACAGCGGGGTCCCTCCTGGATGGAGGCCGAGATCCGGGAGCTGCTGGGGCTCTGGGGCGACGAGGAGGTGCTTCAGGTAATGGGGAGCAAGAGGCGGAATGCGGATGTGTTCACTCAGCTGGCCGAGGGCCTGACTGCCCGGGGTCACCCTGCCCGCACTCCTGACCACATCAGGAATAAGGTTAAGGAGCTGTGGCAGGGTTACGCCCGGGCCCAAGATGCGGCCGGCCAATATGGGGCTGCCCCCGCCACTTGCCCCTTTTACAGGGAGCTCAGGGCCATTCTGGGCCCCCCGTACACCTCCTCCCTGCGGGCCACTCTTGACACCTTGGCTGACGAGCTCCAGCAGGCCCCGGAGATGAAGTCCGCCCCGGAGGCAAGACCTGCACCCCAGGGGCCCCCGAAGGATCCCACCCCTGGGATGCTGGAGGAGGAGGAGGGGGACTCCTCCAGTGACAGGGGGCTCCACATTGCCCTCCCATCCCAGAGATCCAGCAGGGCGTCCGCCCAGTGGGTGTCCCCCGACTGTGGGAATGGACCATCAGGTATGTACCCCCCCGGTGCCCACCCCTGGGGTTAAGGGGCGGGGACAAGAAACATGACCAGGGCCCTCCACATGCCCAGATGACCATGGCTCCAAGGACAGCAGTGGCATGTCCCTCAGAAGAGTGCATCAGCCCCTGCCCCCCAGCACGACAGTGCCATGCCCCATCCCTGGGGATGGGGGGAGCGAAACCTAGGGTCCCCCGGGGGGGGGACACCCATCATCATCATCAGCATCTCCCAGAGACGGGGATGGGGAACCAGCAGCAGAGGGGTGGGGGGACAAGGGCCATGGGTCAGGGCCCACACTAACAGCTGTCCCCACTCTTCTTCCCCCCGTGTTCCGCAGCTGCACCACTGGAGGGCCTGGAGAGCGCCAGCAAGGTGTCCATCATCCCGGAGAGCCCACCACGGCCATCCCAGCAGGCCAGCCCCTCGGTGGAGCACCGACCAGCCCCAGGATGAGGCCGACGGCGCAGCCACCCGAGGAAGGCCACGGAAACCCAGCTGCCCGTGACCCTCCGGTGTCAGCTGGAGGTGTCGGAGTGGCGCCTGTGGGTGGACGAGTGGCAGCTGGAGCTCCAAGAGTGAGCACTGGCCTGGCGCCAGGAGGCTTGGGGGGCCTTCATGCGCACTTTTGAGTGCATAGTGCAACACCTGGCCCGCCCGCCGCTCTGCCCACTGTGCCACCCGCCACGCCACCTGCTGCTCCGCCTGCCATCCCTCCACTGTCAGCCACCCTGGGGCCTGCCGCCGAGGGGGACCATGGGCCTGGGGACACCGCCCAGCCGTATTTGCCGGTTCTCCCGGCCCCCACCCAGCCTCACCCAGGGCTGCGGCCGAGGCGAGGGTTGCGCGCTCCAACACCGGGCGCTGGACATTAGGGTGTGGGGCCGAGGACATGCCCCCCTGCCTTTGTCCATATCCCGCATTTGTATATAGCTTTTGTTGGACCCTTGTTTGGCTAGCTGCCCCCCCATGTAAATAATTCCCCCCTTTCTTCCTATTATTAATAACAGGTTGCACTGTTTGGTTTGAAACAACATTTCCATTTTATTTCAAAGAAAGGTGGGGGTGTGTGCTCTCGGGTGCTCTGTGGTGTGGGCATAGGGGCAGGGAGTGTTGTGGAGGATGCGGGGGTGCAGTTGGTGGCGTGCCTGCAGCTGGCCCTGCCAGTGTTCACCCCGCAGCCTGGTCAAAATGGGCCTGCAGGGCCTCCCAGACCCAAGTCCCATCAGGATCGACCTGGCGACTGGGGGCAGCGGGTGGCTGGACGTCGGCCCTGCCAGCCTCCACATCCCATCCCTGGAAGAAGGCCTCTCCCTTGCTCTCCACCAGGTTGTGGAGTGAGCTGCACACACCCACAACCTGGGGGATGTTGGTGAGGCCTGCATCCAGGCAGGTGAGGAGACACCTCCAGAGCCCTTTGAGGCGGCCAAAAGTGCGCTCGACCACCTGGCGCGCATGGTTCAAGCATGTGTTGAACCGCTCCTGGCTGGCTGTGACATGGCCCATGTAAGCGTGCATGAACCAGGGCCGGAGGGGGTACGCCACGCCTGCGAAGATGCAGAGGGGCATGGTGGTGTCCCCCACAGGGATCTCCCGCCGGGGGGTGTAGGTACCTGCCTCCAGCTGGTGGCACAGGCCCGAATTTCTGAATAGCCAGGCGTCGTGGGTGCTGCCAGGCCACCAAACATAAATTTCCAGGAAGCGGCCCTGGCTGTCCACCAAGGCCTGGAGGACCACAGAATGGTATCCCTTCCTATTGAGGAAGCATCCTCCGCTGTGCTCCGGGGCATGGATGAGGATATGGGTCCCATCCAGAGCCCCAAAGCAATTTGGGAAGCCCAGGCTGGCAACCCCGCCATGGCAGGATCCGGGTCCCCAAGCCACATGAGCCTGTGGAGGAGCAGGGCATTGATGGCGTGGACGACCTGCAGGGGAAGGACATGAGAGAGCACCAGTGAGTGGTGTGCAGGGTGTGTCTGGCCCTCCACCCCCGGGTTACCCCCACAAGGGCTCCCTTCCCAGGGTTCCCACTCCCGGGTCCTCTTACCTCCATGAGGACAGCCCTGACGGTGGCCTTGCCTATGCCGAACTGCTGCCCTACGGATCGGTAGCTTGGAGTGGCCAGCTTCTAGACAGCGATGCCCAACCCATTTCTCGACGGTGAGGGCACATTGCATGGAGGTGTCCTGGTGCCGTAAGGCAGTGGTGAGCCATTGGCGGGGCTCCAGGAATGTCTGCCAGCTCATCCGGAAATTCTGGAGCCAGCGGTCATTGTCCCACCCACCAAGCACCAGCCGCTCCCACCAGTCCGTGCTCATGGGTTAGCTCCACAGCCGGCGGCGTGTGCGGCCGGGGGGTGGGGTCAGAGGGCAGCAAGGTCTGGGGCTGCTTCCTCATCCCCTGGGGGCAGCTCCTCTTCCACAAACAAAAGATGATCAGCTGCCTCCTGCATGGCACTAAGCAGGGCAAGCACTGCTCCTGCAGGGGCGGGTGTGTGGACATCTGGCGGCTGCTGCTGCTGCTGCTGCTGCTGCTGCTGCTGCTGCTGCTGGGGGTCCATGCTGCTTCCACGGGGTGTGCGTGCCTGTGGCTCTGCAGACCGCGTGCTGTGCAGGCTGAGTGTGTCTGGGAGGGGCCCTTTAAGGGACCGGCTTGCTGTTGCCCCGGAAGTGCTAGTCCGCCCTGTGACCCTGTCTGCAGCTGTTCCTGGCACCCTTATTTCGATGTGGGCCGCTGTGAGCCATGTCTACACGTGCACGCTACTTCGAAGTAGTGGCACTAACTTCGAAATAGCGCCCGTCACGGCTACACGCGTCGGGCGCTATTTCGAAGTTAACTTCGACATTAGGCGGCGAGACGTCGAAGTCGCTATCCTCATCAGGAGATGGGGATAGCGCCCTACTTCGACGTTCAACGTCGAAGTAGGGACCGTGTAGTCATTGCGCGTCCCGCAACTTCGAAATAGTGGGGTCTGCCATGGCGGCCATCAGTTGAGGGGTTGAAAGACACTCTCTCTCCAGCCCCTGCGGGGCTCTATGGTCACCGTGGGCAGCAGCCCTTAGCCCAGGGCTTCTGGCTGCTGCTGCTGCAGCTGGGGATCCATGCTGCAGGCACAGGGTCTGCAACCAGTTGTCGGCTCTGTGGATCTTGTGTTGTTTAGTGCAAGTGTGTCTGGGAGGGGCCCTTTAAGGGAGCGGCTTGCTGTTGAGTCCGCCCTGTGATCTTGTCGGCAGCTGTGCCTGGCACCCTTATTTCGATGTGTGCTACTTTGGCGTGTAGACGTTCCCTCGCAGCGCCTATTTCGATGTGGTGCTGCGCAACGTCGAAGTTGAACATCGACGTTGCCAGCCCTGGAGGATGTGTAGACGTTATTCATCGAAATAGCCTATTTCGATGTTGCTACATTGAAATAAGCTACTTCAATGTAGGCTTCACGTGTAGACGTAGCCGTGGTGTGTAGATGCTCCCCTGCAGCACCTACTTCGATGTAGTACTGCCCAATGTGGATGTTGAAAGTAGATGGCACCAGCCCTGGAGGACGTGTAGATACTATTCATCGAAGTAGCTTATTTCGATTTCACTACATCGAAGTGAAATAAGCTATTTTGATGTAACATACCCTTGTAGACGTGGCTATAGAGTTTCTTTGGGATGATTTTCACTCTGTTGATGATCAAGGAGTGATCAGTGTCATAATCTGCGCTGCAATACATGTGTGTAAATTTGACAGTGTTGAGATGTTTTCTGCCTACCAGTACAAGGTCAAGTTAATGCCAGTAACTGGACCTGGGGTGGCACCATGAAATCTTGTGACACTCTTTCAAGTTAACAAAAGTATTAGTGATGCGGTGTTGATTCTGAGAGCTGAATTTGACAAGTCTTTAACCATTTTCATTCATTTTCCCAACACCATGATGACTGAGGCAGATGGGCCAGGACTGATGGTCGTGTCCAACTCTTGCACTGAAGTCATGAAGGATGTACAGCTGTTTGCCAGTTAGAAAGGAGTCAATAACTTTCTGAAGATTATAATAAAAGATGTCCTTGTCTTCGGTGCACGATGCCAGCATGGGTACATAAGCACTGATGATGCTGACATATCCTGACTTGGCACAAAGGTTCAAGGATATAATACGTTCCAAATGAGCTGTGGGCATATTGATAGATTTCAGCAGATTGTTCCGAATAGCAAATCCAACTCCATAGAGGCAGTGGTCCTCTGAACTCATGCCCTTCCAGAAGAAAGTGTAATTGGTTTCTTTCACTGACCCAGCATCTGCCAGCCTGGTTTCCTGGAAAGCAGCAGTGTAAATGTTCAGTTTATGTAGCTGTTGATCTATGACTGCTGTTTTGTGTATTGAGTCCATGTTCATAAGGTCATGGGCAGATTCAAGTCCTGGACACGTAGTCTACACATTCCAGCTACTGAGCCAGAGGCAAGCTGATGTATTTCGTTTTATGACAGGTACATCATTTACATCTAGTTTTCAATTTTTGATTTAAAATGTGTATCACACATTGTTTGCCCCAGTCTATGAATGTTGGGATACCTCAGCTTAGCTCTTTTCCTAGCCTAAGTGGCAACAGAGAATCTTGCATTGACTGATCTATTGACTGAGCCCATTGTCACAGGCACACATTCTTAGCATAACTGTAGGCATCTGATCTAGGGAACTATTACTGTGCTTCACTCACAATAAACCTAGCTGGTGCCTTCATATTTCATCTGATTCTGTGGTCTTTGAGGGCTCTCTCAAGCTGTGTCTACACGTGCACGCTACTTCGAAGTAGCGGCACTAACTTCGAAATAGCACCCGTCGCGGCTACACGCGTCGGGCGCTATTTCGAAGTTAACTTCGACGTTAGGCGGCGAGACGTCGAAGTCGCTAACCTCATGAGGGGATCGGAATAGCGCCCTACTTCGACGTTCAATGTCGAAGTAGGGACCGCGTAGACGATCCACGTCCCGCAACGTCGAAATTGTGGGGTCCTCCATGGCAGCCATCAGCTGGGGGGTTGAGAGACGCTGTCTCTCCAGCCCGTGCGGGGCTCTATGGTCACTGTGTGCAGCAGCCCTTAGCCCAGGGCTTCTGGCTGCTGCTGCTGCAGCGGGGGATTCATGCTGCATGCACAGGGTCTGCAACTCGTTGTCGGCTCTGTGTATCTTGTGCTGTTTAGTGCAAGTGTGTCTGGGAGGGGCCCTTTAAGGGAGCGGCTGGCTGTTGAGTCCGCCCTGTGACCCTGTCTGCAGCTGTGCCTGGCACCCTTATTTCGATGTGTGCTACTGTGGCGTGTAGACGTTCCCTCGCTGAGCCTATTTCGATGTGGTGCTGCGCAATGTCGATGTTGAACATCGACGTTGCCAGCCCTGGAGGACGTGTAGACATTATTCATCGAAATAGCCTATTTCGATGTCGCCACATCAAAATAGGCTACTTCAATGTACGCTTCACGTGTAGACGTAGCCTCAGAGTCTACTTTACTGGCTGTCTGCACCGAGCCAGCACACTACATGTGGCCGGGGTGAAAGGGGGCACAAGTACATAGCTGAACAGGTATCATCATGGGATAGATCAAGATACTTGCCACAACACAACATCAGCAACTTCTGAACCACAGGTCTCTTTAACAGTTCTTGACTGCTGTAACTCTTTGTCTGTCTTGGCTTTCCTGAGTTTTATCCCTACACACTGATGTTGTTCCCATATCCGGTTCCTTGGTGGCATACGTCTCCTTCCATTTCCTGTATGTCTCCCTTTTGGTTTTTGAAGACCTACAATTTTTTTTTGAACTCTGGTGGCTCTCCTTATCTTTCCCCTGTGCCAGTATAGCTTGTGTATAATATCCAGTACTGCATCTTTTAGGAACTGACAGAATCTTTCAACTCCTTTCTTCCTAGTTCCCAGTTCCTTTTCTTCAATTGGATCTTGCCTACTAATTCTAAGTGTTTGTTGAAATCTGTCTATCTGAAGTCCAGCATCCTTCTTTTGTGGTTTTCTTGTTCACCTCCTTTTTTATTACCTCATTTTCTAATGAGGGTTGCTATAGCAATAAAATACTTCTAGAATTTCCATTTATTTTAGATTCTTAATGGAAAGGTGTATTGCTCTGTATTGCTTAGATCTGAACTTATGCATGTCTTCTGAAGAAAATGGCAGATAGTCTGTAGGTCTTTTCACCTAGATTTTAAGGTCCTATTAATCTCGGTGTATAGTCATCAGCTCTAGAAACTTCAGTGGAGTTTTGAGTGAGATCCTTTTTCTCTTTTCACAGAAACTTTTTTCCTAGTGATCAGGATGTCAGTGTTTATACTCTAAATAAGATAATCAGTGCACTTGACATTAAAAAGAAAGACAGACACCACAGCCATAGAAGACAAACTGGATATGAGTAGATACGGTTATAATTTGAACTGCTGCTCAGCTGCCCTTTGGGTCTTAACTCTAGCAGCTCATATTTAGAAGAGTGATTTCAGGAGCTTAAACTTCAGCTGAATGCCCAGATTTAAGAATAGTTATTTACATTGGCTAGTACGTTTCTCTACAAATAGTCCCATTCATCTCAGTGTGAATTGGTTCCCTGTGTTGGTTCTTTCTCAGTAGTTTGATAAACAGATTGTGGCCCTGCATTGGCATCTGTGTTCTGACCTTGTGATCATTCTTTCTCAGTATGTTGAGTTTGAATTTAATTTTAAAAAATCCACTCTTATTTGATTTAAAAAATCAATGGTACACTTCAAGCTGATTATTCTTAAGTTAACTAGCTTCTTAGTAAACTGCTTGATGGTTTAATCGTCTATGCTCTCATTATTATAACTTTAAAAAAGTGTGTAAGGGGAAAATAAAAATATGCCACATGCCTGTTAAATGTGACAAATATGTCACTTTGATAACTAAATATATATCATGAAGGAAATAATCATTTCTAAAGCTATTAGATTTCCTAGAGGGAAAATAAAGCTGTCCACCTTATGACTTTTAATCAGATGTTACTTGGTGAACTTTTCCAAACAAGGCAGTCTGAGTCTGGCATTCTCTTTCTAATTAAAAATGGTATTCCCATGAGTTCAATTAATGTCTTGTTAACATTAAATTTTCAATGGTTGTCTCTTTCTGTTGCAGTGTTTTAGAAAGTGTCAGAATGCTTACTATACTGGAGATGATCTTTGCAGACAGATGTAGGGAGAACAGCTGTAGGTAACAATCAATCCTATTTGGTTCAGTGACAGAATTTAATTAGCAGACAACAATATGAAACACTCTTTAAAATGTGTGAAATTATTTGCATTGAAATATATTTCTTTTCAGGGTCTTTATACACTCTGTAAGAAAGAAATGAAAGATCACGATAGGTGACTATTCCTGTGTTCTGAGAGACCTTTCCCTTTCAACTTATTTGGTAACATTCTATCTCTGACCATCAGTTGTCTCTGTTTTCTTCTCTTCCCTACTGCAGCTAATTCTTTTGCTGATTGTGGTGTTTTATTACTGGCTAAGGGATATGATGAATGCCATTTGGGATTTAGCTTGTTCATAAACTGACTAATTCAAAGCAAGATTAAGACTTTACATCTCTTCCTGTCTGAAGACTGGCATATATTTGACCAGACCAGGGCTGGAATTGTAACTGAGTCACTGTTGCTTTCTCTGGTTTCTCCCATTTTTCCAGCATGGGAAAACTAATCTGCCATTGTTTTATACCAGTTACAGATTAATTCATATCCCATAGCGGCTCAGCAACATTGAATGGTACACCAGAGAACAGAGCAAAGCTCCACACATTCATTATATAATCCTTGCAGTACTACAGTTCCCATTATGTGCAAATCTGCAGAGGATATGAGTTGTCATAGCCCTCATCTAAGGCTAAGTCTATAACAGGGAAATAAGTTGATTTCAGAAATGCAGTTCTAGCTACAGCATTTGCATAGCAAGAATCAAGGTATTGGAATCGACTTACGTCCCTTGTGAATACCTGGCCTCTATACTGTCATGGTGACCTCCCTAACTCCATGTGATAACATAGAGTACATGGGTCAACTGCTGACTCCAGAGAGATTAATTTTGACGTGTCTTCACCAGATGTGCAAAATTTAACTCCAGAATAGTGACCCTGACCATGTTGGTCTTCTGCTTAGTATAGACAAGCCCTAAAGAACTGTGGTATTTCATACTTTGTGTTTAGAGATCCCAGGTCAATACCTGCTATTTTGACCTAGAGGTCAACTGTGTCACAAAAAGATTCTGCTTTACTTCCCATATGCAGATAGGAAAGGAGAATAAGGAGCATCTTGTGCCTCTATGCTTGGAAGAAAAGTCACACTATTTCTTTCAGCAGCTATTTAAATTTGCAGAATATTACTCCAAGTATATGGGTATCAAAAATTTATTTTGTTTTTACACTGAATTAAACATTAATATTATATAATAAGATGGGGGAAAGCTCTGTAGGGAGGTGCCAAATGATAGTTGTTGCAGAATCCTTTTTTTAAGCCAGCAGCCCTATCACTTGCCAAGAAGCAGCCCTGTCTCCCACCTCAAGCAGGAGGCCTAAATTATCCCTCCAGCATCACCTAAATGCCACATGCAAGCACATTCTCCTCCAGCGGACCCCATCTCTACCCCCGACTCCAGCTCCTCCTCCTCAGCAGGGTCTTCTTTTGGAACCAAAATTGTTGTAGTGATAATACTTCCATACTCTGCAAAACAAAAATTATCTGAAAAACACACATTTAAACTCTTTTTATGACGCTCTTTAATTAAAGGGAACAATTAAAATAATGTGAAAGTATTTAAATCTTAAGCTGCGTCTACACGTGCACGCTACTTCGAAGTAGCGGCAGTAACTTCGAAATAGCGCCCGTCACGTCTACACGTGTTGGGCGCTATTTCAAAGTTGAAATCGACGTTAGGCGGCGAGACGTCGAAGTCGCTAACCCCATGAGGGGATGGGAATAGCGCCCTACTTCGACGTTCAACATCGAAGTAGGGACGTGTAGACGATCCGCGTCCTGCAACGTCGAAATTGCTGGGTCCTCCATGGCGGCCATCAGCTGGGGGGTTGAGAGATACTCTCTCTCCAGCCCTTGCGGGGCTCTGTGGTCACCGTGGGCAGCAGCCCTTAGCCCAGGGCTTCTGGCTGCTGCTGCTGCAGCTGGGGGTCCGTGCTGCATATACAGGGTCTGCAACTAGTTGTTGGCTCTGTGTATCTTGCACTGTTTAATGAAAGTGTGTCTGGGAGGGGCCCTTTAAGGGAGCGACTTGCTGTTGAGTCCGCCCTGTGACCCTGTCTGCAGCTGTGCCTGGCATCGCTATTTCGATGTGTGCTACTTTGGCGTGTAGACGTTCCCTTGCTGTGCCTATTTCGATGTTGGGCTGAGCAACGTCGAAGTTGAACATCGACGTTGCCAGCCCTGGAGGACGTGTAGACGTTAGTCATCGAAATAGCCTATTTCGATGTCGCAACATCGAAATAAGCTATTTCGAAGTTGGGTGCATGTGTAGACGTAGCCTTAGTGATTAAGCAAATGATAATTCTTGTCCATCTGTTTATCTTGCTGAAGATCAAAGTACTCACTTAACTTATACTTTTAGATAATAATGAATATTATTATCCCAAAGAATGGTAAGGAATACTCATTGAGAAATACAGCAGGGTCCCAGGAAGTCTGAAGTGTTCTTCCATAATCCTTGATCTCTCATTTTTGATTGTGGGAAATCTCATTATTTACAACAATTATCAAAGCATCACCATGAGGTAGCATGGGATTGTGCAGTGATTGTCTAAGTAGATGTTTTTTAGCTGACAAATAGCAAAGACAAATCATAGTGACAGATAACAGGCTATGATGTACAGGAGATCCAAACAAGGTGAGTTTTTTACATCATTATTTATTTATTCTTCTGTCAATTACAAGAATAGTGTGCACATTAGAGTGCTTTTCCTTACACCACACAATGCAAACACTAAAAATAAAATCCTGATCCCACTAAAATCAATGACAGAACATCAGTGAAGACACAATTTTTCCCCTTTTGTTTCACAGACAAGTTCAGAAATTGCAGATGGAGCATTTACACCCCAAAATGAATAAAGGCCAAAAGAAAAAATGTATAACGTAAAGCATATGATATATAAAGCAATCATCTGAGGGAGCATCTCCACCTGGTGACATCCACATTCAGCTAACAGAGAAGTTGCCACAAATGCACAATCAGTTAGAGGGTTATTAACTATTTATATTATCCAGTATGTGCAGTTATTTATTATTAAGCCTCAACGATGTGCTGAGTGCTTTATAAACAAATTAGTCTCTTCCCCAAAGTGATCATAATTCTAGGTCAGGCATAAGACAATGCATTTTGGGGGCATAAAGGCACTTTGAAGTTTTGCGGGTACTTCCAAGTGCCCGCAGCTACATGAATGCTGGCGCTTTGAAGTTTGACACTTTGCGGTGTGACACGTTGAAGTTGCCGCAGGGAGAATTAGCCTAATGAAGTGCTGCGTTTTCATCTCAGCACTTCATTTGTATTCTCTAATCAGGCTGATTACTATGCCCCCTTCAAAGTGGGGGGCAAGTGTAGACATAGCTTGTGCATCATAAGGCTCTCCAGATAGTAGGAGAATCTGCATTAATCATTCCAGAAAGTTTTCTTGGAAGAAGCATGTAATAAGCAGAGACTTGAAAAAGAGGGTGAATGCTTAGCCTATGAATGCTTCTACACGTGCCACCTCCTGTCGGAGGTGGCATGGTTATGAAGCAATTTGAAGCAGGTTAATGACGCGCTAATGAGCATATTCAGTGCCTCATTAGCATAATGGCAGCTGTGCAAATTTCAAAGTGCAGACTTAGAATTGCAGATTGACAGTGAAGATGGGGGCAGCTTCGAAATAAGTGCCCCACTTCGACATTCCCGCATTCTGATCTAGTTCAGTGGGAGTAAGAAATGTCAAAGTAGGGCGCTTATTTCCAAGCTGCCCCCATCTACACTGCCAACCTGCAATTCAAAGTCTGCACTTTGAAATGTGCATGGCTGCCATTATGCTAAAGAGGCAATGAATATGCCGACGGGAGGTGGCATGTATAGAGGCAGCCTATGTGTTTGCATGTGATGTTTCCTCTGACTAAGTGGCCCATGGAGAGTATAAGGAACCTACTGCTACTGTCATTATGAGCTCTCCTTTCGCTGAAGTGGCAGATGCTGAAATGAAATGCTGACTCCACTGAAGTCAATGAAAGATTTTCGACTGACTTCAGAAAGGCCATATTTAATCCTGACTTTGCAGGAGTATGTGTGTGTGTAATATAAGGTATAATAAATATGTCAGTTTTATGCAGCACATTAATTAGATTGCGTTGGTGCAGATTGCTGAAAGTGTAAAGGATTATCAAGGATTAAATGAATTTTATTAGCCACACTTTTTTTTAAAAAGAAGGCAAGCAACTGCCCAGTTAATCTTCAAGGTCAGTTATCCTACTTGCAAAGGCAAATCAGGTACCAACCTGCTCAAAATGCTAATTAAGTGCAGTTTACCCAGTCAATCTAGGTAACCACAAACTACACATGTAAATCAGTTGCAGAGTTATGGTTAAAATACAAAGAGTTGTGCATTTAATTTGTCTTCATTTAAGATGTTTGGATTTAATTCTCATGTGATCCAAAGTGCTTCTCTATCACTTCTGTTGTACCATGGGGAATTCAGCACTGTCTATGGGCAAGCCAGCCAGATGCTTACCCAGGTTTGGTTATCTCTATCCCTTATAACAACTTGACTTTTGAACTGGAGGCTTGTGTACATCCCAAATACAATACTATTACCATTGATTAATACTGTTTCAAAGACCAAGAGTATACAGCAAAAGAGACTTCAAACTGGAACATGCCATATCCATATTAGGAGAAATGATTTGGCAGAATTTGTTCATTCTGTTGAAACTTTGCCACCCAAACCTTACCTTGGTGAACTTATCAATAAACAGTCATGTCTAACTACTTACTTGGGAGATAGCATACATCATCACCTTGTGTCATGGAGGCCAAATGCATCACTCTGGCATATTTTGCTGCGTCTACACTTCCAAGTACATTCAGAAAATCTGGCCCTCTTTTGGAAGAGCATGTGGGGCGTCTACATACAAAATACGCTCTTTTGATCCAAATTCAAAAGAACTGGGCACTGTTTTTGAAAGTGTTCCTCTGATCCCATAATAGGAAGAGTGCCCCCTTTTGAAAGACTCTTTCAAAAGGAAGCATGTGTAGATGCTCTGCAGGCCACTCTTTCAAAAGAGCAGTCCTCCATGGCACCGGCCAGCGGGCATGCAAAGACGCCCTAGCCAGCAGCAGCAGGGCTCTATGGTAGCTGCATCTGACCATGTTCAAACCCATACATACCCAGAAGCCCCTGAGCAGGAAGTTGAGAGCATGCTAGGAGCAGCCATAGCATGAGCTCCCACAGCATGTCCTCAGTGCAGCCACAGAACTGCAACATTTACTTATGGCCAGCAGCCAGACACCTCAGGAGCCCGAGGGCCCTCCCACCCCACTGAGCCCTCACAGGGCTTGCAGGACTCCAGGCAGCCCCTGAGAAAAAGGGCACCCTTGTGAACCATGGCTGAGCTGAGAGATCTGCTTGGTGGGCTCTGGAAAGAGGAAGAGGTGCTTAAGGAGATGGGATGGAAAGGAAAAATGCGACTGCATTCACCCGCCTGGCCAAAGGACTGTCCACCAAGGCCACCCTCCCTACACCCAAGACCAAGTACACTGCAAGGTGAAGGATCTGTGGCAGTGATACTCCCAGGCCGAGCTCTCCACTGGCCTACTGAGACCTGCTCCTACTACAGGGACTGCACAGCCTCCTCAGGCCCAGGGACAGCTCCCCCTGACCCCTCGTCCTTGACACAGCAGCAGACGAGCCTCGCTCCAGGGACAAGGAGAAGCCCAGATCTTCAGAACACCTCATACACCCAGACCCATAGGCCACCACTAAGGTCTCAAACAAGGAAGGGGACCTGCTGATAGAGCTCCCATTTCAGTCGTTGAGCCAGGTGATGGGCAGCCGGGCATCACCAGACCTCAGATAAGTACCTGGCAGGGAACACACCCTGGTGTGTGTGACAGGGGCACATAGCCACCAATAGGCCACCCACATGCCCAGCAGTCCTGGGCTGGATACAGCACAGGTGGCCGTGGCTCCCAGCATACTACAATGGCCACCAGCAACATCCAGCACCTGCTGCTCTGGACAGTGCTGTGAGCTGCATGCATGGGGATGGGGTTGGACCACAGCTAGGGACCACTCCACATGGTGGGGACCCCTGTGGCAAGGGCAATATCCCATGGCTGCCTGCCACTGGACAGGGCCCAGACCCCCATGGGGATGTGGGCATGGCCCTTGTGCTGTAATATGGGATTGAACATTTCCTCCTTTCCATTCCCGCAGCCACACCACAGGAGGGCTGGGAAAACCCCAACCCATCCTGGTCCTGGACTGTCCAGTGGAGGGTGGGGACTGCTCACCACCCTCAGTCGCAACATGAGGGGCCTGGAACAAGAAGGCACAATGGCAGGCCAGTGAGGACAATGCCACCTGTTGCCAGACAGAGCTGGTGGAGCAGCTCCTCCTCATGGATGAGGTACACAATGCATAGTGGATGGCTGCATGGTATGACTTGCTGAGCCACCCACAGGAGATGACCATGATCCGCAGGGAGCATTCGGGGCTCCTGGCCCACCTGCTTCCCCTGCCTGCCCCTTACTCTGCCCCTGCCCCCCTGCTGAGCCCACCCCCGACCCTGTCCCTGCTGAGTCTGCCTTCACCACCTCCACAATGCCCTACCACCCCATGCTGTCTGCCCTTCTCCAGCCCTACCAGGGACCCCAGATCAGGGGCTGGATGGTAATGGGGGTCAACAGGGCTCATGGCCATCAACCCCACCCTGGAGTAGCACCCTCACTCCCCTCCATGTTGAAGTTCCTCTTTCCCTTTATGTTGAGGTCCCCCTTCCCCCCAGTTGCACCATCTCCCCCCTGACAAGCCCCCCCCCATTGTACATAGTTTCCCCTTGCACCCTTCTGTAGCTAGTTTTCTTGTGATATTATAAGACCACATAAAGTAGATAGTGAAAGGTAAAGTTTTATTTTTGCACCAGCCCTGCATCCTGTGCTCTTGTTGCTGGGGTAGTGGAGGCTGGACATGTGTGGGTGTGTGCGTGCGGTTGGGGGATGGTGAGGGGTGTATGTGATGGGGGACTGAAAAGGGTGCTGTGGGTGGTGGGTCATTGTGTCCCATGTGTGAAGGCCTCCCAGAGAGCCTCTCTAATGTGAGTCCCATCCCAGTGGACCTGGTGGCTTGGGGTGTGAGCTGGCTGTTCAAAGCTAGGGTGTAAGGGGAAACTATGTACAATGCTCGCGACCCTCTGGTGTCAGATGGAGGTGTCGGAGTGGCGCCTGTGGATGGACGAGCGGCAGATGGAGTTCCAGGAGCGGGCGCTAGCCTGGCGTCAGGAGGCATGGGGGGCCTTTATGCGCACATTTGAGCACATAGCGGAATACTTGGCCCCCATGCCGTGCCTCTGGCCGCTTTGCTCACCCTGCCTGCCACTCCACCCGCTGCTCCGAATGCCGTCCCACCACCGTCCACCACCCTGGGGCCTTCCGCCGAGGGGGAATGGGGGCCTGCTGACACCCACCGGCCATACCTGCTGGTTCGCCCGGCCCCCAGCCAGCCTCGGCCAGGGCTCCGGCCAAGGCAAGGGTTGCGCCCGCCAACCCCAGGCACCAGACAGTAGAAGGGTGTGGGGCCCAGGACGTGGCCCCCCCTCCCCCTTTGTACATATCCCCCCATATATATTTGTACATAGTTTGTGTTACACCCCTGTTCTTTCATATGGTGCCTGCCCCCCATGTAAATAGTTCCCCCCTTTTGTTCTGCTCTCTCTCTCTCTATATATATATATATTTGTTGTTTGAATAATAAGACAAATCACCAGTTTTTGGTTTCAAAAACAACAGCTCCATTTTTATTTGCAAGAAAGGGGTGGGGATGTGTGCTCTTGGGTGCTCTGTGGTGTGGGCGTGGGGGCAGGGAGTGTTGTGGAGGATGGGGGGTGCAGTGGGGGACCTGCCAGCGTTCACCCCGTGGCTTGGTGGAAATGGGCCCACAGGGCCTCCCAGACCCGGATCCCCTCGGGGTCCACCTGGCAACTGGGGGCAGCAGGTGGCTGCACGTCAGCCCTGCCAGCCTCCACAGCCCAGCCCTGGAAGAATGCCTCCCCCTTGCTCTCCACCAGGTTGTGGAGTGCACTGCACACACCCACAACCTGGGGGATGTTGGTGGGGCCTGCATCAAGGCGAGTGAGGAGACACCTCCAGCGCCCTTTGAGGAGGCCAAAAGGGCGCTCAACCACCTGGCATGCATGGTTCAAGCGCGTGTTGAACCGCTCCTGGCTGGCTGTGAGATGGCGTGTGTCAGGGTGCATGAGCCAGGGCCGGAGGGGGTACGCCGCATCTGCAACGACGCAGAGGGGCATGGTGGTGTCCCTCACAGGGATCTCCCACTGGGGGATGTAGGTCCCCGCCTCCAGCTGGCAGCACAGGCCCGAATTCCTGAACACCCGGGCATCGTGGGTGCTGCCAGGCCACCAAACATAAATGTCCAGGAAGCGGCGCTGGCTGTCCACCAAGGCCTGGAGGACCACAGAATGGTAGCCCTTCCTGTTCAGGAAGCATCCTCCACTGTGCTCCGGGGCACAGATGGGGATATGGGTCCCATCCAGAGCCCCAAAGCAATTTGGGAAGCCCAGGCTGGCAAACCCCGCAATGGCAGAATCCAGGTCCCCAAGCCACATGAGCCTGTGGAGGAGCAGGGCATTGATTGCACGGACGACCTGCAGGGGAAGGACATGGGAGATCACCAGTGAGGGGTGTGCATGGTGTGTCTGCCCCCCCCCAAGGCTGCCCTCCACCCCAGGGCTGCCCTCCCGTGGGTCCTCTTACCTCCATGAGGACAGCCCCGACAGTGGCCTTGCCCACGCCAATCTGCTGCCGCACAGATTGGTAGCTGTTTGGAACAGCCAGCTTCCAGACAGCAATGCCGACCCGTTCATAAGGGCTATGTCTACACTAGCCAAAAACTTCGAAATGGCCATGCAAATACATATTTAGCACTTCATTAGCATGCGGGCGGCCGCAGCACTTCAGAATTGACGCAGCTCGCCGCTGCACGGCTCATCCAGACAGGGCTCCTTTTTGAAAGGACCCTGCCTACTTCGAAGTCCCCTTAATCCCATCTGCTCATAGAAATAAGGAGCCCCGTCTGGACAAGTCGCGCAGTGGCGAGCCGCGTCAATTTCGAAGTGCCACAGCCACCCGCATGCTAATGAAGTGCTGAATATGTATTTCAGCACTTCATTAGTAAACTTCAAAATTGCCATTTGCATGGCAATTTGGAAGTTTTGGGCTAGCGTAGACATAGCCCTTATGAAATTGGCCTTAGAGGGGTAATGAGAACCTATCACTCATTTTTTCCAGGAAGACGAGAGGGCGAATAGTTCAGATAAGTGGCTGGACAGTTGTTATGTACATCACAAAGTTTACGTCTACACTACAGCGCGCTTTTGAAAGGTGATCTTTCAAAAGCCACCCTTTGAAAGATTGGCTTTCAAAAGTATGCATCTACACAGGTGTGTTATAAAATCATCATCCTCTTAGGGTACACAGGTTTTTTCTATGTTTTTGGTATCCATCATGTTTCCTTTTGCTACTAAATATACAGACTTCAAGCTTTCCCAATCATTTGACCCCCTTCTTAAATTCACTGACTTTAAGACATCAGAGGGGTAGTAGTGTTAGTCTGTAGTGTCACAAAAACAACAACAACAAAAACAAAAAACAAGTTGTCCTGCAGTACCTTAAAAACTAACAATTATATTTATTAGGTAAAAAGCTTTCATGGGCATCTATGAAAGCTCATTACCTAATAAATAAAATTGTTAGTTTTTATGGTGCTGCAGGACTGCTTGTTTTCTCATTATATCAGTTGGAGTTGGATCAGGCCCTAACAGGCTTTTTGCTTTTTATGTCCCTTTATTTATGCTTTCCCGTGGATTTGGTGCTGAGAAATTAAAGACGGTTTCTCACCAGAGCTGCGTCTACACGTGCATGCTACTTCGAAGTAGCGGCACAAACTTCGAAATAGCGCCCGTCGCGTCTACACGCGTCGGGCGCTATTTCGAAGTTAACTTCGACGTTAGGTGGCGAGACATCGAAGTCGCTAACCTCATGAGGAGATAGGAATAGCGCCCTACTTCGACGTTGAACGTCGAAGTAGGGACAGTGTAGACGATCCGCGTGCCGCAACATCGAAATTGACGGGTCCTCCATGGCGGCCATCAGCTGGGGGGTTGAGAGACGCTCTCTCCAGCCCCGCAGCTCACTGGTGGCCGCGTGGAGCGGCCCCTTAAAGGTCCCCTCCCCCCGCCCTGACTGCAGGAGGCTGAGGCAACGTGCAGGCTCCTGCCTGTACACGCGGCGGCGAGCCTGCACAGCCCTCAGCCCCTGACAGCAGCCATGGCTGCCCAGCAGCCCCCCCAGCGCCCCCAGGGGACCCCCCCCAAGAGGAGCCACAGCAGCCAGGGCAGCCAGAGGGCCACGCAGTCTGAGAAGCGGCAGCGGGGCCCCTCTTGGACGGAGGCCGAGATGCGGTACCTGCTGGGGCTCTGGAGCGAGGAGGAGGTGCTCCAGGTAATGGGGAGCAAGAGGCGGAACGCGGATGCGTTCGCTCGGCTGGTCGATGGCCTGGCTGCCAGGGGTCACCCTGCCCGCATTCCGGACCATGTCCGGAGTAAGGTCAAGGAGCTGCGGCAGGGTTATGCCCGGGCCCGGGATGCGGCCAGCCGATCTGGGGCCACACCCGTCACTTGCCCCTTTTACAGGGAGCTCAGGGACATCCTGGGCTCCCGGCACACCTCCTCCCCTCCGGCCACCCTTGACACCTCGGCTGACGAGCCCGAGCAGGCCCTGCAGCCGGGCTCCGCCCCGGAGGTAAGCCCCGCACCCCGGGGGCCCCCCCCGGAGGCCATCCCCGGGACATCGCGGCAGGAGGAGGAGGAGGAGGAGGAGGGGGGCTCCTCCTCCACCGATTCCAGCCTGCAGATCCTCCTCCTGCCATCCCAGAGCAGCAGCAGGGCCTCCGACCCCTGGGGATCTCCGGACTGTGGGAGCGGACCCACAGGTAGGTACCCCTCTCTGGTGGACACCCCGGGGCTTGAGGGGCGGGGGGAACAGAGATGTGTCCAGGGCCCCCCACACACTCACATGGCCATGGCCCCAAGGACACCAGGGCCATGGCCCTCACAGCACTGCAGCCATCAGCCCCTGCCCCCCGCCACCCTGCATGACAGTGCCATGCCCCATCCCCGGGCCAGGGGGGAGTGGAACCTCGAGGGGCCCCCGGGCGGAGGGGGTCGGACACCCCGCAGCAGCAGCATGCGATGGAGTGGGGGGAGTGCCAAAGGGAGACTCAGGCTACATATGAGCCACCCGAGCCGAGGACCTCCCAGGGCCAAAGTAGGATCCTGGCGCTACAGCTGGCAGGTGACACCTCTGCCCTGAACAAACAGGAGGGAGGAGCCGAGCTGGCTTGGAATTGGGGGGCGAGGGCGGGGGCCACAGGTAGAGCCTAGGGGAAGGGAGAGCTGGTAGGCAGCCAGCCAGAGGAGGGGGAAAGCTGCATCCCAGAGGGGCCCCCCTTGGGGTCTTCTCCCCACAACGGGTTGAAAGGACTGTCTCTTCCGACAGCTGGTGCTGTCACTCCTGCCAGAAACTGGCCATCTGTGGCCTAAGAAAGCTCTCCTGCTCTCAGACCCTGCGGGGTGAAGTGAGAGTCGCTCCCACCAGGGGACGGGCTGCAGGGCAGGGGGACCCCTGAACCCCATCCATCACAGCAGCATCTCCCGGGGACGGGGATGGGGAACCTGCAGCACAGGGCCGGGGGGACAAAGGCCACGGCTCGGGGCCCACACTAACGCCTGTCTCCATTCTTCTTTCCCCCCTCCTCTCCTGTGTCCTGCACCTGCACCTGCACCATCTGAAGGACCGGAAGAGAGCGCCGGCAAGGCATCGGTCGTCCCGGAGACCCCTCCGGGACCCTCGCTCCAGGGCAGCCCCTCGGCCGAGGAACGACCGGCCCCGCGGAGGGCCAGACGGCGGAACCCGCGCCTGCGACCGGCGGCGGCCACAGACCCCCAGCTGCTGGCCATCCACCGCCGGCAGCTGGAGGTGTCGGAGCAGCACCTCCGGCTGCAGGAGCAGGCGCTGGCCTGGCGCAGAGAGGCATGGGGGGCCTTTCTGGATACCCTCAATCGGCTGATTGATTCCCTGGCCCCCCATGCCGCGCCGGCCACGCCACTGCCCGCCATGCCCGCTCCTGCAGCCCCACCACCGGCTGCTCCAGCCGTCGCCGGGCCGTCCGCCGTCGCCCCACCACCTCCCCGCGAGGGCCACCGCGCCGAGGGACCCCTGGAGCCACCCGCGACTCGCCGGCGCCGCTACCTTCTGGTGGAGCCCGCTCCCACCCAGCCGCGCACCAGACTGCAGGCCCGGCGGAGCTCCCGGCCGGGCACGCCCACTGCTGGGCTGTAGGGGCGAGGGGCCCGGGACTTGGCCCCCCCACTTGTTGGACAGACTTTGGGGACTGGGTGGGTGGTGTGGGTGTTTCCCCTGTTTGCCCCGTCCCCCCCTGTACATAGTTCTCCCCGTTCTCCTCCCTGCTTTTTGTTTTTCTTTTGATGGCGCACAGTGCTTTCATTTTTATTGTTGTACATAGTTTTATTTGTGCCCATCTTGGTTTTGTTGAATGTTTGTCCCTCCTTTTTGCTTTCTGTCTCACATATATATATTTTTTTATTTAAAAAAAAAAAAAAATCGTGCGGACAAAAAAAACATTTACGTTCACCCACCAGTTCGTGCTGTCATTTCTCCTGGACAAGTGGTGGGGGGGGCGGTGGGGTGCTCCATGGTGGTGTGGGCGTTGGGGCAGGAGTGTGGGGGAGGAAGGGGCGGGCAGTAGGGGGCCTGGGCACAGTTCACCCCGCGGCCTGGTCGTCGAAGTGGGCCCGCAGGGCCTCCTGGACCCGGGTCCCCTCTGGGTCCACCTGCCGACTGGGGGCAGCAGGTGGCTGGACGTGTGCCCTGCCGGCCTCGGTGGCCCAGCCCTGAAGAAAAGTCTCCCCCTTGCTCTCCACGAGGTTGTGCAGGGCGCAGCAGGCACCCACTATCTGGGGGATGTTGTTGGGGCTGGCATCCAGGCGGGTGAGGAGACATCGCCATCGTCCCTTGAGGCGGCCAAATGAGCGCTCCACCACCTGGCGTGCACGGTTCAGGCACTGGTTGAAGTGCTCCTGGCTGGCGGAGAGGTGGCCCGTGTAGGGGCGCATGAGCCACGGCCGGAGGGGGTAGGCCGCATCCGCGATGATGCAGAAGGGCATGGTGGTGTCCCCCAGAGGGATCTCCTGCTGGGGGATGTAGGTCCCCGCCTCCAGCCGGCGGCACAGGCCCGAGTTGCGGAACACCCGGGCGTCGTGGGTGCTGCCAGGCCAGCCCACGTAAATGTCCTGGAACCGTCCCTGGCTGTCCACCAAGGCCTGCAGGACGACTGAATGGTAGCCCTTCCGACTGACGTATCGGCCTCCACTGTGGTCCGGGGCGCGGATGGGGATGTGAGTCCCATCCAGAGCCCCGAAGCAGTTGGGGAAGCCCAGGGTGGCAAAGGCGGTGACAGTGGCACGTGGGTCCCCCAGCCTCACGAGCCTGTGCAGGAGCATGGAGTTGAAGACACGCACGACCTGCAGAGAAAGCACATGGGACAGCCCCAATGAGGGGTGAGCAGGGTGTGCATGGCCCGGCCCTGCCCTGCCCTGCCCTGGCCCCCCTGCCCTGCTCTGCCCTGGCCCCCCTGGCCTGCTCTGCCCTGCCCTGGCCCCCCTGCCCTGCTCTGCCCTGCCCTGGCCCCCCTACCCTCCCCTGCCCTGCCCTGGCCCCCCTGCCCTGCTCTGCCCTGCCCTGGCCCCCCTGCCCTGCCCTGCCCTGGCTCCCCTGCCCTGCCCTGCCCTGCCCTGGCCCCCCTGCCCTGCTCTGCCCTGCCCTGGCCCCCCTGCCCTGGCTCCCCTGCCCTGGCCCCCCTGCCCTGCTCTGCCCTGCCCTGGCCCCCTGCCCTGGCTCCCCTGCCCTGGCCCCCCTGCCCTGCTCTGCCCTGCCCTGCCCTGCCCTGGCCCCCCTGCCCTGCTCTGCCCTGCCCTGCCCTGGCCCCCCTGCCCTGGCTCCCCTGCCCTGGCCCCCCTGCCCTGATCTGCCCTGCCCTGCCCTGCCCTGGCCCCCCTGCCCTGGCTCCCCTGCCCTGGCCGCCCTGCCCTGCCCTGCCCTGCCCTGCCCTGCCCTGCCCTGGCTCCCCTACCCTGCCCTGCCCTGCCCTGGCCCCCCCTGCCCTGCCCTGCCCTGCCCTGGCCCCCCTGCTCTGCCCTGGCCCCCCTGGCCTGCCCTGGCCTCCCCCTGTGGGTTCTCTTACCTCCATGAAGACAGCCCCGACGGTGGCCTTTCCGACGCCAAACTGCTGCCCCACGGATCGGTAGCTGTCCGGAGTGGCCAGCTTCCAGACAGCGATGCCGACCCGTTTCTCCACAGGGAGGGCACGCCGCCTGGCAGTGTCCCGGTGCCTGAGTGCAGGGCTGAGCCACTGGCACAGCTCCAGGAATGTCTGTCGGGTCATCCTGAAGTGGCGGACCCAGTGCTCGTCGTCCCACTCCCCAAGCACCAGCCGCTCCCACCAGTCGGTGCTGGTGGGATAGCTCCACAGCCGCCGGCGTGTGAGGTGGGGGGTGGAGCGGGGTGCTGCAAGGGTAGGGGCTGAGCCCTGCTGCCCTGGGGGCATGTCCTCCCCTGGGGCAAGAAGGTGCTCAGCTGCCCCCAACATGACAAGAGCCAGGGCAAGCCCTGCTCCTGCCGGGAGGGCTGGGTGGACCTCTAGCTGCTGCTGCTGCTGCTGCTGCTGCTGCTGCTGCTGGGGGTCCATGACTGCGGCGCTCGGGGTCTGTGTGCCTATATGGCTCGTCAGACCGCGTGCTGTGCAGGCTGAGTGTATGTGGGAGGGGCCCTTTAAGGGAGCGGCTAGCTGTTGCCCTGGAAGCGCTAGTCCGCCCGTGGACCCTGTCTGCAGCTGTGCCTGGCATCCCTATTTCGATGTGTGCTACTTTGACGTGTAGACGTTGCCTCGCTGCGCCTATTTCGATGTCGGGCTGCGCAACATCGAAGTTGAACATCGACGTTGCCGGCCCTGGAGGACGTGTAGACGTTATTCATCGAAATAGCCTATTTCGATGTCGCAACATCGAAATAAGCTACTTCGATGTAGGATGCACGTGTAGACGTAGCCCAGGAGATACAAAATGGCCAATATGAGCAGAACCAACCCAGGACCACCTGTGGATGAGTTGAGAAAAAAATAATCACCCTTTCATTCACTGAGCAAATAAGATCCAGCTGGTTTTACCCTCCTAGGCTGGAAATTAGGGAAATTATCATATCATGTTATAATACCCCAGTCAGTGCTTTGCACTTCTGTCCATTATGGACCCCTCCACCCATTGAGCAGTGGAAACTACAAAAGAATTGGAATGCATTGATGAATTTTGGAGTCAAATTTTAAGTGTGACATGCTGTCTCCTGCAGTTTTCTGTTTGGTTGGGACATTAATTTATTATTGCTTTACATCATGTTTTCCAAAGAAGTGGAATTTGATGATATTCTGAAGCTCTCTTTGAAACTGCTTTACTGTTTCATAAAGCTTTTAGTGTTTAATGATTTGTAATCTTAGTCCTAGAGGAAATCCAAATATTGAAAAGCCATTATACAATAAGACATTGTGTCCATTTAATGTGAGAAGTATTTAAATATTTTTATTAATAAATGAAGTCTCATGAGGTAAAAAAAACCAGATGTATATTTTTCAGTATTCTTTGCTAGTTAATTAAGTTTCCATTTCTAAACAGTCATTTCACAATTACACACATTTGATCCATTCCTAGAGTGTCAGGAGAAGGAAACTAGCAGTAAGAACACATCCGTATCTCTGCGAAGACAGGATACTGGACTAGATGGACCTTTGGTTTGATCCAATATGGCTGTTCTTATGGTCTCATTGATTTTTATTGGGGATTTGGCAGTGGGAATTTCTGAAGCAAGGAATATTTCATTAACCAATATTGAGATGTTTGGATTAATATATAATTCAAAGATGTCATTAATAGATTTATTTTAAAACTCTACATTATGAGCTAATATTCTTGGCTGGCAAACTTTGGCTTTCTGGGAAAATTATAGTTATTGATAATTTCTGACACTTTTTGTCTAATGGGAGAGACAGTGGCATATATAGGGATATAATGAATTCTCGCTGTGATTTGCTTCTCTGAGGAGAATTGTGGACCTCACATTTACCTAGAGAAGATCTTAGCATCCAGGGTGGGACCTGGGCAGTGGTGCCAATAACTTATATGATTCAGACTAAGAAGGGACCCTACCACAGCAAGCTGAATTTGGCAAGAAACTCAGGCCCAGTCTGAGCCTGACCAGCTACAGAAACAAACCTTTTCCAAGAGGATCATAATAAAGGGAAGTGAGAATAATGGGGAAGGGTCAGGTGAGGAGGAATAACTACCAACAAAGCCCCCTCCTCACCGAATTTAAAGCTTCTGTTAGAAAAAATGAAGTGCCTAGGCCATTACTAAACTACAGAAAATTGAAACATTGGATTTAGTTCAAATATGAAACACACTTGACCACTGCTAAGGAGGAAAGACTCTTGTCCTGAGTAATATATGATGTATTTTGTTGTGGGTTAGGAGAGCAATTTTGAAGTCCTGACAAAATTAACAAATATGCCAATTGTTAGCAGTCATATGGTTGTATATAATACTCAATATAGTCAGTTAAATACTTACATACAATACTCAATTCTCTGCCCTTTTCAATGCTAAGGCATAACTAAGGAGCACCATATCAGCATTCAGTTTTTTCTCAGCAAATCCCAGTCTGAATAGGTGTGAAAATGTCATTTGACCTACCCACTCCAACTAAAGAAAACAAGAACTGCATAATGTAAGTGTGGAAATGGGATGCCATTGAGACTTCTGTGGTCCCCCTTTCACTATGCTTCTGTGCTGAGCTGCAGACCGGTTCATGGTCCTACACTTCAAGAAGCATTTATTCACATTGGGACACACCAAGCTGCAAATACATGTAGGCTTTCTGAACAGCTACTGCATGACCCAACAGTAGAAAGGCTACAGGTGATTAACTCTCATCTCACCAGGCACACTCACCTTCTGGATCATATGCCCAAAATTATACCATTATAAACTGAACAGAGTAGCCTCATAGAGTTCTGCCTTTCCCAGTGTAGAGAGGAACATGCAACAGCCTTTGCCCATGGAGGTATAATTTCGCATGAGCATCTCTAACTCAGAAGTTTAGATTAGAACATAGAAAAGGTTATTAATTACAAAAAGATAGATGTTAAATGATTATAAGTGACAGCAAACTGATCAAAGCAGATTACCAGCTAAAAACAAAAACATAGCCAAGTGTAAGATACTAGAGAGGCAGGATATGAACTAGCAACTTCACACTGTGGAAAGTGGCTGCAGGTTCTTAAGGCATAAACTAAATGTACTCTGCATCTTGGAACCCTCAGATTTTCATACAGTCTAAAAATCCTCTAGCCTGGGTCCAGCACTTCCCCCAGTTCAGTCTTTTTTCCCTCCTTCAGCTGTTTTTCTGGAATCCTCTTGTGCAGAGAGTGAAGACCAACAGATGATGTCCCTCCCTGCCTTATGTAATGTCAGCATAGGGTGGGAATCCTTTATCCTAAACCTCAATTTGTGAAAAAATGTTGACATCCCAAGATGGAGTCCAGAATAAGGTAGCCTTGTCACAGGCCCTTGCATACCTTGCTAAGTCATAGCAGTCATTACTTACAGCATGCTTGGAATGTTCACAGGAAAGCCAAGTTCTTCCAGGGCCATTTTCTTTTCTATTGGGCCATCAGCACTGGCTGGTTTCTTCATTATTGTTCCTGAAAGGCTGGCAGTGCACATTTTCCACAGTACGATCATTTTAATTACAGATTCCTACTCCATATTCTTAGCTTCAGATGCACAAATAATACATTTGTACAAAGAGGATAATCCTATTCAGCAATTCATAATTTTTTCAGTGATACATCATGTGACTTAACTTGTGCAAAATGCATGATAATTATGCCATAATCATACTACAATAATATTATTATGACAAATATGGGTTGTAGTGTCACAGTAGGTTATTGACTTTCATTTATGGAGCTGTATAACTAAGATAAAAACACTAGGCACATGTTATTTAAATAGTTCTCTAAAGCTTTCTGGGAAGCAGCTGTATTTTACCAGAACTTGGGTAATTTTTTCAAAAAAAAACCTCAATGCCTTAGGCTCCTAAATCCAATTAAAACAAAACTAAACAGATACTATTAAGACCAGATTTTTAATTGTGCTATAAGCTTGTGGGGGAGGGATTGCTGAGTGGTTTGAGCATTGGCCTGCTAAACCCCCACTTGTGAGTTCAGCCCTTGAGGGTGTCATTTAGGCATCCAGAGGAAATAGATTCAAACAAACAAAAAAAGGGACAGTGCTTGATCCTTCCAAGAGGGTTGGGGACTGGACTCAATGACCTCCCAAGGCCTCTTCCAGCTCTATGAGATGTATGTTTCCATATATTAATAAAAAAATGCCACAAGACACCTGTCTGCATCTTTAGGCACCTAAATATCTTTTAAAATCAAAATAACTTTTGAGAACCGAACTTGAGCTTTAAAATTCAATTGAGCACTTTTGAAATTCCCCTCTGTTCACAATCTGTCCCCCTTCTCTCCGTCTGTCATCTTGAATTGCTTAAAGTTTTTTTTCTGACATGTCAAGCTATACCATCCACTTCTTCCTATCACCTTATAGTCTCCCCAAAGAGTTACTGCCTTGTAATGTTATGTTATATGTTGTAGCGGACACAACTTGCAAAGAAATGTTATACATTTTCCTTAGGCCACTGTAATGCACAGTCTTCCCAGTACTTCAAAATGCTTACACTTATGTTCTATTTTGAGAGCATGATGAGTTAGAGGTGAGGTGTTAAAGCCCTGTCATATGGAAGCAAACAGATGGAGGATGTTATTTAAAAATAATTTGTGTTTGCTGTCAAGCTGCAGATTTCCTCTTTGAATGAAACTGAGTCCAAAAACGGTCTAAACAGTTGGGATATATGTATCATGAGTATAATAAGATTCTGCTTTCTGCCATGTTAACAACGGTGAAAAATGTTTTAAATCCTTGTGAAACAGGTATACATTTTCAGAATATTCAGTCATACTGTTTTAACTGCTATAAAATATTGTACTTCCATAACACTTTTTACTGAAGATTTCAAAGTTCTTTAGATATTTTAGCAGAGCTTCATTGTATGAGTACAAACTAGTTAAGTATTATACCCATTTTATAAATGAGTAAGCTGAAGCATAGAGGAGATGATTATTCCATGTCTACTTGACAGAAAACCATATCATGGATTTCAGTGGACACCTCTGCTTAAAAGTCAATGTTGCAGTTACATCTAGTTTATGGAGCAGAATCTACGTTTCGCAAATCCATTACAGGCAACATGGCATCACATTTAATCTGCCTATTAGGTTGACAGATATTTTGGTTTGGTGACATATTTCTTCAAACCTCACTGTAAAGCAGAAAATAATAATGGTAATATATGTTTTAAAACATTCCTATGCAATCAGTGATTTTAATATTCTGCTGATACTGATTTTTTCACGTGTTCTACTGATAGTGGTCGTCATTTGCATGCATTTATAACATTTGAAAAGAACTGAGATACATTGTATCTTTCATAAACAAATCTATTCCATATAAAAGCATCACATGGCTGATCATTCAAACCTGGCCTCTGACTTTTGCAGAATGATCCCTAGGCAATTGCTAAAACTCTTTTAATTTGAGGAAATTCTAATCATGACTGTTTTTTATGCTAACTGCAACACTTCTGTTCTCCGAACAAGTTTAAGAAACAATTATTCTACTTTTTGAACAAAAACATTATGTGAAGGGTTCATCCATCGGATATAATAAGCGCAATTTGGATTTAAATAGCCTTCTTTTGGGAGTTTACTCTTTGGTAGGACATTTTGAATACAGTAGTGAATCCATGCTTCTGACCTGTGTGCTAATATGTAAACTATGGATGTCATCTAATTACCTACTACACCACACACTTTTGACTGTGTGTGACTGTGCACATAATGCATCCTGCAGACACCACTTACTCCACTTTGGTCGTATTTTCAAGCTAATCTAGATGTGAAAGGATGTGTAGTCCCCACCCTTCTCACTTTGATAGGTGCATAATCTGGATGGAGAGAAGGGATGTTGTTCATCAGCGGATCTTCAGGTTGTACAGGCTCTGGTTTTGTCCCTGAATATATAGCTGCTTCTGTGCCACTTCTTTTCCTCTTTCCAACAACCCTCAGGTAAGATCAAGTCTCTCTCTTTCCCTGTCTGACTATTAGGAATAATTACTTGGCAGTTTGTGGTCACCTAATTGTGAAGTTCTACCAGTGTGAACCACACTTTTGATATAAATTCATCTTATTGTTCTCATCTAGATGGATTTGTAGCTATGAAATCTGTGTCAATACAGCACAGCTGCATCTATGCTAACCTGTTCTTTCGACAGAGCAGGCACCACTTTGAAGTAGTGTGTGGCGTGTCTACACATGCTGCACATGCTCTTTTGAAGATGCAATCAATGTTAGGTGCTGCAGGCATCAAAACCGCACTTCCAAACAGAAAAGAAGAAGAGGCCACACTTTCAATGTCTTTTTTCACAAAAGGATGTGTGTAGATGCTCCATGTCCCACTTTTTCAAAAGAGCGGAGTCTGCCATGGTGGCGATCAGCTGTGAGGCAGAGATGTGCTGCCCAGCCCCTGTGGGGCTCTGTGATCTTTGCGTATAGCAGATCTCAAAGGCACATGGACCAGAAAACCCCATTGCGGGAAGCTAAGAGTGTGCAGGCAGCAGCCGTTGCACGTGCTGCACCTGCATGCCACAGTGCAACCCTGAGCAGCTGCCAGATGCCCATGGCCAGCACCCGGAAAGATCACGAGCCCCAGGGCCCCTCCCCATCTGAGCATACACAAGGCTCCCAAGAATCCAGACAGGGAGAAAAAAGCACACCCCCTCCTGGACTAAGCACGAGTTCCAGGACCGGCTGGGGACCTGGCAGGAGGAGACGGTGCTCCAGGTGGTGGGGAGCAAGCAGAGGAATGCAGCCATCTTCGGCCAGCTAGCTGAGGGCTGGACTACCCAGGGTCACCCTGCCTACACTCCTGACCAAGTGAGGAGTAAGGTTAAGGAGCTTCAGGAGGGTTTCCCCTGGAAGGTGTGGTTGAGCTAGCCATTGAAGCACTCCTGGCTGGGAGTGGGTGGCCCATATAGGGCCGCATGAGCCAGGGATGGAGGGGGCATGCCACGTCAGCCACTGGGCAGAGGGGCATGGTGGTGTACCCCAGAGGGATCTCCCTCTGAAGGATGTAGGTCCTTGCCTCCAGCCGGTGGCACAGGTCCAAATTCTGGAACACCTCCATGTCATTGGTGCAGCCGGGGCAGCCCACATATATGTCCTGGAACTGGCCCCAGCTGTTCACCATGGCCTAGCAGGACCGCAGAATGGTAGCCCTTCCTGTTAATGAATTGTCCTCTACTCTGCTCCTGGGTGTGGAAAGGTATGTGGGTCCCTCTGAGGGCCCCAAAGCAAGTCAGGAAACCCAGTGCAGTGAAGCCCACAATGGCTGCATCCAGGTCTCTGATGCGGACGACCCTCTGGAAGAGCATGGCATTCAGAGTGTTGACCATCTGTGGGGCATAGGGGGACATAGGCACTCATGATGGTGTGCGGAGTGAGCCCAGCCCCCTCTGGGCCTCCCCTGAGTTCCCCACCCCTCCAGTGGGTGAGTGCCCAGGCCTCCTTACCTCCCTCACAACAGCCCCAACTGTGGGCTTTCCCACACCTAATTGGTGTTCCACGGAGCAGTAGATGTCTGGAGTGGCCAGCTTCCAGACAACTATCATGACCCTCTTCTCCACGGGGACAGCGTGTGGCATACGGGCGTCCTGGTGTCTCAGGGCCAGGGACAGCCACTGGCACATCTCCAGGAAGGTCTGCCGCGGCATCTGGAAATTCCAGAGCCACCAGTCATTGTCCCACTCCCCATTTACCAGTTGCTCCCACCTCTTGGAGCTGGTGGGGTAGCTACAGAGCTAGCAGAGTATGGGGGGGCATAGGACCCCATGGTCTGGAGCATCCACTTCTGCCCTGGGGGTCCCTGACAGGAGCTGCAGGGTGGCCACTAGTGCTTCATCCAGCGGGGAGCGCACTCTACTAGTGGCAGCCAGCAGGGTTTCCAGCTGCTGCTAGTCCATGGTCTTTCCTGTTGGCACTGGGTCTGTCGGGCCTGTGGCATCTCCACAGTCCTTGTGCTGTGCATACTAAGAGTGTTGGGGAGGGGCCCTTTAAAGGAGTGGCTTGCTGCAGCTCTGGAAGGGCTTGGCTGCCCTGAGATCCTGTTCACAGTGTTTGTTGTCCCATTCTTTCGAAAGAAGGCGTGGGTATGTGTGGATGCTCTCTTTCGAAGTCCTGGATGGCCCCTTTCAACGTGGTGTGTGGCCCTTTCAATGGCATTCATCAACAGAACTAGCCCCACCCCACGTGTAGATGATCCCCTTTGAAAGGATACCTTTCGACCACTCTCTTTCAAAAGGCATCCTGTAAAAAGAGCTCTCTAGTGTAGACATAGCTCATATGTTTGTACATTTCCATTTTAACATCATTTAAGTCTACTGCTTCTGCTTTTGACTCAGGTTTCCTTTGTGATCTCTTTTCCTTGAACATATTTCCTTATACTGTTGTGCTTTTCGTAATAATGTTATTCCAAATGTACCTCTGAGATTACTTTACACATTAGATGAAGATTTTTGATGCATCTTAAGTTATCCCTGCAGTATTTTCTAAATATGTGTAATACAAAACTAACTTGAAATACGATTATAAACATACACAATATGTTTTATTAAATAGTGGATTAAATCCATATCTAAGTATTTCTAAGTAGGTTACTATCTCAAAGGTAGATTGATGCTGAAGAACACTGCAAACTCCTCTTTCTTCATCTGCTACCATAGGTATTTGTTTTCTGAACATGGAAAACATCTGACTCCTCCACAAAGGAGATAGGACAAACTACATCTCTAGCTGACTGTGGTGGGGCCTTCTGCCCCATGACTCTTCCAAGGGGCCATACCTCCTAGTGACCTCCCCCATTACTAGCACTACATGGCCTTGTCAACCCCTGAGTCAGGCCTAATGGCCTAGTCCTTTGAATTCAGGCCTGGAGGCCCAGTGTATCAGACCCAGATGCCTAGTCACTCCCAGTCAGGCTTCAGCGGCCCAGTCACTCTATAACAGATCATGCTCCCCTTTCCTTTGGGTCAAAGACATAGAGGTAGAGGGGCCCAGGTCCTCCCTCTCCACCAAACCCCAGTCCAGGAATTTAGGGGGTGCTCCCAACCACCAGCTTAGTGGGGAATCCCTCCAAAACATACCAAATTCATCAGGCTGTCTTCTGGCTCCCTGTCCTGGGCTACTTCCTACCCTTGTCCACATGTATAGAATGCTGCTTGGGCTCCAGCTGCTGATCCATAGGCTGCTGCTCCTCAGCCTAAGGTAAGGAAGGATCTCCTTCCCTCTGGTGGCCAGACTAACTGATGGGCTCCTCTGGCCTTTTTACTAGGACTGCAGCTGGAGCATGCCCAACAGGGCCATGAGGGAGCAGCCTTCTCCACCCAATAAGCCTGGCTGCCAACCTGTTGGCCAGTGTGGAGTTGGTACACCACATCACACTAACCAATTTCCCATAGCAGGGTCAGCAACCTTTCTGAGAAGCAGTGCTGATATTTGACCTTTTAACCTCTATGTATGGTCCAAGGACTGGTGATACTTTTTATAAAGTCACGGATACTCCTACTTACAACAGCTTCATTAATAAATAAATTAAGACAGAGAGCTCTACCATTTCGATGGTGGTTGGTAGCATTAGCTGGTCTTTTGACAATACACAGGTGGAATGGCTTTGAGCAAACCTGCAGCTACAAGGGGAAGGAAGGGTGCGAGTGAGCTCCCACCACATGTGCCACTCTTCGTACCCAAGCTGGGGATTGCTGACCTCTGTCTAGTAGCATCTACATCCTCTTAAATTTTAAATTCACATAACCGATTACTCAAGAATCTAACATTATTTCCTAACTCTCTAAAGTTACCATCTTTAAACAGCAGGATTTTGAGGGAGATTAATATGACAGTACGTTACTGTGTTTTTAAGGTTACTGTGTTTTAAGTTAGGAAGTGTAGTTTATACTTCTTTTTCCTGCCCAGTCATTAGACACGATAATTCACTGTTATTGTCCCAGATGACTGAACTGATTTGGATATGGCTGTGAGGAAGGTGTCTTTGCCATGCTTATATGATTTTTAGAACAGGAGGCTTTCAGTAAACAAAATAACAAGAGTTAGATTACATAACAATTATTTTTATGATCGTTATTCTCATTAGTAATCCAATTTAAATTAACATGTCTGCTCATCTGAGTAACTGCTCATCAGTAAAAGAGTCTATATACAGACCTAGACAAAAGATTCACTATCTTTAGTTTGTAAACTTATGCCTCCCTGGTGTAAATAATCTCTATTTAATGTCAGTATAGTGCTTACTGCAAAAGAGCTTGGATTTCATTTGGGACTTTTGGGCACCCCTTTAATATAAATATTTACAGGGAGTAATACAACTACACTAACTTACACCAGATATATATATATATATATACATTTTACATATATATTTATATATACAACGGTCTTCTACACCAAGCCATGTCTATATATTTTTAAATAATGTAATGATCATTTTCCTTTATAAATTAATACATACCCTCAGTGGTATGTGGTGTATTTATGCTAATAAAGCTTTATCCTACAATCCTTATTAACATTATCAGGTTTAACTCATGAGAATATTCCCAGTAATAAACCCTATCTATTTCACTTGAACAACTAACATAAAATAAAATTGCAAGACCTCCAACCCCTTTGTCCTTTGTCAATTATTTTATTCTACATTAAGAGCTAACCAGGCTAACTCATATTAATTTTTGTGCCAATGCTGTATTCTGGAAGTAAAGCCAGCTATGATTTTTGCATGGTAACTATGACACCATTTAAACTATTTTAAAAAAGCCACACTTGCAAGCATTACATGTTATTTATCTGGAATTTTTTATGTCAACATTGCTATTATCACACTTCATAATGAACAAGAAACAAAGAAAAATCCTAGCAATGAATTAAAAAATACATAAAACTGTGAAACCCATTTGCTTCCAATTTTTTTAATTTATTTTTCATTCTTCCAAAATTACAAATTTCATGCATGGCCAAAATGCTTCCTCATGACTTAGATATGTTTACTTTCAATAAACTAATTGATTTCATGGTGTACAAAATGAAAATACACATTTATATTCACATTTAACATAGATATATATCTTCTTCATTCATTAATAGTTTGAATTGCAATAGTTTCATGGAAATCAAAAGGATAAGTCACATTAGATAAATGCCATTGACCTGTTTAACTTCTCACTTACTTTGATGGATATCCTGAAAACAATTACTATATATCACTGCTATCATTCTCACAAACTAAACCAAAATAGGCTATAGATGTAAAAATGAGATGAAATATTTACGGCATTGCCTGACAAATATCATACAAAAAGATCCATTTTTTTCACATAATTAGAGAAGGTGAGACTTGTTTTTTTCCTAAGGCTATGTCTACATTATAGCATAAAGTCAATTTTAAAACGCTTAGCTCAATTTTACAATGTGACTGTTTTCACTGCAAATACCATCAGGTCAATTTTAAGGGGTGCTAAGGTCAACTTTTTTGCCTCATCAGTCTGATGCAGTGTAATGCCAAGTTTGAATTTAAAAGCTCAATTTACTGCTAGAGTGGTAATAGTGTTATTTTAATTGATTTTATTGTCCTCCAGAGGTATCCCACAGGTATTCCACAATGCCCCCCAAATATTCATTCTGGCTGCTTTCACCTCTGCTGCTTTCCAGGTGTGAAGAAAGTAGAAAAAAAAAGCCTGGGAATTTAAATTCATTTTCTTTATGACCAGTGTGGATAGCACACCTAGGAGTGCAGTTCAAGAGCCATCCATCACATCTAGCCATCGTGAGTGCTCAGGATTCTTCTGATCTGAGATCTCAGGGTCACAAAAGAGCTCCAGAATGGAACCATAATGAGATCTTGCAGGACTTGAATCCCCCCCACTTCACCACACAGCTGGTGGGCTGTGCAGACTGTGCTCCCGAACACCAAGATGTTCACTGGGGGCTTTCCCTGCTTTAAATGGTTTTCCCCCTACACAGGATTTATAAGGAGACATGAACAAAAGTTGTTTTTTTTTTTCTGCTCTTTACAGTTTACAGGGCTTACCACGCCCCCAGCCCACCATGAGCTGCCAAGAAAGTTTTTTTGTGCACCTCATAGGTTACTGGACTTTGTTTCAAACCCACCCACAACCATCCTTAAGCCGCCAAGATCTTAACATATCCACAATGAAATTATCTGGATAACTAATAGTGTCTATTCTGCAGAGGTTGATTTATTGTCATCTTTAAGAAGCCAAAAGTGACTTTGTTAAATGAAGTTGCAGTGATTGTCAAAGGTCCATTTATTCTATGGGTAAGTGCTTTGTGTCACATTTAAAAATTGCATCTACATTTTGACCTTTACAGGAATGGGGGAGACAAGGTTGTGTGATGAGGCAAAACAAAAGATTCAAACATGACCAAAGGCAGACAGGGAGCAAGCCAAAGCTGCTGCTGACTGAAAGTGGACATAGCAGTGGCAGAAAGCACGCTGCAATGTTGACAGACCAGGCTTCAGTCCAGGAACCAGCACTTGGCATAGCTCCTGGTGGCTGTCAGGGAGCAAACTGACATCCTGCATTCCATGCTGGAGCTGCAAAGGGACACCCACCACAGGACATTGTGCGCCCTCCCCACCCTGGTGCCTGGCCTCACCTCAGTATGCGTTGATCCCACCCCCCTTGTTGGGGTCCCCAAATTCAGACCAGGTGAGGCCAAGGACAGTCTCACACTCCACCCCCAGGACCTCTCCACACTGCCAAAGGCTCACATTCCACCATGCATGAAGCCAGGATTCTCTTCTTCTACCCCTTAACCACTCCCCCACCCAACAAAATGAATGTTGCTGTGAAAACCACAGTGTATTTTTTTACTTCACATGGTGTGGGGTGCAGTTTGCTGTGCTTTCATAAAAGTCAAGCACACATCATTGTTGGGGTGGGGGTGGTATCACAATAGTTAAATGCAGCTGATTCATGTGGCTGTCTGCTCATTCATAAAGCTATTTTCAAAGCCTTCCTAATGGGCCATTTCATCTGCATGTTATTGCTGAATTCCTTTTGCCCAGATTTTCATAAACACTTCCCAGGGCATCTGACGCTGCAACCCAAGCTGTCATGACATGTTCCCACTTTGATTCACAAATGTTATGGAGAATATAGCATGCTGCACTCATGTGGGCAATTTTAGTTTGGCAAAGGTCCAAATGGGTCAAAAGGCACCTGAATCTGGCTTTTAAATAGCCAAAAGCACATTTAACCACCATTCTGCGCTTCCTCAGCATGTAGTTGAAGCACTCTTTGCTGTGGTCCAGGGTGCTTATGTATGACTTCATGAGCCAAGGGAGCAGAGGGTAGTCAGGGTCACAAAGTATCACTATGGGCATCTCTATGTCAGCAATCCTGAATATCTTGTCTGGGAAGAAAGTCCCATCCTGGAGCTTTCTGTACAGACCTGAATTTCTAAAGATGCGTGCATTGTGCACTTTTCTCAACCATCCCATGCAGATGTTGGTGAAGCGACCTTTGTGATCCACCAATGCCTGCAACACCATTTAGAAGTACTTCTTTCAGTTTATATCCTCTGAGGCCAGATGGAAGGGGATGTGCATTCCATCTGTCACCCCAACGCAGTTGTGAAACCCCGTGGCAGCAAAGCTGTCCACTATGTCCTACACATTCTCCAGAGTCAAGGTCTTCAGTATCAGAGGGGTCCAGATTACCTTGGCTGCCTGAATCACTTCAGCCCCTACTGTAGATCTGCCCACCCTGAACTTACTTCACACTGACCGGTAACTGTAGGGAATAGCAAACTTCCACCAACCAATTGACACTTGCTTATGAATTGTCAAAGCAGGTCTCATTCTGGTATTGCTGCACTTCAGGGTGGGGGACAGCTAATTACAAAGTTCCATGAAAGTGGCCTTGTGTTTGCAAAAGTTCTGCAGCCACTGCTGGTCATCCTAGACCTCCAAAACAATGTCGTACCACGAGTGTGTGCTGGTTTCACATCTCTAGAACTGGTGTTCCACTGCAAACAGTGCATCCAGAGCAGCCAGTAGTTCTGCATTCCTGTTCCCTATTTCTCTAATATCATAATTTGAATCATCTTCATCCACCTCATCCATCTTATCTTCCAACTGACTTTGTCTAATTAAATACTGCACAACGCTTCAGGCAGTAGCCATAATACACTGTGAAATAGCTATAAGCCTTTCAGGATCCATGCAAATGCCATGCAGCAGTATGAGCCAGGGACAGGATTTGTGAAAATGTCCCAAAAATGGTGTGAAATTCCTTGGGCCACCCATTTGTTTTCCACTATGAGGGAGCTGGGGGCATTGCACACTGGGATGAGGACATCAGATACCCACAAGAACTTGCATTGCATTATTTCCCATAACTCATTGGCACAAAAACCCAGAATGCAACGGGGTTACAGGCACTGTGGGATAGATACCCACAATGTATTACTGATGCAGTCAAACATAGTTAAGGCAATGGAAGTATGCTAAGTTGACGTTCTGGACATTTGCGGACGCTCAGCTTCGACTTTATAAAATCTAGTGGTAAAAGGTCAACTTAAATAAATTCAACTTTATTTTATAGTGTAGATGTAGCCTAAGTTAATTATAGGTTTTTAAACTAAGACATTGCATAATGAATTTTTTGGAAAGAGAATGCAATGACAGGTGTTTTAATCAGATCAATTAATGCACCTCCTCGTCAGATTTTAGTTTTGTTTTATTTTGTTAAAGCTGCTGCATCAGGGTTTTTCTGTTAATTCACCTTTATATCAGTTGTGTTGTCTACCAGAAAGCAAGTAATTGATCTCTTCTGACTGTGTTAGGAGCAGCTTATTGACGCTACTCCTGGATATGACTTGGAGGTAGAAGTGCTCCTCTAAGCAGATACATCGTGGGTTAAACTTATTAAACCCCTTTGTAGAGGTCAGTCATATTCCATAACAAATACATATGGGCAACAGTTACACTGAGCCAAACTTCTGGCTGCAGTAGTCAAATTGGTGGTCTTGAAAATGCAAATAGCAGCTCATTTGCATATTTGCTCACTGACAGAGGCTGCTACTGACAGGGAAAAAAGTGGTGTAAAAAGTGGAAAAAAAATCAGGCATAAGAGGCTGGGAAAAAAGTTGGGGGGTGGGTGAGTGGGTTGGCCAGCAGAACCACATTTATACTGCTTTTGTCCCTGCTGGTAGCAGCCTCTGTCAGTGATCAAATATGCAAATGAGTACCCATTTGCATTTTTGAGACCTCTCATTTGCTTACTGCTACCAGAAGTTCAGGTCAGTGTACCCTTAGCCCTTGTATTCCTCTGCCCACTTTCTCTGGGCTCTGGCAGCACACACATAGGGAGGTTAGAGTTTAAATACCTTTTGAGGATCTGGGCCTACCTGGCCATCATCAATCAGTTGTGCACTCCCTGCAAATGTGCGTGGAACACCTTTCCAAAGTGGCATGTATTCAAAGGATGAAAGTATCCCTTAATCCACTCTAGCATTTTTGCTATAGGACTTCAGCCTATAAATGTAGGTTGGGCTGGTAGATGACAGAGTTAAGATTGATAGTCAAATCTTAACTGCATAAGTCTAATGGACTGAGGTTTAAGAGTCCTGGGAACCATTCATGGATCTATTCAGGGCCTTTTCTGTGAAAAAAAGGTGCCATTACTCAGCCAGTTCCCCGCACCCTGTTTAAGACAACCCCTTGGCTGGGGCTGCTGAGGTGCCAGTACTCAGTACCAGCAAGTACTGGCACAAAAAAGCACTAGGTCTACCCCTAATTTACTAGAACCTCAGTCACGTAGCTGTTGTATCTCAGTTTTTCATAAATGGCAAGGCCAGGAGATGAACGTGTGACCACCCAGTCTGACTTCTATTATAACACGGGCTGGGGAACTTCCCCCAGATAATTCCTAGCACATATATGGTAAATAAGCAACCCATCTACATTTTAAAATTGGCAGTGATGGTGAACCCATCGTGACCCTTGGTAAATAGTTCTAATGGATAACACCCTCATTAAAAATATATGCATTATTTTCCATTGGAATTTCTTGAGCTTCCACTTCCAGACAAAGGGTCATATTATGCTGTTGTTTGATATACCTAAGGATGCATTTTCAAATATTTGTCTTCCAGATATTTACTTATAAACTGTGATGAGTCACTCCCATAACCTTCTCTTTTTGGAAGTATATAGAGGGAGTTTCTTGAGTTTCACTACAAGGCAAGCTTTGTAATCATTTAATATTCCATGAAATAGCTCTAGTTTGTCAACATCCTTCTTGATTTGTGGACTCCAGAACCACAGGTAGCATTGCAAAAATGTATGAGCAACAGAGGTAAAATACAGAAGTAAAATAATCTTTCTGTTCCTTCCAAAGATTCCCCTGTTTATGCATCCCAAAATCACACTCCCACTTTTGGTTCCACCATAACTATATCCTTGTTCTCACACACCACCAACAGAATACTTTCATTAGGTGCTCATAGATAAGCCACACAAATGGATTTGTGCAGGCTGGATGAGGAACCTTGATGACCAATTGTACATTCCTTCTAATATTGTAGGAATAATATGTCTAAATCAAAGTTTCTCAGTGTTTTTTCTCCTGTGCAGACCATACTATTTCTTTTATCTATTTCTTCTGAATTTATATAGCACTGTTCTCAAACAAATATTTAGTTTTCATTATAAAATACTCTAGTTATAATTTTACCCTAATTTATCTATAAGAGTGATAATTGCCTGGGTTCAGAAATATGAGATAGCTTTTTTTTTTTCTCTTCAGAGCAAGTTCAGGAATAGTTTCCTTGTTCCAAGTGTGTAGCATTGCTCTCCTGACTGGTTGGCAGAGTGACCAGAAAGCAAAGGTGAAAAACTGGGATAGGGATGGGGGGCAGGTAAGAGGTGCAAATATGACAAAGCCTCAAATATCTGGATTGTCCCTATAAAAGTGGGATATCTGGTCATTTCAGCAGTTGTGGGGGGTGGTATTCTGTGAACTCTTTGATTTGCATTAACTTTGCTGTTGAAAATGGGAGACAATAAAACATGTTAATGAACTTGATGTCCTAATCCTATTTTCCCAAATCATTGATACTGCTTGGCTCAGGTTGTCAGTTAACATCAGTAACTGTCCTGGACAGTATTTTATTTTCTCTTTGGTAGTGTTGGAAGCACATCAACACACACTAAAAGGGAGATTGCTATGATTGCCTCTAGGATTTTGTGTTCTCACTGATCTTGGTACACTGATGGAAATCAGGCAGAAACATTTCTCTCTATCTATGCATCCCTCTTGTCAATTTGTAAGAGATTTTTGCTGGTGGTGAGCAGCTACTGCAACAAAAGAACTACACCTAGTCCTCTCACTGGTGCATCACTAGCACCACCAAGAGCATGCATGGGCCCTGGGGCAAGGTTGGAGGTGATCCCAGCTCTATGCAGCAGAATGGATGGGGCCAATGCAAAAGAGTCTGTGTCTACCAGAAAGGTGAGCTGCCCTGTCCCCACCCCCCCTCCCTCCCAGCTATGACAATTCAAAGGGGCCTGCAGCACTAGCAGGCTGGAGCTCCGTGCCCTCTTGAAAGGTTGGGCCCAGGGGCAACAGCCCCTTTTACCCACCCAACCCTTGAGCATCTGCTAGCCTGTGGATCACACTGGTCAGTCCTTGCTGGTAATACTTCAGGACAGGGGCATGTGTTATCCTTTGTTTTAGCATATTAAACATTTACTGTTACAGACCTGCCCAGTGCCACTCAGTATCATGCCTTATGAGCTGACGCATGGATTCTGCCAATGTATGCAATTTGGACAGAAAATTTATTGTTTCTATTAAGCACTGTGCCACTGGGCCCAGTATGTCTCACTCCCTTGATGTTGTTGGAATCTGCTCACAGTCTCTCTGTTGTGAACAGATGTTCAGTTTACACAACCTCAGATTGTTTGAGTTGTATATTTTTCTGGATTGAGTTTTATGTTCTTGCCCTTTCATCACCATAGAAAAGTGTGTAGTTTTCTGTCAAGGTCTTGTTCAGCTTTTGAACCATTGCTCCTTTCACGTACAATGAGGATATCATCTACAATTATTTTTCACACCAAGCAGTTATCCCAGTGCTTGGGTGAGTTTACTCTGGAACAACTCTTTTTGTCCCAATTTTGGGATGAAAACAACAGAATTTTAGGGAGTGTAGACATATATATTCCATTTTCCTATGCTTCTTATCTGTTTCCCAGTTTTAAGTTAATAAGAAATAAGTACTGCATAACAATAAAGTTTGAATTACTTAGAAACTATTGACATATGCTGAAATGCTGGATGGATTGTGCTATTTTAGTGCTCAATTTCTCCTCATCAGTGTTTCACTGATGCCAGTTTTTGCACAGATTGTAACAGAGGTGGATTTTAAAATTCTCAGGTAGTTACACTTACAGCATTTTCTGTAATTTTAGATGATGGGCTCCACTATTTGCCTTTTTTATTCTATTAGTTCAATGGGGCCAATTATATGGGTTAAGTCTATCAGTAAGGAATCTGGCCCATGGTAAATAAAATCAGGTCTCAGATAAGGCAATTTTTAATTTTCTTTGGTTTGTGGTATTCATCAGAGAGAAATAACAGTGGGTTGACATGAGTGCAAGCTTTACTTTTACTCCCTAGAATTTATTTCTAGTAATTTCTGAATGTTATTTAAACAATTTGAAACAAATAGTTCCTGCTTGAGGCAAATGTATATAAAGGCCTAAATATGTATTTTTAATGGATGAGAACCATTTCCTTATGTCGTTTCAATGGAGCAAACCACACCATTCAAGATCTGAAAACCTGCATTCAAAAAAAAAGAGAGAGACTTTTAACATTAGTTCATTCTCAGGTTCAATATTTTACACCTTGATCTCAACAAAGATTTCAATTATCTTACACTTTACAAGGACAGTTTCCCTATCTTTGATATTCGTAGTGACCTCAAGTCGTCCATTTAACTTAATAGAAACTTGCAATAAGTAACTTTCTTCCCCCTCTCTCCACTCTTTGCCTCCCACCTCCTTCTGCCCTTTGTAGCTGATTCATCAGGTTTCATTTCAATTTTTTCTATCTTTCTATTAAATTCTCATGGTGTCAGTTTACTTTTATCAGAATTTTCCAGACCTGAAGAAGTGGGTTTCTCCCACAAAAGCTCATCACCTAATAATTATTTCATTAGTCCTTAAAGTGCTGCAGGACAAATGTTTCTGTTACTTCAAACTGGCAGATTTTCATGTGCCTTTATTTAATAATACATTGACTGCTCTTGTTTGCACAGCTGTTCCAAAGTATTGGTTTTAGTTTTCAGTCTTAATTACCCTGTGGTCAGTGAATGTATTTATGTCTGTAAATGGTAGACAGTATTAATACTGAACAATCTAACAAACATCTGTTCATGACACATATCTGTTCTGGAGAAAGTACATAGGAAACATCCCTATGCGTGGTTCAGTAAAATATTATGGTCTTTATGCATCAGAACTAGGACAGTCACTTGAGTGGAACTTCTCCCTGTACATAACCTTTGTAGACTTCAACAGCATTGATAGAGAGATGTTGGGCTTGTCTACACTAGCTCCCTACTTCGAAGGGAGCATTGTAAGTAGAGTTTTGGGAGTTTATTAATGAAGGGCTGATGTGCATATGCAGCACTTCATTAAGCAAATCCCCCCCTGCAGCAACTTTGAAGTGTTAAATTTCAAAGTGTCGGCTTGAGTCTAGCTGTGGCTCACCAACCGGTACTTCAAAGTGCCTCAAAATTGTAAAGAGTAAAGGGACTTCGAAGTACTCCGGGCACTTTGAAGTACCGGCGGGTGAGCCATGGCTAGACGCAAGCTGGCACTTTGAAGTTTAACACTTTGAAGTTGCCGGGGAGAGAAAGGGGGGAATTTGCTTTATGAAGTGCTGCATGTGCACCGCAGCACTTAATTAATAAACTCCCAACACCCTACTTACTATGCTCCCTTCAAAGTAGGGAGCTAGTGTAGACAAAACCCTTGTGGAAATTGCTACAACACTGTGACATCCCATCCAAAATTATTAACTTGATCCATTCAACATATGAATCCTTGATATGCCAAGTTGTTCACAACGGTGTCTTGACAGAATCCATTAGCATACGCTCAGGAGTGTGAGAAGGGTGCATATTGTCACCTTTCCTGTTCTTGATCATAATGTATTGGATTATGAGCAAGGCAACAGATGGCCATCAACAGGGCAGTCAGTGGACACTTTTCAAACAGCTTGAGGACATTTGGCTGATGATGTTGCCCTCCTTTCACATGAACATGACAGCATGGAAGAAAAGTTTGAAACACTAGACAAAACTGCCTCAATGACTGGACTGAGCATTAACAAGGGAAATACCAAAACAATGAGAATCAACCAGTCCAACAACAACACAATCACCCTGGGAGCGGATGACGTGGAAGATGTGGAGCAGCTTACCTACTTGAGGAATATTATGAGCAGAGAGATGAAGGAATGGGCAAGGATATCAGTGCCAGGATAGGGAAAGCAACAGCTGCATTCAAGACTCTTCATCCCATGTGCAGTTCACTATAATATCTGTGAAGACAAAGCTGTGGATCTTCAACAGAAATGTGAGAAGTGTGCTCTTATATGGATGTAAGACCTGGCGTACTAAAAAGTCTTCAAATCACAAGCTTCAGACATTCATAAATAGAAGCCTGAGGTATATTCTTCGTGTCAAATGGCAAGACTTTATCACAGAGGAGGAGCTTTGGAACACAGCAGGACAAGCACTACAATAAACCCTTGATTTAACCAACTAATGAGGGGAAGGGGTGTCTGTTAATGCCAAAAGTCCATTATACCCAAAATGTTATAGTGCATGATGATGCACTGACTTTCCCAGCCCATCACTCACTCTTGTCCTCTGCCCCCTCTTCCTTTCCCACCTCCTGCCCCTCACACCTCCATCTCCCTCTCCCAGTTACCAGGAGAGGGCTGAATGCCAGCTTGGCTCCTTCTCCCTCTCTCAGCTCTTCCAGCCCCTAGTTCCAAGCTGCCCATGCAAAAGTACAGCACAGCCTTCCCCAGCCTTCCAGTGGGCAGCAGCTTCTGACACTATGGCTGCTGCTCAGTGCTATTGCAGGCAGTGGTGGCCAGGGGCTGACATGCTCCACACACACAGGGCTGTGGGGAGGAGAGCTCCTGCACCCTGCTGCAGACCCCCCCCAGTCACTCTGACTCTGGTGCCCCAGCTGCTGCAGTGGCCCCTGAAGCCTCAACAGCTCCAGCCACTCTGGCAGTTCCTCCAGGCTCAGCAGCGGCTCTGGTGAGCCTCCAGCTTTTATTTGGTGGCGGGGGGGTGGGGGGGCAGGGAGCTGACAGCGTCTATTATTTCCAAAGTCCGTTATATCAGTGTACTTTAAATTCAGGGTTTACTGTACTTACTGTTCAATCAAGAGAAGAAAGTGGGCGTGGCTAGGCCACACTCTCAGAAAACCATCATTCAGCATAGTCTGTCAAGCTCTCACATGGAAACCGCAAGTAAAACACAAAAGTGAAAGACTTCTGACAACATGCAGAAGATCAGTTGAGACTGAAGGGCAACAACTGGAGTACTTTTGGAGTTTTCTAGTTATCCCAAGACAGAGTGAAGTGGAGAAGACTTGTGGATGACCTCTGCTCCATTCAGAGTACAGTAGTGTAAGTCAAGTCCATGTATCACAGGAGATGAAGAATCTAGGAATATCAGTTTCCCTTCTGCTCTATATTAGCAAGGTGCTCTTTCTATCAAAGATCAATGACAGGAATCTCCCTATACAAATAAGGTAATTTGTTATTTCTGTTGCTCTGTTATTCAGTAAGGGGCTTACACAGACTCATAGGCTACCTCTACACTAGAAGCATCTGTCAACAGTAACATCCGTTGAGAGAGTTAAGTTGATAGAAACTCTGTCAACAGAGTGTGTCTATGCACAAAAGCAGGTCGACAGATCAATCCGCTCCGTCGGCAGAAAGCAGCCAGACTGCCCTGCCTATTTGGTTTTGGGAAGAAGGGGCTTTCAAAATCAGGGGGTTTGTTCAAAAGGCCCCGGGCTACACAGGCAGCATGCATTTCAAAAGTGGAACTTTTGAAGCATAAGCAGCCACTATTATGCTAATGAGGTGCTGCATATTCATGGCAGTGTTTCATTAACATCTGCCGAAGTAGCACATTATCATGCCCCCTCAAAAAGGAAGTGGGTAGTGTGGCCATAATCTAGGAGAAGTGAATAATGCCTGGTATCTATGTGCAGTGGAGGGGAGATATGTTATCTGTGTCTGCTTTAGCATATCTTCCTGGCCTGTGACTAACCAGTCTTCCCCTTACAACATGATTATCCTTTACTTTCATGTTCTTGATTATTTACACTTGAGTGGAAGTAAAAAAAGAAAAAAAAGAAAAAAAATCTGCTTGGAGGATTCTCAGAGCAGAAAATAATGTTTCAGACTGCAATCAGACCTTCTCAAAGTATATATTAGTGGCAGCAATGCCAAAGCCATTCTTGATAAAATTCAGATTATTCAAAAGTTCATATAAATTGTCTCTTGAAGAAAGACATGAAGTATAATATATTGGTGACAGAAGCATAGTACTAATCTCCTATTTATTTATATTTAGGCCAAATTTAAAATATTTCACCATTTAGTTGGCATATTTCCCAGCAATATAAGAAAATACCTTTACAAATTCTAAACCTAGATATAATTAGTTGACTTTAAGTAGGTCAGTAATAATAATTAATATCTTACTTTTTTACAATACCTTTCATCTGGAATATTCAAAGCACATTACAAAAGCCATAACTAACGTTATCTCTGCTATCCTTAAAAGTGGAAAATGATTATTAATTACTGACTCTTTAGATGCCAGACAGTGGACGAATGCTTCTCAGTAAATTCATCATTATTGTTGCATTTATGAATTTTTTGTGCATTTATTTGAAGAAAAACTAAAAATTTTACAAGGCACTGTTCCACAGGGAAATGCAGTTCAACACAGAATTTACTCAAAAAGAAGAATTTCAGATTATTTCAGCAAAGAAGTTAAATATTTTGATTTAGAAAATATCAAAATGTGTCTTTTTCATCAAAGGTGTTAAAGTGAAATATTTAAACAGACCTGAATCAAGTTCATGGAGGGGCCTGGGGATTTTCAAATTTTGTCCCCATTTTCAAAAGAAAACAACCGTTGAAATGTCGGGATTTTACGTAGCTCCATTATTCCTGTTGATGACCATTAACTCCATATGTTCACATGTTTATAATCAGAGGTCACTTAGATGGGAAGGATAGTTTTGTGATAAAGTCATAACTGAAACTCAACAAAACAAAAAGTAGTCATGTTGCACTTTAAAGACTAACAAAATAATTTATTAGGTGATGAGCATTCGTGGGGCAGATCCTCTTCTTCAGATTGGAGAAGTGGGTCTGCCCCACTAAAGCTCATCACCTAATAGATTATTTTGTTGGTCTTTAAAGTGCTTCATGACTGCTTTTTGTTTTGTTAGGATACAGAATAACATGGCTACCTCTCTGTTACAACTGGAACTCAGGAGAGCTGAAAAGACAGACCTTGTGTCGGAAGTTGTGCAAGGCACTTAAATATTCTAGACGTCAGTTTCCCCTGTGTGAAATAAGCAAAATAATAGTTTCTTCTACACTTTCCCCATCTTGTCAATTCAGATTACAAGCTCTTCAGGACAGAGACCAATATGTATTGTGTATCCTAACAGCTCATTGTGTTTGAGAGACGGTATCTCGTTTGGGACCATTAGGTGTATCATAAAATCATCCATTTTAATACAAGCTGATTCTCTCTAGTCCAGCACCCTTGGTACCTGACTAATGCCAAACCAGAGAATTTGCTGAACCATTGGAGGTCAATATTGTCCAGCAATATTACTAACACTTACACTGCTTCCTGCTTTCTTAGAAGTCATTTGGGGTAAATTAGAGCGAAATAACAGAACAGAGCACCATGAGCCAGGACTGGTGGCTGTAAACAAACTTTATGGGACTGCAGGAAACTTTGCCACACCCATGATAATTGGGCATCTGGGGGTCAGCTGAGGAAATGGCTAATCAGGATAGTGCTTAGTGCCAGAAGAAATCCCTTTTCACCCAAGTCTTTAACCACTAGGACAGACTGTGCTTTCGTAGCGAGCAGCCAGCGTGGCTGACGGATGCCCCAGGAGTTTGCCCCTTGGCAGGAAGCCAAACTCAACACTCAGTCTCCAGCACACTAGTACCACTGACCCCAAGAGGTTAATTAGCCAAAGCTGCCTAAGGTTCTTGTGGTTGTGTTTGGCTCGACGCAATTACTGGAGGAATCAGGTGTATGCATAATGGTTACTACGATCTGTTATAACAAAAGGTTTAGCATGTAAGAAATGTAAACTTACAGGTGATTTGGACTACTAAGGTTAACTTTAGTTACCACAATACAAACTTAACTTTGGTTACAACAACAATGACTTGATTATAATAACATTGATTCAATGCACCTAGCATATTAAATGCATGCAAAAGAATACCTAGCAGGTATAATTCTCACCCCTGCATTGTCTGACTCTGGTGTTCCCAGTGTCTGTCACTCAGTCCCTCAGGAAGAAGAGTACGAGGAGGGTGTCCCTTTACCTTGGGAGGCAAAGGCCCGTCCCGACCAGCAGGTTAGGCAATTGCAGCTCAGCTTGTGTCTGCTGCCTGGCCCTAATTTATACCCCACTGGTTACGTACACCTTTCCTTATCTGAAGACACCAATTGTGCTGGTACATCTCAGTGATGCCAGTCTTAAAAGGCAGTTACTAGTTTAAATTGCATTGTTAGGTGAAGATAGCTGAATGTCAGCCAAATCATTAAGACAGGACATTCTTTTCTCGTGGGCGTAGGATTCCTCTCCTGGAACGTTATGTGGGCATATCACTTATCAGTACTGTTCAAGGGTAGTCCAAGGCCTCCGGTTCCAGAAACAGCTTGCTTGTCCCCTTTTATCTATTCCCTTGTGCTTCTTACAGTTTCGACAACTTAGCACATCTATGCCTTGTAGTAGGAAGGAAGAGGGGGTGGTTTGTCTGGCCACACTGGGTAGCTAAAGTCATGCAAGAGCACAGAAATTGCTGGACGAGAGAGTGACAGACTAGTGAGGTTCAACCTGAATATTGTTTAAACTGAGACTAGCTCAACATCACCGATTCAGATCTTTGGATAATTGTTAGAATACATTGTCCTAGATTACGACCCTGGAAAAATAAAGTACATTTCAGCAGTCAGACAAAATTTTGGATACATTGGACTCATCTCAAAAATTTCATAAGAATCAAAGAAAATCAACAGGAAATAATGAAAGATCTCTCAGAGAATTTGGGAAACCTGAGAGGTATGAAGACAGTCACATTTTATCTTCTAGTGGTAATCCTCATTCATAAATATAGGATTACTAGAATTTAATTAGTGATCAGATTAACATGATTACATCACCAAAATCCCAGAAGAAAATATTATTAGGGTTGCCAGTAAAACTTATTTGTTATGGTCAAATTCCTATAAACTCCGAGATGGGAGAGAAATTAAACAAAAATCAGTTACTACAATTGTGCAGATGTGGGGAGGTGTCTGCAGTGGGAAAAAGTGGCATAAAACAGATATCAAGATAATCAAAATTATTTGTTTCCAATAGCACTGATTTTCTCAGTCCCAGTGGAGTACTCAACTCCCACACCACCATTTGCCACAAGCCTCCACAACACCCCTCTTCTTCCTGACCCCTCCACAGCCATGTCCCCCTCAGTGCCTCTTTCATGACGTTCAACAGCTCATCACTGGCAGGTGAAAGGCACTAGCAGTGAGAAGAGGCTGATTGTTGGAGCCTGCAAGCAGACCAGACCGCCATTGGGAAGAAGGGGAGGGGTAGATGGCAGGGGAAGGGATTGTCCACAGGGCTTCTGTTTGGTGTAAAGCACCTACTGTTTTTTTTTTCTGCAAGAATGAAGCTTGCAGAATCCCTTCGATACTTTGAATGATTGTGCCTTGTTTAATTTTTTCCCTAGAATGAATATTTTGGTGCTTATATAAGTGAGAGATTAATAATATTTGAATAGGGAGCATCTTTCAAGATTATGTGCATATACAGTTGATAGCTAAGATCCCTGTTATTTCCAGCAATGGGCCCTTTTCAAGGAAACCACTAAGCCTTACACCGCAGTCCAATTACCAGGACAGTTGTCTCGGAGGTAGGTCTGGATTGTTTTAATAACTTTTGCAATAAGCTGCCAAGTAACCTTTGATAAGTCATTTCTCCTTTGTCTGTGTTTGCTTCTCACTCCACACTTGGGTCCACCCCTTTATTTCAAATGTAAAGTCATGAGTTTGCAGAGTGCTTAATGCAATGGAGGAGCCCTAATCTTGTCTGGAGAGTCCCAGATGCTACCATAATGGGACTAATGATATGGAAATATATTGGTCTGCTGCTGCTATTTTTCAGTCACCAAACAAGGTGGCATTAGACTGTGTTGATGCTAGAACTGTTTTAACTACTACTTTGTTCTATTCTTCATACTATTAACATAAAAATAAAATTCTAATGGTATGTGAAACATTTCTGCTGCAGGCCACGGCATCCTACCTCATCCCACCCCAGAAAAGAGGAATGGTGTGGTTTTTCAAGCTACCTTGAGTGACTAAGTGGAACTAAGCCAAAAAGAATGGCTCAACAGAGACAACAATCAGGGCCCAGAAGGCTCATATAAAAGGAGCTGAAAGGCTTGATAAATAAGTCTGCTAGCAGGACACAGGAGAGAAAGAGGTGTTCCTGACCGGATTCAGGAGCTGAAAGACCTAAAGCAGTTAATTGCTGTCAGAGGGAAGCCTCTGGCTGTCTGCTAGAATATAATAAAGACTAGCTACAGGAAAGGGGCTCAAGGAAATGGTGTTACTTAAAGGGATGTGGCATGAGGTTGCTCTTAGAGGGTTCCTGTGCTCAGACTCAAAAAAGGAATTTATAAATGCCCAGGGAAGGGACTGAACTGAGATTGACCCACGTGGAGAGCCAAGATCAAGAGGCCTAAAGGGCAGATGAAATGACTCCCGGGAAGAAGTCATTGGAGTGGTACTCTATTCCAGAGCAGGAAACTTTGCCCATGAGCTGCTCAGCTAGGGTATTGAGTTAGGACAGGGGTCAGCAACCAAAATAGCAGGAAGATCCATTCGTTTCCACTTCTGTAAAAAACTCAGTAATTCAAGAGCTGCAATGCATGTGAATTCAAGATGATCCCTAATAAATAACGTCAAACCATACCTTTTGTAACCCCTGTGTTAAGAACAGCACACACACAATGATTTATAATAAAAACAAAAAAGCAGTCATGTAGCACTTTAAAGACTAACAAAATAATGTAAGAGGTGATGAGCTTTGGTGGGACAGACCCACTTCTTCAGACATTCACAAACTTTTTACATATTCTATTTCCTCACACTTTACAGCTGAGTTTGCACCACTGTCTTCCTGACTTTCACTCATGAAACTTCTCTTCCTATGGAGGATATTGGGAGTGTTATACAACATTTTGAGATCACATATCCTTTGGTATTTGGATATGAGCTGTTCCTTTTTGGGCTCATAGATGTTCACTATTTATTGAAAATAATCAGGAGGGTTGGCTTTTTTTTTGTTTTGATTTGTTTTTTGTTTTTTACTTGTTTGTTTGTTTTACTTTGCAATTATTGCATCGGGAGCTGCAAGGAAGTCCTTAAAAAGATACATGTACCGGAGCTGCAGGTTGCAGACACCTGAGTTAGGTATTGTTAGTCAGACTGAGGGTCAGAGCCCAGAAACAGCAAACAAAACATTGCCAACAGAGGGGTACTGTGGTAGGCCCAGTTGGACTTTTTGAGAGTTGCAAGACATTTTGAACTTGTAACCTAGAATGATCTGATTTGTTTGCTCATAGGCTGTGTGTGACTCAGCCACAGGGAGCACCATATGTGTTTCCACTCGGACTGTGTGTGACAATTACAGCATCTGAAGGGGCCCCATGAGTCAAGAAACTGATGAGGAAAACTGCACACATGCACATACTTGACCAGGGTGGCTCACAAAATGTGAGTGCCACCCCACAGCATTATGCTTTATTGCTAAACATTCATTCTGGCTGGCTGTGGCCACACTAGCCACTCATTTTGAAAACAATTTTGAAATGAAGGGCGATTTTCAAACAAGCAGAACAACTACAAAGAAACTGCTCATTTCAAAATCAACTTTGAAATAAAAGGGCATTCATTTCAAAGAGGTTATTCCACTGCTGTGTTGGGAATAACACCTCCTTTCATGTCATTTTCAAAATGAAATGTGTGTAGCTGCTCCCTGGCTGCCATTTTAAAAGGAAAAGTCCTCCACTGAGCCGGCCCCTCCCTAGAACACAGAGGCACCCTCACCAGCAGCCAGAGCTCTATGGCTGTCAGCTACGGGTGCCTTAAAGCTGCAGGAATACAGAAATCTCATGCAGGAAGCTGAGAGTGTGCTGGCAGACGTAGGAGCATGAGGTGGCCAGACAATACTCCCAAGCACCCCTGGAAAGCAACACCCCTCTGTGGCCAGACAGATGGCTAGTAGCCAAGACTGCCAGGATCCCCGTAGAGCCAAGAGTTCTGGGCAGCAGGGCTCCAGGGGCTCTGGGCAGCCCCCAAAGAGGAGGGGGTCCTCTGGCTGGAAGCTGAAGTCTGGGATCTGCTGGCTGTTTGGGAGGACAAGGACATCCTGCTCAGGACAGAGGGGTGAAAGAGAAATGCAGATGCCTTCTCCCATCTGACCAGCAACATCGCTGCAAGAGGCCACCCACTCCAGACCCCCGACCAGGTCAGCTCCAAAATGAAGGAGCTGCAGCAGGGCTTTGCCCGAGCAAGAGACTCAGCCTGGCAGTCAGGGGCAGTGCTGGCCACCTGCCCCTACTTCAGGGAGCTCCACCAGCTGCTGGGACCCAGGGAGGCTGCACCACCTGAGGAGACCCTGGACATGGCGGAGCCAGAGGGGCAGGGCAAGGAGCCCCAGCCAGTATCCTCGATGCCCCCCCCCACTGCAGGCCCCGAAGTACCTGCTGGCACCAGGGACAGTGACAGCTGGAATGAGGGACAGCTGTACATCGGCAAGCCCTCCGAGGGCCCTAGCCAGGCTACCTCCATCCAGGCGCCCCTGAACCACCCGAGGAACCCTCAGGTAGGACTGGGCGTGGAGTGTCCTGGTTATGCGGGGGAGGAGTGGTCCCCAACACAGCTGGCACGGGCCTGGGCAGGCGGCCGTGGGCCAGGGACCCAGGGATGGCCGTCATCACTGCTGAGCGGGGGCCATGCTTACAGGCGGGAGGGGTCCCCACCTGGGGCCATGGGCTGCCATGAGGGTTAGAAGCCTGGGAGGGCTGGGGCAGCCACTCTAATGACCCTGCATTGAAGGACCCCACAGCAGACAGGCCACCCCAGAGCCCCTCATCACAAGCAGGGTGGGATAGCATTGGGGACAAGGCTGCTGGCCTACGGTACCTGGGATCGTGACTGATGGGGCACCACCCTCTCCCCTTATGTCTTCACAGCCTCAACATCTACCAGCAACCCCAGCTCCCTGGATGTGCCCAGGAATCCTGAAGCTGCAGAGGAGGGTGAAGGGACAACACCTTCCCTGACCAGGCACCGTGGTAGGAGGACCCGCTGCTGCAGCTGGGCAGGTGATCTGGTGGCAGCCCACTCATCTGCATGGTGGGAGCAGAACCACTTGCTGTGGGAATGGCTCTCCATGGAGCAGGTGGCCTGGGAACGGGTGGCTGGGTATCTTGACACCCTGACCCAGACTGTTGCCAACCAGCTGGCCCAGCCCCCCACTCCATGGATGGCCATTCCCACAGCAACCCCTCTGCCCCAGCCTCCCCCTTTTCCCCAACACCCTCCTCTTCACCAGCTCCCCCCTCTTCCCCAGCCCCGCCATGCCCCTTCTGCCCCCTCCGCTTGCAGCTCTGCTCCCAGCTGATGTCCCTGGCCGAGTGGCAGGAGCTGGCACGCTGGCTGTGGCTGGGTGAGCCCTGCTTGTCTGTGGCTTTTCCCTTCTCCTCCCTGCAAGTCCAAGCCCCTAGATACCCCAGTGTAGCCCTACCTCCCGGTTTCACATGGCCCATCCTGGCCCTGCCATGGTCTCTGGACCCGTCATGGCCCCGGACCAGCCACTCTGATGGAGGATTGAGGCCCCGTGCCTCCCCATGTCAATAGTTCACTCCTGCCCCCCCCATGTAAATAGTCAAGTTCTTTGTTTTCCAAAAATAGCAGTTGAATTTACTTAATGGTGATATGTGTCCTGCCTCGGGTGGGGATGGCAAAAGGGATGCTGGTGGGGCAGGGGTGAGAATGTGGGGTGGTAGCATGGATTGAGCCGGGCCAGGTCATGGGGGCCCCTGGATAAATGCCTCCTGGAGGGCCTCCTGCATGCACACCCTGTCCTGGTGCACCTAGCGACATGGAACCGCACCTGGCTGCTCATAGTGCTGCACAGCCTGAGATGCCCAGTGTTCCACAAAGAGCTCCTGCTTGCTCTCCACAAGGTTGTGGAGAGAACAGCAAGTGCGCACGACTGCGGGCACACTGTGCAGGCCCACCCCCACCCCCCACCAGGCACATCAGGAGGCACCTGAAATTTGCCTTCAGAAGGCTTAATGCCCACTCCATGGTGTTCCTGGCATGGCTGAGGCGGACATTGCAGAGGTCCTGGCTCTCATTGGTGTGTCCTGCGTAGGGGCGCATTAGCCAGGCCAGGAGAGGGAAGGCAGCATCAGCAACGATGGACGGGGGCATGGTCACGTCCACCACCGGCAGCTCCCGTGAGGGGATGTAGGTGCCCTCTGCCATCCTGTGGCTGAGCCTTGAGTTCCACGGAATGTGGGCATTGTGGGCCCTGCCCAGCCTGCCACACAAATGTCCATAAAACATCATCAGGCATCCACGAGGGCCTGGAGGACGATAGAGCAGTAGCCCTTTGGGTTGATGTACCATCTCTGGCTGTGTGGTGGGGCCCGGATGACAATGTGGGGGCTGTCCAATGCACTGATGCAGCTGGGGAGTCCCAGCTGTTGGAAGGCGGCCATGGCAGTGTCCATGTCTCCAAGGTAGATCAGGTGGTGCAGGAGGATCCTGTTGATGGCAGCAACAACCTATAGAGGGTAGAGGGCACAGGTGCCCATGAGTGTGTGGTAGGTGTATGGGACCCTGCTCCCCAGGACTCCACTCCCTGGGGCCCCACTCCCAGGGACCCCCCACCCCAGGACCCCGCAGTGGGTGTGTGGCCCCGGGTGCCTTACCTCAAGGAGAACAACCCCGACGGTGGCCTTCTCCACCCCAGATTGGTGGCCGACTGAGTGGTTGCTGTCTGGGGTGGCCAGCTTCCACATGGCGATGGCTAATTGTTTCTCCATGGGGAGCGTGGGCCGCATGCGGGTGTCCTGGTGACAAAGTGCTGGTGCCAGCCAATGGCACAGCTCCATGAACGTGGCCCGAGTCATCAGGAAGTCGCAGAGCCACTGGTTGTCGTCCCACTCTCCGAGGACGATGTCGTCCCACCATTCCCCACTGGTGGCATACTGACAGAGGCGACAGCTGGGCTGGAATGGGGGTGCTCCTGATGCACAATGGGCAGGGGCTGCAGGGTGCTGGGCCATGTCTTGGGAAGCACATAGCCTCATATGGCATGCTGTCAGGAAGGCCATCAGGCTGGCCATGATGTCCAAGATGTCCCTATCAGTGAAGTCCCACGGGTCCATGGCAGGCAGTGGTGTGGTAGCTAACCAAGGCTCTGCCAATTGCTGTGCTGGAGGTCACATGCTCCAAGCAGCCAGTGTCCTCAGCATGTGCACAGGGGGTGTGTTTAGGCGGAGCCTCTTAATATGGGATCTGGCCCATGCTCCAGGAACAGCTTGTAGGCCATTCGACCCTGCCCTTGCCATTTCATGCCCCGTTATTTCGAAATTAAGCTGTGGCTGTGTAGCTGCTCCATTTCAAAATTACGGGACATCTTTTCGATGTTGCGGATTGCAATGTTGATTTGCATTTTGTGTGTAGTCACTTCCTTTCGAAGCGGCTCATTTCCAAGTGATGGATACGGATTACCCCTTTCAATGGCACTTCCTAATGTGGCCACAGCCGCTATGTCTACAGTAGCCTACCCTTTTGCAAGGAAGATGCTAATGAGACACTTTGGGATATGCTAATGAGGCATTGCAATGATTATATTATTAATATACAATATAAATATTAGCATAATGGCGGCTGCAGCACTTCAAAAGTGCTGCTTTCGACTGCATGTAGCTCATCTACACAGGGTACTGTTCGAAATCCTCTTATTCCTGTAAGTATGCAGGGTCCTTTTGAAAAGGACCCCATGTAGACAAGCCACGCACAATCGAAAGCGCGGCCAGCATTATGCTAATAAGGCACTGCATATTCACTGCAGCACTTCATTAGCATATCCATAAGTGTCTCATTAGCATCCCCCTTTTGAAAGGGGGGGCTAGTGTAGACATAGCCTCTAAGTTTTCCCAACAGAATGTAATATGGATAATCAGATTCCTGTATTTCAAAGTACAGATTGATTTGCAAAGGTAAAGAAAAAAATAAAACTTTATTCTGCTCATCCCTCTGTCTTCCATACTGTATTGTATTACACTGGTCACATAGAAAATCACCTTCAAAAGCCAGGCTGATGGATTAATGATTTATTTATAGGTGTCAGATTCATCTTACTGTATGATCCAACGTGTATTGAACCCAATGTCAAAACTCCCATTGATTTCATTGGTGCAGGAGTACGTCTTACACGGTCTGCTGTTTCTGTTCATAAGTTCACTAATGAATTGCCTTAAGGCAGTGCCTAGTCGATCTCCATAGGGTTAAGGCCTCATTTTCTAAGTCATGCTGCTCCTGACCTGATGGACAAATCTGAAACATGATGTAACAAATGAATGGGACAAATGACATCTTGTTTCTTTCACCCACCCTTCCTCTTGTCTGAAGCTGGCTCTTCGGAATCAGGGCATCATCTTATCACAGGTGGTTTTTGCAATGCCTGGAGAAGGAAGAAGAGGGTAAGAAATGCAATCACAGAGGTGAACAGATTATTTATTACACAACTTGATGGATTCAAATAGTGAATAATTTAAAAAATAAAATCAACTAATCACACCAGGCTGCTTGGCTGATTCTTTGTAGTTGCCATGGCTTGTGTAGTGATTTCAAATGGGTAGGATTTGAATTAATGAGGGCCTCAAATTAATCCAGAAAGGATGCTTTGTGTATTTTTGTGCAATTTTGAAGAAAATGGTGGACAAACGTAGTATGTGTTGTAGAAACCCATTGTAAATTATTTGAATTGGAAAAATACTGATAGACTCAAACATAATTTACAAGCCTTTAAATTTGTTTCAGCACAAGACATGCAGCTCAGTTGATAATTGGTTGAAGGGAATTCCAATACCTGCCAAAACTAAAGAATATTAAAATAATAATTGCATTACTTTTTGTTTTGCATTAATTTTCAAACACTTCAACCTTCTTTGGAAGACTGTTAAACAGCATGATGCTTTATTTTATCTTCCCTCAAAATTGTTTCTACTACAGAAAAAACACACCATAGTGAGATTTAGCAAAAGAAAGAAAGTAATTTTACTATCATTTGCCAAGTAATGCTTACCTAACTTTTATCTGTGTCTAATTAATGGCCCCTTGGTTAAAACCTTATTAAAGGAAGCAACGTTAATTCTCACATGTTTCAGTGACTTCTTTCATATAGTAGCATCTTGGCTACGTCTACACTAGCACACTATGTCGAAGTAGCCTGTTTCAAAGTAAGAACATTGAAACAGGCTACTTCGATGTGTATCATCTACAAGTCCTTCAGGGCTGGTGATGTTGATGTTCAACATCGAAGTAGTGACGGGGAACGTCGAATGGAGCCACCCTGGAAGGAAATGTGAAGCGTCCACACACACACAAGCACTCTCCGTTGAAATAAGGGGCCAGCAAAGCCGGCGGACAGGGTCACAGGCTGGACTAGCCCTTCTGGAGCAAGAGAAAGCTGTGCCCTTAAAGGGCCCCTCCCAGACACACTTGGCCTGCACAACACGAAGTCCACAGAGCTGACAACCGGTTGCAGACCCCATGCACACAGCATGGACCCCCACCTGCAGCAGCAGCCAGAAGCCCTGGCCTAAAGGCTGCTGCACGCAGCAACCACAGAGCCCTTCAGGGGCTGGACAGAGTGTCTCTCAACCTGTCATCTGATGGCCGCCATGGAGGACCCCGCTATGTCGATGTAGCGGGATGCGGATCATCTACACATGCCCTACTTCGACGTTGAACATCGAAGTAGGGCACTATTCCTATCTTCAGATAGGAATAGCAATTTCGATGTCTCGCTGCCTAACGTCAATTTCAATGTCGAAACAGTGCACAGCGCATGTAGACGCGACGTGGGCTATTTTGATGTTTTGCCAGCTACTTCGAAGTAGCTGACCAGTGTAGACACACCCCTTACATGATATTTTGCAACAGGAATTTGCACCCACTAGATACAAGTAAACCCACAACTTCCACTGGCTTTCAATAGCCTGACCTAACTCACCCATTAACTTCCACCTTTAGCCACATCAGTGGCTGAAGTGTGATGACTCTACTGAAGCAATAATATTCTAATTCCAATATACTCTGACTTTAGTGTATGTTCTTGTAAAACTTTTTTGACATATTTTCTCCCTATTTCTTTGATAGTTTGGCTCCTAGCTGAAGTAGGACACAGTAGAACTGATTAGTTGGAAACTAGACATTCGGAATCTATCAACATTTTATTCTAAATATTAGATGCCTCCTAATGAAAAGGCTTCTAGGAGGTGACATTATCCTTTTCTCTTTTTTTTTGTTTGTTTTTATTTTGGTGAAAAATCTCTTTGTTAAGTTAATCCCTAGGGCCAGATCAAAAATGACAGCTGCCAAGGGCAGCAAAATAGTATAAGATGAAATACACAACTCCAGCTCTTTCAATTAAAATGTTTTCATACCTCTCTCAACAGCCAGTGTTTTTCCCTCTCCCTGCTGTCTTGACACCATTTGGCATTGGTTTTAGGGATGCTAAAACATACTGTATTGTATGCATCACCAGCCTGGAACTAAGGACAAGAAAATCCCTGATGACTTTTGTCTCCAATACTGTCCTACTGGAACAATTCACAGATAGCACAGAAAATAGGAGAAAGGGTGTCCTCCTGCTCATGTTATAAGAACAAAAGTCCACAGCTGCTGGAAGCCAAGACATCACAGTTTTATCTTTCAATTCCTGTTATTCTAAAAGTAATAACAAATCATGACTTCGTGTCATTGTGTCCCTGATCTTTCAAAACTATGCTACATCAATGAAAAGTAAAAAAAAAAACATAAATTGGTGTACCTGACCATGGGAGACTTAACACAGCCTAGGGGAATCTTTTGGTGTTACACGTCACACAGGATTTCCTGTGCCACATTTATACCTGTGACTAATGCATGGGAAATTCTTCAGAATTTAGACTATGTTCTTAGGATCTCTAGCAGTAGCCTAATCTACTGAGGTGTTCAGGAAAGCATCATTCTTAATGTAAAAATAGAGAAAATGAGGCAGAAAAAAATAAGGAGAATATTGTTAAACTTGGGTGCTCAGAATAAACACCAGTATATATTTTTTTCAGTAGTACATATCTGGACTAAATCATTAAGTTGACTAATAACATAGAGAAAGCCATGCTAGTCTATACACTATCAAAACAAAAAAGCAGTAAAGTAGCACTTTAAAGACTGACAAAATAATTTATTAGGTGAGCTTTTGTAGGACAGACCCGCTTCTTCAGACCATAGCCATATCAGAACAGACTCAATATTTAAGGCATAGAGGGACCCTTTATCAGCTGGTTTGATTATAATGTCTGGGTTATTTTTGAGACTCTGGACAGCATAGCGTTCAGCATAGTTGACACTGTATCTCATTTGGCATTGTTTGCATATAATCTCAGTCTGAGCACAGTGGCGGAAGCATTGTAAGTAGAAATCCAGACTTTCACTATGACCATCAGGGGAAGTCCACATAGAGTTCTTCTTCTTTTGGTGTTGATGGGGGGAATCAAGGGAGTCAGACTGTTGTTCATACCTCAGGATACTACAAATACAATAACAACAGCTCAGCTAAGAATATTGTTAACCCTTCCAGCTACCAACTTAGCCCAGTGGAAGAGTCTCTCTTATCCTGGTGTCTTTCCTTCTGCGCTACTTCCTCCATAAACTTAATACAATTCTGTGGTGAGCTTGAAGCCTTTTTCACCACCTCCATCTAAAGGAATTCTTCCAACACAACTATGAACAACAGTCTGACTCTCTCGACCCCCCCTACCAACACCAAAAGAAGAAGAACTCCTTTTGGTTCTCTATGCCTTAAAGATTGAGTCTGTTCTGGTATGGCTATGGTCTGAAGAAGTGGGTCTGTCCCACAAAAGCTCACCTAATAAATTATTTTGTTAGTCTTCAAAGTGCTACTTTACAGCTTTTCTATTAAGTTGACTAAGTGTTTGTGTAGCTGTCCCATAGTTTTACTTGTTCAGATAAGATACTGAACAGAATATTGCCATTTCTTTTGTTGGCTATTCTCAATTTTATACTTCAAATACTATAACCTGAACTTCACCAAAAATCTCTCGCAATCATTCGGAGGACAACGAGCCTAGTTATATTTAACCCCATCTTAAATGCAGACTTATGCTTTAAAGTGTATGTTTATTTTAGTGTAGGCACTGAAGAAGAAGCAAGGTTCTTCTTCCTCAGTGAGAAAAGCAGGTAGAAACCTGAAAGATTCAGGCACACAAGCATGGAATTTGTGCCCCTCACCCTGATCACAGAGGCTATACTTCTGCTTACCAGTTTGATTACCAGGCATGAAGTGGTAGATAGCCAGAAAAAATAATTTCATGGCTCCACTGCATTTCAGTGACTGCCTATGCTGATAACCCAATGAGATATGGGTTCCACTGAGAGAAAGTGTTATTCCTGTCTAGTACAGTTTCTGAAAATATGTAGGAGGGGGGAAGCCAGTGCCCCCACAATTTAAATAAAATGTTCCAGAAGCTGTAGAATACAGTGGAAAGGATGACAGGTATACGAAGTTGAACACAATAACAAAAATAATCTACTCTGAAACAATTATTTCTCCTTTATGGAAACATGATATAATGTTTACATAAACTGTATCTGAGTCATTTTTCCTGCTGCTCAGAATTGGTTTAACTGATGCTAATATAACTCATACTAATGACTAGTGTAGTCCACCCAGAGTCTCTTGATTTTATTTTATAATTATTTGTCTTGCTGTATTGGTGTTCTCTCCTGCTATAACTATTGTCCTCCTCCTGCAGCATACAGAACATCTCCTTCCAAGGTAGCTAGATGATAAAGAGCATTACAAGCAACTGCATACCTGAGATTAGAACTCCAAGCATGCAATAGCACAATTTCATTTCTACAGTAGGCACAGAAAGGCTGGTCTCCTTGGGGAGGCAGGTGTCGGAGGTCAAAGTCTCTGTGGTCATAGAGATGGAATTATGTGCATAGCTGGTTCTACCTGGTCACAGCTGAGGCACAATTCCAGGACAGCATGGGGGAAGATTATACATGTAATATCTGTCTCAGAATAAATGTACGGCTTATTTGCAACTCTTCTGACAAAAAAAAAAAGCAAAACAAACAAACAAAACAAAACCAGAAACCCTTCTTCAAAAGATTGTGTCGAGTACTTTCAGAAAATCAAGCCCTCTTTTGAAAGAACATGCAGTGTCCACACACAAAATGTCACCTTTCCATCCCAAATAGAAAAGACACAGCTTTTCTTCCAGAAGCCACCTTCTGTTCCCAGATCAGGAAGAGTGCCTCCTTTCGAAAGCTTCTTTTAAAAAATGGTAAATGTAGATGCTCCATGGGCCATTATTTCAGAAGGTCAGGCCTCATGGCACCTTATTTTTCAATCCCTGGCCTGTTTTTTCTAAAGAGTGGGGGTTGCGTGGATACGTTCTGTCAAAACAGTGGATCAATCTTTCAATCTGATTTTTTGGGTCTGGACACAGTCCTTCAAAAGAAGATTTTCTGGAAGCGTGGGTCTACGAGGACCTGTAGTGCTGGCAGCTTCCTGGAAATGAGCATTCTCACAATTGCAATTGGCTGCTCATTGGCATAATCTCAAGGTTAATTAGCATAGCTGTGTGAGATCTCCATGCTGGAAGAGGCATGTCTAAATTCAGGCATAAGGTGCTGGCAACAGAGTGGTTTTTGCTGGTACAGGCGTGTGCACATGGCCTGTATACTGCCAGCAGCAACCTCTACTGACAGGAAGATCTTGTGAGGCTATGCTAATTAGCTGCATGATTATGCTATTGAACAGCCATTTGCAATTGAGAGACTGCTCGTTTCCATGAAGCTATAACACTACAGGTCTGTATAGGTCCAGCCGAAGAGATCTTCTTTTGGCACACAAAAAAATGGATCAAAAAATCGATCCGCTCTTTCTGACAAGTAGGGTACAACATTGAGCTTTTTCTGATCAGGCTTTCCTTACTCTGCTGTCCTATTTGCCCAAGAGCTAGAGGATCCTCACCTCCATGATGGCCAATGTGTAGGCTGGAAGAAGTGTGACTGTGCTGGATTTGACACCATTGACTGTACAAGGGACTGCCGCAGTGGAAAAATCATCTTCTCACCTAGGAATTAGTCAGTGACACTTCCCACATATGGAGTTCCACCACAAATCTTCTTCACAGCTAAAAGGGCCTCTTGCTGGTACCTTCCAACCCATATGATTTTGGGAAGACTAGGGGTGGAGGCAACTGAAGGGGATGAAAGTGAAGCTGTGTTCTAGGGAACTTAGGAAATGGATATGGTTTCTCCATTAATTATTTTTTTTTTATTCTCTGAGGCTGTTACTGATAAACACAGATCCCTGAGCCTATGGCTCTGCAATTTTTTGTTTCATCTTCAAACTGCTGTATAACACTGTAGTTTGTCCATACATTCTTTCAATGAGTTGTGAGTAGAAAAATACAGTTAAATTCATTTCAGTTCATATTTAACATGAAAGTCTACTGTTCAACAAACTCTACTGTCTAGCAAATTGAACAGCAACAAACAAGGAGTCTTCAAAACAGATCTATAAAAGCAAGATTTTTTTTGACCTTGACAGAAAATATTATCTGTGAAAATTCATGCTGAGCTCTCCAAACTTTATCACAGGTCAGGTAGCAGCAACTAGCTCATAAATCGTATACTTTCAAATTACTAAATGTTGCTAGAGGTTAGTTACAAGACCATGCAAAAGCATTAGATTTTGCAAACTTATTGCCTTTTTTATATCTGCTATGAACTCACCAGCACACTTCCAGCAGCTTTACAGGAAAAGAAGAGTTTATAGAAATTACAATTCAGAATCTTCCGTAGCCTGTTTTCAGGCAGAATTCGCTGGCATAGGTTTGGTGTACCTTATTATATGTCACATGGTTATTTAGTCACAGAAGTGGCCAAGTGTAGTTTTGCATTTAATCAATTGTCAGAGGCAACCAAATCATAACAGAACTAGAAAAAGAATAACGGAAAAGAGATTATTTGCACATACCCTGCATGTGTGTGTAGTTTATTCCAAATGGTGAACAGAGTCCCTCTAAGCTAGTCTTGCTTCTCTCCGGCTGGTGAATTTTCTAACAGCAAGATTCTTTAGTGTTTCTAGCCTTTGTTTGTCCCACATTTTGGTTAGTTAAGCAAAAACTTGTGCTATTATTTTTTCATGAATTCTCCTTCAGTATCATTTAAGGCTTACAATTGGTCCTGCCCCACAAACCTCCAAACTGTTTAAAAATCGGTCCTCAAAATTCCTTGAAATTGGTTCAATGAGTATTTTATTTAATAATAGCCATTGCATTATTTTTTTAATGTACTTTCCATTTTTGTAGCCTTTTAGGGTTAATTTTCCAAGCTTCTCTCGACATCCATGTAGGCTAGAATTTTTATTTTTTATTTGTAAGTAAAGGTTGAGATTTTCATGTGAACAGGGATCTCCAGACATTGAGGCTTTTAGAAAAATACCAGCTATTCTGAGTCATGATAAAATTATTCATTGACAACTGGGTAATATAGCTGCTTTGGGTACTATGATTCTCTAGTGAGTGTCTGGCTTAGACAGGAATAATTAAAGATGCCATCAGAAAAATCTTGTTGCCATACAGGCACTTTAGCATGTGCTAAATCCTTGCTGCATTTCTAGTATGCTCCTGTTTGGAGGCTACTTCTGTGCTTGGAGCTGAGTGCATGATTTCACATCTTTGGTATTCTGAAGCAATGTGACTCCTATCTTGAGCAGACATAACCTACTTGCTACTGCTCTAGCACACTAAAACTAGTGATCACAGTGGCAAACAGCATCCTCCATAGGGCCTCAGAAGGTTCATACTATGCTCTTATGTTACTATTAAGTTCCTAGCTCAATGGCTACATCTACACTAGAGTGTTGTCGACAAAACTGGGGTTTTGTTGACAAAACTTGCAGAGAATCTACACACAAAATGCACTTTATCAGCAGAAACCGTCAACAAAAAAAGCTGTGTAGGTGGTCCTGGAGACCCTTTTGTCAACAGAGCAGACCAAAATATCAATCTGCTTTTATGTGTAGATATAATCTGTCATCAGAAGTTTTGTTGGAACATCTCTTCCAGCAGTAACTTCTGTAGACATGCTTCTAGTGTAGATTTAGCCAGTGAAAGCTACAGCAAGTTAAGTCTGCTTCCACTGGGAACAAAGAGGCCTCAGAAAATTAAAAATCAGGGAAAATATCTGTGAACTAACTGATGCTGTGGAAATTTGGTTTTGTTTTACTTTTTTTCCATGGCATGCTTTGGACTGAGAATCCATCCTAGCACATTTGTCTCTAATTATAAAAAAAAATCTGGAAAATATCATTTTTTCAAATAGTATTTATTATATGAGCACTTATATTTCTCATATAGAAAAATCTTCTCTTTGGCTTCTCCAGCTTTTAAGTATCTTAGTTTTCTGATTTTTAATTTTAGATGGTCTGCTATATATAGGCCAAGCATGGAACTATTGCACTGATTTCTTTCTTTGCTCTGAGATGGAAAAAAAAAAATCCACAATTAGATTTGCATCTAGTAAAATAAAAGATGTTGCTGTTGGTAGAATCGTTTTAAATCTCAAGCTATCCCATCTCTGAACTTCTTTTGACTAATCTTTGAGGTTTGGATAAATTGACTCCTGGGTATAAATCACTGCTAGCATTCATTTTCCCTAACAAAATCCTAGTTGATTATGAGGGTATGCAACTGTAACTCACACATTTCCTGTGTGTTGTTCACTGTCCCATCTAGTGGCATTGAGGCTACTTACAGAGAAAATGATGAGCTTGCTCTATAGCTTTAGCTAATAGTCAGTGGCCTTTAGCTCACATGATAGAGTCTCATGCCCTAAGTTCCAGAGACATCATCCCAGGTCCACTCATATGCTCCATCTTCTCTTAATGTTTTTTGTCACATTTGTGCATTATTTGTATGTTTTATAATGGATCGCACAAGCCCCTTGGCTGGAAGCACTCTGAAAACTAATTTATCTTCTAAAGCATGAAAATGGTATCTCTGTCTGGATATGGTAATACTTAAGTCTTAAGATAAGGTGTCTTGTTTTCTGAGAATTATCTCCAGAGGAATAAACCACCCTGTGACACTCATCATTTCCAGAGACAGGTTCCTAAACCTAAAATGATGCATAAACAACTTATTGGTTTCCTCAGTGGAAGTTTGCAATAAGTTTTGCAATTACTTTTTGAATAAGCTCTCAAGCTTGAAGACTGACTGTCAGTAAATAGAACCCTCTGGCCATCCTCCTCTATCTGTAGCCTTTTTGTCCTATCCTGTAGGAATATTGAGAAATTGCTGCCAAGTATCTAAACCCATTGATACTGATGCTATTCAAGGCTTAGGGCAAGGGCTTAAACTGGTCTCAAAGATATGTAAGGTCTGTCATTTTATCTAAAGGAATTGCATTCAACATAACAAAACATTAAAATTCAACAGCTTGCTTAAATATACCAGTAAGTCCATTGCTTCCTATGAAAAAATACCCAACAGTGGAAACAGAAAAGATATCCATGTGTAATGATCTGAATTTGCCAAATTGGGAGTGTCTGCATCAGCTAAGAGATAAAGGAGTGGTTGACACCAAAGAGCCGCATCTACACGTGCCGGCTACTTCGAAGTAGCCGTGCCAACTTTGAAATAGTGCCTGCCACGTCTACACGTGGCGAGCGCTATTTCAAAGTTGAAATCGATGTGAGGTGGAGAGACGTTGAAGTCGCTATCCCCATCAGGAGATGGGCATAGCGCCCTTCTTCGATGTTAAACGTCGAAGTAGGGCACGTGTAACCAATCCGCGTCCCACAACATCAAAAGAGCGGGGTCCGCCATGGCGGCCATCAGCTGAGAGTTTGAGAGATGCTCTCTCCAGCCCCTCAGCTCTATGGTCGCCGCGTGCAGCAGCACCTTAAAGCTCCCCACCCCCTGCGTTCCTATGCAGGAAGCTGAGAGCATGTGCAGGCGGCAGCACTGCCACGCGGCCAGCCTTCACGCTTGCAGCAGCCTCATTTCGCCACCCCTGCAGCAATGGCCGCTCGCCAGGCCCCCATGCACCCCCAGGGCACCCCCCAAGGGGAGCCAGGGCTCCCAGGCTGGCAGCCAGTGGGGAAAGAGGCAGTGGGGCCCCTCCTGGATGGAGGCCAAGATCCGGGACCTGCTGGGACTCTGGGGCAAGGAGGAGGTACTCCAGGTAATGGGGAGCAAGAGGCGGAACACGGATGCGTTCGCTCGGGTGGCCGAGGGCCTGGCTGCCCAGGGTCACCCTGCCCGCACTCCTGACCACATCAGGAGTAAGGTTAAGGAGCTGCAGCAGGGTTACGCCCAGGCCCGGGATGTGGCCAGCCGATCTGGGGGCGACCCCGCCACTTGCCCCTTTTACAGGGAGCTCAGGTCCATCCTGGGCCCCCGGTACACCTCCTCCGCCCCGGCCACTCTTGACACCTCGGCCGACGAGCCCCAGCAGGCCCCAGAGACGGAGTCCACCCCGGAGGCAAGCCCTGCACCTCAGGGCCCCCCCCTGGAGCCCACCCCTGGGATGCTGGAGGAGGAGGAGGGGGAATCCTCCTCCAGTGACGGGGGGCTGCGGATCACTATCCCATCCCGGAGCTCCAGCAGGGCGTCCACCCAGCGGGTGTCCCCCGACTGTGGGAGTGGACCGTCAGGTATGCACCCCCCCCCCCCGGTGCACACCCCCGGGGTTAAGGGGCAGGGACAACAGACATGACCAGGGCCCTCCACATGCCCAGATGACCATGGCCCCAAGGACGTCAGTGGCATGTCCCTCAGAAGAGTGCATCAGCCCCTGACCCCCAGCAGGACAGCTCCACGCCCCATCCCTGGGGATGGGGGGGGGAGTGGAACCTAGGGTCCCCGGGGGAGGTGGGACACCCATCAGCAGCAGCAGCATCTCCCGGGGACAGTGATGGGGAACCAGCAGCAGAGGGGTGGGGGGACAAGGGCCACGGGTCGGGGCCCACACTAATGGCTGTCTCCACTCTTCTTCCCCCCTGTGTTCCACAGCTGCACCATCGGAGGGCCCGGAGAGTGCCGGCGAGGTGTCATTGGTTCTGGAGAGCCCACCGGGGCCATCCCAGCAGGTCAGCCCCTCGGCGGAGCACCAACCAGCCACAGGACAGGGCCGATGGTGGAGCCACCACCAGAGGACAGCCACGGACCCCCAGCTGCTCGCAACTGTCTGGCGTCAGCTGGAGGTGTCGTAGCGGTGCCTGCGGGTGGAGGAGCGGCGGCTGGAGCTGCAAGAGCGAGCACTGGCCTGGCGCCAGGAAGGATGGGGGGCCTTCATGCACACATTCGAGCGCATAGCAGAATACCTGCCCCCCCATGCTGCCCCGCCCGCTGCTCTGCCCGCTGCTCCACCCGCCGCTCCGACCGCCATCCCATCACCATCCACCACCCTGGGGCCTGCCGCCGAGGGGGACCCGGGTCTGCAGACACCCGCCAGCCATATCTGCTGGTTCGCCTGGCCCCCACCCAGCCTCGGCCAGGGCTCTGGCCGAGGCAAGGTTCGCGCCCTCCAACCCCAGGCGCCGGACAGTAAGGGGTGCGGGGCCGAGGACGTGGCCCCCCTCCACCTTTGTACATATCCCCCTATTTGTATATAGTTTGTGATGGACCCCTGTTCTCTTATGGTACCTGCCCCCCATGTAAACAGTTCCCCCCTTTTGTTCTATATGCATATATTGTTGTATTAATAAGACATTTCACTGTTTGCTTTCAAAAAACAGGTCCATTTATTTGCAAGAAAAGTGGGGGGAGTGCTCTTGGGTGCTCTGTGGTGTGGGCGTGGGGGCAGGGAGTGTTGTGGAGAATGGGGGGGTGCAGTGGGTGGCAAGCCAGTGTTCACCCCGCAGCCTGGTCAAAATGGGCCCACAGGGCCTCCTGGACCCAGATCCCCTTGGGGTCCACCTGGTGACTGGGGGCAGCGGGTGGCTGCACGTCGGCCCTGCCAGCCTCCACAGCCCAGCCCTGGAAGAATGCCTCTCCCTTGCTCTCCACCAGGTTGTTCAGTGCGCTGCACATGCCCACAACCTGGGGGATGTTGGTGGGGCCTGCATCAAGGTGGGTGAGGAGACACCTCCAGCGCCCTTTGAGGTGGCCAAAAGTGTGCTTGACCACCTGGCACGCATGGTTCAAGCACGTGTTGAACCGCTCCTGGCTGGCCGTGAGATGGCCTGTGTAAGGGTGCATGAGCCAGGGACAGAGGGGGTACACCACATCTGCGACGACGCAGAGGGGCATGATGGTGTCCCCCACAGGGATCTCCCGCTGGGGGGTGTAGGTCCCTGCTTCCAGCCGGTGGCACAGGCCCAAATTTCTGAATACCCAGGCGTCGTGGGTGCTGCCAGGCCACCAAACATAAATGTCCAGGAAGCGGCCCCAGCTGTCCACCAAGGCCTGGAGGACCACTAAATGGTAGCCCTTCCTGTTGAGGAAGCATCCTCCACTGCACTCCAGGGCATGGATAGGGATATGGGTCCCATCCAGAGCCCCAAAGCAATTTGGGAAGCCCAGGGTGGCAAACCCCGCGATGGCAGCATGTGGGTCCTCAAGCTGCACAAGCCTGTTGAGGAGCAGGGCATTGATTGCACGGACGACCTGCAGGGGAAGGACATGGGAGAGCACCAGTTAGGGTTGTGCAGGGTGTGTCTGGCCCTCCACCCCAGGGCTCCCCCTCCCAGGTCTCCCTCCTCCCAGGTCTCCCCCTCCCAGGGCTCCCCCCCTCACGGTTCTCTTACCTCCATGAGGACAGCCCCGACGGTGGCCTTGCCCACGTCAAACTGCTGCCCTACGTATCGGTAGCTGTCTTGAGTGTCCAGCTTCCAGACAGCGATGCCGACCCATTTCTCGACCGTGAGGGCACATTGCATGGAGGTGTCCTGGTGCCGTAAGGCAGGGGTGAGCCACTGGCAGAGCTCCAGGAATGTCTGCCGGCTCATGCGGAAATTCTGGAGCCAGCGGTCGTCGTCCCACTCCCCAATCACCTACCGCTCCCACCAGTCAGTGCTCGTTGGGTAGCTCCACAGCCAGCAGCATGTGCGGCAGGATGGGTCGGAGGGCAGCAAGGTCTGGGTCTGCTTCCTCCTCCCCTGGGGGCAGCTCCTCTTCCGCGAATAAAAGGTGGTCAGGTGCCTCCTGCATAACATTGAGCAGGGCAAGCACTGCTCCTGCAGGGGCAGGTGTGTGGACCTCTGGCGGCTGCTGCTGCTGCTGCTGCTGGGGGTCCATACTGGTTCGACGAGGTGTGTGTGCCTGTGGTTCTGCAGACCCCGTGCTGTGCAGGCTGAGTGTATCTGGGAGGGGCCCTTTAAGGGAGCAGCTAGCTGTTGCCCTGAAAGTTCTAGTCCGCCCTGTGACCCTGTCTGCAGCTATTTCGATGTGGGCCGCTTTGGCGCGTAGACGCTCCCCTGCAGCGCCTACTTCAATGCAGTGCTGCCCAATGTCGATGCTGAACGTCGACGGCACCAGCCCTGGAGCACGTGTAGAAGCTATTCATCGAAATAGCTTATTTCGATTTCGCTACATCGAAACAAACTCTTTCAATGTAGCATCCCGTGTAGATGTAGCTAAGATGTTATAGAGAACACAAAGAGAAGAGACTCCTTGAAAAGCAATGGAGGTAACTTCATACAGGGACTCCCTATGGACTGAATGGAAATTGGCATGGCAAAGAATAGAGGTGGAATCCCCATTCACTTCAATGAGGTGGACTCAGAGAAAGGAACATTAGTGAGAAACCAGACAGAGCCTGAATCTAGCCCAGCTCATGTAGAAAACAGGCCACACAGAATTCCTCAGAAATAGATGGCCTGGAACTATCTTGTGTAGTTTTTGACTGTGCCAACAGCCTGTTTGCACCAGTCCCCCTTGCCCATCTTTCACTCTACATCAGCCCCTTTTAACCTAACCCATTGCAAAAGACTACATAAAATAAACCAAAAAGTAACGTGGAACTAAACTTATGTTGGCTGTCACCACATTTGTCCCTTCTGCTCATGTTCTATATCTTAGGTCTACTCTGCAATGTCTATTTAGCTCACTAACTCTTCATGCCAGTGACAGTCTCTTGCTCCATGTATGTAAAGTAGTTTGCAAAGCTGGAATCTATTTTTAGTTGCTCAGTGGGAACAACTGTAATAAGCACAATGAGTAAAAATAAGTTATCATCAAATTGTTCCATTTAGGCACTAGAAGTTGGGGAGTTTTGTGCCCCTATCTAAGCATCAGACCCCGTCAGCACCAGGTAGGTCAGGCTCACTTCGTAAGCTGAAGTGGTGAACAGGATAAGTCAATGGACTTGGTTTGCACTGCCCTCTTTGGAGTGATGTGCATTCCCATACGTTTTCTCTGAGTGTGACCTGCTGAGCTGGAGGTTGCAAAGGGTTGCAGCTGTGGTTCACAGTAGTATGGCATTCATGGGGCTTGATTTTGAGTCTGCAGGTACAGCCCTCTCCCACACCAAAATGGGCCTGTCACAGCATTGCCAGTGGATATGAAGTTCACTACTGTAGCTCGTTATAACTTGATACAAGATGTGTCTGTTTCCACCTTCTGAGAGCTCCCTTCCATTTGTCAAGAACTCAGTCAAAGTCACTTTATTTCCTGATTACCTGGCCTTTTTGTTCCCTGTAAGAGCAGGATTTTGGTAGGACACAGCATTTGGACTGACAACCTGCCTCTTCAAGTGCAATGAATTCATTTGAGGGAGAAGTTTAAATATCATTTGGAGTTCCTAAGTAGCATCCTTTCAAAAGGCTGCCTGGAGGTATGCTCAGAAACTCTCTGTCTTATTTTCATTGATAGATTGAAACTCTTTCATTCATATTATCTCATCCTGCAACATCCAGGGTCCTGCTGGATGGGTCTAGCTGTGTGGGGCTGGAGTGGAGCCTCACTGGTGGCCTGGAGCCCCTCTGGCAGCCCACCCTTGGGAGGACCATGGGAAGCCCTATGGCAGGAAACCTGGCCTGAAATGGGCACCCTCAGTGCAGGGAGCCCAGCTGAGGGTAGGGAAACCCCCTAGTAGTCATGTGGTGGTGGGGAGCTGTCCCATACCTGGAAGCCCTGCTGGCAGCCCTATGGTGGGGAGTCAGACCAGAGAGTCCTGTTGGGGCAGACAGCCCCATTGGCAGTCTGGTGGAAGGAAGCCCAAGTCGAACCATAGCCCCGCTGGTGGGCTGGGAGCTGGTGGGGGCTGGGAGGGGAGCCTGGCCAGCAGGCTGCCCCCGGTCCAGGGCATCCTGGATGTCTGACCTCCCCTGGTCCAGCAAATTCCCTCGTTCAGAATAACTCAATGCTGAGGATGCAAGTGTAGAGGGGTACAACCTGTCATAGAATCAGAGAATCCTGGGGCTGGAAGGGACCTCAGGAGGTCACCCAGTCCAGCCCCCTAACTAAAGCAGGATCAACCCCAACTAAATCATCTCAGCCATGACTATGTCAAACTAGGATTTAAAAGATTCCACCACCTGTCTCGATAACGCATTCCAGTGCTTCTCCACCCTCCTGGAGAAATAGATTTTCCTAATATCCAAACTACACCTCTCCCTCTGTAACCAGACCATTGCTCCTTGTTCTGCTATCTGTCACCACTGAGAACAATCTCTCTCTATCCTCTTTAGAGCCCCTTTTCAGAAAGTTGAAGACTGCTATCAAATCGCTCCTCAGTCTTCTCTTCTGCAAACTAAATAAGCCCAAATCTCTCAGCCTTTCCTCACAGATCATGTGCTCCAGCCCCTTAATCATTTTTGTTGCCTTCCACTGAACTCTCTCCAGCAAGTCCACATCCTTTCTGTACTAGGGGCCCCAGAACTGGATTCAGTACTTCAGATGTGGCCTTACCAGTGCCGAATAGAGGGGAATAACAACTTCTCAAGATCTGCTGGAAATACTTCTCCTAATGCACCCCAATATGCCATTAGCCTTCTAGGCTACGTCTACATGTGAAGCCTACATCGAAGTAGCCTATTTCGATGTCGCAACATCGAAATAGGCTATTTCGAAGAATAGCGTCTACACGTCCTCCAGGGCCAGCAACGTCGATGTTCAACTTCGACGTTGCGCAGCCCAACATCGAAATAGGCACAGCGAGGGAATGTCTACACGCCCAAGTAGCACACATCGAAATAGGGATGCCAGGCACAGCTGCAGACAGGGTCACAGGGCAGACTAGCGCTTCCGGGGCAACAGCTAGCCGCTCCCTTAAAGGGCCCCTCCCAGACACACTCAGCCTGCACAGCACGTGGTCTGAGGAGCCATAGGCACACAGACCCCGGGCGCCGCAGTCATGGACCCCCAGCAGCAGCAGCAGCAGCAGCAGCAGCAGCAGCAGCAGCAGCAGCTAGAGGTCCACCCAGCCCTCCCGGCAGGAGCAGGGCTTGCCCTGACCCATGCCATGCGGGAGGCAGCTGAGCACCTCCTTGCCCCAGGGGAGGAGATGTCCCCAGGGCAGCAGGGCTCAACCCCTACCCCTGCAGCACCCCGCCCCACCCCCCGCCTCACACGCCGGCGGCTGTGGAGCTACCCCACCAGCACCGACTGGTGGGAGCAGCTGGTGCTTGGGGAGTGGGACGACGACCACTGGCTCAGGAACTTCAGGATGACCCGCCAGACATTCCTGGAGCTGTGCCAGTGGCTCACCCCCGCACTCAAGCACCAGGACACTGCCATGCGGCGTGCCCTCACAGTGCAGAAACGGGTCGGTATCGCTGTCTGGAAGCTGGCCACTCCGGACAGCTACCGATCCGTGGGACAGCAGTTTGGTGTCGGCAAGGCCACCGTCGTGGCTGTCCTCATGGAGGTAAGCAAACCCACGGGGGGAAGGCAGGGCAGGGGAGGGGAGGCCAAGGCAGGGCAGGTCATGGGGGCCAGGGCAGGGCACGGCAGGGCATGGGGGCCAGGGCATGGGGGCCAGGGCAGTGCAGGGCAGGGCAGGGGGGCCAGGGCAGGGGGGCCAGAGCAGGGCAGGGCAGGGCAGGGGGGCCAGGGCAGGGGGGCCAGAGCAGGGCAAGGCAGGGGAGGGGGGCCAGGGCAGGGGTGCCAGAGCAGGGCAAGGCAGGGCAGGGGGGCCAGGGCAGGGGGGCCAGAGCAGGGCAGGGCAGGGGGGCCAGGGCATGGGGGCCAGAGCAGGGCAGGGCAGGGCAGGGCAGGGCAGGGCCACGCACACCCTGCTCACCCCTCATTGGTGCTGTCCCATGTGCTTTCTCTGCAGGTTGTGCGTGCCATCAACGCCATGCTCCTGCACAGGCTCGTGAGGCTGGGAGACCCAGATGCCACCATCGCGGCCTTTGCCACCCTGGGCTTCCCCAACTGCTTCGGGGCTCTGGATGGCACTCACATCCCCATCCGTGCCCCGCATCACAGTGGAGGACGATACCTCAATCGAAAGGGCTACCATTCTGTCATCCTCCAGGCCTTGGTTGACAGCCGGGGACGTTTCCAGGGCATTTACGTGGGCTGGCCTGGCAGCACACACGACGCCCGGGTTTTCCGGAACTCGGGCCTGTGCCGCTGGCTGGAGGCGGGGACCTACATCCCCCAGTGGGAGATCCCTCTGGGGGACACCACCATACCCTTCTGCGTCATCGCAGATGCGGCCTACCCCCTCCGGCCGTGGCTCATGCACCCCTACACGGGCCATCTCTCCGCTAGCCAGGAGCGCTTCAACGAGCGCCTGAACCACGCACGCCGGGTGGTGGAGCGCTCATTTTGCCGCCTGAAGGGACGCTGGAGATGTCTCCTGACCGGCCTGGATGCGGGCCCCAACAACATCCCCCAGATTGTGGGTGCCTGCTGCGCCCTGCACAATTTGGTGGAGAGCAAGGGGGAGCCCTTTTTCCAGGGCTGGGCTGAGGAGGCTGGCAGGGCAGATGTCCAGCCACCTGCTGCCCCCAGTCGGCAGGTGGACCCAGAGGGGACCCGGGTCCGGGAGGCCCTGCGGGCCCACTTCGATGAACAGGCCGTGGGGTGAACTCTGCCCAGGCCCCCCTACTGCCCGCCCCTTCCTCGCCCACACCATGGAGCACCCCACTGCCCCCGGCTCCCACTTGTCCTGGACAAATGACAGCACGCACTTGTGGCTGAACGTAAACTTTTTTTTTTCTTTCCGAAACTTTTTTTTTTTTTATGTAAATAAATATGTGAACCACAAACAGAAAACTATGTACAAACGTTCAACAAAAGCAATATGTACAAAAATAAAACAATACAAAGAAACAACTGTCTGCCATAATAAAAAGAAAACCGGGGAGGATAAAGGGGAGAACTATGTACATGGGGGGGACGGGGCAAACGGGGGGGCCGAAAAAAACAGGGGCCAACTATATACGGGGGGGGCCACGTCCCGGGCCCCTCGCCCCTATAGCCCAGCACTGGGCGTGGCCGGACGGGAGCCCCGCCGCGCTTGCAGCCTGGTCCATGGCTGGGAGGGAGCGGGCTGGACCAGAAGGTATGGTGGCCGGCGAGTGTCAGGTGGCTCCAGGGGTCCCTCGGCGCTCCGGCCCTCGCCGGTGGGTGGCGGGGCGACGGTGGATGGGCCGGCGACAGGCGGAGCAGCTGGTGGTGGGGCTGGAGGAGCAGGCAGGGCGGGCAATGTTTCGGCCAGCAGGGCATGGGGGGCCAGGTAGTCCACCAGGCGATTAAATGTGTCCATGTAGGCCCCCCCATGCCTCGTGGCGCCAGGCCAGCGCCCACTCCTGCAGCTGGAGGTGCTGCTCTGCGACCTCCAGCTGCCGACGGTGGATGGCCAACAGCTGGGGGTCCGTCGCCGGCGGCGGTTGGAGGCGCGGGGTCCGCTGTCTAGCCCGCCGTGGGGCCGGTCGGTCCTCAGCCGAGGGGCTGCCCTGAAGCGATGGTCCCGGAGGGCTCTCCGGGACGACTGACGCCTCGCCGGCGCTATCTTCCAGTCCTTCTGATGGTGCAGGTGCAGGACACAGGAGAGGAGGGGGGGAAGAAGAATGGAGACAGGAGTTAGTGTGGGCCCCGAGCCGTGGCCTTTGTCCCCCCAGCCCTGTGCTGCAGGTTCCCCATCCCCGTCCCCGGGAGATGATGCTGTGATGGATGGGGTTCAGGGGTCCCCCTGCCCTGCACCCCGTCCCCTGGTGGGAGCGACTCTCACTTCGCCCCACAGGGTCTGAGAGCGGGAGAGGTTTCTTAGGCCACAGATGCCCAGTTTCTCCCAGGAGTGACAGCACCAGCTGTCGGAAGAGACAGTCGTTCCAACCCGTCCTGGGGAGAAGACCCCAAGGGGTGCCCCTCGGGGATGCAGCTTTCCCCCTCCTCAGGCTGGCTGCCTTCCAGCTCTCCCTTCCCCTAGCCTCTACCTGTGGCCCCCGCCCTCGCCCCCCAAGTCCAATCCAGCTCGGCTCCTCCCTCCTGTATGTTCAGGGCAGAGGTGTCACCTGCTAGCTGTAGCCCCAGGATCCTCCTTTGCCCCTGGGAGCTATTCGGCTTTTGTTGCTCATATGTAGCCTGAGTCTCCCTTTGGCACTCCCCCCACTCCATCACATGCTGCTGCTGCGGGGTGTCCCACCCCCTCCTCCTGGGGGCCCCTCGAGGTTCCGCTCCCCCTTGGCCCGGGGATGGGGCATGGCACTGTCATGCGGGGTGGGGGGGGGCAGGGCTGATGGATGCAGTACTGTGAGGGCCATGGCCCTGGTGTCCTTGGGGCCATGGCCATGTGAGCATGTGGGGGGCCCTGGACACATATCTCTTACCCCCGCCCCTCAAGCCCAGCGGTGTCCACCAGAGAGAGGTACCTACCTGTCAGTCTGCTCCCACGGTCCGGAGATCCCCGGGGGGCGGAGGCCCTGCTGCTGCTCCGGGATGGCAGAAGGAGGATCTGCAGGCTTGATTCTGCGGAGGAGGAGCCCCGCCCTCCTCCTCTTCCTCCTGCTGCGATGTCCCGGGGGTGGCCTCCAGTGGGGGCCCCCGGGGTGCGGGGCTTGCCTCCAGGGCGGACTCCGTCTGCAGGACCTGCTGGGGCTCATCAGCCGAGGTGTCAAGGGTGGACGGAGGGGAGGAGGTGTGCTGGGAGCCCAGGATGTCCCTGAGCTCCCTGTAAAAGGGGCAAGTGACGGGGGCGGCCCCAGATCGGCTGGCCGCATCCCGGGCCCGGGAGCAACCCTGCCGCAGCTCCTTGACCTTACTCCTGACGTGGTCAGGAGTGTGGGCAGGGTGACCCCGGGTAGCCAGGCCGTCGGCCAGCCGAGCGAACGCATCCGCGTTCCGCCTCTTGCTCCCCATTACCTGGAGCACCTCCTCCTCGCTCCAGAGCCCCAGCAGGTCCCGCAGCTCGGCCTCCGTCCAGGAGGGGCCCCGCTGCCGCTTCCCAGACTGGCTGCCCCTCTGGCTGGGCTGGCTGCCCTGGCTCCCCTTGCGGGGGGTCCCCTGGGGGCGCTGGGGGGGCTGCCGGGCAGCCATCGCAGCTCTGTGGGGCTGAGGGTGGTGCAGGCTGGCCGCGTGTGCAGGCTGCAGCCTGCACATTCCCTCAGCTTCCTGCAGAGGAAGGGAGGCGGAGGGGACCTTTAAGGGGCCGCTCCACGCGGCCACCAGTGAGCTGAGGGGCTGGAGAGAGCGTCTCTCAACCCCCCAGCTGATGGCCACCATGGAGGACCCGGCAATTTCGATGTTGCGGGACGCGGATCATCTACACGGTCCCTACTTCGACGTTGAACGTCGAAGTAGGGCGCTATTCCGATCCCCTCATGAGGTTAGGGACTTCGACGTCTCGCCACCTAACGTCGAAGTTAACTTCGAAGTAGCGCCCGACGCGTGTAGCCGCGACGGGCACTATTTCGAAGTTAGTGCCGCTACTTCGAAGTAGCGTGCACGTGTAGACACAGCTCTAGGCTACAAGGGCACACTGTTGACTCAAATATAGCCTATTGTCCACTGTAATCCCCAGGTCCTTTTCTCCTGCACTACTACTTGGCCAGTCAGTTCCCAGCCTGTAATGGTATTTGAGATTCTTCCATACCAAGTGCAGGACTCTGCATGTCTCCTTACTGAACCTCATCAAATATATTTTGGCCCAATCCTCCAATTTGTCTAGGTCACTATGGTCCTATCCTTACCCTCCAATGTATTTACCTGACCCCCTAGCTTATGTCATCTGCAAATTTGCTGAGGGTACAATCCATCCCCTCATCCAGGTCATTAGCACACATATTGAACATCATCGGCCCTGGAATCAATCCTTGGGACACTACACTTGAAACCAACTGCCGAGAAGACATTGAGCCATTGATCACTACCGACTGGGCTCATCCATCAAGCTACCTTTCTATCCATCATACAGTTCATTTATGCAATGCATACTTCCTTAATTTCTGGGCAAGAATGTTGTGGGAGACTATATCAAAAGCTTTGCTAAAGTCAAAGAACATCACATTCATAGAATTCCCTGTGTCCACGGAGCCAGTTACCTCATCACAGAAGCTGATCAGATTGGTCAGGCATGATTTGCCATTGGTGAATCCATGTTAACTCCTCTTGATCACTTTTCCCACTTTCTCCTCTCCCAAGTGCTTCAAAATAGTTTCCTTGGTGATCCTCTACATGCTTTTTCCTGGGACTGAGGTCAAGCTGACCAGTCTATAGTTTCCTGGATTCCCCTTCTTTCCATTTTTAAACATGGGCTCTACATTTACCTCTATTTATTGAATTTTTGTTGTGAAGAGGTGCTCCCTCCCTTTTGGACTCAGGCCATACTTGCTCACTGGTCTCATTAGAACCCTCCATTTTTGGGATAACGTGGCACTCCTGTGGATCCTCTACACTGTAATTGCCTCCTCTAGGAAATCTTTTCATGGCCTGTACCTTTGGATCCTAGGTTTGGCTCATACAGTGTAATGTGTAATGTGAGGACATTAACACAATGAGCCATGCTTTAGGTAAGAATTATATGACTCCCTAACCAAAAAGTTCCTAATTTTATACAATCTTCGCAGCAACACATCCTGATCCTCTCTGCAGTGGTGCTGGAACAATTTGTATAACACACTGAGAGCCACGGAACCATAATGAAACCCTGTATATGATGGAAACCGCTTCAATCCAGGGGTATGTGGCAGCACTCCGCACACCATTAGTTCCAGCACCTAAACCTGTCTAGTAACAGTGGAGGAGTAAAGGCGTGAGAGGGGGACTTTGCAGCACAAGGGCTAAAAAGACCCTGCCCGCCCAATCACTCCCACCCCATTTCACTTGCGGCCAGTGTCAGGCCTGGAGGCAGGATAAAAGGAAGAAAGCTAGCACAGTTTGGGGCTGACCTTCCAGGAGATAGGAGCAGGCTTGGACACCCTCAGGGCCTGAGCCGGAGCTGCCCCTGGGTTGGCCACAGAAGGACACAGCCTCCAAAGCCTCCCCCAGGCTCACAGGGGGAGAACTCCCACAAACCACCCCCGCAAGGAGGGGGAAATTAGCCTCTTGGGGCCACTCCCCAAACTAAAGCTACAGACTCTAGTGAGTGGGTTGGCATCCTACACCATGGACCCCTAGATGCCGTGGGGACCTAGCCACTAGGCCACCCTGCCACTAATGTGAACCACAGGCAGAAGAACTAACCTTGTAAGCACTCCTTGTCTCCCTGTATATACACAACAATTCAAAATAAAAGTCAAATTCTTCAGAACTGTGTACATAACTGTGTTGCATTTTAAAAAGTTCTGAATAGTATTCTAAACAAGTCCTTGAGGGTATCAATAAGTCTTTCAGACCATATTCTCTGTTCTTTTGAGTTTGTGCACGGAGTTCCCTATGGGTGGAGGTTCACATCCCTCAGGTGTCTCATCCTTCCTTCTTTGTATTGGTAAATATTGAAGATAAACCTTTTTCTTCTGGAGGAGTCTTTCTGAAGTACCCATTAGGTAGGATCAAGAGTTTCTGATGAATTCTAAACAAAGTCTAAACTTTGTTGCATCATTTCTCAGTTCATGCAATACGTTTTTTTATGCCAAATATTGAAAGCCAAATTTTCATTTCAGCATTCTGTTTCCCAAATTTCTTTTGAGTCAGTCCCCAGAGGTGTGAATTTTGTTAGTGTACCAGACAAAGGTGTCATTAGTTGTTTATCCATCAGAACTTCTGTTGGAGATATTCCAGAGATGATTACTGCTAAACAATAGGCACTATACACACACAAATCTTTTTAGATTCTCCACATCCATTTTATTTTGAGGGTAGTGTGAACCACCAGTCCTGGACAAATGCTTGGAATGTTTTTCAGAGGAAAACAGGCTCATTATGAAATAAGATGACTTCAGGAATTTTGCCAATAAAAGCTATGTAAACATAATGAAGCCAGTATATGAAAAATAATTAACCACAATAATGCATGTGGATCCTTTTCAGGAAAAAAGAAAAAAAGGTGGTTATGCAAGTTCTGAAAGGTAGCTCTACAGAGAGTAATCATTCAGGCAATGTTTTCTTTTTCTGTGGAGAATCTTGATATTAATTCAGTAATCCTCTGGTCTGTTCGAGGCTTTTTTTTGTGTGAGCACAGCTCCTATAACATAAAAAGCTGCATCCACTGTTGCTGTTGTTAGATATCTTACCAAACTTTGCACTAAAAAAGATGGATATTTCAGTTATTTGCTTATTTTATTAAACACGTTTTCTTGTGGGTGACTCCATATTTATATATTTAAATATTTAAGATATCTCCTAGCTAAGTTTAATAAAAATTTGTCCCGGAACATTCTTGCAGCAAAAACAGTTTTGGGATTGGGTAAGGTGAGAAGTATCTTTAGCTTGTGAGTCTGGGTCCCTTTCCTATTTGGTAATTATGCATCCTGAAATTTCTGTTTCTTTCCAAATTCACATTTCTCCTTAAAGTGAAACTTGCTTGCTGAAAATATCTCAAGATGGCATATGGCTCAGTTGTGTTATTTTTAATCTCTGCCTTAAAGCTACACAACATCTGCATGGCATGGGACACCAGGCAAACCTAATGTCTTTTAAAAGTGTTCTATTGTTGAACATTTGCTTGGATGGAAGATGATTGAACAGTACTCATTTGAACAGGATAAATGAATGTATATAATGGAATAGATTCTGAAGTGGGGATAGGCAAGGTCAGCCGAAGCATCTAACTCTGAGATTTTGGTTTCTGATAACAGAGATAATGTCTGTTCAGCATCAAAAGAATGTATCTTTCTGAACACAGTTTTATCAGCTCGTGCAAGGACCACACATTTTGCCACTGGGCTTCAGTTCTACAGCCACCACCTCAAACACCTAATATAGTGTTACTAGGCCCACACGAATGCCTTCAGAAATGAAGCAGCTCTCACAAGTCCACGTCCAATGCCTTTACTATGGGGCCATCCTTTCCCAGCCTTTCCGTAGGGAGACTGAGTGTATATGTTATTACATTTTGCTTGCATTTATGTGGCAAAAATTGAAACAGTTGGAATAAGGACAAATACCTAGCTCAAAGTTTTGTTAGTGTGAATTATTATTAAGCTAGACTATGGCTACGTCTACACGTGAAGCCTACATCGAAGTAGCTTAGTTCGATGTAGCGACATCGAAATAGGCTATTTCGATGAATAACATCTACACGTCCTCCAGGGCTGGCAACGTCAACGTTCAACATCGATGTTGCGCAGCACCACATCGAAATAGGCGCTGCGAGGGAACGTCTACACGCCAAAGTAGCACACATCGAAATAAGGGTGCCAGGCACAGCTGCAGACAGGGTCACAGGGCGGACTCAACAGCAAGCCGCTCCCTTAAAGGGCCCCTCCCAGACACACTTGCACTAAACAACACAAGATCCACAGAGCCGACAACTGGTTGCAGACCCTGTGCACGCAGCATGGATCACCAGCTGCAGCAGCAGCAGCCAGAAGCCCTGGGCTAAGGGCTGCTGCCCACGGTGACCATAGAGCCCCGCAGGGGCTGGAGAGAGAGCGTCTCTCAACCACTCAGCTGATGGCCACCATGGCGGACCCCGCTATTTCGATGTTGCGGGACACGGATTGGCTACACGTGCCCTACTTCGACATTCAACTTCGAAGTAGGGCGCTATTCCCATCCCCTCATGGGGTTAGCGGCTTCGACGTCTCGCCGCCTAACCTCGATGTTAACATCGAAATAGCGTCCAACATGTGTAGCCGTGACGAGCGCTATTTCGAAGTTAGTGCCGCTACTTCGAAGTAGCGTGCACATGTAAACACGGCTTATGTGTTAAATAAAAAATGTATGCAAAACTGGGAATACTTTATGAAATTATAGGAGGAAGAACCACTCCATTCTGAACCATTTCCCTCATGACTCTAGAGTAGAAATCCTTCCTATAAAATTTGGGAACTGAAGCATATTCTAAAAGCCTCATTAGTGTCTATTATAATCCAGTTTTTTAACAGTTGTGGATTTTTCTCTATCTGATCATGATTCTTCTTCTTCCCAACAGTTTGAAATTAATCTTTGGCTGTTTATGTATGTCTCACAACCTGTACTTACTGTTAGGATTTTTTATTTATATGTGAAGGTGGGTAGCTTTGGATATGTCCACTAAATATGTATTTGATAATTCTCCTTTCAAAAGCATATATTATGGGAAGCCTGTATGTAAGGAGTGGGAGCCTAAAGACTCCTTTGTTGTACTGAAAGTATTGCATGGGATCTTTTCAGGGGGAAAAGGCAAAATGACACATTTATTGGTACACTGTATAACAATCAATACTTATCATATGCATATGATATATTACACTCGCATACACACACTTGTCTTGTTGTTGTTGCCCATAGTTGCTCCCCTGAACTGCACTGAGCAGGTGAGTTAGTTGGGGGATGGGTTGAGCCAGGCTTCTACTGATTTGGATCAGTGCTCCAGTGCTGACAAGACAATACCCAGGGTCCCTGTGCAAGATACCTTCCATTTATAGTGTCCTCTTCCCCGTGCAGGTTGACACCAGTTAGCCATCTCATGCATTATCCAAACCTCAAAGATTAGTCAAAAGAAGTTCAGAGATGGGGTAGCTCGAGATTTAAAAAGATTCTACAAACAACATATTTTATTTTACTAGATGCAGATGACTTCCATGGCATTCATGTGTCCAATCTTCTTTCAATGGGCCCACTTCACAGGTTCCATTGTTCTTCTCAGTGGTCTTGGATCTAGCTTCTATCCCTTCTCCAACCCTTATAATACCTGGAGGTGCTTGTCTTCCACACCTTATTTCATCACACTGCATTCAGTCAACAGGGCAATAAATTAAGCAATCCAAAAATAAAGGATGTAAAAAGGTTTTTCTTTACCTTGCCTACTTCTGAGAACTATTCCACAAAATGTAAAATTTCTACACAAAAATACTTAATACAAAGTTTCTGCATTCTGTATGAAAAGATACAACATTTCTGTATAACAGGGCTTAATACAGTTATATATAAAATGACTTGATACAATATTGAAAAACTTCAATGAGAAAATAGTTAAAACAAAGATGTATCTACACCTTTAGACTTGCAAATTCTTCTATAGATATGTGTTGGCTGCCTTCTTGACTGGTGTTTGGAAAAAGAGGCATACAAAGGGAAAAATTACATACTTAGGCTGAGTGTACGCTATGAGATAAACTTGAATTTAATTAAGTTAACTTGATTTAACCACATGACTGTCTTCACTGTAAAGACTGTTAGCATGACTTTGGGTGCACTTATCTTGAAATTATAAAATCGCAGTTACTTAATGGATGTAGCATCAAGCTCAAGTTCAGAAGTTCAATTAAATGCAAATGTGGAAGTGGCATATCTTAAAAGCAAATTTATTAGCTTCCAGAGGTGTCCCATATGTAACTCACAATGCCCCTCTCACTGCTACATTCTGGCAGCTGCTCTCCAATAACAGGAAGAGCCTGAATTTCCAGGCAGGAGCACTAAGCAGGAAGCAGTAAGCCTTTAGCTGTAGGCTCATGTTAGATTATGACAGACTGAGAAATGGCTTCTTTCTTTCTATGCTGTTAGCAGGTGTATTCATCTACCCTTTCAAATAGCTCCTTCAGGGAGTTCACAACTCTGCCTGTAAACTTGCTATTTTTTTCTGCACTGCCTGGTGCCAGCCCCTGCCCCTCCATACCATGTGTCAATAAGGCTGTGCTAGGGGTCATGCTTTCATAATATATATAGAAACTTCTTCTCAGCGGTTTACATTTGAGTGCAAACCCTCTTCCCTCCACCAAAGGCGTCACACAGTCTGGGTCTTTCCTGCGCTCAGGCACATCATGTGGGTAGCCCCCAACCTAACCCAATAAAAGGATGTGCCTGCTGTTCATTGCTGGTAATGCTGCCAGTCGTGCAGGAAAGAGGGCTTTGCTGCCACCATGGGGAAGTCTCCCCAGCAGTTAAAATACAGGGGGCTTTGCTGCTGCCTTGGGGAAGTCTCCCCCCACCCCCAGTGTCTAACAGTCTTGCTGCCAATGGGGGAGAATACTTCAACTGGTCATTGAGCAACACCGCCCCCACCTTGGCCCATATGGGCTTGCTGCCATAGGCGGAAAACCAACAAGTCTTTTTTTCTGCCATGATGGGAGGTGGGATGGACGGCCAGTTGAGAACACAGTCATTGCATGGAAGACTTATAGTGCATTGGAAAGCCAAAAACCCTTTCTATTAACAAAAATGTATGGGGAAACCAAAAACTTTTCTTTCTTCCTACGTTCTTCCCCCTGCATTATTTTCAGGAGTTACATTTCATCTATGATGGGAGATAGGATGGATGACCAGTTGAGAATACAGTCACTGCACAGGTGTTGGTAATATAGTGTAGGGGGAAACCAAAAATTCTTCCCTCCTACATTCTTCTCAATCTAGCAGGCCAGGCCCCTGCATTATTTTCAGGGATCACATTTTGGCAATGATGGGAGGTGGGATGGAGGTCCAGCTGAGAATGCAATCACTGCTCCCGTGTTGGCAATGTAATGTATGGGGAAAACAAAAATTGTTTCTTGTAATTTTGAGTGTCTTCTTCATTATTTCCAGGGATCGACATATTTTCAGGGATTGGGAGGGGAATAATGAAAATGCAATGGGGGAAGATGACATCAAGGCCAGCGAGCATACCCAGAATAGTACAGGGATGAAGGAACTGTGGGATAGCTTCCCATAATGCACTACTGCAACAGTCGATGTTAGGCAACGTGTGTGGCAGCAATGATTTGACTTTGTGGGGAGCACAGTGTGAAGTGAGGATGGCCAAAATTTAACTTATAATTTCCAAAATTAGAAAATTGATACAAATAAATTTGAATTTATCTCATAGTGTAGTTGCAGCCTTACACAGTGAATCTTTTGTTAACTGTCATTCTTTTGTCCTCCTTAGAAAACAGAAGCAAAAATTTCATGTATTTAACTGGATTCAGTTTGGACAGACTTGAAAACAATTCAGATGACCTGATTGAATTTCAGATTGAAAATGCCACACCATTTCAACTATTATAAAAAAAGTGCAAAACAGTCTCTGATTTTTAATTGGGTCAAATACCCTGAAGCGCTCCACGTTTATCACTTACCGGACGTGTCTACACGTGCCCCAAACTTCGAAATGGCCATGCAAATGGCCATTTCGAAGTTTATTAATGAAGTGCTAAAATGCATATTCAGCACTTCATTAGCATGCGGGCGGCAGCGGCGCTTCGAAATTGACGCATTATTAATGAAGTGCTAAAATGCATATTCAGCGCTTCATTAGCATGCGGGCGGCAGCGGCGCTTCAAAATTGACATGCCTTGCCACCGCGCAGCGCGTCCAGACGGGGCTCCTTTTCGAAAGGACGCCATCTACTTCGAAGTCCGGGACTTCGAAGTAGGCGGGGCCCTTTCGAAAAGAAGCCGCGTCTGGACGCACTGCGCGGTGGCAAGGCATGTCAATTTTGAAGCGCCGCTGCCGCCCGCATGCTAATGAAGCGCTGAATATGCATTTTAGCGCTTCATTAATAAACTTCGAAATGGCCATTTGCATGGCCATTTCGAAGTTTGGGGCACATGTAGATGTAGCCACCAGGGGCTGGCATTTAAATCTGTATATCTTCAAGTGTGTTAATTTATGTCATTTTCCTGAAATATAAACAGACTCAGAAAACAGAAGACAACTGTACTGTCTCCCAACTGCTTCAAACCAATAAGCAGTTTTTCTGTTTAAAAAAAGATGAAAAAATAACTATTTTATGCAATAATTTTACGAAAGGGCAGTTGCCCTTTGAGATTTCTTTCAGGAAAAAAAACCATACATATTCATTGTGCATTCAGCTCATGGAGTAGGACACTGTTGTCCTGTGGAAAAAGAGAAATCAGGAATGGTTTCTGTGTGATTTGTTCTCATCAGATTGTCCTGTTGCTTATTTCCTTAAGATGTTGACATTAAAGTATGCTGTGTACAGTCCTTCTGCAAGTTGAAAAAAAAACTTTTGCTTTCAGCAAATGCTGCCTGAAATATTCCCATTGTGATTTCATGGACAGTGACTGTAACATTTACTCTGACTCAGATTCACAATGAGGGAACAAAGGGCATGACATTGAAAAAATGGCTAACCATATGATAGCTAAAAATCCACAAGAGGATTTACAACCGGGAATCCACGTTGATAGTATGAAAATCCATTTCATGGCAAGAGGCAAAATCACATATATAGTAACAAACTGTCTAGTAGGTAATGAAGTCGATGAAACTCCTGATAAGAACTGATGGCAAAAAAAACAAAACAAAACACCTAGAATGTGTAAAGTGATAAATAAACTAGAAACTACATTACTACATTCCATTGGTTGAATACACAAGAAATGGTCTCCTAGAAAAATAGACTGCATAAAGATAATGAACCTGAAACCTATGCTAACTTTTGCCAAAACCAAAGAAAAAGAGGAAAAATCTGTAGCCATAACAGTAGAGCACTACCAATGGATTTATAAAATGTGTACTCAGTAATGTATTAGGGAAGTATCTATACATTAGGTAAATGTATGGCCTTTTAAAGGGAATCTAATTAAATTCATTATACTATACTAAATCCAGACTTTCTCTCTGACTTGAAATTTTGTGGGGTGTGAACGCCATTACAGGGAAGCATTGGAGAGTAATGACTTTTGGATGGTCTCTTCGACAAAATAAAGTCATCAATTTCTTTTTCAACACAACACTTTTCTCAGTGAAAAAAATCCATCAATTCCACCATTATCGCTATACACCTTCCACACAAACAATAGACAGCCATTTCCTTAACAAGAGGGACCACACTCAGACACACATATCAGTTCCATGAGGTAGTACCTCCCCTCCCTTTCTCCACTCAACAAAGCCCCCATACGTAAATGTCTCTTTTTCCCCTCAGACCTAGCCTTCATAAGAGAGACACCAACTCTTCCCAGGACTGACTGCCAAATAAAAGAATAATGTATCAATACTCACTCAACTCATCCTTTAAACCCCTCACACCCTAACCAAGCCCCTGTCACTGAAGTATAGTGTGCCTTGATTTCAGGTATTCATGGTAACTAAGGATGTACATCCCAAGTAACACTTTATACTTGATCCAGATCAACATCCTTTTTTCATTTTCTAGGGCTATGTCTATACTACAGCTCCTGGTGACCTCGAATGCTCCATCTGTTGGCGGAGGGCCCCCAGGAGCATCCACACATTTTCTGTCAACAGATTCTGTTGAGAAAGGCGTTCTGCCTCATGGGCCAGAAGCAGAAAGTTGTCAGTGGAAGTGCCAAGTTCTGTTGACAGCATGTCAACAGAACACATTGCTGAGACAACACATTTTTAGTGTGGATGCTACATGAGTTTTGTCGAAAAAAGGCCAGTTTTGTGGACAAAACTCACTTGTGTAGACATAGCCTAGAATCCAAACAATTAATTTTCTTATAATTTTAGAAATCCTAGAAAATGCCAGTTACTGTACTTACATATTTTTAGTACTCTCTCGGCCAATAATATATTTTGGTATATTAAAGACTTATAAATGTGTGTCTTGCACTATGTATATGAACATGGATTAGTCCACAGTATCAGTCTTGAGCAGTAAATAGCTTATGTATTTTTCTCCCTAGTGCCATTCAGTTATTGGGGTTTTTTCAGCTTCCCAATGCATGGATCACTGAACAGATAAAGAAGAATCTGGAGATAACTACACATCTAGAAGAAAAGGAATACAAAGCAATGCATGGGAGAGCAGCCACAAGAGCAGGGGATTCAGATAAGAACTCTGCATTCTGCAGTGAACATTTTCAGTATAAATAAAACACATACATAGACCTTAAAAACGTCACTGAGTATATGTGAGATACCAGAATAAGAGACTTCAGTAAGCTAAAGGAAATCCTGGAACTACAGTCACTGACTTTCTAGAATCCTCCTTTTACCAGTTCTTATTAAAGGAGCAGATATGTGTATTTGTGTCACTGGGACCAGTTAAGAAGCACTAAGTATGTATCTGATGTTAAAGGCCTTCAGAGCAGGTATGTACATCAGGTGGCCTATTAGGATTAACTGTGAAAGGCAACAAGATTAGTTACAGTGAATTAAGATTTCTTGGGAATAGGAAGGACTTCCTTAACATCCTCAGACTTACAGTTTCTTGAAGCCTTATTAACAAATTAAACTATTCCTTTTGCAGCATTGATAAAATTTCAAGCTGCTTGTGATCATGTCCTGTGTTATAAGATGCCATTTTTCAAAAATTATGGCAAGACTCCTGCATTACGTCCAATTCATCATTCCACCATCTGTTTCAACATTGTTTTCACTGATGCCTCCCTTTCAGCAGGCAACGTGTGAAGGCTCTAATGAGACCAAACATTGATCTGCAAAGTTTTCTCCATCAGTGCCATGCAGAGTTTCCATCACTCTGGCATCCTACTTATAACTGGTGAGCCAACCGACCCTCTGGTGCTATGTGTACATTAGCCCCCCGCCTTTGAAAAGGGGGATGCTAATGAGACATTTTAGGATATGCTAATGAGGCACTTCCATGAATATGCAGCACCTTATTAGCATAATGGTGGCAGCATTAATTTGAAAGTGCCACTTTCAAATTGCACACCACCCATGTAGACGAGCACCTTTTGAAAGGACCCCCCCAGTCTTTGAAAGCCCCTTATTCCTGTTTGGTTTTAGGAACAAGCATCTTTCAAAGTTTTGGCGGGGGGGTCCTTTCAAAAGGCCCCTGTGTACATGGGCAATGCACAGTTTGAAAGTGGCACTTTTGAATCACTGTGGCCATCATTTTGCTAAGCACCATCATTATCCTGAAGTGTCTTATTAGCACCCCCACTTTTGAAAAGTAGGAGCTAGTGTAGACATAGCCTTGTTGTGTCTACACTTGCATTCCTCTTTCAAAAGAGGCATGCAAATGAAGGAAAATGAAAATGCAAACGAGGTACAGATTTATATATCTGGTGCCTCATTTGCATATTCTTCGTTCAAAAGAGCCTCTTTTGAAAGAAGAAAAGCAGTGTAGACAAGGCTCTTTCAAAATTAAACCCCATCTTCGAAAGAACCCTTCTTCCTAAAAAAAAAAAAAAATAGGAAGAAGGGTTCTTTCAAAGATGGGGTTTATTTTCAGAAGAGTCACATTTACAGTGCTTTTCTTCTTTTGAAAGAAGAATATGCAAATGAGACGTCAGATATGTAAATCTGTACCTCATTTACATTGTTGATTTCCCTCATTTGCATGCCTTTTTTGAAAGAGGAAAGCAACTGTAGGCACAGCCTCTATTTTGGCATAGAAGTGAGATCAGATAGTGCCAGGGCCTTCAGAAACAGAAAAGGTTACCGCTCTGTGGTCCTCCACGCCCTCATGGACGCTAATGGATGGTTCGTGGACATCTATGTGGGATGGTCTGGCAAGACCCATGATGCCCGGGTGCTCAGGAACTTGTGTCTCAGACACAGAATACAGGAGGGGACCTACCTCCACACGCAGAGCTCCCTATGGGAGAAATAACCATGCCCCACTGAATCGTGGCCCATGCTGTGTACCCCTTGTACCTGGCGCTCATGAGGCCCTACAGCAGACACACCAACCCATCCCAGGACCAGTTCAACACACTTCTGAACCATGCCAGCAGAGCCCTGGAGTGAGCATTCAGGCAGCTGAAGGGGTAATTGCTGATGCCTCCTCACGAGGCTGCAGGTCAGCCTTCTGAATGTGCTGATGATGGTCATAGCTTATTGTATTCTTCACAATATCATGGAGAGAAAACAAGGGCCCTTTGTCCAGGCCTGGGCTGCCAAGACTGTCACCCAGAATGAGCAGCCACATGGTGTTCCATGTTGTGAGAGAGAAAGGGATGGGGTGTGAATCAGGGAGGCCTTGCAGGAGGCCTTCGACCAGGGCCCACAATGACCCTCCACTCCACACACCCCTACCCCAAACCCCTCAGCCACCACACAAGAGGGACATGGAGTTAGGGGTGCAAGAATTCGTATTTATTTCATGCAAAATAAACTTTGAAAACATATGAACATATCATTATGTGAAATTATTTACTTGAGGGAACTATGTACAATGGGGATCCTGGGGTAACATTGGGGTGGGGGACTGAACTGAGAGGGGGTGCTAGGATGGGAGTGCAGGTGACAGCTAGGGCTTCAAGAGGGGGCTGTGCAGTAGGGGGCTAGTGGTCTTCCTGCTTCTGCTACGATCTCAGCTTCCTGCCTGGGGTTGCCGGGGAGTTGGTTCCTGTTGGGCAGCCAGCAGGGCCGAAGGAGTCCTGCCTGGGCTCCTCAGAGTATCTCAGTGCTCTGGGGAACCACTGCCATGGCAGACCCCTTACTTCAAAGCAGTGAGTGCAGAACGTCTACACACACCCTCCTTCAAAGTTAAATGTCAAAGTTGGGCACTACTCCATTCCCAGTAATGGAGTAGTGACTTCAAAGTTAGCCTCCCTTACTTTGAAATTAACTTCAATGTAAGGAAAAGCTTGTGTAGACATTCTGTAAGGTAATTTGAAGTAGCCCCTTACTTTGAAGCTAACTTTGAAGATATTTTGTAGTGTAGACACAGCCATTGGAAGGAGGCTATAATGCCCTAAGAGAGAATTTTCTGAGAGAACTCTGGAGTATACATGAAACTAATACCAGCAAATGGTTACATATCATCTTCAAATTACTAATACTGTGTCTATCTATGTGTTCCCAATAGGGCAGAATGGAATCCTTATGGGGGCTCACTTTCATATGCAAAATATTTTAAAATGTGTGTACTGATTTATATACCTCAAGTTCAGGTTCCCATCTTGCAATACTTTTGAAATGCCTTATTTTCAAGAAGCACTGAGCAGACCATCCATTGAAAATCAAGTTCCTGAAATATCTCTCGGTATATATGATGACGAGCTCTGAATTGCTGTTGGGAATAACTTTATATACATTTCTTGTTCTCTACCTTGCATGCAAAAACTTCCAGTCTGCCCACAGAAAGAATTTTTAGTCTCTTTGAGAACAACATGTAGAATCTTCTGTATGTGTCTATGTTTCACTAGAAAGAGCACAGTGCATTATATCCTATATCTAGACATTTAGTGTTATAGCCCTTTTTCTGGTAGTCTATTTCTTCAGGCACGTGCACAACTTGTTTTATGGACTGTGTCATCTCCAGTTTAATCTCATGGTACTATTGTCTGTCATAAATTGGTTGCAAACAGACTGCCTGAGGAATGTGCACTCATGTCGTACAGTTTTAAGTAACACAAGTTATCTTACTCTACTATAATATAAACAAGGTTAGGGACAGTCATAAGTGACCAGTAAATCTATCTTTCCTTTATAAACTGACAGGCACTATTTATTTGCAATAAATAAAATGCCTGTTTGCTACTTATATCTTAACCAAGTATGTTACCATGTCACATGAATGGAAACTGTATGGCTTTGGTAACCATATGTCTTCTATATGCACGTCACAAAGAAAAGAGGAATCTTTAGATGTTCTTTGTTTCTTCCTGTATTGTCCAAATATTTGCTGAGTGGCAATATTACCTACACCCCTGTTTTGCATGTCAATGTTTGCTCATTCACTGTGCACATTTTCATTCGTCATTTAATTTTTTTTCTAATGCTGAATATTGCAAGAGGATTCAAATCCCACTTAAATCAATGTTGTTTTTTTATATGAACTAGACAAGGGAATTAAATTGGAATTTTGAGGATTAACCATTTTTTGTGGTTTTGTACCTGCACTTGCCAAGTGTTAGTGGATTTCTCAAACAATTCTACATGAGCACTGGTGACAACTTGTAAGATAATGAAATAGCTTTGGAACCCATCTTATAAAAGCTGATGCTCTCCGGCATCCCATCAAGTGGGCAAGCAGGAAACCAGCCTGTGCTTCATAGAACTAGAAACATTTCTTCAAAAGATTTCAGGACCTACAAGCCTCTGTTTCATCAGAAAATTCCTGACTAGATGTGGTATAATCCCATTGATGAAGCAGTGCATGGTTACAAATCACTTACAATATATTCAGTAACTATATAGCAGTGCACTTCTAAGGAACATTATATATGAGGATCTCAAAGTGCACTTTTCCACATCAGGCTGTTTTCCCGTCTTCTTCCCCTCCTCCCGCCCCTGATAGGTAGGTATTACTATTCCCCTCATTAAAGACAAGCAAGATTGTCATAGAGAATTTCTCTACAGTAGGGTGTGTTAACTTGAGTTCAGTGGAAATCAGTCTAAAGTAAAGAGACAAAAATGTTGACTCTGTTGCCCAGTATTATACAACAAGTCTGCTGAAGAGGTATGAATGTAAACCAAGATTCTTAACTCCCACTCTATCTCTTTAAGCACTACATATGCAGTTTCCCTTCGTATGCACATCACACTAGTTTACCTCAGAATCTCAAGATTTGTAGGGACATCTAACAGCCATTTGCACACTGCGAATTGCAACAATGTCAAAGACCCCGGCTTTGAAATCTTCATCACAAGTTATGCTCTAGGAAACTAACTGTAATTATTTTGATTGGAAAGCACAATTTCCCAGAACTAGAAGATGGATATTTGCCTAATGTTTATGGCTTTTCCTGTAAGAAGCATCAAAACTCTAAAATTGTCTTTTAATCCTGGGAAAATTGGAGGATGCAATACTTAACTGTCAGGTACTTGAGAGAGATTATGGAGCTGTAAACCATGCGTTGAACAATAATTCCCTGTTGCACATTTCACATGATACAATAAACTCCCATCGAAGGTTTTTTTGTTTGTTTGTATGTTTGTTTTTGTTTCCCTGAGTGTAGGCTTAGCTATGATAGATGTGGAATAGGGCTGATTTCATATGAAGAAGTATATCATATCAGTAGTTTGGTGCTGAGACAATGAAGGTTCTTATAAATAAATGGCTTCAATAATTTATTAAAGATTGTGATTGTAAACTCATCATTGTTTTGACTGGCACCTTCAGGCAGCAGACTTAAACTAATGTTCTGTAGGCACACTGTTATCTACACAAATAGCAAAGAAACTATAACCATTCACAGAGTATAAATGACATATTTTTGTGTAAAAATATCCAACAATTGCTTGTTTACATTTTTGCATGCATGATTGAAGGTTAAATACTCTCACCAGTGTACTCGAGTTTGGGAATCTTTCAGAAATACACTACACTACTAAGATAATTTTTGTCATGTTTAAATTGAGAGTTGCTTTTTAGATGTTGATTGAATGTTGTCAACTTTTTTTCTTTAAAAACCTTCCTATTTAAAAATGTTAAATGACATACATAAAAATATAGGTTAACGAATTAATGAAATATTAAATTTAATTCATTTAAAATGCTTTTTACTTCAAAATTAGCTACTTTTGACAATAATAAATGGATGTGAAGGTAACGTATAGAACCAAATTATAAACATGCTTCTGATTACAGAAACTGATAAGGAATTGGAGACATTACTGTGACTAGCAAGCGGTATTATGCTAATCCCTCTTTTGAATCTTTCACATGTAGATCATATCACTTACAAATAATTTTCATGGGCTCAAAAGTCATGAATTAAAGCAAGTAGAGAAAGGTCTGAAGAGGGGGAGAAATTATTGCAATATTATTCTGGGCAAATTCCAACATTTAGCCTTTCCTGATTTTTTTTTCAGAAATACTATTTGCATCCAGTTATATTTACTATAAGAATAGATTGGTTAGATATAAAAACTAAGGTAGAACAATATTTTCCATTCTAATATTACAAAATGAAAATTTCCAGAAATATTTTGAATTTTGACAAAAATACTATTACTTACAAATGTAACAAAATAGACTCGAGAAATGTGAAATTTTAATTCAATTTTGACTAATTCTCTAAGAAACAAAATCACACAATATAGAATAAAATCTAAACTTGAAAACAAACATACCCTTGTTCGATTGGTCCATTGAAAAGGCTGAAACAACACATTTCTCTGTCTTCTCATACGCTATTGTGAAGGTTAAGATTTTGTCACAGTTATTTTTATTAAAAATCATGGTCAAGTAGTGGGCAATAAAGAAAAATTCATGGGAGCCAGCAATCCACCTGTATTTTTAACTGAAAATAAGTGGGGGCTTGTGGTAGGTAGGACGCTGAGCTGGGGAGGGCAGGCAATCAGAGGAAAATTGGGTAGAGCCTCATTGGCAGGGAGGACTGACAGATTAAGCCCCACTGTCATGGGAGGAGAGGGTGCGGGGGTCACAGTCCTGGCACCAGACTCTGCCACAGCTACTGGGGCACATAGTCCCAGGCTACAGCTGCTGAAAGCTGAAGAAGTCACAGAGGTCTAGTAAAGAGTTCTGTGACTAACTCATATCCTTACCAATTATTGGTAAATTGTATAATCAGCTGCATAGCCTCTTTGGCTGGCTATGAAATATACTCAAGATAGAAAATAACAAATGCAAATCAAGTTATTAATTATATTAATTATGATACAATCTCTGAAGAGCTGTGCAGAAATGTTACATACACCTACCTTATGCAGAAGATGTTCTCCCCATGTTACATATTTTAGGAGGTATTATTCACACAATTTTACAAATCACGTTTTTCTGTAAGGGCATGGCTACACTACCACCTTCCTTCAAAGGAAGGATGGTAATTAGGGTGTTGGAGTTTACTAATGAACTGCTGGCATGCATAGGCAGCACTTCATTAAGCAAATTCCCCCCCACGGCAACTCTGAAATTTTAAACTTCGAAGTACTGGCACACGTCTAGCTGCGGTGCATCATCAGTACTTCAAAATTTTGAGGAGTAAGAGGATTTCAAAGTTGCCCAGGCACTTTGAAAGTCCTTTCTTACTGTTTTTGGTTCTCTGTGCCTTAAATATTAAGTCTGTTCTGGTCTGGCTATGGTCTGAAGAAGTGGGTCTGTCCCACGAAAGCTCACCTAATAAACTATTTTGCTAGTCTTTAAAGTGCTACTTGACTGCTTTTTGTTTTGATTTAAATCATGTGTTAAGGTGCCAAATTTGAAATTCAAATTCGGCACATTAACACATGGTTTAAATCGTGATGGGAACTTTCTGAGTCACTATAGAGGCTCGTCTGCATACTTGGCTCAATCTAATTCTTGACCTTCCCCCCTACCCCTCCACTCTCTGATTTGCTCACCTTGATTATCTTTTCTGATTTGTCCTCCTTGCTTACTGTTTTTGGTTCTCTGTGCCTTAAATATTGAGTCTGTTCTGGTCTGGCTATGTCTGAAGAAGTGGGTCTGTCCCACGAAAGCTTACCTAATACACTATTTTGCTAGTCTTTAAAGTGCTACTTGATTGCGTTTTGTTTTGATAGTGTATAGAATAGCATGGCTTCCTCTCTGTTACTAAAATAGGTTAGGTTTTATCTTCTTTTGGTCATATTGCTACTCCCCAACTCTCACTGTGGATTTAAACTCCAGTACTCTTCTGTCTTTCTCTGGACAGAACTACTATTAAAGAGAGTTTCACACAGACAAAGAGGTCAGAATCTAACGTGTGATCCCTGATGCTTGTTTGAGAAGAGATCTTTTTGCCTTTCATGCTTCAATAGACCTCAGCAATTTGCCTATGTAAATGATGTCTTATCCATTTCACTTTACAGGAAGGATCACAAAACTCCAGGAAATAATTGGTATTTATGGAATGCAAAATAACATCTCTTTAAGGCTTAATAAAGACTATTCTAGATCATCTTACTATACTCATGGCTAATCTCATTCTAAAATTAATCTCTCCGGCTCTTGTTATTATGAATCTTTAGAAACATGACATAAAAATCTCATTTTTGAGCAGACTCTATGGAATATACTTTGAGCATCTGATAAGCTATCATGTACCCAGAGATATTCCTTGGAGAAAATAACAAATGAGGAACACAGCAGCATCTTGCAGCCAAAGCTACCAGTGGCAAGGAAAGGATTTCAAGGCATGCTTCTTCCTGTAATTTTATACTACCTTGCCTTTCCCAGATGATGACAGATGCTACCAAAGATACCTATACATTCATTTCATATTCTCAGACACTGCCAGCTGGAATCTGAACATCTGATTACGTTGTCTTCAGTCTTTTTAATCATTTATACATAAAAGATGAGCTATTACATGAGTCCTGTCTCAAGGTCCCTTCTATTTCCTTTGACATCCCAGCAAAACCGTCAAAAGAGGAGTGAAGTGCAAATTTTGAACTGTTATGTTAACGTATTGCTTAAAGCTTGGAGCTGATTGATTGAGTGATTTCATTAGTTAGTTAGCTAGTTAATGGTAACAGAGAGGTAGCTGTGTTAGTTTGTACTCCAACAAAACAAAGCAGCAGAAACGTAGCACTTTAAAGACTAGTAGACATCCTTCAGTCTGCATAGACTATGGATCGCACCCTTTATAGTTTCAATTGAGGACTTCATTTACAGCGCCTACTGTGACTATGAAGGCCCACACGAGAGTGAAAGTCCTTGCTGCATCTCTTGCAGATGTGGTGGGTGTCTGGCAAGTCCTTAGTGTGCTTTCTGTGTGCTCACTTCTCCTCTGCTAGCTGTCTGATCCTCATCTCACCCTTCTGAAGGCCCTTGTGTAACCCCTGCCTCCATCTGCTGCGGTCGTCTGCTGGTTCTTCCCAGTTGTCCAGCTCAATGTCTACCTCTCTGAGGTCTCTCTTGCAGACATCTTTGTAGTGCAACTGGGGGTGTCCAGGAGGTCTTTTGCCAGAGGCTAGCTCACCATACAGGATGTCTTTTGGAATCCTTCCATCATTCATCCTGTGGACGTGGCCAAGCCAGCGGAGCTGATGCTGCCTGAGGAGCGTGTGCATGGTTGGGATTCCAGCTTGCTCGAGGACGGCGGTGTTGGTCACTCTGTCCTTCCATGATATTCCAAGGATGCGCCTGAGGCAGCACAAGTGGAAGACGTTCAGCCTCTTTTCCTGGCGGGCATACAGGGTCCAAGTCTTACTGCCATAAAGGAGGGTGCTGAGGATGCAGGCTCTGTAGACTTGCATTTTGTTGTGAGTGTACAGCTTGTTGTTATTCCACAGACTTATTCGGTGATGAGCTTTTGTGGGACAGACCTATTGAACTGGGCCAACCTGGCATGGTGGAGGGAGGCCTGGGACCACCTACTTGTGGGTCTGTCCCCTGAAAGCTCATTACCAAATAAATAATTTTGTTAGTTTTTAAAGTGCTACATTTCTGCTGCTTTGTTGAGTTAGGTAGGTAATGTTGAGACAAAAGAGAGGCTATGAGGTAGGTAAAGCAATAGCAGCAACTTAATCTATTTGGAGATACACCTGTCTTATAGAACTGGAAGAGACCTTGAGAGGTTACTGAGTCCAGTCCCCTGCCCTTATGACAGGACCTATCACCATCCCTAAGATATTTTTGTTTAATCTATTTGCCCCAGATCTCTAAACAGCCTGCTCAAAGGTTGAGCTCACAATGCTGGGGTTACCAAGCCAATGGTCAAACCAATGAGCTATCCCTCCCCTCAACTTGCTCCTGAGCAAACCAGTGCTATCCCTCTCCTGAACTTCTCTACTCCTTCCCTCCCCAACCCATCTTGGGATTGTTTGTGCTTTACCTTTAGAGTTTATGATTTTATATGTAGGAGATCTGCCTTAAATAACAGGAAGTCTGTCCTGAAGAGTTTATAGTATAAAGCATATATCAGGCAGAACACAGGACAAAGCAAGTAGCTGTTGTGTAATGATTGTGGCTGAACTGCTTCATTGAAATAGGATCATAGCAGTGATTGCTTCCATGGCACATATTCAGACAAGTCTGGATCTTGGCTAGATTTTGCCTTGGGATATTTTTTTCAGAAACACCTATGTGAATCTGGAGCATGGTTGCCATTTTCAAAATTGGTGTAGACTATTAACAGTAGATCTGTCTGAAATTTGGAATTTCCCCAATCTCAGTATTTTGACATTTGATTTCTTTACATTTCAGAGAAGTACCAGCCTCCTGTTCAAATCCTCCCTTGACATCAGAAGAGGGACTTAAAATGGAGATATTTCCCATCCCAAGCAAGAACCCTAGCCACTAGTCAAAACATTATTTACACTTTACTTACTCTCACATGCTTACCACATCGGGTCCCATAGATAAATTGTGCAGAGAAATGGCTCTGTTCCACTTATTTGTGCCTCACAGGCATCTGGGTGCTTCTAGTGGAGCAGCAGCCTGCATGCCTAGCTGTGTCTACATGTGCACTTAACTTTGAAAATGCAGGCCCTTTTCAAAAGAATGCAGGGAGCATGTACATGTACAACATATTCTTTTGAAAGGAAATTGGAGGAACGTAGCTCACACTTCAAAATCCAGATCTTGATTCCTTATTATGAAGGGCACCCTCTTTCAAAATTCTCTTTTGAAAGAATGTACATGTAGATGTTCCATGGCCCAATCTTTCAAAAGAAGATTCCACCATGGTGCTGACCAGCCGGAGCAGAGAGATGCCCTGGCCCACAGCAGCAGGGCTGTATGATCCCTGCGTCCGGCTGCTCTTAAAGTTGCATAGATCCAGAAACCCCATGGCAGGAAGCTGAGAGTGCGCTAGCAGCAAAGACATGAGCTGCTTGGAACACACCCTCATAGCCACCTACAGAACATTGCTACCCAGCAATTGCTGGAAGCCGCCCACCAGAGGAGCCCCACGCCCTGCTCACCAAGCCCTCTCAGGGCTCCCAGGAGCCACAGGGTGAGAAAAGAGACGGGCCCCTTTTGGACAGAGCCTGAGATCTGTGACCTCCTCAGACTGTGGAAAGAGGAGGATGTCCTCTGGGAGATAGGGGTGAAGCACCAGAATGCTGATGCCTTTGCCCACCTGCCACAGGGACTCATGACTGAAGAACACCCCTAGTGAACCCCAGCCTGAGTAAGGAGCAAAATTAAAGATCTCTGGCAGGGCTACACCCAGGTCCAGGATGAGGCTGGATGATCAGGGGCAGGTCCCTCCATCTGCTCCTACTTCCAGAAGCTCTGCTCCATCCTGGGGTCCCAGAACAGCTCCTGCCACCTGTCGTCCTGGACAGAGCTGTGGACTAGCCTGAGCCAGAGGCCCAGGAGGACCCAAGACCAGAAAGCCAGAGCCAGGGGTCAGACACCACCCTGGAGTGGTTCAGTGGTGAGGGTGAACTCATCATTGCTGTGCCCTCACAGTCATACAGCTGGGTGACTGGGAACCAAGCATCACCCGAGTTCATTGAGGGGTCCTCTGGTAATTCCACAGCATGGTGAGCACCCCAACTAATGTGGTGGGGTGGTAAAGCTGCCAGCAGGCCACGCACAGGCCCAGTGGTCCAGGCCCAGACACATCTTGGCTGGCCATGGCCATGATGCCTGCAAGGGACAGCCAGAACCCAGCTCCATGGACAGATCTGCTCACCACATGCACAGTGAGAGGTAGGCAAGACTGGACAGCACCTGGGGACATCCTGCTTGGGTAGGGAACTCTGAGAAATCCTGATACCTCATGGATACTATGCCCATGCTTTCTCTGGGGGAGGATAGATGTTGTCCCTGGGGGGGTGTCATTGGCTCTGGGGGGATGTCATCCCTGTGGGGGTGTGTAACATCCCCAGGGGCATGACCCCAAGGTTCTTGATCAGGGACTGTAATGCCGTCCTTCTCTCCATTCAGCTGCACCATTCAAGGGCCATCAGAGTCCCATGCCTTCCATGGTCCTGGAGAGTCCCCTAGAGGTGGCAAAGAGGGGTCAGGCACCTCCATCAATGCCACCACACTGGGTCTGAAGGCAGACACCACAGCAGCATTCGGGGAGGACACCACCAGCATCCACCAAGCCAAGGTGGTAGAACGTGCCTCCAGCTGGAGGAGACCAACCTGGCCTGGTGGAGGGAGGCCTGGGACCATCTACTATCCCCCACCAAGCCCCCAACCAAAGCCCCCATGGCCCTTCCTGTCAGTGCTTCCCACCACATACCAGCTCCACAACAGATCCCGAAGCTGGGGTGGGGGGCTGGGGAGGAAGGGGATCCTGAGACTGACATCCTCCAACCCCTTCTCTGAATGGCCCTCCATGGTCCAGGTCCCTCCCAGGCACCCATTGTATATAGGTTCCCCCACATTGTAAATAGTTTTTGTTTTTGTATGGTTCATTGGTTCCAGGTTTGGGGTGGATGTGTGGGTGAGATGGTGGTGGTGCATGTGATGAGGGGTGGCTGTGGGTGGGGATCAGTGTGGCCCAAGAGCGAAGCTCTCTCAGAGGGCTTCCCTGATGAGGACTCTGTCCCTGTTGGCCCTTCAGGTGCTCAAAGGCCTGCTCCACAATAATGTAGGCCTGATTGAGGCACGTGTTGAAGGCCTCCTGGATGGGGTTGAAGTGGCTAATATAGGTCTGCATGAGCCATGGCAGTATGGTGTAGGTGGCATCCATAACCATGCACAGTGGTATGGAGGTGTCCCGGAACAGGAGCTCTGGCTGGGAGATGTAGGTCCTGGCCTCCATATTCTGGCCCAGGCCAGAAGTCTGGAACAGCTGGGCATCGTGTGTTCAGCTTGCCCAGCACACTTACACGTCCATGAATCAGCCATTCTGATCCACCAGGGCCTGGAGGATTACTACAAAGTGGTAGCCCTTGAGGTTAATATAGTGGCCAACACTGTGTACTGGAGTGCAGATGTGAATGGGTATTCCACCCAGGGTAGCAAAGTACTTCAGGAACCCGAGGGCTGAGAATCCCCAGACAGCAGCAACCAGGTCCCTCATGTGGACAGCTCAGTGGAGAAGACAACATGCATGAGATGAAGGACATACGCTCTTCTCAGGGCGTGGCGGGGAGTTCCAAACCTCTGCACCCCCACCCCCTCCCAGCCAGCAGCACCTGCACCTCCTACCTCCTCCCGGCTCCCTGCGGCTGAAAGTCCCCATGCCCAGGAGTGCCCTCCCTCCTCCTCATGGAGGGGATATTACCTGGGCCCAGCTTACCTCCATGAGGACAGCTCCAGTGGTAGACTTGCCCACCTTGAACTGATGCCCCACTGAGTGGTAGCTATCTGGAGTGGCCAGTTTCCATATAGCAATTGCAACCTGCTTCTCAAGGGGGAGAGCAGGCTAAATGGTGGTGTCCTTGTGCCTGAGTGCAGGCTTGAGCCAGTGGCAGAGCTCCTGGAAGGTCTCCCTGCTCATGCAGAAGTACGACCACTATCTGATATTGTCCCATTGCCCTAGGGTCAGCCGCTTTCACTAGTCTGAGCTGATGGAGTGGCTCCAGAGGCGCTGGGGCAGCCAGGGGTGGGATTCAGGCTGGGGGGTCTCCACATCCCTGGGGAGGGTGCTCAGTCTCCCAAAGAGAAGGGGGTCAGATGTGATGACTGTGCACAACAGCTGTAGTACAATATCCACAGTCTTAGCATTTAAATCCAGAAACAGTTGCTCATCTTCCACTGTGCTGCATACCAGGCTCTGCTTGGCTTTGGGTAGCTCTGCAAGTCTTGGCTTGTGCAGGGTTGGAGTGTTTGGTAGGGGACCTTTAAGGAAGCGGCTGGCTGCAAGCCTTGGAAGGGTTTGGCAGCCATGCAACCCTGTCTGTGGCTTCTCCAGTCCCTTTCTTTCGAAAAAGTGCACATAGCCATGTGGATGCTCCCTTTCCAAAGAGTGGAATGGTCTTTCGAAGGGTGGACAGAACCTCCAATCTGATTTTGGTGTATAGATGTGCGCTTTTGAAAGGCTAGATTGTGATAGCTGTCATTCGATTTTTAGCATTTCAAAAGGAAGCTTCTGTGTAGACACAGCTCTAGGGAAAGAGACATACGCACCTTGGGATCCTTTACCGGAAAAGCTCAGCACTTGTAGGGTTTGGTGGCACCTAAGTCCGTTTAGGAATTTAGCCCACTGCTGATAAGATTTGTGGATGACACAACAAATGGCAGTTTTGTAAATAAATTGAATAAGAACTTATATGGCTAGGAAGATGCTACCTACAGACTAGAGGACTGTATTCTAAAAAACAAGCAGTAACTATGAAAAGGATTTAGAGGTAACTTTAGGAAACAACTGACCATTAGCCCCTTGTGCAAACGGGAGCAGATGCAGTTTCACTTCTGCATGTGGCATCGGTGTTGTGATACTGCATGTAGTTCTGGTAGCCACATTTTTTTTGAAAAAGGCTTAAAAATTAACATGGCACTAGTATAACCAGATGTCCGATTTTTGATTGGAACACCCTATTATCTCCTGTCAATGGTCAGCACCACTGGCCAATGCTGTTAAAAGACCAGTTGGTTTAGGGCTGCCAGACTCCTACCTGTCTCTTTGCAGCTTCTGGGAATCTCCCAGTATGTCTGACTTCTAGGTGAAGGGATGGCTTTGGGGGCTCCACAGGCTACCCACACCCCAAGTACCATTTGCTGTGAACCACGGACAATGGGAGTTCTGGGGGTAACCCTCTCATTTCTGGCCCCACCCCAGATTCTGCATCTTCAGCCAGAGCCCTCAACCCCTCCCACATTCTGAACCTCTTGGCCACAGCCTGGAGCTCCTTCCTGTACATTTCTGGAGGAGAAGTTTTAGAAAAGACAAATGAAGGAGAACAGCAAATGGACTGAATGATTATAAGGAACTTCAGGCCAAACACTATAGCTAACATGTACTAGACTATAATTACTACCACATGCTGACAGTTCATGGACCTAGGGCATGACTGTCACATTCTTTCTTGACTGAGTAGGAAGCCAGATTCCAACCCACCATCCACACATGTTCTCAGCCACCACCTGTATATTGAGCTTTACATGCAGACATTAACAGTGTTTTCAAACATCAGAGGCTACTATTAGGGTACTTCTAAGTTCCAAATAAAGTATCGCTTCATTTAATGGTCCAGGAAAAGTGGGAGGTCAAATCCATACAGCATCAGAAGTGCACACTGTTTACAAGTTAAAGTAGGCAAGATTTTGAAATAACAGGAATATCAACTGACCTAGATAATTACCGCCCTCTGAACAAATGAGTAAAGTGGGGTTTTGTTGTTCATGTAACCTATGAGCGAATCAAACACATGCTTTCTAGCTCATTATAAAAACTCTTTTACATACCTTGCTTTATCTAATTCTTGACTCCCCACCCCCCCGCCTTCTGCCCCTCTGCTGTCTGATTTGCTCACCTTGATAATAATTTTTCTGATTTGTCAACCTTGATTACTATTTTTGGTTCTCTGTGCCTTAAATATTGAGTCTGTTCTGGTATGGCTATGGTCTGAAGAAGTGGGTCTATCCCACAAAAGCTCATCACCTAATACATTATTTTATTAGTCTTTAAAGTGCTACTGGACTGCTTTTTTGTTTTGATAGTATATAGACTAGCATGGCTATCTCTGTTACTATTCTCCCATACCTCTTGTCAACATCTGACAGCAGCTCTCATGTAATGAATCTTTATATTTTATAGGCCTGTATAATCTGACAATGAGTCAGTGTTTAATGTGACATTATGAATACAAAACAGTAATGAATACAGAACTCTTTGTCTTTCATCAAGAGTAACAAAAACTGGTTCAACCTTCTGACTCATTTGGGCTTAATGAAATCATTCTACACTTTGTTTACACACAGAATATATTTATTTCTGCGGAGTTATTGTAGCTAATCACATCAAAATATATGCCTATAGCCATTTTGTAATGCACACTCAAAATTGCCTCTGTCTGCGGAGAATCCTTTCCAAAGACATGCTTTTCAGTTTCATTTTAAAATTAAATTAGCACCTTGATTATCATACTTTCATTACTGAAATCAGAAATTCAAGAGAGATGATTGTATTTCCTAATATGAAATTACTACCCACCTATATACTTTATGCTCCTGATTTTTTAAAATTAATAATATATACTAATTACTACCTGACTATAATTATAAGTGTTCAAAGTAACCTGAAGATAACAGATATATAAAGCAGCACTGACACAAAAATGCATATCAGGAGGAGATCTGGGAAAAACTTATGACATTCAACATAAACATGAATTAATTTTTGCTGTTGAAAAGGATCTAATGTTTCAGCTCCTCGAATTTTAGCAGCTTGGCACTGTTTTGGGGAATGCATTCCTTCGTCATTATTATCTTGCTTGACCCAGCACACACTGCTTCTCTGTGCCCTTTCACAATACAACTCTGTTCAGGTCTCCCCATGACTAAAAAAAATGACACTCCCACCACCCCTCAAATGACCTTTACCACCAAACTTATTCAATGTGCTGTATACAACCATTACTTCTGTTCCTTCTCCGGATACATTCCTGAACCTTTTTTTTTTCCCCCTAGCTTCTGTCATCTGCACTTCATGCCACTGAAGTTCTGGTAACTATTAAAGCAAATACACTTCTGTGCCTACACTAGCCCTCTTCTGGGAAGGAGGCATGGTCATCAGACAGATCAGGGAATAATAATGAAGTGCTGCGATGAATATGCAGCAGCCCATTAGACTAATTTTCACTGCGGCATCTTCGAAGTTGCAAACTTTGAAGTGCTGGCAAGCCATGTAGCCAAGGGCACTTTGAAGTACCTGTGAAACTTTGAAGTGCCCTTACTCCCAAAAATTAAATAAGGGCACTTTGAAGTTCTGTGGGTACTTCGAAGTTCTGTGGGTACTTCGAAGTGCCCACAGATACACTGAATGCCAACACTTCAAAGTTTGCAACGTGGCAAGAGTTAGCCTAATGAGGTGCTGCATATTCATCACAGTGCTTCATTATTATTCCCTGCTGAGGCTGATTATCATGCCTCCTTCAAAGAAGGGGGCTAGAGTAGACAGCCAAACAGAGATACTCTATAGTGCTGATAATATGCACAATTATTTTAATAGGTAGTATTACTGAGTGCGCTGTTCTAGCAAATAAAACCCAATGTAAATCATTAAATTTAATTTTACATTATCTCAAAACTATATATTTTCCTTGTGTACCTACTAAATAGTGGAAAAGATTGCAAGTTTAGAAATTCAGTGAAAGCGTGCTACATCAATCATTGATTAATGATTTTGTAAAACATCCTTATGAAACTATAGCACTCAAATACTACAAATTTTTCTCCTTAACATTATATGCATATGTTAACCTCATATTGAAGTTTCACCATTAAAGGGACCAAATGATTAATAAAATGTAAATTAGTATTTTTGCCAGTAGTTTAAATGTGGGATGTTATACAATGCATTAATGTCAGTGGTATTTCTAGTTAATTATACATTTGATGATAATGAGTAGATACCCTGTGAGAATTGTAACAAACTACCTTTGCTACATTGTTGAATAACTACAGAATTAATATTTTATATCACTGTTATTTGAAGATCATTCCTGTCATAGCTAGTAATTCTTAGAGGTAGAAATCTTTAACTTGATTGTTGAAGGATGATTTGCAACCACATCTGCAATTTTAAAGCTGTTATCTGTGTAAAACCAACTTTTAGATTATATTTTATGTTTTAATTTTTAAAACTGGTATACCAGCCAGCATTTTCAATCAAGTTCCTAAAGATCTAGATCACTACAGTCAGGACTGCTAACAGGAATTATAAAGGTTGCTAGACAATTCCTTTTACAAAAATATGTTCTCTGTTCCCTATAACATATCTGTCTCAGTGGAAATTTTTCATTTGGAATGTCTTCTTCATTCTCATTTTGCTATTTTTTTCTGGAGATTTTCAGCCGAAATGGTTTAGCCGATCTTCATGCACAAAACTAGGGAAAAATGTCTTTTGCATGCATTGAAAGCTTCTGGTGACTTTCGGGGACTGTGTCAGGACTGCACCTCTTTTGCTTTTTCAATTGTAAAGTGTACATATGAATTGAGACAGCTAAACAAATGCATTAATAGGCCAGATTTTTCAGAGTGCAACTATTGAAATCAGTATTGTACAAACTATTACCTCAATCTTGCAAGTATCTATGTATAGTTGGGCCCATAATGAAGTTGTCACATAGCTCATACACCATTGCACAGTTTCTTGTGGCTGGGTCTGGGCATTAGTTCCACTTACGTTTGATGTGCCCCTTTTCAATGGAGTGCTCACCCTGAGTCTCTATTTTATCTCTGTGTGTATCAGCTCTGGAGCCAGGTCACTAAATAGTTCTCTTTTTCCAGGGTATCAAAAACCCCTGGGACAACCAGGAACATTTAAACATTTAAACACAAGCAGTGGTGCAAGTGGAATCCATTTCTTACTGGTATGAGAGCTACTGACTAATGGAGAAACATGTGTCCTCCCTTTGTGACCCTTCATATTACTCCTCCATGCCCTGCGTCCAGCCCATGGCCCCCACTCTATCCTCATCCTTTCCAGGTGATCAATCCCACATTAGCTGGGAAGTTGGCCTCCTTTCACTGAGCCAGAGACTTTGGAGCCACAGCAACAAAAAGAGCAGAATATGAGACTCTTGGACAGCCCTTTGCTGGCAGCTCTGACAGTGTGGTTGTACCTCCATGTGCTTCCATGCATCTACATCTCTCTCGGGTCTGTACAGCAGCCCCTGTGGAGGACAGGGCTGGGAGGGCAGGGTTGGCAGTGGTACATCCACATTGGAGGAGCTACTACAGATATGTATTGCGAAAGGATACAGCAGAGTGTTGGTCTGACATGATTTGCTTTTGACAATTTCACACTGGCTATTGTTTATTACCCAATTATCCTCCAGGTGCTTACAGAATGATTGTTTTAGTATTTCTTCCAGGATCTTTCCAGTATTTTAGTTAAGCCTGACTAGGTCTATAATTCCCCAGGTGCTCTTTGTTTTCCTTTTTTAAAGAGAGATGCACTGCCGTCGGGAGTGCAAGGTATTGGAGGAAGTCAGAACAAGAACCAGTGGCTGGAAGATGAAGTCAGACAAATTCATATGAGAAAGGACTGATGAAAAGGATTGAAGAACTACTTCCTCCATTGGAATGGTTTGTGCCTCCAATAATGAACATAAGGAACAACCCTTATGTTCCCGTAAGCGTAAGGACTGTCACAATTACTAGTATTTCCTTGAGGTTAGGAAAATCCAAAGAGCTGTAGAGCTTCCCTTTCTACAGGCACAATGGATAATCTGACCTGTGTTTTCAGGAGTTATTGCCATTTTAGGACAGCTATCAATTAATGGGATATCTTTGTGTTGGGTAGGATGTTTGGGGCAGATGAACTCCAGGTGCTGACACCACACCTTGCCAACCTTCCACTGCAACAGCAAGTATGAAATATATAAGTATGCAATATGCAGTGTAGCTGCAGCCATGCTGACTCCAACATCTTAGCGAGACCAAATGAGTGAAGTGATTTCTTTTATTTGACCAACTTTTATTGGTGATAGAAACAAGTTTTGAGCTTTGTAATAGTAAGTTGTGCAAGCTCTCTCTACTGACATTTACAGTGTATTGCCACAAAGTATGCTAGGTAATGATTTCACTTTATGAGCATCAGGAACAGTAAAAAAAAATCACCATCAGCAGGGGGCAGAATGGATTCTATTGGAGCACATCTGCTTTAGGAGAACATTATGGGAACATGATAGCTTGAAAGAATCAGAAAAGACAAGTTATGGAGGAAGTTATAGGATCCGTTTATAAGATTAAAATTTTTATTTGTTTTTCTTTGTGTGGTTTAACGAATTTTACAGGAAGAAATTAGAAATGAATTAATATTTTGTTTGTCCAATAACATAAAGTGAACTTTCATTTTTTCTTTAATGGACAAATACTATTTAGCTATTTTCATTCATTATTATTAACCGTACAATGACTATTTAATCTAACTTGTATTTCAGCTTTTGTGGAAGAAAAACAAATGTGTAAGCAATCCGTTTTTTTCACAAGGAAATCCAGTTCACCAACTGTTAGGCTCCTAAACCTACAAATAATGCTTCCTATGCAAGTACATGTGCTGATACCTTATATACAAAATGTGTTGGGGGAACCAAAAGCTGTCCTCCAACCATCTCCAGCTGATAGACCGTATCAGACCTCTCGAAATTAAGAAGTTGGAGGCTTGGTTAGTATTGTGATGGTGTAGAGCTATAAAAAATCCAAAGTGCTTCAAAAATGATGTTAACAATAGAGGATCTTGTGTTCTTTTCTCCAGCCCAGCACTAAATCTAGGATTTTTGCAGGCACTGACCCTGAAGTTATCATTCTTTCAGATGAGAGGTAAAACTAAGGCCAACACTGAAGCTGGGTGAATAATGAATAACAGATGTTTTTTTAGGTTGCTGGACATGCTGAAAAACTGGAAAACATTCATTTCAGGTTGTCTAAGCAACAAATCATTTCAAATAGAAACACAAAAATGTTTTGTTTTGAAAGTGTGAAAGGGTTCAATTTTTAATATTTTGTAGAATTTTACTAAAAAATTAGCAAAATCAACAAAACATTAAAAAAATCTGTATAATGAAATTAGAACTTTTTTGCTGAAAAAAATATTTTGGTTGATTAATTTCCCAGTTGTAGTGATGATACAGAGGTGAACACTTTTGTAAGAGTAGAACCTTTAACTGAAGTGTAGTTGCAAGGTCCACTTAAGTTGATTACATTTTGGCTGCCTGCAGTTTCAGTTGGATATGGAAAATTATGAGACTGGAAGTTAAAAAAACCTATTTTTATGGTGAAATTCACCGTGTTATTATTGTTAGGTTAGTTCAAATTACCTCTGACTCACACATGCTCCAAAAAGAGCAGCATGGTGATGGCTGTGAGATGGCCTCCTATTCCTTTTTGCACTGTAGAAAGAGGTATGATAAAATTAGGACCACAGGATCCATGGCTACCTGGACCCACTGATCCTAATGCCCTGAGAATGTGGCATGTGGCCACTAGTAGATTCCAGAGGGGTGGAAGAGACAGAAACATTTAAAGAGGGGTTAAGTAAGCAATTGTTAGCATGAAACAAAGAGAGAATTCTCACTATGGCTACGTCTACACGTGCCCCAAACTTCGAAATGGCCACGCAAATAGCCATTTCGAAGTTTACTAATGAAGCACTGAAATGCATATTCAGCTCTTCATTAGCATGCGGGCGGCAGCGGTGCTTCGAAATTGACGCGGCTCGCCGCACGCTGGCGCGTCCAGACAGGGCTCCTTTTCGAAAGGACCCCACCTACTTCGAAGTCCCCTTATTCCAATGAGCTGATGGGAATAAGGGGACTTCGAAGTAGGCGGGGTCCTTTCGAAAAGGAGCCCCGTCTGGACGCGCCAGCGTGCGGCGAGCCGCTTCAATTTCGAAGCGCCGCTGCCGCCCGCATGCTAATGAAGAGCTGAATATACATTTCAGCGCTTCATTAGTAAACTTCGAAATGGCCATTTGCGTGGCCATTTCGAAGTTTGGGGCACGTGTAGACACGGTCTATATCTCACAGAAGAGGCACTGGATGCATTTCAGCTGAGAATAGGGCCATTATTTTGAAAATTAATAGTTTCACATAATGCAGTGCTTTGCGAAGTGTTAATCCCATCCCAAATTAACAAATTGCTAAAACTGGCTTTATAAACTAACAATTGCAAGTATTGTCTTAACAAGAGTATCTAGACATGACTTTGTGTGAGTGAACATAAGACATTGTGTTAATTAACTTCATTAAAGAATCACTTTAACTCTGTTAATTAGTTTGCTTAGTTGTTCTTACGCCAGCACAATTCACATAGCTCAAAATAAGATAATTTTGAGGACTTTTATCATTTCTGAGAGTGTTTGTGTTTTCTAGGCAGTTCATCCCATAGTATACAAATTGACTTTTAAATGTATCTGGTACAAAGATTTTCATGTAGCAAAATTTTAAATGGTAGTTGTTAAAGTAATTTAAAATTTAACTGCTTTTGAAATCCGCAATGTTATCTTCAAAAACATTTTTCCAGGTAATTGATCAAATGGACAAACTGATTTTGGCACTTGAAATAAAACTTTATTAAGTAATATAATAAACATGCCTGAAATTTTCACTCTGTATGTTAGAATCTGAACAGACAGCTCCCATCCTTCGTATTCTTTTGATTGGCCATAAAGTATTAAGAAAATGATCTGGTGAACAAGGGTCTTCTAAGAGTAGCTATTGTCATAATACACAGTAATAACTAGTTTTGTATTTTGCAGCTGCAGTTCTCTCTGCAACTCCACTCCTGAGATTTGATTGGCTCAGTGTCACAAGTGTCTAGTGAAACTGTAAAGCCATAAGAATCTGCCTGATGTACTAACTTCAAAGCACACTTGAGCATCCAGTCATCTGCTGGGTACTTTGGTTGAGATACTGGTAGCAGAAGAATTTAGAAACAGAGGAACCAAGATTACCGCTTCCAATGACTGCAAGAGGAATAAGTAGTGGTGGAGGAATGATGTGTATGTGTGTGTGTGCACGGGGGGCGGGGCGGGGCGCAGAGGGACAAATGTAAATGACATTAACAAAAGAGATCCAGCTTGGATGTGCTAGCTGAAAGTAACTCAAAGTCCCAGTTCTTCATCCATTTTAGTCAATAGGCAATTGGTTTGCCAAATGTTAGCTTAGTGGCCTATTTTACAGACTAAGGATTAGAGTCTTAGTACAATTAGTAAGGACTGTTGTAGTAAAGGGAATTAAGGCAAATCACAGTTTTAACACACTGGTATTAGGAAATGTATCTGCCCATGGCAGTTCCTGAGGTTCCATCATTACAGGTATTCAGAAATAGGATGAATACATTTCTAGAAGGATTAGTATAGTCATGGAAAATCCTGCGTTTTGGCAGGAGTTGAATTAGATCTGAGAAGTCCTCATGCAACTGTCAAGAGGCTAGAGCTGGAGTGGAATACAGGATTTTACTATTTAAGATGTGAGGCATTTGGGACTGGGTGAGGCATGAAAAAGAGGACCAGGCACGTGGACAAGAATTCTGATACAATGGAATCTGGATAGAGGAGAGTAACATCTGTGGGTTGAGACAAGCATGAGAAGCAAGGAGGGTATGTTAAGGGAGTAAACTGCATTCCATCTTCTTGGCCTAGACAGCAGGCAGTTAAAAAGATCATTTTACTCTCAGTGCTAAGTTACGATTCTGACACAACCTGCTTGACTCCCAGGATGCTGTAAACATGAAAATAGGCCAAATGCACCCAAGCTAGGACAACCATATCTCCCTGTCCCAAATACAGAACAGGGAGATATGGGGGGAGCTCCACCAAGACCCGGGGAGCTGGGAAGGAGGTGACAGCCTCCAGCCCTTCCTGGGAACCCAGGGAAGCAGCAGATGCTGGTACTCCCTGAGCCCTGGGGAAGTGGCAGGGATGCGGCAGCTGCCCACACTTCCCCCTGCTTCCCTGAGGCTCAAGGAAGTGACTCCCACCAGCAGCTGTGCCAGATGGATGAAACTGGGGAGAAAGACAGCCGCACTGCTGTGGCTTCTCACTGGCTTCCTCCAGCTGGGAGAAGCTGGGGAGAAGCCACACATGGCTCTCAGAGTGGCACAGAGCTGGGAATCAGGCTGCCGTTTTAATCCAGGCTCCAGCCTCCTGGTCTCCAGCTCCCCTCTACTCCCTGGAGTCAGGAAACTGACCAGGGCTGGTGCCTTGGTCAGTTTCCTGGCCCCCCCCCACATTGTGTGGGAAATTTGACTTATGCAAGGGTTGCGAGAATAAAACCCACGTAAGTTTGGGGGTCTACTGTATGAGTCTCTAGCAATTGTATTTTGATATTGTGCCTTTATGCATATGGTACTAATGCTGACAAAGTTGATACATGTCGTGGTGAGTTGGACTGAAACCTATTGTCCCCTACACGAGGCCAGAGGCCTTCCCACAGCCCATCCCAGCATATAAGCAGACACTCAGAACCTAGCAGGCTGGTATGAAATAAACTTCTGGGTTAGGGCCTTGAAGAGCCTCACAAGAGCTCAACCCACGCAGGTCTATATACTGACTGGGTGACCAGCATCACAAAAGACAGCTCTGAGTACAAGCTGCACTTAGACCTGGGTGAGGCCCAGGTCCAATGGCTGAAGAGAGGCCACTAGCCTCATAAAATAACTGGTAGCAACATGGACAGGCTAGTCAGAGCCTAGCCTCAGAACCTTAAAGATGACTAGACAAGGCAGCATCCAGGGGAAGTGATGCAGGGAGCAAAGAAAGGAAAAGACAACCAGGCAAGGACTTTATGTGGCACCCTTTTACCACAGAGGGGCACTCACAAGCAAGTGGACCTCATTACAAATGTGTAAGCAAAACAATCACCTCCATTACGTTCCATTGTCACATAAAGATTGTTTCATTTAGTATTTATTTATTTTTGTATGATTACTGCAAACCTCCAGAGACTGGACACTCAGAAATGAAGCAGAAAGTAATTTTGATAAACAAAGTTCATTTTAAAGCTGACCAATGTACATCCAAGTTGAACCTCTTAAATATGGTATTGTCTTGTCTGGCAACAAACGTGATACGGCAGAGAGTCCTGGAGCTGGACTGGCATCCCCAGAGCAGGGCTGGGGCTGGAGCAGTGCCCAACAGTGTGGCTGGGACCAGAGATGGAGCTTTGCCTGCCCTGGCAGTGCAGGACCAGGGCCTAGAACCCTTGCTTGACCTACAGCTACATAGGGCTGTGGGCCAGAGCTTGTCAGCTCTGTAGGAACATGAGGGCTGAAGCCAGATGCCCTGTCAGCTCCATGGCTGGTCAATTTCCTGGTTGCTGGCTGCCCTGCACTGGCAGGAACTGGGAAACTGAGCAGCCATGAGCTAGTTAGTTTCCTGGGTCCCACAAGCAGTGGGGAGCTAGGATCCAGGCTGCCACTTGCTTGCTGTTTCCCTGCTGTTTGCTGATCTAGGGAAACTGACCAGCACATGGCTGGTCAATTTCTCAGGTCCCGCAAGAGGCAGTGAGACAGGAACCAGGCTGCCCCTTCCCAGCTCCCCACCACTCTGGGAACTAGAAAGTGCTTGTCTGGTCAGTTTCCTGACTCCTGCAAGGCCAGGGGAGCCAGGAACCACGATGCAGCCTGGTTTCTGTCTTCCCCATAACTTTCACAAAAATTTGAGTTATGTAGAGGTTACAGAAATGCATAACTTGAGGGTTTACTGTATCTAAAAGGCTGTCACAAGGAAAAGGGAGAAAAAAAATTCTCCTGGACCACTAATGATAGGACAAGAAGCCACGGGCTTAAACTGAAGCAAGGGAGATTTAGGTTGGACACTAGGGAAAAAAAAAAAAACTTCTTAACTGTCAGGGCAGTTAAACACTGGATTAGCTGCATAAGGAGATTGTGGAATTTCAATCATTGGAGATATTTACAAGTGGGTTAAATAAACATATATTGGGGATGATTAGATGGTGCTTGGTCCTGCTGGGAGGAGAGGAAACTGGACTTGATGGCCTGTCAAGGTCCCTTCCAGTTGTAATAGTCTATAATTCTATGATTCTGTGTGAAATGTGTTCCCCAAACAAATATGAAAGGAACACATTTGGGTGCTGGCATGGGTGACAGTGACTTAAATTTCTTACAGGTACTGTTGTGTGTGGGGTCTATAATATGATAGTACCTGTTAAAAAAGTGTGGAGTGATGTGCAGTGGGTATAGGACAAGGGGTTGGGGTGGATGTGGGGGGAGCTTAAGGCAAGGTTTCTGGGAGGGTTCAGGGCAGGGGTTTGGAGTGTGTGGAGTGTGCAAAGGGGACTCGTGCTCGCTGGATAAAGTGTGTGGGTTGGGGACAGGCTTTGAAAAGGAATTCATGTTTCTTGTTTTAATGTCAAATGGTTCCCAAACAATAAAACAAAAAGCCAGCAGTGAACCTCTGGGGATTGACTGACAGAGTGCATAAGCTAGTAGATTGGCTTGGGAGGTTCAGAACAGGTCTCAGAGTAGAGGGAGGTTGGGATTTTTCAGTCTTAATGCCCAAGATGTGTGCTAGACACTGACTCTGCTTTGCTACTCATCCATATCTCTCCATCCCCCTGATGTCAACCAATGAGCTTCTGGCCTGCCCTTGCTGTCTCTCTGCAACCCCTGCAGCCATCTGAAAAACTGGCTGTCTCCTCAGCTGGGCTCCCTCTTCCTGGATAGAGGCTCCCTTACCTACAGTCAGAGCCAGGCTGGGAACTGCAGCCATCCGATACTGATGAATTCTTTCAAACAGATCATAAGCAACTTTGTGCCACCGTGCTGATTGGCCAGCTGGCGAGAGCTAATTGGCTGTATCGCCTGGAAACAGCTAATGAGTCTACCCAAGCTGTAGCTGATTGGCAGTTAGCTGCCAGATTGTCCTGATGGGGAGAGCTGATTGGCTGCAGTGCCTGATAACAGCTGAAAATGTTATCCATGTAGTAGCTGATTGGTTCCATGGGTGCTGAACATGCCCTGACTCTTTCTTACCAGAGCTGAGACCCAGGTTGCACCACCCTCTGCGGAGTGCTGGCCTTTACCTGCAGGGGGAAATATAAGGAGATTTCCATGCTTCCCCTTGTGTGCTTCAATCTTCACCTGCATATAAACACCAGCAGCAATCTGACCCTAAACATTTTGTAAGTTATACCTGGAATAGATCAGTTCTAACCTTGTGTAATTCATTGTAGCTCAGTTGAAGTGGAGCTATGATAATTTACATACATTCCTTTTGTTCCATTCACATTTTTTTTTCAATTAAATACCTGTGAGAAGACATGGAACCTTGTTTAAGCAAATGACAGCACAAATTCTACATATTGGGGTCCCATGACTGTCTCCAGTCTACTTGCTTTCAGGTTGACTCACTGTTAAATCTGTTAGTTTGGAGGCCTGATCTCCTCTCAAATGGGACAGTACTAGGTGTGAGGAGATGGGATCTCTGCACTAGAAATGCGGGAAATGGATAAATTCACTGAAATGCCAATTCAGGTCAATTGAAACTATGCAAAGATTTGATGCAAATGTGCCAATTATTATCAGTAATAAGTAAATAAATAAATAAATATTAAAAATGTACTAAGGAGGGATTTAGGTAACGTTCCCAGAAACACCAGAGAAAGCATCACTGTTGCCCTTAGTACCAAAAAGCAAAAATATTACCACTAGGAGACTTGTATTCAAATTCCTATTCTGCTTGATTTCAGTTTGGCTTTCTCAGATGTGGGTAATTACTATTCCTGTTGATTAATTCTGATTAACTCAAATTTAACAGCAGTATTAATCACACTGTTAAACAATGGAATACCAATTGAAATGTATTAAATTATTTTGGATTTTTTCTTTACATTTTCAAATATAATCATTTTAATTACAACACATAACACAAAGGCGATGGCTACACTACAAGATGAATCTGAATTCATTAAAATTGACTTTGTAACTCTGTGTTTTATCAGTTCAAATTGGATTATCCTCATCTACCCAGAGGCTCTCCACAAAGTCAATTTATTGCTTCCACGTTCAATCACCAAACATCAACTACTGCAGCAGTGCATTGTGGGAACCTAGCCCACAGTACCCTCAGCCCTGTAGAGTTCTGGGTATTTTTGCTGTTGCAGCATGGGGAAAAAATGCCCATCAAGTGATTGTGGGTATGTCACCTTCCCATATTGCATTGCCTTCATGTCCCGCCCATGGAAAGTAAATGGCCATTTTTCCAGGAGGAAGGAAGGAAAAGCAGGGCTTCAATAAAGATCTTCAAATTATCTGAAATCTCTTGCTTCTACAATTGAATTGCTTTTTATACCTGTACCCACCCTCCTTGATTACATATGATCCCTGAAAAGAATAGAGGAAAAATGCAAAGCTTGAAGAAGGAGTAGGATAGGAAAGGTTTTGAGAAAAAAAAAAAAAGAGTTTTTTTGAGGCAGATATTTGGCTTCCCAGTCCATTACACAGTTTCTGTGCCCTGGGATCACCCAGCTCTCTGTGTCTTCTCATCTGGCCCTCCACCCACTTTTCCCTGTGTTAAATGGGTTAGAAAAAAGGTTTGGGGCTTCCAAAACAGGATATTTCATAACTGAAATATCAAAGTTTTATAAAAAGCAGCAGGTGCCTGCAATGGGCTTAGAGTGCAATAAGGAGCCTGTGTCTATATCTCCTCAACTGGCCCTTCACCTACCCTTCCCTATGTTAAGGAGGCCAAAGCTCGAAGAAAGACAATAGAAAAGGTTAGGAGAAAGATTTTTGACTTCCCACTATAGGACACAGAGTTGTGCAACGCAGGGGGCGGGGCTTGCCAAATTTCAACAAGTGGTGGAGCTCAGGGTGGGATAGACTGTCAGGATTCTGGACTCCCTCATCCCACTGGAGGGGTTGGGTAGACAGGAAGATCATGGGCCAGTTGCAATTGTTCCTGGAAAATCTTCTTGTGAAGGAGGATGTGGGGACTATGGCTGCTGGGCCCCTTGAAATGGTCCCCATGGCAGCTTCCAGCCCCCCGAAATATTTTTCACTGGAGGGATGTTGAATCTGTAACTGCAGAGCCAGTTGAAACGGTCCCCCCCCGGAGGCAACAAACCCCTGAAAAACTTAGCTGCCAGGGGAGACTTCCCTCTGGCGGCCGCAAGCCCCTAAAATGTGTTTGGTGGGGGTGGGGGAGTCAGTTGAAGCAGTGGCCCTGGTGGCAGCAAGACCCAAAAATCTTTCCCGCCCTTGGCACCCTCACTGTGTGCAAACCCCATCATGGTGCTGCCTGGCAGCATGGTCCACACCGAACCTCAGGCATGTGATTTTACTGGGTAGGGGGCTAGTCACGTGATGTAGTTGGGTGCAGGAAAGACCCCAGCTGTATGGTGCCTTTGGGGGAATGGGGGGCGGGGCTTTGCACAAATGTAAACTGCAGAAAAGAATTGTGTCGGTTTCTCTTTCATGCACAACCCAACAGCCAAGCTGCCAAGTGGTGTGGCAAGGTAGCGGCTGGCACCAGTACTGGAAAGAAAAAAAAAAATTCCAAGTGCCCAGCTTGCAAAGGTCCAGACAGAACCATGAACTCTGTGTTGGGGCTATTTTGTATGGGTAGATGAGCTCACAGAATGGACAGCAAAGAAATTTCTCAGCCTCATACAATTCTGAATTGTATGAATTCAGATGCTGCTGAATTCAAATTCATGGTCTTCCTGTTACCTAATTCCTGTGTACCTGGAAATCAGAGGAGATGGAAGTGGAGAGAGCAGAACACAGTTGGACATTTTGGGGTATGTATGGGATACTTCTGGAGGCTAATGAATTCAATTTTAAGACGTGGTGCTTGCACACGGGCTTTCATTCGGACTTTTAAATTTGAATTTGACACTACACCCAGCTGGTTTTGGCGATATTATGATATCAATATTAGTGCTCCCTAAATTGAGATAATGGTCTTTAAAGTGAAGACTGATGTAATATTGAGCTTATTGCCATAAATTCAAATTTATCTCATAGTGTAGATGTAGCCAAAGTGTACAGTGTTCTATTTATATGATTAATTTTATTACAAATATTTGCAGTGATGAGCAAAAAAATCATTTTGCTTAATATGAATACTGTAGCACAATCTCTTTATTATGAAAGTGCAAGTTATGAATGTGTACTTTTTTGTTACTAGCTAACTAACTGGAGGCCCACATCTCCTAGAGCTAGAAGGGATCTCAGGAGGTCATCTAGTCCAGCCCCCTGCCCTCTTGGCAGGGCCAAGCACCATCCTTGGCACTTATTTGCCCCAATACCTAAATAGCCTCTTCAAGGATTGAATACACAACCTTGGATTTAGCAGGACAAAACTCAAACCACTGAGCTATCCTTCCCCCCATAGCTGTGCTTCAAAACAAAACTATTTGAAACTTTAGCACCTACATGTACATTCAACCCTGATTCTTGTTCAGCCAATCCCTAAACAAGTCTTCGTTTGCTTGTTTGTTTCTTACTTTTATTGAAGATGGTGCTGCCAGCTTTTTTATTTACAGTGTGTCCTGAAAGAGATAGCCTGTGTTTGCATGGCACTTTTTAGCTGGCAATGCAAGGTGCCAGATATGCTAAACATTTGTGAGCCTCTTCACGCTTTGGCCACCATTCCAGACGACATGCTCCATGCTGATGACAGTTGTTAAAAATGTGTTAATTTAATTGTATGACTGAATTCCTTGGTGGAGAGATGTATGTCTGCTCTGTTTTGCCTGTATTTTGCCATATATTTCAGGTTACAGAAGTCTCAGATGATGACCAAGGACATTTGTATTAAGCCATTCACTGCAGATTTGACAAAACTCAAAGATGGTGCCAATTTGAGATTTCTAAAGATAGTTACAGCATTCAGCGTTTAAAATTCCAACATGCTTTGAAAAATCTGATAGGAGTGAGGTGTTGAGCATGCTTTCAAAAATCTGAAAATAGCAACACTCCAATGTAGGAACCTGAAACATCAAAAAAGAAAATCAACCATCTGCTCATGGCAGCTGATTCAAATTATGATGTTTATCAATCCACATGGCTCTGTAGTGTTATTGAGTAGAACCAGTCTTCAGTATGGACATGTAACTGCCCACAGGGTAGACTTGAATCTGGGACCTCTGGAACTTAGCACTGGCACCTCTACAGCTTGAGCTAAAGGCCAGCTGCTTCTCAGCTTAGCCCACAGAGGGCATTTACTCTTTCTCTGTGAAGTGGTCTAGGTACCACTACAGGGAACAGTTAAGAACACATAACTTATGTCTACACTAGCACCCCCTTTCAAAAGGGGGATGCTAAAGAGACACTTCAGGGTATATTAATAAGGTGCTGCAATGAATGTGCAGTGCCTCATTAGCATAATAGCAGCCGTGACACTTCAAAAGTGCCGCTTTCGTTCAAGCACAGCCTGTCTACATGGGGTCCTTTTTGAAAGGACCCCACACACTTCAAAATCCCCTTATTCCTATTTGGTTCATTGCAGCACCTCATTAGCATATCCCAAAGTATCTCATTAGCATCCCCCTTTCGAAAGGAAGGTGCTGGTGTAGATATAGCCATAGGCATGTGGGTTACAGACACACCCTCTAGAATGGTGATTGAAGCTTGTAGGGACACATTAATCTTTAACACATCTGGCAAATACGTATCTTCTGACACATGCTACAATAGTGTCATGCAAATACTTGTTCTCACAATCCGGTGACATTTTAAATATGACATGGATAGCTTTATCTCTTGCAAATGTAAACACACTTGTTTAAACTAATGGCTGAACAAGAAATAAGACTGAGTAGGATCTAAAATTTTACATTACTATGATTTTGAATGCTATTATTTTTGTACATATTTTGGCATATATTAGTTCACCTTTCATAATGAAGTAATTGAACCTGCCAGTGTTAAGTGAACTGAAGTATACTATTTCTTTTCTTTCTCTTTTACAGTGCATATATTTCTAACAAAAATAATAATATGAAGAGAATGCCATGCACATTGTATGCTGTGTTGTAATTAACGTCAAAGTATCTAAAATGTGAAAAAACATCCACTAATATTTAAGTTAATGTTATTATATTGTTTAAGCACATGGTTAAGTAGATTAATTTTTAATCGCTTGATGGGCATTGTAATTACCCTACTCAGTTGGTCATTCTGAGGTAGGAAGCACTCGACTTCTCCTGTTATATCTGTCCCCTTTAGTAATAAACAAATAAATAAATTATTTATTGGGCCTGAGAAAGTGAGAGAGAGATTCCATATCTTGCTGTTTAGGGCAGTAGTTCCTGTAGCATGTGTTTCAGTAATTCAGAATAGCTTCGAAGTAAGTTTCTCCAATTTATACAGTGTGATAGGTTGGATCACTGAAATCCCCTTGAGACTGTAACCTGCTGTGCTGATCATTCCCTAAGCCCATTTACCTGCCCTCCCTCGTTTCTGCCCTGTCCTGTCCATGGCTCCCTGGAATGAGGTGTGTTTCCTAGAAAGAGTCAAAGCCCTGCTCTGGCTGTGCTGTCCCTTGAGGAGGTAGGCATGCCTGCAGTATAGGAAGGGAATGGGTGTTTGGGGGCAGGGTCCCTCTAAGTGAGCATCACACCTGAGTTCCTGGGAGACAATGGTGATCTGCAACCCTGTCTGCTGTGGTTCCAGGGGGGGCATTTTCCTGGTAGAGTGTCCAGGCAATCTGGCTGCTCTCTGTTGACAGAGTGGATTACTCTATCAATTTGCTTTGCTGTCTAGACATGATATGTCAACAGAAGTTTTTCGCAAAATATCTTCCTACAAAAACTTCAGTCAACAAATCACTCTAAGCTAGACATAGCCTGGGAGTGCAGATATTTTTTCCTAAAGCCATTATTTGTTGCTGAGGAACAGAAAACTTATTTAGTATATTTGCAGGAGACATTCTGCTATATGGAAAAGCCTGTGGAGAAGGTAATTCCTATTTCTGGAAGTTTTTTTTAAAGTATGTAATTTTAGAGTCTGTCTCTACATCTGTGTAGGTGGAATTAGTTCCACATAGTGAAAAATGGTCTCCTCAGGCAATATTTAAAGGGAGGGAAGGGTTGACAAAGCTGCAAAAAGTCAGGCTTTATGCATGAAAAAAAATTCATATTCTGTACCAACTTCGTCCCTGACGTAAAAAGACAATAACAGTCAAAATAAGCTCTTTTCTTAATGTATGACTGAAATTTCCTTATCTGTAACCAAAAATAATGGTGACATTTGGACTTGAATGTGCCACTTTTCATCCATTTGTGCTTTTAGTGAATACTATCCATTCAAACTCTGTGCAAGCACTCTGTATTAAACATATTCCTTTTTATTGTCTTATTTAGATTTATTAGACTTGGCAAAAAAGAGCCTGTCCTCAGCTGTCAGTACATAGTCCAATATCAAACTAAAGTCATAGCAATATCCACCCTTTATTGAACTTACAATAAAGAATAAGAGGTTAGGAGGCAATAACTTTTTCTCCTTATTACCCCCCTGCAATATCGCAAGCCCCTAAAGTCTTCAGGAGTCTGTGCACCATGTTCCGCAAGGAGAAAAAAATCCAGGATATTTTTGATGAACGTCTTGGGTGGAAGTGAGGTTCACAGAAGATGGGCCATCATAACAAAAAAATGTTCAAGAGTAAATTAATGAAACAAAGATTTTGATGACTGACCAGCGATTTTTGGTTGTGCAATTTGTGAGACCTTACATGGACCTGATGTTTTTCTCAGAAAGTGCTGAGCTTCTCTGCTGTGTAAATAAGCTTCTTTGAGATGTCTCAAATGTGCACCTATAGACTGAGGAAGCTAAAATCATCAATTAATCTGCAACAAGTTGGCCAAATAGCCCAAGTGGACAGTTAGGGTGAGCTGTGGAAAGGAATTATTAGAAAGAAATTTATATGAGAGGTCATGGTAATGATAAATAAAATTATGTGAAAAAGCTAAATGAAAACAAGTTGCAAGTTCAAGCACTTGAAAGAGGAAATGCCAGAATCTCTGTGTAACCTTAATTCCCTGCACCCCTTACACTTGTCCATTATTATACTATCTTTAATTATATAATCATATACAATTCTTACCACAGGATTTCTGGCTCATTCAGTGCATAGGACAGGCAGCTTTCTGGGAATTAATCACAACTGAATAAAGAAGGAGACTGTAGTCTGTAAGATCCCCTGTTTTTTTTATTGAAAAAGCTGGAAAAAGCATAAGGAATCATGAAGGGATCTTCAGGATAGGTAAAGATGGTGTCGTGGTTAAAGAAGATACATACCAATCTGGTCTCATGGTTGGAGAAGCTGAATGACAACCAAGAGCAGGGGTGCACAAAGTGGGAAGTGGGCCCTCTTGTGGGGGACATGAAATTCTGTAAAGGGGGTGCAACATGATGGGCTGCTAGGTCTCAGCCTTATCCATCTCATTAAAAATGTTGAAATACGTTACTGTTTTTATGTATGTGTATTCACTTCTGTGTACCAATTTATAAAGTTTTTACATTCCACATACATATTTTCCTGCCAATTTTTTTTCATGTAAACATAACTCAAATTTACATTGGTTTGGATTTTATTAGACAGCTTGTGGAGGCCCTGATAATTGCAGGGATAAAATGCGGGGGCCAATATAAGAAGTTTGCTCACCCCGACCTAGAAAATTAGCTTTCAGATTTGATTGAGTATGGCAATAGTCTTCCAATTCCTAGAATACAGGATAAGAGGTGGCAGAAAAAGTTACAGTATCGGATTTAAACTCAAATAGTACATTTTAAATTGGAATCTATAAAGCACTTCTCAAGATGTTCTTGAATGCATAGTCAAATTATGGGTATGAGAAAAGTACTTGCATTACTCTGCTCCAGCAAAAGTGACAAGGACGCTTTAAAGACTAACAATTTTATTATGGCATTAGCTTTGTGAGTTGCAAATTATGGGTAGTTATAGCACTAGCTTATTAAAATAAGTCTGACTGCATACCGTATATTTTTAATTTATAGTTATAAAATTGCCTGTTCTCTGCAAGACAAGGACATCATAAGCATGAAAAATTAGCCTATTTGACTTCCACTAATAAAATAAGTTAAATTAGCTAGGAAGATATGTACACATTACAGGATTTTTTTAAATATCATATATATTAATTTATTTAAATATTGTTTAGCATTAATTTCTCCAAATCAATTTAGCTATTTCATTTTATTGTCCATGTCTAAGGGCCCCCTCAGTATTGATGTGTGCAGATCTAGAATATTAACATTATGATTTGTCTAGCATACCAAATGAATAATTTATGTCCATTCCAAGACACTTTTAAATTGTTTATTATAATAAGCAGTGTAACTCTTAATAAATGTTTGTGTGGAGTGGAAACGCAGTGTGAAGGAATTTTAATAGCAGTGGGATGACTTCAAACTTTACACTCTACTGGATAACGTAGCAAGGCATGACCACCTTCATACAAATAGTGTAGTTATCAGCCAATCATGCAGCCTCTGGAATAGCATTCATGACCTTTATCTCTCAAAACAGAGGTGTCTTACTTCCTAAGATGAAGGAATGCCTCCTCTGTCTCAGCTAATAGAGGCCCCTGAAATACATGTGAATTGGTCTGATGTTCTTTTCAGCAAAGAATAGTAATAACTCTATACATTTGCATCAGTTCCACAAAATAGTTGCAATTTTCACAGCTGATACATATGCATGTACTGTGTTCAGAAGAGACCTCCTCTGCTTATTGAGCAGTTAGTGCAAAGGACATTAAGGCATTATTCCTGAAACACCAGGTCATGGTTAATATGGGCAGGAGATTAGAAGTTTTTTTGTTTGTTTGTTTGTTTGTTTGTTTGTTTCAGCTCAGGCCTTAAGGCACTTATGACCTTAGAGGTTAGAGATAGAAAAGATATGTTAGAACATACAGGCCGTGTCTACACTTACAAAAAACTTTGGAATGGCTATGCTAATGGCCAAATCAAAGACTACCAATGAGGCACTGAAATGAATATTCAGCACCTCATTAGCATGCCGCCAGCCACTGCACTTTGAAAGTCCTGTGGTTTGCTCGCCGATGGCCCATCTATACGGGGGTCCTTTTCGAAAAGACCCCTGTGTAGACTAGCCATGCTAGAGTGAACTGGGGGACTTTTGAAGTTCCATGGCTAGCAGCATGCTATTAGGTGCTGAATATTCGTTTCAGTGCTTCATTAGTATTCTTTGACTTGGCTATTAGCATGGCTATTTCAAAGTTTCTTGTAAGTGTAGACTTAGCCACAGAGTCTTACAATACTCAAATTTTTGAACCCTGAATACTTGATATTTTCCAGCCGGGAACTGAAACACTTGGAATAGAGACAGTGATTACTCAGACTATGCAGGCCAATGTGGGTTGAGTATTTTTGTTCCTCAAATAAAACAACTCTTAATGTAACTACTTAACTATGAAACCATTAAAACCTCTAATTAAATAAGCACAAGATAAAGAGGAGCACAGGGTTTTATAGTCAATATTGAAGATCTCAGAAAGGGATTCCCTGCTCGGTATTTGTTATTTGGATTATTTTAATGCCCAGAAATTTTAACCAAGAACAGAGAACCTCATTGTGCTAGGTCAGTGATGGGCAGCCAAGAATAGGGAATGGGACACAAGAATGGCTTTCCTTTATCTCAGTGAGCTGCAGCAGCCTGTGGCCCACTAGGGTTCCACCTGCAACCTGTAAGCCCCACTTTTTACCCCCTTCCTCCATGTGCCTCTCATGTACTGGGGCACTGGATCTCTACACTTCCTATTCCTTCCCTTCTTTTCCAGCACTTTTGGAGCACCATGAAACACCTAATTCATGCTCCATCCCTGCTACTCTCCCTCCCTCAAAGAGCTTGAACAGCCGCCAGCAGCTGATTTGCAACATTCCAGATCTCGCAGGCAGAGGGAGGAGCGGGAATGTAGCAGTGCATCATCAGATTTGTGATGCTCCAAAAGCGCTGGCAGGGAGGGGAAGGAGTAGGAAATGAGGAGCTTCAGTGTCCCAGTGTGCAAGAGGTGCCTATGGGGAGGGGGAAGACTGGGGGCGGCATGTGTCCCACAGCCTGCAAGTTGCCCACCACTGTCCTAGGTACTATACAGATACATAGTAAGAGAAAGTGCCTGTCCTAAAGAGCTGACAATTTAGATCAGACAGTTAAAAACATGGGAAAACTGGCATGGGGTGTGTGGGGAGGAGGTGATTTGCCTTAGGCTACAAAGCCAGTCATTGAAAAAGATAACCAGTCTCTACTCACCAGACCATGCCTCATCCTCCCCTTCAAACTCCATCCATACAGCAAATACTCTAAAGGAGATTTGTTCTTTCTCACTGCAAGTGGTCTAAGTACCACTACATGGGGCAGTGAATCACAGCCAGTAGATGCATGGCTTACACGCTTCTCCAAGCTGAGGAAGAGAGTCCTAACCTTCAGAGACCCAGCTGAACTTCTGGACAAGCCCCCACTTGTAAGGCCAATATACCCTGGTAGTCAGCAGGAGGGACTGGAGCTGTGACCTTAGAGGCTAAAACCCCAAGTCCCTACTGCACAAGCTAAAAGCCAGCTGCCTCTCAGCCAAGGCCATAGAGCAGACTTTATTTTCCCTTGTCAGTAGTCTCAATGGCTATGGGTTTATATATGGACTATGTATAAGATATTTTATTCTTTTTCATTCAGGTAACTATGGTACAGAAGAATTTTAAATGCTCTATATGTATACATAATAAATAATTTATACATAGAAATGAGGCCCATATATAATTAGCCTGAACATTTTAAAGATGGTGGACAGGTAATGGACATGATCCAATTTTTATAGCATATTGCAAAGGATACTTGACATTCCCTGTGACCTGGATGCTACTGTAATTTTAAGCCTTTGAAAATCTCCCTTTGGACTTTTAAAGCCTGAAACCAGTCTGAAGAGCAACCTCTTTTTGAAGAGCTCCAGAGGCTCAGATAAATACAATTCTAGTTACTTATAAAGCTTTTGAGGGGTAAAGGAATGAGAGTATTTTTTATTTGTTTTTCATTATATGCTAGTTACAGAAATCTTCTAAGCAGCTGAACACATGAAAAGCTGAAATACCATATAGGCACTCATAACATTTCTCAGACCATCTACAATATACCTCCCTCTTGTTAGGTCCATCTAAATTAAAATGGAAGATGAAGATCAAATTAAACTATTAAATTATGAAGCCATTAAGGGACCAGTCTTCCCTTAGTGAACAGTATCTGAGCAGTGTCCCCACTAGTGCTTAATTAACATTACTAACAAAGCATAACCTAATTAATGACATGCCAATGCAGTTTTGAAGTTAATTAAAAGAAAAAAAAATGCTTCAAGTGGTATTGCATAACCAAACAGCTGAGTGTGGAAGAAAAGATATACCTACAGAAGAGAACTCTCCTGGTCTCAAAACTATCTTTAATAAATAATTCTGCCTAAGAATCAGCTCTCACCATACACATACGTTTTGTCAGCTCTTAATCAGAACTGTACATTTCAGAATACAAGAATGTGGAGGAGAGACAATGATTCTCAAATAAAAGTGATATATCAAAAGAAATCTTTCGGCCTTCTGAAATCACTTAATTAAACATGTAAGTAATAACTTTAAATGCCTTTCAAAGCAAAAGTTGTAATGGATTACAAAATACTTCTGAATTTTAACACATGAATATTATGTTGAAAATGAGGTACAAAGCATGTCAGGCTCCCACTATAAACAAGTGTTGGTCCTGTAGTACTTAGCTCCATCTATGCTAGAAGCATCTGTCCACAGAAGTTACTGTCAGAATAGATGTTGGCCATGCCTATACAGGTAGCTTCTGTTTACAAAACTGGGCTTTTGTCAACAAAATTCTCTGAGCATCTGCACAGTTAAAGTGCATTGTTGAGAGTTGGTTGACAAAACTCAGCTGTTCAGTCGACAGTATTGTTTCTCTCCCCAATCAAGTATAACACCTCTGTTGACAGTGTTTTCATAGAATCATACAATTCTGGGGCTGGAAGGGACCTCAGGAGGTCATCTAGTCTAGCCCTCTGCCTAAAACAGGAACAACCCCAACTAAATCATCACAACCATGACTGTGTCAAGCTGGGACATAAAAATCCCTAATGATGGAGAGTCCACAACCTCTATTGGTAATGCGTTCCAGTCCTTCACCACACTTCTGGTGAACTAGTTTTTCCTAATATCCAACCTACACCTTCCCCTCTGTAACTTCAGGTCATTGCTCCTTGTTCTGCCACCTGTCACCGCTGAGAACAATCTCTCTCTATCCTCTTTAGAGCCCCTTTTCAGAAAGTTGAAGACTGCTCTCAAATCGCCCCTCAGTCTTCTCTTCTGCAAACCAAATAAGCCCTAATCTCTCAGCCTCTCCTCATAGGTCATGTGCTTTAGACCCCTAACCATTTTTATTGCCATCCACTGGACCTTCTCCAATGCATCCACATCCTTTCTATTGTGGTGGCAGGGGGGAGGCAGAACTGATTGCAATTCTCCAGATGTGGCCTCACTAGTGGTGAGTAGAGCAGAATAATAACTTTTCTAGATCTACTAGAAATGCTTCTCCTAATTCACCCCAATAGGGCGTTAGCTTTCTTGGCTACAAGGGCACACTGTTGACTCATATCCAGCCTCTCATCTACTATAATCCCCAGGTCCTTGTCTGCTGCACTGCTATTTACCCTTGTACACACTTCTGTCAACAGAGAGGGCTTCCACTTCTCTGGGCAGCCCTATTTGTAGAGCATCTGGTCAGCCATTCTGTCAAGAGAAGGCAGGGTAGTCTGGGTGCTCTCTGTTGACATAGCCGTTTGCTCTTTCAAGCTGCTTTTATGTCTGATGCAATCTGTTGACCGAGGTACCACCCAGGTTCCTCTGTCAACAGAGGTTGCCCTTGCAGATATAGCCATTCTGACAAAACTTCTTTCAACAGATCCTGTCTACACATAAAAAATGTATCTATCTTTTGATCTGCTCTGTTGACAAAAAGAGCTCCCCTGTGAGTGTCTACACAGCTTTTCTGTCTTCCGTTTCGGTCTACAAAATGCATTTTGTGTGCAGACATTCTGCGAGTTTTGTGTACAAAACCCCAGTTTTGTCTACAAATCTCTCTAGCATAGACACAACCTTTACATCTACAATGATTAAATATATGTTTTTATTGTTACACTAAAAGTAGTTTAGCCAGCCAAATTCATGTATTTGAAACCCGTTCTAGATCCCTCATATAGACATTTACCATTTTGATACCTCCTGTGCTTCAAGAAGGGAAGACTGTGATACCATAATCACAGCAGATTAGTTAATCATAAGTTTTTAATGGCATCTAAATATCTCTTTTATTTTAAGTGTTACTCCCAACCCCACAAAAATCTGTCAATACAAAAATAAGGTTGCTTAGTTAATGACTCATAAGTTAGGAAGTTCCATATTGTTCTGAGTTTATGGATGTACATGGTACAGATAATATATGTATTGCACTGCACTCGTTTGGTTATACATTTGAACCTTCATATCTAAAGCTAAGTACAGGTTAGTTAAGCCCAACTGTTATTGGCTATTAGCGTGCTTATTAAAGACATGTGTCTTGGTTTTAATTGTCCCCTGTAAGAATAAGTCTGACTAATGCTATTAGCTGGAAAAAGGATGAGGTTCCACAGGATATGCGTGACGTTAACATTGTAAAGTTGTATAAGAACAAAGGAGACAGAAGCAACTGCAACAACTACCGTGGAATCACTCTCCTAAGTGTCACTGGTAAACTGTTCACTCGCACCACCCTTGGCAGATTCCAGAAGATTGCTGAGAGGGTGTACCCCAAATCGCAGTGCGGATTGCGCACAGAGAGGTCTAACGTTGACATGGTCTTCTCTCTAAGGCAGCTGCAGGAGAAGTGCAGGGAGCAGAGGAAGCCACTCTACATAGCCTTCATCGACCTGACCAAGGTCTTTGACTTGGTCAGCAGGGATGGTCTGTTCAAACTGCTCCACAAGATAGGCTGTCCTCCACGGTTATTCAAGATGATCCAGTCATTCCACGAAGACATGAGAGGAACCATCCAATATGACGGCGCATTATTGGATGCTTTCAGAATCAGGAGCAGCGTCAAACAAGGATGTGTGCTTGCTCCGACATTGTTTGGGATCTTCTTCTCACTCCTCCTGAAGCACGCCTTTGGATCTTCAACAGAGAGCATCTTGCTGCACACAAGATCTGATGGGAAACTGTTTAATCTTGCAAGGCTGAAAGCTAAGTCTAAGGTGCGGGAAGTCCTCATCAGAGACATGCTGTTCGCTGATGATGCTGCTGTAGTGTCTCACACAGAAGACCAGCTTCAAAAACTGCTGGATCAGTTCTCCAAAGCGTGCAAGGACTTTGGGCTTACCATCAGCCTAAAGAAGACAAATGTACTTGGTCAGGATATTGCTGAATCCCCATCAATCAGCATTGACAACTATACGTTAGAGGTCATCCCCGAGTTCAGTTACCTTGGGTCCACCATCACTGACACCCTGTCATTGGACATCGAGCTAAATAGGAGGATCAGAAAAGCAGCCACAACTCTGTCCAGACTCATCAAGAGAGTGTGGAATAACAACAAGCTGTACACTCACACCAAAATGCAAGTCTACAGAGCCTGCATCCTCAGCACCCTCCTTTATGGCAGCGAGACTTGGACCCTGTATGCCCGCTAGGAAAAGAGGCTGAATGTCTTCCACTTGCGCTGCCTCAGGCACATCCTTGGAATATCATGGAAGGACAGAGTGACCAACACCACCGTCCTCGAGCAAGCTGGAATCCCAACCATGCACACCCTCCTCAGGCAGCGTCGGCTCCGCTGGCTTGGCCACGTCCACAGGATGAATGATGGAAGGATTCCAAAAGACATCCTGTATGGTGAGCTAGCCTCTGGCAAAACACCTCCCGGATGCCCCCAGTTGCGCTACAAAGATGTCTGCAAAAGAGACCTCAGAGAGGTAGACATCGAGCTGGACAACTGGGAAGAGCTAGCAGATGACCGCAGCAGATGGAGACAGGGGTTACACAAGGGCCTTCAGAAGGGCGAGATGAGTATCAGACAGCTAACAGAGGAGAAGTGAGCACACAGAAAGCACACTAAGGACTTGCCAGACACCCACTACATATGCAAGAGATGCAGCAAGGACTGTCACTCTCGTGTGGGTCTCAATAGTCACAGTAGACACTGTAAATGAAGTCCTCAATTGAAACTATAAAGGCGCGATCCATAGTCTATGCAGACTGAAGGATGCCTACTACTAAATGCTATTGGCCATTAATATTAAGTATGCATGTCTATTTGGGGCTACATTCTCTCTAAGGTTGAGTTTCACAACTTTTCAAAGACAAACACAAATTCTTCAGGTCATTTAGCTCCCAATGCTGCTTTGAAGATATAAGTGGAATTTCAGTGCCGCATAGGCTTCATGATGGCCCTCTGCCAGGAGTGTAAGAAATACTTAAAGCAGTATTAGGATTCACACCCAAGACACCCAGATTTCTTTTTGGAGTTTCCTACAAATTATGTTCCTAAATTAATCACTCCCAGCTAATCTAGAGAATTAAACACAGCACTGTAATACTCCACTATAGGTCAGGGCTGGAAGTGAACAATACCATAGTAGTAGTAGTAGGCATCCTTCAGTCTGCATAGACTATGGATCGCGCCTTTATAGTTTCAATTGAGGACTTCATTCACAGCGTCTACTGTGACTATGAAGGAACACACGAGAGTGACAGTGCTTGCTGCATCTCTTGCAGATGTGGTGGGTGTCTGGCAAGTCCTTAGTGTGCTTTCTGTGAGCTCGCTCCTCCTCTGCTAGCTGTCTGATCTTCATCTCGCCCTTCTGAAGGCCCTTGTGTAACCCCTGTCTCCATCTGCTGCGGTTGGCTGCTAACTCTTCCCAGTTGTCCAGCTCGATGTCTACCTCTCTGAGGTCTCTCTTGCAGACATCTTTGTAGTGCAACTGGGGGCGTCCGGGAGGTGTTTTGCCAGAGGCTAGCTCACCATACAGGATGTCTTTTGGAATCCTTCCATCATTCATCCTGTGGACGTGGCCAAGCCAGCGGAGCCGACGCTGCCTGAGGAGGGTGTGCATGGTTGGGATTCCAGCTTGCTCGAGGACGGTGGTGTTGGTCACTCTGTCCTTCCATGATATTCCAAGGATGTGCCTGAGGCAGCGCAAGTGGAAGACATTCAGCCTCTTTTCCTAGCGGGCATACAGGGTCCAAGTCTCGCTGCCATAAAGGAGGGTGCTGAGGATGCAGGCTCTGTAGACTTGCATTTTGGTGTGAGTGTACAGCTTGTTGTTATTCCACACTCTCTTGCTGAGTCTGGACAGAGTTGTGGCCGCTTTTCTGATCCTCCTATTTAGCTCGGTGTCCAACGATAGGGTGTCAGTGATGGTGGACCCGAGGTAAACGAACTCGTGGACGACCTCTAATGTATAGTTGTCAATGCTGATTGATGGGGATTCAGCAACATCCTGACCGAGTACGTTTGTCTTCTTTAGGCTGATGGTAAGCCCAAAGTCCTTGCACGCTTTGGAGAACTGATCCAGCAGTTTTTGAAGCTGGTCTTCTGTGTGAGTCACTACAGCAGCATCGTCTGCGAACAGCATGTCTCTGATGAGGACTTCCCGCACCTTAGACTTAGCTTTCAGCCTTGCAAGATTAAACAGTTTCCCATCAGATCTTGTGTGCAGCAAGATGCCCTCTGCTGAAGATCCAAAGGCATGCTTCAGGAGGAGTGCGAAGAAGATCCCAAACAATGTCGGAGCAAGCACGCATCCTTGCTTGACACCGCTCCTGATTCTGAAAGCATCTGATAAAGCGCCGTCATATTGGATGGTTCCTCTCATGTCTTCGTGGAATGACTGGATCATCTTGAGTAACTGTGGAGGACAGCCTATCTTGTGGAGCAGTTTGAACAGACCATCCCTGCTGACCAAGTCAAAGGCCTTGGTCAGGTCAATGAAGGCTATGTAGAGTGGCTTCCTCTGCTCCCTACATTTGTCCTGCAGCTGCCTTAGAGAGAAGACCATGTCAACCTTCAATAAGTAGTTCAACATGCTGGAATCTGTGTTAATGCACAGTGACATCTCAAATGGCCAGAAGTGATCAGGAAGCCCTGAGTTGTATGCCTTGGTTGAAAGATATCACCTCCTACAGCATGGTCTTGTTCCTACTCTGATTTAAGTAAATGGAAAAAAATGGTTGAGAATCAAAGTTCAGGACTCCTCCCAACACATTGCTACTGGATTTGTTCAAATTTGAGTTCAAGGGAACATTGCTACTTACTGAGTCAGCAACTCTTCAGAGAGTAATAATTTACTTATTTTTCACAGTACTTTCTATAAATATGGCAGGCATCCTTGTGTGAGCAGAAACATTATATTTATCACTTTATTGTTCTTTTAAAAGAAGACAAAAACAACTACATCAGCAGTTCAGATAAAATGAGATTTGCATTTCAATTTCTGCTCATTTTAAGAAGTGAATAACTAAAGGAATTCTGTATAACCACAGGGGATAACAATGTAAATGTTGTTTTCAAGACTGAGAAATGTTATGTGATTATAGCTTTTATTTTCAAAGGGAATAAGCACATGCAAATAGATTCTGTAGCTTTTTTGTTGTTGTTTTTGTTGTTGAACAAAAAAAATAAAAAAGGTGAGCAAATTAGCGGTGTAACTTACAAAGTAATTGGAATATTATGGTGTTTTGATTACATGAAAGGCAGATAAAACTGTGAACTGTAGAAAGAAACCAACATGTTGCTCAAAATGCCAGGAGGTGTGCGCCAGTGTAATTGTAAAACTTCATCATATATGACAAAAGATCTCCACCTTGTGATGCCACATTTCAAAGCTGATTTTTTTGTGTGTGTGTGTCCCAGGATAATTATGACTTTTTAATTCCAGAGAACAGCTCTATGTAAATAGACTCTTCCTTCAGGAAAACAAGAAATGACTAATAAACAAGCTGGGCACTTTCAGTAGCAATTATCATAGCTTAAAATGAGATATGCAAATTAGCAGTGTTCTAAAAATTGGTTGCTGCTTCAGATTCTCTCTTTAGAAATACACACACAGACACACACGCACACGCACACACGCACACACATATCTAAACTGTAGAGAAAGTCATGAAAAAAAATTAAAAGTATTCATACTCCATTTTACTCTGACCAGTGATGGACAATAACTCTCCTGTGGGCTGGTCACGGTTCACTAGGGTTAGCCCATGGCAGGCCACCACTACTGTACTGATACTGCTTTAGGCAGGGGACTGGACTAGATGGCCTCCTAAGGTCCCTTTGAGACCTAGAATTCTATGATTCTATGATCTGTGTTTCCATTGGTGTGGGCATTTTCAGCTCCCATTGGCAGCAGATTGTCATTCCTGGTAGCTTAGTCTGTGCCACTTCTCATAGCTCCCATTTGCTTAGAATGGCAATCTGTGGCCAACAGGACCTGCAAGCATACATACCTATGGAGGCACAGATAAATACAGAGGCAGCAGCCCTCCAGGTGCTAATCCTGGTCAGCTGCCTCCATCTCATTGCTCATCCCCGGCTTAGACACTAGTCCAGAGGTTATGCCAAACTCCTTACCACAAGCAACAGATTGTATTAAGATAATTTCAGATTCCTTTTTGTTCATGAAGTAATAACCGTAGTGTTGTCTAACAGACTAAATGGATAAATGTGTTTATTAGTCCATGATACAATTATTACTGAGCCAGGAAGTACCCCCTATTGACTATTATACTGCAATATTGTCAATTATACATTATTATTATTATTATTATTATTATTATTATTATTATTATTATTATTATTGAAATGTCTATCAATTAAAATTTTTAGACATTCTATTATTGACTTACATGTAATGACAACTGAGAGGGAGGAAGCTGAGGCAGTAATTGTGTCCTTATGCAGGAGATCAATAATAAAGCAGTATTTGGGAACTTTATAGGCAGAGGAGAGGAACTTCGATGCTTGTTAGTTACTGAAACTAGAGATACATCAACAGCCATGGAAATAACCTCAGCCCATTCCTTGATGAACCATTATTGACTGCTAGAAGTGAACTCAAAAGAAAAAGTTGATTAAGGTTTGGCAACAATTTTGTTAAAGAACCCTGCATGTATCACATTTTCCTATGAGGTTAGCACCTAATCTCAAAATACCAGCGGTGAACCTGAACAGGATCCAGTGGAGGACTTGGAAGGAAGCTTTAGTCTGTTAAAAAGGACGTTATGTATGACAATCAATGCCATGCCCCCCCACCCCCCCACACATTCTTCTTTTTCCTTGATGGATATGTTCACCACATTCTAAAAACTATATATGGAGAAAAAAAATCTAGAAATAAAATAAATTCTCAGCAACACTTCCTCTGTGCCTTTCCAAAGTAGCCTTGAGTTCTATGAATTGCAATCACTTGCAATTGCATATCACTTGCAAGCACTGGGTTCAAAAAATCAGCATATGGAAATTAATTATTCTCTTAAATAAACACATAAAAAGGTTCATTGAAATTGCTATAAAGAGGCTTTGCGATTAAATTAAGGTATTTCACGGTAAAATCTTAACAGTAAAAATAATTGTATGAATAGCTCCAATTATTTAACAGGAGTCAAGGATGTGCCTCACACATTACAGTCCTTTCTTTATTGGTATTAAAAGATTACTATTTAAGCAACTGATTATGAAATTTCAACAACTTCACATGACAACAAGCTCCTGCCTGTGTAGATCTGATTTCATATGTGCGGCCTAACTCACAAATGACAGAGAAATTGTCATCATGGGAGTCAGTAAAGGCAGGACAAAGTGTGTATGTGATTCTGAGATTCTTTATGGAGCCCATTTTTAATTTGCAAATATAATTTGATTGCTTTTATTTTTAAAACAGGTGACATGATGGAGTTTGTTTTAATGAGCTGATCAGGTGAGTTGAGTTTCTAAGGAAGGATTTAAAGAATCATCTTCCAAAGATTTTTGCCATTTGGCATTCTGCTGTAGGCTAGTCAAAAGCACAGTAGTCAGCCATTTGTGTGTGTGTGTGTGTGTGTGTGTGATAGGCAGTTATTGGACATTCATCCTTATAGTATTGGAAAACCTATCTGCATCAAAGTGTATAAAGCATTATTCCCTTAAGTGACTATTGGACTGTTCACTGAAATACTCCCCTCCCCGATGTGACTGGTAGATGTTTTGTAAGTAGTTTTTGTGTTTCTTTTTTTCCAATAAACTCTTCTTTAATGACTGGTAGGAAAAATAATAAAAGCTTATCTCAGTTGAAGGCATCTGTCTCATCAAATTCCAGATATGATTTACTGTAGCAATATGTGAGTTTCAATGTACATAATAGTAAATTATTGCAATGATTTGTATCCTGATTAACGTTTTAGTGGCTGTATTTAAATGAAACTGTCAGTTCACTAAGGACTGAAACAAAAAAATGTGTCCATTATCAATGGTGAAAAACAAGGAGTCCTGATAGATCTCATTCTCTCTATGTTTTCTGTGATGTACAGCTTATTTTTATGCAGTTGATGGACATGAAAAAACTCACCTTGATCCAGACAGCTTATTTTCATTTGTATTTTATTTCTAGTAGCTCCTAAACAGCCCAAAGACATGGACCCAGTGCACATCCTGTTTGCAGCTGTCATGCAGAAAAATTAGTGGGTGGAGAGAACCCACCAGACCTCAGGTATCCCCTTCTGCCTCTGCTATCCCCATGCCTCTTGTGTGCCAGTGGTCCTGCTGATCATGCCTCTCCTTCCCTCCTGGCATTTCCAGAATACCATGAGAGCTGAACCACTGTGTCCAGGGAGCTCTGCAAGGGAGGAAAAGGAGCTTGTACATGATGCACTCAAGGGAGTAACTGGAACAAGGATGTCAATAGACCGGGCAGGAATGGCGGTGTTAGGAAGGGATGGAATGAAGGTGGAACAGGGTGGAGCTGGGACAGAAGAAGGTGGAGTGGAGCTGGGGGCTTAGGGGAAGGGATGCAATGGGAGCCAGGCAAAGGCAGAAAAGGGGAGGGGTGGACTGAGGGTGGAGGCTGGAGTGAAGCAGTAGTTGAGCTCCGCCCAGATGCTGGGGAAGTCGGTGCCTATGCCATGAGGTTCTGCTAAGTGCTAACATACAGAAAAAGATTTTGCACGCCCCAGAGAACTTTCAGGTAAATAACTGTGGTGTTAGGAATCAAAATTAATGCCATGTTATTATTCAAAAAGTGAAAGTTTGTTCTCAAAAATTGGAAATAGACCTGGTCCTCACAAACTCAAAAGATTCTTCTGTGTAGGTTACCTTATTTTCTAAGGGTTGTAACCATGCAGTAGTGAGAGTACAAGTTCTCAGTGGGTGAGGGAACGGGCAGGGTATGGGTATGTGTAAAAACCAACCAACCAACAAACCAAAATAAAAAAAAACCAGAGAGAAAACCACTCTGCCACTGTTAAGGTCCTTCTTATTTTTTCTTTCCATGAGTGGAATAAATTTTGATATGTGCCTCAAGGCATGTGAAGATATGCATCCGAAGTACAAACATGTGCTGCTGACTTTGGGCACTCTATCTATCAACTGTGTGGCACCTGAATCTCTCATGTTCTATGTGTGACTGAACATAAATGTTCTAGGGAGAAATTCATTATACATATTTTGTTGCCACTACCTTCCCCAGAAGTATTCAATTACCTGTAAATTGTGCAGTGAGCATACTGGGTCAATATAAGGTAATTCTATATGCAATCTATTTCTAGTGCCTCTTTACTTTTGACACTGTAGATCAGTGTTTCCTGCACTTAAAACATCTGCATACCCCTTCAGGATCTTTGGCCTTATTGGCGTACTGCCTCTCCCAGTTGCGTCCAAGTGCTTATCTCATGATTTTTAGTCTTTTGTTTTCTGCCATCTGCCCCCTGAAATCTTTTCACACACCACCAATGACACATGTACCACACTTTGGGAAAAACAGCTGTAGATGTAAGTGAAGATGACAGAGCTCCCATACATCCCATACTTCTTTTGGCTAGCTGTGCTGCAATGCTAAAAAGGAATCTACAAATCACATTTAGATGAGCTGCTGGAATGTAGTATTTTAAGTGAAGACTTTACTTGTATAGCATTTTCTAAAACACTCATTGGACAGTCTCTGTCCCAGCTGAAGGAAGTGGTAATCTTAAACTCATTGTTTTTTTTCAAATTTTTTTCCTAAAGAAATGACAATTCACTGACACCAAAACTGTGCAATAGGGTGTTGATAAATTTCCCAATTTGAAAAAAAAAAATATTTTGAAGATATTAGGCATTCCATTTCAACATTTTTAGAACTGAGCTATTTGTTTCAAAATTTCAATGTATTGACACTAAAATATTCAGAAAGAAAATAGTCAAAAGTGAAATCATTGTTGATTGATATGAACCATGGTTTTCCGTTTATTTATTTGTTTGTTTGTTTGTTTGCTTGCTTGCTTGTTTTCTTATCAAAACTTTAAAGGTTACAAGTTTTTATTCTGATTCATGGCAAGTAGTTTTTAACATCAGGAAAAATGTTGGTAGGATGAGAAAGCCATTTCTTTCCCACCTTTACTCCTATTGATTTCAATGGGAGCAGTATTGGGCTAGTCCTGAGTGCTTTTGAAAATCCAATCCTTGATCATCCATCACTTATCATGCTTGACACTATATTTAATGACTGGTTGGTAACTTGCAGTAATCACAACTGGGAGGTAGAGGGGACTTTGCCAAATGATGGAGTTCTATCTCCTTGTTCACCCTTTCCACCTCCTCAAGTTAATCTTGCTTCTTTGATCCTCCATGAGGATACACCATAAATAGGTCACCGCTGTGTATTTGGATTATAATACCAGAAGTAATTTACTACATCTGCCATTATTGCACACCTAAGTGCATCTGCATACTGCATCCCTCTACTGACTGAGAATAAATGAATCAGCAAATGAAAGTGTATCTGTTCAACACAGCAAGGCTCTTATTCAGAGCCTTTACCTACAGCCGCTATCAAGTAACATTTACAGAATTCAAAACACATCTTGTCAGATCCTTAACTAGTATAGCCTAGTGATGTCAAGGAACAGAGCAGGCATCATCAAAGCAGGGGGTTATATGATGTAGTCAAACTGCTGGAAACCTGTGGGAACAGTTCTATACGTTGCTTATTGCAATTTAGCTTAAACCAGTTCATAAGTGACTTAAACTAACCTGAAATAAACTCTGTTTCAATACAAAAAAGAGAGGTCATGCAGCCTAGTGTAATAATTTAATTGTCAGCTTACGATGTGCACAATATTTTCATGTATAGAAGCCCACAGTCTCCTTTCTATTTAGGAGATCTCACTTGGTAGGAGGATCAGACCCTTATGCAGAAGTCCTTTGCACAAGTAAGAAAACATTAACTGTAAGTCACTTGGCATAAAAGGAATTTACTAATCTTATTGTGTACACTCAGAGTAAACAAAAACTGATTGTTCCATTTAGCTATTATGTCTTTTCAGACTGGCAGGTAAAAATACATCAGAAGGCTAATATAAGAAATATACTTAAGCACAAGTCCCTGTATGTCAACATAAAAGCAGACAGTTTGATTTTGCAAGTTAGAAAGTTAGCAGAACTCTTTGTATAACCGTAGCAGATTTTTCTGTCTGTGCAGTGAATTCAAAGCCTTTCGTTGGCAGAAAATCATAACAGCCTTTTAACGATTATGGATCAATATTATACAGGCTTGCTCACTAAGCTGTTAATCACATATGGATATTATGCTCCATAAGGATGCGCTCACCTGGACTACTACTGGCAAGGAAAAAGAGAATGGGTCTGGTGACCACTTCTGACTTCTAACTTCAAGTTCAGCCTTCTGAAATTTCATGTACGTCATCAAAAGATTGACTATTCTCTTGAATAGATGCACTGGGAATGTCTTCAACGGCATTATATTCTCAGACCAGCCTAAAATCGGTAGTTTGACCAGAAGAATTATTTTCAAATTAAAAACTTATGTGTTTGAAATATTAATTGTCAAACAGAGGTGTATAATAATTCCTTAGCGTGAATCGGAACCCTGGTTCCAGCAGGTGTCATCTAACAACAACACTGATAATGCTGGCTGATACATTGAGGGTAAAGGTCACTGTGGAACTGAATTAAGTGCCATCTGCTCACAAGCAAAGAAATGCCAAAAAAGGGGCAGCAATCTTGTCCCATCAATATTGCCCAATCAAAACAAATTTGGGTGCATGCATATATATGATACAGGCTGACTCTGATCTAAGAAAGACTCTGTTTTGTTGTGGTAAAAGCTCTGTACCCTTGCTAGAATCCTTAAAACCTTTTCCACTTTCTTTAACATTCACTTCATGCCATTACCATTTCAGATGTTTACATGGCCCCCATCTCCAAAGTATCAGAACACAACGCAGTCATTCATGGACTTATCCTTGAAACATTCCTATTTTTTGTAGGGTCTGTCCTCATCATTTCACATATGGGAAACTGAGGTCTATATGTTCAAAGGCATCAAAGTCCCATTCATTTCAGTAGAAGTTAAAATAATAGAACCATAGAACTGAAAGGAAATCACGTCCAGTTCTCTGCATTCATGGCAGGATCAAACACCCTCAAGACCATCCCTGACAGATTCCACACCTGACCTAAGCAATTTATTCCAGTGCTTAACCACCATGAAAGGAAGTTTTGTCTGTTGTCCAAATCACACTTCTCTTGGTGCAATTTAAACCTATTGCTTCTTTTCCTATCATGAGAGGCTAAGGAAAATATTTTTTTTCTTCCTGGCTGTAGCAACCATTAGAGACGTGAAAACAGTTATCATGTCCCCTTCCTGTCGTCTCGCACCAAGAAGAAACAAACACAGTTCTTTCAAACTTCCCTGATCAATCATGTTTCCTAGAACTTAATAATTTATGTTGCTCTTCTCTGAATTTTAACTAATATGTCCACCTGTATTCTGAAATGTGGCACCCAGAAGTTGATAAAATACTTTAGTTGAGATCTAACGAGAACAAAGTAGAGTGGGAGAATTACTTTATGTGTTTTGCTTACACCACTCCTGCTAATACATCCCAAAATCATTTGTGGGTTTTTTTTCTCAACAGTGATTAATTTTTAGCTTGTGTTCCACTATCACCCCTGGATTCCTTTTGGCAATCCTCCTTCCTTGAAAGTAATTTCCCATTTTGTATATGTCTAATGCACTGTTTGTTCCAAAGTGGACCACTTTGTATTTGTCCTTCTTGAATTTTATCCTCCTTGCCTCAGACAATGGACTGTTTCTTTCAAAGTGGACTACTTTGAATTTGTCCTTCTCAAATTTTATCCTCCTTGCCTCAGACAATTTTTTTGTCGAGATCATTTTGAATTTTCATTTTGTCCTCCAAAGCACTTGTAACCCCTCCCAGATTAGTATCATCCACAAACTTTATAAGCATATTCTCTATGACATTAATTAAATCACTGATGAAGATATTGAATGGAACTGTTCCCAGAACTGATCCCTGCAGAACCCTACTCATTATAGCCTTCGAGCATGACCGTGAACCATTGACAACTACTCTCTGGATATGTCCACACTACAGTGGTCCTTCAAAAGAAGTTCTTTTGGAAGATCTCTTCCAAAAAAAAAAAAACACCTACTTTTGAAAGATCATGACCACACACAAAAAAGCGAATCGAAGAATTGATCCACTGTTTCGATACACAAGGGCCACACCCCAACCACTCTTTCAAAAGAATGGGCTAGGAAATGCTGCAGATCAAAAATTCTGGCATCATGGAGGACTGCTCTTTCAAAAATAGGGCATCTGGAGTATCTACACATGTTCTTTTCTGAAAAAAAGTCTTTCAGAAAAAGGCACTCTTCCTCATCCGGGAGTAGATGAGGACTGGTGGAAAAAGTGCAGCATTCTTCCAATTTAGTATCAAAAGAACACATTTTGTGTGTAGACGCTTCATGGGATTTTTTGAAAGAGCCCTGGCTTTTTCGAAAAAAATCACTGGTGTAGATGTAGCCTCTTGCAGTTGTTATCCAACCCGTTATGTACCCACCTAATTGTAACTCAGTCTAGGTTGTATTTCCCTTATTGTTCATGAGAAGTTCATGTGATTATATGAAATGTCTTACTAAAATCTAGTAATTCCACAGATGACTCCCCAGCACCTCCGACAACCCTATATCCACAAGTGTCTTTACCCTGTCAAAAAATTTTCAGGCTGGTTTGACAAAATTTGTTCTTGACATATCTATGCTGACAATTAGTCACCTAATTACTTTCCAGATGTTTTAAAATTGATTCCTTAATTAATTATTTCATTATTTTTCCTGGCACCAAAGTTAAGTTGACTGACCTGTAATTCCATGTGGTATCCTTAATTCCCTTTTTAATGGATGGGCACTATATATGCCTTTTTCCTGTATTCTGGACAAGCAACCAAAACAACATGGCAATGTCTACACTTGCCCCCCTCTTCTGGAATGAGCATGGTAATAAGCAGAGCAGAAGATACAAATGAGGCATCGATTAAAATATCTCATGCCTCATTAGCATGTTCCCATGAGATCTCACTTTCAGAAGATCCCTTCCTGGATGCAGATGGGGCTTCTTCAGAAGGAAGTGGGGGTCCTTCTGAAGGAAATCCCCCTTTTGGAAGACACTTCTTCCACAAGTACAATGGTGAACTCTATTTTTCTGTTGCATGCTTTCTTAAATAAGTGCCTCAATCTTTGAGCTTTTTCTAAAGGAAAAATGAAAGAATTTTAACATCATCACTAGGAATTGCAAATGGATACTAGATTTATAACATCATTCATGTGGCAATGTTGGAAAACTTTCCAATCAAATCAGCAAAATCCAATTTCTTTATAAAACTAATAAAGGAATTTGAAATTGCAATATAAAGATAAGGGCTATCTCTACAGTAAATCAGTTCATTAAATAAGTTGGCAAAGAGGTATGTTACTAGTTTCAGAAACATTAAATCTTCAGGAGCTGGGATAAGAGCATTAGACAGAAGGAGAAAACACAGCAAATTGTCTAAAAATTTAGTCTGAAGCTAGAAATACTAGCTGCTTCATTAGCATAAGCCTCATTAGGTAAGTGTGCCAGCAATGGAAACTAAACAGCTGTTACTGATAACTGGTTTACAGGAACAACACCATATATTTTTTTAAATGGACAATTACGGTGAGTTAGATAAACTACAGTTACCATGAGGATCATTTTAATAATAAGAAACTGGAAAATCTGCACTACCATGATGTAATAGTATATAATAAAGATGAACAGCCTGGGAGTGTGTGAGGAAGAAGTTGTCTTGTAAGATATTCACCAGGGCTATGTATACACTAGAGGGTTTTTTCGAAAAAGCAGGACCCCTCGCACCCGCTGACCCCAGTCCGCAAGGGACCCCTTGCCCAGGAGCCCCCCCCCCACATCCCTGTACCAGGCTTTCAAGCTGAGCATGTATTACCTCTATGAGGAGAACTATGACAATCAACTTGCCCACACTGAATTGCTGCCCTCTGGAGTGGTAGCGGTCTGGGGTGGCTAGCTTCCAGATGGCAATGGCTATGCATTTCTCAAGGGAGAGGGTGGACCAAATGCAAGTGTCCTGGCTTTGGAGGGTGGAAGTAATCCAGCTGCAGAGTGGAAGTTCTTGAGCCACTGTACGTCATGCCTCTCACACATCACCAGCTGGTGCCACCAGTTGGACCTGATGGTGTAGCTCCAGATGTGCCTGATCACATTGGGGTGGGGCAGGGCCATGCAGGTTTGAGCTCCTTAGGAGGTCTCTGCCACTGAAGGAGCTGGAGGGCAGCTGCAATGATGGTGAAGAGCAGCCAGACCAGGATGTGGCTGCGATGGGTCTATAGCTGGGTGCTACCAGCTTGTGCTCCCTGAACTGGCTCTGCTTCACTTTGGTCAGCTTGGCAGGGCTTAATGTGTGCAGGGAGGGGATGTTTGGGAGGGGGCTTTTAAGGTGGCATCTGGCTGCAACTCCTGGAAGGGCTTGCTGGCAATGCAGCGCAGTCCACAGCATTTCCTGGCCCATTCTTTTGGAAGAGCAGCCAGGGCAGTGTCGTTGCTTTCTATCAAAAGAGCACATCAATTTTTCAATCCACTTTTTGTGTGTGGCCCTGATTTTTGAATGAAAGTCTTTTCAGAAGAGATCTTCTCAAAGCACTTCTTTTGAAGGATCACTGTAGCGTCTATGTGGAGCAGAAGATAAAGAAAGCAGATTCAATTATTACAATCATTTAGTAGTTATTAATACAGATGAAAAATACTGAGCTATAACTAGGCAAATGTGTTTATCTGGGTATGTCCACAGAGCAAAGTTATTTTGAAATAAGAACCATTATATTGAAATAACTTTCCTAGCATCTATATGACACAACTTCTATTTGAAAACAATTTTGAAATAGCAGTTGACTTATTTAGAAACAAGTAAATCTCATTCTATGAGGAATAGTGCCTATTGAGACATAGTTTTTCAAAATAGGAGGTGTTTAGATAGACTGCGTCTATACTACTACTACTTTTTGGAAGGGAATGTAAATGCAGCAGATTGAAAATGCTAATCAGGTGCAGATATGAATATTCAGCACATCATTTGCATAACCGTAGTCACTCGCCACATCGAAAGTGCTGCTTCTGAAATGCAAACTAGCTGTGTAGACGGCGGTTTCTTTGAAAGGAAGCCCCATTTTAAAAAGCACCGTTCTTCCCAAAAAGAATTGGGAAGAAGCTTGCTTATGAAAACAAGGCTTCCTTTCAAAGGAATCCCATCTACACGGCTAGTTTGCATTTCAAAAGCAGCACTTTTGACATGGTGAGTGGCCACCATCATGCAAATGTGGTGCTGAATATTTATATCAGCACCTCATTAGCATTTTCAATCTGCTGCATTTACAATCCCCTTCCAAAAGGAGTGTAGTCACACTCACAGGGAATACAGCTTATTTTGAAATAAGTTATCATGCGTCCAATGGCTCTGTTTTAGTATAGTTTCTCTGTCTGTAAATGCTGTATTTCAAAATAGCTAAGTGCTATTTTGAAATTAAGTTTTGTGTGAAGCAGCATTATTTCAGAATAAACTATTCCAGAATAGCCATTCTGGAATAGCTTATTTTGGAATAAAGTTGCTGTGTAGACATATCCTCTGACACCTAGTTCTATTCATATAAATGAATGCTGAAAATGGACTTGTAATATGGCTGCTCAAATCAGCAACATCCATTCATTTGAATCCACCTTCCAACACTGTTTACTCAGCAGTATTGATTATCTTTAAAGAAACCATCTTCAAAAAGAACCTTCAGCATATCATTGGATGAAACGTATTCAAAACCCCAATATGGAACTCTGTTCTTTTGAAATGACTCAGACAATTTTGGTACATGCTCTGCAGTATAAATGGCCGTGTCTACACTAGCCAAAAACTTCAAAATGGCCATGCAAATGGCCTTTTTGAAGTTTACTAATGAAGAGCTGAAATACATATTCAGCACCTCATTAGCATGTGGGTGGCCGCAGCACTTCGAAATTGACGCGGCTTGCCGTCGCGCAGCTCGTGCAGACGGGGCTCCTTTTCAAAAGGACCCCGGCTACTTCGAAGTCCCCTTATTCCTATCTGCTCATAGGAATAAGGGGACTTCAAAGTAGCTGGGGTCCTTTTGAAAAGGAGCCCCATCTGGATGAGCCTTGTCAATTTTGAAGTGCCATGGCCACCCGCATGCCAATGAGGTGCTGAATATGTATTTCAGCACTTCATTAGTAAACTTCGAAATGGCCATTTGCATGCATATGGCCATTTGCATAGCCATTTTGAAGTTTTTGTCTTATGTAGATGTAGCCAATAAGATGTACATACATGGCTATAACAAGTTCCTAAAAGTAGACTTTCTTTTGAAGTATTCCTTGATCAACTGCAGGTGGACAACCATAATGTCTTCTAAAATCTTTCCTGTTTGGGACAATACATTCAATAATACAAGACTCCACAAGCCACACCAGCATGTTTATGCCAAGTACCTCATGAGTGTGGTTGTTAAACTATAACCATTCTAAACTACACTGTGGAAACAGACCTTGATTTGAGTTGCAATCATTGTTTGATAACTTTGGAATATGCATTTACACACTGGCTACAGTTACATTAGGAAATTTTGCCAACAAAACCCCAGTTTTGTGGACAAAATTGGTGGAATAGCTGCACATAACATGTTTTCTTGACAATTTGTCGACTGAACTCAGCACATTTGCTGGTAGTGTTTTGCCTTTCAGCCGTGAGGCATAACACTACTGTGCCACGTCTACACGTGCCCGCTACTTCGAAGTAGCGGCACTAACTTCGAAATAGCACCCGTCACGGCTACACATGTTGGGCGCTATTTCGATGTTAACATCGACGTTAGGCGGCGAGACGTCGAAGCCGCTAACCCCATGAGGGGATGGGAATAGCGCCCTACTTCGACGTTCAATGTCGAAGTAGGGACTGTGTAGTCGTTGCGCGTCCCGCAACTTCGAAATAGCGGGGTCCACCATGGCGGCCATCAGCTGAGGGGTTGAGAGACGCTCTCTCTCCAGCCCCTGAGGGGCTCTATGGTCACTGTGTGCAGCAGCCCTTAGCCCAGGGCTTCAGGCTGCTGCTGCTGCAGCTGGGGATCCATGCTGCATGCCCAGGGTCTGCAACCAGTTGTTGGCTCTGTGGATCTTGTGTTGTTTAGTGCAACTGTGTCTGGGAAGGGCCCTTTAAGGGAGAGGCTTGCTGTTGAGTCCGCCCTGTGACCCTGTCTGCAGCTGTGCCTGGCACCCTTATTTCGATGTGTGCTACTTTGGCGTGTAGATGTTCCCTCGCAGCGCCTATTTTGATGTAATGCTGCGCAACGTCGATGTTGAACGTCGACGTTGCCAGCCCTGGAGGACGTGTAGACGTTATTCATCAAAATAGCCTATTTCGATGTCGCCACATCGAAATAGGCTACTTTGATGTAGGCTTCACGTGTAGACGTAGCCCTGTTGACAGATTCTGTTGACAAAAAGCTGTGTGGATGCTCTGGAGGCCTTCTCTCAACAGACAGAGCATCCAGAACAGCTGTGCTTCCAGGTGCTTATTTGTTGAGAGAGCAGCTGGGCAGTCCAGCCGTTTTGTTGAAAGAGCGGAGCACTGTTCTGACTGGCTTTTGCGTGTGGCCACACTCTGTGGAGAGAAGTTTTGTCAGGAAGTCTCTTCCAACAGTGACTTCTGTCGACTGAGTGCTGTAGTGACAATAGCCATTATGTATAAGAAAAAGGAGCCACTCTAGAGAATATATTGAAATGCAATCTTGCAATGCCAGCTGCTTACAAATTCTGTGAAAGGCATTTGCAGAGGAGTGACCTCCAGTTGTTGCTAATAGTATAGCAAACCAGTCCTCTTGAATGAGCCAGTCCAGCTCCATTGAACCTGCAGAAAAAAAAAACAAAATGAAAGAGAATGAACCACTGCAAATGGATGCTCTCATGCTCGATATAGTAAAGCTGAAAGTAATTATTTGTCTTGCTGAGATAAGAGCCACATGCAACATTTTCAGTGCTGGAAGATACTGACTATATATAAACTTTCAACCCTAGTTTCATTGTCCTGTAGCAGACTCAACTTCAGATTGCACTTTTATACCTGCATTCTAAAGCCATGTAACTAAAACTTAATGTCAAATGGAAAATAACGTGAGGTAAAACTGACTGTACCTCTGGATCTCAATTTTCTGGAAAGGCTGAGGGAGTGTGTGGGTCATTTACTTTGTCTGGGAGAGCACAATGAGATAATGTACACAGGTTGCTGACTAAGCATTTGCATCTTTCCATGGAGCATACCACAAAAATGGGTAGATACAGTTTATGCACATGCATTTTCGGGTCAAAGTCCAGCTGTCTCTTAATTTACTGGAAAATGTATGTATCAGCTTTGTGGTTTCCTGAAACACTGACACAAGGATTTCTTATAGATGCAGAATTAGCCAGAATCATTACACTGGTACATTAGAAAATAAATGTTTCTTTTCTGAAAAACATTGACAGAAATGGTCATAACTTTAATCACAATCCTCGGGGGTGCCCACAAAGAATTGTGTGGTCAGGTTATAAATTAACAGTTCATTTTAGTCTCTACATTATGCTGTTTAAGCAAAGTTCTTAACCATCTATATATTTTCATCATTTATTAATGTCAGACCTTTATTAGATGCTCATGAAACATTATTTTTTTAAATTAAAGGTTTTTTTCTCCCTTTTATACTGCAGATGTCAGTATTTTTTTTCAAAATGTCATCCACAGACAATGAGAGTTCAATAGAGAACTTGCTGATCTTCAATTGAAAAGCTGTGAGAACCTGCACCTGCCTCTTTACCCAGTTCACTGGCCTGTGAAGTGGGAAACCTAAACATGAGTCCAACCTTTTAGTCTTTTAGTCTTAGTCATTTTTGCCTTTATACATTTTCCAATGAAATCATTGTAATTTATAGCTTCTCACCACATGCACAAAGCAAAAGATACAACAGAAGAGTTGGGTCCAAGTTGCTAAGTTCTGGTAAGGTCACCACTTCATGTTGGCCATCCTGATCTCTGCTCCAGCATACACCTGCCTTGTCATTTCATCCTGGTACATTAATTTAACCTTCTGTGTTATTTATCATATACATTTCCCTATTACCCAGTTATCCTCTTCTTCTATAACATGTTTTTCATCTACTGTTCCATGTTATAAATAAATTTGCATCAACACAACTCTGTCCTTTTATCAATTCAGTACATATTGTCATAAACTTTAAACTAACTACTGAAATAAATTTTGAAAGAGTCACCTCCAGTGTAATCACCCAAAGAAGTTGCTTGTTTTTTGGCCTTTTTGCATTTTTGTTGTGTTTTGGTTTTGGTTTTTAACTCACCAAAACAACCCTGTGAATTTTACAAACCCTTGTGTAATATTTTAGTTCCCCTAAGTCTGCAATTTTTGTTGGGGAAATAAAAAAGCTTCAAACCAAAAATGTTTCCCAGCTGTATTGTTGCAAGCTGAATGACCACAATAAATATAAATATTGGCAAGAGAAAATTAAATGGCAGTAAACATTTAGGCTATGTCTATATGGACAAGTTATCTGGAAATAACAGTAGTTATTTCAAAATACCTTTGGCATGGTCTAAATGAGGCACACACAATTTCAAAGTTCAAAATAACAGGTACATTATTTTGATTGTGGTAAACTTCATTCCCTAGGGAATAATGCCTATTTGGAAATAGTCCGTAATGGGCTCCAATGGCACTATTTTTAAAGAGTGCTGTGGACAGGAAATGTTATTTTGAAATAGCTAAGTGCTATTTCAAAATGCATTTTGTGCTTGGTTATGCTATTTGGAAGTAAGATATCCATTCTGAAATATCTTATTTTGAAATAGGGCTGTCATGTAGACATAACCTTACAGTTGCTTATGTAGCAAACTAATATTTGCTATTTTCTATTGGCAATATAAGGTAAGGTGAGTGGTGTTCATAAATGCAACAGCAGATCAAATGGGATAATTCCTCTACTGAGAAGTAACGTGTTATAAAACAATTGGAGATTAGCTACACATAGAATCATAGAATTCTAGGGCTGGAAGAGACCTCAGGAAGTCATCAAGTCCAGGACCCTGCCTAAAGCAGGATCAACCCTAGCTAAATCATACCAGCCAGGACTTTGTCAAGCTGGAACTTAAAAACTTCCAGGGATGGAGATTCCACCACCTCTCTAGGTAATGCATTCCAGTGCTTCACCACCCTCCTGGTAAAATATATTCCTATACGACCTATACCTCCCACTCGGTAACTTCAGACCATTGTTCCTGTTTCTGCTATCTGTCACTACTAAGAACAGCCTCCCTTTATCCTCTTTAGTGTCCCCCTTCAGAAAGTTGAAGGCTGCTACCAAATCACCCCTCAGTCTTCTCTTCGGCAAACTAAATAAGCCCAAATTCTTCAGCCTCTCCTCACAGGTCATGTGCTCCTGTCCCCTAATCATTCTTATTTTCCTCCATTGGACTTGTTCCAATGTATCCATATCCTTTCTGTACTGTGGGGCTCAGACTTGGATGCAATACTCCAGATGTAGCCCCATCAGTGCTGAAATAATGAGGAATAATAACTTCTCCAGATCTGATAGAAATGCTTCTCCTAATGCACCCCCATATGCCATAAGTCTTCTTGGCTACAAGGGCACACTGTAGACTAATATTCAGCTTCTCATCCACTCCAATCCCCTGGTCCTTTTCTGCTGCACTGCTACTTAGCCAGTCAGTCCCCAGCCTGTAACAAGGCTTAGGATTCTTCCATCTCAAGTGCAGGACAATGTAATTTGTTCTTTTTGAACCTCATCAGATTACTTTTGTCCCAATCCTCCAATTTATCTAGGTCACTCTGGACCCTATCACCACCCTCCAACATATCTACCTTCTATTAGTGTCATCTGCAAATTTGCTGAAGGTGCAATCCATCCCCTCATCCAGGTCATTAATAAAGATGTGGAACAATACCAGCCCTAGAACTGATCCTTGGGGCACTCCACTTGAACCGATCACCAACCAGACATTGAACCATTTATCACTACCCTTTGGGCCCAACCAGCTAGCCAGCTTTCTATCCACTTGACAGTCCATTTATCCAATCCACACTTCCTTAACTTTTGGGCAATAATATTGTGGGAGACTGTATCAGAAGCTTTGCTAAATTCAAGGCATATCACATCCTTTGACTTCCCCATATCCACAGAGGCTGTTACCTTATCATAGTAGCTAATCAGATTGGTCAGGCATGACTTGCTCTTGGTGAATACATGTTGACTACTCTTGATCACTTTACCCTCTTCCAAGTGCTTCAAAATGCATTCCTTGAAGATCCCCTCCTTGATTTTTCTGGGGTCTGAGGTGAGGCTGACAGGTTTCTAGTTCCCTGGATTGCCCTTCTTTCCTTTTTTAAAGACAAACACATTATTTGCCATTTCCCAAACATCCAGGACTTCTCCCGATCTCCATGAGTTTTCAAAGATAATGGCAAAAGTCTCTGCAATTACGTTTGCCAATTTCCTCAGTACCCTTGGGTTCATTAAATCTAGACCCATGGACTTGTGTATGTCTACCTTTTCTAATTAGCTCTTAATTTGTTCTTTCCCCGCCGAGAGCTGCTCACCACCTTTCCATATTATATTGCCTAATGCAGTAGTCTGGGAGCTAACCTTGTTGATGAAGACACAGGCAAAAAAGCATTGAGTACTTGAGTTTCTCCAACATCATCTGTCACCAGGTTACCTTCCTCATCCAGTTGTGGGCCCACGCCCTCCCTGATCACCCTCTTATTGTTAACATGCCTGTAGAAACCCATCTTGTTACACTGCACATTCTTTGCTAGCTGCAGTTCCAATTGTGCTTTCGTCTTCCCAGTTACAGCCCAGCTTTCTCCAGTAATCTATTTATCGTCCTCCTTAGTAATCTGTCCAAGTTTCCTCTTCTTATATACATACTTTTTGAGTTTAAGCTCTCCAAGGGTGTCTTAAGCCAAGCTGGTTGCCTGCCCTATTTACTTTTCTTACTGAGCATCAGGTTGGTTTGTTCTTGTGCCTTCAATAAGACTTATTTGAAGAATTGTGAGTTCTCCTGAACTCCTTTCCCATTCATATTAGCTTCCCAGGGGATCCTGCCCATCAGTACTCTGAGGGAGTCAGAGCCTTCTCTTCTGACATAAAGGGTCTGTATTTTACTGCTCACCTTTCTTCCTTTTGCCAGGATCCTGAAATCCACAATCTCACGATCACTGCAGCGTAGGTTGCCACCCACTTCTATGTCTCCTAATAGTTCTTCCCTGTTCATGAGCAGCAGGTCAAGTTGTGCCTGGCCCCTGGTCAGTTCCTTTAGCCCTTGTACTGGGAAGTTATCCTCAGCATCCTCCAAAAAATGTCTGGATTGTCTGTGTGCCGCTGTATTGGTCTGCCAAAAAATGTCAAGGTGATTAAAGTTGTCCATGAGAACCTGGGCCCTTGATTTGGAAGTTTATCTTAGGTGTCTGAAGAAATCCTCATCTACCTCATCTACCTGATCTGGTGATCTATAGGAGACACCAACCACATCATTTCTTTTGCTTCCACCTCTAAGCTTAACCAAAAGACTCTCAACTGTCTTTTCTCCCTCCATACACACAAGTTCTGAACAGTGTACCAGATTAGAACACTGAGTTTCTGCTACCCAAACTTCTACTGTTCTTTTAAAATTTGAAAATAATTGAAATGAGAGTTACTGCTTCCTAACTTACAAATTAAATTGACCATAAGTCATCTTGAAATGTCTGATACTGAAAACTTGTTTTTATTTTTCAGTGCACTCGAAGACATATCATTCTGCTTCGCTAAAATGTGGTTTTGTTGTATCACCATAATCATTCATGAGTCACAGATTTCAGGCCAAAAGAACCCACTGTACCCATCTAGTCCATCCCCCCACCCCCATATAACATAGGGCATAGAATTCTCCCCAAAACGATTTCAGGATTATACCTCTCAGGAAAAAAACATCCAATGTGATTTTAAGAATTGTTGGTGATGGAGACTCTATTACAACCTTTGGGAAACTGCTCCAGTGGTTAATTACTCTTGCTGATAAATGTTAACTTTATTTCAATTCTGATATTGTTCAGTTTCAGCTGCAGCTTCACGCCTTTGGCTTCCTACAGCTTTCTGTGCTACACTGCAAAGGCCACTATCAAATGTGTGTTTCCCATGTGGATAACTGCAGACGGTACTAAAGTGACATCTTAACCTTCTCTTGGTTAGGCCAAACAGATGGAATGAAGTAGCTCAGTCACAGTAAAGCTAGTTTTAGATCATTCTCATGGTTCTTTTCTGAAGCTTCTCCATTTATCAACATTCTTCTTGAATTATGGACACCAGACCTGGACATGGTATTCCAACAGTACTAAATAGAGAGGTAATATAACCTCTCTGCTCCAACTGAAGTTTCATTTGTTTATGTAACCAAGGGTCACACTCACCCTTTTTTTGCACAGGGGAATTATTGTCAGCTGATCATTCACCATGAATCACAAGTCTTTCTTCAGAGTCACTGCTTTAGAGGACAGAATTTCCCCCATGTAAGGACTTTGTGGAGTTAGACTTAAAGGGGTCATTAAGCAGGTGTACAAAAAGTAGTGGAATAAATTCACAGAACTCCTTTCTGAAAGGCCTACTCACTATTGCAGTGGGTGAGGCATGGTCTCTGAGCTCACACCAGAGTGATACCCCTTTTACTAGCTTAATCATGAGCAGCGTTACAGCTTCAGATTCCTGAATGGCCTCCTCAAGGACTGAGTTCATAACCCTGGGTTTACCAGACCAACACTCTTACCACTGAGCTGTTCACCCTATGACTTAAACAAATATTAATAGAAATTTACTGTCATTTTTCTAAAATGGGTAGAAGTTGCAGCAACGTTAGTTATTGTTTGGTCTTATTCCAGTCATACTTGCTATATGCTGTTTGTTATGCTCCTGTTGTCCAAGGTTCACCTTGGATGGTTGGCTATTTTCACTTTTTAGCAAGGCTTAGCTATAAATCTCCAGGAAAAATGCAACAAAAGATGTTAAAGGGAGGACCCTTTGAAGTTACATCGGGGTCAGGCAAAATCTGTCCAGGAATAGAGAGACTAACACCCAAACAGATAGCAGTACAAAGGATTTACTTACCTTGCATGTGGGAGAATATTTTTTAAATAAACATGCTCTGAGAATGAAAGCTGAGAAACATTATAGCCCAAGGGGGACCATGTCTGATTCAATGCTAATTGGAAATTGATAAGGCTGCGGACTAGGGCCTGTGGGACAATGTTTTTCCTGTCAAGATATTAATAATTAGGCCTATTTTCCAGAATTCCTAATCTGATCTCAGGGCAAGGGGTTATGTCATGTAATAGCTATAAATGTTCTATGTTAAACTATGACTGTAAAGTGAATGTTTTACCTTATTTGCTGAGACTTCAATGTCTGTAACAAGGATGTAAAGAGAAGTAGCATATGAAAGGAGTATCAGAACCATGAAAAAGTACTGTCACTGAGTATAATGAAGAAGTCCTGATATTTTGTATAGTAACAATACGCTAAGGGGGAAAAAAATCTGAAAAATCTACTATGAGCCACTTATTCATTTGATAAGAGGGCATTGGTGTAAAACTATCTCAAAGCCATCTCCTCAATTATTTTAAGAGGTTACAGAATACATAATCTTTTTCTATGGCCTTCTTACACAGAACAGCCCTGCAGGTGAAACAAGATAAGCAGACTGAAAAGCGCAGTGAATGGACAGTTAGTATTGTATACTGTACAAGCCAACACCCTAAGGAAAAGAAAAATATGTGGAGTTCTGACTTACTATTGCTTCGGTGGACTTGTTAACATTTTCTGTTTTCCTGTTAACTGTTATTTTGCCACTAAAATGTATTCTTGCATGCTCAGCTTATCTTAAAAGCTTGCTTGAATCATTGGGCCTAACTATGATCTCATTTAGTGGCACAAACGGCCACTGCATGCCCCAGAGCAAGACGGGTGCGGGGGACCCAGCTTTGTGACCACGAAGGAGCAGGGCCAAGAACAGAAGGGGTGGGACCACAGGCAGCCAGCCTTCAGTGCTGCCTGGACTGTGGGGCTTCCCCACGCCCCCACACTCCCTGGGAGCCACAGGCAGCCAGAGCAGTGCTGCTGTGGTGTTTCAAAGAAGCCTGTAGCTCCAGCCACTGCCACTGCCAAAGTAGCCGTAGTGGCAGCTGAAGCTCCTGGCTCCTTTGGAAGTCTGGACCCAGGGAAATTGCCCTTTTTGTCATTTCTCACAGCCCGTCAGTGTTTCTGATTTCATTTACAGCACTGCAAAGTAAAATTAAAGCCACTGAAGTTTTCATAAGACCAGAAGGAGTCTCACTAAATATTGGTGCTGTGCAATCTTTGTTTTAGTCACCTTTGTGTTAGACATCAAAGTCAAACTCTCCAAATGAACCTCTCTATGCAGTTTTACTTGTAAGAGACAATACCCCACCCCCTCATATTTGTGGGAGATTGCTGGATCAGCCTGTTCCTTTAGCTTGAAAATCTTAGAGCCTCTTCCCCCTCACACACACATACTTTATCTCAGGGGAAGAAAAGGCAGCAGAGATTTTCTTTGCAGTATATTCCATGGAATCTTAATGGTGGAATTATGACAGGCTGACTGTCCCCAGGTTTTCAGGAAGGAGACCAAGAAGCCTTTTCCTAGTCCTGCTGCTGCTTATACCTTTTCACTATTTCAGTTCTCAAGAAGATGGTAGGTATAATATGAGACATCTCAGTTCTGTAAGTAAAATGGCTTACAGGCACCAGTATGATGACTGGGCCTATACATGTACACATCATTTTGAAAAATGATGCAACATCAATGAATGTCATAATATCTTATACAAAATGTTTATGGGATTGAAGGTGAGGAAGGGAGAAATAAGCCTTAAATAATGGATGGAATGGCAATGCCTCAGTGTGTTTTAGGCCTGGTCTATACTGAGGGATAAAACCAATTTCAAGGGACTTAGATCAATTTTATAGAGCATCAGTCTTCACCACAAGGTTCATTAGGTCGATTTCATGAGAAGTAATGCCAAAATTGATTTTTCAATAGACATTATGGTAGTGCAGATGGCAGCAGTACTTAAACTGATCTTATTAGCCTCTGAAAGTATCCCCCAATGCTTCAGTGAGTCTTTTGTGGTCATCACTTCACTCGTGCTGCTCTCCAGGGCCACGTCTACAATAACAACCCTGTTTTGAAAGGCAGATGCTAATGAGACATTTTGGGATGTGCTAATGAGGCGCTGCAATGCATATGCAGTGCCTCATTAGCATAACGGCGGCTGCAGCACTTCAAAAGTGCAGCTTTCGATCACACGCAGCTCATCTACAAGGGGTCCTTTTTGAAAGGACCCCACCCTCTTTGAAATCCCCTTATTCCTTTGAAGTGAGTGGGGTCTTTTCGAAAAGGACTCCATGTAGACGAGCTGCGCATGATAGAAAGCTACACTTTCTAAGTGCTGCAGCCACCATTATGCTAATGAGGCACTGCCTATTCATTGAAGTGCCTCATTAGCATATCCTGAAGTGTCTCATTAGCATCATCCTTTTGAAAGGGAGTGCTAGTATAGACACGGCCCAGTGAGTACGAGGTAGGTGACAGGAAGCAGATGTCATCAGCCTAGGAATTTTGAATACATTTCTTTCCTTTGCAGACAGCACAGCAAGCATAACTCAGGAGTACACCTCAGCAGAATTTATCAGGAGAGGCTGCAAAAGTTGTTTTCTTTACATTTCTTTACATTTTACAGGGCTGCCCCCCTGCAACCCACCATGCGACTGGCAGGCTCACCCCCTCCCCCCACCATGTGGCTGCTGGACTGTGCAGACCCAGCTTTCTGACAGCAGCATGTCCTGTCCTGCATAGGGCTTCAGTGCTTTCGAGGCTTTTTCCTTGCACAGGATTTAGCAGGAGAGGCTGAGAAAGTTGTTTTCTGCACTTCACATTTTACAAGGCTGCTCCCCTGAATCCACCATGTGAACGGTGGGCTCATGTCCTCCCCCCGACACCATGTGGCTTTTACATTTTAAAGTGGTCCTTGCTGGAAGTGCAGATGGCCCCATTGCACAGAATGTACAATCACACGGCCTGTCACCGTGTTCCCTGGACTCCCCTCATCAGAGGCCCAGAATGCAGGGTGGGGGTCGGGAACAGAGGACAAGGACAACCTAATTTCCTATATAAAAAAAAATGATGTTGTGAAAACCACAGTCTCATTTATTGGTTCACTTGGTGTGGGGTTCAATTGGAGGTGCTTTCATAAAGGTCAAGTACACATCAGTGCGGGGGGGCAGTGCCACAATAGTTAAATGCAGAAGAGTCATATGACTGTCTGCTCATTCGTAAAGCTATTTTTCAAAGCATTTCATCTGTCTGTACTTGCTGATTGCCTTTATGCCCATCTGTTCATAAACATGGCCCAAGACATCTGCCTCTGCCCTCTTCTGCATTTGATATTTTCTAAAGAGAGCTGTCTTCCATCCCTTTTAAAAAGTAACACCAAGAGGTTCTTTGGTTAAAGAAAGCTTCCTATGCTCTCCCTACAGGTCCACACTTCCTTCCCAAAGCGCGTGGCTCAGGGGACAATTTCCTATGAAATAATGGAGCTTGTGGGCCTCTCTCTTCCTTCCCTCTCCCACACGGGCAGTTGAACTAGTGCATCTTTATCAGAGGCAAGGGAATCCTTGCTATTCTCAGGCAAAATAATTCTTAAGTGGGGCAAACAGGTGCCGAATGAACGGAACTTTCCACCATCTCCCAAGTAGCTTCTGACAAGTTCCATGCCCCATGATAGACATGTCTGTGTAGTGAAGTGGGAAGTCAAAAATCCTTTCTAACTCAGTGAACCAGTAATTGCCTTCTTTCCCATTCATGAGCATGGGGAGCTGCAGGATTTTCCCCTGCCTGAGGGAGTTGGTTTTAGTTGTTAAGGCTTTCTCTTCCCTCAACTTTGCTATCCTCCACTCTCTCTTCAACTTTGCCAGTCTACTGCGCTCTGGGCAGATTGGCCCATACATAGCTAGCTCTCAGAGCATCAATCATCAGAGGGTTGGACTCTAGCCTCCCGAGTGAAAGGAAAGGCCACTTATAAAAGTTTTCGCTTTAGCATCCCAAGTAAAAGGGAAGGACGTGTAAAGGTTTTCACTTTCCTCAACTTCACTATCCTCTACTATTTCCTCAGATTTGACAGTCTATTGTGCTCTGGGCAGATTGGCCCATAAATAGGCAGCTCTGATGGCATCAATCATTACAGACTTGGACTCTAGGAAATGTCCTGAGTCAGGGGCTGACTTCGGAAAAATGACCATTTGTTTTCAATGGCAGGAGGTAGTGAGGGCAATGCACTCTGAGATAATGATATCACATACCCACAATCACTTGCCGCACATTTTTTTCCATAACCCACTGGCAAAAAAATCCAAAATGTAATGGGGCTGCAGGAACTGTGGGACAGGTGCCCCCAATGCACTGCTGCAACAATCTAACTTAGGCAATTTACTGGGGCCTCACTAAGTCAACTTTGTGAGCTGGTGTAGACAATCAACTTTGACTTTGTAAAATCTAGTGTTTAGAAGTCAACTTTAAGAAATTCAATGTTATTGTCAAATGTAGATATACCCTTAGGCTTATCAAAGTCATTTTTGGGAAACAAGTAAGTAATTACCTGGCTAGGATGTTCTAGGGAACACCCATATCAATAAAGGGTTCGGCCTGACTCATAACTGTGAGGTGCCTTGCCATTTTGGTTCAGATCCCTGCCACACAAGCCCACCAGCAAGTACAAAATCTCACCCTAGCTTTCATTAGCCTAGTTACTCCTTGCCAGGTGACACTTGCAGCCCTTACACTCCTAAGCAGCCTCAAATCAGTCCTCCCAGAGTTCTTAATCAGCAAATACATGAACTTTTCCCTCTGGTCCATCACTCCCAAAGGTGTGAAACCATTCTTCCATTATCAGACTACTTGGGTGCGCATCCACAACAAAGTATGCACGATAAAAACACACTTCAGATAAAAATAAATCCAGGGTTTATTTTCTAAAAAAAACTTGATTAAAAAAGTAAACGGTGAGGGGCAACAAATGTATGAAAGTTTCACCAAATAGACATGCAGAGGCAACTTTAGACTTTACATCTCTATATTGTATAAAACCCCTTTTATAATACAGGTTACCTATTTCCTTGTCTGTTACACTGGGAAACTGTTCAAACTGTAGCATGGGGCCACTGTTCAGACTGCTTCCTGATTAGATGCAATCTCCTTTTCTGGATGGATTTCACTTCAACCCTATTCTGGTTTAACTAGGTTTGCAGGTATGTGATCATTTTTTTCCCTTGTCAGTCACTGTTGACACTGAAAATGAAAAAAAATGGGAATTTCATCAATGTCTATCTATGAACTTTAATGGCCCAGCATAGTCTTTTCTGGGTTGGGCAACAGAGGAGTGGGAAATTAGCTTTGTGTGAACAACTGGCTTGGGAGGTGACCCACCCTTCTTTACTTCTCCCAGGATGTGAAATGCAGCTGAAGTTTGAGCACAGCTCTCTATAAATATATGGAGACCATGGTTTTGAATGTCTTATAATAATCATCCAGTTCAGAAGATTAAAAACTTTCATACAAGACCTTACTGGATATAGTTTTATAAAATTTAGGGTATGAAATCTGTTGGATTAAGGGAATATTAAACTTCCATCTACTCCCTCTTGAAGAAGCTGGTTCCTGATTGCCACACAGACTGGGAGACAGGCAAAGAGAAAAAAAAACAAAAACAACTTTTTGCCATCATGGTGCTCTATTGTGTCCTGGATCCAAATATCCACAACAATACTGATTAAGTGTTGACCTGATCTTGAGACATGACCTGACTGGGCCAGAAAGATACCCATATTATGCTTTGCCCAGACATGGCAGAAGCTTCCTAACAGTAGAGGAGCCACCATCATTTAAAAGGTGGCTCCTACCTCCCAAGCCAAATCTTTCCCCTGAACTCACTACCTCTTCCTGTTTCTTGGTCTTATGCCCATTAAAAAGGGAGGGGCTATGGCCTTCTGCCCCCCACCCACCTTATCCTGACCTTACCACCCTCTCCACTGACTTTGGCTAACACCAAATACCACTAGAACTGTGACATAGTGACTTTCCCTTCATGTGTCCTTTTTCTTCTCTACCTAACTTGTTTCCTAGCCTTCTTCTTTTAAAAGTCTGTCCAAGAAAAGTCATATAGTCTTAGCTGGCTGTATTTTGCAACTCTAATGTGATTCAGTGATCAAAGAGTCAGCTAAAACAATGATCTAAACAACTCAATGCAAGTACAAGAGGTGTGGATAGGTTAGTCTGCAACTTCACAAATAATAAATGTCTTAGGCCATAAGCTTTACTGGGTAAGACGCACCTCATCAGGTAGATTTGGAGTGGAAAAACAGAATCCAAGGTTTATATAGCAGGGGAATGGTTGAGGAGAGGGCTGTGTCTCATTGGATGTTGAATGTGTCTCATTCCTGTGAATATCAAAGGCGGGAAAATTGTCTTTGTAATTCATAAACCATTTAAGATGTCTACTCAGGACAAGATTAAAAAGTGTTAAATTTGTAAATGAACTCCAATTCGGATGTATCCCTCTGTAATCTTGTGATAAAAATCTTTTGTACAAGAATGGAAACTTGTAAATCTATTATTCAATGTCCAGGGAGGTTAAAATGATCACTTATGGATTTATGTGTGTAACCATTCCTGATGTCAGATTTATCTCCATTTATCTTTTGGTGCTGAGAATGTCTGTTTTTTTCCAATATGCATGGCAGAGGGGCATTGCTGGCACATGATGGCATGTATCACATTAGTGGATGTGCAGGTGCATGAGCTCCGATGATGTGGCTGACGTGGTTAGGTCCTGTCTGTGAACAGAGTTGACAGTGGGGTTTGTTGTAGGGATAGGTTCCTGAGTTAGTGTTCCTGTGGTGTGATGTGTGTCTCCTGGGTAGTATTTTGTTGAGGTTGGGCAACTGTCTGTAGGTGAAGATTGGCCTGTCTCCCAATCATTGTCTTTATATAATGCCATGAGAATGAGGGATTGTTCTCCAGTGTAGGCTATAGATTGTCAATCATGCATTGAAGGGGTTTTTATGTTGGTGGCTGTAGACAATGACTAGCAGTCTTCTCTTATTTTGCTTGCTGGGCCTGTGTTGAAGTAGATGACTTCTGGGTACTCATCTGGCTCTGTCAATGTGTGTTCTTACTTCCACAGGGGGAAGAAAGAGCGATCATTTTAACCTGCTTGTACATTCAGTAATGGGTTTTAAAGTAGCCGTTCTTCTATGAAAAGAGTTTTACCCATAAGATTATAGAGACAGACATCTGAATTGGAATTCATTTACCAATTTAATACCTTTGTCCTTGGCCTGAATGGAGAACTTAAGTGGTTTATTCCTTACAAGGGCAATTTCCCCACCTTTGATATTCACAGGAATGAAACACATCCATCTCAGTATCTTGAAAGTCCTTTGTCAGTAGGTTCCAGTCCATAAAAGCTCATTCCTTAATAAACGTACTAGTCTCCAAAGTGCTGTGAGTATCCCCCTTGTTTTTTTTTTTTTGCTTTTTTTCTGAAACACACTAACATACATACCCCTCAGAAGATCAGGTTAGAGTTCAGACTCCCTTGAGGCTCACAAAAATGGACTAAATTCAGGGACCCATAAGCTTTGATTTCCCTTATGGCAGCCTAGTGGAAAGCTAGAAAGTAGGCATCTAAATGGATCTGTGCCTATATAAAATGAATAACTTTTGTAAAAAGCATAGTGACCACATATTTTATTTCTGAGCAATGTTACGTATCTCCCCTATAAAGACTAATTTAAAATTTCTAATAAGATTCAGGATTCATTGTCAGAAAAATCTTCACTAGTAGATATTAGCATAATTTGTTACTATGGGTTATATCTTCAAAAGCACACAGTGTTGGCCTCTCTCTGTTCCCACTGGAGTGAATGGTAATTTTACCATTGTTATATATAATATGGGGTGCTTTTGAAAATTCCATCCTATTACTCTAAGAATTGAGGGTTCTATTTGTTCTTGGCATTATTCCACTGATTTAAACAGATACTTCACAGAAGACTGTGGCTCTTAGTCTTTTAGTTCAACTCAGTTCACCTTCTTCAGGGTCTTAGCTTTTACACTCGAAACTGTAGTGTGTGTGTGAGAAAGAGACTGGGAAATGCCTAATAATACAGTATTCTTCCCCGTATTCCTGCTAGATACTTACGAGAACAACAAGTTCATGTGAGTGGGCATATCTAAAACATTTGCTTCACTTTGGCCGTGTCTATACTAGCCCCAAACTTTGAAATGGCCATGCAAATGGCCATTTTGAAGTTTACTAATGAAGCGCTGAAATGCATATTCAGCGCTTCATTAGCATGCGGGCGGCCGCGGCGCTTCAAAATTGACGCACCTCGCCGCCGCGCAGCTCGTCACGACGGGGCTCCTTTTCGAAAGGACCCTGCCTACTTCAAAGTTCATGAGCAGATGGGAATAAGGGGACTATGAAGTAGGCAGGGTCCTTTTGAAAAGGAGCCCCGTCGTGACGAGCTGCGCGGTGGCGAGCTGTGTCAATTTTGAAGCGCCGCGGCCGCCCGCATGCTAATGAAGCGCTGAATATGCATTTCAGCGCTTCATTAGTAAACTTCAAAATGGCCATTTGCGTGGTCATTTCAAAGTTTGGGGCTAGTGTAGACGCAGCCTTTGTGGTTTAAGCTTCATCATCCTTCAAAAATAAAAATAGTAGAGCAGTAGCATCAAACAGGTGACGAATCTCAGAGATGTAGCCATGATAGTTTGTATCTGCAAAACCAGCAAAGAGGTTTGTAACACCTTAAAGACTAATAGATATATTTGGGCATAAGACTGCATGGGTAAAACCCACTTTGCCAAACAGGTGAGATATCTGGTGATCCAGATATTCAGTGATACCTAGTACTTTGGAGGTAAACATTGTTTCTACTATGAGCCTTGGATGGCAGAGGGAGACAGAGTGGAAAGAATATAATTTTAAAACAATTTGTGACCCAAGTCAAAACACTTTGAAATCACTGGAAATCTTTCTGTTGACTTAATGGACTCTGGATCAAATCTCTTGTTGATTTAAGATGCATTTCAATTTTTTCAGGCACAGACTACAGAAAGCAACAAACTGTTTTCCAAAATTAGTATGAACATTTTTATCATTAGATTAAATGCTAACAAACCAGTGGTTTTGTATTGTGTCTTCATTCACTTCTCTCTAGAGCAAATGATGTTTTATTTACAATAAAGTACGTCATAAAATCCAATGGTTTATTCAGAAACAGAAGTTCTTATATTAATTAAAGCATTATGTTAAAAAATAATTGTAGTAGTCTTTGTTGATTGATGAAGCTCCCATATACTTCTACTTATTTCCTAGAGCAAAAAGAGATTATTTGAATGCTGTGTGAGATACTGGCTGGGTCAGGGATATACAACCTTTTCTACAAATGGGAGGTGGAAGGGGGTATTGACCCACATCAAAAATCAGCTGCAGGTGACATATAGCCCGTCGGGGAGCACAGATGCTTGAGGCTGTTCCTTTGCTTCAGAGGTTCAGGGTGTGGAAAGGGGTTTCATACTTGAGCTAAGAAGTTTGGATTGCAGAATTGAGCTCATAATCAGGGCAGGTGGGTGGGGTTCAGGCTCAGGGTGGGGTAGGGTTCTGGAAGAGTTTCTGATATTGAGCAAGGGGGATGTGGGTGAAGGTGTGGGCCTTGGGAGAGAATTAGAATGTGGGGGGTCTGGCCTTGGGCAGTGTTTTAGGGTGAGGATGCAGGCTATGAGAAAGGTCCCAGGACTGAGGCTGGGAGACTGGGTTTTTGTGGCAGGGTTCAGGGTACTGGCTTCATCAGGGTTCTACTTATCTCAGGCATCTCCCAGTTAGTGGTCCAGAAGGGCTAAGCCATCCTGTGCCACTCCCAGAAGCTGTCACAGTGGCACTCCATGCTTCTCACATTTGCTTCCTTCTTCTCCACAACTTCCATTGGCTGTGATTCATGGCCAGTTGGAGGGTCAGGGGCAAAGTGGTGGTAGAGTTTCCCTGTTTCCTGTTCCCTCCCTGATTATCCATCAGCATCCCCATGCCTAGGACCTACAAGAAGACTGTCCTGTCACATTTTGTCTTGCCTTAAGGTGGAGGCTCTTTGGGGCTGGGATTCTCCTTTGCTTTGTATGGCTATGTGTGTTTCTTTTTCAGTGATTACTGTAATGGAACTCCAACCTTCTTACTGCAGAAGAATGAACACCTCTGCCCCTCTCCTTCCCCAAGGCCCTCACCCTTGTTCACTCCATCCCCCTCCTTCCATGTCTTTCTCTCCCACATCTTTCCTTACAAGCTCATTTTCACCATGGGACCAGGTTGGACAGCAGGAGGGGGTAAGGGCTACAGCTGGGGGAGCAGGCTCCTGGGTGGGGCTATAGATGAAAGGCTTGCAGTACAGTAGGGAACTTTGGGCCGGGAAATGGGTCTATGGGAATTTGGAGTGTGGGAGAGGGTCCCAAGCTGGGGGCAAAGGTTGGGGAATGGTGGTGGTATAGTCTCATTTCTGAGCCACTGGTAGTTGCAGAGCTGGCATTTGGGACAATACCTTTTCTCTGAGAGGGGCAGCAAGCAGAGACTCACTGGCTGCCCTGCATCTAGGAGCCATGTTGACCACTTCCTGGAGTCATCTAGAGCCACCAGCTGCAGACAGCCAGTCTTTTAATGACTTGATCTGCCAGGCTGACTGGAGCTGCCAGGGTCCCTTCTTGACCCCCTATTCCAGTTGAAAACCAGACACCTGGCAACCCTGCCCTGGAGCTACTACTCTAATACTTCATCTAATGATTTTAACATGTATATATTTTGTTCAAAGAGCTTTACATACATAAAAGTAGTGCCCTAGACAGGAAAAGACTGCAAAATCTTAATTCAAAAAGGTAACAGGACAACTCAATGCTTCATGAGACATGAGGATCTGGAAGGTTAGGGGATGGCGCATATGGGAAAAAAAGAGAAAAGCTCATGAAAGATTGTGATTGACTGTATTTGTTTTTTGCATGTTAGTGATTAAAAGCCACAGCATTGGATATGGTTGTTGTACAAATATGTAGAAATATACTGTCCATCCCCTGAAGAGTTCACAGTCTAAAATGTATGTGTTTTCACAACTTGGAGGTTATAATAATTGGAATTTCTTTTAGAGAATTTCTTGGTTATTTTATCAAGCTCTTATTCAGTAGTTGTGTCAAGTGTAATAGCAGCATTATTGATCAGTATTGTGGATATTAGTAGTTATTTGTTTAGTGATTAGAATAGAAAGTTCTAGACTAGATTCAGCCCCTTTGACTTTACAAAATCATCAAGGCATATAAGGTCCATTGGAGCCAATGGAGGCAAGGCATCAAGACGCTTTTGAAAACTCCAGTAAATGTCTAGCTATCTGAATTTGACTTTAAAATAGCTGGTCCTATATAATCAGGGCCATATCTTACATTTCTTATTTATATAGGTAATCTCATTTAAATCCCAGGGGATTTATGTATTTTTTTAATCTTATTTAGACTCTCATACCACACCTCATCAGCATGGTATCAGAGTACCCACATTTACATTGGTTATTTAATATCTGTCCCCAGTAGCTAATCAAAAATATGGCTAAGTTGGTTTCTCCATATATACAGCAAAAGGTTTTTTGAGACATAGACAGTTAATATAACTGAGACTTTGGAAAATAAAGAAATTAACAAAATACAAAAATTTACAGACAGCAAAAATATAAGACAGAAGAACATTGGACAGTGAGTGTAAATTAGGACCTTGTTGCCATGTTAGATAACAGTATCTGTAATTAATTACAAAAGAGAGAAAGAGTTCAGATAACCTACAGAAAGCAAAAAAGAGGCACTTCCTGAAAAGAGAAAGTAGAAAATGTATTTTACATTTGGGAAAGGTACTTAACAAGGCTTGAAACACTGATAATTGGGAACGTGATTTATTCTGACACTGACTTGTGGAAGGATGAACATTGCTTGGATATGACAAAATGAGCTGACTTGGAGAGCTTTAAGCAGCTTGCAAAACCAGAGGTTCTTATAGAGAAGGGATTAGGAAATGCGAAATTCTGTGAGTAAGTAGAGGCTTACCAACATACTAGATATTTTGATTTAACTATCAGCTACAAATATAAAGAATTTTCATAGGTTTGCTAGAAGGCTCATGGAGGAAAAGGGGGAAAAAGGCACACTGAGAAAAAGTGGGGAAAAAAAGATCTGCTAAGAAAGAGGAATGGGCGAGTAATGGAATCAGCCATAGCAATTAAACAAAGTGAAAGAACAAAGATAATTAATGGTGTTCAGTTTCATAAACAGTAATTAGGGCCAGATTTTCTTCCCCTGTAGGATTCAAGACGTATTGGCCTTCTTGTGGACTAAGAGGTTATTCAACATGAGTAAAGGAAACAGAATTTGTCCTCTAAATATATTCTAGAAATATTTGTATATATTAGATGGAAAAGGTTAGATAGTGTGCAACATTTTAAGGCACAGTCCTTCACTTGTTGAAGTCAATAACAAGCTCCCATAGATTTCAGTAGGAACAGGGTGGAGCTGTTCATTTGTAAAATTTACATTAAATCCATCTGCGGCAAGATCCACTAAAGTATTTGAGCTCCTCACTGTCAAGTTAGGGCTTAATTCCCACATTTAAGCACGAATCCTATCCTCAAAACCATTGCTCATCTGCTGCTGAACTCTACAAATACTTAAACTCCCTCAGCTGCTGCTGGTGAGTTTATGCACAGTGCCTCAGTCTTGGAACCTATGAACCTCTAAAACACCAAGCCGGATCTTCAAAGTAGGAGCTCTCCATTCTATCTCATCTGTAAAGTCCAGTGTAAACCCACACAAAAAGCAGAAGATTCACCACTTAATTCAAGGGTTAGAATACTCTTCTGAGGTGTGGGAGATCAGGATACAAGTCCCTCTCTCTAGAAACAGAGATTTAAATGTGGGTCATGCCCCCCAGAGTTTGCTAGTCACTGAGCTATGGGATATTCTATTGTGAGTCTCTGTCTGTTCTGTTGAAGTGTTCTGCTATGAATAAATAATTAACAAGTCATTGAAGCAAGGGAATTGGATGTTCAATCCCCCATCCACAGGAGGAAGTGGGTTTTACTCATCCAAGCTCAGAACCTTGTAAGTGTGTTAGTCTCTAAAGTGCCACAGGAGTGCTTGTTAGTTGTGAGGCAACAGTTACTCATCTAAGGCAGTGTTTACACCATACAAATAACTTCAACACTACACTACATGTTAAAATTCAAAGCAGGGTGTGTATAGATGCTCAACTTTGAAGCATATTTGACGCAAGTTGTGCTTCAAAGTAAGCAACTTTGAACTTATTTGTGTAGTGTAAACACTGCCTTAGATGAGTAACTGTAGCTTCACAACTAACAAGCACTCCTGTGGCACTTTAGAGACTAACACTTACAAGGTTCTGAGCTTTGATGAGTAAAACCCACTTTCTCCTGTGGATGGGGGATTGAACATCCAATCCCCTTGCTTCAATGACTTGTTAATTATTTATTTATAGCAGAACACTTCAACAGAACAGACAGACTCACAACAAAGTATCCCATAGCTTAGTGACTAGCAAACTAGTTAAACTTCGAAGTAGGGCACTACTCCATTCCCGGGAATGGAGTAAGGACTTTGAAATTGGGCTCCCATAGATTTGAAGAGGAACAGGGTGGATTTCTTAATTTGTAAAATTTTCAGTAAATCCGTCTGTGGCAAGATCCATTAAAGTTAACTTCGAAGTAAGGGAAAATGTGCATAGACTCTCTGCTGTCTTCTTTGATGTAATGCCTAATGTCGAAATTAACTTCAAAGTTAGTTCCTAGCGTGGACACACCCTAATACTCTTAATCACATCACATTTTTTTCTAATGTCTGGAAAATAGAATTGTCTGTAGGGTCCCTCCATCATTACAGAAGACTGACTCATCCCCAGAACCTGTAGGAGGTCCATGGAATTAAAGACTGTATCATAATATTTATGCACAAACTGGTGAAATTAAGTTTCCAAAGCCTTTCTTAACTCTAAGAAAGTAGATCTTATCCATGAAAGCTCATTACATAATGAATACATAACAAATAAATGTGTTAGTCTTTAAGGTGCTACATGACTGCTTATTACTTGTGAAGCTACAGACTAACAGCTACCCCCTGAGTCATTAACTTTTGAGTATTTGACTTTGCAACCTTAATATAATTTACATACAATATCCTTAAAGAATAAGAATGTGTGTGTGCGCACTGTTAGAAGTTGAGTGGGTTTCCCAAGGTTTGCATGGGTTTTCAGTCATAGAAAAGACATGCTTGCCAGCATAAACAAAATTAAATCACTATACATAATCCAAATAAAGAATACTATACATAGTTTTCATTTATTATATTGAAATTTGGTAGAGATATTCAGTGCAACATGGGAGGAACCACCCAACATGGGAAAACTACAATAATCAAAACAATTAATGGACTGCGACAACTTGGGAGAAGGGAGGCAGGGAAGGAGAGAGGAAGGAGAAGAAACACTTTAACTTTTTCTTGTAAAGCAAGAAACGGACACATTCACAGAACATATTACTATTCAGCCTCTAAGCATATATTGTGCATTGTTGTCTGATAGCACTGAAAGACATATTTTAGATCCTATGTTGAAACTTTGTTGATAGAAGATAATTTGTGTAATTTGTTGAAGAGTTTATATGGACATGATCCAGCAATTCCTCAGAAAAAAAAAAGGCTGGTTACATAAACATATTAGGTGAAGAATTATATACAGCTGCCTTTAAAAAGCCATAAATTACAGTGAGTACAATTACTTTACCCTTTTTACTCAGAAAAATACTATTTCTGTATGCTAAAAGTAAAAATGCATTGTATTAAAATGACTCTGTCCTTGACAGCATTTCATTTTATTTTTCCTATAACTAATTTGTAGAAATGCATTGTTAAAAATTTAACTGTTTCTAGAACACACGTTTTAAAACGTGAAGATTCTACTGCTTTACCTCCTACATTTGTGTAAAAATCTCTTTTGTGGGGTCAAGATGACACTCCATTAATCAAGCAGAATGTCTTAAAATAGCATTAGGTTCTCTATTTTGTCACCACAAAACAGGAAAATTAATAGTTAATTCTGTTTTAAATATCCATTAACTTGCAGTGGATTTTTAAAATGTAAATAGAAGAGGTAAGGTAGGATGAGAATAATTCTGGTGCATGTGATCACTTTTGCTATCATGGAATCATGGTAAGAAAACACTGACTCCCATCATCAGATGAAGTGTCATCTCAGGTTGTAGGGATGAGATAATGCATAAACTACTTCTTAGTCCTCATAAAACTTAAAAGGAATGGAACTAGACTGTTGGAAAGCCTGCATAAAATAATTTTGGATCCTATTACAATTTGTTTTTTCTAAACCATCCAAAAGAAGCATAAAAGTACAGGTCCCTCCATCTGCTGCCTGTATTCTCTGAAAATACGGGAGCATGGAGATGTAAAACTTGGGAAGATCTGTAGAATGGAAGTTCAGTCACAAAGCTGAGAGAAAAATGAAAGCTTAGCCATAGAGCAGAAGAGAAGTAGAATTGGGTTCAAGGCACTGACTCATTGCAAATCTGTCTGTCACCAACTCTACAACATTACCACGAGTAATTTAGGAGAAAGAAAGTTCAGGACAACAGTTCACATCAAGTAAATCTTGTATTGTGTGCATGTGTCCCGTTCTTTAAGGAACTTAAAGAAAAATGTAAAGAGATGTCTGATGGCCATAATATCAAAGATGAACATATCTGAATCAACAAAATAGAGATGGATTCCCTTTATATGCTGATTCAAGTGAGTCATCTTATTTATATAATTATGTATGGAGGGAATCACAATTTCTGCTTACTCAGTTCAAGAAACTTTTATCTTTATACTCAGCACAAAGATCTACAGTGCATTCTTTATAACATGCTTATGGTATTTGAAAAAGTTTTATGGTAAGTACGTGACTTTCTATAAAACTTGTAATTCCTACATTTACATTACAGCTTATATTATCAATAAAATTATTTCATTTTCACAAGCTTGAAATTATTTTTACCTTTATTACACTTTTTGAAATTGATTAGTTTTGCTATGAGTGTATTGTATCAACATTTTTCAACATTGTTTTCCATGTAATAAACTTTTATTTCTTTATCATGTGTTCCAAGGGGAGGGGTGTATGTGTCTTTACTTTGATTATATTAGAACACGGCCTTAATAACCCTGTTCACTTCTAATACCTTTCACATCATGTGTGCCATTTTCAGTGTTCATTATTACTTTTTTTCCCCTTTTAGATGTAGGGGGCTGTGACAGAGTGTACCAACCCCACACTGGGCAGGGGGTGATGGAGTGTACCAACCCCTCACTGAGCAGGGGGATGAGAGCCAGGCCTATTGGATAGAAAATGTCCCACCCCCAAGGCTCTGGTGGGCATGCTTCATCTGTAAAGCAGGTATAAAGGCTGCGGAAGCCTGGAAGTTGGGGCTGGTCAGCAGAGGGGAAGGAGCTCCTGCTGGAGTCTGGGAGCCACAGCTCCCAGAGCCACCGCCACAGCCACTTGAGGAGCAGCAACAGCAATGGTGGCAGCCACCGCCGGAGGAGCAGTTGGCAGCAGCATCTTCTGCATAATTAAGGTATTTGCAAGGACCCTGTTTCTCAAGATCATCTTTTAATGTTTGGGTGGTCTGAGGCTTAGTGGAATTTCATAAATCTTCATTTTCATGAATCCTCTTTTATGCTGCTGTAATTTAACTGACATAAGTGAAGTGAAGCATGAGTTCAGAATTAGGACCTTCCATCATTTTTGGGATGTATTTTCCTTCAGAGGAATAATCTTCCTCAAGTAACTCCATAAACATTCCTGTCTGTGAAAAATACTGGGAAAAGTAAAAGTGTGATTATTTGGAATTGATCTCAGGTAGAACTGTGTGGAGTGAGGGTAATGGGGTGATATTATAAACAGGAAATTACCTTTTCCTTGTGCCTGAAGGCAAAACCAACCATTGTTGCTTAAGGGGGAAGATAATGATGCCTAGCCAACACAACCCAGAGACGTACATTCACTCAGTCACTCAGTAGCCTTTGCCTGGATTGTCACAGCTGCTACTACATTGGAACCTAAATAGAAAGTTCACCAAAACCTTGTTCTTTGTCAGCCCTTAATAGTTCTAATTGCCTGATTATCTGCTCCAGTGCAATGGTACAGTGTTGTAACATTTCATTTGCCTTCAAGAAAAGTACAGTCTCCAGGAAGCTACCATCTGCTGCTTTTGTTAATACTGCGGTAAAAAAAACATTTAAGTTCCCAGGACTATCAACTTTATTCATCACTAATTTTTATTCAGAAAGGATCCATTGTCCTGTTCTGATTCACTCTAATGTTTTACAGAAATTCAAGGCAGATAGACAGAGACCATTTAAACAAACAAACAAACAAACCAAAGAAAAAAGAAAACAAACAGGAAGATCTACTTATTAGTTCAAATGGACTGCAAATCAATTGAATACAGAGGTAAGCCTAGCTTAGAAATTCAGAACTGTGGTGTTTCCCACTGTCAGTAGTTAGATCAACTTAATATGTGCAACACTCTGAGACCAAGCTTTGGTGGTCCATCAGTGTTTGTAATGAAAAATTTAAGACAACTTTGCCGCTCTTTGCATTTATCTTATACAATGAAGTGTGCTTATATTTTGGTGATGCAGAAGCTCATGTGGATTATGAATCATTGCTACCTGACAAACATGACTTTTAACTGCCCATATAGTTATGTTGGATTTGCATGTACTGGTTCATCAGCAGACATTTTTAGTGTAAACTGTCTGTCCAATGGTAACCTCTGAGCAGCTCTTGATCTGAAAGGGCTCCTTCTGCTGTACAGGTGTATAAGCAAAAGCTTTCTAAAAGACCACCATCCAAACTAAAGCACACAATTAGACAGAGAGACAGACAGATGACAGACATTGTATATTTATAGAACAATTGGTTTAAATTTTAAAAACTAGGCAGCAGATTAAGTCAAACATACTGAACTGCTTATGAAAATTCTTGCATGTCTGTAATTGTACCAGCTGGTGCCTTCACAATAAAATTATGTGGCCAAACCTACAAACAAACAAAAACGTCTGGAGATCTGAGTAAGAATTCCTAAGGAAATTAAAAGGTTCACAGAATGAAGTCCCAATTTCCTAAATAGGTTTTTGAGACTGTATAAAATACAGTATCCTTCAGATTTTGATAAACTAGCTGCCTGCTTTCCTTTCTTACCTCATATTTGCAATTTTGTGTTCTTATTAAATCCTCCTTCCCATTCGTTTTTCACCCTCTCCTTAGTGCATTCTTCCCCAGTTTTTTAGGTTTTAGCTTCTCCCAGGGTATGTAAGTATTGTGATGGTAACAATGTTTTATATGCCCTGAGACTATAAGGAATAATCAGTCATATTACATACTATTTTTTTTCTTTCAAACAGATTTTCATACTAGAAAATAAGTCACAATCAGGTGTTTCAAGTGCCTGTGGGGATTGTTGTTTCACACTAATTTTAGATTATATTTTTGATGTTAGGACTAATGGTGGTATATTGTTAATGAACTGTCACTTCCAAAGCCAATACAAAAACTATTCATTTTAGAACCATATTACTATAACACTAGGACCCCATATTAGAAAGTAACTTGAGTGTTAATATTTAGTCCCCAGAAGATATACCAGTATCACTGTATAAGCCAATAAACCATGGTATTTATCTCTTTTAATAAGACTCAAAACTGAACCTATCAAATCTGGTACCCTTGGGACCTGACCAGTGCTGAAAGAGAGAATTTGTTGGACCACAGGAGGTCAATATTGTCTGGTAGAATTTCCAACACAGTTTACTGGGCTCTGAAAACATTTAGGGGTAAATTACAGCTAAACAACAGTACAAACCACAGAGAACCAGGACTGGTGGCTGTAAAAAAATTATGAGACCATGAGAATCTTGATGATTGGTCATGCGGTAAACTAGAACGGATGTTGCCAGTCAAGAGAGTGCTTTGGATTAGAGATGTTCAACCTGTAATCATGAGCAGAATTTTAAAATTAGGTGCCCCGCTGTTATTATACCATCTTCATGTAAAGGAAAGATGATGAGTTCTGTGGTTAAGAAACTTGCTTTAAAAAGAAATGCAAAAAATAATAAGGAACATTCACCAGAAGACCATTTAAGGGTGCATGAAGATGAAGTTAACGTGGGGACCGCATATCACTGCCATGTCGTCTTTGTGTCTTTCCAAATCATTAGTGTTTAAATGCTCAAACTCAAATGCTGGGAGACCAGGACATGAGGAGAAAAGAATATTCATTACAGCTTTAAAAAATACTCCAAATCCAAAAGTCCAAGAAGAGCAGAGCTGGGGTGACATATTCTGCATCCAAAATGGCTCAGTCTAATCTTGCCATTAAACTTTTAATTTTACTTTAATACTATCATGTATATATTTCCCCTAGCCCCTTATTAAGGGTTGTGAACTACTTCACTTACTGTTTGGGTTTGGACAAAATAAGGACCAGGCCAAATTTTAGTTCACACTTCAAACAGATGATGAAACTTCTTTTAGCTTTAGATTGATTTGAAATAAATCCATACCCTCCTAATCTCACAGGCTACTCCTTTCCACTCCTATTTCTTCTTCTCTCATTCTTTTTCCTTTATGACTCTTTTGCTAGTGATGCTAGTGATGCTAGTGATGCTCTCAGTGACCTCCTTTTCCTCCAACAGGTTCCAAGTCCTCCTGAGCAATACCCTGGCATTTCCAGGCCAGGCAGGACAATTAATTTCTCCAACAAGTCCTGGGTTGGCTTCAGAGTTTCTGCCCAGTGAGGTGCCCAGTATAGTACCAGTGGAAGCCTCTGAGGGGCATCCTTTTCAGGTGCCCAAACCACCTCCACTGTCACCTCTCAGTCTGGAGGAGTAGTAGCTGTACTCCAAGGCCTTCACCCTATTTTGGAGATTAAGACAAGCCATGACCCAGGAAAACCTCCTTTCTGACACCTTTAACCAAAGTTCATGACCGTAGAGTGACCTGTAAATCAAGAGCTTTGTCCAAGAATTCAGCTCACACGTCACGGTGTAGCATCTGCATCCCTGCCACTGCCACACCACTTGCTGGGTGATCTCATGTGCCTTCATGTTATGTCTTGTGAATAAGACCCCTAGATATCTGAACTCTTCCACTAAGTGCAGATGTACCCCCACTTTACCTGAAGAGAGCAGTCTACTTTCTTCTAGGAGAAAGCTATGATCTTCGATTTGGAATTGCTGATTCTCATCCCAACCACTTCACATTCAGCAGTGAAATCTGAGTGTATGTTGGAGACCACAGTCTGAAAAATCAAGGACACAATCAGCAAACAGCAATGATGCCAACTCCAAGTCCCTGTACTGGATGCACTCTACACCTCTGCTTCACCTTGATATCCTGAATATGTGCATACCTCTTACTCTGAAGATAGACGAACTGGATAGAATCCAAAAGTGACATCAGCACCTATGATCCTATAACAATTCCCACGAAACCTCAGGGAATGCAACCATATTCCTTCTCCAGGTCTATAAAACAAAAATAGACTTGATTAGCAAACTCCCATGACCACTCAAGTATGAGATAGCAAAGTACTGATTCCTTGTTGCTCATTGGACAGAATCTGCATTGTTCCTTCTGAATATGAGGTTCAAAAATGGGCATAACTTCTTCTCCAACAACCTGATATGTATTTCGATGGAGATTCTGAGGTTTGTGAGTTCTATGTGAGTGGGAACTCACCCTCTTGTCTCCTTTCTTAAAAAATGGGATCATCATCCATCCCAGTTTGCTAGTTCAGAGCTACTGCACCCACCTTCCATGCAACACTGAAGACGCATATTAACCTTGAAACCCTGACACTGTTTGCTGCTTTCAGCATATGTGAGCAAATCTCACTACCCCTGCTACCTTATCACTATGGAAGCCCAGAAAAGACTATAAGAACATTGTCTGCACTAGGAATACCAGGACCTATCCCTAAGGGTGTAAGGTAGCTAATCTGGTGGTTGGGCTATCAATGCAATCTGACCTGGCACAGTCCTAAAAGGCAACATGGACCTCTTTATGGGCTCACCACCTGTGAGATGAAGGGTGAGGACTGGGAGTGATGCCATAATGGCAGCAGGAAGATCAAGCCAAAACCAAGTGGGAAGGAGGGCCTTTCGAAACCAGGGGGTCTTTTCGAAAGGCCCCCGGCTACACAGGCGGCATGCATTTTGAAAGCGGCACTTTCGAAGAGCGAATGGCCACCGTTATGCTAATGAGGCACTGCATGTTCATGGAAGCACCTTATTAGCAGCTGCCGAAGTGCCTCATTACCATGATCCCTCTGAAAGGAGAGGGATAGTGTGGCAACAGCCAGAATGTTACTTTGCTGGAGAGCAGGGAGGAGCAGAGCCAGAGTTGGTGGAAGGTATGGAAAGGTACTAACTAGATGTAGTCAGTGTCACCCCCACACACATAGCCTTAGCTCTGGAAACTCCAGTCTCTCCATCTGCTAAAATGTTTTCCCCAGTTGAATCTGTGGCTACCTGGTACTATGGTCGTTTGCGTTCAGGGCTAAGTGGATGTGTTGATCTCCCCACAAAGACCACATATGCCTATGGTAATCAGAAATTCTCTTTCAATTGCACACCTTTGCTGAGCTGAGAAATGTCTATGTTGATAATGTGGATGTTCTACAATTCTTGCGTATGAATGTTATAGTTATTCTGAATATCTCTGGCTTGGGTCCCATACCAACCAATGATAGCTCCTATTCAGTGTGGAAAGGAGAGAAGTGGATGCTTGATGTGGATTAGTATGCTTTTACCCTGTGCTGCCTAATAGGATTGTAAAATCCTCAGGTTATGTACCTAGACTTCTTATTCAACACTTATCTATAATGTGCCTAATTACTGTTGCAGTTATATAAAAAATATATAATGAATCATGTAAATCATTGTTACAGCTTTTCACACAACTATTTGACGGCAGGATTTATCTAAACATAATATTTTCAGTACTCCTAATGTGCATGTTACTTTACCCTCCGTTTTCGTCTTTCAGTTATCTCTAATTACACTTCTGTAAATAAATTTGAGCATAAAAATGCCAGAGGAAATATTCATTACTAAATCAGATCATGATAATATCCAATTTCCTTTTCATGCATTAACTTCAAACAAGCCAAAATGCTACTAGGAGTCAGATAATACATTAAAGTATTTAGTGGTGGTATAAGCTTTTCCTTTGACATTAACTTTTGTCGGAAGAGGGAATGAAGGTTTTCTTTAATATCTTCACATATCTTAAATTTTTCTTCTCTGCTTTCCCTGTATTCATGGATATCAGAGTGATCTCACATAGGGGCTGTGTTTACACTACAGTGATCCTGCAAAAGAAGTTCTTCCTAAAGAGATCATCTGAAAAAACTTCTTTCAAAAGATTGCGTCCACGCACAAACAAGGGGATTGAAAGATTGATCTAGTCTTTCAATACAGAGCATCCACACAGCCCCTGCTCTTTTGAAAGAACTGTCCAGGGATCAAAAAATCTGGCACCAGGAGGACTGCTGTGGGAGACGGCAAGAAAGGCCAGTCTGTGCCCGGCTCACCCACCACCCAGGCAGCATCCCCTGTGTGCCTGGACACTCCCCTAGCCCGCTAGCCTGTTCCCCAGGAAAAGGGCAGGAGGACTCACAATGGTCAGCCTCACCTCCAAGACCTCATACAGTCTTTGTGTGGCAGGGCCCACCACACATGGAACACATGCCATTTCTCCCAGGACTTCCCCATACACCAGCTTGGGGGTGGGGGCTGCTGCCCATGGGAAGTTGGGGGCATGGCACTCGGGGGTGGGCTACAGGACTGACATCTCTCTCTCCCCTTCCATCCTTACAGATGCACTGTCCAAGGGCCTGGGAACCTTGTCCAGGTCTGGAGCCAGGAAGTCCACCAGAGGCAGCCGAGAGGACAGGGACATCCCCAGCACCAGTGCCTGGGTGGGTCCATGGTTGGAAGGACGATCATCATGGCCAGAACATGGAAGCTGCCACACACACCATCACCCTCTGTAAACATAATCTGTAAACTGACGAAGGAATGGCTGGAGCTGGATGACACCAACCTGGCCTAGCAGTAGGAGGCCTGGGCATACATGGGGTAGCTCCAGAGGTACTGGTTGGCTAGGTGGGAAATGTGGGGGGGGAGGCTGGGTTCATGGTGGGTTGGGAGACCTGAGGAGAGGGCTCAGCCACCACAAGAGGTGAAGGGGAGCTTCTGGAAGGGTGGAAAGCAGCTCAGCCAGGGCATGCAGGTGGCTCCAGGGCAGCTGTGGGCCCATGGCACTCACGTCTGATGCTCAGGACTATGCACTGGCTCACCCTCACTTATCTCAGCTTGGCAGGCCTCAGCAGCATGTGCAAAAAGAGGCTGTTTCGGAGGGGCCCTTTAAAGGAGCACATGGATGGCACTCATGGAAGCACTTGCAGCCATGCCATCCTGTCCATGGTGTTTCCTGGCCCATTCTTTTGAAAGAGAGGTTGGGACTCTGTAGCCACGCTATTTTGAAACAGCAAATCGAAAGATCTATTCTGCAGAATCTTTTTTCAAAAGATCGCTGCAGTGTAGACAAAGTCTGGGAGAAGAAGAGGGCCACCGGAAAGAGGGCTGCGTTATTTCAATTTCAGATTGAAAGAACTCACTTTTGTGTACATGCTCCATGGCTTTTTTTTTTTTTCAAAAAAGACCTGGCTTTTCTGAAAAATCTTGCTAGTGTAGTGCAGCAAATGAGACCCAAATGTTGGAAATGGGATGCACTGGGTAGATTTGAGAAGAGGAATTTGCCTCACATAAACTATGTGTATGGTATCATAACCATTTTCCAGCTACAGAAGAAAAATAAATTCAAACTTTCCTGTAATATTATGTGTTCAACTCAAAACCTCACTGCACTGTCATGGATTTCAAGATCGGAAAGGACTAGTAGATCATTTACAAATGATCTCTTTCGTAATTTTTTATCTAGTTACCCAAAGGGAGGAAGCCCGTTTCAGATTTTTGTGTGGGTGGAGATTTTAACCATGGGCTACTTAGATACTTGAAAACTCTAATTTTCTGGCAGATAATTTAGTAGTTAACTGACAGAAGCCTGTTATAGGCTTGACATTCACAACATCCTATGGCAAAGAGTTCCACAGGTTGACTGTGAAGAACAACTTTCTGTTACTTGTAAATCTGCTGACTATTAATTTGAGTGTCGCTTAACTCTTCTGTTGTTGGAAGATGTAAATAACACTTCCCTCTTCATTTTTAGACATCATTCATGATTTCACCAACCTTTGTCATATCTCCTTCTTAATCACCTCTCTTCCAGACTGAAAGTCCCAACCTTTTTATTTCTCCTCCTATGGAATGCACTAAGTACTTCTAATAACTTCTGTTGCCATTCTCTGTTCCTTTTTCAAATCCAATATACATTTTTAGAGATGGGGTTATCTGCAAACAGTTTTCAATATGTGATCATGCCATGGATTTATAACAAGGCAGTATAATATTTTCTCTTATTATCCCTTTCCTTATGAGCCCCAATATTCAGTTAGGTTTTTTTTTTCCGCCCCATTAGGCATGGAGCAAATATTTTCAGACAATTATACGCAATGACTCCAAGATCTCTTTAAGGGGTGGGCTTGGCTAATTTAGATGCCATTCTTTTGCGTGCATGTTTGGTATTATGTTTTGCCATGTGTGTTACTCTGTTGTATGGGTTAATTGCAGAAGAACTTTGTACATGTCAGTATGGGGTGGTAAGGCATGCACCCCCCCCCCCACCCCCATATCTGATGAGCCAGAAGCGGGCCTCTGGAAACATACTACTTGAGATAGGCAGTGATGCCACTGAAGCAAAAACAAGTTATGGATAAGGGTAAGAGAACATATAACAATCTTGTATGAGCAGATGTACTGACCATGCAAAGAAGGTCAAAGGACATATCATACAAAAGCGATGATTGACAGCTAAACATATATGTTGACCCATGATAAGTAACCTCTGGAAATTTCCAAACTGCAAAGGAAAGTAGAAAAACAGTGTGTAAGCTACACAGTGACAGCGCGGGCAGAATCGCGGGGGAGAAACGACCCCCCGCTGACCCCGCACCAGCAATCCGTCGGATCCCTCACGGGGCTTCGAGCGAGGGCACAGAGGAGTCGGCAGCAGGCCCCACCAACTGGCGGTGTGCCGCTTCGCCCCTCCGCAGACCAACCCCACCCACCTCCGGCAGGGGGGCCTGGAGCACAGTGTAGATGTGAAGGGAGAGACCGGGGGAAACTGATCGCTGGTAGGGCAGGAGCTGGCCTATTGGCTAAAGGGAAGGGTGAAGCACGGAGAGGAGGGTAGAATTAAACAAGGATTATATTTATTAGCACAAACAGTAATAGTCAAACTAACAATACAACAATTAAACTATAACACTATATACTAACTTATCTATAATTTAAAAACTTACAACAAATATCATTAAGGGTCCCATTGATGGAGTCAATATGAGACTTTCCTTGCTAAACACAAGGATAAAAGATTTGGTGAGCTCTTTCTGTTTTCTCCGAGTTATAAGGGGTAAGTTTTTAGTTTGCCCCCCCTTATACACCCTGGGCAACTGGTTAGGCCGCCCTATTGGATCCCTTGAGGACCAGCCTGGCAAGGTTCCTTTCCCACTGATTCTTTCAGCGGGGATTGGAGAGGATGGGGAAAGAGAGAAACAGGGAAGAAAGGGTTATAAAGAGAGAGAGAGAGAGAGTATAACAATAAAATCCTAACTAACAAACTTTCAACTATGGGGTTGTTAAGCAGGTGTGCAGCCCCGAATAATAATTAGAAATTAGCTTTAAGCTATGTTGTGGTAAATATACCACGTGGCCCGGTTTAAGTTATAAAGTTAATATCCTGGGGCGTGGGGATTTTACGTGTCCTGTAGTTTGGTCCGTTAAAGTGGCTGCGTCCGGTGATGGAAGGCTGAGGCGGTGACAGCGAGGTCGATGGTGCTGCGCGAGTTGCAGGCTTTAGGCCTCAGTGGGAATGGGCGCAGTACCCCACCCTATTGATGGGGCCAGTTCGCCCCACTCCCCGTCCGCTCTCGGCCTGTTGTCAGCGGCTGGATCGAAGATGCCGCAGTGATTTTTTCGGCAGTCTCTGGGTGCTAAAGGGTGCGGGCGCAGTACTTCACCCTAAGGGTGAAGCCAGTTCGTCCCTCACCTGAATCACCTCAGAATACACTGCCTAAGCTCTTTTAGTGAGAGTGATTTCAAGTAAAGTGATTTCAAGTAGCCTGTCTCAGCAGAGCGGACTCTGCTGGGTGGCTGCAGCGCTGCAGGCTCAGGAGACAGGAGCTCTCCTCAGCTCAGGAGCTCTTCGCAAAGTCTTCTACTGGGCGAGCAGGTGCCGACTGGACTGGGCTGACTGACTGACTCACTGGCTGGCTGACCCCCCAGTGCTGCGGGGCGCCGCCTTATATGTCCTATACTTATGAATTATTCATGAGTTCATTATCATATGAACGTTCTGAGGGGCCTGTTCTCAACCAGGTCCCTCTCCAGGAGCTACCTCACCTTGGACCAATGAGGTGCCTGGATTTTGAAATTCATGATTTGAAATGTCTGTGAGTTCAGGTTACCGGTAAAACCAACTGACACAGAGTGACCGTTACTAAGGGCGCAAAATGGCAGCCTATGTACTTTTTAGGGTCTACCTGCCCCTGTGGTGATATTAATGGCTCAAAGGCTTGTTTCCCCTGGCCCACGTGGACGATAATGCCTGAGGGATGAAAAATCCCTGACACACAGTAACTATGGCAAATCAGATTTCACCCACGGGCTATGGTACCAGCACCTCAGTCTAGTGACCGGAACTCCTCTTTGCATGCAGCTGACTGGGGTCCCCAGCTTGCAGAAGGGATGTAAGAACTGCATTCCTATCACGCTTTTGCTTTTCAGTTCAGGTTTTTTTTCTAAAGCCTGCCAGGGCAATAAACTGCTTGTGATTAATACATACCTTTTCAGTGTGTCTTGTACTCAGAGAAAACAGCGTCAAATCTGAGATAACTTTTGACTGCAACATCTGTATTTATCAACACTGCATTTTATCTGCTTTTGTGTTGTCCAGTCACCCAGTTTTGTGAAATTCCTTTGTAATTTTTCACAATCTTCTTTGGATTTAACTGTATTGAACAAATTTTGTGTCATCCGAAAAATCTGCCAGCACATTTTTTACCTGGTTTTCTAGATCACTTATGAATGTGTTGAACAGCACTAGTCCTAGTGCACGCTGTTGGGGGACTATTTATTTGTCCGCATTCTTGCCATTTATTTTCTTTGTTTAATACCATTTGACAAATGCTTTTTGGATCATCTAATGGTATCTAGTTTACTTTTATTATCTTAATCATAATGTGTCTTTTTATAATCACACTGCCTGCCCCAAAGTATTACAAACTTCCAAAATCATAGATAGAAAAGTCTAGGGAAAAAAATTGACTTCCTTCTTCATTTACATAAACATGGTCAAAACAGGTGATGGCAGTGAAATATAATACACTGGACTTATAACCAAAACAGGAATCTAAACTAGCCCTCCCCCCTGCGTTTTAGGCGGGAGGGTCAAAGCATGAAGACAGATAGGAAATCTTAGGAAAAAGATATTATAATAGAAATGTCAAACCAGTAGGTGTCTGCAACAGATGGCAAGCTCCCAAAAATATTTTATCAGGTGGAGGGTGCTGTGGTCTGCAGCTACGGAGCCAGTTGGAATGTTGAAGTAGCTGAAGTAGTCCTCCTGACTATCTTAGCCACCAGGGTAGACTTCCGCCGGCAGCAGCAAGCCCCTGAATATCTTAGCCAACAGGGAACACTTCTCCCCAGTGGCTGCAAGCACCACTAGTCCCTTGCTACGGGCATGTGAAGGGTTCAGCGGGGGGGCCAGTTGAAGTGGTCCCCCAGACTATCTTAGCCAGGGGGAGACTTCCCTCTGATGGCAGCAAGCCCCCCAATATCTTAGCAGCCGGGGGAGCCTTCCCCCGAGTACCAGGAAGCCCTTGAATATCTTAGCCACTGGAGGACTCTTCCCCCTGGCATCTGCAATTCCCTGAAATTCTCTCCCACCCCCGAAGCCCTAAACATGCACAAGCTAGGACATGGTGCTGCCTGACAGCATTGTCAGCACCAAATGGCAGGCACATCCTCGTTTTGGGTCAGGGGCTACCCATGTGTTGTGGCTGAGTGTGGGAAAGACCCCAACTGCATGGTGCCTGTGGGGGATGGAAGAGGGTTCGTGCACTAATGCACGAGAAATGCACTAAAGCACTGAGAAATTTCTTAGTGTCCTATGCAAGCACAACCCCCACAAGAGCCTTGTTGCCACATGGTGTGGCAGGGCAGCGGCTGACACCAGGCAGCAGAGAAAAAAATAACAACTGTAGAGACAGAAACACAAGCTACCTGCAGGGGATATTTGTAATGGGTAGATGGGTGCATAGCGCTAATAGCAAAGAAAGAAAGACTTTTCTTAGGGTGTCAGACAAACATGACACCACAACCACAGGCTTGCTGCTCCCACTTTGAAATTCAGTGTTCCTCTTAGCTAATTCCAGTGCACCTGGAGAGCAGTAGCCAGAACAGAGCACTGAGGGACATTGTGGGTTACATACAGGACACCTCTGGAAGCTAATGAATTCAATTTGAGACGTGGTGCTTCCACACTGGCCTTTAATCAAAATTTTGAATTCAAGCTTGACATTATACCCATCAGGTAATGACAATATTGTAATGTCGATATCAGTGCTCCTAAATAGAGCTAATGGTATTTAAAGTGAAGACAGTCATGTGGTAATATCAAGCTAACTGCCTTAAATTCAAATGTATCTCATAGTGTAGATGTAGCCAAAGATTGCTAACCTCTGTTGTATACCCATATTCACAGAAATGTCTGCTAGAGTGCTGTCAAAATGAAATTGTTGATGTGGAGTGGTGAGCCAACAATGCCTGAAAATGTAAATTGGATGGTGCTAACATGAATCACAGGGATGATTTAACCTGGTGATACAAAAGCAAAGAAAGCTTTTAACCATTCTAAACCATCTGTTTCCATCACTTCACACCAATTCAACAGCTATTCTAGGTGTCAGAGTGATGGACAGAAACAGTAACAATACTCAAAACTTAACACATAGGTACTATTGTTGTTTAACAAAATAGCCAAAATTCTTACAAACGTTTTCAGACTTTCACTTTCATGTATGTTTGTGAATCTGACTGTATTCAATAAGTTGGAAGGAAAAGGACAAGTTAATTACAGGCAAACCCTGTTATAGCCACAGATGAAAATTCATCTGTATTTGAACCAATAATGAGCTTTGATTTTGTTGATCACTGTGAATCGTTGGTTAATTGCTGTCATATAATCCAGGGAGTCACGCCTTAACATTATGGCAGTGAGGCCAGGCTACTTGTAAGTTCTATCTAGGTCAGCTGGTGATTCAAGGGGACCTATTCAAATCACAAATTAGATATTGCTACAGTTCTGAACATAAGCAAAATTAACAATTCTCCAGTTAATATTATAGACACTTGATATATTCAGGGGAAAACCACACATTTGATTTATCTCCTACCACTAGTATCTATGGCACTTGAACCAAAAGAGAGCTTGATTTTGGCCTTGCTTAGAGGATGATATTTCTTGAGCATCACCACTATGCTCTTCACTGTACAGAACACACCACTGCCCTTATTGGACCCAAGTGGCTAGTCAAATCTGGGGGCATTACAACTGTTCAAAGTGGAAGCAGACATTGGAATTTCATCTCTTCAATGGAGTCTTGTTTCTTTCTGTTCTTCCTGTCACCAAAAGCAAAGGGAGCAGTTTCTTAGCTCACAGCCCTAAGCATCTTTAGCCAACTGAACCAAAAGTTCTGTTTAGTATTTTCAGGGTGCCACGCTGTTCACTGGCTATTGCTTAGCTTATTTCATGTGGCCATGTCTACATGGAGCTGCTCTCCCAGAAGCTTCATGCTAATAAGCAGTGGCACAATTGCAAATGGCTGCTTATTAGCATATTTGGGGCTAATTAACATAGATGCACAAGCTTTCACTTTTGGCAGAAGGTGGTGCTGGCAGTAAACATGCCGTGTGGACGTGCCTCTGCTGGCTAAACCCTCCTCTGTCGCCAGTCCCTTACCCCTCTCAGGGGCTACATCTACACTAGCATTCCTCTTTTGAAAGAGGCATGAAAATCAAGGCAATCAAAAATGCAAATGAGGCACATGTTTACTGTAGGGTGCGAGAAGAGTTTGTAACGGTCTCATGAGAGCAGATCGACCCCTCTGTGAATCCTCAGAAGAATCTAAACAGACCAGCCTGTGCAAGGTAAAAGTTACAAACAAACTGCCATGGAACAGCTGCAGAACAAGCCGCGCTTGCCAAGATTTCAAGGCTATGCTGGCCGTAGGCCACAAGAGATAGTGATAAGAAATGCATAGGCAATTTTAAGCAATCTTATGTTAATGAGCTCAGCTTTATCAGCTAGTGTTAGGAGGTCTGTTACAGAGCCTCTCCCTGAGCGAAGCTCCGACGCGTTGGGTTTTCCCCCACAGGTGACTGCGGCGTCTCCGGGGCTCCCACCGCGGGTGTCATGCACTTTCAATAAACCAAATATAGCACTCGCCTTCTGGGTGCAGACTCATCTCTGGGGAACCCGAGCCTGGTTGGTTACATTTACCTATGTGGCACTTCATTTGCATATTCTTCTTTTGAAAGAGCTTCTTTTCAGAGAAGAAAAGCAGTGTAGACGCGGCTCTTTCAACAGTAATCCCCATCTTTGAAAGAACCCTTCTTCCTATTTCTATTTTGGAGGAAGGGTTCTTTCGGAGATGGGGTTTACTTTCAAAAGAGCCGCATCTACATTGCTTTTCTTCTTTCAAAAGAAGCTCTTTCAAAAGATTATGCAAATGAGGTACCAGACAGGTAAATATGTGCCTCATTTGCATGCCTCTTTCGAAAGACAAATGCTAATATAAACATAGCCAGGGAGTTTAGTCGACAGAGGCATGTCCATCCAGCATGTTTACTGCTGGCACCACCCCCTGCTGAGAGCAAAATTTCTTGCAACTCTGCTAGTTAGTCATGCAAATATGCTAATGACCATCCATTTACAGTTCTGAGTCTGCTCATTAGCATGGAGCTGTCAGGAGAGCAGGTCCATGTAGACATGGCTTGCGTGTTATGTCCCTCTCTTTTGTCCTTTGTTTTTACGTGTTCTTGTCCCACACAAGTATATACTTTAAACAAAGCAATTTTAGCAAAAAAGCCTTTCCACCTTCAAAGTCCAGCATGTCTGGGCAGAATCTAATAGGCTTTATTTTAGGGAAAGCCTCTTACCTGTGTCTCAGCTAAATAAAATGAAGGACACATTCACTCCTCAATTTTAGCGTGGCTGCAGCTCAATGAATAATAAGGTTTAACCAAAGTCATACGATCTTAGCTAAGCTTTTGTCAGCTGGAAGTTGATCTCTTACAGCAAGGAGCAATTCTTTTATAACCAGCATTACTTAGTCACTACAGACCTACAGTAGGTCATCTGCAGCACAATAGTTGCTAACTTATTTCAAATTATAATTGGATTGGATGGGGAGAGGAGCCAGGAGATAAAAAATGACCCAAAATGAATTAACTGTAGTCTAGCTGTGGACTATCATGCTTATAGGAAATACTGTCTTCTGCCACATTCATTATATATATACTCTGAGGTAAAGATATGGTATCCATATGCTATGCATATCTTTGCAAAAGAATGTCTCACATCCTGAAAAATATTTCTTTCAATCATGTTTAGACTTGAAAGTTTTACTATAATACATTTATTAAACTATAGTCCATTTGAATATTAGCTGACTGACAACTATAATTTATATTTCTATTCAATAATGTCCGATTTAAAATGTTGTTAAAGAATTTTCTTTAAGTAAACATTTCCATAATAATGAGGTAGGCTCCTGAGTTCTGAGTATGTTTTGGTGATGGGTATCTTGACATATAAATAACTGAAAACTATGCACTTCCTTATGTTTTGATATTCCCTTTGCATGTTCGATAACACTAAAAAGTCCTTTTCCATTTTGGAGTTCAAATAGCCCATACCTTCAAATATTTGCAGTCCACTTAATAAATTTCTGCTAAGGCATTACTCAAACTATCAATCAACTCTAAATGATCACCATGATTTTCTACCTTTTTTTTTTCCTAGCTCTGTCCTGAGCTGCATTCGGCTTGTCCATGGACGAAAGGGGACAGCATTATGTTCATATAGTAGGTGTGACCAAAGCAGTGTCATACAGAGAATTGCCGCTTCTTCAACAGCATTATGCCTCTGTGTATATGTTTGGCTTCTATTTGTGAGCATTGGTTAATATCAGTCTTCATACTCCATAATATGCATTTGCTAATCCAGTGATACTGGGGAGAAGAGAAAGGAACATGTCAGCATTTGAGATAGAGGAGATATTTGAAACTAGATGCTTACTCTGAGCATGAAAAACTAGCTATCCAACGCGTGATAACATTGGGACAGATTAAGTATACTCATATGTTAGACCTGCTGACTCCTAAGATAACATATAACCCTGCAAAACGCTGATTTGTTTCTCTTAGGTTATCACGAGATGAAGGCACTCAACCCTTTTCATGATCATGCTTATAGTAGGCAGTGGCAGATGTGAGCATAAATTAACTTCCATTCAGAAAGTGAAGCATGACATGAAAGAAACATCTGTTATGCTGTCACATCTACAGTAGGTATCTCACAACATTTCCATTATCCATGAAGGAAGTGTATTGAATAAGCACATTTGTATTCCACTGATGCTCACAGGAGAAACCAATTTGAAAGAATTTTAGTGTTACATCTCCTACCCAGTGAAAGACACTGTCTATTTCAAACATAACTACATAATAAAGATTTGTATAAAATTGAAAACATCTTTACCCCTTGAAGAAAGAGATTATTTTCAATATCTCTGGCACCTCTAACAACATAATAGCTGGTTATCAGTAATCTACAGGTCTGCTTTATCTGATGCATCTGATTTTGGAGACAATGGGTATCAGTCTTATTAGCACTAAAACATTCGAGATATCATTAGATTTTTATCATAGTCTTAAAACTTTGTTCATTATCAGTATAGAAATAAGTAATAGTGATTAATTTTTGACATTTAAAACTGTCAAGGGTCAATGAAAATATATACAGTGGAGATGGGACTATTTGATCACAAAAATATAATGTGCAGTCACCAATACCTCCAGAAGCACAATATTGACTCTTAGAGAAGGGAGTGTTAAAATAATTCCATCTGAATAAAATAGTTTACAGGTTATTGCATTTAATTTATGGAACCAAACACAGTTCAGGTGTAAGTACTGGTTGAATGGTTTTTGATTTTTTTATTGGTTTTTGTTTTTTTGAAGGGGGGTGTTGGTTGGTATTTTAGGGGAGAGTCATGCAGGGGAGGGTAAATATTCCAAAGTGCATTTTTTAAACCCTAAGTTGTGACAATTTACATATTGTAAATATTCCCACCCTGAGCAAAATGCTGGGAAGATTCTGGAACTTTTCGTCACTTTTCAAAAGATCAGTTTTTTTTTTTTTTTTAAGGAAAATATTGTTAACAATTCAAGTTCTGTTTTCCATAATATTTTCAAGGTCATTTAAAAAAATGACTCTATTTTGAATCCTGTGACACATGAATTATTGAATTTTGGATATTTATACAATTTTCAGGTAGATCGGGGCAGACTTAAACTTCATGGCAGGCAAAGTCCTGTCCCGTGTGACATGCATCTCAAATTACTAGTCACCATTATATGATACATTGGATATATTTCATAGTGATTCACTTTTGACTCTTAAAACTATCAAGTATCAGTGTAAAAATATATAGCAGAGGTGAGAATATTTGCCCACAAAAATATTAACATAGATGAACATTAACCAACCTCCAGTGGATTGTCTGTTCATCAGTTAAGACATGACTGATTCAAATTTCAATAAATAAATAAATAAACAAACACATTGTTCTACAATCATTTAGAACAAAGGACCACCTGAAAGTGAGTAGCTAACACATATTTTTTCATTACCATCATTCTCAGTTCCCTTGGTCATATTTTATACTTCTGAGGTGTATGTACCTTTCTGTGAATAGACTATGTTGAACTATGAGAGTAATCCTGCCCTTACTGAAGGTAAGAAAAAAATTTCCAATGACTTAAATGGATCTAGAATTTCATTTGAAATCCTGCTTCCAGTAAGGTCAAGACCATATAGCATAACTGGGCATTCTCCTGTTCCGGACTGCTAGGCACTGTCACAAAAATAATAAATTATCATAATCTTAATAATGCTGTCAATCACAGTTAATTTAAGTGATTAATTCAAACCATATTAACTGGATTAAAACTTTGATTAATCATTTTTCTAAGTAACACTATTAATGTTACAATACGAGTTTGTGTGTTATATTTTTTTAAATTTTTTCTACACTTTCAAATACATTGATTTCAATCACAACACAGAATATTAATCTACAATGTTCACATATTAATTACATTACAAATATTTTCACTGTAAAAAACAAATGAAATGGCATTTTTCACTTCACTTCATAAAAGTACTGAAGTTCAGTCTCTTGGCTATAAAAGTGCAACTTGCAAATGTAGAATTATGCAATGCTCTGTTCATAGAAGAAGAGGAGCTGGTACTGATCTGGCTCCCCACCTGCCAGGGTCTCCCTCTCCACCGCTGGGTTTCCCATTGCTGTGGCTACTAGCAAGGCCAGGGGGGCTCTGCTTCCCAGGCCCCAAACTGCTTTGAGGCTGGCAGGGGCTCCAGCTCCTAACCCCTGCTCCATTGTGGGGCCAGTGGGGGCTCCACCTCCCAACCCTATGGTAGCTTCCCAGCCCCCACACTTCTGCAGGGATGGTGGGGGCTCTGGCTCCTGCTCTCATGCTGCTGTGCGGCCAGCAGGAACTCCAGCAGCCCCACAGCTGGAGCCCTGCCAACAGCCCCAGCCATGTGAACCCTGGGGAGGAGGTGCCAATACACAGTACCCATACATAATGCCACAAAAAGAAGCCCTGGAATTACATGAAAAAAAAGTGCACTAAAAAGAATATACATTAGTGCCCACAAATCCACTCAGTCCTATTTCTTGGTCAGCACATTACTAAAACAAACAAGCGTGTTTACATTTACCAGAGTTATGGTGCCCACTGCTTATTTACACCGTCACTTGAAATACAATGTCACATGATTCTGCTGCAAGGCATTTATGGGCTAGTTACACTAAACATTTTTATACCCCTTTTTTCTTTGACGTGGAGTTTTTTTACAGTGCAAATGTTTGCGATCAAAATAATGCAAAAAGTGTGCACTGTCCACTTTGTATTCTTGTTTGTAATTGAAATAAATATGTTAGAAAATAAATGCAAACTGATATTTTATTGCTTAGAAGTGCAATTAAAACTATTAGTAATGACTATTTTAGTCTCATTTTTAATTTTTTTTCCACAGCCCTAAATCTTAATTACACAAATGGTGTGAATACTTATATAATACATTTGTGGACTATGAGACAGTTGAAATAGTTTACTGGAAGATAATATATGTATAGATACACAGTAGTCATAAGGTACTTTTCGGGGTTCTTCTCTAAGAATATCAGCTTATTAATTGGAAGCAAATAAATTGAACCACTATTTGTGTGTCTACAAGTCAAGATGTAGGGTCTTGAAAAACTGCACAGGGAAGCTTGCACATGGCATATTACTATTTTGATATGCTTTGTCCATAAGGAAGGAGAGGGACAAGCAGCTGAGTTGAGATCTTGTGGTATATATATGAAAAATGCATGCTCTGAATGGAAGCTGTGCCAAGACTAGCTGGCGGAGACTACTTTTAACTAGTGTTGCGGGGGGCGGGTCAAATAATTTTTCATGATAATTTAAAGCTTCACCTCCTCCAAAAGAAGCTTCCACTTTTGTCTTTCTTTTCAAAAACAAAACAAAACAGAACAAAACAAAACAAACAAACAAAAAACCTGGACCTGTTGCATTGCTTCATCCTTGGAAACCCAGAGGAGCTTTTAGAACAAGTGTGGTAAGTAAAACTAGTCCTAGAAAAGGGCAGGAAGTGCTGTAACTGAAAAGGGCCATGACTTTTACTCCTGTTCTGCTAACCTCTTTGATATTATACTGGGTTTTTTATACTTTTCTGCTTGTTTTCCCATTTACAAGATTCTACTCCTGTTAAAACACAACAAAGTCAAAATAACACGCCTATGACAACAAATCACTGCCTCAATCCTCACATCACTCACCAGCAAAATTCTTTCCCAAATCTATGGCCTCAAAAAGGCTTGTTAACATTTGTTTACTATTTTTTCTATTGTTTTAGAATTGAAGAATAAAACTTGCCTTTCCTCAACTGAAATGACTTTGTAACATACTAGCAGTGGTCTGATCATTGTATTAGTATTAGTATTAGTATTAGTATTAGTATTAGTATTAGTATTAGTAGTACTATGTGGTAAAGTCACATGTACAGGTAACAGCTGTGGTGGGAGTCCCATTGTGCAGGTTCACAGTAAGAGACAGTCCATACTACAAAGAATTTACAGAAGCCAAATAAACAATACCAACGAGAAGAAAGAACAGCAGAAAGGACAAAATCATACAGTAGATTTATGGCAGAGCCAAGAAAAGAATTCAGATTTCCTGATTTCCACTGTGATGTCTATCTACTTAATCACATTTCCTCTTGTAAATTATGAATTTTAGGTGCAATAACTTCCTTTTTTGAGCATCACTAGCTTGAAGAAATGTGAATGATCTCTTTGGCTGAGAAGGCAAGTATTCACCATTTTCAGCAATGGTTTCTCTGTTATTATTTGAAGTCAATGCAAGTTTTGCCTGAGCAAGAAGTGCAAGATCAGGTCTGTAATGCTGTGTGCAGATACTGGTGTGTGAAATATCTAGGAAAAATTTCTCAACGTTTCACATTTTTGTGGTTAATTACAAGTTTGGAATAGGTCCAATAAATAAAAAATGAAAAAACAAAAAAACTTCTAAAAAATAAATTGAAAATTGATCCCTTTAAACATTTATGCTGTGTCTGCACGTGCATTCCACTTTCGAGAGAGTCATGCAAATGCCAGAAACCAAAAATGCAAATGACACACAGATTTACTTACCTGGTGCCTCATTTGCATATTCTTCTTTAAAAAGAGCTTCTTTTGAAAGAAGAAAAACAGTGTATATGTGGGTCTTTCCAAAGTAAACTCCATCTTCAAAAGAACGATTTGGCTGTGGCCACACTTGGCCAAAACTTTGAAATGGCCATGCAAATGGCCATTTCAAAGATTACTAATGAGGCTCTGAATTGAATATTCAGTGCCTTATTAGTATTAACACGTTTCCTGCCACGACGCTTCGAAAGCGCTGCTTTCAAACACATGCGGCTTGGTGCAGCTACATGTGGGTACTTTTCAAAAGGACTCCGCACATTCTGAAATCTCCTTATTCCCCTCTGCTGTAGCCACCCCGAGCCATGCACATTCAAAAGTGGTGCTTTTGAAGCACCATGGCTGGAAGTCTCCTAATGCTAATGAGGTACTGAATATTAATTAGCAATCTTCAAAATGGCCATTTCAAGGGAATAAGGGTTCTTTCAAAGATGGGGTTTACTTTCAAAGAGCAGTGTCTACACTGCTTTCCTTTCTTTTGAAAGCAGCTCTTTTGAAAGAAGACTAAATAAGGCACCAGATATGTAAATCTGCACCTCATTTGGATTTTTGATTTCCCTCACTTTCATGCCTCTTTCAAAAGAGGAATGCAAATGTAGACACAGCCTTAGTCTTTGCTCAGAATCTAAACCAGATGAACTGGTTTAGGTCAAAAGATTCCAATCTTAATTCCAACATGCAAATGAAAAGACCCATCTTCAGTTATAAATCATTTTGAATACAAAAATGTTGCCTGACTCTCTTTTTGGATTACATGGATGCTGACTGATTTTTCTTTTTAACAATATGGCTTCAGGCAGATATCCGTAATTCAAACCTTCTCTAGAATATCAGGATATTTCTGAAATGCAAAATGAACAAACCTAAGGCCCCCAACTTTGGTCACACAAACCTTCTTAACTTCAAACTATGTGAATCCTATAGCTAGGGACCTGAACGGATCCTCTCTGCTGCCTCTGTAGGGTTGAAAACAAACAAAAAGTATCTATGGTAAACTTCATTTACATAAAAATAATACACTACTGTTTACCTTTATGTCCAGTTGCAGATTTTTTTATTTAATTGAAATTTATTTTTATATGTCAAGTAGAAATTGTGGAGGCTATTCCCTGAGTCACAGGCACTGTGAGTTTATCCAAAGTCATACTGGTAACAATTCTACGGCTTAACAATTAAAAGACTCTGTTTAACCTTAGAAGCATAAACTCTGTCCAACCTCTTGTTCTAGTTTCTGGTCTCCAGCTGGAGATTCTGCACCATATGTGGCAGAATCTGCAGGATTGAGCCAGCCAGGCCAGGAGAAGGAGAACTGACTTCACAGCCAGGCCTGTCTATACTGTGGATGGTGACCCATGGGCTGTAATGATGTCATAATACACAGTCAACCTGACTAGTGAAAGGAGGACTGTACTCACAGAACTGGCCATGACCTTACTAAAATGGAGCACACCAACAGGAGACAACCACTGCAGATGCCCTATCACTGAGACGAGAACTTATTAGTGAATTTTGTGGGGGGCAAAACTCAGGATCTCCATAAATTTAATGATTAAGCTGTGGCCACACTAGTCCTCCTTTCGGAGGGGCTATGGCAATGTGGTAATTCGAGATATGCTAATGAGCTGATGCTATGAATATGCACCACCTCATTAGCATAATGACAGCCATGCGCAGTTCGAAACTGCCAGTTTTGAAATGCAGCTGCCCATGTAGCCAGGGGCCTTTTGAAATGACCCCCTGATTTCGAAAGCTTCTTATTCCCATATGGTTTTGGGAAAAAGGGGCTTTCGAAGTCAGGGGTCCATTTTGAAAGGCCCCCTGGCTACATGGGCGGCATGCATCTTGAAACTGGCAGTTTTGAAGCATGCACAGCTGCCATTATGCTAATGAGTCACTGCATATTCATAGCAGCACCTCCTTAACATATCTCTAAGTGCCACATTACCATAGCCCTTCTGAAAGGAGGGGCTAATGTGGTCACAGCCTTAGTGCTTGGTGCTCAACCTGACACCTGATGTACTGATTGAGAAAAGTCCGTTTTCATGTATGGAGTCTTATTTAAAAAGGTGCACGTTGTGCATGTGCACACATGCTTTTGTCTGTTTGCCTCCAAATAAAATGATATACTTGTTCTTTGTTTCCAGGACACCTGAGTGCTTCCAAGTGTGATGAGTGCAAAAGCTGCAAAGATAATCCGCGGGCTATATTTTAATTTTCCAGAACCAGAAGTAGGAGCAGAGCTCCAGATGGGGCATTAGTTAAGTTTTATTTATTTTTTTAAAAGACCGTTCTTGCTGCCATTGTCACACGGCAGGAGGATCACACATATAGGCCGTGTCTACACTAGCCCGAAACTTCGACATGGCCATGCAAATGGCCATTTCAAAGTTTACTAAAGAAGCACTGAAATACACATTCAGCACCTCATTAGAATGGCGGCGGCTGGGGCACTTGGAAATTGCCGTGGCTCACCGTCGCATGGCTCGTCCAGACAGGGCTCCTTTTCTAAAGGACCCCAGCAGCTTCGAAATTCCCTTATTCCTATGAGCAGATAGGAATAAGGGGATTTCGAAGCTGCTGGGGTCCTTTCGAAAAGGAGCCCCGTCTGGATGAGCCATGTAGCAGCGAACCGCAGCACTTTCAAAGTGCCGCGGCCGCCGGCGTTCTAATGAGGCACTGAATATGTATTTCAACGTTTCATTAGTAGACTTCGATTTGCATGGCCATTTTGAAGTTTTGGGGTAGTGTAGACGTAGCCATAAAGTGACTCCTATTAAAGAAATACGTTTTAAATTAAGTATGTATCTAAATGATTATAGGACTGGGGGCCTAAAACAATTACATAGACAATTGGATATGTCCATAGACAATGATACAGTTCTTAGAAATCTGAGGAATTCATTTACTACCTATCGCCGTATATATTAACTCACAACCTTAACAAGTCTTGACATCTAGTTTAGCAATTTACCTAGTAGAGCTAAGGGAACGGAAGGCTTGTCCTGTGGTTTGGCACTGGTATAATACTCAGTAGGCTTTGGTTCAATTACCTGCTCTGCCACAGGTTTCCTGTGTGACTTTGGACATGCCACTTATCATCTCTCTGCCTCAATTCCTCCCTGCCTGCAAAATGGGATATAGTAAAAACCCAATGATCTCACTCCTGGACAACCGGCACATTTAGTTAATCAGCTGGGGCTGCTGGACATGAGCTGGTCTCCTGGCTGGGGCCACCTGCTGCCGGATCAGTGTCCTGTTGCTACAGGGCCAACCGCCCAGCCTGGGTAGATAGAACAGGCCCAAAAAACCTTTTCCCAGTCCTGGGGAGCGGAGCTCTAATAATCGGAACATTTTATTACCCAACATCCCCAGTTCCCTGGGAATACCAGATAAAAAAGCTTGAACTGTAATAGGAAACTGCTACCTCACGGATGTGTTAAGATAAGTACATTCCAGCACAAGGTACTGTAATAGGAACCATTAAAGAACCAGGGGTTTAGATTTGCGCTGAAGGTGACATGTAGGGTCTTAGCAAAATTACCATTTATTTATATGCTGGAATGAAGCAGAGAAGGGACTTTTACTTTAATGCTTTTTTAAGCTTTAGTTAATTAAGTATAGTTGCAATATGCTCTATAATGTGAGAATGGAGTTTGTGGTCTCAATAGTTTCCAGTGGCTAGGTAATTACATCACAAAATTACTATAACTGATATTAATTGGTATTCTTCTGGGGACTCCTACAGAAAAGCAATGAATTATAGTAAATGCAGCTATCTTCTCTTTCCAAGGATTTGGGTGGCAGGCTTGAAGATATTAATGGGGCAGCATGGGGAAGCATGGGAAGATTAAAGTGAAGCTATTTGAACTACATACGCTGTGTGAATAAACAGAGGCTTCAACATTTAGTGTGGCTTGTCTTGCTTCTGTCATGAGCACTAAATATGATGGAAAATTAAAAGCCACATAGTAAACATGCCAATTTTAAAAATGATAAAATAAATGCATAACAATGCATTAGCTGGGATAAAAGCTATAAGTGTAAACTAATTCATAGAAAAAAGTATATTGCCCAGCTAGTAGCTGTTAGATCCATGCCTGATTAAGCTAGAAACATAATGAAATTGCAGAACTAATAGGTATGTAACCCAGAAGTATAATCAGTGGCTGTACTAGAAGATTGGAAGGTTGTGATACCATTTTTTCCCAAGAAGGCAAAAGAACTGATCCTGGCAATTACAGTCTGGCAAGACAGGTAAATTGGTTGAAACTTCCAAGAAAGACATGTTGGAGTAGCTAAGGATAGTTCTCTGAAAACACCTGCTCTATATGCAACATCAGTCAAAAAAGCTAACTATTAGGAAAAGGATACAAGGTATGACAAAATATCATAAGCCACAATCTAAATTCATGGTTCTCCCACACCTTTAATATTATCCAAACATGGTGTCTTCATCTCAGGGGATCTGGTGATTCCTTCTCAGTAAGCAGCCTGTGGGCCTGATGTGGTTTGGCCAGGGTCAGCCACTGGCAGCCACCAGACCATTTACCCAAACGTCTGCTGGTACAACTTCTCAGTTCCCGCTGGCTGTGGATTACCATTCCCAGACAATGGGAGCTGTGGGAACTGGTATGGGCCAAGCCACTGCTTCCCATAGCTCCCACTGGTCAAGAACATTTGATGAAACCCTTGTAGATTGATACTATTTGATACATGTGTATTAGGTACAATACACAAGCATATCACATTCACAACCTCATTTTCAAAATATTCTCTGGGGCTTTTGCATTAGTCCATTGCTTGTGAGACCAATTACATAATTCCAAGGAAAGATTGTTTAGAAAGACATTAAACTGAATAATAATTTTGACTTTGTAGAGGAGAAACATGTAACTTTTTGTAAAATTAGATCAAGTAAGATTAGCAGCACCATTTCATAAAAAAGCTTTCCCTTGATTTTTTGTTAGATTGTTGAAAATGTTATATACTGCAGTCTATGGAGATTGTATTTCACATTTTCTTTGTGAAAGCAAAAAGCTAATTATCTAACATATCAATTTGCTATTGCAAATTGGGATTTTCTGTGATATTTAATGGAAATCTTTCACTCAAACTAATTATTATAATTAGTTTTGCCTGTTGTCTCTCCTTTTGTGAGGGGCAATGAAGGATGGCAGGGAACAGCATCATATCCATAACTCATGCTGAATACAAAGCACCTTGGTAATGTGATGTGTATTTTTAAGACCTTTGCCTGAACTCAAGATCCGTATCCAGAACTAAAGAAAGGCTTCTGGGGTTTGTAGGTCCAGTGGGCAGTGGTAGGATCAGGAAATGAACTATACCTCTCCCTGATGCCATGTCTGTATTGGTAGAAGGGTTTTGTATGTGGCATTTTCCAAATTTTCCTCCTCGCCACACAACAAATACACTTTTAAGTTTCTGCCTGACTTGCCCCAGATGCTCTAAAAATGGTGTCAAGGCGCTTGCGACTGGGCTCTTGCAACCAGGCCGACTGCTAACAGGCGGGAGTTTTGAGAGGGGCTCTCCTGGTGAAGGAGGGGGCAATATACAGCACCTTGAGGTAAGTGGCTGTCTAGAGTGTGTGGGGGTTTGTGTTTGGGGGTTCTGGGCTTGTGTTTGTCTGTTTGGAGTTTGAAGTGCTGAGCTGTCTGTTTGAAAGGCCGTGTGCTCAGGCTGGCAGTTGGAAGCTGTGAGCCTTGATTAGGTTTGAAATCGAAACTTCTGTGCTGATTGGCTGAGCTGTAGCCAGAGGGAGGGGCTATCAGGAAGGCCGGAGCCTTTTAAACCCTGCTGGCAAGTGACCAGGGTGCTTGCGACTGGCGCTCTTGCAAACAGGCCGACTGCTAACAGGCAGGAGTTTAGAGGGGGAGCTTAGAGGGAGCTAGTTACTTCTAACGTCCTTAAATCTTTTATAACATCCCCATCTGATACCTTTACTTAAGAACCCCATATAGAATTAAATTAAATCAGAGGAAGAAATGCAGGCAGAAGACCAGCAGCAGAGCAGGGGCTTTCCTGTTTATTGAGTCAAGTGTAATATGTATGATTACCTACCCTGTGGGCGGGTGGTGTATGTGTGCACTCGAAGCGAGGAGCTCCTGGCCCTCAGAGACCGAGTGCAGGCTTTGGAGACCAGGGCGGCTGAACTGGAGGAGCTAAGGGAGGCAGACAGCTATGCTGATGAGGCTTTCCAGGATGTAGTAGGGCTGTCCCACCTCCAATCTGACAGCCCCGATGCTGTTAAGGAGGATGAAAGGCTCAGGGAAGGACAGCAGTCAATGGGGGCAGAGGGAAACCATCCCATAGTTGGGATCCTCCTTCCAGAAGGTGCTATGGTATCCTCTCGCGCCGAGGATACCTCTCTGGGGGAGGGAACACCAGTTGTTAGGAAGAGGCAGGTGTTAGTAGTGGGTGATTCTATCATTAGAAATATAGATAGTTGGGTTTGTGATGACCGGGAGAACCATATGGTGACTTGCCTGCCTGGTGCGAAGGTTGCAGATCTTTCGAGGCATCTAGACAGATTTATATGCAGTAATGGGGAGGAGCCAGTGGTCGTGGTACTTGGAGAGATGTCGTGGAGGCCAAATTTAGGTTGCTAGGATGGAGACTGAAATCCAGGACCTGTATGGTGGCATTCTCAGAAATGCTTGCAGTTCCACGTGCAGGGCCAGGTAGGCAGGCAGAACTTCAGAGTCTCAATGCGTGGATGAGACAATGGTGTAGGGGAGAAGGGTTTAGAATTATTAGGAACTGGGGACACTTTTGGGGTAGGGTGAGCCTGTACAGGAAGGATGGGCTCCACCTAAACCAAGGTGGATCCAGACTGCTGGCATTAAACATTAAAAAGGTCATAGAGCAGTGTTTAAACTAAGAGATGGGGGAAAGCCGATTGGTGTGGAGAAGCACGTGGATCGGACGGAGACTTCTCTTAGGCGAGACTCCATCGATAGAGATTCTCTAGAATTCAGTCAGAAAGAGAAGAAGGGAGATTATAGAGTATGGGCCAGATCAGATGAGAAAAAGTCACATGTAAAAGAATCCAGTATGTCAGGGAAGGGCAGGCATACGAATAGTGGTAGTTTTTTAAAGTGCTTTTACACAAATGCTAGAAGTCTGTCTAATAAGATGGGTGAATTAGAGTACCTCATATCAAAGGAGGGGATTGACATAATAGGCATCACGGAAACCTGGTGGAATAAGGACAATCAGTGGGACACTATCATACCAGCATATAAAATATATCGGAAGGACAGAATGGGTCGAGTGGGTGGTGGAGTGGTACTGTATGTGAAAGATAATATAGAATCAAACGAAATAAAAATCCTAAATGAATCAAAATGTTCCATAGAATCACTATGGATAGCAAGTCCTTCCTCTGATGGGAATATAGCAGTAGAGATATATTATTGACCACCTGACCAGGACAGTGATAGCGATGCTGAAATGCTAAGGGATATTAGAGAGCCTATCAAAATAAAAAACTCACTAATAATGGGGGATTTCAATTATCCCCATGTTGACTGGCTACACCTCACCTCAGGAAGGGATTCAGAAAGAAAATTTCTTGATGACTTAAATGACTGCTTCTTGGAGCAGCTGGTACAGGAACCCACAAGGGGAGAGGCAATTCTTGATTTAGTACTGAGTGGAACACAGGATCTGGTCCAAGAGGTAACTATTACAGGACCGCTTGGAAATAGTGACCATAACATCATAACATTTAATATTCCTGTGTTGGGAAGAACACTGCAACAGTCCAACACTCTGGTGTTTAATTTCAGAAAGGGGAATTAAACAAAAATGAGGAGGTTAGTTAAGCAGAAATTAAAAGGTAGAGTAACTAGAGTAAAATCTCTGCAAGCTGTGTGGAAACTTGTCAAAGATACCATATTAGAGGCCCAACTTAAATGTATACCCCAAATTAAGAAACACAGTAAGAGACCTAAAAAAGAGCCACTATGGCTTAACAACCATGTAAATGAGGCAGTGAGAGATAAAAAGGCATCTTTTAAAAAGTGGAAGTCAAATCCTGGTGATCAACATAGAACAGAACATAAACACTGCCAAATTAAACGGAAAAATGTAATAAGAAAAGCCAAAAAAAGATTTTGAGGAACAGTTAGCTGTAAATTCAAAAAACAATTGTAAAATGTTTTTTAAGTACATTAGAAGCAGAAAGCCTGCTAAAAAAAGCAGTGGGGCCCCTGGACGATAGAGACATAGAAGAAGCAATCAAGGAAGATAATGCCTTTGCGGAAAAACTAAATGATTTGTTTCTTCAGTCTTCATGGCTGAGGATGTTACAGAGATTCCCAAATCTGAGCCATCCTTTATGGGTGACAAATCTGAGGAACTGTCCCAGATTGAAGTATCATTAAAGGAGGTTTTGTAACTAATTGATAGGCTAAACAGTCACAAGTCTCTGGGACTGGATGGTATTCACCCAAGGGTTCTGAAAGAACTCAAATGTGAAATTGCAGAACTATTAACCGTGGTTTGTAACCTATCCTTTAAATCAGCTTCGGTACCCAATGATTGGAAGACAGCTAATATAACACCAATATTTAAAAAGGGTTCTAATGGAGACCCTAGCAATTATAGACCGGTAAGTCTAACGTCAGTACCGGGCAAATTAGTAGAAACAATAGTAAAGAATAAAATGGTCAGATACGTAGAGGAACATGATTTGTTGAGCAAAAGTCAACATGGTTTCTGTAAAGGGAAGTCATGTCTTACTAATCTATTAGAGTTCTTTGAAGGGGTTAACAAGCATGCGGACGGGGGGATCCAGTAGACATAGTATAGTTAGATTTCCAGAAAGCCTTTGACACGGTCCCTCACCAAAGGCTCTTATGTAAATTAGGTGGTCATGGGATAGGAGGAAAGATCCTTTCATGGATTGGGAACTGGTTAAAAGACAGGAAACAAAGGGTAGGAATGAAAGGTAAATTTTCACAATGGAAGGGGGTAACTAGTGGTGTTCCCCAAGGGTCAGTCCTGGGACCAATCTTGTTCAACTTATTTGTCAATGATCTAGAGAAAGGGGTAAGCAGGGAGGTGGCAAAGTTTGCAGATGACACCAAACTGTTCAGGATAGTCAAAACCAAAGCAGACTGTGAAGAACTTCAAAAAGATCTCAGCAAACTGAGTGATTGGGCAGCAAAATGGCAAATGAAATTTAATGTGGGTAAGTGTAAGGTAATGCACTTTGGGAAAAATAACCCTAATTATACCTATAATATGATGGGGGCAAATTTAGCTACAACAGATCAGGAAAGGGATCTTGGAATTATAGTGGATAGTTCTCTGAAAACATCCACACAGTGTGCAGCAGCAGTCAGTAAAGCAAATAGGATGTTAGGAATAATTTAAAAAGGGATAGAAAATAAGACAAAGAATATCTTACTTCCCCTATATAAAACTATGGTACGCCCACATCTTGAGTACTGCATGCAGATGTGGTCTCCTCACCTCAAAAAAGATATATTGGTGTCAGAAAAGGTTCAGAAAAGGGCAGCTAAAATGACTAAGGGTTTGGAACGGGTCCCATATGAGAAGAGACTAGAGAGACTGGGACTTTTCAGTCTAGAAAAGAGGAGACTGAGGGGCAATATGATAGAGGTATATAAAATCATGAATGGTGTGGAGAAAGTGAATACAGAAAAGTTATTTACTTGTTCCCACAATATAAGAACTAGAGGACACCAAATGAAATTAATGGGTAGCAGGTTCAAAACTAGAAAAAGAAAGTTTTTCTTCACACAGCGCACAGTCAACCTGTGGAACTCTTTACCAGAGGACACTGTGGGCTACGTCTACACGTGCACACTACATCGAAATAGCTTATTTCGATGTAGCGACATCGAAATAGTCTATTTCGATGAATAACGTCTACACGTCCTCCAGGGCTGGCAATGTCGACGTTCAACTTCAACGTTGGGCAGCACCACATCGAAATAGGCGCTGCGAGGGAATGTCTACACGCCAAAGTAGCACACATCGAAATAAAGGTGCCAGGAACAGCTGCAGACAGGGTCACAGGGCGGACTCAACAGCAAGCCGCTCCCTTAAAGGGCCCCTCCCAGACACCGTTGCACGAAACAACACAAGATCCACAGAGCCGACAACTAGTTGCAGACCCTGTGCATGCAGCCTGGATCCCCAGCTGCCGCAGCAGCAGCCAGAAGCCCTGGGCTAAGGGCTGCTGCACACAATGACCATAGAGCCCCGCAGGGGCTGGACAGAGAGCGTCTCTCAACCCCTCAGCTGATGGCTGCCATGGCGGACCCTGCTATTTCGATGTTGCGGGACGCAGATCGTGTACACGTGCCCTTCGAAGTAGGGCGCTATTCCCATCCCCTCATGGGGTTAGCGGCTTCGACGTCTCGCCGCCTAACGTCGATGTTAACATCGAAATAGCGCCCAACACGTGTAGCCGTGACGGGCGCTATTTCGAAGTTAGTGCCGCTACTTCGAAGTAGCGTGCATGTGTAGACACGGCTGTGAAGGCCAGGACTCTAACAGAGTTTAAAAAAGAGCTCGATAAATATTTGGAGGTTAGGTCCATAGATGGCTATTAGAAAGAGGTAAGGTATGGTGCCTAGCCTTTTGTCGAAGGCGGGAGATGGATGGCAGGAGACAAATCGCTCGATCATTGTCTTCGGCTCACCTCCTCAGGGGCACCAGGCATTGGCTACCGTCGGCAGACAGGATACTGGGCTAGGTGGACCTTTGGTCTGACCTAGTATGGCTGTTCTTATGTTCTTATGATGGAGCAGTGGCTAGGGAAATGGGAATCCTATAGACCAATATCTCAGGAGAAGGCAAAGGTTGCAGGGAACAAGAGGACAGACTGTGACAGATGGGAGGGGAGAATGAAAACCAAAACTGACTGAAATATTTTGAAAGCACTTGCAAAAGCAGGTCATCTAACAACATTTCCACCAACTTTGACCAATTTCCAGGTCAGTTTTCCAACAGAAACTACTGTCAGGGTTCCTAATCTCAATGCCAAGCCCCAGATATGTGTTCTTGTGAAGTAGGGTATAGTGCCTAGCCAGTCTGACTCACAGAAGACCTTTTCCTCTGCAGCCTTTTCTTGAAGCAAAGATGATCAGAAGAAAGACTTGGGAAAGACAATGAAAAAGGTAGGTGAAGACATGCCTAAACTCCTCCAGAAACTCTTCTAGCCTCATTTGCATCAAAGATGGGACAGAAAGGCATATCTACTAGCCTATCAGAATGGAGAGCAGCAATTCCATGGCAAGAACCGCACCGAACTCTGGGATACAGAAAGCAGGGGAGCACTCTCTAATGGGGAATCTACTATAGATGCTAATGAACCCACACCTAGATTAGTGATTATCAAATCAATTCTCGTAATTAATCCTCTGTTGGTATTCAAAATACTGAAGTTGCCTAATGGCATTATGAGGTTCCATGAATGAATATTTCCCATCGCCAAGAACGCTCAATTTTTAATGTCTACTCTAAGCAAAACAATTTTGGAATACTCCTTTGGATCATCAGTTTCCCCACAAAGAAATCTAGTGTATGACGTGTGCGTTTTTTTAGGGTTCTACTGTCACGCACACAGATTCCCAGATTCGTCTAGTGTTTTCTAACTAGGTTTGGTTGGAATAAGAAGTTCAGTGAAAAGGGCCTGGCTAAAAAGGGGTTAACTGAGAAGTGGTTAACTAAAAAGGAATTAACTAAAAAGGGGGTAAACTAGGAAGGGGTTAACTAAGAAGGGGGCATACTAAAAAGGGGGTGAACTAGGAAGGGGTCTCAGTAGTGGGTCTGCCTGCAGCCCACCTGTCAGTACCGACATACAAACACACAGCATTCTGTCCTGTGGAACACAGAGGCTCAGCAGGACACGCTTCCCAGCTGAGGCAGCTTGCTTTCAGAACTTCCCGGTCATTGGGCTGGAGCCCTTTCGGGGGTCCTGGGGTGTCTTGCCTCAGCCTTAGGTGCGGCACTTACAGGCTCATTAACTAAAACATAAGCACATCACAATACACAGTTGAGAGAACCTTTCCCTTTAAGCACTGGTTAGGGTACTGGATAAAAGTATGGATATGGAAGACAAACAAATGACAAGACATAAACAGATTTAACACAAGCAATAGTTTTTACTTACGTGATTGAGCAGGTACAAAGATAAAACAATAAACTGTTGCATTATGTTGATAGAGCTATACTTATACATGCTTCTTCGTGGTACCAATGGGTATTCGTGCACTACTCTATCTAAATCGTGAGCAGGTGCAGGAGGGATGGGGGCATAGGGTGATCAGTCCTCAGCACATGCAACACTCGGCTTCTCCAGGCTTCGGGAGTCTCCCCCCTTGGGGGTTGCTGTTATGCTCCTTTATAGGACATCTGATGTCACTACTTCCTGGGGTGATGTGTACCTATACACCATTTTACAACACATTTCACTTGGTCCCCTATAAGGGATATACTAGGGGAAGGGTATTGTAACACATTTCACTTGATTCCTTATTTGGGATGTGGAATGGGAAGGGTCTACCAGCCATGGCTTAATTACTATATTTATTGCGTCATGGGCTGCTAACTGCTCCTGCTTCTGCAGGCTCCATGTTTATCACATGCGGTCAAAAAGGCCCCCCTTACTTCCCTTTTTCTTATCTCACTGAGACACTTCCCCACTTCCCTTAGCCCAGGTTAAAAGCAGAGTGCCTGAGTTATGCACCCGAGGCCGGTCATGCTGATATGGCCTGACTGATGTTTGACAGTGTTTGCCCTTGAACCACTGTTGTTACTCTACATAAAACCTCACCCACAGTCAAGTAAAGTGTTCTGATGTCATGATCTAAATTCTGCATCAGTTCCATTGGTACTTCTTCCACTGACTTGATCATGCTTCAGCTCCATCTGCTTTGCCACTCTCCAACAATCTGGACCCTTCCCCCTATTACCACCACCACCACCATCACTTGGGAACCCCAATCTGTCCAAATTTCAGAGTAGTAAGATATCTCTCTTTCTCTAAGTATAGTCTCCTGATCAGTTAAGATTTGCTAGGAAGAACTTTTAGAATCAAATTGAAGTTAGTTTTAATATAGTAACTGTTTTGATTGTTTGTCTCCCTTTGTATTGTTACTATCTGGAAATAAAAAAAAAAACTTTCATGGTTTTGCTGGTTGCTTCTCTCTTGCTCTTTTACACATGCCACACTCAGAGGCTATTGGTTTTGGCTTTTCCTCTTTGCTCTGCAACAATGTTTCTTGTACCTAAGCTAAAGATCTCTGTAATCCTTCCCTGCCTCCCCCCACCAAAAAAAAAAAAGCCTTGTGCAGTTTGTACATAAAGAAAGTTGGTAATGTTAGTAGCAGCATGCCTGTGATATGACAGTGGGGACAGGAACATGCTGCAGCTGGGGTATATGGGGTTTAAAGATCAGCTTAAAGAGCTGTTTACACTCAGCCCACTGAGTTCAAGGGCACATGAGGGTCCAGCTTTGAATTGCTGTGAAACCCAGTCTACTGTATCCAGGGACGCGTAAGGGGTCAGCTTGTGACGGCAGAATAAGGTCTTTCAAGGTAAATCTGTTGGGAGGGAACTGGCACAAGGGAGAAACATTGCTTCTTAGGAGAACATAAGTGACACAAGCAGCACATTGATGGAATGATAAAACCTCCTTTCAGAAGAGTAACCCTAATAAATGAAAACAAAAAAAGCAGATATGTAGCACTGTAAAGACTAACAAAATAATTTATTAAGTGATGCGCTTTTGTGGGACAGACACACTTCAGATCTACAGCCCTACCAGAACCAATTCAAAACAAAAAGCACAGCAGCCCAAACATTGTTATTGAGGATGACAAATCAGAAAAAAATTGTTATCATTGTTATCATTGTTGGCAAATCAGATAGAAGAGCAGGATAGGTGGGTGAGGGGTGGGGAAGTAAGTGTCAGATCAAACATCAAAGTATGTAAAACAGTCCTTGTAATGGGTCAGGTAATTGCTGGCCCTGTTCAAAACACGTATTAATGTGTTGAATTTGAATATTAATGTTGGTTCCGAACATTTCCTCTGTAGGTGGTTGTTAAAGTCTCTTTTCTGTAGAACACAAACTCTCAGGTCTTTAACAGACTGGTCCACTCCATTAAAGTCTTGGCTGACAGATTTGTGTATTTGGAGATTTTTTTTATGTCTGCTCTGTGTCCATTCATTCTTTGGGAAAGACTTTTTGCAGTCTGTCCCATATACAAAGTGTGTGGGCATTGTTGGCATGTGATTTCATATTCAAATTTGACACACTAACACATGGTTTGAACAGGGACGGCAATTACCTCATAAATTATTTTATTAGTCATTAAAGTGCTACATGAACATGACTGCTTTTTTGTTTTGATAGATCACAGACTGACATGGCTATCCCTCTTGTCCTAATAAAGGAGCATATCTCAAAGTAATAGGCAAAATTGGTAATTCAGCATAGGTAAGAGTGAATAAAAATAAACAGAACAACCCAGAGCACATGAACAGGGTCACAAAGAGAAATATCTTAAGGAAGGCATTCTGATTCTCTGCAACTTGCACAGATTACCTGTCTCAGAATTAGACTTGTTTTCACACATGCTGAGAAGCTCACTCTATAAATAGTCTGTCCTCCATTTTGAATACATCTCATGGATCAGAGAGTAGTTCAAGCAGGTAAACAAAAAAGACATAGGAAGAAAGATATGGAAGATGAAACTAAGATAAATGAGAGACAGCAAATGTAGAGTAGAGAGCTTTAGTCTGTCCCGTCTTGTGCTGAAGTGGGAAGAAAAAATAGAAATAAACAAGAGAAAGGAATTAAAATATTGCTTCACTTGGTAATTTCTAGATATCCTGAATGTTTGTTATTGATAATTAGTCTTGTTTAATAATATTTTACATTTAATGTAGTGCCTTTTTGTCAGGTTGGCATTCTGAGCGTTGCATAACATACCCTCCTCTTTCTTTGTGTAAGTGAGGTCCAGTATGGGCATGCTTTGCTTGTCTGCATTTTCTCTGCTGGTTAATTTCAGGGTTTATTTTATTTTATTATAAAAGTCTTTCGTCTGCTCTATTGTTTAGTTCAAGGGCTTAATCCGTGACCGTGGGCGGAGGATTTTTGTCTCCAGACTCAGCCTAGAGTGAGTCCTGGTCTACACTGGGGAACAAAGTCAATCCCAGATATGCATTTCTACCTGTTCCATTAGTGTAGCTAGAATTGACTTTCTGCCCTAGTGTAGATTGGGACTGTTTAGGCTTGTGCTGCTGTTCCTTGCTTCACTTGATAGTCTGAGTACCAGGGTTGATGGCTGAGTCCAGAGAGATTGATTTTGCCACATCTTCACACATGCAACAAAAACCAATTCTGGAAGATCAATCACAGCATGTTGAACACCTGGTAACTAGAGCTATACCCTGAATTCTACCTTTGGGAAAGTTGACTAAGTTTACAAATGTGCGTGAGGTACACTTCCCCCAAGAGTAAGGTTACGTTGCATTTTGCCATGCTTATCCTTGTAGTGTGCAGTATGTTTGTCTCATATCTGGATCAAATTTATGAAGCTGTAGGCTATTGGAAATACGCTACGTACTGTTTGAGATAGGCATTATTTCAAAATTTGTATTTTGTAATTTACTGTGTTTCTGAGTGATTGTATGGAGTCTCTCTCTAACAATGGGAAATAATAAGGGATATAACAATCTAGCTAAGATTTAAAATGGTTCTTCAAACTTGAGTTTTAGACCACGAGCCATGCTGTCCATATACATATTTGAAATTGTTTCAAGAAAACTAAAGCTGGAGACTGATAAATTCAGTACTTTACATAGATTTATTAAACACTCAGTCTTGGAGTCTGTGAATTTAAAAAAAAAACAAGCCCTATTTGTGAAGTTTTTTTTTTTTGTTTTTTTTTTAAACACACCTGAACAATTCCAGGATATTTTTCAGGTAAATCTCTGATAGAAATGGTGATTTTCCTTTCTCAGGTAGCCATTTCATTTCCGAAAGTAACTGATCTTCTGTGATTATGAAAAGTGGTTAGCTTCTTTCTAATGGAAAGAACATTTCTGAAATGGGTAGTTATTTTTTTCCAAAGGAATTTCTAGTGGGGCTTGAAAATGGGTGGTGTTTCTTTCGTGTCAGAATGTCACTTGATAACTTAGTGCTAGAACAGATTGTCTTCTTCCATGACTTAATGTCTCATAAATGATTCTTTTGTGGTTAATATGTAAATGGATGCTAATTGCTAATGTGAATGACAATTCACACTGTGTCTTTTAAATAGAAAATCCAATTTTGCCCTCTGTTTTATAAAGCTTCTTATGCTGTATCCATCACCGTGGCATCACAGGACTTCATACTCTGATCCATTGCTCCTTGGTCATTACAATACCGTAAAATCAAACCTTTTTCTTGTTTCCTCTATTTTTCTAATTTATAAAACCTAAGAACTTTAAAAGAATATATTGTGCAGGGTTTTCTGTTCAGATATAAGGAAAAAGAAAAATGTCAGTATTTAACATAGCATCCTGGAAAATAAAGGGAATACAAGAATTAAGACCAGTTCTTGACTCTCATTTAAGTTATGAAGAGCTGACAGAACCTACCTTACAAAACGGGATTGATAGATTGAGAGCACTTACCGGTAAAGCTGTTCATTTGATAAATGTATTAGAACAGGATATTAAGTATTGATGGAAAATTTTGCTGGATAATTCACCTTTAATATTTTGATTTAAATGAGTAGCAACACAGATTTTAACAAAGGCTTAACACATGCCTTTTTTTTTAAATACACCTTTATTTTTAAAAAGTTATGCTGACAGGGGTTAAGGGGATAGGATGAGAAGAAGTCTTTTCAAGTCTATCTCTCCGTAAGTATTTTTCTGTTTCTTTTCTATAGCATACTTTCGCTGTGATCCTGACATCTGATCTGCATATGCCAATTCACGCACTTATACATCATACCACTGACTTCAGTGGCTCCATGTATACATAGTAGTTTGCCCAAAGGGATCAAATTGCAGAATTGGGGCCTAAATGATTAAGTGTAAGAATAGCTGGGCAGGGTTCAATTTTAAGTTCAGCTGTGTATCCATGCAAACGATTAAGGGGACAAAGGACACCTTTACACCACTGTGTGAGCTATCTATAGCTGACAATGTAAAATTATCTTTGACAGTATTACACTGAAATGTGAAAGAAATTGAGCTACTGAAGATGACAATGAAATGGCATCCCAAAGCACAATGTGCTAGCACCCACCCTCTTCTAAGTATATGTAATGAGCAGCCTACAAAAAACATTACAAGGAGCTTCATTTATGCATCATGTCACAGGAGAAGGATGTCACCACTACTGAGAACAAACTGACCTGTGCTCTGAGCAATGTTTCAGTTTATTACAACAAGAACTAGTTTCATATGCAACAGCTCTTCACCTGAACCATCAAAAGCAAAGCAGAAGCTTAGCACCACCTGGGATAGAATCCCATGTGGGTGGTGACACTGGATTCATGGCTTTCCTTCAAACCGCACATAGAGAAGAAAAAAAAAGGGAAAGGTTTCCACAGCAACATCCTCTGAAAAATGGTTGCCTCAAAATGGGTTGCTTATCCATCTATTCTGTGAACCACTGCCATCACTTTGTGCTACTCTGCAGCAGAGGTATGCACGTCCAGTATGGGAACAGTCTGTTCATGCTAAGAAACTAAACCCCATTCCACACAACATCTGTCATTTAGGAACATGATGTAAGCAATGAAGGGTACCCTGTACTTTCTGGAATTCTGCCACCTTATTTCAGAGGAAGGTCGCAAGCCAAAGAGAAGGATCCCCAGTAGATCTAAAATATCCATCATAAGGTCACAAAAGAGCAACAAGCATTGTGAAAGTTTTGTGACCGGTGTTGTGGCTTTCAATATGATAGTTGGCAAAGCACTAATGTGTTCACAGAAAGATTTTGCATATCTGTGTGAACCTGAATAGATCTGGGACCCCAGGAGGAGCTTCTCGGAGGCATGGCTACAGATTGGTCAATGTGATGGAGCTTGAACTGCCTGGATAAATAAATTGGTAGATCAAAGATCACGTGATCAAGTGGAGCTACTCTAATACATAAATATGTCCAAGCATGGTAGAGTGCAGACCCTGGAGTACCTGCTCATTTGATGATTCTTTGGGGAGACCTGCACAAGGAGGGACTTACTGCAGCAAAAGAAAGAGCCATCACTTGTGTGCAATTTTGGAAAAAATGTCTAGTGTGTGACAAGAACGTGAGAAGGTGATCAGATAATACAAGGTGGACAGAAGAATAGCTGACACGCTGTTATTCCTCTTCTCATACAGGTAACTGAGGAATAGTGTGGAAGAGTCAGAGGAGGAATGGAGAGTTGGTTCTGCCTGAAATGAACCAGCAGCAGAGCTGCACAAGTAAAAAGGATGTGATAAACTGTGGTGGGTAAAGTGTATACATCATAGCTAATGAGTGAACCTCTGAGTCCACATCCTGGGTGACTAGAGCTACTTTAGATGGATTTCAAGAAGCCACTCCAGCCCACAATAAACAGATATCTTTCAAAAATGTTTGTTTAGCAGAAGCTAACTTTGCAGGGATGTTCAATGTATTGAGTGTTTAATCTTGCAAGAACATATAAAAAGTAAAAGGAAGAAATGGAAACCATAGTTATGTTAATAGTTCCAAAAAACTTGTATCTTTGAAAATATAGTTTTGGCAGGTGGGAAGGTGCTTAAGGTACTTTTACCCTGCCAGACAGAAAGTGGATGACCAGAAGTCAGAGGTAAAGGCAATGCAATGTTTATTGATTTTCAGTACCTGCTTGCTTGACCTTGCCTTGAGACAGAAGTTGAGGCAGTCTTAAAATGTTCTCTCATATATTATATTTCCTCCATGCTCAGTAGAACTTTAACTGTTCTTATCTTTTCTCATTATACTAACCACACTGACTTATTAAGCAGAAGCGACATACAGTGCCTTTGTCCTTTGTTCACATGTATTAGTAAGAATGTAAGTGTATCAAAACCATATAGGAAAACAAGATCTAAAATTCTATCTCAGGTGGAAGTACAAACCTGAATCATACTTTATCACTGGCACTGTGGTTGGATTCCCAGAATACAGCTTGAAATTATGGGACCAATGCACACCCTCAATCCAGCACCATAAGCACACTCTCAAAAAGCTTTATTTGTGACAAGCCCTTCAGAGAGCTGGTATCACTCAACACAACAGCATGTGAAGCTGCATATCTACCTAGATTACTTGGGTGCTCCAAAAGCCACTTACAGATCACACAGGCTGTGTCTACACAGGCACATATCTTCAAAATAGCCATATTTCAAAGATTACTAATGTGGGGCTGAATTGAATGTTCAGCACCTCATTAGCATTAGGATGCTTTCAAAATCCCCTTATTCCAATCAGTGATGGGGATAAGGGGATTTCGAAAGGTGCAGAGTCCTTTCGAAAAGGACCCCCATGTAGCCTTACGGTGCTGCGTGTTTTCGAAGCGCCACGGCTGGAAGCGTCCTAATGCTAATGAGGTGCTGAATATTGGAAGATTTGGCTTTTTCGAAGATTTGTGCCTGTGGAGACACAACCACAGAGAAAGGCACCAGCCAAATTTCCCGAACGCGGCTTCCAGCCTGAACCACTCAAATCAAACAGTGCTCTTCAGTTGCTTTGCAATTTCAGCCATGTAAAATGGACATACAACCTGGGTAGATTTACCAGGCACTTCAGGGAATCTTGATGGTAGAGATACAGGGTACAACAAGTTTATTCACTAAAAAATATAGCTGTTAAGTAACTGTACCTGATAGACAAAAAGTCAGAGTTCATTATCCAAAGGAAATAAAATATGAGCGCATCATCAAAACTCATTAACACAATTAGACTGGACAACAGCTAGATTAAGCAGGTTTTGTCACCCTACTGGTTATTGAAGTCTTTAATATATAGGTTTATCTCTTAAACCTGGACTAGTCACCACTGTTGGAATCTTCAGTTTCCTTACTCTCCTTGTTTGCTGTTTAAATCCAGGATCCACAAAAATACCAAAGTCTTGTCGTAGATATAGAAATCAGTAGGACGTAGCTATGATAATACACTTTCTCCTGTGGTCAAAAGCATGACTGTGTTTCTGTTAATGTTTGTCAGATTTTTAAAAAAGCAGAATTGAGCTGGGAGGCCTCATATTGTCTCAGGTCACAGCCATTCAGGCTTTAACCACCCACCACTTTATTTTTACCTTCTTTGAAAGAGGTACCTGCTTTCAAGTACAACCAAAACAAGAGAAATTTAGATTTATTTTACATGACATTTGAGAAGTACTAATAAATATAGGCTATTCAGATATGGTTATATAAAAAGTTAAACATTAAGATGGAAGTCCATAAAGAGGGCATCTTCAAGAACATGGTCTAGACATAACTCATACTGCTATGTCATTGCTACAAACGGAGCTGAATCAAGACAAGGAAAAAACATTTTTTGAGGGGGGAGAGAAAGACAGGTGGTATAAATTCTCTTAATAAAGATATTGTGGACCTAAATTCCCAGCCTCTAATATTCAAGGGGTAGCCTTTTCCAGCTCTCCAGAGACAGCAAGAAAGAGCAGGATTGTCTTCTCAGGTGACAGCTAAGAGGACAGCTCACTCTTTTGCCCTTAACCTGAACTAACCAACCAAATTAAATAATTGTTTTCATCCTTTTGTCAGAAGTACCCTCAGATTCTTCTACCTTTAAAAGACTTTTTTTGTCTATAATCACTTTTTTATAAAGAGTATTTGTGAAATTAACATCTTATTGCGGACCAGCCATACTTTACTTCTCATGAAGGAAAGTTAATGCAGCCTTTATTCCATTGTCTTATTTTTTCATTCTATCTTTTTAGCTCATATGTATAACAATCTTAAAACACATTGAAAATGTGCACACCCCTCTGATATACTCTTGATGTCAGGAGAGTTCTACAAATGAATGTAGTACCCAATTCAGAATATCTCTAGCTGTGTTGATCTAACACTCATCATTAATTTTTTAAAAAAGCTGACAAGACTTCAGTTATTAGATAGCTAAATTGGTACATTTCAAAAGCTTTCTGAGGTAGAAGCTTCTTTTTTTTCACTTGAACACTTAAATTTAGTCATATCATAGAAATCTCCTGGTATCAAGGATCATCTGAAGCAAGATATATGGGAGCCCCCAGGAATGTTTCCACAATGTTTCCACATGCAGACCTCATCAGTCCCTGACAATAAAGGGAGATCTCTACATATTATGCTCTGCCCAGGAGTTGAGATATATATCCCTGGGGAGATGGAACTGGAAAGGCTACTGCTGTGATCTCTAGCTTCTCTCTGCAAAGACTGGGAAAATTTATCTTCATTTACACAACATTTTTCTTTTCTTCTTCTGGGCACTCTACAGAGCCAGGTCTTCTGGCACAAAGAATAAAGTTCTCAGAGAGGATGATGTTGTTATATTGGCCTGAATTTTCTTTACACATATACGAAATACAAACATTCTAGTCTTTGGGGTGAAATCTGAAGTTGACCTGCAGTAGGTCATATTTTATGATTTTTTGGTGTTTAATTATTGATTAATATTTAAAGAAATTATTTCCAGAACTGCTTCAATGTGCTATCTCAAATTGACCGAATCTTCATACATGCAGCCATTGCAAGCCTACCTTAATTGAAAGGTCTGGTGTTGGTCAGCAAAGAATGCAAGCCAGGGTAAGACACATGATAATGGATCTGTGGACTTCCCTGCCAGAAAAAAGGAAAGGAATTTTTAGCTCCAATAAATGTCCTATTGGACTCAGTAAAATGGAGGGAAAGGGACTCTATTTCTGAGAAAGAGGAGCTGTATGTCATTATTTATTCAAAAATCCACTATGAAATACTATAGCAGCATAATTAAGTTCCTGACTACTGTTGTTTTCATATCAAGTGCACTGTATTCATCAGTATTTCTACCCTTTGGGTAAAACAATATATGACAGCAGGGAGAAAACTGAGAGCTTTTTATCTTTAAAAGGCATTCAGGGATACTCTAAACAACTCTGAGAGTACAAGGGCTTTACTACACTTTAAATGCTTCACTGTGGACACTTTATTTACAACAGAAGGGACTTTCCTATTGGCATGGGTTATCCATCTCCCCAAAAGTAAGTACATATGTCATGGCAGGATTCCTCCATTGAATTATCTTTGTCTATTTTTGGGGTTAGCCAGCTTGACTATGTTGCATAAGTGTATAAATGTTATAACTGGGCCAACACAACCTTTCAGTGAAGACCAGGGCTAAGAAACATAGCTATATTGAGATGTGGTGCTTGCTTTAAACATAAATATAAAGTCAGCATTTATCAAGATACTAGGCAGTGGCATGTTATATTACAGGCTGTCTTCTTCTGACCTCCTCCTTTTCCCACTGCTAACCAGCAAATACAAGGATCTGATTCTGATTAATGATGTTTTTACTTTATAAAAAATTAAAATACATAAATATGCGCAATTTAGGTGTATATAAAACATACTGTAAGTCATTTGCAGTAAACTTCCACCCATATTAACAAACTTCAGGAAAATCATAAATGATAGATGAAGCTATATTTCTGCATTTATAAAAAATAAACCACACTGATCCAAACATGTAGCATAAAATTGTTATTTATTGAATAATAAAGTTTTATGCTCAAGGCTACATACACAGTAGTCATTGTTCCAACTAAGATCTTCTGACAAAAATGCACTCTCAATAGAGGCAGGGAAACATTTGTTTCAATTCCAAACTACAGTGTGTGCTGATTTTAACGTGATTTTTATAAATATCTGAACAATGCTCAGAGGTGATTTTTCTGGTAATGAGTCAACCTGGTCAAGTAATGCAAAAACCTGTAGACAAATATTAAATTTTAAAATACATTATTCAACCAACTCTGGTAATGAGAACTGCAAAACTGGAAGGGAGTATAAGGACACAACAATATTGTGATGTGAACAAACTAGATTGCTAAAGGATTCAGCATAGCCAGGATTTCAGAACTCAACATATGATTGAGCTTGAAGTATCAAATGCAGGAATTACACCTCTCTAAACAAAACTGTTTTCACAGCAATGTATATTTACTTAGTAAAGTTATGTAAAAACATTATAATGATAGTTCTAAAAATGAGCCCAATTTGAACCCAAAAGGTGCTGAAAACTAGCTTCAGTTTTGCCCAACATTCTCTTGCAGCACATTTTCAGGTATCAAGAAAAAATAAAGGAGCTTTCAGGAAAATAAAGACTTTTCTGAAGGGAAAATTAATCTGTGATTAATGAACATGAATGTTTCATGAAGAACAAAAGCAAAATTATTCGTTGAAAGAAGGCTGCTATGATCATAATAAATTATAGATGTAGATGAGCTGTACACAGACAAAATCAAGATGAAGAGAGATCATAAGAAAAAAGTGTAAGGATTTTCCACACCTCATGCACACACACATTCCGCATGGTGGATCTTGAAAGAGTCCCACATGCTTACTTGGGAAGCCATTGTAGGAATATAGGTCACTGAGTATATGCCAGATGGATTGGTTTATAGATCAAACAACATTGCAGCATGATTCAGATAACCACACTCATGGTATAATTGCAGATTTTACTTAAAAATGTGCATATTTCACTCTAATCAGTTTGCATTCACCTTACAGATCTGGATGTTGAATCACTGTAGCATAGATTGTGACTTAACTGTTTACTCCTAGAGGGACATAAAAAAGCTCCTTGCAACGCTATAAGATATCCAGCCACATCAGTGCTTTGTGCCACTTAAACCCTCCAAGGAGCAGATGTGCAAGGAATAGATGGAACTTTTCCTCCACTCCTTGCGCTAACCAGTACAGCTCTGATGGCAGAAGTTGTGCAATGATTTGATGATAATATAGGCAGTAGCATGTTATTACCCTTGTAGCTAGGAGAAAGCAGGGGAGAAATTTTGACCCAAAGTATGTCTATGTCTTAGAGTCTTAGGTTGTATCTACACCAGCAAGTGTTTTTTGGAAAGCTGGGACTTTTTCAAAGAACTCCTAGAGAATCTACACACAAAATGCACTTTTTCAATCTGAAATTGAAAGAATGTGGCCTTTTTTCTGGTGGACCTCTTCCTCTCCCAGATGAGGAAGATGCCTTTGTCTGAAAAATTCTTTAAAAAAAAAAAGCTTTTGTAGGTGCTCCGTGGTCCCTTTTTTTTCAAAAGAACAGTCCACATGGCACCAGATGTTTCAATCCCTGACGCATACTTTTGAAGGAGCAGGGGCTCTGTGGACAGTTTCTATCAAAAGAGTGGATCGATCATTCAGTCTGCATTTTTTGTGTGTGGAGAGGCAACCTTTTAAAAATACTTCTTTTGGAATCTCTTCCGAAAGAACATCTTTCAAAGAGCGCTGTAGTATACATGCAGACCCAGATGAGGAAAAGTGCCTCTTTCCAAAAAATTCTTTAAAAAGAAAAACACGTGTAGATGCTCCACAGGCCCTTCTTTCAAAAGAGCAGTCCTCAAGGTGACCCATTCTTTTGAAAGAGCAGGGGTTGAGTGGACATTCTCTATTAACAGAGTGGATCGTTCTTTCAACCCACTTTTTCATGTCTGGATACAATATTTCGAAGGAATTTTTTTTTGGAAGATCTCTTCCAGGAGACTGTCTTTCACAGGATCTCTCTAGTGTAGACTCAGTCTTAGAGTATCCTTGAACAGCACAATTTCTGCACAATCCCTTGCTCGGAATTTTGTCAAAAGTTATCCCAATGTGATATAATGATCATGATGACAATTGCATTTTTTAATTTTTAAAAGAAGCCATGACCAGTTCAGTTCAGTAGTTGCAATTCAGTCTTGTACAAACCTCAGTCTTACAGGAGGCTGCTTCTAAATGAACACTGAATTTTCTAATCGACTCCTAGGGCTCTGATTAATATTTACATGAGCAAATCTATACTATTTAATGTTCGTCTGTTTGCAAAGTTTAGGATTTGTGATGAATATTTGTTAGAAAATCAGAATGCATTCATTTGCTCAAATTATACAATAAGCACCATTGAAGATGTGCCATAATTTCTTGTCAGAGGAAATTAAAAAAGATTCAGTACAAAATCTGATCCCCGATCAAGTTATTCAAAGATGTCATGGTACTTTGACAATGATTTCACAATTTTTTCATGCCCATAATCCAAATGTATTTAGTGGGATGTAGATTACAGCATTTTAGACTTAATTACTCTTGCAGTGGTTCATCATCAACAACCATGGGCTCAGCACCTGTTGCTGTCTGATGCCTCCCTCACTATTTCCTTCTGTCCAGAGTGGAGTGACTTAGTTTCTGTAGACTAGCTCCACACCAATGTACTGTATCATCTACCCATTCTCTGTGGGGTCTGCCTCTACTATTCAGATGGTCTATTAAGCCAAATACCAGGGTCTTGATTTTTTGTTCATTGTTCATTCTGCATATATTCCCAAATAGCTGCTAACTTTGAAGTGCTGACAGGCATCCTAGACGTAGTAGGCATCCTTCAGTCTGCATAGACTATGTATCGCGCCCTTTAAAGTTTCAACTGAGGACTTCATTTACAGCGTCTATTGTGAATATAAAGACCCACACGAGAGTGACAGTCCTTGCTGCATCTCTTGCAGATGTAGTGGGTGTCTGGCAAGTCCTTATTGTGCTTTCTGTGCGCTTGCTTCTCCTCTGCTAGCTGTCTGATCTTCAGCTCGCCCTTCTGAAGGCCCCTATGTAACCCGTGCCTCCATCTGCTGCGGTCGTCTGCTAGCTCTTCCCAGTTGTCCAGCTCGATGTCTACCTCTCTGAGGTCTCTCTTGCGGACATCTTTGTAACGCAACTGGGGGCGTCCGGGAGGTCTTTTGCCAGAGGCTAGCTCACCATACAGGATGTCTTTTGGAATCTTTCCATCGTTCATCCTGTGGACGTGGCCAAGCCAGCAGAGTCGACGCTGCCTGAGGAGGGTGTGCATGGTTGGGATTCCAGCTTGCTCGAGGACGGCGGTGTTGGTAACTCTGTCCTTCCATGATATTCCAAGGATGCACCTGAGGCAGTGCAAGTGGAAGACGTTCAGCCTCTTTTCCTGGCGGGCATACAGGGTCCAAGTCTCGCTGCCATAAAGGAGGGGGCTGAGGATGCAGGCTCTGTAGACTTGCATTTTGGTGTGAGTGTACAGCTTGTTGTTATTCCACACTCTCTTGCTGAGTCTGGACAGAGTTGTGGCCGCTTTTCCAATCCTCCTATTTAGCTCAGTGTCCAACGACAGGGTGTCAGTGATGGTGGACCCGAGGTAAATGAACTCGTGGACGACCTCTAACGTATAGTTGTCAATGCTAATTGATGGGGATTCAGCAACCTAGACGTAGGCACATTGAAATACACACCCAACTTCGAAATTCCCTTACTCCCAAATTGCATGGCTGCCATTATCCTAATGAGGCACTGAACATGCTTGGCAGTACCTCATTGATATTCCCCAGTCCTTGTCATTTTCATGCCCCTTCAAAGAAGGGGGCTAGTGTAGATGAGTCCAAAGAGTCTGATATCCACCTGTCCTATTAATATGTTTATCAAACAAACAATCTCTTAACAGAAATGCCATGATCATTGGTTTTTAATCTCTTGGCAACTCCATCTTCACCAGCAACACCTATGTTTATCCATTACATTTAATAGATAGTGTGAGCTGTCAGAGCTGCAGTCTGGCCACCACAGTGCCCTTGAGGCCCAGAGCACCTAAGATTTAGTTGGGTGTATTTTTCATACAAGTCATGGGTATGTCATGGGGCCGTGAATTTTTGCTTAATGCCAATGACTTTTTCTAAAAGTGGTTAAAATATAGCCTGACTTTTATGTGGTAGTCTATTTTTTACTCATGAGCAGAATTCTAGTTCTCAAGAAGTGGAAAGCTGGTGAGCTAGCTCACAGCCCACCCAAACCCCCAGCCTCCCAATTCCATTTGTATATTATAAAAACAAAAGTGGGAAAAAAAGAACCACTCAACCCTAGAGTGACTAGATATTTTTATCAGGAAGATGTTCATTTGGGGGAAGAGTCTACTTCACCATTTTTTCCCTGGTACCTTCTTGGCTGGGCCTTCCAGAACCATTGTTGCTGCTTTTCCAGTACCCTGTCCCCCACACCTACAAAGCAATTCCAGGTGCCCCAGCCAGGGCTGATCATACTCCCTCATAGCCAATACTAGCAGAGGGATACAGACAGACAGACAGATAAAACCAAGGGCTTGAATCCATGACTTCACTAAATTACTTGAGAGATTTGGTATAGCTCTAAAGATATAATTATGGTACGTATTTAAAACATGAGATGGGCAATATATTATACATCAAAACTTGAGCTTCTGCAACAAAAAAAAAAAAAGCAGGCTCACTCCTACAGTACAAAATCAAACCTGAAATCTAACAATTGCCTAATTATACATCAGATTTTTAAACTGTGGCTCCCACTGTTTTATTCAGTGGGAAATATGTCTAAACTAGGCATGTAAAGTTACACAGTGTAAAATAAGACTATTTCTCATGCAGCTAATTTTTCATATAGGCATTTATTTTGAAAGTAAGACACATGTGATGTTATAAATATTTTTTTCTCGGAATACTGCTTCTAACAGCTCCTTTGTTCCATGACCACCAAAGTAACTGATCCTTATCACTTAGCACCAGCAACTAAATATATTTAGAGTATGTTGCTGCTCAGAGTAAGGTTAATATGATAGGGATGTATGAAGGCTTAACTCTTCATTCTGTCCTTAGGTTACAAATCTTCATGCCTCCTCTGAAAAAGAACTCCATAGAAAATGTGTAGTTTGATAAAATTTGTCTTTCCCCAGACCATTGTGAGGACCCCAACATGAGCATTTTCATGTGGGGTCAACAGTTATTTCTCATTCTTGTTTCTGTGAGATTTATTTCCAGTTTTATTAGCAGGTAAACAAATGGCAGGACAAAGTGATTTGGGCTGGACCATGAGCCACTACAGTCTGAACAGGAAGTATATTGAATTTAATTCCATAATACTCGGTAATAAATAGAAGCACGATAGAATTTGCTATTTTCCTCATTTAACTGACTGGACATTATGACCTTACTTCTGTACAGCAGTGCCTTAAAATGCTGTTTTGCTCATGCACAGTTGAATACCTAAATCTGAAGCACCTATTGTTGCACGGCTTTGATAGTTGTAATGGAATGAGTATTTAAAAAAAATCCTGAACAAGCATGACCGAGCTCCTTAGATTAAAATTTGCTTTTATGCCAGTATAATTTACATATGCTGGTTAAGTGAGCAAGTACCAAAGCTACTTACTGCTCCTCTCACAATTCCATTATTACCCCTAAAGATTCCATGGCACATCAGTCATGTTCTCACCGCAGCCATTTATCCATCTTCATCTGACCCTTACGGACCCACTGCAGATTTCTTAGCTATTTCATGCCTGCGAACATCAAGTTCCACAACACAGGATCTCAGATGGATTGTTAACAAATGCACCTGAATTACAGATTTTCTACGGCTCTCTGAAATTCACAGCAATAATGCTTGCAAATAACTTACAGAGACTCACAGGAGAGGAAAGAAAGAAAGAAAGAAAGACACAAACCATGTGCTATTAAGTTACTGACTTCATAATGTTACTACTTACCATAAAACAGAAGTTGCAAAGATCTAACTGCTAGGGCCTCTATATTTCTCATACAAACCCACTCTGAATTGACCTTAAAGAATAGCACCATATAATCTACGACTGTGCAAATTCAGTGGCTGAAGGCCTCTGCCGTTTGGGGGAAGATAGAACTAGCCATTAATAGGTCTGACAGGAGATATTACTGCAGGGTGTGTGTAAGCATGAGAAACTGACAGTTTCTCCCCTCCACTCCACAGAATTCTGTATTAAAATCTCAGCTACTCAGGCTTTGAGCAGAGAATCGTGAAGTTCATTTTACCTGTGAATGTGACAGCTAGCGCTTAGCAGTCTCAAAATGCTCAGAGTGATAGAGGCAGAATTTTCTAACACAGATTAGGTAGGCATTAAGGGTGGGTGAAACCTTGAAGACAAATTTACAAGATATTAAAAATGCAGGAAAAGAGTGTGCAGAACAATGTAATTATAAAATAATGATTTTCTCAACAAGCCATTTTTCCAACCCCTTTGCCAGATCTGAGATTTACTTCTAGCTTTATTAGCAAGTAAACATATGTCAGGACAAACTGATATGGGCTGTGTACCTGGTCTGTGATTTTGTAGTATTGCTTGCAAGCTAGTGAGATCTCCCTTCTGCTATCCATCAACCTTCAAAGAGATGGCATTACAACTCCCAGCAATCTTACTATATCAGTTTACATCATTCAGGAAAAAGTGTTCTAAGGAAAACCTCCATGCACACTGACTTTAGAATCCTAGACAAAAAGTATTATCATGACTTACACTCCCTTCACATTACTGAATGGATTTTAACTTGATATAAATCAGATCAAAAGGTGATCCTAACAGTCCAGAGTTCTAGCACAAATTGATGTGAAGAAAATTAACAGATGGGAGGAAACTGCAGGACACCTTGTTAGATGACTTTGGATTCATCTGCTTCAAACATTCAGGTTGCAACCCAAGAGACAGCCCTTCATTCAAAGTGTCCAAATGTTACTTTTGATTCCAATCAGAAATAAAAATATTTTGCTCTGGACAAAGTTATTAACTATTCTCCTAACTTCCCCTATCCTTTTTTTTCTTGAATCAGGTGTTCACAAAGTTGATAGTAATATTTTGCACTGGTCTAGCCAAACCATATTCTATATATATTGTTGAGGTCTCAGTTTTTATCTTTTAGTCATTATGATCTTTGTTCTGAAGTGCATAATGTATTTTAGAATGAAAATATTTATCAGCTGATTTCCCAACAACCTCACAAACTCTGCCTTTGGAGTACCTTTCACGTTGTGTGTGTGTCTCTCTCTCTTTAGAATAGTAATTTACCCCTTTTAAGGTTCACTTTTTTTGTTATTTCTTTTCTCTGTCATTTTTCTTTTAGGAAAATCACTATGGCTACATCTACACTAGCAAGTTCTTCTGAAAGATTTTTCAAAAGAAAGGGGCTATTTCAAAAGATCCTGTGGACCATCCACACAAAGCGTGTTTCTACATATGCCACTTTCTCTGAAAGTGGCATGCTAATAAAAAGCCCAAAATATGCTAATGAAGCATGTATGTAAATTCCCAGAACCTCATTAGCAGAATGTCACATGATTTGGAGTCTGTAAGACGCTCTTCTGGACTCCAAAACAGTGTGTAGAAGTGCGGCCCCTGCAAAATCTTCCAGAAGGAGGACTTTGGGAAATTTTTGGGAAGAAAGGGCCTTCCAGAAGACCCGCCCCCCCGGCGCTGCACTTCTACACACCGTTTTGGAGTCTGGAAGGCCGTCTTCCGGAATCCAAATCACGTGACCTTATGCTAATGAGGTGCAGGGAATGTACATATGCACCTCATTAGCAGATTTTGGACCTTTTATTAGCATGCCATTTTCAGAGAAAGTGCCATGTGCAGAAACAGCCAAAAATTGAAAGTAAGGCTTTTGACAGTAGATCAAAAGAATGCAGCACTCTTTGGAAAGCACTCTTTCACTCTGGTTTCATGAAGAAGACCTTCTTTTGAAAGCTTCTTTAGAAAGAAAACACATTTGCCGCCCCACAGGGCCCTTCTTTCAAAAGAGCAGCCCTCATGACATCTGATTTTTAGCCCCTGGTGCGTTCTTGTGGAAGAGCAGGGGCTGTGTGGATGCTCTCTTTTGAAAGAGCAGATCACTCTTTTGATCTGCTGTTTTGTGTGTGGGTGACCTCTTTTGAAAGAAACTCCCTCAGAAGAGATCTTCCAGATGGACTTCTTTCGAAAGATCTTTGTATTGTAGACATAGCTAAAATTGGTCAGCAAGAGATTACCTCTCTAATGTAATGCACTATAAATTATTCTGGAATATTTAATGAAAAAAACAAAGTACAAGTGACGTATTCTATTCTTGACATTTCAGTTCTATTTCCAATACCCACTGCTCAGGTCTACTAGCTACTTAGATGTCATCTTGCTGTGGTGATAGCTCTGTGAGCACAGTGTTCGACTGAATATCAAATGTGTCTGCATTTGATCAGCAAGAGCCAAAGAATAAACAAACATCTGGATGTCACAATGCCCCTGTTGTGGTCATCTGCAGGGCATTGTCAGATTGGATATAAGACATGCTACTATCCCTACTGATTAGAAGCAGTAGAAAGCAAATCCAATAGGAGAACAATTAGTTCTTTGTCATCAGCTAAGGCAAGCTGATAGCCAGCTACATCTCACAATGCTCTGTTTTCAAGGGCAAACATATGCTAGATCTCAGACACATCTGGCATTTGATTTTTCTCTCCCACAAAACAAAAAGGAGAGGAGGCCCTCATAAGTGTATTCTGATTTCCTTGACTATTCTCCAAGCTATTTTATAGATTTCTGTTTATATAACCGAGTCAGATTTTCCCACTGGTGAACTTTATCTATTATTTTTCTTTTTTAAATAAACAGATCATGGAAAGCTGTGGTGCCTCATTTTGGGGACAGCTATAGGTAGCATATTGCCGTGAAAGATGTGTTGTGCAAGTCACACATATCTGTAGAGGTTCTGGACCTGGTCTGCAGTTCACATGGGCTTACTCTTTTTTCTCCTCTTGAACAGCTGCTGGGGGCAAGAGTTATGTGGTAAAGCAGCTGCCCCCATATACCTCCTGTGTGGATGAAGTGCTGCAACAGCTTGTCCCCCAGTTTTCCTCACCTGCTTTTGGTGTAATCTGGCCATAGGAGCACTCTGGCCTTGCAGACAGACTGCTGTAGATTCCAGCCCCTTCTGAAACCAGAAGATATTTTATCAAATGTAAACAAATATATATATAAACCCAAAACTCCAGCAGTTCTCTCAGTCCAGATATGTCTCTGTTGCTATTGTTCCTTCCTGATTCAATCAGTCAAGGGGCTGTCACTCTTATTCCTAATTCACAGCTTCCATAAAGCTCCAGCCCATCCCTGGAAAAAAGCTTTTCCTCATTCCCCCTTTTTTTGCAATTCCCTTCCTTTTTTTTTAAAGGGCCCTTTCCCTTTGCTCTTCTTAACTGTGGTCACCTGGGACTTTGGGAAAAGAAACTTGGATATCTCTCAGCTGGGTTTCATTCCTACTAAGCCCTGACTCATCCTCCATGTACACCCTGACTACTTAATTGGCCTGTCAGGACCTTATTAGCTCTTTCACAGGTGGGATGGGGTGAACATCCTAGCACAGTCTATAAGGAGGGTTTTCAGAAGACAGGACAGACTGAGTGCTTGGAAGGAAAACAGGATTTTCTGTCCTGATGGTGGGTGTACTTACTATCCATACAGTAATTAAGAACCTGTGAGTTGTGTTAGCCCCTGGAATCAGGTTTGCAGGGCTCAGACTACTGGACTGTTGAATTTCAGTAAAGATGTTCAATATGAGGGCAGTGCTGAGGCTCTAGGACCTTTTGAGGAGGAAAGGTCCTGGAACGTGGACTGGAGCCCAAGCCCAAATATTTACACTGCAGTTGAACACCCAGTGGCTAGATCCCTGAACATCAGAGGCAGCAAACAGGAGCTAGCCTGTTGTCTACAGTCTAGAGAAAAGCCCAGGCCTCACAAGGTATCATCCAAGTTGACAATGTCAGATCTGGTGAAAGAATACGGAATTTAGTGGTTACTTACTCCTTTTGTTTGCCATCTTGAATGTGTTTATAAACACTCTCTGCTGATTAGCAGATGTTATTCCCTTGTGTGTGATTTGTATCTGCCAAGATATCACAAAAATTTAAAATTCCTTACATTCTAGGAAAACAACCAGAACATACTAGACTTGGTGGGTCACTGTTGACAGACAAACATGTACAGAAACACCAAAAAGGGTTATTTATTCAACCAATTAATCACTTATTGTCAACTCATTTTCCAGGGTCTTTTCCCAGCACAATTTTTTGATAATTATTCATTCTTAGACCTCATTGCATGGACTGGAATGGCTAGGTTACTATTCTTATATGAAAGATGTTGAGAAGATGTAAGCCCAGCCTCCACAGGGAGGAAGGGGGTCTATCAGGGAAAAGAAGAAGTGCCAGTACATAAGAGTTTCTCTTAGGTCATGGAAAGCTATCCTATAGGTACCATAGAATCAGATTTTTTTAAAGAACCCAATGATTTTGTGTTTCTCAATTTCTGAGAGCCAATTTTCAGTAATTCAGTAATTTTCTTCTCCTAGGTACTCTCCTTATGCTAGTTTCTGTGGGCAATGAGCAATATAAAAGTAGCTGGCACTGCGTCTTTACTGCCTTCATTGCAAGCATATTTCCACTCTGCAGCCAGGAGGGTGAATGACATCCCGCATATCTGTATCATGCTTAAGGCTAAGATTTAGGCATGATATTTTAGCAAAAGTTATAGACAGGTCATGGGCAATAAATAAAAGTTCATGGCCTGTGTGCTGTCTATGATTTTTACTATAAATATTCTAGACTTTAATTTTGCAATTTCTGGGTCCCTAGGTGCTGCTGATCTAGGGGAGGGACCTGGAGTCTGAGTGCTGGCCCTTGCTCAGGTGCCAGGGGCTAACTGACCCCACTGTTCCAAGGCCCCCAGGCACCCCAATACTAACACCATCCACGATGACCCCTTGTACCACTGCTGCATCAGGACCACTACTGTTCTGATGGCCCGGGGGCAGCAGCATCATCCACTGCTTGAGTAGCATTGGGAAGTGGTGGCCCTGGGCTGCCCCAGCACAGGCCTGTGCAATTGATTCAAAGCCCACTCCAGCAGTTGGCAGTGGAACCAGCTGCTTGGGCAGCCCAGCCTCATAGTCAGCTGTGAAAAATCACACAGGTCCCAGAAAGTTACAGAATCTGTGATTTCCATAACCTTCATGACAGACTGGCAGCCTTAAGCATGCTGGCTACACTCTTAGCTCTCTAAAAATAAAAGTGAGAACCCACCAAATCCCACTGGATAGATGCTCATTTGTGGAGCTGGCACTAAAGCTTGTGTCAGAGTATCTTCACTTTTATTTTTAGTTTGCTAGTTGTGCATCTAATCCTGCCCGCAGTGTGAATGTACCATATGTGGTGGGAAAGGAGGTACTTGTGGAAGAAGAGGAAGAGAGAAGGAAGAAAATAAGAACAAAAAAGATACTCTGGTACATCAACTCCAAGTTATCGACATATGACAGCAGGCTCTCTTCGTGTCCATGAGAACTGAGAGTTAACTATAGCTGTGTCAAGTTTTGGTGGCAGTCTCAAAGCCAAATGAGAAGCATTGTTCAGATTCATGGGTGCTTGAATATGATGTGCCTGGCCTGCCTTTTCTCTAATCTCAATACCAACCAATTAAGCATTGGATCAAATCCGGTCCTCATCTCCATGGAAACTTTTCCCATAATAACTACATTATTTTCCCAGCTTGTTCTCGTAGTTGCTATGCTAAAATCTCTTGTCATGGCCTGGGCATAGCCTAAGCATGCCATAATCTATCTGAAATAGTGTTTTAAATTGGCAATTGACATCCATAAGTGCTGATCCTTGTGCATTAGCTCACTTTCCAAGATTTCCTGCTTTCCCCACTTTATACTAATTAGTACCTTTTTTGAAATTTCTCCATCTTCTTAAGTTCTATGCAGGGTGCCTGTTCTCTAGCAGCAGAGCAGAGCACTGTCTTTTCCTGAGCATTTCTCTACTATTATCTCTGCAGCCAGTAAATTTACTTCTGTTTTATTGCAGCTTTCCTTTGTATTAGCCTGCCTTTAGTTCACCTGTAGCAGGCAGGTAATAGCACATTTCTCTCTAAACGTCTCCCTTGATCTGCTTTGACAATCCATTGTGATATAAGCTCAACTCTAAGGCCGTTTCCACACATGCCACTTTTTCCAAAACAGACATGCTAATAAACGGCCTGAAAAATGCTAATGAGATGCCAATGTAAATTTCCAGCATCTCATTAGTATAAGGTCACATGATTCAGAGTCCAGAAGAAGCTCTCCAGACTCCAAAACAGTGTGTAGAGGCATGGCCCCCGGGGGAATCTCCTGGAAGCCCCTTTTTCCTGACTCTGAATCATGTGACTGTATGCTAATGAAGGGTCAGAAATTTACATCCTCTCCTCATTAGCATTTTTCGGGCCATTTATCAGCATGCCACTTTCAGAAAAAGTGGCGTGTGTAGAAATGGCCTAAGACATTAGAGAAATTGAGGTGCTGGTTGCATTTGTGGTCCTCCACAAAGGCTGTGCTCTGTGTTTTTTATTTATTTATTTTTATCAGAAGGCAAGTCTGCTTTTGGGGAGGAGATGCACTAAGTGCAAGTTCCTTTCTAGGCATTACATATTTTTTGTCAGCTCCCCTGGTAGTTAAAATTGCATTCTGATGCTATTTCATTAACAGCAGCAACTATCTTCTTCCAGGCTGTAATTGTGTTATAGCCCTCAAGTGGCATCACTTACATATTATTTTTGTAAGCTTTGTCTCCTCAGTTGGCACGTCCTACTCCCACCCCCAGCCCATATCCCCCCTCTCCTTTTGTCTTCTTTGCTACCAGCCATTCATCATCTGTCAAGTCTTTGCTGTTCTATCCTCTGGTATTCACATTTTTAACCTCCTCAAGTCTTGTTGTAGTTCATGATTTAAATGTACTGTCCCAGGAGAGTTGTTTATTTAAGTCCTTCGTTCTCATCCTCTGACTCTCTCTCCATGAGAAATTTTGACTTTTCCTTCTGGTCTTTGGTCATTTGCTGTCAAGCAAGTCTGGTACAATGAATGATGTACTGATAGCAAGGTCTCCTGCTTTTCAGGATTATTTTTAATATGCTGTTGATAGTGTTTCATCTGTTCAGCATGATTACATTTTGGTTTCCCATCTTCCCCCGTGGTCCACAAATTGAGCACTTCTGAGACATAAGTGCAGTTGAATTTGTAGTCTTCAATTCCCTAAAAAGAAAATAATGAGACATACTAAAAATGAAGAAAGAAACAAAAGTAGAAAACACTAGGTCATTTAATTTGCAAAAATAATAAAATAAATTAAAATTACATTTGCAGATAAGGACCTTTTGTTTCATTTTATATATTTTTATTACGGTAAATAAAATATTAAAATTAGTATGTTTTGTTACTAATCTTAATTATGAACCTTTAATGTCATGTTATTTTTTTCTGTGAAAATAGAATGCATATGCTTTTTTTAGATAGTACGGTTGTGACAGGGTGTGCTCACAGAGGACTCCTTGTGATGTTCCCTGGTGTGCTGATCATGCCACTGACAACCACCTTCTTGCTCTCTCTTGGGCTCCCCACCACCCTGTCCTGCTGAGCCAGAGCTTCTGGTCTCCACCAGCCAAGGCACAGAGCTGAGGCCACCACCTCCTTGCAGAGCAATGCAGACACTGATTATCCACAGCTCTTGAAGGATGCAGTTCTAGGGCACAGCATCCAGGCTGTGTCCATTCTACTGAGTTTTGTTTGGAAAAAGGCCATTTTCCCAACAAAACTCAAGACACGTCCACACTGCAAATATGTTCGTTTGATAATAAATTGGAAAAATGGAGGGGTTCTGTCAACAGCTGTAACCTGCTTGCTACGAGAAAGAATGCCTCTTCCAAGAGAGATCTCTCAGAAAAGGTCATATGTTGATGTGGAGAAAGGTCTTCTGACAACAGAAGAAGCCTCTAAAAAACAGCACAGGTGCCCTGGTGGACACCATGTCCACATCAAGCACAGCTCTATGGTTTCTGTCTCCTGGCCCCTCTTAAAGTTGCAGGTATCCTGGACAATGTTTGTGGCAGGAAGCCGCAATAGGGTCTTTGCACCTAAGGTGGTGGGGTCCAGGTGTCCAGTATTTGTCTTCCTCAGCTGTGGTATGAAAGGGTAATCCACATCCCCCATAAGGCACACAGGCATCTGTTTGTCCACATCCATGAGCACATGAGGTGGCGGGGAAAGCGAATGTGCCCACATCCAGCTTCCTACACAGGCTGAAATTGTGGAACATGTGGGTACTGTGTGCCCTGCCTAGCCGCCTGATGACAATGTCTGTGAGGCATCCACAGTGGTTGACCAGGGTCAGCATCACCATGGAGAAGTAGCCCTTCCTGTTGTTATACTGGTACATGATGCTCTGGTGCATGGATTGTGATGTTGGTCCTGTCAATGGTTCCATCACTCTTCAGGAACACCAGGACAGTGAATCCGGCCACAATGAGGCCCAAGTCTCCCAGGCAGATGACCCTCCACAGCAGGGTCAAGTTGATGGACCTCACAACCCACAGAAGGAGATGAATGAATACACAAGACAGTAAGTGAGGGAGGGAGCACGTAAGCCCGAGGGAGGTGCCCATCCTCCCCCCCCTCGAGCACTGCAGAACCCTGCCACCCCAAGACAGCTCCCTGCAGCAGCAGGGCTGTATTAGAGCAGATGGCACGCCCCCAGGAACGTGGCTTCTCCCCACCTCCACTCCACTCCTGGCAATCCCCAACCACTTCCCAAGGATTCCTCTTTTCCAGGACCCCACCTAGGTATGGACTTCAGCCTAAGAGTATATTACCTCCATGAGGAGGGCTGGGATGGTGGACATCCCCATGCCAGACTGGTTGCCCACCAATTGGCAGCTGTCAGGGATGGTTAGCTTCCAGATGGTGACTGTGAACTGCTTCTTCCAGAGAATGACAGGCATCAGGTGGATGTTGCATCTCCAGAGTACAGGGGCAAGCCAGCCACAGAGCTCCAAAAGGAAGCTTTGGCACCACTGCTGGTCGTCCCACTGCTCCATGACCAGCTGGTCCCAGCAGTCCAAACTGGTGTGGAACCTCCATAAATGCCTATCCACCACAGGTGCAGTTGGCAGTATGTGGCTCCTGTAGCCAGAGAGAGGTTCCCAAGAACAAGCTCAGTGTCAAGCTCGCCGAGGGACAGAAAAGCAGCTGCCAAACTGTAGCATGGCTGTGCAGAGCCATCATATGACCAGGGAAGTTCCAGCTCCATGGATCAAGAAGCAAAGCTGTGGCATCCAAAAATGCAGGGCAACCACAGCAGACACTGTGAGAGCTTTGCTGTCTCTCGAAGAGGAAGTCAAGTATGCAGCAGGAGCAGAGGAATAGCTGTACAGTCAGGTCCCTTAAAGTGCGTGTCTCCACAGGGCTCTGGCAACAGCACTCAGAAGGAAATCATGACCTGCACCTCTGGCTGAAGCAGGTCTGGGTGGCCTTTTATGTGAAAGAGCATCCAATATGTATGGCTGCTCTCTTTTGAAAGATCAGATCACTCTTTCAACATGCTTTTGCATGCGGACACACTCTATCAGCAGAAGTTTTTCAAGAAAATCTCTTCTGAAAAAAGTTTCAGCCAAAAGAAGCCTACAGTTTAGATGAAATCCCAGGAAATCAACCACCAAAAGGGACGCAAAACCCATATAAAAAAAATAAGAAGTCCTGTGGCACCTTATAAAGTAAAAGATATTTTGGAGAATAAGTTTTCATGAGCAAAGACCCACTTCGTCAGATGCATGGGTCAGGGGTTAGAGGAGCATTTAAGGAAGAGGGTCTCAGTAAAGTGAGGGGCTAGAGCTGACATGGTCTATTCAGTCAGAGTGAAAATGGCCCATTATCAGTAGTATACATCAAAAGAGGAGAAAACAAGTCAGATCAGTCAGGGAGGATGTGGCCCATTGTCAGATTCTAATGTGGAGGTATGAACATCAAGAGCAGAGAAACTGCTTTTGTAATAGGCCAACCACTCCCAGTCTCTGTTCAATCCTTGGTTGAAGGAGTCAAATTTGCAAATGAATTGCAGCTCAGAGATTTCTCTCTCCATTTTATTTTTGAATTTTTTTTGTTGTCGGTCTGCTACTTTTAAATCTGCTACTGAGTGTCCAGGGAGATTGAAGTGTTATCCTACAGGTCTTTATCAAAACAAAAAGCAGTCAAGTAGCACTTTAAAGACTAGCAAAATAATTTATTATGTGAGCTTTCATGGGACAGAACCACTTCTTCAGACCATAGTCAGACTGAAGAAGTGGGTCTGTCCCACAAAAGCACACCTAGTAAACTATTTTGCTAGTCTTAAAGTGCTACTCGACTGCTTTTTGTTTTGATAGTGTATAGACTAGCATGGCTTCCTCTTTGTTACTACAGGTCTTTGTATGTTACCATTCCTGATGTCTGATTTATGTCCATTTATTCTTTTATGTAGAGACTGTCCAGTTTGGCCAATGTAAATTGCAGTGGGGCATTGCTGGCACATGATGGCATATATTATATTAGTAGATGTGCAGGTGAAAGAACCGCTGATGGTATCACTGATGTTAGGTCCTGTGATGATGTCGCTGGTGTAGATATGTGAGAAGAGTTGGCAGCAAGATTTGTTGCAGGGATTGGTTCCAGTTTTAGAGTTACTGTGTTGTGGTCTATAGTTGCTGAGGAGAATTTGTTTAAGGTTGGCAGACTGTCTGTAGGCAAGGACTGGCCTGCCTCCCAAGGTCTGTGAGAGTGAAGGCTCATTGTCCAGGATGGGTTGCAGACCACTAATGATGCACTGGAGAGGCATTAGCTGGGGGCTGTATGTGATGACCAGTGGTGTTCTCTCGTTTTCCTTGTGAGGCCTGTCTTGTAGCAGGTGGCTTCTGGGTACATGTCTGGCTCTGTCAATCTGCTTCTTCACTTCCTTAGGTGAAATATTGTAAGTTCAGGAAAGCTTGGTAAAGGTCTTCTAGATATTTGTCACTGTTTGACTGATTGAAGCAAATGAGGTTGTACCTTAGTGCCTGGCAGTATACAATGGATCATGTAGTGTGCCCTGGATGGAAGCTAGAGGCATCCAGAGTCTCGTCCCCTAGTACCCGTCCTCTACCTGTGCTACATGGATGACATCTTCATCATCTGGACCCATGGGAAGGAGGCTTTTGAAGAGTTCCACCTTGCTTTCAACAGTTTCCACCCCACCATCAACCTTACCCTGGACCAGTCCACACAATAGATCCACTTCCTGGACACTACTCTGCAAATAAGTGATGGTTACATAAATACCACCCTATACCAAAAACCTACAGACTGCTGTGCTTATCTACACACTTCCAGATTCCATCCAGGGCACAGTACACGATCCATTGTATACTGCCAGGCCCTAAGGTACAGCTGCATTTGCTCTGATCCATCAGACAGAGACAAACATCTTCAAGACCTTTACCGAGCTTTCCTGAAACTACATTTATTTTTAATCAACTCTTCTCTTGTTGATCACTTCAGTTGTTTACTTCACCTTCCACAGGCAGTGGTGGCTCTGCTGGCTTGGCCACGTCCACAGGATGAATGATGGAAGGATCCCAAAAGACATCCTGTATGGCGAACTAGCCTCTGGCAAAAGACCTCCCGGACACCCCCAATTGCGCTCCAAAGATGTTTGCAAGACGGACCTCAGGGAGGTAGACATCGAGCTGGACAGCTGGGAGGAGCTGGCAGACGATTGCAGCAGATGGAGGCAGGAACTACACAAGGGCCTTCAGAAGGGTGAGATGAGGACCAGACAGCTAGCAGAGGAGAAGCGAGCCCACAGAAAGCACAGTAAGGACCTGCCAGACACCCGTTACACATGCAAGAGATGCAGCAAGGACTGTCACTCTCGTGTGGGCCTTCACAGTCACAGTCAACACTGCAAATGATGATCCCAAATGGAACTACGAAGGGCATGATCCATAGTCTACGTAGACTGAAGGATGCCTACTACTACTTCAGTGAATGGAAGAGATTATGGAATACTTAAGAAAAGTTAGTAAGGCTATATAAAAAGCATAGGACAATTTAAACAATATCTACTATAATATTTGTGTTTAATATTTTGTGCTCAATTCACACTATTGTATATATGGTGTGGATAACATGTTTAATAATGCAATATGAATAGATATTTCACCACAAAGGCTAGTCAATCCTAGATGTGGAAGACCATCATGATGATTATGACTATGTTTTCTGTTTCTCATATTTTTAATACATAACTTAACATTGTCCATCACAGTAATTGAAAGCCAGAAAATGTGAAATGTAATTTTCTCTGCAAAATTAATTGTTTTCCATATAATTATTTTTTTCTACTGTTGGGGTCTTCAGAACACTGACAGCAACTGCAATTGATTTATATTTTTTCTCTTAAAAACGAAAGGAAGAGGCAAGTGATACAAAATAATAGATTAAATTCTGAGTTTATATATTTTCCTCCTATCCTTTCATAACTGAAATTTGGGGATCCCAATTTTTTTGAAAAATTGAAGAGTACTAAATCAGTATTTGTGTCTGTTAGGTCTATTATCTTCACAGGGAGATTACCAACAAGCTATGTCAAAACAATTCAACTCCCTTCCTCTCAGATTGATTTTTAGATTTCCCTTTACATGTTGATCATCTGTGCAAAGATTTATTTGTCATTTTAAAGGTCCATTACTTTTAAGCAGTTGTAATCTGGGCTAGAAATTGACCCAGAAACCGCCCATTGTTAAGGACAAGCAACTGGTCATGCAATGAGAGAGATCATGGGGGAAAAGTGAAAAAGGAGGTTAAAAAACTCCATGTTTCTCATGACTTTAAAATATATAAACACTGGCAATCACTTTTTATCCCTTTAAAAATACTGCAAAACATTTAATAAACCACATTTTTTAAGAATTAACTTTTTTGCAGTTTCACACATACCAAACATCTATGGCTGGAATGAATTCTGCCCACTGTGATGCGGACTCATCCCAGTGGTTAAAGCTGAGATGTTCATTGGAGACTAAGATAGCCAGGAAACAATTGACTTATAATTGTTATTGAGTGACTAACTGCCTTGTACCTAGCTTGTACATCCCAGGCTGTGGGTCCAAGATAATGTGTCAAGTCTGTGAGCGGCAGACCCAGGAAAGCAACATAGATCTTATTAGTAGACTATTGTTTTATTAACTAGGGAGTTTTCTGCCAAAAGTAGTCTAACGTGCACTGCAAAGAATGAACAAATTTTAGACTTAATTGTGTAAAGAATAGTGGGAAGTAGGTTAAAACTCTTTGGCTGTGTCTACACTACCACCTTCCTCCGAAGAAAGGATGGTAATTAGGGTGTTGGGAGTTTATTAATGAAGTGCTACCGTGCATAGGCAGCACTTCATTAAGCAAATTCCCCCCACCACCCATGACAACTTCGAAGTTTTAAACTTTGGATTATCAGCACGCATCTAGCCGTGGCGCACCCGTCAGTACTTCAAAGTGCCAGGCCAACTTTGAAGTCCCCTTACTCCTCAAAATTTTGCCCCGGCACTTCAAAGTGCCAGCAGGTGAGCCGCAGCTAGACACGTGCTGGTGCTTCAAAGTTTAAAACTTCAAAGCTGTCGTGGGAGGGGGGCGGGGGGAATTTGCTTACTGAAGTGCCGCCGTGCATGGCAGCAATTCATTAGTAAACTCCCAACACCCTAATTACCATCCTTCCTTCGAAGGGAGGTGGTAGTGTAGACAAGCCCTTTGTGAAGAATAAAAAACCCAAAATGGAAAGAAAATTCATTTAAAATGTTTTTGAAAAGATCTGTGCATAATGAGAGAAAAAATATGACACAAGAAAAAGCTGTATCCTCCATCACAGTCAGACTCTGAATCCAACTTCATACTAAACCTTGTAGTGATTCAGTTTATATAGAAATGTATGTTAACTTGTAGAGAAGCAAAATACATTTTCATTCAATCTCCTTTAATATATATCTATTAGCAATTGCCTGTTATTTAACATGACAAATACTTTATCTGCAATAATTCATGCTGCAAAATATAGTAATAATATTCTCCAAAGAATAGTCAATTCCCAATTGGTTCTGTCAAGTGAGTTGTGCCTGAGTCTTACTCATGTGAAATATGGAGGACAGTAGCCAAATATGAAACAATGATATATAGAGGGAGGTTGGGAAAGGATGTGAAGATTCACGTAGATTCCCTTCCAGGTCCACATAGATAAGGTGAAAAAAAGATACCAGCCAGGAGATAGTGTCTTCCTTGCATTGTTCCCCACACCTATCTGCTCGAGATCTTAATTGCCACAACAGCCTGACAGAAGCCATAGAATGGGAGCACTAAGGAACAGCACTACAATGAAGGTTATGAGGCTGTGGAGAGCCAGAATAGACAATGATGCATATGGATTTTTGTATGGAGGGCTCTGGCCTTCTACTAATCCCACAGGAACCATATAAATCTCCCTGATAAAATGATAGGGGAGAGTCTCTGAAGGTGGCCCTAGCAGAGATATCCTACCACAGAGATTTTCTCTTAGATCATTGTTTTCTATAGACAGGGATGAGCTGAGCCAAGATCATTCTGGACAGGGGGAAGAGAGGGTGTGGAAGACGGTTTCCTTGGAGCTCATGGAGGAAATTTAAAAAATACCCTGCTCTCTTAAAGTGGGTCATCTATTTCAGCAGAAAAAAATATACAAACAAAAAAGAAGAATCCCAGCTATGCCCATTGATAATGAAACCTGCAGCTAGTTAGTGATAGAAAAGTTATTTTGTTTGTATTTTGTTGTGCCTAGAGATTGTAATCAGAACTCAGACCCAGTTTGTTAGGCACTGTAGAATCTCACAGTAGAAGTCCTTGTCCAAGAGTACTTGTAATCAGAATGAAATAGGTAGATAGCAACACACACACAAATACACTTACACACTTAAAAGGACAAAACTGGAATTTAATAATTTAATTCAATGTTTACCTTTTCCCCCAAATTTCCCCTTACCTCACCCCTCTGGACAGATTTCCCAGCTAACTTTACCACTAGAAGTGATCCAGAGTGCTCTCCCATTGTCCCACCAATGCCAAAGTAGCAGCCCTCTTCATTAAACAGAATTGGCAAAGAACTGCTGACATCAGAAGGTTTGGTTTGGTTGCTCAGATAAGATGGTTCTCAAGTCTTTAAATATGTTCCTGCCACTCCACAATACTGTCCCAGCTTCCTCTGGAATAGCCGTGGGGAGTTTCCACATTGCAATATTTCTGACCACTTGATACAGTTAGAGAATAAAAGTTCTTATGTGCTACCTAGTGTCTCTGCAAGTGGGAAATAGGCCACTGGGGACATACCTGGGATACTGTTCATTAGGAGCAGTATTGTATAGGAGGCAAACAGTGAATTTTCAGAGATCAACTTCCAAATGGAACCACAATTTGCAGCCCCAGTGGTGGTATTTGTTTTGGGGGAGGGAGTCGAACGCTTCAGAGCTTAAATTTCTGCTGAATGGGGTGACTTGCCTTGGATCCAGAATGAGAAAACTGTTGGGTCTTTCACAACACAGATGGTATGAGGTATTTTTGGCAAGACTGAGCCCCATGTGGGCGGTTGGTATAATCAAGAGAATGACTATGCACTGATCTATCCGACCAGAAAGCTGTAAGTCACTGTTATTAACAGTAAGCTAATGAACACTGATTAAACATTTTCATACTCATTTTAATCTGTGTTCATGTTTATCTTCTCCAGTGGCCCAAGTATCACGGTTTTCACAGCAACTATCTACGGTAGGGAGTATATCTTAAATCATTGTCTATGGTGTTGCTGCAGCTGGTATTGCACCATTTTAAACTTTCCACATTGTCAGACGTGGAAAATAAAGGTCTAGGTTTCCAAAAGGACTTAGGTGCCAAAATGCTGCAATAAACACTTAAATGCTAGAATCAGGTTCCACAAAACATTGGCTCAGTTGCCCCCAACCCTGTACATGCTTAAAATCATTCCGCACCTAAATTTATGCAATAAATTTTTTAAAAGTGCCAAGGTTTCTGCCACTGACTACGTACACTGCTGCCACATTCTAGAGGGCCAGGTGCCTAAGTCCCAATACAGTGCATGAAGAAGGGAAAAATAGATATATCTCCACCTACGTGCCTGCAGAACTCAATCTGATGAGTGTGTTCGGGACTCACCTATCAGATCAAGCCCTGTGAGCAAACTTACGCAGAAGGGAGAGGGCAGGACCTCCCCCAAACATTTAGTCCAGGGTTAGGTTACTCACCTGGACTATACGTCTCTTCAATTCTCCCTGCCCCACCCCCCACCACCTGAATGGAGAAGAGTTTTTAACCAGGCTTTGACACTTCTCAGATAAGAGTCCTGCCCAGTGGGTTACAGTATATTTTGATATAGGAGCTCCCTCAGTCTCTCCTTTTAAAGTTGTTCGACAGAACATAAACACTTAGAGTCATTGAGCCCTCAAGAACAAGCACACAGGTATAACAATGACTATCGTCTGTTGCAGCAACGAAGGGTCCTGTGGCACCTTATAGACTAACAGAAAAGTTTAGAGCCTGAGCTTTCGTGAGTTAACTCACTTCTTCAGATGCTGGTCCTGGAAATATGCAAGGCCAGGTATAAATAGGCCAGAGCAAGGCTGGGGATAATGAGGTTAGCTCAGTTCACACCTCCAGATCTACTGATGACAATACAACTCAGCCTGCCTGACTGAGCTAAACTCGTTATCCCCAGCCTTGCTCTGGCCTATTTATACCTGGCCTTGCATATTTCCAGGACCAGCATCTGAAGAAGTGAGTTAACTCACGAAAGCTCAGGCTCTAAACTTTTCTGTTAGTCTATAAGGTGCCACGGGACCCTTTGTTGCTGCTACAGATCCAGACTAAGATGGCTACCCCTCTGATACTATAGTCTGGTGGTTACAGCTGTCATTTAGGAGGTGAGACTTACACCTGTTAAACTGACATTATTGATCATGCAATAACAGAGATCTTTGAACAGGGTCTTTCCTGCATCTCAGATGAATTCCCTGACAAGTGGGCTAAAAGTTATGAGGCAGGTTCACTTTTTCCCAGGTGTCTGGGCACCTAAGACCAAGAATGGGCTTGTAGCAGAGAATCACAGGGAAAAGGAGGCACCTATCTGCTTCCAAGACTTAGGCACTGGACTTCATGACAGAGGCGGGGCTCAGAATGTCCCCCTTTTCCCTGCTGGCATCTCTCATTGACTAGCTTAGGCAATGAGCCACCTAGCCTGCAGCCATTAGTGAATTCCATTCTGAGGCACCAAATTCCTCTGTTCATTGTATAGGGAGCTTAGGAGCCTAACTCAACCACAGAGAATTTCTAGGTGCCTAAAAGTTACGTGTAATGAAGCCGAACACAGTTGCCATGCAGGCATGTTGGACTCTGATTAATGAGAAGTAGATTTAAATCCCAACATGCCACAAAGTATTCATGTAAACAAGCTCTTTGTCTTGCCATTAGGCTTAAACCATTTTCAGAAAAGGGAGATTGCAATTTAGGACTTCTGTAAAAAAAAAAAAAGAAAAAAAACTAGTTCACTGCAAGCTGGGATATGACTGTACCTATCCTATAATACCCTGTCATAGTGCTCTTTGAAATAGCACTAGGTTAAACTGTTTAGTGAACTGTTAATGCTTGCCAACAGAGTATACGTGGATAGTTGGCCTGCAGCAGGCTTGTGTGACTAATGTCATATTCCAGCTTACTGTGAACTAAATATTTATGTAGACAAATCCTTAGTTTCCATGTCTATTCATAAAATGTCATACTCCAGCTTACTATGACCTAAATATTTATGTAGGCAAATCCTTAGCTTCCATGTCTATTCATAATCCATGTCTATTCCCTCTTCTGATACTACAAAAGGGATGCCAGTTAGGGTGACCAGATATCAAGTCTGAAAAATCTGGATGGATTTGTGGGGTAATGGGTTCCTATAGAAGATGAATATTAGGACTTTCCCTGTTAAACTGGGAAAAACGTGTCACCCTAACACCAGCACACTAAACTAAAATTCATTACACATCAACTACCAAAGAGCCATGAGATGGCAAGTTTTTTACCACCACTGAAATAGGATAAATTTGAACTAGTGGCTTAGAGCTAAGAGATTCTGTAGCCATTGTCAACTCACTGAGTATCTAAATCTTCTGTCAATATTTTTAAAGAAATATTTCAGCAAAATCTTTGTGTTAACATAGAGGGAGAAAGCATGCAGTATTTCACAATGTTTACCAGGTAGCAAAGCCTTTTCCTTTGAATTGTAAGTAGTTACTTCTCACTGTGTGCTTTTTGCAAAATTTCAGTTTTGCAAAGGTGCAATATGTGATTTATCAGTTACAGAACTGCAAATTCTCTCTCTGCTTTTAACATATCAAGGAAAACATAATATGCAGGGTCCATTCCTGCAACAGGTTATACAACTGCAGATGCTGTGAAGCTGTAACCGACATCACTGGGACTCCATGGGGTCTCAGGGACCCAGACTAACAGTTCCCATGGAAAAATCAGAGCTTAGGGCTAAGTTTTCCACTTACGACCCATTCAAGCACATTTAACTTCAAAGTAGGGTGTGTGTAGCTGCTCATCTTCGAAGTTGTACTTCTAAATAAGCATCTTCAAAGTTATTTTTGTAGTGTAGACACAGCCTCAGTGCATTGCTGGCCACTTGAGAGGGCTCTAAGAGAGATCTTGATTTTGACTCCTGCTCTTCCTTTTGCTCTCAGTCCTCTACCTTATTGATGGTAACTTCCATGCCCACCATGATGTCATATCTGATGCTGTAAATTCTTGTCTCCTTGCCTTTGTCTCCTGGTATGACATTCAGTTGAGAATCATCACTCCTGCTTAACCTGGTTTTCCTTAAACATTGCCCATTCCCTGATCCTTCCATTGTTGGGTTCCTTCTCTTTGACGACCACTTCATTTGATTCCACTGCTCCTTTCCCATTACCCCTCCATGTAACACTTCCATAACCTCCAAGCGATTGATGTCCATTACTTCTCAGCCATTTGCTGTTCCTTTCTATTTCCATGTATCTCACTATCTATTCATTCAGTGACACTCTCCACTTACTGCACACCACCTCCACTTTTCCATCCCTCTCTCTCTTGCTGAAAGACCAATTCACCAATACTAACTTTGGCAAACCACAAGTACTGACTTTCTCCATTCCTGTACTCATAGGCTACGTCTACACGTGAAGCCTACATCGAAGTAGCCTATTTCGATGTGGCGACATCGAAATAGGCTATTTCGATGAATAGCGTCTACGCGTCCTCCAGGGCCGGCAACGTCGATGTTCAACTTCGACGTTGCACAGCCCAACATCGAAATAGGCGCAGCGAGGGAACGTCTACACGCCCAAGTAGCACACATCGAAATAGGGATGCCAGGCACAGCTGCAGACAGGGTCACCGGGCGGACTAGCGCTTCCGGGGCAACAGCTAGCCGCTCCCTTAAAGGGCCCCTCCCAGACACACTCAGCCTGCACAGCACGCGGTCTGAGAAGCCATAGGCACACAGACCCCGGGCGCCGCAGTCATGGACCCCCAGCAGCAGCAGCAGCAGCAGCAGCAGCAGCAGCAGCTAGAGGTCCACCCAGCCCTCCCGGCAGGAGCAGGGCTTGCCCTGCTCCGTGCCATGCGGGAGGCAGCTGAGCACCTCCTTGCCCCAGGGGAGGAGATGCCCCCAGGGCAGCAGAGCTCAACCCCTACCCCTGCAGCACCCCGCCCCACCCCCTGCCTCACACGCTGGCAGCTGTGGAGCTACCCCACCAGCACCGACTGGTGGGAGCGGCTGGTGCTTGGGGACTGGGACGACGACCACTGGCTCAGGAACTTCAGGATGACCCGGCAGACATTCCTGGAGCTGTGCCAGTGGCTCACCCCCACACTCAGGCACCAGGACACTGCCATGCGGCGTGCCCTCACAGTGCAGAAACGGGTCGGCATCGCTGTCTGGAAACTGGCCACTCCGGACAGCTACCGATCCGTGGGCCAGCAGTGTGGTGTCGGAAAGGCCACCGTCGGGGCTGTCTTCATGGAGGTAAGCGAACCCACGGGGGGAGGGCAGGGCAGGGGAGGGAAGGCCAGGGCAGGGGGGCCAGGGCAGGGGGGCCAGAGCAGGGGGGCCAGGGCAGGGCAGGGCAGGGCCACACACACCCTGCTCAGCCCTCATTGGTGCTGTCCCATGTGCTTTCTCTGCAGGTTGTGTGTGCCATCAACGCCATGCTCCTGCACAGGCTCGTGAGGCTGGGGGACCCAGATGCCACCATCGCCGCCTTTGCCACCCTGGGCTTCTCCAACTGCTTCGGGGCTCTGGATGGGACTCACATCCCCATCCGCGCCCCGCATCACAGTGGAGGACGATACCTCAATCGAAAGGGCTACCATTCTGTCGTCCTCCAGGCCTTGGTGGACAGCCGGGGACGTTTCCAGGACATTTACGTGGGCTGGCCTGGCAGCACCCACGACGCCCAGGTTTTCCGGAACTCGGGCCTGTGCCGCCAGCTGGAGGCAGGGACCTACATCCCCCAGCGGGAGAGCCCTCTGGGGGACACCACCATGCCCCTCTTCGTCATCGCAGATGTGGCCTACCCCCTCCGGCCGTGGCTCATGCACCCCTACACGGGTCATCTCTCCGCTAGCCAGGAGCGCTTCAACGAGCACCTGAACCACGCGCGCCAGGTGGTGGAGCGCTCATTTGGCTGCCTGAAGGGACGCTGGAGATGTCTCCTGACCCGCCTGGATGCGGGCCCCAACAACATCCCCCAGATAGTGGTGCCTGCTGCGCCCTGCACAATTTGGTCGAGAGCAAGGGGGAGACCTTTTTCCAGGGCTGGGCTGCGGAGGCCGCCAGGGCACACGTCCAGCCACCTGCTGCCCCCAGTCGGCAGGTGGACCCCGAGGGGACCCGGGTCTGGGAGGCCTTGCGGGCCCACTTCGATGAACAGGCCGCGGGGTGAACTCTGCCCAGGCCCCCTACTGCCCGCCCCTTCCTCCCCCACACCATGGAGCACCCCACCGCCCCCCCCCCACTTGTCCTGGACGAATGACAGCACGCACTTGTGGCTGAACGTAAATTTTTTTTTTTCTTTCCGAAACTTTTTTTTTTTGGATGTAAATAAATATGTGAACCACAAACAGAAAACTATGCAAAAACGTTCAACAAAAGCAATATGTACAAAAATAAAACAATACAAAGAAACAACTGTGTGGCATACATAATAAAAAGAAAACCAGGGAGGATAAAGGGGAGAACTATGTACATGGGGGGGACGGGGCAAACGGGGGGCCGCAAAAAACAGGGTCCAACTATATACAAGGGGGGGGCCACGTCCCGGGCCCCTCGCCCCTATAGCCCGGCACTGGGGGTGGCCGGCCGGGAGCCCCGCCGCGCTCGCAGCCTGGTCCGTGGCTGGGTGGGAGCGGGCTGGACCGGAAGGTACGGTGGCCGGCGAGTGTCAAGTGGCTCCAGGGGTCCCTCGGCGCTCCGGCCCTCGCTGGTGGGTGGCGGGGCGACGGCGGACAGGCCGGCAACGGGCGGAGCAGCTGGTGGTGGGGCTGCAGGAGCAGGCAGGGCGGGCGATGTTTCGGCCGGCGTGGCATGGGGGGCCAGGTAGTCCACCAGGCAGTTAAATGTGTCCATGTAGGCCCCCCATGCCTCCTGGCGCCAGGCCAGCGCCCGCTCCTGCAGCTGGAGGTGCTGCTCCGCGACCTCCAGCTGCCGACGGTGGATGGCCAGCAGCTGGGGGTCCGTCGCCGTCGGCGGTTGGAGGTGCGGGGTCCGCCATCTAGCCCGCCGTGGGGCCGGTCAGTCCTCGGCCTAGGGGCTGCCCTGGAGCGATGGTCCCGGAGGGCTCTCCGGGACGACTGACTCCTTGCCGGCGCTCTCTTCCGGTCCTTCTGATGGTGCAGGTGCAGGACACAGGAGAGGACGGGGGGAAGAAGAATGGAGACAGGCGTTAGTGTGGGCCCCAAGCCGTGGCCTTTGTCCCCCCAGCCCTGTGCTGCAGGTTCCCCATCCCCGTCCCCGGGAGATGATGCTGTGATGGATGGGGTTCAGGGGTCCCCCTGCCCTGCACCCCGTCCCCTGGTGGGAGCGACTCTCACTTCACCCTGCAGGGTCTGAGAGCAGGAGAGGTTTCTTAGGCCACAGATGCCCAGTTTCTGCCAGCTCTCCCTTCCCCTAGGCTCTACCTGTGGCCCCCGCCCTCGCCCCCCAATTCCAAGCCAGCTCGGCTCCTCCCTCCTGTTTGTTCAGGGCAGAGGTGTCACCTGCCAGCTGTAGCCCCAGGATCCTCCTTTGCCCCTGGGAGCTATTCGGCTCTTGTTGCTCATATGTAGCCTGAGTCTCCCTTTGGCACTCCCCCCACTCCATCACATGCTGCTGCTGCGGGGTGCCCCACCCCCTCCTCCCGGGTATGGGGCATGGCACTGTCATGCGGGGTGGTGGGGCAGGGGCTGATGGCTGCAGTGCTGTGAGGGCCATGGCCCTGGTGTCCTTGGGGCCATGGCCATGTGAGCATGTGGGGGGCCCTGCACACATATCTCTTACCCCCGCCCCTCAAGCCCAGGGGTGTCCACCAAAGGGGGGTACCTACCTATCGGTCCGCTCCCACGGTCCGGAGATCCCCGGGGGGCGGAGGCCCTGCTGCTGCTCCGGGATGGAAGGAAGAGGATCTGCAGGCTGGATTCTGCGGAGGAGGAGCCCCCCTCCTCCTCCTCCTCCTCCTCCTACCGCGATGTCCCGGGGTGGCCTCCGGGGGGGCCCCCGGGGTGCGGGGCTTGCCTCCAGGGCGGACTCCGTCTGCAGGGCCTGCTGGGGCTCGTCAGCCGAGGTGTCAAGGGTGGCCGGAGGGGAGGAGGTGTGCCGGGAGCCCAGGATGCTCCTGAGCTCCCTGTAAAAGGGGCAAGTGACGGGGGCGGCCCCAGATCGGCTGGCCGCATCCCGGGGCCGGGAGTAACCCTGCCGCAGCTCCTTGACCTTACTCCTGACGTGGTCAGGAGTGCGGGCAGGGTGACCCCGGGCAGCCAGGCCCTCGGCCAGCCGAGCGAACGCATCCGCGTTCCGCCTCTTGCTCCCCATTACCTGGAGCACCTCCTCCTTGCTCCAGAGCCCCAGCAGGTCCCGCAGCTCGGCCTCCGTCCAGGAGGGGCCCCGCTGCCGCTTCCCAGACTAGCTGCCCCTCTGGCTGGGCTGTGAGCCCTGGTTCCCCTTGGGTGGGGGTCCCCTGGGGGCGCTGGGGGGGCTGCCGGGCAGCCATTGCAGCTGGCTGGGTCGCTGAGGGAGGTGCAGGCTGGCCGCGTGTGCAGGCTGCAGCCTGCACGTTCCCTCAGCTTCCTGCAGAGGCAGGGAGGGGGAGGGGACCTTTAAGGGGCCGCTCCACGCGGCCACCAGTGAGCTGATGGGCTGGAGAGAGCGTCTCTCAACCCCCCAGCTGATGGCCAACATGGAGGACCCGGCAATTTCGACGTTGCGGGACGCGGATCGTCTACACGGTGCCTACTTCGACGTTCAACGTCGAAGTAGGACGCTATTCCGATCCCCTCATGAGGTTAGTGACTTCGACGTCTCGCCGCCTAACGTCGAAGTTAACTTCGAAATAGCGCCCGACGCGTGTAGCTGCGACGGGCGCTATTTTGAAGTTAGTGCCGCTACTTCGAAGTAGCGTGCACGTGTAGACACAGCTATATTGTGGAGAATCTATGGAGAAATGACTGCATTGATACACACGCTCTTCATCATAAATTTATTCTCTCATTCACTTTTAAAGACTTTATGGTCAAGAACAATTATTTCCTTTACTACTCTCTTATTGATTTCCACATTTTCATTTTGACTCCCACCTAAAACCTGTCCTCCCCCCTGCTCCCTCCTCCATCTCATTGTAGTGTCTAAGGATATTTTCATGCAGAAGATCAACAATTTCTGATAGTATGTTTCCCTTTCCTTGCCTTTTTTGTCCCTTCTTTCCAAGAGATTGTGGCAGGATTTCCTTCCATTCCTCTGCCCATGAAGAACTGTGCAAGGGTGGGAAGGTTTGTTTCTCATATTTTCTTTTTCCTGGCTAGTTAGAGCACCAAGCACATGGCCAGCTGTCACAGAAGTGCTACTGTTCATGTCAATAGCACATGACCCCTCCATAGTGTATCTTTATCAGGAGTGCAAAGGGTTCAGTTGCCCTGGGGCCTAGTATTTCAAAGTGACCTGGAGCTCCAGCACCATCACAGCTGAAGAAGCAGTGGGAGGTCCACTGGTGAGGGTGAAGGGGAAAGAACAGTTCCCCTGGGGCCCAAGCTGTCAAAGGTGCCTGGACCTCCAGCCACCACCACTGCCAAAACTGGTGCTGTTGGCTCCTTTGGCAGGACTGACTGCCCTAAGTCATGCCACTTCCACCCTTGACACTGCACCTTCCTCCCCACTTTTCTCCCCCGGCCTGTGGGGGCTGTGGACCCCAACATCTTCAGGTCAGGATTTCCTGATATCAAAACTGTTGAGAGAATGGGAGAAGCTGACTTCTCAGCATTGTAGGAAATTAAACCATTTAATTAGGTGCCTAATTACAGAGTTTAGAATGTAACATTAGGATCCTAAAACCGAAAATCTTGACCACTCCATATAACATTGTTTCCTAATGCATTTACATAACCCACTTCCCCTGCACAAACGCCTGCAACTTTACACCATCTATGTGTATATGAATGTATGTGTCTGTGCACGTGTGTGTGTGTGTAGCCGTGTCTACACGTGCACGCTACTTCGAAGTAGTGGCACTAACTTCGAAATAGCGCCCGTCACGGCTACACGCACTGGGCGCTATTTCGAAGTTAACTTCGACGTTAGGCGGCGAGACGTCGAAGTCGCTAACCCCATGAGGGGATAGGAATAGCGCCCTACTTCAACGTTCAAAGTTGAAGTAGGGACTGTGTAGTCGTTGCGCGTCCCGCAACTTCGAAATAGCGGGGTCCGCCATGGCGACCATCAGCTGAGGGGTTGAGAGACGCTCTCTCTCGAGCCTCTGCGGGGCTCTATGGTCACCGTGGGCAGCAGCCCTTAGCCCAGGGCTTCTGGCTGCTGCTGCAGCAGCTGGGGATCCATGCTGCAGGCACAGGGTCTGCAACCAGTTGTCAGCTCTGTGTATCTTGTGTTGTTTAGTGCAACTGTGTCTGGGAGGGGCCCTTTAAGGGAACAGCTTGCTGTTGAGTCCGCCCTGTGACCCTGTCTGCAGCTGTGCCTGGCACCCTTACTTCGAAGTGTGCTACTTTGGCATGTAGACGTTCCCTCACAGCGCCTATTTCGATGTGGTGCCGCGCAACGTCGAAGTTGAACATCGACGTTGCCAGCCCTGGAGGACGTGTAGACATTACTCATCGAAATAGTCTATTTCGATGTAGGCTTCACGTGTAGACATAGCCTGTGTGTGTGTGTGTGTGGGATGGGATAGAAAAAACTAGAAACCTTGATCACCTGGGAGCTTTCTGCATTAGCTGGATGAGCAGTCCAATGGACCAATCAGAAGGTAGGGATGACAATCCTCAGAAAATTAGCTAGCAAAGGGACAGACTGACTTCACCCCAAAAGGTTTGCATTCGCAAACCAGCAGACAGACAGCATTCATTCTGACTGAAGATGGTTTTCATACTCCTCTGAGATGCTCATGGCATAGATCAGGCAGCTTCAGCACTGCAGAAATCAGCATCCAGGCATCAGCTACCAGGACTCAGACAAGAACCTCAGGTGATTTTAGCTCAGGGATCTACCAAGACTGATAGGAGGCAGAAGAGGCCATGTGCCATCACAGGATAATGAAAAAGTAAGGTGACTTTTGTTGAAGTTGGCTAAAGTCATGGTGCTGAAACACTTGATTTTAGGACCTGGATCTTCAGCCACACCATCCACCATGGGAAAGTGCCAGAGAGGGTGGATGTAGAAGTTTGTGAGTGTTTGGAAGAGGGAAATTGGCTTATTTATAAATGCCTATTAATTTTAAATTAACTTTAACCTTTTCTTTCCCAGATTCTATTTTCCTGTTCCTGTTAAAATCCCATTTTATTAAATTAAATTAAATTGTCGTTTGAGTATCCTTCTTTTGTGTTTATTTTATTTATCCAATAGTCACCTATGCACTGGACTTTACACTGCTTCTCAACTGTCAATATTTTCACTGATTGCCTCAAAGAACATCACTCCTGTGTATATGGTCCCATAAAGAATCATCTGGAAGCACCATCCACCAGAAAAGAATAAAAGACTGTCCCACAAGCAACTGGGAGAGAGAGAAGGAGGGTGGCACAAGCCATACCTTTGGGGAGGGGCTACACATGTTGGGGTTTGCTTATGTTTTGATAGAATTGAGACTTGCCACACAACTTTGTTCACCACTTTATTCTATATTCTCGAGGAGAAGATTTACATATATTCCTTGAAACAACCGAGTTTTGCAATAAACGTACCAATGGTATAGCAGCTAAAAATCTTTAAACAACAAAGAAAATAAATAGCTTAATTTCATGAGAGTTTGCAAGAGAAATCATTTTATTAATAGGATACTTTAAAGATGGAAAATAAATAGAAGATCCTTTGTGAATCAATCTAGCACAAAGCTGATTGCTGTATTAAACTTTGTTTATTGTATTTGCTGAAAAAAAAAATTGGCCTGAGACTTTTGTTAGGGAAAATGCTGCAGATAAAGGCAGAAAAACATAGAATAAATCAATTACAGTGATGGAAGAGCAGAAAAAATATTGAAGCTTTTACATTTATGATGGGGCATGCAGGGAATGAGTAACATTGATCCAATTAAACAATATGCATTTGCAAAAATATAAAAGAAAAGCAAAACACACAAAACCCAGATGACTTTTTAGTGCTGTAGAAGCAATAAATATTAAGCAGACTTTTTTTTTTCAAATAGAATTTTGAAAACTGGTGAGCACAAAGTTCATTGCATAAATTGTAAAAGAAGATAGAAAAAGGTAGAGAATAAAGAAAGTACCAGAAAGGAAAGCAAAGCAAATAGAGTAACATAAATTTTGTGTTTCTCAAGTATCCATCTATGAAATGGGAATAATGAAGCATTCTTAATTCACAGAGATATTGCAGAATACATTTGTTAGTACTTCTAATGTACAGCTACTGGACAGTGTTGGCAGGCTGGGTCCAATCCTAAATGCATGTCGTGGTAAATTTTAGGAGACTATGCAAAAGTGGAGTTCAGAAGATTGAGTCTAACTGGAGGTCAATATATAAATACAAATTAAAATTATTGTAATAGATTTTTCATATTTACTTTTTGGTATTTGGACAACAAAATTGAACAAAATTACTGGTTCAGCTGTGGTTAAACTCTTCCTTTGGGGTGTGTCTACACTAGCAATTACATTCAAAATTGAGGTTGAAAGACTGCCTTCTTTCAAAATACCCAGCAGTGTCTACAGGGGCCATTTCATCGAAATTCATCCTCCATTCCCACAGGATACATCTACATTAGCAAGTCCGTTTGAAATTGAGGTTGAAAGATGGCCTTTCGAAATAACCCATAGAGCATCTATACACATTGCACGAACTTTTGAAAGTAACTTCAAAAGAAAGGGGCTGTTCCATCCAAGCTGGTCCTCCATTCCAATGGTGGGTGCCCCCTTTCGAAAGATTAATTTAAAAAGAGAGCAAGTGTAGACATTCCACGGATGGCTATTTTGAAAGATGCAGTCCTCCTTGGCACCGATCAGCTGGCAGGCTTTGGTGCCGGTCACAGCACAAGCGGAGATCTATGGCTCCAGCATCTGACTGCGTTTAAGGAAGAAGGCTTCCACAAACCCCCAAGCAGGAAGCTGAGACTATGCAGAAAGCAGGGAGCCCACACTGCTCTCCAGCACGCTGCCAGCTGCAAGGCCCCAGCCGTCCCACCATGCTCCCCAGCACCATGGCCAACACCCCAGACTCCCACCCATGTCAGAAGCCCCCCAAGGACACCAGGGAGTCCTCCCAGGAGGGGAGCCAGGCCCTGAAGCACTGCCCTCCCTCACGGACAGAGGCTGAGCTGCAGGACCTCCTTGTCTTCTGGGAAGACTAGGAAGTCCTATACCAGATGGAGGTCCAGTGCTGCAATCTCATGGCATTTGAGTGCCTCTCCAAGGGCCTCACTGGCTGGAGTCACCCCACCTGCACCCTGAACCTGGTGAGGTCCAGGGTGAAAGAGCTCTGGCAGGGCTATTCCAGGGCCAAGGACACAGCCGGGTGGTCAGGGGCAGCACCCACCAGTTGCCCCTACTTTAGAGAACTGGACCATCTTCTTGGGCCCAAGAAGGCTGGACCTCTGGCTGTGGCGCTTGACATCACTGTAGGGTGCAAGAAGACATTGTAACGGTCAAGAGTGCAGTCTGACCCCTCTGTGAATCCTCAGGAGAATCTAAACAGACCAGTCTGTGCAAGGTGAAAAGCTGCAAAATAACTGCCAGCGGAACTACTGCAGAACAAGGCACACTTGCCAAGACTTTAAGGCTACACTGGCAGTAGGCCACAAGAGATAGTGATAAGAAATGCATAGGCAATTTTAGGCAATCTTATGTTAATGAGTTCAGCTTTATCAGCTAGTGTTAGGAAGCCTGCTACAGAGCCTCCCCCCGAGCAAAGCTCTGGCGCCTCGGGTCTTCCCCCACAGGTGACTGCGGCGTCTCCAGGGCTCCTGCTGCAGGTGTCACGCACTTTTAATAAACCAAATATAGCACTCGCCTTCTGGGTGCAGCCTCATTTCTGGGAACCCGAGCCTGGTTGGCTACAACCACCAACCCCGACACAAAGCTAGAGCTCAAGATGGGGACGGAAGGAGAGGACCTCCCAGGACTAGCAGCCTTGCTGTGGACAGTCAGGCCACTCCAGAGAATCAGTGATGACAAGGGCTCAAGCGAGGGAGCCCTCATCATTGACATCCTATCAGGCCCATCCTGCTGAGCCCCCTCCCACTGTTTCTTGCCCTAGTTCCTGCAGGACCCAGAGGTATGTACCTTGCATCAAGGTTACCGCAGGTCTCAGGGAGGGGGGCACTTGGTCCCACCTGGGGAGGCCATAGCCCACTCTCATGGCCATCAGCCCCAGGGCACGTGAAGACTGAACAGTGCACCTCCCCCCAGCCTCAGAGGGCTAATGCACGGCACTCAGCACCACGCAACCAGGACAACAACACAGGCTGCCTGGTCATGAAGGGTCCAGGAGAGGCAGTGGGGAGCTCATGCTTCCAGCACCCATACAAGGAACCCCAAGATGAGGTCCCCACAGGGCCCCCAGGATGGGGCAAGGAGGGGAAGGGAAGAGGAGTTCACAGAGACCATCACTTGGGACTAATGGCCCATTCCTGTCCCTTCTTCTGTCTCTACAGCTCCAGCATCCGGCAGCAAGACCAGCCCTGTCACAGTCCCAGGGAGCCCGACTACCAAGGGTGAGGGGGGGAGTGGCCCAGACCCTGACCAGGAGCAGCATGAAGCCACTAATGGGCCATGCTCTGGTGCTACCAAGATGAGGGGGAGGAGTGGGGGGCGCAGGCCACACTACAGCCCTGCGGGACCTGACAAGTGTGCTGTGAGAGTGGCTTGCCATGGAACAGCAGGCCTGGGACCTAGTAGTGGCCAACCTGGACCCCCTGATCCAAGCTGTGGTTGGCCACCTGGCCCTGGCCGCTGCCCCATTGTGAGCAACTCCCACACCTGCCCCTCCCACCCCAGCCCCATCTTCTTCCATCCCCCCGGTCACCCACCCACCTGCCCTCCACCCCCCAAACACCTCCCTGACCCAATCCACATTCTCACCCCTGCCGTGCTCCCCACACATGCCCGACCTCACTTTTCTGATCCTAACCCACCTCTCTGCCAGCTGGCCTCATGCACCTGGCCCACATGTTGCTGGCCAGGGATGGCCAGGAGGAGGTTGCGCCCCTGCTGCCCCCATGCCGACCCCAACAAGTCTGCGGAGGCCCCACCCCAGCTGCACCCCTACCTGTCCATGCCCCCAGCCCTGGCCCAGCCCTGGCAGGGCCCCCCAACAGGGGAGAGGTGGGGGGAAGCAACAGGGATACAGGCCATTGACCCCCATGCGGGGGGTAAATCCCCCAGCCTCACCTCTGCCCCTCCCAGGCTTTGTAGGACACCTGCCCAGGGCCACTATGCCCCTGTAAATATTTCCTCCAACTCGCCCATTAGCAGCTCCCCTCCCACCTGTATATTGTTCCCCGCAGCCCCCCTGTTAGCCGTTCCCCAACCTGCCTATAAATACTTCCTCAGATATGCAAAGGCAGTTGGTTATAACATTCTAGAAAGCAGTTTATTCTTGTGGTTAACACCATGTCCCCTGTGCATGTGTGGGGGATTGTGGTGGGTGTGTGTGGGGGGATGTGGTGGGGTGCATATGTGCATGCAGGGTGGGGGGGTCATTGTGGCCCCAGCTCAAAGGCCTGGCACAGGGCCTCCCATACCCAAACCCCACCCTGCTAGGCTTGGCAGCACAGAGAAGCAGGGGGCTGCTCATACCCACGCCCCACCTCAGTGGCCCACCCCTGAATGACCAGCTCATGTTTTGCCTCCACTGGGGCTCTGATCACTGCCAGGACACTGTCAAGGCCCACCTCCAGCCTGGGGAAGAGACATCTGAACCACCCTTTCAAGTGGCTGAATGCCCACTCAACAGTGTTGTGGGCACCATTGAGACGCACATTAAAAACATCCTAGCTAGGCTGTGTGTGTCCCGTGTACAGCCTCATCAGCCATTCCTGCAGGGGTTAGGCCGCATTTGCCATGATGCAGGGTGGTATCGTCATGTCCCCAATGGGGTAGCTTCCACTGGTGGATAAAGGTCCCTTCTGCATGGCCTTGAATTCTGGAACATCCAAGAGTCATGGGCACAGACTGATCAGCCACACAGATATCCTTGAAGTGACTACTGGCACCAATGAGCACCTGCAGGACCATGGAGTGGTAGCCCTTGTGAATCACATAGGCAATGTGTGTTCTGTCCACTGCCCCAAAGCAGTTTGGGAAGCCCACATCCTCAAAGTCCCAGATGGAGTCATCCAGGTCCCCAATGTGGATAAGTTGCAGCAGGAAGACACTGTTGATGGCCTGGATGATGTGCAGGGACACGCACACGAGTGCGGGGTAGGGTGCAGCGTGCCCGCCCGTCCCTGTCCCCATCCCCTGCAGGGCAGACCTCCCTGGGGCACTTGCCATTGCCCTCTGCATGCACGCAAATCCCCTTTCCTTGCACCTGCCCCCATCACACCTGGGGCCCACCCCTTGGTTCCTTACAGTGCCTCTTGCCAGGTTGCCCCCTGGCCCCTGCATGCAGTCTAAAGGTGACAAAGACATGGTTTACCTCATTGAGAATGGCACTGATGGTGGCCCTGCCAATGCAGAACTGGTGGCTGATGGATCTGTGACTGTCCAGGATGGCCAGTTTCCAGGGGGTGATGGCCACCCTTTTCTGGAGTGGGAGCACTGACCTCATGAGGGTGTCACAGTGCTAAAGGGCTGTGGCAAGCCAGTGGCAGAGCTCCAGGAATGTTCCCTTGGTCATCCTGAAGTTCTGTAGCCACTAGTCATTGCCCCAGTCCACCAGTACCAGCCAGTTCCACCAGTCACTGCTTGTGGGGACGGCCAACAGGTGGTGGGTGACTCAGGGAATCGGGTGGAGGCATCATGCCCTGAGGGCAGCCTCCAGGAGGGTGGCTAGCAGGGTTGCCATCCAGAGTTGCTGGTGCACAGTGGCCAGGACCGTGGCCAGTGTGCCAGTCATGGTCTCAATGGGGAGGGGGAGCTGCTTGGAGTCCATGGGGTCCTGGGGTGCCTCCTCCATTTGCTCCCCTGCTGCCTGCCTAGGGACAGGTGGCAGGCCCTCAGAGTGTGCAGGCCGAGGATCCGGATGGGGGGGCCTTTAACGGGATGGGAGGTGGCAGCCCCAGAAGGGCTAGTCCACCATGCCACCCTGCCCACAGGACTTCCTGCCTCTGTAATTTTGAATGAGTTCCCTGGGATGTGTACATGCATTCTTTTGAAAGTGCAGTGGGAGCCATTCGAAAGGGTGGGTCGAACCTTCACTCCCCATTTTCCTGTGTGGATGCTCCCTTTCAGAGGGCCGTCTTTTGAAAAGCCATCCTTTCAAAAAGGAGATGTAGTGTAGATGCAGCCTTGGTGTTTTTAATGATTTCCATTCCTTCCCTTTCCAGTATATTAAGGAAAATGTATTTGTGAGTGCATTTTCACTTCTTTTAGAAAAGTTCTACTAAGAAGTTTCATGTGCAAAGTAGTTCATGCCAAGATATTAATTTAGAGAAAGAAAGTTGTTATCAATCATAAAAAACTGGCTCAAGGCAGAAAGTCGAAGCTGAAGTATACCTACTGTCAGCATTAGCAAGAGAGTATAAAAAGGGTGGGGGAGTTATGTGACAGCTCAGCTTTGGACGATACAGCCACTATATATCAATAGAGCAGTGATATTGTACCTTTTGTTGCTGTAGGCCATGGATAATATGGATTCAGTTATGGTGATTACTTTTTCCTCTCTGCGAAATATTCCCTGGAATCCTTGTATGGTGAGAATAAAGGCTACACATTTTATGTGTACTTTGGTGAAAGACAAATTTTTGAAGCCATAATCCTTACAGACATAGTCCAAAGCCTCTTGCAGCCAGGGGAAATATTTCCATTGGCTTCAGTGTCTTTGGATCAGGGTTCAAGTAAACAAGTTGGCATCATGCTATATTTGGATTATATGTTGATGTTGGCCTTCAGCATCTTTAACAAATAATCCCATTAACATTTGAATCATTAAATTAAGCATGTGATGAAGTACAGCATGTTCCAAGTGGTAGAAAGAGATTAAAAAAGCAATTCAACATTTCAAGGACTGAATTTTCAAGTTTTCAAATTGTTGTCATGATCCACAATATTGCACAGACGATGTCTTACAGAATAAAGTTTTCATTAAGGATTTAAGGATAATTCAATAGCTGTTCTTTTGCAGAGAGAAGGACCAAACCTTAAAAAATTCTTCAAAAAATGGTTTACATATTTGAATACAATTATAGACGGTAATGGAACTTAAACTATATTGACTAGATATCCAGCTGGTGTCAGTCATTGTAGCTCCATTGACTTCAGTAGAGCTATACCAATTTAGACCAGGGAAGGATCTGCTATATATTTTACTATTAAGTCACAGGAACATTTAGAAAGGACTGTAGATTCCTAACCAACATGTGTGGTGCTTAAGATCAAAAATTTAACCCTCAGAACTTTCACTGAACTGCTGTCTTGCCCTGCAGGCATCTAAATTCCCCATGGGCCTAATTTTCTTTGGGTGCCCATACACACAATTGTTTATACGCTGTACTGTTCCTAGCCTAAACCCTGTTGAGATTAATAAAGTAGACATTCTCTGCCTAGCTAGGCTTTGAGGCCCACCCAGTGGCATGCAAAAATCACACTAAGCAAAACAGGAAAAAGCCTGCCCCCTTTTGGACAGATCCCATAGGGATAACAGGCCACACAGTGGGGGGACAGATTTCTCTATGTTAGGACACAGCATTCAGTGAACATTCTCCTGTGTCTAGAGGGATTGCACCTCCTTTCTGGATCTCTCTTTAGTGAACAATTGACTTAGCTAATCAAATGACGATTATTTTATAGCACTTAACACCCCATATATAGCTCAGCAGCTTGGTACTGCCTTCAACACAGGTCCTTATGTTACACATCAGGCTTATCATCAATAGTGCAGAATGAAGTAAAGCTATTACTGGAATACTGCCATACATGGGGATATCATATTAAGCAAAAGACTCATTAAAAGATATAACCTTGAATGGCCTGATTCTATAAATATGATAAGAAGGATGTATAGGTTTTGTTGTGGGTGAAGAGGGCTATCTAAAAGCCTGAGCAGTAACTGAAACATTTGTACCTGTTTCACCATACTGGAAAAACACTACAAACAAGCAGTCAAGCAGCATTGTGAAGACTAACAAAATAATTTATTAGGTGATGAGCTTTCGTGGGGGAGACCCTCTTCTTCAGATCCCCTCCTTCCCTTCCCCCACCCCACACCATTCTTCTCCTCCCACCTCCCTCTCTCTCTCCCAATTACCAGGAGAGGAGCTGAATGCCACCTGGCTCCTCCCACCTCCTGCAGCTCTCAGCACTGTGGTTTTTCCACCTTCCAGCTCTGAGCCGTCCGTGAGAAGGTAGAGCGTGGCTGCCCCCAGCCTCGAATCTCCAGGTCTGAGGAAGTGGGTCTGCCCAATGAAAGCTCATCACCTAATCAATTATTTTGTTAGTCTTTAAAGTGTTCTTTGACTGCTTGTTTGTTTTATTACAAATACCGACTAATACGGTTAGTGCTCTGTTACTATGGAAAAACACTGACATTTGTATTTTGCACTGTCTAGAATTATAGTATTTTTTTAATGTATGGCCTCAGATTTTAGAGTTGGATTCGCAAAGTTAAACACCTAACAGAAAGTGGCCGGATTCAACTGTTCAGTGAAAGCTATCAGTGCTCAGTTCCTTTGCAAACCTGGCCACTTTTATTAGGAGCATCATTTCAGGTACCCCAGCTTAAAATTTTTGGCCTGCATTTTTTAAACATATGGCCTGACACAATTTCTTTTTGAAGCCAGTGAAATGATTCCCCTTGACTTCAATAGTCTTTGGATCAGGCTCAAGATAATTAAAGTAATATTAAGCGTAAGAATGGTATACATCAATCATTTACTGCCACTCTAACAAATACTTGAATAATTGTTTTAATTTTATTAATATTTGCATCAGTTTTCAGTTTTACGTGAAACAAAGACATTTCAGGGGAAATAGAGAAGAGTAATTTGTCAAATTGCCCTTCTCCAATGACCTCCCTGACATCATCAGCTTAAAATCAACACCTAAAAGAAACTAACTATAATAGCTGTTTTGTATTATTGAGCCTGAGTAATGTAGCCATTCAGTGCCTTTAATGTCCCCTGGTTTCTATGGAAATTGTGCATGCAGAGTACTTGCAGGATCATATTTACAGTTCCCAATTTAGCAGGCAGAAGTGTTAAGACTGACATTAAAAAGTTTGCACCAAATCCTGAGTGGACATAAGTCAATATGACTGTTGATGTCAATGGTGCTATACCCGCTGAAGATCTGTCCTTTTCTTTTATGGAAATGTTCATTGTAATTACAGTTAGCCCTCAATTTAACAGACTAATGGGGGAATGGTTGTCCGTTTATGCCAAAAGTCTGTTATATCCAAATGGTTATACTGTATGATGATGCACTGACCTGCCCAGTCCACCACTCACACCTTCCTCTGCCCCTCCTTCCCTTCCCCCTCCTGCCCCATTCTTCTCCTCACAACTCCATCTCCTTCTCCCAATTACCAGGAGAGGAGCTGAATGACAGCCTGGCTCCTTCCACTTTCTGCAGCTCTCAGCTTTGCAGCTCCTCCAGTCCCCATCTGTGAGAAGGTAGAGCATGGCTGCCCACAGCCTGCCAGCACGCAGCAACCTCCTACATTATGGCTCCTGCTCAGCTCCATTGCAGGCAATGGTGGTCGGGTGCTGACATGCTCCACACATGCACGGCTTGGGGAGGAGAGCTCCTGTGCCATTTCACAGTCCTCCCCCGGCTCCTCTGTCCCTGGTGGCCCCAACTGCTTCAATGGCCCCTCCAGCCCCGGCAGCTCCAGCCACTCCATCAGCTCCTCCAGCCCTGGTAGCAGCTCTGGTGAGTCTTCAGCATTTATATGAGGTGGGTGACAGACAGAATCCATTATTTTATTATTTCGTTATGTCATCTGTCTCAGTTGCTATTTAAATGCTAAATTCTGTACCCATTTATACCAGTATTTAGCTGGAGTGTTTCCTTTTTCCTCATGACTTACTCTATAGTCACACTAGTGTGCATTAATGTAATTTGGCCAAACAAGGCCAAGATAGAGTTCTCTATGATTAAGACAGCGCTTAACTAGGTCTGATATGTCCTTGCTAAGAATTCAGATCCCAGCCTTGTGAAGTGGTTGACCATTCTCTGATCCCATTGACATATTACAAGTAACTGAATGCATGAAATAAGAGAAAATGTTTACAATATGAAACTACAGCACTGAGATTTCAGGATGGGGAATGATCTATGAGAAAGAGATTTGTAATGGAGACTTTTGATAAATGGTTATTACAGAAGACTCTCACCCTAAGTGGATGCTGGTTGCTTCTACCCTCATTTGTGAGAGCAGGCTCATCGGTGTTCAGCACCTTTTTCAGGATCAAGCGCTTTCTTCACTGCCATTCTTCAAATAATCCCTGTTGCATCTTTCATAGACCATCTCAATTTCCCAGCCCAATACCTCCGCAGGATAGCTTCATGTCACTGTAGTGCAAATGCTTCCTCTTCTTTCATGGATTCAATTATTTGCTGGTTTATGTCTCCTGACATTTAACTGATTCTGCTCCTTACAGTGTTGTTAGAAGAATTGTTTTTAGTTGTTCTGCAACTGAATCCCCAAACAATTCTCTGCACACAGATCTGGCTGTAGGCAAAATTAATTCCTCAAAGGATAGACAAGTCTTTTTGCCCTTTAGAGTATATTGTGTAACAAAATATAAGGCTCGGAGGGCAGTCCTGGATAGTAAAATCACCTGACCACATAAGTGCATGGCAAATTTTTTATTTTTTTTTCTTTCAACATTGTCTCCCGACTTTTCTGCATTCTTCATATTTTGATATAAATGTGTCTGCCCTTATCATGCTTTGGGAAGGTGAACTGCTTTCTCTGTTTGATTTCTGTATTTTTCCTATTTTAACAATATTTTTTTAAAAAAAGAACACCCTGAAACATGCCTATGTGATGTTGAAGATTAGAGCTGTTTCTGTTTTACCCTTAAGTCTTTTCTTGCCAAAGAATGACTGCTAAACCCGCCCCCCCATTGTGCAGATTAGTAGAGACTGGGAGGAGTTTTGGCCCTACCTCTCATAAATCCTCCTGAAATAAAGATCTGGAAGGATGTGGTAAGGAATGTTCTGATTCATGCAAAGAAGCGAGCTGATTTCATCCTGCTCATCTAAAACCGAGGCAGTAGTATACTGGTGAACACTTGGAGCACTTCAGCTGTAGGCTAGCCCTTACTCTGGGCAGGCTACCAAGTTATAATGTCAGAAGAATGAGTGAGTAAAATATTAATAAAGGTGGCAGCATTTGGCCTGTTGATTTTTTTTTTGTAAATTTCATGTCACTTTTACTTTAATATTTTTTTCCCTTTTCCGGGTATGTCTACACTAGCCAGCTACTTCGAAGTAGCTGGCACAAAGTCAAAATAGCAGGTGTTGCGTCTACACACGCCGTACGCTATTTTGACGTTGAAATTGACATTAGGCAGCAAGACGTTGAAATTGTTATTCCTCTCCGAAGATGGGAATAGTGCCCTACTTTGACATTCAACATCGAAGTAGGGCGTGTGTAGAAGATCTGCATCCTGCTACATCAAAATAGTGGGGTCCTCCATGGTGGCCATCAACTGAGGGGTTGAGAGATGCTCTGTCCAGCCCCTGTGGAGCTCTGTGGTTGCCATGTGCAGCAGCCCTTAGCCCAGGGCTTCTGGATGCTGCTGCTGCTGCTGCAGCTGGGGGTCCATGCTGTGTGCATGGGGTCTGCGACACGTTGTCGGCTCTGCGGACCTTGAGCTGTGTAGGCTGAGTGTGTGTGGGAGGTGCCCTTTAAGGAGCAGCTTGCTGTTGCCCCAGAAGGGCTAGTCCAGCCTGCGACACTGTCCGCAGGCTTTGCTGGCCCCTTATTTCGACAGGGAGCACTTGTGTGTAGGGATGCTCCACATTTCCTTCCAGGGCAGCTCCTTTCAACGTTCCCTGTCGCTACTTTGACGTTGAACATCCATGGCACCAACATCAGAAGATGTGTAGGCAATACGCATTGAAGTAGCCTATTTCAATGCTCTCACTTCAAAATAGGCTACTTCCACGTAGTGTGCTAGTGTAGACATAGCCAATAGTATGTAAACTGGCCTAATTCATTACTCTTACTTCTATTTAAACACCACTTCTTTTCTTTGTGTTGGATAATTTGTGACTGCTTTTCCTTTTGCCATTACTTGGTTTAAAGAATTTCTGCATAGGCAAGATCTGTCTGCTGAACATACTATATCCTGATAGTATGATGGTTCACAATAATATAACTACTGAAAAGATGAAAGAAGTTCAAGAGTTATCTTTTCTACACTAGAAGAATCAAAACTAGGGTATTAATATAATCTACTAGGTTAGAAAAAAAGCCGTCAAGTAGCACTTTAAAGACTAACAAAATAATTTATTAGATGACGAGCTTTCGTGGGACAGACCCACTTCCTCAGACCATATCCATACCAGAGTAGTAGTAGTAGCAGGCATCCTTTGATCCCGAAGGATCATGGGTTTGCGCCCCAGTTGGACTGATTTGAGCAGTGTCTTCTGTGGCTTTGCAATACAATTCGGGAGTGGCAGTCCTTTCCTCACTGTGAGCAGCAGTAGGCAGATGTCGCTCTGGTATCACAGGCACGGATCTTCCTGAGGGCTCTCCTATCTTCCGCTTTCTTCACCAAAGTAGTTTCATGCATAACAAGAGCTTCCTTCACTCCCTGTTTCCAGGCATGCCTGTTTGAGGCGAGCGAATGCCAGGTGTTCACACAGATAGAGAAAGCACTGAGGTCATGCTTGCATGTGTCCTTGTAGCGTAATTTAGGTCACCCTTTCAGCCACTTTCCAGATGCCAGTTTGCCGAAGAGAAGGTCCTTCGGTATTCGGCCATCCGTCATGCGTGAGACATGGCCCAGCCAGAGCATATGCCTCTGTTTGAACCGGATCAACATGGAGGCGGTGCCTGCCCTCTCAAGCACTGCGCTACTGGGGACTTTGTCCTGCCATGAGATACTGAGTATGAACCTAAGGCAGCGCATATGGAATGTGTTGAGCTGCTGCTCTTGTTTTGAGCGCAAAGTCCATGTTTCACTGGCATACAGCAGTGTGCTGAAAACACAGGCTGTGTGGACCTGCACCTTGGTGTGTACAGTGAGCTTATTGTTAGTCCATACTCTCTCCATCAGCCTGGAGAACATTGTGGTGGCTTTTCCAATGTGCTTGTTGATCTCGCTGTCAAGTGACAAGTTGTCCAAGATCGTCGAGCCTAGGTACATGAACTCATAGACGACTTCCAGTTCATAGTCTAGCACA